>NC_057847.1:17500000-18750000 GCF_910594005.1 Cervus elaphus | reverse complement strand
AGAATAATGAAGATCGTTATTTTAGAAGCTAATAGTAATACTTGCTTAGTATCCCATGGACAGAGGAGCCTGGCAGGAATCCAAGGGATCACAAAGAATTGGACAGGACTGAAGTGATTTAGCCCACATGCACAGGTTCCCCCAGAAGATGTTTCCATGACATGAAATTCATTAAAAGAGTAGGTTTGCTCCCACTGTAAAATAAACAACCTTGAAAACAACAGATTTGTCTTCCTTTCAGAAGCTAGGGTATCAAGACATTTTTTTCCCCAAATATGAAAAACTCTAATTCAAGGAAATGGAAATAGTGATTTTTTGAGAAGAATATATTTCTACTTTTAAAATAAGAACATATTATAAATCAAATTTCATGACAAAAATGTATCCTCATTATTTAAAGTATTTGGTGTGTGTGTGCACACGTTAGTCACTCAGTTATGTCCGACTCTTTGCAACCCCATGGACTGTAGCCCACCAGGCACCTCTGTCAGCGGAATTTTCCAGGCAAGAATACTAGAGTGGATTGCCATTCCCTTCTCCAGGGGGTCTTTCCAATCCAGGGATCAAACCCAGGTCTCCTGCATTGCAGGCAGATTCTTTACCTTTTGAGCCATTTGGGAAACCCTAAAATATTTAAATATTATCTAAAATAAGTGGGCTATGAATGGGATTTCAAAAAGGCATTATAGTCACCAAGATGTTAACTGTAACAAGTATTCATCTGTATAATGAAAACCAGAACAAAATATTTACTACCTTGCCTTTACACTTTCAATACATAAAAATATGCCTAAAATATAAGGAAACCAGTACATGCTAACAGTTGTTCAGTTTTATTGATCTTACTCTTCCTGCACAGATGGGCACTAGAAACTACTTTGAATTATGTGCCTGTAACATTTACCAAGCTTAGAAGTTTAATTTGGAACAAATATTATTTGTATTAAAGATTCATGATATAAATGGATTTTTTTAGTTTAAAATGATACAGAAACAGTTTTTATACATATAAAAATTGACATTTAAAATCATTTCACTGGTTTTTTTAATATTTCAATAATACTAAATATTACAGTTGTACAAAGATCATAACTTTATTTACCAATATTTAATGAAAAATGTTTTCTGAAAATAGCTTTCAACTATTTTTTTCCAAGTAGCCCCAACCTAATAAGAAATGGCACAGAAGAAGAGAGCCCAAGGCTCATGGAAAACACAGATCTTAAATTTGCTAGAGTTCAATTTATGATCCTTCAGGAGCAATTTCTCCAGTGTATGTCTTTGTTCAAGCTTTCTGTTTCCCTTCTGTTTGGACATTTTGCTAGTCCCTAGCATATCTAATGCTTGGTAGAATACATTTCAAGTGGGATAATTCTTAGATCAGCAAAACAAAAAGCAATTTTAGCTGTGTCCAAGATGCATTCCACTGTCCAAGCTAAAAATCTCAGCATCACCACTGTGCCTCCCTTTTCCCTCAAACCCCAGACCGTCTACATTCTATCTTTGCCAATATTCCTTTGCACCTGACCTCACCTCTCCTTTCTCCCTGCCACATACACACCTCCTCCTGGATCTGTTGGTGGACTAGCCACTGAAATGGGCTCCTCAATCTAAATCCATCCTACCCCCATTTATGACCCATCCTACCCCTATGGCTATCTTCCTAAAACCCAATTTCACCTACTTTAAAAAACAAAAACTTGAAATCCTCTGACACTTTGTCTTTGCTGCCCCTGACTCAACCTTCAGGGTAAGACGCCAATATCCTGGCGTAACACTCACAGTGCTACGCAAGCTACTGACTTACACAAAGCACTATCCTCTGCCCCATGAACATACTCTCTCCCTACAGGCCATGGCTTTATTTTCCATGTAGGTCAAAGCATCCTTTCCAAACTTTTCCAAAATGTTATTTTCCTATAATGGTTTCCTTATCCTTTTGTATTGCCAACTCCTACTCACGTTTCCAGGCCCACATTTAAGTTTGCCCTCACACCTCTCTGCAGCTTTCCCCTACATCCTCCTCTGCCCACTCAAATGAAATGATTTTCCCCTTTAGCTACACTTCCGTGGTTCTTTATAATGCCCTGTAAGTAATACTTCAGGTGCACATAAAACAGATCACCTAGTTATTTTGCGATAAGCCTCCTTGCAGATTGTGAACACTTTAAAGCAAAAATTGTGACAAATTGATCGTAGCATCCCTGATATCTATCAGACACCTAGCACACGATAGTTGCTCCCTAATGTTAGAAGAAATAAGCTAAAAACATGAATGATTTTATGAGAAAAATAAAAATTAAAAGTATGATGAGATACCATTTCTTATCTCAGATTGTTTCTTTAAAACAAGGTTTGACAATATATCTTTTGAAGAAACTGCACAGAAACAGGTACCCTCATATGATGATACGTGTCATACGATGATCATAGAAAAGCAAAGTAACACAATCTTTCTCGGGGGACTTGGAAATACTTAGCAAAATTATATAGGAAGGAAGTAGATGGGAAACCTCTATACATTTCACTTATTTTGCTGTGAAATGAAAACTGATCTAAAAAGGCAGTTTATTAAAAAAAAAAAAAAAAAAAGACTTCTCAGGTGGCGCTAGTGGTAAAGAACCCACTTGCCAACGCAGGAGACATAAGAAACCCATCGGTTCGATCCCTGGGTCAGGAAGATCCTCTGGAGGAGGGCATGGCAACCTACTTCAGTATTCCTACCTGGAGGATCCCATGGACAGAGGAATCTGGAGTCCATAGCGTCACAAAGAATCAGACATGACTGAAGCGACTTAACACACATTAAAAAATCATATAAGGTATTTATTCTTTGAGTCAACAGTACCATTTCTAGGAATTTATTCCAAAAATACATTTAAACAATAAAAATACATTTTAAACAAAGACATGATAAGTTTTTAATTATACCACTATTCACAATAGCAAAAATGACTGGAAACGACCCAAGTTCTTCAACAGAGAGAAGGTTTAGTAAACTAAAGCACGCAACAGATTATTGTGCAGATACAAAAGGAGATGAGGACTCTCACTACATACCTCTATCAAGTGATATATCGGGAATACTGTTAATTTAAAAAGAAATCAAAGTGGAAAAAAAGCATACATGGTACACTACCATGCACTTAAGAAGATGGATAGGGTGAGGTAAGTAAAAGAATATATGTACATGTTTGCTTATCCAGGAATAAACCAAAAAATTTAAAAGGCTTACCGGTAATAGGAAGGAAGGAAAAGGGTAGAACAGACACAGACAAAAATTGTACTTCCCATTGTAGCTTGTTTAGTGGATTTGATTTTGGAACCATGTAAGTATTTTACATAATTACAAAATAGGATTAAAAAGAGCAATGCCCAAAACTAAAAGCAAAAATGAAACAAATAATTCTGCATATTGAGTTGGAAGTATAACATCACAGATAGGACTGATTCCAACTGTCTTTAGAACATAGTCATTTGGGGATTTCCCTCGTGGTCCAGTAGTTAAAAATCTGCCTGCCAATGGGGACACAGGTTCATTCCCTGGACTAGGAAGATCCCACATATCATGAGGCAACTACTGAAGCCCACGTGCCCTAAAGCCCATGCTCCACAACAAGAGAAACCACTTCAATGAGAAGCCCAAACATCACAATTAGAGAGTAGCCCCATCCACTGCAACAACAGAAAACCCACACACAGCAACAAGGACCCAGCACAGCCAAAAATAAATAAGATTATCAAATACAGAGCCATTAAAAAATCATAATAATCTGACTACACATAGCACATACTCTGGACTTCCCCGGTAGTTCAGCTGGTAAAGAATCTGCCTACAATGCAGGACACCCTGGGTCAATTCCTGGATCAGGAAGCTCCCCTGGAGAAGGGATAGGCTACCCACTCCAGTATTCTTGAGCTTCCCTGGTGGCTCAGATGGTAAAGAATCTGCCTGCAATGTGGGAGGCCTGGGTTCAATCCTCAGGTTAGGTAGATCCCCTGGAGGAGGACATGGCAACCCATTCCAGTATTCTTGCCTGGAGAATCGGACACAACTAAGCAAATCGGACACAACTGAGTTGCAAAGAATCAGACACAACTGAGCGACTAAGTACAGCATGTACTCTAAGTGGTATGTCCCTAAAAGCAACAAAAACAAAATTATTACAGAATGATCTTAAATAACTGGCTCTCATTAATTACATTGCTGACGGTAGCACTGGTGTTATTATTCTGTGATGTACATTTATTGCAAAGCAGTAATAATATTATTACAGTTAGAACACAGAATTTTAAGGGTAGGAACAGAGAGAAATAAAAACCTTTAGTCTTGAACCTTTACTGAAGATCCCAGCATAATTCCATACTGCATCTATTCTTTAGGGGAAAAAAAAAATCATGCTTCCTAGCTCCACTTTCAGAAAAGCCTAGGAAGTAAGACCATATAAGGAAAGTACTAGCAATGAGCACACCTGGAACTCAAATTGTGATCTCTAAACACCATAACTCAGTGTAAGAAATCAGGCATCCTTGATGATAGGCACGAAATATTCAAGATGGGCCTGGAATATATTGCCATTTCAGAAAGCAAGGGAGCTAACAGAGGCATCTAAGAAAATGTCAAAAGATCTCAAAAATCAGCATGAAGTGGTTCCCATTGGTCCAAAAATATAGAATTGGGGCAATGTGAGCATTAGTAAGAAGAGTCACTGCTACGAATTGAAATATATTTAAATAACTGAGTTCATAATGATAATAATAAACCTAATTGGTCACAGTGACTGCTGTGATTTTTCCCTTTAAGAAAAAACTTGCTTTTCTGCTGCAATAAACGCAGTTAGGCAACAACATCCAGCTATTGGTACCTTTAGGACCCACCTGAACTTCACTCTTCTCAGGCAGCCCCCAGCCTATGACTGAACACACTATTTGGCCACTTCTACCTAAGGCAGGAGTGGAACAACTGATTGGTTCAAGATTGAGAAGGGGTACAACAGGACGTCTGCTGTCATCCTGCTGGTTTAACCTATATGCTGAGTACAGCATGAGAAATGCCGGGCTAAATAAGTTAGAAGCTGGAGTCAAAACAGAAGGGAGAAACAACACCCTCAGATATGCAGATGATACCACCTAATGGAAGAAAGTGAAGAGGAACTAAAGGGCCTCTTGATGAGGAGGAGAGTGAAAGAGCCACCTTAAAACCAAATATGAAAAAAACTAAGATCATGGCATCCAGCCCCATTACTGCATGGCAAATAGAGGGGGAAAGGTGGAAGTAGTGTCAGATTTCCTCTTCTTGCACTCTGAAATCACTGCACTCTAAAATGTGGATGGTGACTGCAGCCATGAAATAGAAGACATTTGCTCCTTGGCAGGAAAATTATGACAAACCTATACAGTGTACTGAAAAGCAGAGACATTACCCTGCCAACAAAGGTCCGCATAGTCAAGGCTATGGTCTTCCCAGTGATCACGTATGGTTGTGAGAGCTGGACTGTAAAGAAAGCAGAGTGCCAAAGAATTGATGCCGTCAAGCTGTGGTGTTGGAGAAGACTCCTGAGAGCCCCTTGGACTGCAAGGAGATCCAACCAGTCAACCTTAAGGGAGATCAACCCTGAATATTCACTGGAAGGACTGATGCCAAAGCTGAAGCTCTGGTATTCTGGTCATCTCATGCTAACAGTTGACTCACTGGAAAAATCTCTGATGCTGGGACAGACTGAAGGCAGGAGGAGAAGGAGGCATCAGGGGATGAGATGGCTAGGAGACATCACCAATGCAATGGACACGAACTTGGGCAAACTTCAGGAAATGGTGAGAGATGGGGAGGCCTGGAGAGCTGCAGTGCATGAGGTCACAATGAGTCGGACGGGACTGGGCAACTGAATACCACCACCACCTAAGGCAGGACTGCTAATGAGCAGTCTTTTCAGATAAGCACCATAGGCTGAGGTTCTTCCTGCCCCTGCCTGCTTCATCCCTCCTTACAGGTGTCAAACTAGTATCACAGATTGGAGGTTATCCCTCCCAACATGCTTCCTGCCCCTTTTATCTTTCACAGACAGTTGCCCCCCAGTGAACCTTTCATTTTCCTGTGGAAAAACTACAGTCCAGACAACCTAGTTTGCCCAGAAAATAACTAGCAAGGAAAAAAATTTAAAAGGGAGAGGAATCTGTGGAATCAAAGATATAAAGAAACAGCAACCAACTGCAACATGGATCTTATTTAAATGTTGACTTAGATTTAGAAAATGGAAAGAGAAACAATAGAGGACAATGAACACTAACTGTATATTTAAGTTAGTCAGCTCAGTTGCTCAGTCGTGTCTAACTCTTTGCGACCCCATGAACCACAGCACGCCAGGCCTCCCTGTCCATCACCAACTCCCAGAGTCTACCCAAACCCATGTCCATCGAGTCAGTGATGCCATCCAACCATTTCATCATCTGTTGTCCCCTTCTCCTCCTGCCCTCAATCTTTCCCAGCATCAGGGTCTTTTCAAATGAGTCAGCTCTTCACATCAGGTGGCCAAAGTATTGGAGTTTCAGCTTCAACATCAGTCCTTCCAATGAACACCCAGGACTGATCTCCTTTAGGATGGACTGGTTGTGTCTCCTTGCAGTCCAAGGGACTCTCAAGAGTCTTCTCCAACACCACAATTCTTCGGCGCTCAACGTTCTTTATAGTCCAACTCTCACATCCATACATAACCACTGGAAAAACCATAGCCTTGACTAGACAGACCTTTGTTGGCAAAGTAATGTCTCCACCTTTTAATATGCTGTCTAGGTTGGTCATAACTTTCCTTCCAAGGAGTAAACATCTTTTAATTTCATGGCTGCAATCACCATCTGCAGTGATTTTAGAGCCCAGAAAAATAAAGTCAGCCTTTGTTTTCTCTGTTTCCCCATCTATTTGCCATGAAGTGATGGGACCAGATGCCATGATCTTAGTTTTCTGAATGTTGAGCTTTAAGCCAACTTTTTCACTCTCCTCTTTCACTTTCATCAAGAGGCTCCTTAGTTCTTCTTCACTTTCTGCCATAAGGGTGGTGTCATCTGCATATCTGAGGTTATTGATGTTTCTCCCAGCAATCTTGATTCCACTTGTGCTTTCCTCCAGCCCAGCGTTTCTCATGATGTACTCTGCATATAAGTTAAATAAGCAGGGTGACAATATACAGCCTTGACATACTCCTTGTCCTATCTGGAACCAGTCTGTTGGTCCATGCCCAGTTCTAACTGTTGCTTCCTGACCTGCATACAGGTTTCTCAAGAAGCAGGTCAGGTGATCTGGTATTCCCATCTCTTTCAGAATTTTCCACAGTTTATTGTGATCCAGTCAAAGGCTTTGGCATAGTCAACAAAGCAGAAATAGATGTTTTTCCGAAACTCTCTTGCTTTTTCAATGATCCAGCAGATGTTGGCAATTTGATCTCTGGTTTCCAGCATGAACATCTGGAAATTCACACTTCATGTATCACTGAAGCCTGGCTTGGAGAATTTTAAGCATTACTTTACTAGCATGTGAGATGAGTGCAATTGTGTGGTAGTTTGAGCATTTTTTGGCATTGCCTTTCTTTGGGATTGGAATGAAAACTGACTTTTTCCAGTCCTGTGGCCACTGCTGAGTTTTCCAAATTTGCTGGCATATTGAGTGCAACACTTTCACAGCATCGTCTTTCAGGATCTGAAATAGCTCAACTGGAATTCCATCACCTCCACTAGTATTTTTAAGGACACGGGATCATTTTATATTGGAATAGTGACTACACTGTGTATTATATTGTATTCCATGCTTTTGTAATCCTAACCTTCTAGAGATAAATGTAAGATATCTATAGAAGCAATTATATGATATCTAGGAATTGCTCCCACCTATTCCAAGCAAAGGAGGGAAGTGGTTAGGGCATAAATGGAACAAGACTGACCTTGAAAACCATTTAAACTCAAGAACATGTCACATTGAGCCTCACCCTCACTGGATTGAACATGAAGGCTTACTATATTATTCTTTCTACATCTGGCTATGTTTGATGTTTTCCATAATAAAAATATTGGACTTTAAAAACTTTCATTTGGTCATTTACTCAGGAATTACAAGTGGTGAGAGCAATGGAATATGGTCTCTATGGCAGAACTGTCATGAAGGCCTGAAAAAATCAGATACTCTTGTTGTATTAAGGCTTGTTATTTTGGTTTGAACCATGATGCTACCCACTTACTCTGACATCACATAGACTCTTGAAGGTGTTAGGGTGAACTCTTTCCTACTGAACTGAGGAAGCAGCATAACCTCCTGGGTACAGTGTGGACTCTGGAGTCAGGCTGCCTGGCCTGGAATCCCAGAAACTCCATCACCAGCATGGCCTTGGGCAAGAAAGGTCATCTCTGGCTCCCGGAAATAAAAATCCTATCTGAACTATGCAGTGTTGTTGGGAAGATTAAACAAGACAATACACTTCACACAGGACTAAACGTTCACTATTTTCAGCAGTAAAGAGTCCTCCTGCAATGCAGGAGATGTGGGTTTGAACCCTTGGTTGGGAGGATCCCCTGCAGGAGGAAATGGCTACCCATTCCAGTATTCTTGCCTGGAGAAACCCATGGTCAGAGAAGCCTGGCAGGCTACAGTCCATAGGTCACAAAGAGCCAGACATGACTGAGCATGCACGCATTTTCAAACAAACACTGGACATGGATCCAGAGCAACAGTGGTAGTTTCCAGAACATTATTCCTGATGAAAATCTTGGAATGTATATAAGAACTCCCTAATGGCAGCTGGTACATTATTTAAGACTTAGCTGTAGGCTTAGCATAAGTCCATAGTACTATGTCAACTGTTTTTTAATATATCCATACCTGTCCACTTGTTTGCCTGCCTCCCTGTCTCTGGATTCTGTTATTCATTACCCTGAGGGTCTTCAACTTCTGGTTTACATGCCAAAAGTCAGCAGAAGGTTTAATTTCCCTCAAATTTCACTTCCCTCCCTCCTTCCCCTCTTATCTCAATACATACTGACTTTGGAAAACACAAGAGCATATAAAGAGCCATGGCTACCAAGAGCGCCTTCCCTTTGCTCACCACATACATAACCAGAACTCACTGGCCCAGGACACAGTAGCCCCATCACGGGCACAGTACTTCCAAAATTCAGCAGGAATACAGTCACATGGAAGGAATTAGGACTATGTTGAGGACTTTGATGATGCTTGTAGACTTGTCAACATTTGAAATGTAATCAAATAACCTAGTCAAGTAATGAACCCGGCAGGATTAGGGATAAGATTCACAATGAGTATTCTAGTATTTAGATCACAGTGAATCACATCTTCTACATCCCTGACCCTTTCAACAAAGATGGTTCACCTTCCCAAATTACAGACAGCACAGAAACGCCCAGTCTAGGCAGCAGCACCTTCCTGGGTACCCATGCCATCTGTCGATCCCTGTTATTTACTGCCATGGCCCTTTGATTCTTTAGCTCCATCATGTTCATACTCCTGCAACTCACTTTAGGTCCTCTCACTCTGGCAGATCCCATATGAACCAGCCTCTCTGGTTTACCGACCTTGATCCAGTCCATCCCCATTTTCAGTTTGTACATCCCTTGCCTTCAATGCAAGTACCACTTCTAGGAGCATATTTCTGTGTCAGTTGTGACCCTAAATACCCCCTCATGGAGGAGAAGTGAGAGGAAGGGGACACAAAAATAGAGAAATTTCTTTTAAGTGCTTGTCTTCATATGGTGCCACACGGCTGTGGTATATTTAGAAACAGCACTAGGATGCAGACTTTCACGGGGTCAGTGGACACAGGCTAGGATGGCTGTTTCAAACCTACCATCCTTATAGTAAGAAACCAATTGCTTGCCAAATTTTAGTTTAAGTAAATCATGACATGAGCAATAAGACAATGGTTGTTACAGACAAAACTTTATCAGCCCATTAATTCATAATAATGAATAAAAGCATGTTTTCGGGGTCACAAAATAACTTAAAAGTTTCTGCCATTTGGGAATCTCTGGACTCAGAGATCTATCTTTAAATTAGCAGTTCAGATTGGATGGTAATTCAGTTCTATGTTGAGATTAATTACTTGAAAACTATACCTACTATAGAAATAAAGATGAAAACCCATGCCTGGGAATCAAAGTAATGAATGTTTTCAACTTCATATGTCTATGTGTTAGAGCTATGTTTTAAAATCTGATCACCACTAGCTGCATGTGGCTATAAAATTTATTAAAATTAAATAAAATTTAAAATTCAGTTCCTCAGTCACAGTAGCCATATTTCGAGTGCTCAGCAGTCACAGGGGCTGGTAGTGACCGTATTAGACAGTGTAGATACAGAGCATTTGATCGGCACAGAAATTTTAACAAGACAGTCATACTTAGAGATTCATTCTATATTTTGTTTTTCTGTGTGGACTAATGTACATTAAGTAAAAGCTAAGTATTTTTACAACATGTGCCTTATACAGTATTTACACAATAGGTTAACAGGACTGTCAAAGCATTTAAAAACTTCATAAACATTATATGCAGTTCCTTGGTAAGCTTGATTTTTCACACCCATCTTTTAAAAATTCCTTCCATTTTGGCAGCTTAGGAACACACTAATAATTTTTTTAAAGATTTTTTTGCTTCTTCACATGTAGACTGATGAATCAAAGCACTGTGTTTTACTGAGTAATTAGTCCTTTAATAATTTACGTGAGTAATGGGTCATTTTGGGGTTTAACCCCTACTTCCATTATTCCTGACCAACGGTTCACCAACAGATGTCTCACTTTGGATGTACACAACAGAAGCCCAGGATCTGTTTCACGTACATCTGTTCCCAAACGGCTTAGGCAGATTAATACTCAGAATGGACCCAGCTCTGCTAAGTCCCAGTAATCACTAACTCTTGTTGTTTTAAAATTGATTGGGTTTTTCTCATTTTCACATTTTTCCACATTACCTTTCATCTTGCAAAGTTTCTAACAAATAAATGTTTATGTAAACTTAAAGCGTGAGAAAATCATTCACTCCCTCAAAAGGAGAAACACTTCCAAGATCTTATTTTGAAGCCCATCCTTTTCAGATTTCCTGGTTATTTCTCTAATTCAGCTGAACTCAAGGGCATGGTAGGAATAACCCTTTGAAAAAACACAACATGAAATGGTGTAATGTGAGGTAGTAAGTCAAAGAATAACAAGAAAATTGTAAACCATAATTAAGATTTGAAACCTTCATTGTATTTTTTAAAAATATTTAAAACATAATATTCTCATGATAATCAAGCATACTGTAAGATCCTTGCCCAGGAATTTAGTAAGAGGGTACAGGAAATGAAGTTGAAGAAAGGATAAGCTAGTCCTTTTGTCCATCATGAAAAATCTGCTTAAGACTAGCCTTGACCCATGATTTTCTATCAGAAAATGGTTTCTTTCTTTCCAAAGACAGAATCTATGCTGAGGTAACAGTCCACCTCTCATTACCCGGCCTTGAAGCCCAGGGAAGGGGAGCAAGAAACTTGGCCCATATTTTCCACGTAGTTATTTCAATTAGAAATTCATTAGGGCTATGAAGCTTTGTTGTAAAATACAACTCCACACATGCCAGGAAGTTGATCACTGAAGCCTTACTCAGATTTATTACCATGTCCTAACATCAAAAGCCTATAAAAACGGATGTTTTCTATAAAATGCAACTTCAGAGTTGACGATTCTTAGAGATCATATAATGCAAATACTTCATTTTGCAGTTGAATAAACTGTCATTTAAAGGGGTTAAATGATTTGCCTTGAGTCAGTTTCACCCTTAGGTGCAGACAGGACCTCAGGTCCCTTGGTGCTCACTCCTGAAACCTTTCCTTCACAGACGGGAAACTGCAGACAGCTGAAGTAGAGAGCCTGTAGAATATCCGTGGTGTTCTTCATACTTCAAGGTGCTACTCTGTAGTAAATGATAAAGGTGCCCAATGTGAGACAGCAGAGAAAGACTTGTGGGCATGTGGCATTCTGGTCATAGAGATCCGGAAGTTGATCATTCTGAAGTGTACTTCATATGAGCTTCATATATATGTACTTCATATATATATATATATGAGCTTCATATAGTCTAATCCTACCGACTGCTAACTCTCCCTTGGAGTAGATTTTCCTTTATGAGAAACCTCATAACCAAATTTTACAGTATAGTAAGCAGATCCTGCATTGAGGATGCACAAAAATGCTCGTACTTTCTGCTCCTATCTAACATTTCAAATGGAAGTTTACCACTTGGTAAGCACATATTGCTAGAAGTTTGTCCCTGATTGAGATTTAGAATCATGCCCACAGGCCATCAGCAATCATTTTTGAAAATGCTGAACTCTGAAAATATCTGATCCAGTGACAAGATAAGCTAAGGACCAAATGACAAAACACACATATTGGTCCATGGCATTTGCCCACATTCCCTTTCTGAGCTCTCCAATTTTTGACACCTTACGCCTGGTCCCAGGCACCATGCCGGGGGCTAACACTGTGGCCTGCTCTGCCTGTAGAGTCTTGTGACCCAGACACGCCTGACCTTTCTCATTTGACCTGAAAATCCTCACCTGACCCCTCTTCCATTTCTTCAGGATTTCACACTACCCTAGGGCACAGACAGCTAACTTGGTAATTAACATGAATAAACGCATGATTCCATAAGTAGAATGACCATAATTAGAGATTCCAATAGAAAGATCATTTAGGCACCACTGCAAGCAATAATGAAGTTTTCTGAGCAGATGATGCCCTTTTGTGTATACAGTTTGTATTACAGATGTGACAGACTGGTCAATCCATGCCCTAGTCAGAGATTGCTTTCTTTTCCATCCTATAGCTGAGCATCTGACCATGATGCTCACAGTGGAGAAGTGGGCCCACATTAGCTGAAGAATGTTTTTGTAAAAAGAGCTCTAATGCTTTAACAAAAGGGGTGGGGGATATTGCTACAGGTGATGAAAAGTTACTAAGTAGCAATGTAGTAATCAGATTACAATGCAGTGGGCAAAGCTAAAGTTCATGAGACTAGTTAAATTCATTCCTGTAACAAATGTTTATAGTCAGGCACTCTTCAAAGTGCTGAGAGTAAACAAAACAGATTTTCTGATCCTCCTCCCTCTTCTCCAGGTAGATCCCATCTCTAGGGGCTACACCATCAGCTCAGGGATTCCAATTTGGTCTGAATTATACAACCAATTTTCCTGGGTCTGAACTTTGCAGATGCCAAAGAACAGCATATCTCAGCCTCCATAATCTCCAATTCCTACAATGCATGTGTTAGTCAGTCAATCATGTTCAATTCTTTGCAACCCCATGGACTGTAGCCCACCAGGCTCCTCTATCCATGGAATTCTCCAGGCAAGAATACTAGAGTGGGTAGCCATTTCCTTCTCCAGGGGATCTTCCTGACCCAGGAATTAAACCCTGGTCTCCTGTATTGCAGGTGGATTCTTTACTGTCTGAGACACCAGGGAAGCCATAATCATAATCAATATATAAACACATACACACACACATATATATTTTCAGGGTTCTCATTCTCTGAGGAATTCTACTACATGTCATTATAAATAAGGCAAAACCCAGAGAATGCAGAACACTGAGTGAACCCTAATGTAAACTATGGACTCTGGATGATAGTGATGTCAATGTAGATTCAATCAGATTTAGCAAAAATACAACCTTGGTGGGAAAAGGTAAGACCTTGGTGGGAAATACTTATAATGGGGGAGGCTATGCATTGTGGGGAGCAGAGGGTATATATACCTTCTGCTTAATTTTGCCCTGAACCTAAAACTGCTCTAAAAATTAAGTCTATTAAAAAGAAAAAAAAAAAAACAACCACTAAGTCATTATGAGGTTTAAAAACTGAACGGTCTTGCAAACATTTCCTATGATGATAATGCCCAGCATCGATCCAATCCCACCCCCATCCTTTCCTAGAACAGCCAGGCACTGGCCAGCAAGGGACATGATCTCCCCCAATGTCCTCCCACACCACCTCCTTCCAGGTATGGCTGTAGTTTTCCTCCATTTCCTGAATCAATTTCACTTGTCTTCCACCACACCCAACTAGGCTAATTCCACAACAGAGAATATTTCTCACATTTAAACATATCTCTTAACCTTTTTTTTAACTTTTCCCACTCTTATTTTACTAAGTAAAATAAAGGTTTAATAATTAGTTTCTCCTAAAATATAAGTGCTAAGGTGCTAAGCTTTTGGACCTCCAATATTCAGGGGCCCCGAGTGATATCTGCATACTAGGTGTTAGTTACAAAGAAAAGGTGGTACATCTAAATGAAGGCAAAGAAAACCAACATGTTTTAGGTCAAAATTAAAGATCAACACTTGCAACCTCTAGAGTTATAACTGTCCAGATGTCTTTTAAACAGCCAGGAATACTAATTCAGCCTACTTTTCCTCTACCAGCACTGAGTATATAAAAGAGCATTTTACTGCTTCATACCATCATTTGACTTTTCACGTACCACTACTGCAACACAGATTTGAATACCTCATTTCTCAATGTCTCATTTTATTCCTATAGTATTTCAGCTTCATCGTAAGTTAAAAAGACCCATGTAGGCCAATTTAAGCTCTAATGGTAAACTTCTATGGCCCCCAAATTCGAACAGACTTAAACAGAATTCTATGCCCATATCTCTAGTTTTTAACTCAAAGATGTAGAAAATACACCACCTTGCTTTTCAACACACCTGCAAACATTTTAAATTAAACATTTTAAATTAAAGTCAAAGGCAGTTTCAGTTAAGTAAGATGATCGCATCTGGTCCCATTACTTTATGACAAATAGATGGGGAAACAGTGGCAGACTTTCTTTTGGGGGATTCCAAAATCACTGCAAATGGTGACTGCAGTCATGAAATTAAAAGACACTTGCTCCTTGGAAGAAAAGTTATGGCCAACCTAGACAGCATATTAAAAAGCAGAGACATTGCTTTGCCAACAAAGGTCCAACTAGTCAAAGCTGTGGTTTTTCCAGTAGTCATGTAGGGATGAGAGAGTTGGACTATAAAAAAAGCTGAGCACCGAAGCTTTTGAACTGCGGTGTTGGAGAAGACTCTTTGAGAGTCCCTTGGACTGCCAGGAAATCCACCCAGTCCATCATAAAGGAAATCAATCCTGAATATTCATTGGAAGGACTGATGCTGAAGTTGAAACTCCCTAATACTTTGGCCACCTGATGCAAATAATTGACTCATTTGAAAAGACCCTGATGCTGGGAAAGATTGAAGGCAGGAGGAGAAGGGGATGAAAGAGGATGAGATGGTTAGATGGCCTCACCGACTCAATGGACACGAGTTTGAATAAACTCCGAGAGTTGGCGCGATGGACAGGGAGGCCGAGCGTGGTGCAGTCCGTGGGGTCGTAAAGATTTGGACACGACTGAGCGACTGAACTGAACGGAGGCAAGCACCTCAAGTGCAGCAGAAACTGCCCATCAGAATGAGAGTCCCTGACTAGTCTGCTCTGCCAGGTTTTTGTACAAGGAACTGTAAAATACTGACGTGTCTTTAGGGTAAACAGCACATTGTGGCTTGTTTTCCAACAAAGGAAACAAGGGGAAGGCTTTTTTTTTTTTTAATTTCCTGAGTTATCATTTAGAAGATATGTTTACTATATCCCAAGGTTTCCCCTACATCATCTCCAGACTGAGTCTTGAAATACTTCTATTGTACAGAATTATAACACTCTCTAAATAGTTTTAGGTCAAAAGGCAAATACTCCTAAACAACACGATGATTCCAAAGTCCATATTAAACACCAAAAGCTTCTAGAACTTGGACTTGATTCGAGACAACGGCAAGGAACGTGAGGCATGGAAAAGTTCAGAGGGACCAAAAGCTCAGATGAAATTTTCAGAAGTCAGCAAAACGAAAGTTGGATTCGGAACCCACGTGTAGGGTATACTGTAAAACGCTTATGCTTGCAGCGTTGCCGTAAGCGGTTGAGCAAAACTCGGACGTGGAGGGGAGGAGGGGGTGACCTTCCCGCGTTTGGAAAACAGCGCGCTTTGGGGGGCTCGGGGGAGTGGGGCGGAGTGTGACGTGGGTCCCGGGACCGCAACCCAGGCGGCAAGAGCGTGCAGGCAGAAGCCCTGGGGGGCGGCTCGGGCTCCCCGGCTCTGGAGGGAGGAGGTGGCGGCTTGGGGACGCGGTCGCCCGCTGGGACAGAGGAGGAGCTTGCGGGAGGCGGAGGGACGGCGCCGGGAGGAGGGAGTGAGGCCGGGAGGAGGAAGAGAAGGCGCGGGGACCTTCAGAGCAGGACCACGCACCTGTGAGACGCTCGGGGCGGATGGGCCGCCACGTCAGGGCCCGCTCGCTCAGCACCACGTCGCAGCTGTCCCTCCCGATCTCGAAGATGCCCCGGAGCAGAACCAGCTCGGCCGCCGCCTCGGGCTGTGGCCCGGACGCCCACTGCGCCGACCGCAAGGCACCCGCCGCCGGGGGCGCCTCCTCCTCCCGGCCGCCCTCCAGGGCGCTCACCCGGCCCCCGCGCCTCCCCCGGGGCATGGCGGGCCGCGGGCAAGGCCCGAGCTGGGGTCCCGGGGAGGCCTCGGAGGAAGGAGGTGGAGACCGCGGCCGCCGGAGTTCTGGCGGCGTCCCGCGCTGCCACAGCAACCGCGCGCGGGGCAGAAACCCGGGAGGGAGGCGGGGCGGGCAGGCGGGGCCGCCCTGACCTAGACGGCGCCTGGGCCCGCCAGCCTCCGCCGCCGCGACTCACTAGAAGGGACCCCAGTCCTGGGGGAGGAAGAAGTGGCTCCCTCCGCCTAGTCCCTATAGTTCCTGGAGATTTTGCGCATACGTTACCCTCCAAAGTATAGGCCGGCGCTTACTCAAAGGTGGATTTGCCTACTCCCGGCCCCGGCCCCGGGCATCTTGTTAAAATGCAGATTGTTACTGAATTGGTCCCAGACGCCGTTTTTAGGAAGCTCCCAGGTGATGCTGCTGACCCTCGGAACACACTTTGAATTGCAAGGACATAGCCCTCTGTTTTTCCACCTGGTTTTCCGCGGGCTCCGCAGGAATGCAGAGGCCGTGCTTTATAACCACGCTTGCATGTCCTCAGGAGTTAGCTGATCTATATGCAGCTGGTAATAGAAAACTCAATCCCCAAAACCCTGAGAGAAAGCCAAAGATAAGTCCCTGGTTCAAATAGACACAATTTCGTTCTAACAAATTTAATGTGAAAAGAAGATGCGTCTATAAAAGTAAGTATTAAGGGTTCCACTTTCCCCCAAGATATCTCTGCAGCCTTGTCTCTGCCTGGATCTAACACTCCCCGAAGAGAGATGACAAGCATCAGGGCTTGTTCTTCTAAAGGCTACTGCTGTAATACAGCGTTACCTGGAAATGACGGGGGCACTATTTCACGATAACTGAGATTCATGACATTTGCTGTTAATTTGGAAAGCGCAGAGGCTACTGGTCTGTGGTTCTCAATCATGACTGCACATTAGAATTACCTGGGGAGATTTTTAAAGTCCAGATACCCAGGCTACACTCGAAGACAATGAAATTGTAATCTCTGGGGACGGGACAAGACTTCAGGAGTTTTTAAAGCTCTCCGGATGATTGCTGTGTTCAGCCAGAACTTAGTATCAGTACTAAGCAGTGTATTAATAGGAAATGACAACTTGTGATGGTGAGACAGGGAAAGTGAATTCTCCGCTAGAGGAGCAGAGTGGAAAGTAAATCAGCAGGCCAATCTAGATATATAGAGATACACACAGATAAATCAATACCATCAGAATAACTGTATTGAGGAAAAGCTGGGGAGAGGAAGTTAAATTCATTGAGTGGTGAATCTAGCTCCACCATGCTGGTGCCTAACCAGTGACTTCTGAAAGGCAGTTGCTTCTCATTCTCCCCTTGGGCCTCAGCAGGCGGCAAAGTCAGACAGAAGCTAATGGTAGCAGGAGGAGCTTCTCAAAGTTCCCTGCTCAAACTTAGATTTCAAAAACAGGAGGATGGAGACCATAGACCTAGCCAAATCCCTTTCAGATACAAAGCTCCTGTGTGCCAGTTAAGCTAGGACTCTTACTGTTTAATGCTCTGAACACAAATACCCAAGCTTCCAGGCAAAGTGGGGAAGAGCCTCAGTTTGATCTAATGGCAGCGAGCTGTCTCTTGGAGTAGATGCAGCTGCTGCTTGGCCCCACGCAGCCTTCAGGTGGCTTAGCTCAGCTCTCATTAGTGGGGAAGGCTAGTGCCTTCAACAGAGTGAGTTGCAATTCTGGAGTCAGCATCTTGTATTCACAGCTGTGAGGAAATCAACACAATTAGAGCTCCTTGGCATTTTAAAAGCTCACTGAAGGCAGTGGCTAGTTCTTAGGACCTTTGCAAGAGGCTAGTTGCCATTTTTCAAGCTTCTGTCAGACCAGACAGCCAGAAACATTGGCTTTGCCTTTCTTGAGGATGAAAGTACTGGTTATGTCCCATTCTCTTCCTTTGATGGACTGTTCCCTTCCATGGATCTATGCACAGGATCCATCTACACCAGCCTCAATACCATGGCTTTACATACTATTCAGGGCTCCTCGAGTGATGTGGTCACCCCCAACCAGTCCCCTGAACTTCAGATGCCATGTCCAACTGCCTACCTTTGCTAGTTGGCCGTTGAGCAAGCATCTGAAGTATAATGTCTAAAACCAAATGTGATTTTCTATCACAAACCTGTTTCTCCCACAATGTTCCAAATCTCAGCAAATACTGTCATCAAAATCCTTGACTTCATCCATATTTCCTCTCTTTGTGGTGAGAAAAATAAAGAAAACTTTAAGGTATATTTCATTTCTTCGAGCCAACATATATTTTGGATGAAGTGAGCTTCAGTTGTGTCCATCTCTCAATCCTTTCTGAGCTAAATGAGCACATTGTCAAACTGTCAAGGGGACTGCTTCCCTCTCACGCTGAGTGGAGATTTTGTCAGAATGTCCCTGCTACTCAGGCTCCTGCTGCCTAAAAGGTAGAGGGCCATATGTCCCTGCAAGAAGTATACAGAAAACAGAAAAACTTGTATAATCCCACCAAGTCAGAATATCACATTTTCTTCATGTGCCAGTTTTTTTTAAACTCACATTGAAATTCTGCTTAAAATTGCTAGCTGTGTTTTAGAACCCATCTCAAACAATTATAGGATGACAATGACCATGTAATCTCTAGCTTCCTGGTAAACAATAAATAACACAAAAGAATAGGCCTGTCTTCCCTTTCCCTCAAGTTTTGAAAGCCCCTCAACAAAGAAAGCTGAGCACCAAAGAATTGATGCTTTGGAACTGTGGTGTTGGAGAAGACTCTAGAGAGTCCCTTGGACTGCAAGCAGATCCAATCAGTCAGTCCTAAAGGAAATCAGTCCTGAATATTCATTGGAAGGACTGATGCTGAAGCTGAAACTCCAATACTTTGGCCACCTGATGCAAAGAACTGACTCATTGGAAAAGACCCTGATGCTGGGAAAGATTGAAGGCAGGAGGAGAAGGAGACGACAGAAGATGAGATGGTTGGATGGCCTCAATGACTCGATGGACATGGTGATGGACAGGGAAGTCTGGTGTGCTGCAGTCTATGGAGTCACAAAGAGTCAGACACGGCTGAGAGACTGAACTAAGAGGTAGGTTCAAACATTCATAAACTTGGAGCAATTTGAAATGTGCTAAGTCACTTTAGTCGTGTCCACCTCTTTGTGACACCATGGACTGTATCCCACCTGGCTCCTCAGTCCATGGGATTCTCCAAGAAAGAATACTGGAGTGGGTTGCCATTTCCTTCTCCAGGGGATCTTCCCAACCCAGGGATTGAACCTGGATCTCTTAAGTCCTGCATTGCAGGTGGGTTCTCTACCACTAGTACCACCTGGACTGCCATCAAATAGAAAACTTATAACATTCTCACAGTAACTGCTGGCAATTCTGTAGCAGAATCAATCTTAAATTAGATATAACTAGATATACAAATAAGCAGACAATTTAAATCAGAAATCTGTCCTCACTCTCTAGAGCTCACACTATTACAATTGTGAAAAAGGCATGATACAGAGGAGGCAACATCCCTTCTCACTATTGAATAGTGAGAATACCTGAATAGCCCACTGCTTTCAGGCCACTTACCCACAGGTATCAAACATTTTGGTACTGGGTTCACGGTCTTTGATTTTTACACCATTTTCCATCACCATTTTGAACACATTCCCATGACAGCCTCATCCCAACAGCCTATGGTGTCCTCTGTTGCCCAGCACATTCTTAAACATTCTCATTCTAGGAACAACCTCTGAACCTTGTAGAACTTATTGAAACTCAAAAAGCACTCTTCAGGAACATGGACTCTTGTTCTTTTCAAACTTGGATATGCTTAAGAATCTTTGTTGTTTAGTTGCTAAGTTATGTTCGACTCTTCTGCAACCTCATGGACTGTAGCCTGCCAGGTGCCTCTATCCATGGGATTTCCCAGGCAAGAATACTGGAGAGGGTTGCCATTTCCTTCTCCAGGGTCCAGGGGAATCTTTCTGGCCCAGGGATCAAGCCTGTGTCTCCTGCATTGGCAGGTAGGTTCCTTACCACTGAGCCACCAGGGAAGCTGACAATCTTTGGTATGTTTTAAATGAAAGCTCTCAGTCTGTACCCCCTACTGATGCTCTGAGGTTTTTGAATCTGTAACTGAACTAGTCCCAGAAACATGTGTTTTAAACAGACACAGGTGATTCTGTGTGCTTTTGACATGTGGACAATGCTGTGATAACCAGTGAGTTCCTTCTTGCTTGTCCTGCTCCTCACTCCTGCTCTTTTCACCATTGGTTTGTCCATTGGTCTATCATTTACAAGTAATGGAACATGAGCTAAAATTGTTTTCAAAATACAATCTTATATATCATATAAACAAAGGTCCAGAGTCAGGCTGTTCTAGGTTGCCCATTAAGAAATCGAGGACTTTTTCAGTCTTGAGAAAGAAGAATGGATCTGGAGGAATCAACCTTCCTGACTTCAGACTATACTACAAAGCTACAGTCATCAAGACAGTATGGTACTGGCACAAAAACAGAAATATAGACCAACAGAACAAGATAGAGAGCTCAGAGATAAACCCACGCACCTATGGGTACCTTATTTTTGACAAAGGAGGCAAGAATATATGATTGGGCAAAGATAGGCTCTTCAATAAGTGGTGCTGGGAAAACTGGACAGCTACACACAAAAGATGAAGTCAGAACACTTCCTAATGCCATACACAAAGATAAACGCAAAATGGATTAAAGACCTAAATATAAGAAAATATAAAATTCTTAGAGGAAAATGTAGGCAGAACACTTGATGACATAAATCAAAGCAAGATCTTGTATGACCTACCTCCTAGAGTGATGGAAATAAAAACAAAAATAAATAAGTGGGACCTAATTAAACTTAAAAGCTTTTTCACAGCAAAGGAAACTACAAACAATGTGAAAAAAAACCCTCAGAATGGGTGGAAATAATAGCAAAGGAAACAACTAGGAACAAATTTCCAAAATATACAAGCAGCTTATACAACTTGATATAAGAAAAACAAATAACCCAATCAAAAAGCGGGAAAAAGACCTAAACATACATTTCTCCAAAGAAGACATACAGATGGCTAACAAACACATGAAAAGATGCTCAAGGTGGCTCATTATTAGAGAAATGCAAATCAAAACCACAATGAACTACTGCGTCATACCAGTCAGAATGGACATCATCAAAAAGTCTACCAACAATAAATGCTAGAGAGAGTGTGGAGAAAAGGGAACCCTCTTGCATTGCTGGTAGGAATGTAAATTGATACAGCCACTATGGAAGACAGTATGGAAATTCCTTTAAAAATTAGGAATAAAACCACCATATGACCCAGCAATCCCACTCCAAGGTATATACCCTGAGGAAACCAAAACTGAAAAAGATACATGTACCCCCAGTGTTCACTGCAGCACCATTTACAATAGCTGGAACATGGAAGCAACCTAGATGTCCATCAACAGATGAATGGATAAAGAAGCTGTGATACATATATACAATGGAATATTACTCAGCCATAAAAAGGAATGAATGCATTTGAGTCAGTTCTAATGAGATGGATGAACCTAGAGTCTATTACACAGAGTGAAGTAAGTCAGGAAGAGAAATATAAATATCATATAGTGACACATATATATGGAATCTAGAAAGATGGTACTGAGGAATTTATTTGCAGGGCACCAGTGGAGAAATAGACATAGAGAACAGACCTATGGACATGGAGGGAGGGGAGGAGGGAGAGGGTGAGATGCATAGAGTAACATGGAAACTTACAATACCATATGTAGAAGAGATAGCCAACAGGAACTTGCTCTTTGACTCAGGGAACTCACACAGGGGCTCTGTGACAATCTGGAAGGGCGGGATGGGGAGAGAGATGGCAGGGAGGTTTGGGAGGGAGGGGACATGGGTGCCCTTGTTGATGTTTGACATAAAACAACAAAATTCTGCAAAGTAATTATCCTTTAGATAAAAAATAAAGTGGCAAAGAAAAAGAAATTAAGGGCTTTTTAACAAGCGAGACCTAAGCAAACTTATAAACTTTTGCACAGCAAAGGGAACCATAAACAAAATGAAAAGATAACCCATAGAATATGAGAAAATATTTATAAATAATGCCGTTTATAAGGACTTAATGTCCAAAATATAAAAATAGCTCATACAACTCAAAATCAATAATAATAACAATCCAATCAAAAAATGGGCAGACCTAAATAGATATTTCTTCAAAGACACATAGATGCCCAAGAGGCACATGAAAAGATGCTCAACATCACTAATTATCAGAGAAATGCAAATCAAAACTACAATGAAGTATCACCCCACATGGGTCAGAATAGCCATCATCAAAAGGTCTACAAATAAATGCTTGGGAGGGCATGTGGAAAAGGAACCCTCCTACACTGTTGAAGGGAATGTAAACTGGTGCAGCCATTATGAAGAACACTATGAAGGTTCCTTAAAAACTAAAAATAGAGTTGACATATGATCCTGCAATCCCACTCCTGGGCATATATCCAGGAAGGGCAAAAACTAATTTGAAAACATACATGCACCCCAATGACCTAAAAATAGCAACAAAAGCATTAGATGAATGTCTAAAAATAGACATGGACGCAACCTAAATGTTCATGGACAGATGAATGGATAAAGAAGATGTGGCATATATACAGAATGGAATATTATTCAGCCTTAAAAAAGAATGAAATAATGCCATTTGTAGCAGCAATGATGAACCTACAGATTATCATACTAAGTAAAGTCAGGTAGAGAAAGAAATATTATAGTATAGCACTTATGTATATAATCTAAAAAGAATAATATGAATGAACTTATTACAAAACAGAAACAGACTCACAGACATAGAAAACAAACTTATGGTTACCAGGAGGAAAGGGGAAGGGATAAATGAGGAATATGAATATGGGATTAATAGCTACATCAGTTCAGTTCAGTTGCTCACTCGTGTCTGACTCTTTTTGACCCCATGGACAGCAGCAAGCCAGGCTTCCCTGTCCATCACCAATTCCCAGAGCTTGCTTAAACTCATGTCCATCGAGCGGGTGATGCCGTCCAACCATTTCATCTTCTGTCGTCCCCTTCTCCTCCTGCCTTCAATCTTTCCCAGCATCAGGGTCTTTTCAAATGAGTCAGTTCTTTGCATCAGGTGGTCAAAGTATTGGAGTCTCAGGTTCAGTATCAGTCCTTCCAGTGAATATTCAGGGCTGATTTCCTTTAGGATGGACTGGTTGGATCTCCTTGCAGTCTAAGGGACTCTCTAGAGTCTTCTCCAACACCACAGTTCAAAAGCATCAATTTTTGGCACTCAGCTTTCTTTATAGTCCAACCCTCACACCCATACATGACTACTGGAAAAACCATAGCTTTGAGTATGCTGACCTTTGTCAGCAAAGTAATGTCTCTGTTTTTGAATATGCTGTCTAGGTTTTTCATAGCTTTTCTTCCAAGGAGTCTTTTAATTTTATGACTGCAGTCACCATCTGCAGTGATTTTGGAGCCCAAGAAAATAAAGTCTGTCACTCTTTCCATTGCTTCCCCATCTATTTGCCATGAAGTGATGGGACTGGATGCCATGATATTAGTTTTTTGAATGTTGAGTTTTAAGCCAGCTTAAAACTCCTCTTTCACTTTCATCAAGAGGCTCTTCAGTTCCTCTTCACTTTCCTACTATGTATAAAATAGATAAACAACAAACATTCATTGTATAGCACAGGGACCTATATTCAATATCTTATAATAACCTATAATGGAATCTGAAAAAGATTACCGTACACCTGAAACTACCACAATGTAACAAATTAACTACTGTCAATTAAAAAACAACAACAAAAAAGAAATCAGTGGCTTTTCAACTTTCTTTTTTGCTATGCCCAGGTATCAACAAGGACTTCACTGGTGGCTCCAAGACAGCTGCATCATTTTATCTCCCCAAAATGCGGAAGTGGCAAGGGCAGTTTCTATTTGTTCAGTCCTATTTCTATTAGGGAAGAAAATGTTTACCAAAATCCCACCCAATAAATTTCCTCTCAATATCATTGACTAGAACTGGACAATATTCCCATGCTGTAGCTTCCGGAGAGACTGAGGGAAGTGTTTACAGCCTAGAAGAAGCTCTGGATGGCTATTGGCTTGGCAACTAACAGTGTCATATCTTCTTTTTTCTTCTAGACACCTATGCCTAATAAGACAACCCACCCCACACCACTTACTGACTTACAGCAATGATTATTTTTTCTTGTGACTGAGTTGGCTGCTAGGCAGGCCTGCTGCTCCATGGAGTACCCCCTGGATGCACCTGTATTTCACGGGAAGTTCAGCTGAGGCTGAAACACCACGATGGCTTCAGTCACCTTTCTGACATCTCAGCCGAGACAGCTGGAAGGGCCAGAGCCTTCCTGGACCTAACCCTTTTCATTTGGTTTCTTGTCATTCAGTCATGTTGCCTGAGCTTTCTGAAATGAGGCTGTATCCCAAAAGAGCAAAACCAGAAGCTTCCAAGTCTTTTAAGGCCTAGACCTGGACTGACATAGCATCACTTTTGCCACTTGCTGTCCATCAAAGGTAGTCATTAAGAGAAAGGGAAATAGAACATGCTGTTTAATGGCAGTTATATTTAAAAGAGCATGTATATTGGGGCAGAAATCACCTTAGCAGACAGCCCAACACAGTCATCCCTCTGGCCACCGTGGTTAACACCCCTTCTGTATGTAAAATGCACTCACTCCCTTTCAAGACCCCTCAAAATCTCACCTTATTACAAAATCAGAGGCAAAGTCCAGGATCTCATAGATGAGGTTCTTTGGGTGTGCTTCTCTTGTTCTGGGAACCTGGAAACTGAAAGTATGTTATCTTCCCACACATGTCAATATACAATGATGAGACAGGCAGAGGATAACTACAATAGATGCTCGAAAAGGGGGAAAAATCCAGAAAGCAAATCACAGTCTCTGGTCCACAGCAATTCTGAATTCCAAAGCATCTGCCTCCAATGTGGGAGACCCGGGTTTGATCCCTGGGGTCGGGAAGATCCCCTGGAGAAGGAAATGGAAACCCACTCCAGTATTCTTGCCTGGAGAATCCCATGGACGGAGGAGCCTGGTAGGCTACAGTTCACAGGGTCACAAAGAGTCGGACACGACTGAGCAACTTCACTTTCACCTTCATGGGTCATTAGTTCCCAACACTCTGAGAAAGAGAACATTCCTTATCTTGCATCCAGTACTGCTCCCTAGGAGTGGTCCCCTAATAAATAGTTACCCTAATGAATAGCTCTTAGCTCCAGCCTCTGGGCTTTTGGTTCTGCCCTCCCTACTTTTCAACAAAAAAAATGGCCCATGGTAACAGTTGAGTAGTTTTTCAGCCTTTTACTATCCATTAAAATTTGGAGGTCCAGAGGCTGCTTTTAATTTTGAACTCTTTCTGTCTCTCTTAGTCCAAATGGATAGAACTGCTTTAGTTATACTTTGACACAAACTCTTTTATGCAAAAAAAAAGAAAATACTTGGGAAGTTTATGTGGTTCATATATATATTAGGTCATATTATACAAAAGCCATTCCCAGAAATCTCTTCAAGATCGGCCCCTCTGTACTTTGGACACCAATCCAGGGGATTAGGGTACACTACTTAATGTCCTTAGAAGTACTTTTGTCCAAGTAAACTGTCTTCTAGCTACAGGCTTGATTGCAGCTTGACCTGAGAGCATGTTTAACTGCAAGCAGCCTACATTCTATCTTTGCTTTGAGGACATTCTTTGCTTTGGATTTTTTTTTTTTTTTTTTTAGCCAGAGTATCTGCCCTGCACCTTCTTTAATTCCTCTAAATTACACTGACTTATTTACTCCCTTGTAAAACCTTAAAAGAAGCCAATTGGTACTTACAATATTCTGCCAAAAATCTCCTTAGCCATATCCACAAATTCACCTGGTGTTCTTCCTACTTCCAAGCCATTACAGAAGTGTCGGGGCCATCTTTGCCCATCTACCCAATGGATTCACTCTTTGCTCTCCTGGGCTCCACGGTACATAATGTCAACTTCTCCCTTAACAGCACCTCCACCTCTTTTATCCAAATGCATGAAAACCTGCAACTATCCTCTGTTTCCACTCTGAAGTATGGTCTATTGAGAGATTTCCCCTGAAGCATGTGGGTTAAGGCTAGCTCAAACTACTACAGTATTACAGACCTCAAACTGTGCTTGGCTCTAAGCCTTGCTATGCTATGATTGACCACTGTTCATGGAGCTCATTCTCTTTACTCCTGGAGAAGCTGCTCTAAACCTTCAGTTTTCTCATTCAACTCCCTCTCACTTAGCATGTAATCATGCCTCCATCTTCACATGAAAGAACCTGGTAAGAATAAAACTCCCATACTCTCTAATGCTAAGTCCTGGAATTCTCTTTCTCTACCCTGACTTGTCTCTAGAAAAGGTATCTCTGTTGCCAAAAGAATTGTTTGTGTTCCAGACCTTCTTCCCTCCAGTCTGCCTAGCAACTTCCTCCATCAGACACACCCACATCTCACATCTTAATCAATTTCCTCTTTACTATATACAGTTTTCTCCATCTTTATGTATAAAAAAGACCAAGCAACAACAAAATCACAATCCCTTTTGTATCAAGCAGTTCTCCCTATGTGACAGAAAACCCAATTCAAACTGGTTTAAAAAAATAAATAAATAAAGCCTAATTAGAGAGGTGGGGATAGATTATGAAGAGAACTGATCCAGTGGCTCAAATCATACACTGCAAAAACCAGTTCCTCTGCTCTTCTTTCCTCTGCCTTCTGTAATGTATCATTCTCTGCTCCATATTTGTCCATCTACACCACTATCCTCTTCCAAACAGCCAAACGGCTGCTGCACGCCAGACCTCTAATCCAAATACCACATTTGTCAGAAGAGGAGCGTGTATCTCCATTGCTACTCCCCACATAAACTGGGGAGGTTTCTCTTTTCCAGTCACAGTAAACTCATCTTGCATGTCATGTTACCTTAAGAAGTTAACATCTTTATCAGTCAGCAGAAGCACAGTTGCAACGTGGTTTGAAAGAATTTGGAGGCTTAAAACAATGAAGGTGTATTTCTTACTCATGTCTGCATGAGGGTGAGCAGGAAACTGAAACAAGAATTAAGCATAAGAGACACAAGTACCGACCGTTCAAAAACAAAAACCGTTAAAAACAAGATAGGGTCCCAGATCTATGTAAACTAAAACTTCTCATTAATTGAATACCTTCATAAGAAACAATCACTAACTGGTATTTTGAGAAATCAGTCAGACAACAAGATGTATAGTCCTATATAACTATGGTTGGCATCTTAGTTGCTGGGTTTTAAGTTCCCCAAAACAGTCATGGCCCAAGGCCCTATATAACCTAGAAGAGAGAGAGCTTTTAGAAGTCATGGTACTTACATTCACTTGGACCACAGTCATTTTCTTTAATTATGTAATTTTACAGGTCATAAAATTGTGTGTTGAATGCATATCGATGAACCCAAGGAAAATGCTATGTTTGTTTTTTCAGAGGTCTATTTCTTAGTATACATACTGCCCTGCCTAGAGAATAAATATAGCATTTTTCACATGAAGAATTAATAAGTTTATAGTCTAGTCTATACTTTTTATGCATTCTACAATAAGGCTTTTAGACAAAATCCTTCTTAGTTTATTGGATGTGTCTGTTCACACTTCACTAAATCTGGATGTCAGCTTACGTTAATTCAAACGAATAAAAACCAATAAAACATTTACATAATTCAGATGCTTATTAAATAGCTACTATTTGTCAGCTTGTTTAAATATCAAACCTGGTTCTAACTAAAATATGCTGGTAGTTATATATTATGTCATTAAAACTTCATGGTAAAATTTTATAAGATTTTAAATGAATTCTTCTATATTTATGTATAGTTAACATATCAATTCATTGTAGACTTATGTATTAGTTTCCTAGAAGCACCATAGCAAATGATTATAAACTGGGGTGGCCTGAAACAACAGAAATGTATCGTGCACACTTCTGGAGACCAGAAGTCCCAAATCAAGGTGTCTGCAGGCTTGGTTCCTTCCTGGCGTCTCAGAGGGGAAATCTGTTCCGCGCCTTTATCATAGATTCTGGTGGTTGCTGGCAATTCTAACAATTCTCCCTTGGCATAGGGACCTGTCACTCTAATCTCTGCCTACATCTCTGTTCTCCCCTTGCGTTGTCTGCACATTCTGTCTCTCCTCACAAGGACAACAGTCCCCTTCTTATAAGGATTACTCTAATCCAGTATGACCTCATCTTAACTACATCTTAAGATGTATTATTTGAACCCTATTCCAGATAGGATCACATTATGAGGTTCTGGCTGGGCATGAATTTTAGGGAGTGGAGGGAGGGCATTACTGAACTCAGTACAGCATATATTTCTTTCCTTGACAATATATTTTTAAGTAAGATAAATGCATTTTTAGTTAATTAAAAATGAAATCTTGAGGAACAAAATATCTCTTTATTTAACATTTCTAATAAGCTTGTCAGAGTCAAATAAACATTAAGAGTTTCTTTATCCAAAAATCATATGTTGGGATTTCAAAATATCTAAATAAGTAGGCTTGCCTGCGTTAACTAAGGAATTCTTTCTGTAAAAATAATTTAAGTAAATATCCATACTTAGATTCTAGTTGTATCTTGTGTGCATTTTGCTACTGTTTATTGTATATTTAATCATTTGCTGAAAATTATTCAGTTATCTAGCAATGGCAAGTGAGATTATCCCAAGTCTCCTTTTAGAATTCTAGTATATTTTTCACTCAGTTCTTGGATATGAACATTTCTTGGCTCCATACTTGCAACATATTACAGATTATAAATGTATAATTCCCTGCCATGAGTAGACAAGGACTGCAATCATTAGTGATGCTGCTGCTGCTGGGTCACTTCAGTCGTGTCCGACTCTGTGCGACCCCATAGACGGCAGCCCACCAGGCTCCCCCGTCCCTGGGATTCTCCAGGCAAGAACACTGGAGTGGGTTGCCATTTCCTTCTCCAATGCATGAAAGTGAAAAGTGAAAGTAAAGTCCTTTCTCAGTCGTGCCCGACTCTTAGTGACCCCATGGACTGCAGCCCACCAGGCTCCTCCGTCCATGGGATTTTCCAGGCAAGAGGACTGGAGTGGGGCGCCATCGCCTTCTCCGTAGCGACACTAGCAGTAAGGAATTCACCATTTTTTCACACATGGCCTTTCCCTTTCATGGACGTCATAACCAACATCATCTGGAGAAAACACTAAAGAAACCTTGTTGATGTGTTTATACAATAAACATTTTGAAGTAGATATTATAGTTTAGATAATTCAGCAATATTTATCTCAATCAATAGAGCATTCTGTATATGATTAAAGAACACTAGTTATTCTTCAGTTTTCAGTGATTTTATACTAAATCACCTTCCAAGAATACTGATTCTTCCATTTTTTCTGCTTCCTAAACAGCTCTCCTAATAATTCATATGTAGTATTAATGTGACCACCCAATGTTGCTGAAAATAATAACTCTATGTTTTCCCTTAATTGTGTTGTATTGACAAGGAAAATCACATTCCTCATAAACTTACGGTGTTTCTAATCTATTTGATACATTAGAGAAAGATGAATTTAATCAACAACTGTTGTCACCATAAAGCACTCCTTTTCATTGTGGATTTCTATTTCTGTCCCATCATCTGCCTCTGTGTAGCTTATTTTTAATTTGTCAAAAGCTACTCAGCTTCTCAAACTCACTGTCGGAGTACATATTCATGATGGATTAGATCCTGATCTGCTGTAATCTAAACTCTTCAGTGATGATAAGGAAGTTTGGGGCAATTTTACATAACACAAGTAATAAATCAAGAACTATTGCTGAAAGAATGGTGAACAGAAAGGGGGAAAGTAGCATGCTTTCGAGTTCTTAACGTTTTTAAACAAACAAACAAAAAAAAAAAAAAAAGGCATGATCTGGACAGAGCTTGTAACATTTTAGGTCTCCTTTTATTCTGATCCAAATTATATTTAACCAATCAATATCCATAAAAAGAAAAGATTCCTGGTAATTCATGATCACTAATGCTCAGAAGGGGCGGGGTGGGGGGATTTTGGTGCCATGGTGTCATAGAAAATTAATTTCAATTGTTCTCTCTTTGTAGAATTAACGCTTATAACTTTCACTGGGATGAGAATCATCTGTAGCGCTCTCCATTCTCAACTGACTTAATTTGTAGCATAGTGGTTAAGGTTTTGGCGTCAGATTAGTATAACTTGATTTGTTCATATTTATTGAGGACCTGTGGGTCTTCAAAGCACCAGAGAAACAGCAGCAAACAAATCAGATAGGGTTCATTTTCTTGTGAAGCCCACATTCTACTGAGAGAGGTAGATAATTTAAAAATAAGCAAGATGACATCAGATGGATAAATGCTCTGAAAAACAGGAGGGGCCACATAGTAGTCATTTTAATGAAGTTGAAAACAATGATTTTGGTTTGGTTGGCTGCTACTTTAAATGGGAACCAGGAAGAACTTGAGGAAAGTTGCTTCTGAGTTAGAACCTGAAGGAAGGAAGGAAATCAGTAATGAAATATTTACATATCCCAGCTTCTCAACATTTCTCCATCTGTGAAATAAGATACAGGGCTACTCTGATGATGAAATATGGGAATGAATGAAAAACACTTAGCACTTACCTAATAAGTGTGGGAAGCCTTTCTTGTGACTGCGGGTCATTCCTTATGACATCAAAGCACAAAGCAGAGTTAGCTTTTAGTCTTACTAACAGTAAAGTCAGTCACCAACTTAGGCCTTCCCAGATGGCTTCAGTGGTCAAGAATCCACCTGCCAATGCAGGAGATGCAGGTTTGTTCCCTGGGTTGGGAAGCCCTGGAGAAGGAAATGGCAACCCAATCCCATATTCTTGCCTGGGAAATCCATAGATAGAGGAGCCTAGTGGGCTATAGTCAATGGGGTTGCAAAAGAGTTGGACTTGACTTGGCGACTAAACAACAAAGTTACCAAGTTACCTCAAGAATGAGAGATTAAATTTACTCTCATCTCTAGATGTCATTTCACAATCCAGCCCCTCTAGATTACTCCATACCTGGGGATTCATAAAGATGGTTACTGTCACTATCCACCTATCTCTAAGTTAGCTGGGCAATTAGCACAATACTGTTGAGATAGCCAAATCACATTTAATGTATCTGAAGATTTAGTCCTGGATTAACATGATACTCTGCATTTTAAGATATTTGAAGATTAGCAACTTGAACAGAAGTCCCCAGAGGCTGCTGCTTTGTCTTGTTGATGCCACTAGTTTGGTTACACAGCTAATTCCATCAGAGCCATTGAACCAAATGTTCGTGTGTGTGAAGAGAGTCCATGAGTCAATTGCCAGCACAGAATTCTTCCTGACATAGGAAGGCAGATGATCTCAACTTTTGAGTGCATACAGTGCAGATTTCTAGTTGAATGGTTCTTGACAATGGTGTCCTCTGAAACATAATGCCTGGCCAGGAGCCAGTGATTATGCCACCATACAAATCACTATGCATCTGATGCCAGAACGCCTCTGTGCATGGTAACAACAAGAGTTCTCAGTCCTGGTGTTCCACAAGATGTTGCATTGGCTCTTTTATTCTTTATCAGATCCCGGAATTAAAGATTTTATTTAGATGGCTTTCAGGAAATAAGTAATGGTGGTAGAAAAGGAAAAGAGGAGATTTTAGTGTAGTTTAAGAAATAGCTCTATTATGTGATTCCCATTAGGATGAAATCAGCCTATGTTTTGAAACCTAGTTTTATTAATTGTTTAATAGATATTTTCACTTTAAATCTCTTGTTTAATTATAGAAGTAAAACAGCTTGGTTCAAACTGTTAGCTAATGATCCATGTATCATTTTAGTAATTGCTAGCTTCTTTCAGAAATGCATTAATTTTGTAAGAATTATAGACTTTCAAATGTGAAAAGTTTTTTTAAGATTAATAAATTATAAGGCTTATGATTCACTTTAATATTATTTTCTATAACATATTATAAACCTAAACTTAGTAGAACATTCCTAAGATATAAGTCTCTATTTTAATTTATATTTTATTGTCTTTTTAAGAGTAAAAGTAGATAGATCATACTGTCATTGATGATGTAAATGAAATCAAAGTTATGCAGTGTTCTAGTCAAAAGGAATTCTGTTAAAATATTTAGTTAAAATATTTCATCTCCAACTATGGAATAGTCTACTGATTATAAACACCACCTTATTCTGGAAATAACTCATCAGAGCATTTTCACATTAAATAAGTAGATCTAAACATCTTATTTGATGGGAATAGTAATTATTCAAGATGAGGGAACACCCAGAACCCTAAATACTACTGGTAAGCACACATATATATCAACACTAAAAGAAATGTTTTCCCCAATGAAGCTATAGTTGCCGATGTTTTTTCTTTTTGGTCTCTTTTCACTTAGTAAAACATTTTCTTTTCTAGATATAGGCATTGGCCAATTATGAAAACTTTAAGAGTCTCTTTTAAATATGCCTAGCAATTCCAAAAGAAAAGAAAAAGATAATTGAAAGGGTTTCTTGTGGTTTGAAAATGCCTTCCAAATATTCATTAAACATTTAAGTGAGTAAATTTGTAGAATATGTTTCTGACATTGGCACTGGTTCTGGGGTATTTCTCTGATCAGATGGAAGTACTGTGTATATGCAGAGCGCATTCAGTTCATTCATGCATAAACAATATCATTTTCATAAATTAAAACCTCCCCTGCAGAAGGAACATCTGTGCCTGCCTTTGAATAAAAGATGGTGGCATGTGAGTTACTCCTTGACTGACTGAAAGAATCTCTAAGCTTAGAACGAAGTTATACATATAAAATCGCGGGGGGGGGGGGGGGCAATATCAAACCTAATTTGGAGTCTTCATTCCTACCTTACAAAAAACAATCCACAGATTTCGATGCTTGCTGTTTTAAAAGTGGAAATTCTTAAAACAGCATCCTCTTATTTCTTCTTTTCATTACAGCAACAGTTTTTAGTTTGCATGAAGAAGTCTAATTTTCATTATAGGTGAAACTGTGCTGCTGAATAGATCACATAATATCTGAATGTTCACTTCACGGTCTCCTAGGCTGGAAGGCTGGCAGTGTTCAGATATCATCTCAGTATTATGTCTCTTAAAGAAAGAACAGTGAAAGCAATCTTGGATATAGGAAGCAACAGCTTGATTCCAAAATAACAACTCTGTTTCACTTGGAATGAGATGATTGCATTTTGGATAAAGTTGGGACTAACTTAAAAGTATTTCTGCCATGTGATGAAGGCTGATGGAAAACATGCTAAAATGATATATTTTAAATTGCACTCAAACATTTTTTTCATGTTGAAATATTCCTTACTGCTACTGTCACAGCTTGACGTAGCCCTGTTGGCAATGTTATTAGTATGGCTAATTGTTCCTGTCCATTAGATTACTCACATTTTTCTGGAGCATCGTGCTAAATGAGGTCAGCTTTCTGGAACCCCTAAATCACCAATGAGAACGGGATTAAAGGAACAAGCTTGGGAAGGGAGGTAGTCATCCAAGGTGGCATCCGAACCAGAGGAAGAACAATGGAGTCACTAATGACAGTAATCAGAGCACCACAGTAGAGCCAGGGCACAAGTGCCAACATGCTGTTCCCTAGAAACTGCTCCTGTCAGTCAGCACATCCAGAGGGAGAGAAATGCCTAACTTTTCTAGTGGCCTTACCAACGGGCAGAATCATCTCTAAGTTTTTTTCAGTGAGTTCCATTTATGAAACAGGAGAATAGTACACCAAAGGGGGTGAGGAAACAATTAGACCATCCAAAAACATATCACAGTACAAATAGTATGTTCTTGAGTACAAGTAGTTCATTACTACTTTTTCCTGAAGAATTACTGAAATCATCACAATTACATAGCAAGGATAAAATGCCACATCTTGAATTCTTTAATCAATTCATTTCTCCCATATTCTAAAGGTATATCACTTTCTCTCCAGGATAGGACTATTTTGCAGTAGAGAATGTTTCAGTTAAGGTACAGACAGCAAAGGACTAAGAAAAAAGTAAAAAAAAAAAAAAATTAGTATGTTCTTAGATATGTAGATAAACTAAGCTAGGATAATTGTTTGGGTCTTGCTTGTTAAGAATTAACTAAATCCCCTTGAAAAAAAAACAGAAGAAAAGACAAACTCATATAAAGGGATGGAAACCAAAACCAAAAATACAACTGTTGGTCTCTTCACAAATCTTACCCAACCCCAGCCTCATAGTCCAAGTAATGAAATATCAGTTAGGTTCATTCCTTAACTACAAAGAGTTGGTGACTCCCTAAGCAAGATAAACAGACTAGAGAGTTTGTGTTAAACTAAACTTTTTAACTTTTTTCTGCAAACAGAACTTAGTATTTTTTTAACTCAGCAAGTTAAGCAATTGTTCTCCTTAGGAATTATTTATATTTTACAAAAAAATCACTTTAAGAAGAAATGCAACAATTGTTCAGATTTTTCAATACTATTTTATTGCAACTGGATGAGTGTTTTCTAAGTTGTGCATTACACCATAATATACAGAATTACAAACAAGATTACAGTACATATTGGTTCCAGGGTTACCAGTATCACATCTCAAACAGCACTTATTCTGGACTGCATTTTACATGCAATAGCTATTGTTCTAATTATGAATTAAATGGTTTGAATTTATTTAAGCTACTGTACTAATTGACTACAATAGGTATAAAATCCCAACATTAACAACCTGATTAGATTTAGGCTCAGATTCATTACATGAATATATGACAAACCACCAGTTGTGTGACTATGTATAAAATCATGCATTTATATTTTCTGGAAACATCAATAGCTTCAGATTCTCTGTAACATCATGGGATGCAAAGGAGTAAAAGACTAAAAAGAAACAGTGCAAATTGTATGTGATAGTCAAGCAGCTTTTGATTTAAAGAAGGGTATGTTGGCATCTGTTTATAATATGTATATACAAGCTTGTGCAAGTACTGAATTGATATGTTTTGATAGGGAATACATCTCTTGTTTTTATTCATTCTCTTAAGAATTATGGATCTGGTTTTCATTTTAAGGAGAGAGAACAACTTTAAAGTGAAATGAACTGCTCAAATTGTGCAATTTTCTTTAACAATTAGAGAAGAAAGAAGTGCTAAGGCAACACAACAACTTTCTAAGCACTTTTCTGCTGGTTTAAATTAGTTAAATTATTTTTTATAAATTAGATATAATTTCTACTTTTCTGATATGTATAAAAATTGATGAAGCTGCATGGTTTTAAAATAGGAAATCCACATTATAAAAAGTCATTAAAAATTCTGTACAAAATCACAACAAAATAATTCAGCATGGGAAAGGTAACAAGTAGTAAAATGCTGGTTGAAAAATATATATTTATATATATTTTAATTGGCCCATTATTAGTTTAAAAATTGCATAGATCCTAATTATTGCTTGTGATTTTGTTATCCCGATCAGATAATTAATATGATCTGAATACAGCTGCACCAAATTTGTGGTGCATTTTTTTTTAACTTTACTGTATTATTTTTTAAAATAGAAGAGCTATAGAAAATAATACATAAAGTGAACAGGAACTTTGATCCCCTGTTTCTACCAAAGGCAGTAACGACAATAAATACATATATCACTTGAAGCTTGGAGTATTTGCACTTTGCAGCAGTAATACTCAAAGGGCTGCCTTTTGTAAACACGACAGTCACTGTAAGCACAGTGGGTTCGTTTCCCAGCGACGGTGAAACTGACGCGCCTCTAATCGTGAAAGATGGCATTGAGCTGGGCACTCATGACTCGCTCATGATGCGAATGGCTATCGAAGGACATAATATTGTCTATAGGGATCTCACAGCGAGGGGCAGCGGCGCCCGAGAAGACTGATCCGTGGCTTTGGGCCCCTGCCAGGGTCGCCGCAGGATAGTGCATGGTAAAGGCATAATTTTTCTCAAACTCGGCGGACGGTTCGTGTTTGAAAGAGAAGTTGCCATTGATGCTGAGCGGCGGGCTGAGGGGTCCGTCAAAGGAAGGGCTGGCGCAATCAGTCAGAGGGCTCTCAAAGAAAGGTTCCAGCGCTGCGCTGTAGGCGTGAGGCGGCGGCTTGACGTGGAAGACATGGGAGCTGTCCATGGTGCCGTAGGGCGGGCTGGGCAGCCCCGGAGACTGGTAGGAATAGGGATGCACAGGGAAAGAAGCGCTGGCGGTCGGCAGGTGCGCGGGCATGTCCTGGTTCTGCTCAGGCAGAAAAGTTCGAGGATTGAGCTGCAGGCAGCCGGCAACCAGGTTGGTGGTGGGCTGGGATAAACCCTTGCAGAGGGTCTGTACAAAGGAGACCAGGTCAGGGCTTTTCCCTGAACGCAAGATCTCCGACAGAGCCCAGATGTAGTTTTTGGCCAAGCGCAGTGTCTCGATTTTGGACAGCTTCTGTGTCTTGGAGTAGCAGGGCACCACCTTGCGCAGGTTGTCCAGCGCTGCGTTCAGCCCGTGCATGCGGTTCCGCTCCCGGGCGTTGGCTTTCATGCGTCTCAGCTTAAAACGCTCGAGGCGCGCCTTCGTCATCTTTTTCTTCTTGGGGCCGCGTCTCTTAGGCTTTTGATCATCGTCCTCCTCCTCCTCTTCTTCCTCCTCTTCCAGGTCCTCATCTTCCTCCTCCTCCTCTCCCCCGTTCCGCAGTGAGTCCTCTTCCGCGTTCATGGCTTCCAGGTCATCCTCCTTTTTGTCCGTCTCGTGCTCCTCGTCCTGAGAACTAAGACACTCATCTGTCCAGCTTGGAGGACCCTGGGGCTGAGGCTCTCCTATCAGCCCACTCTCGCTGTACGATTTGGTCATGTTTAGGTTTCCTACATTCAACAGGGGAGAGGGGAAAACAGAAAAGGAGAAAAACGCTACATTCAAAAACTACATAGGCCTCCAGCTCTCAGGAACCCTAGAGAAATGCATGTGAAAAGAATTACCAGCTGATTACAAAATGAATGCCCCCGAGGAAAAGTTAAATGCAGTTCTATAGTGGCCTGTGTGTGCCCCGCTGGTACGTAGGAGACAGGACAGGGCTGCGAATAGGAGCCAGATTAGGTGTCATAAGTACACTTCTGGAGTATGTGTCCTTGTGATTGTGTGTGTTTATGGTGATTATCCCGTAGGATAATGTGTGTGAAAATGAGTGTGTATTTCGGCGACTTCATGTTTATTTGCATGAGCTCAAAGTCACAACTCCACAAAAAAAAAACGAGTTTGAAAATTGCAATTATGTTTCCATCTCGGTTCTGGCCTCCCCGCACTCGGCGATTAAAGTTGAAGATCCCTTACGTAATTTACTAACGCTGGCAGCGATATTTAAGAAGATTATACGGAGTGGAGATTGAAAAGGAAATGCATGGTGGAAAAGAAGTATTTTCCACAAAATCATTTCACCATCAACGAAACATTTGGTAACAAAAGTGGGCGGGGGGTGTCCCTGCCATCCTTGCCTTTCTTTTCTCACCTCCCACCCCGCTGACCCTCTGCTGAATTTCCGCCTTGTATAAAAGCGCTTGCTACCGGGCCAGAACCAGGGGCGCGGCGCGGAGCCCTGCTCCGCGCGCCGGGGATCAGGTGCGAAAGGCTCCTCTCTAATAAACAGCCCATTGAATGGGCCGCCCGCTCTTTATTGGGGCTTTTCAAAGTTCGCCTCAAACCTCCGTTTAAAAGATTGAGTAATTATAATGGTCAGAGAATGGCAATAGCGAACTTGCTGCTTCTAATAAGGAAAATAAAAAGCCTTTAGTTAGACAACTGAATCAGTGGCTGCTGGGGACTTGGCCGACTCTGGGACAGTAACAGGTAGCAGGAGTGGGTCCCTCTCTCTTTCTCCACATTTTATCCCCTCTCAACTAAACTACCTCTCAACCCGGTTTATTTTCTAGGGTGTGTATATTTAAAGTATCAGCACCCCTTTCATTCACTGAAAAAATAATTTGCTACTCCCAATGTGCATAAAATACATGTCCACAAAATAAATCTTGGTAACGTGGGCTTTTTATCGCCCTTATTGATAGAAGTGAAATACTGAAGTAGTTAGCAGCTTTCAGAACTTTGAAATCACCACTAGGAAATAACCATAGAGCTATAGGGCATTACATTTTAAGAAAATCTAAAGACGTTCCTATACTTTTCCCCCCTCCAAAAAACAATACAAACAAACAAAAAAGTAAAACATTTTTTAAAATTATTATGCCTGCAGCGGATATTTGAGTGATGCGACTCAAACTGTGCGCATATCCGCCTTGCAATTATGAAAAGGAATGCCTGTCTCCACGCATAAACGCGCTCACAGACGCACACAGACAGAAGATGTAGGTACATCTTCAATTGCTTTTATTCCCAATAAAAATTAAAGGATTTAATTACCTGCAGTTGTTAGTAAGTCCTGAGCAGTGATGGTCTCATAACCCTGGGGCCTCCGGGCTCCGTGCCTTCTGCGTGGGGAGAATTCCTCGTGTCCCGGCCGCGCGGGCGCTCAGGTTATATAGCCGAGTTGGTGATGCTGAGCGCGGGCGGGGCCGGGAGCCCAGCGGGCGAGCAGGTTCCAGCGCCGCGCGCCTGCGCACGCGCCGGGGTTCCGCGCTGCCTTCCCTTCCGCCCTGCTCCTCCCGCCCCCGCCCCTTCAGCCTTGCTCCTCTCCCACCCGCAGCCGACTCCAGCTCGCCTCTCCCCCATCCCTACCCCCGCCCCATCCTCTTCCTCCCCGGCAGGCGCCATATGGTCCTCCCAGTCCAGCCAAGAGCCGGGAACCACGTGACCTGCCCATTTGTATGCCGCGGAGCGCTCCATTCCGGCCCCTTTGTGGCCAGAAGAAAGTGGCCCATCTGTCGCCAGTTAGAGACTCCGCGGACCTGTTTTTACCCGCAGGAGAGATTAACCCTTTCAGGCGGCAGAAGGGAGAAGGGACGCGCGGTGGGGGGAGAGACGGGGAGAAGGAGTTGGAGAGAAGAGAGCGGGAAAGCGAACACCGACTGGCTTTAGATCAGAGTGAGTGGCCCGCGCTGGGCCGGTAAGTGGGGCAAAGGTGAAAAGCAGAAGCGGAGACTCCTCTGGACTCCTCGCCCAGGCTCTGGTTTCCTGGGCACTCCCTGCCCTCTTTAAGGTGTCAATCTCTTGGTTTCTCCCTCTTAGTAGACGCTTTGTTCGTTGGCACCAAAGGGTGGCTTCTCCCAGTCTCCACCAGCCCCTTAAGCAACATATATTCTGTATTAAAACAGCTTTATCTCTAAACGCAGCTGTGAGGCTAGTCCCTAGCCTCCTTAATTGGATCGCCCACGCCCAGCCCCAACAGTAGACAAAATTTGGTACTGGTCACTCTACTTCACCATCCGTGCAACCCGGCCCTCGTGACGCTCGCCTGCTCTTGACCCTGGAGACTCCTCACTCTGTCCGTATACCCTCTTGCCTGTAGTCCTTGTCCTCAGATCGCGCCAGTCCTTGGCTTAGTGGCCTCCGGAGCTCTCTTGCATGAAAACTACAGGACTTCTCTGACGCTGAGATTCTGCCCTTTAACCAAGGTCATTGGATGGATGTAAAGTGGGCCCTCACCCTGGTTCCCTGCCACAGGCTGCCTTGTCCCCCTTAGTCCCTACTTTCAGGCTTGTAAATAGGAACTTAGTTGAGACAAGCCTTCTCAAAGGGAGGATGCAAAGGGCCTATTCTAAAGGGGTCTTTTTCACTCCTCTTCCTAGAAAGGGCATTAGTACAACTCTGGGAAGGGCTGATGGCTACTTTTCCAGACCTTAAAGACTGATGTGACCCTCTACCTTGCAAGTCAAGCAAAACTCACAGAGCTTCCTAATTCTAAAGGACCCATATTTGTGTTTAAATGGTGATTCTTTATTCACCCGTTTCCACCAAGGTATGTTTCAGAATTTTATATATATATATATATAAAAGTTGGCTGTATCTCTTCCCTGTCCACTCTTTCTCCATCAGACTCTCCTCTAATCCTCCATTAACTAACCCCTTATCCCCTCCCAGACCCGTGTCCCCTTACAATGAATGCTGTGAACTTGAATTGCTTATTTAAAGGCAATTGCTCTAAAAGCCCCTTGAGTTTGCAAACAGTGTCAGGGCTGAGAGGCTGGGGTTGGGTGCATCTGGGAACAGAAGGGGGGATGTGGTGGGGAGGGGCAGAGGGTCCTAACATTATCGCTGGTGTCTAGAAGGCTGCCATGCAGTCTTCCTGGTCCAGTGCACATCTGAAAGAGGAATAAAGGGATGGGAGATCCCATTGCCCAAAGCGTAGCATGAACCGTGCTGAGCTTCCAGGGCAAAACTGTAGACTTTTGGGTTTTGCCTTCGCTCATAAGTGTACCAGGATCGCAGAAGAGTACAGAAGAATTCACCCAGGAGCCTAGTCTTGGTATTTACCCTGTACAGTCTTTATCTTAAGTGATGGGTTAAAACTTGAGGGCCATCTGAGTAACAGCCTGCAGGGCCGGTCCCCAACTTGGAGGTCCCAGGACACGCGCAGGTGGACCAAGTGTTGCCATTCTCCCAGCAGCTGCCCCGACAGCCTAGCGCACCGTGCCCGCGGGGATGTGCCCTGGCCCTCACTTCTCAGTCTTAGGGGAGCTTCAGAGCCTGCTGGGAGCGAGAGGGAAGAGGGCTTCAGCTACCCCGAAAGCCTGCGGATGGCCTAGGGGATCCCCCACCCAGAAGCGGCAACTTCCTCAGTTTGGGACACCCCGTGGAGCACAGGAGAGTCTTGGTGGGGCCAGATGTTCCTGGGCAGGCAAGGAAGGGAAATGTGGGTAGGTCGCCAGCCGAGAGACTCAGGCGCGGGAATTAACTAGACTCCTTCCCTCCTTCTCCTCTTGATAAACTCACCCTTAATCCCGCTCTCAGTGAGCCTCCGGGCGCCCTGGGCCGACCCGCCTCCGCGCGGGGAACGTCTACCCACGGCGCGCCCCGCGGTGGAGATTGCCCACTCCCCTTACCCCGACTCCGTCCCCCTACCCTCTCACCCCCATCCCCGCCCCGGGAGACTGCAGGCCAGTAGTCAGATCTGGAAGGGGAGGAGGCCTGGATTGAGTTTCCTTTTGTTGGGAGGGGAAGCGGGGAGAGAAACTGGGGCCAGAGGACAGTGGCAGCCGCCACGCTCAGAGAGGATGGACTGCCCGCGTGGCTGGCTCAGTACCGTGGAAGAGTCGCGGCCCCGTCCTGCCTCCGTATTTTCTTCTCCCTCCTTTGGACTTTCTTTCGACGGTTGCACACTGTCCCCCTCCCGAGTCTCTCAGTCCTCTCCCTGTCCCTCTGTCCCCACAGCCCGTTGGCGGTAGACCTTCCAGCTCCCGTCCCCACTGGGCGCGGCAGGCCGCCGAGCGGCACGCGAACCGCACGCGCGGGCAACAAAAGCCGCTTTCATGACTCACTGCCCTCGAGCAATGCCCCGAATCTGTCGGCCCCCACCCCCAGCCCCGGGCCCTCGGTCGGAGCGCGCGGCGCGGCCCGGGCGGTCCCGGCCGTTACTGCGGCTGCCAGAGCGCCGGCGGGAAGGGGAGCGCGAGGCGGCGAGGGGAGTGTGGCCGGGCGGGGAGGCTGGGGCGCGGGAGGCGTGTGGCGCCGCGTGCGGAGCTGCGGGGGGAGAGGCGGGGGTGGAGGCGGAGGCCGGGACTTAGGGGCTGGGAAGCGTGTCGCTGGCGGGGGAAGGGGGCGGTGCGGCGCATTCACAGGGCTGAGATAAAGAGCTGGGGCCGGGCTGGCGTCCCCGGCGGTGACCTGTTTCTCGGGGAAACAGATGCTCGCTCTAGCGAAGGGAGGTCTGCGTTCAATGAAAGTATTACGTACGACCCGGGCGGCCCCACCGACCTCCCGCGGCGCCCGCGCCCTCTCCCCACGCCTCCCAGGAGAGGGGTGTGCCGGCCTGGGCACGTTCGAGGCGCGGGAGGTGCTGGGCGGCGAGCCAGACCGTAGGGTGCAGGGTCCGCTGGAGGGCCGAGAGCTGCGGGCCCCTCCTAGGGCCCGTGGCCCAGAAGCCCTTGGGGGGCCGTGGGGGTTCCGCCCAGATCGCGGGCTCAGCGCGGGGTTTGCGCCTTCGCCTCCAGGGAGCCACTGTGCGCCCAGATCCTGGCCAGAGGCTGGAGCTGCCCGGGCTCGACAGGCGGGCGGCGGGGGAGAGCCGGGAGCAAGAGAGTAGCTATTAAAATGCCTCGCCGTCGCCGCGAGCGCAAAACCCGTCCTCCCCAAATCTCCTGGGCTTGCGGCATAATCTTAATTAAGATAATTGATTCATATTGCACCTGCGAGAACGGGGGAAAAAATTGATTCCAACCCCCAACCCCACAAATCGCTTAGAGCTATTGGATGGAGCTCGACGCGGCTGTGATTTGGGGAGTGATTTAGCACCAGGCTTCCCCCAACTCGGGCCGCCTGGGCTCTTTTATTTATTATTTACGAGCTCCTAATCCCTCCGGGGCGTGGGCAGCTCCCCTCACGGCGCCTACAGACCCCGAGGGACTTCATCTTTGATTCCCAGGCAGGAGGGAGGGGCTTTCTTTAAACCATCCTTCCAACACCCGTATCACCAACGCAAAATCAACTCAGCTCCAAGTACTGGCTGGAGCGGGTTACTGACACAGTTGCTCAAGGCATGCTGTGTCAGATGAGCTATGTGTGTGCCTGTGTGCGTGTGCTGAAGTGTACAAGTGTATGTGGCTGAGTGTACAAAAGCATATGTGTGAATGTGCATATGAGCCTATGTGATTGTTAATATCTGTGTGATTTGTCAGTGTGAATGTGTTTTAAGTTATGTGAGTGTACATGTGGGGGGGGTGAGTGTGCACGAGTGTGTGTGTTAGTGGGTGCTCCTGCTCTCCGGTGAGGACCGTAAACAGAGGACTCACACCTGTTTCAGCTGGATTGAGAAACAGCATGCTGTCTAAAGGGGACCACCACGGGCTGGATAACCGACAAACGGCGGGTTATCTGCCAACCTTTGCCTTAACAGAGAGCAACAGGCCAACGCAAGTCCCCGGTAGTTGGTGTTGCTGCTTGAGTGGACAGCAGAGACACGCCGATGGCACTTGAGCTTCTCTTGAACAATGCTGCTGCAGGGGTTTGGGGGCGATCTGACAAGTTCCCAAAACCAGGACAAGCCTGGCAAGCCTGGTTTAGAGCCCCAGGCAGCTTGTAGGAAAAGTGGCTTCCTCAGGGTATCAGCACCGTGGACAATTCCTCCTTCTGAAACTCAAAAGTATTAAGGTTCAGCAAAACGACTTCCCTTCCAGTGGCTTTCGCTTTTTCCTGTTTGCTTTCTTTCATAAAACCACTGACTCCCACATCCCGAAATTTTAATCAGAGAGCCCTGTTAATCTGCATTTAATTAGCAACCTCCTTTTCAGGATAAGTTTCCTGGAAAACTAGATATCCAGGTTTAGGGGAGAGGGAAGTTAAAATTATAATTTGAACTAGCGAGTCTGAAACAAAGAACCTGTACATTGAATACCTTTCAGAAAGATGGTCATTGTTCTAATATTTGCACTTATCTGGCACATCGCATCTAAACCAAAATGAATTCATTTTTTTGTCCACAGAAACAAAAAATGTAAAAATGATTTTACTTTTCTTTTGTTGAGCATACATTTTATTGGTAATAGAATTCTCTTTCCATCCCCATCATCCTATTAACTGTCCAGTTATTTCATACTGTAAACATTTCTATTAAATTAGTGGGGAAATCAACCAAAGCTAAATGGAATATTTGCTCGGATTTGGGGAGCCGCACAATTATCTAAATCATACCAGACTTAGAATATTGCACGAATACACCACATCCAAAATAACTGGAACAAGTCCTGTAGAGAAGAGCACGCACCTTTGGTGATTCAAATACCTGAGAAATGTATACCATACACATCTTCCAATTGTGGATGTAATTTTCAAATATTATGAGCAACCAGAATCCTTATTAAGTATTATTCAGACTTTGTTGAAATGGAAAATACAATTATTTTTAATTCAAGAACTTATCCCTAGAGGCTCATCTTTTTAAAATAACATGTTTTTCCTCTTTAACAAATACATTTTCACATAAATTAAATATTGATAATTTGACCTTTTATGTCTTTAACTAATCAAAGGGGGAAAATTCCAAATGTAGATCTCCGAGTTTGGCCCTGGTGGGTCTTTCCGCTTGAGTAGGCACTGAGATTAAAGGAGTTGAACTTCCTCTTTCACTGCTTTCTCCTTGCACTAATTGCTTATGCAAAAAATGCAGATTTGTATTAATTAGTAACTCCACTGATTAGTTCTGTGGTATTTTCACATAATAAATCATGCTGCAGACATGAATTTTGGCACATCACCCAGTAGAGGCTCAGGCTGCAATACAGATTTCATATTAAAATAAAATCTCTAACTAAACCTACCTTTCTGATGCAGGTACCATGAGCAGCCACCTGCTGGGAGCACCTGCCATGGGAAATTACTTTCACTCAAGTGACAAGCCACTTTTGGAGCCCAAATAGGGCAATCTGATTATGAGGTTAGGTTCTAATAACAAATAAACAAGTAAATAAACACAAAAATGCACACCTCAATGACACAACTGTGCCTGGTGTGAAAGTCACTCAGTCATGTCCAACTCTTTGTGACTCTGTGGACTACACAGTCCATGGGATTCTCCAGGCCAGAATACTTGAGTAGATAGCTGTTCCCTTCTCCAGGGCATCTTCCCAACCCAGGGATCGAACCCAGGTCTGCACATTGCAGGTGGATTCTTTACCATCTAAACCACCAGAGAAGCCTAGACATTTTGCAGACAATGATGTTATAATAAAGAATCTTCTTGTAATGGGACCAGATTTTTAAAACAACTTCCCAGGTCATGAATACACACTTCAGTCTATTTTCCTCTTGTGAGGTCTTTTCTCCTTTGTGAGATGGTCTGGTAGCTTGAGATTCTTTCATCACTCATCCTATGACTCATCTCCCTAGGAAAGCAAGCTTGTCCAGGAAGTAAAAGAGGGACAGAAAAGCATCCGAGGGAGAGGTATGAATGCCAAGAGCCATCTCAAAGGGAGCTGGCCACCCCTGCGATCCCAGCATATGGTGAGAAGCTATGAGGTCAGATACCCGCAGCTGTCTGATATGAGACAAACTCTCCACTCTCCATGGGTAACTATATGAGCTTCTACACAACTTTTCCTTGAAAACTGTTTAATTTGATGAGGCAGGTTACAGTCAATATTGCCAAGATTATAAATTAGACCCAGGTGTCTTCTGTGTTCCCCACCAGCCCCTTATATTCCCGTGTTTTCTAGACATTGGTGACACCTTTCCAAGCCCCTGCAGGTGTTCTCAGCATGTTTATGCTCTTTTCTGGTCTATGCCTACTGTTGATAAACATCCATGAGTTCATGCTTCTTAAGGACTTAGAGAAATGCTTAATCTGATGCCCTACCAGGAGTGCTTGCAAAGTCACAAGGCACAAATAAAAAGGAACGAGTGCTTAATGTTTACATTCAGAGACGAGTGAAGTCTAAGGGAGGTGTATTTTGGATGGAGACTGGGGCAGCATGCTCTGCTGCAGTTGTCCTATGCAGGTAACAGTCTGCCTACCTTCCTGACTTGTCCTGAGGCGACGGTAAATGTGGCTGGGGATGAGAAGGGTACAGCCTCTAGGGATGCTGTCTCTAACCATTGTCTACTGAACCTTTTGGGTGCTTTGTTGCTGAGAGGAAAAGGGGTGCATTTTGTAGTCTTTTTATCTGCTTATCTTGGATGTGAATAATTTCTTTAAGGAACTAAATTTTAAAAGGTCAAGAGAACAGATATAATTTAAAGCAGCCCTCTATTAAGTCAAATATGCCTTTTTTTCCTTTGAATTCACTCTTGAATCCCACTTCATATGGCTTGATATGGGCAAGATTTATCACGTCTGATGGGAAAACCATCCTATACTTGTCACGTTGGTCCACAATGCTGTGGTATAGGCTATGTGAAGAGCCAGAGCCAGGCATAAGCAAAGGCTCTAAAGTTGCTTTAAAGTAGCTTTTCTCCTCATTCCCTTCATTTCAGAATCTGCCTGTTTCACTGAGTAATACATGTATTCATCAAATCTATATCGAGGGCTACTATGTGCCAGGCACTGCTAAGTACCAGATGCACATGGGTAAAGAGAAACAGACATTACTCTCTGCTTTCTCAAAGCCTTCTATCTGGTGAAAGAGAGGTGCTTTAATAAGATTCACTCACAGCTTCCCAGGTGGCTCAGTGGTAAAGAATCAGCCTGCCAATGCAGGAGACCCAGGAGACACAGGTTCGACCCCTGAGTGGGGAAGATTCCCTGGAAGAGGACATGGCAACCCACTCCAGTATTCTTGCCTGGAAAATTCCATGGACAGAGGAGCCTGGTGGGCTGCAGTCCATGGGGTTGCAAACAGTTGGACACGACTGAGCATGAGTAGACACCCATCTTACTTGAGATTAGTATAGGAAAGGAAAATAAGACACATCAATCCAAAAAAGCTGAGGACAAAGGAACTCAAGAAAGACTGAAGTGGGAGGGTTCCCGAGGAAGTAGAGTTCTAAGGTAATGAGAAGGGTGTTACCCAGTGATATATGAAATGATGTAGATAAATTATTCTACATCATAGAAATAAATTTTCCCATAAAAAGCACACTATTCAAGAATTACACTAAAGTGTGTTCTTCTTGGGGGGTTCAAATGGTTTTGCATCTGGATATATCTAGTTCAAAATAAGTAATCCTTATTGAACATGACCCTATGTTAGCCTTTGATAAAGAATTGAAGACATTTGTTTTCATTTGGAAAAACTGTCATATTTAGTTATAACTGCATTCAAATGGGTATATGTTTCCTTTTCTCCTTTGCCTTTAGCTTCTCTTCTTTTCTCAGCTATTTGTAAGGCCTCCTCAGACAACCATTTTGCCTTTTTGCATTTCTTTTTCTTGGGAATGGTCTTGATCACCGCCTGCTGTACAATGTCACAAACCTCCATCCAGAGTTCTTCAGGCACTCTATCAGATCCAATCCATGAATCTACTTGTCACTTCCTTTGTATAATCAAAAGGGATTTGGTTTAGGTCATACCTGAAAGGTCTGGTGGTTTTCCCTACTTTCTTCAATTTAAGTCTGAATTTGGCAATAAGGAGTTTGTGATCTGAGCCACAGTCAGTTCCTGCTCTTGGTTTTGCTATCTGTATAGAGCTGTATCCATCTTTGGCTGCAAAACATATAATCAATCTGATTTCGGTATTGACCATCTGGTGATGTCCATGTGTAGAGTTTTCTCTTGTGTTGTTGGAAGAGGGTGTTTGCTATGACGAATGTGTTCTCTTGACAAAACTCTGTTAGCCTTTGCCCTGCTTCATTCTGTACTCCAAGGCCAAATTTGCCTGTTACTCCAGGTATCTCTTTACTTCCTACTTTTGCATTCCAGTCCCCTGTAATGAAAAGGACATCTTTTTGGGGTGTTAGTTCTAGAAGGTTTTGTAGGTCTTCACAGAACCATTCAACTTCAGCTTCTTCCACATCACTGGTTGGGGCATAGAGTTGGATTACCATGATATTGAATGCGGTTTGCCTTGGAAACAAACAGATCATTCTGTCATTTTTGAGATTGCATCCAAGTACTGCATTTCGGACTCTTTTGTTGACTGTGATGGCTACTCCATTTCATCTAAGGGATTCTTGCCCACAGTAGTAGATCTGAGTTAAATTCACCCATTCCAGTCCATTTTAGTTCACTGATTCCTAAAATGTCAGTGTTCAATCTTGCCATCTCCTGTTTGACCACTTCCAATTTGCCTTGATTCATGGACCTAACATTCCAGGTTCCTATGCAATACTGTTCTTTATAGCATTTGACTTTACTTCCATCCCCAGTCATATCCACAACTGGGTGTTGTTTTTTCTTTGGCTCTTCATTTTTTCTGAAGTTATTTCTCCACTGATCTCCAGTAGCATAATGGGCACCTACTGACCTGGGGAGTTCATCTTTCAATGTCCTATCTTTTTGCCTTTTCATACTGTTCATGAGGTTCTCAAGGCAAGAATACTGAAGTGGTTTGCCATTCCCTTCTCCAGTGGACCATGTTTTGTCAAAACTCTCTACCATGACCCATCTGTCTTGGGTGGTCCTACACGGCATGGCTCATGGTTTCATTGAGTTAGACAAGGCTGTGGGCCATGTGATTAGTTTGGTTAGTTTTCTGTGATTCTGGTTTTCACAAGATTCCTAATGGGAGAGACTTAAGGGGAAACTGGGTCTTGTTCTGATGGGCGGGGCCATGCTCAGTAAATCTTTAATCCAATTTTCTGTTGATGGGCTGTGTTCCCTCCCTGTTGTTTGACCTGAGGCCAAGCCATGGTGGAGGTAATGAAGATGATGGAGACCTCCTTCAAAGGGTCCCATGGACACACTGCTGCACTCAGCGCCCCAACCCTGCAGCAGGCCACCGCTGACCACGCCTCTGCCAGAGACTCCTGGACACTCACGGGCAAGGCTGAATCAGTCTCTTTTGGTGTCACTGCTCCTTTCTTTTGGGTCCTGGTGCACCAAGGTTTTGCCCTCCAAGAGTCTATTTCCCAGTCCTGTGTAAGTTCTGGCAGCTCTATGGTGGGGTTAATGGTGACCTCCTCCAAGAGGGCTTATGCCACACCCAGGTCTGCTGCACCCAGAGCCCCGGCCCCTGAAGCAGTCCACTGCTGACCGGTACCTCCGCAGGAGACACTTACACACAGTTCTGGCTCAGTCTCTGCAGGCTCTCTGGGTCCCAGTGCACACAAGATTTGTTTGAGCCCCCCAGGTGTCTCTGGTGGGTATGGGGTTTGATTCTAGACGTGATTTCACCCCTCCTACCATCTTGCTGGGGCTTCTCCTTTGCCCGGGGATGTGGGGTATCTTTTTTTGGTGGGCTCCAACATTCTCCTGTCAATGGTTGTTCAGCACAAGTTGTAATTTTGGAGTTCTCGCAGGAGATGAGCGCACCTCCTTCTACTCCACCATCTTGTCAGTAATGAATGCAGAGTTCCAAAGAATAGCGAGGAGAGATAAGATCGCCTTCAGTGATCAATGCAAAGAAATAGAGGAAAACAGTAGAATTGGAAAAACTAGAGATCTCTTCAAGAAAATTAGAGATATGAAGAGAATATTTCGTGCAAAGATGGGCACAATAAAGGACAGAAATGGTATGGACCTACAGAAGCTATTAGGAAGAGGTGGCAAGAATACACAGAAGAACTGTACAATAAAAGATCTTCATGACCCAGATAATCATGATGGTGTGATCACTCACCTGGAATCAGACATCCTGGAATGTGAAGTCAAGTGGACCTTAGGAAGCATCACTATGAACAAAGCTAGTGGAGGTGATGGAATTTCAGTTGAGCTATTTCAAACCTAAAAGATGATGCTGTGAAAGTGTTGCACTCAATATGCCAGCAAATTTGGAAAACTCAGCAGTGGCCACAGGACTGGAAAAGGTCAGTTTTCATTGCAATCCAAAAGAAAGGCAATGCCAGAGAATGTTCATACTACCGCACAATTGCACTCATCTCACAGGCTAGCAAAGCAATACTCAAAATCCTCCAAGCCAGGCTTCAGCAATATGTGAACCATGAACTTCCAGATGTTAAAGCTGGATTTAGAGAAGGCAGAGGAACCACAGATCAAATTGCCAACATCCATTGGATCATTGAAAAAGCAAGAGAGTTCCAGAAAAACATCTACTTCTGCTTTATTGACAACACCAAAGCCTTTGATTGTATGAATCACAACGAACTATGGAAAATTCTTAAAGAGTGGGAATACCAGACCACCTCACCTGCCTCCTCAGAAATCTGTATGCAGGTCAAGAAGCAACAGTCAGAACTGGACATGGAACAACAGACTGGTTCCAAATCAGGAAAGCAGTATGGCAAGGCTGTATATTGTCACCCTGCTTATTTAACTTATATGCAGTGCACATCATGTGAAATGCTGGGCTGGATGAGATTTCCAGGAGAAATATCAATAACCTCAATAACCTCAGATATGCAAATGACACCACCCTTATGGCAGAAAGCGAAGAACTAAAGAGCCTCTTGATGAAAGTGAAAGAGGAGAGTGAAAAAGTTTGCTTAAAACTCAACATTCAGAAAACTAAGATCATGGCATCCAGTCCCATCACTTCATGGCAAAAAGATGGAGAAACAATGGAAACAGTGACAGACTTTATTTTGGGGGGCTCCAAAATCACTGCAGATGGTGACAGCAGCCATGGAATTAAAAGACGCTTGCTCCTTGGAAGAAAATCTGAGACCAACTTAGGCAGCATATTAAAAAGCAGAGACATTACTTTGCCAACAAAGTTCCATCTAGTCAAATACATGGTTTTTCCAGTAGTCATGTATGGATATAAGAGTTGGACCATATAGAAAGCTGAGCACTGAAGAATTGATGCTTTTGAACTGTGGTGTTGGAGAAGACTCTTGAGAGTCCCTTGGACTGCAAGGAGATCAAACCAGTCCACCCTAAAGGAAATTAGTCCTGAGTATTCATTGGAAGAACTGATGCTGAAGCTGAAACTCCAATACTTTGGCCACCTGATGCGAAGAACTGACTCACTAGAAATGACTCTGATGCTGGGAAAGACTGAAGCCAGGAGGAAAAGGGGATGACAGTGGATGAGATGGTTGGATGGCCTCACCGGCTTGATGGACATGAGTTTGAGCAAGCTCCAGGAGTTGGTGATGGACAGGGAAGCCTGGCATTCTGCAGTCTATGGGGTTGCAAAGAATTGGACACAACTGAGCAACTGAGCTGAGCTATAACTCGGGACTTATTCTGTGGCATATTCATTGCTTGATCCCTTCTAAAGGAGTATATTTTCACATGGAGATGGGGAGAGGGCAAAAAGAAATGTTGGCATCTCTTATTAATACAATTGAATTATTGCTGGGGGAAGGATGGATTGGGAGTTTGGGACTAGCAGATACAAACTATTATTTGTAGAATGGATAAGCAACAAAGCCCTAATGTATAGCACAGGGAACTCTATTCAGTATCCTGTAGTAAACCACAATGGAAAAGAAAAAAAACATTGCTGATCTTAGCTTCTAAACATGGAGAGATCCCAATAGTCCACAAAACATGCATTTAAATCTGGGTAATAAATAAGCAGATTCATCAAATGCATAATTTAAAAGCAGAAAAAGTTACTTTTCCTTCTGTGATGAAAGTCACTGTCAGGAAGGAGACGAGATGGCAGAGTAGAAAGACTTGAGCTCACCTCTTGTTATGAAAACACCAATCGTAAGTGGCCACTGGACAACCATTGACGAAAAAGACTGGGACCTACCAGAAAGGATATGCTATACCCAGAGACCAAAGATAAGCCACAGCAAGATGGCAGGAGGGGCGCTTTTGAGATATAATCAAATCCCATACCCACTGAGTGAGTGACCCACAAACTGGAAAATAAGTACATGACAGAGGTTCTCTCAAGGAGTGAGAGTTCTGAGCCCCACATCAGGCACGCCAGCCTGGCAGTCTGGATCAGGAGGAGAGCCCCCAGAGCATTTGGTTTTGAAGGACAGTGGGTTTACATGCAGGAGACCCACAGGGCTGCGGGAAACAGAGACTCCACTCTTGGAGGGCGCACACAAGGTTTCAGGTGCACTAGGACCCAGGGCAGAGCAGTGACCCCACAGGGGCCCAGGCCAGGCCTACCTTCAGGTCTTGGAGGGTCTCCCAGGAGGGTGGGGTTCTGCTGTGACTCACTGTGGGGGCAAGGATGCTGGTGTTGCATGTGTTCAGATTTGATGGAGAAATCAAAAGCTTTACAGACAAGCAAAAGCTAACAGAATTCAGGGACACCAAACCAGCTTTACAACAAATGCTAAGGGAATTTCCCTTGGTGCAAGAGAAAAGGCCACAATGAGAAGCAAGAAAACTATGAATGGAAAAGCTCACTGGTAAAGGCACACACACAGCAAAGGTAGGAAATCACCCACACAAAAATACCATATCACAACCAGCGACTGTGAGAAGAGGAGAGTACAAATGCAGGATGTTGGAAATGCAACATGTTGAAATAAAGAAACTAGCAACTTAAAATAATCTTGTGTATATATATATATATATATATACACACACATACACAGTATATACATATGCACACACACATATATACAGACAGCTACATCAAAACCTCATGGTAACTGCAAACCAAAAATCTACAGTAGATACACACACACACACAAATGAAGAAATTCATTGTCAGTTTTATGGAAACCATGTTGTAAAAGTGGTCTTTCGGAAACTACACTGAATGTGGTCTTCACGGATGTACTGTACCCTAAATGCCAGTATTCTTTAGTTCTACATGCACATATACAGGCCCAATAATGCCCTCCATGCGCTAGCTTCCACTCACACATATGTGTGTGTCTCATTTTGTAATCTTTTCCCCATTCATCCCTGATCTGGCCAGTCAAGTCTTGCCTTCCCTCAATTCCTGTATAACTTTTCTGGCTATTTCTTACACCAGAATTTTATTTAAATTTATTCAAGCACAAGTTTGAATAAACCACAAGGTTAGAGAAAGGTTTGCCTATTTATACTATCGAGGCTATGGGAACTTAATGTTTTTTATTTTACATCCATAATTGAACTGACAAGTAATCTTATTCTGTTTCAATGCAATAGTATTCTTTCATTGATAACAACCAGATATGCTACATGAATATTTTTCTATCTGAAGACTATAAACTGATGTTTATAGATACTTCAAAATGAGTTTAACAATAGGATTTTGACAGTTGTGGTTGCTTTGATTTCTTATTATACAAGTATCTACAAGCCACTGTGTGTAATCAAACATCATTTTTAGTACACAGGAGAGTCCTAGAAACTATTAATTTTAAAGCAATGTGATCTGAGCTGAAACAGAGACCATCGAAAAAGAGACTCCTGACAAATTCAGCCCAGATCAGCAGAAGCATTCAACTCACCCCCAGATGCTTGAAAAATAATAAATGTTTATTGCATTAACACACTACATTTTGGGGGTGGTTTGACAAGCAGTAATAGATAAATGGTACACTGCTATCAAAAATTCAATTTTCTCCAGGTTGCTTAGGGATTTCGATGTTGTAATTCACCAAAAAATAACTTTTCAAGTGAGATATCAATATTCTATACTTATAAGTGTTTCAAGAATTTGAAAACCGTAACTATACCTCTTCAGTTCAGTCACTCAGTCATGTCTGACTCTTTGTGACCACATGGACTGCAGCACACCAGGCTTCCCTGTCCATCACCAACTCCTGGAGCTTGCTCAAACTCATGTCCATCGAATCAGTGATGCCATCCAACCATTTCATCCTCTGCTATCCCCTTCTCCTCCTATCTTCAATCTTTCCCAGCATTTTCCAATGAATCAGTTCTTTGCAATGAGTCAGTTCTTCACATCAGGTGGCCAAAGTACTGGAGTTTCAGCTTCAGCATCAGTTCTTCTGATGAATATTCAGGACTAATTTCCTTTAGGATGGACTGCTTGGATCTCCATGCTGTCCAGGGGCCTTTCAAAAGTCTTCTCCGGCACCACAGTTCAAAAGCATCAATTCTTCAGTGCTCAGCTTTCTATATGGTCCAACTCTTATATCCATACATGACTACTGGAAAAACCATGTATTTGACTAGATGGAACTTTGTCAGCAAAGTAATGTCTCTGCTTTTTAATATGCTGTCTAGGTTGGTGATAACTTTTCTTCCAAGGAGCAAGCGTCTTTTAATTTCATGGTTGCAGTTACCATTTGCAGTGATTTTGGAGCCCAAGAAAATAAAGTCTGTCACTGTTTCCATTGTTTCTCCATCTATTTGCCATGAAGTGATGGGATGGGATGCCATGATCTTAGTTTTCTGAATGCTGAGTTTTAAGCCAACTTTTTCATTCTCCTCTTTCACATTCATCAAGAGGTTCTTTAGTTCTCCTCTTTCTGCCATAAGGGTGGTGACATCTGTGTATCTAAGGTTATTGATATTTCTCCCAGAAATCTTGATTCCAAGCTTATGCTTCATCCAGTCCAGCATTTTGCATGATGTACATTGCATATAAGTTAAATAAGCAGGGTGACAATATACAACCTTGACATTCTCCTTTCCCAATTTGGAACCAGTCTGTTGTTCCATGTCCAGTTCTGACTGTTGCTTCTTGACCTGCATACTGATTTCTCAGGAGGCAGGTGAGGTGGTCTGGTATTCCCACTCTTTTAAGAATTTTCCCCAGTTTGCTGTGATTCACACAGTCACAGGCTTTGGTGTTGTCAATAAAGCAGAAGTAGATGTTTTTTCTGGAGCTCTCTTGCTCTTTTAATGATCTAACAGATGTTGGCAATTTGATCTGTGGTTCCTCTGCCTTCTCTAAATCCAGCTTCAACATGTGAAAGTTCTCAGTTCACATACTGTTGAAGCCTAGCTTGGAGAATTTTGAGCATTAGTTTGCTAGCATATGAGATGAGTGCAATTGTGGGGTAGTTTGAATATTCTCTGGCATTGCCTTTCTTTTGGATTGGAATGAAAACTGACCTTTTCCAGTCCTGTGGCCACTGCTGAGTTTTCCAAATTTGCTGGCATACTGAGTGCAGCTATACTTCCTAGTAAGCATTAAACCAGTATTTGTATGCTAGGAATAGTGCTCAATAATATAGAAAAGTTCTGTCATTTAATCATAAAAATAGTTCTATGAATATGCATTATTATTGACATTATATAGATGAGGAAACAGAGAAGGTAAGTAACTTGTTCAAAGTTACACATCTAGAAAGGGATGGAGCCTTTTACTTTTATTCAGATTACTTGACTACCAATTTGATTAAGAATAAAGAATAGCAAATATTTGGGAAATGTTGTGGCCCACCATATTCCTGGTACACTTTCCTTTTCAGCTAGAGGATTCTCTCCATTCTACATTATTTTATTCAGCCATGCATAATCATAATGCACTTTCTAAACCTGCAGCAGATACTATGGATTGCTTTACTCAGCACCCAACTCATACCCTTCTTGTAAGATTTTCTAGAATGAAAAGGCTGGAAAGCTACCACAAAGGAATAAATTTACAGTGTTTTCTATATGCCCCAGATATGGTATGGGTTTTGCTAATCAGATGCATTAGGTTTCTATTTAGAACTGAGTCAAATAGAGGCGTCTTGGACAGGCGACTTATTCAGCTGGAACAAATTCTGGTGCAAGATGCTGAAGCCAGCTTGCTGATTTGTCAACTTCTTGACTCTAGAAAGGCAATAGTTTTCTTAATAGCTTACCTCTATGATACAGTTTTTGTTATCACACCTGGAATCTCAAGCTAGAGCCTGTTTCTTCAGACCTCCTAACATTTCCATGAATTGTCTATACCCATCATGAAATTAATTTGCATTGATTCCAGATAGTGTTGATTATACTGTCTGTGATTAAGACCCTTTCCTTTTTGGTAATTGGTACCAGAATGGTTTGTGGGCAACAGAACATGAAGAAGATGGAATGAGCTGATCAGCTGATTTTTTTTTTTTAATGTGATTAGGTTAAAGCTATTAAAGGAGTAGAAACAGTAATCCATGGCACTCAGCAAAGAATTAGTTGATTATAACCTGTCACCTGGAATGAAGGGGCCACACTGACTGGCAGGAACAATGGACCATTACGGAAGCACAGGAATGAAAGAGATGTAGAGGTGGGCTGCCTGCCATGAGCTACAATGAGTAACTTCAAGAACATGACTTACTCAAGATACTGTCAAGAAGCTAAGGAATGTCTGATATCCTGAAGAGAAACTCCAATCACTTATAACTACAGAGCTGATATGGTCAGATATCAGACAGGTGGCTGAATTACAAGGTAGTACAGTGATACTCAAAATGTGGTCCCTGGATCAGCAGCAGCGGCAACAACTGGGAACTTGTTGGAAAAGGAAATTCTTGGGCCTTATTCTAGAACTACAAAAACAGAAAATGTGGACATGAGACCCGGAAATCTATGACTTAAGAAGCCCTACACGTGATTCTGATGCATGCTGACTTTCGAGAACCATTAAAGGCTCCCAACACTCCACCACAATCACCTACAAATCTCTTTTGTAAAGGGGCAAAACAATTACCATGGCAACGTTTGGAAGAATTTAGATGGCTCCAAGCACTCTAAATGGAGGCTTCTCTGATGGCTCAGATGGCAAAGAATCTGGCTGCAATGCAGGAGACTCAGATTCGATCCCTGGGTCAGGAAGATCCCCTGGAGAAGGGAATCGCTACCACTCCAGTATTCTTGCCTGGGGAATTCCATGGAGAGAGGAGGCTGGAGGACTGCAGTCCACAGGGTTGCAGAGTCAGCCACAACTGAGTGACTAAGTACTCTAAACACTCAAACTACACTGATCTACTCCTTGTCCACCTTATGTCCAACTTACACCTCCTCCTGCCATATCCAGCGAGGCTGTCCAGGTTCATGAGAAGGTTTGCCTGAAGTACTGAACTTGCAAAAAAATGGAAATTGTCTTCATACCCTATTTCTCCCACTTGTCAGTGCTTCCAGCTATGGCTGGTGTCAGACCCCAGCAGGGTTCAAGTGAGACAAGAGCAATGCCAGGCTCAGGAGAAGACTAGAAAATAATTGCAAAGTTTTGCTCATTATTTCCCTAAGTAAGGGGCAAAGGCATAGAAATAAATTCGGAACATACTAGTTGCGGGAGGATAGAATAGGCTGACTCAGGCTAGATTTAAGGATACTGTTGTACCATTAATAATTCTGAATTAAAATTGTTGCTGAAGCCCCTGGGGATGGTTCTCATTGTTTGCTCTGATGTTGACTAAAAGGTACATTCAAAAATTATCTACAAAGAATGAAACTGAAATACAAAAAATTTCTTGATGTGATATAGAAAAATCAATCTAAAGTTTTAAGCAGCAAAAGAGTGAACTCATTATATGAGACATTCTTGCTCACCTCCTGCCTACACCATGACTAACACACGGGCATTACTTTGGGATCAACAACAACTTAAAAAAAATTCTCCTTTCCAAGCTGGGAAGGAAGGAGAGGGATGTTACTTTTGAACAGGGATTTCTGATGTTTGTCATCATGGATTTTTAGGGTGACAGGCCAGGGAACATCATGTAAGAATCAGAGGCAAAGTGGAATTTTTACCATAGTATAAAAATCTAGCAGCACAGTTAGTGTGGTGATTGCAGAGATTTAAAAGAGAAATCTGTGGTAGTAGCTTAAACTGTCATGGGATCTCAAGGAATGAATTAGATCAAAATAATGATAATAACATATGAATGATAAAATCCAATAGAGGCCTGTGACAAGTCACAATAATGTCATTATGGCTGCTCACCCAATTCCCACACTTGAGGTGATCCCTAAACTCACCGTTCTTTGTCATATAGAGGAAGCCAGCCAGTCTTGAAGAAAGACCTTGTAGTATCATAGCCCATCCCATAAATCTTTCTCTCAGTCTCCTTAGAGAGTATCTTTGACTATTTACCAAAGTAACTGTATAGCTGCAAAAGGGAAACAGCTGGATCTTTCAGGAATTATTGGCCCCGACTCTAAAGCAACACAGGTCAGGATGTCACAGTTATATACCAGCAGAATAGGGACTTACTAAAGTGAGATGACAATCGGTTTTGGGGGTCTAATTCTGCTACAGTGGTACCTGTGGGTCTGCAAACCCACACTGTGGTTGTTTCGATGTTTCCAGCTCATAGAGATGACTGAATGTCCAGGGTGGCCCCCTGACCCCCCAGAAGAGGATTATCATGCAACAGAAGGCTCAGCAAAACATCCTGAGCTTTCTGCCCTTATCCAAAGTAAATCCACATGCTGGGGGAACTGCAGAGACTAGTCTAGCATCATAGGTTTGAAACGTGTAAGATGACAGGCAGCAGATACTACTCGTCCCCCAATGGCTGTGCTCCCCTTTTCTCTCATAGGAGTAATAGCTCCAAGTTTTAACTAGAAAAACAGCCACTCAGAAAAAAGTTTACATTTTCCTGCCATACATATTGCACCTATGTGCGTCAATCTAAGTAAGTTTTGGTCAGTGGGATGTGAGAATCTGTCTATCTGTCCTAAGTTGCTTCAGTCGTGTCTGACTCTGGGTGACCCCATGAACCTCAGCACGCCAGGCCTCCCTGTCCATCACCAATTCCCGGAGTTCACTCAAACTCATCTCCATTGAGTCGGTGATGCCATCCAACCATCTCATGCTCTGTCGTCCCCTTCTCCTCCTGCCCTCAATCTTTCCCAGCATCAGGGTCTTTTAAAATGAGTCAGCTCTTCGCATCAGGTGGCCAAAGGATTGGAGTTTCAGCTTCAACATCAGTCCTTCCAATGGACACCCAGGACTGATCTCCTTTAGGATGGACTGGTTGGATCTCCTTGCAGTCCAAGGGACTCTCAAGAGTCTTCTCCAACACCACAGTTCAAAAGCATCAATTCTTCGGCGCTCAGCTTTCTTTATAGTCCAATTCTCACATCCATACATGACTATTGGAAAAACCATAGCCTTGAGTAAGTCAACACAATACTGATACCCAGTATTCAACTATTGTTTTCACAAGTGTTTTTTTTTTCTTCACCCTTGTAAGCAGAGACACCTGAAGGAGCTTGCTTTGACATATTTTATTTCAGGTATATGCAATTATATGCAGTAATTCAGCCTTCAAGAATTTGATCATCTCACCCTTCTACAGAACATGATGCTGGTCCACTGGGTCAACGGTGTCATGCTGATAGATGCTGAATGTAGGAAGTGACAGACTCTAGATGCCCTGAAGATATTCATGCATGCCAGAGAATGGGAAGTATATCCAAGAAAAATTTAAGAGGTTGAAACCTCAATGAAACTTCTGGGGGTTCAATGGAGTGGAGCACATGGAGATACTTCCTTCAGAGTAAAAGGCCATTTGCTTCACATTGCCCTCACCTAACATAAGATTATTATGCAGATTGTTTATCCCAAAAGTACTGAAATGGATTAAATAAATTTAATTGAAGGGGAAGGGAAGGCAAGGGTTCTTATTTATACTGAATCAACTTCGGAAATGTTTTGGCTGGTTATAAACAGCTTGGGCAAATGACTTGAGATACGTGAGAGTCCTTACGCCCTGCATAGTTTAAATTAATTGCATACAGTATGGGATAAGAAAGCCATCAGTGACTTACAGTATAAAGAAAATTTATTATTTGCCTAGTTAGAAGATAATTTTATCAAATGTAGGATTTGGAAGTCAAAGATGCAAGGAGGAAATGTGCTTGGTGAAATTAAATGAGAAGCTAGACAAGTAGAATAAAGTGAGAAGTGTGCATAAGTAAGATTTTTTAAAAAGAAGTGAAAGAACCCTCACACTTTGCTGTGGGAAGATAAAATGGTGGAAATGGTCCTTCAGTTTCTCAAGAAGGTAGAGTTATCATATGGCCCAGCAATTCTACTCCTCGGTATATCCCCAGGAATATTGAAAACATATGTTCCCACAAAAAACTTTTACACAATATTCATTACAGCACTATTCATAATAACCCGAAGGTAGAAACAACTCAAATTTTCATCACTTGATGAATGGATAAATAAATACAGCATATTCACACAATAGAATACTATCCAGCCATAAAAGTAGCAAGTACTGATAGAATCAATAACATGGAAAAATCTTGAAGATATTATGCTAAGTGAAAGAAGTCAGATGTGAAAGGGTATATGCTATATAAATTATACTTATATAAAATGCCAAGACTAGGTAAATCCACATAGAAAGTAGATTAGTAGCTTCCAGAGGTTGGAAAAGGGAGGGAATGGGGAGTGACTGCTAATGGGTTTACGGTTTCTTTTGGGGGTTAGGAGAATATTTAAGAATTAGATCATGATAATAGGTGTACAATCTTGTGATTATACTAAAACCTACTAAATTGTACAGTTTAAGATGGTGAATTTTATGGGATGAAAATTTTATCTCAATTTATTTTATTATTTTTTTTTTATCTCAATTTAAAGAAGTGGAAGATGCTACTGCAATCTCATTTCTTGCCTTGTATGATACCACATGCTTCCAGTTTTCCCTCTGGTCATTCTTTATAACTTACTATGCATGTTTCTCTTCTTTTGCAGTCCCCTAAAATCCTGATTTTCCTCAGGGCTCTTTCTTAGGCTTTCTTCTATTTTCTCATTATACAATCTCTGTTGGGTAGAAAGGCAGTCATTGCCTTGAAGAATTTTGACATGCACAAATTTCATTGACCATGGTTTCATTAAATAACCCAGTCCCCCAATAACACACTTCAAATTGCAGTTACACAGTATATTAACTGTAAATAACTGCATAAAGTATAAGCTTCATGGTTTCATGGATAGTTCTAGGAATCCCTACATAAATAACAGACGTGCATCATAGTGACCAACCACGTCATTCCTTTCAAAGTCTGTTGGTAACTGGCCACTGTACATAGTTATTCAGTTTAAGCACGGACAGCAAAACCTATAGTTGGTTGTCTCCTTGTTTCTCGGTGACAAATCCGTATGACATTTAACAAAAATGAATAATAGGGAAAAAATGAAAGATTAGCAAAGAAATTAAAAGTGATAATGTCAAAGTAAAATTGGATATGATTAGATTTGAAAATGGAGACCGCAGAATAAGGCCAGGATGAGACCTGGGCTGTATGAAGCCACTGTATGAACAATATTGAAAAAATCTGATAAATCAAAAACAAGGTAAAGTAGTTTCAGTATTTTAGTTTAAGCTGCCTGCAGAACAATGGTGCATTTACTTCTACTTTGAAGACTGTAATGAAAAAATCCAATCAGTTTAACTAGCACTTTAGGCCAAACATTAACGTTAGGTGCTGTGCTGGAAAAAAAAAACAATAATTACAAGAAGACTGAAAAAGAACCTTTTACTGACAGTAAAGGCTGATTTCATTGTTTCAGAAAATGGCATGATTTTGCAGAATTCAAGCTGAAGCTAAACAGAGTCACGAAAGGAAACAGCTGATGGTGGGAATGTCAACACTGTCACTGTTCCAAAGACTCTAGACATGTAGCCACAGAAATTTCATAAAGGGAACACATTAACATAAATGAGGAAAGTGGCTGTGACACAAAGAATGATGTCCCAGAGGAAGTGATGTTGGCAAAAACAAACAAACAAAAAATGCTTCAATCCAAAGGAAGTTATGGAGATATTTCACAGCACTGAAAGTGCAAAAGCTGAAATGTTAGAAGCGAATCCAAACTTAGTAAGGAGTATGATACTCGCCAAGGCATAGAAAGGATACCCACTCTGCATCTTAAGTTATAGTAATAAAGCAAAGACTATTTAAACTCCTTTTGATAAGTTTTGCATTAAAAAAAGCACTTCAATTCTTAATGTTTCTAATGTTTTAAATTTCTGTGTACTAAATATTATAAAGCTGATTCTTTTATTTCCCCCAAATAAGAATGTTTTTAATGTTTTGATTAAAATATATTTTGTGTGTTTGTGTACTTAGTAGCTCAGTTCTGTCTGACTCTTGGTGACTCCACGGACTGTATGTAGCCTGCCAGGCTCCTCTGTCCATGGAATTCTCCAGGTAAGAATACTGGAGTGGGTTGCCATGCCCTTCTCTAGGGGAATCTCCCCAATACAAGGATCAAACCCAGGTCGCCAACATTGCAGGTGGATTCTTTACCATCCGAGCCACTAGGAAAGCCCTTTCAAGGCCACAGACCAACTGTAATTCTTCTTATTGATTATTAAGATCACTGCATGGTTTCAGCTTGCAAGGTCATTTTTACGGTCCTGCACTATCATGCAAAGTGGGGTCTGCCTGTATTTGTTATGACCTGGATACAGAAAACTCAACTCAATCTAGATTAAGGGGGAAAAGGCACTTTTTTTTGGCTTACATACTTGAAATGTCCAGGGAAGGTCTTAATTCAGCTGTGGCTGTATTCTTGGCTGAAAAGACATAAAAAGAACTCAGTTTTCCTTCATCTGAAATCTGTGTTGATCTCCAATGACTGTCTCTCTTAAGGTAGCAAAATAGCTACCAGCTCTAGTTTCTTATTTTCCCAGGTTCTAGTCCAATGGGATCAAGCAGAATAGGTTTTTTTCCCCCCAATATCAGCAGCTCCTATATCTTTTTTAGGTTCCCACTTATTTTACTAGCTTAGGCTGCCACTCCTACACCCCAATCACTGTGACCAGGAGTATGAGGTCTTCAACCTGACTTAGACCTGGGTCTCCTATTCTACCTTTGGGGCCAGAGAGGGACTGCTACTCAAATCACCCAGAATGTTGATGAGGAAGTGCCAAATACTCAAAAGAAAAGTGAGGGAAACATGTTGGCAGACAACATAAGTGTCCATGGCATACTCCTTGGATATCATCACTCCTACAGTTCTCATTATACTCCATTTGAGAGTGGATCTAAGATCTGTCTCCACAGATTATGACCTATCTTGCCAACTCCTTGCTAGACAATTTCCCATGGGTTCACTGCAAGCAATTGAGAACCAGTGTGTCTGAAGGTGAACCCCCAAGCCCAGGCAAATCTGTGTCTCCTCTCCTCTTGATTTCCTGCCTTAACAAATATCATCTCTGTCCACTCCAGTTTTTCATGCTAGAATTCTGGGATATAGCTTGACTCCTGACTTTCTCTCACACTTCATTAAAATCCATCACCAATAAATTCTCATTAATTGTATCCCTAATATCCTTAAAATTGATCCACTTGTTTCTGTCCATATTTCAGCAACCGTCTTTATCTCTTTTTTAAAATTTATTTAGTTTTAATTGGAGGATACTTGCTTTACAGTGTTGGGTTGGTTCAGCCACAGGTATAGTATGTCCCCTCCCTCCTGAAGCTCCCTCCCACCTCCCACCCTATCCCACCCCTCTAGGTGTCACAGAGCACCAGCCCGAGGTCCCTGCCTATAGAGCAACTTCCCATTAGCTACTTATTTTACACACGGTAATGTATGTATTTCAATGTCCCTTTCTCAATTCATCTTTATCTCTTGATGGCATTATAGTGATTTTCACTTGATGTCCAGCCATATTTTTATGGTGGTAAAATATACATAACATAAAATTTATTTGAGCACACAAGACTTATCATCTTAATCTTTTTCAAGTATTCAATCCAGTGGCCTTTAAGTACATTTATATATACTTAGATACGTGTCTACTTTTTCAACTGTAAGTTTATCAAATCTAAATTCAGGTTCAGTAACAGATAAAAATTAAATCTGAATTGAGATAGTTGTGCAACTATCACCACAATCCATCTCCAGAACTCTTCTCATCTTGCAAAACTGAAATTCCATTCACATTAAACAGTAACTCTGTATCCCCCACTCTGCTCCTGGCAACCACCATTCTACCTTCTGTCTCTATATTTTTGACTTCTCAAGATACCGCCTATGAGTGGAATCATATAATATTTTGTCTTTTTGTGATTGGCTTATTTCACTGAGCATAATGTCCTCAAGTTTCATACATGTTGTAGTATGTGTTAGAATTTCCTTCCTTTTTAAGACCAAATAATACTCCATTGCATATATGTCACATTTTGCTTATCCACTCATCCATTAACGGACACTTGGGTTACTTCCATATTTTAGCTTTTGTGAATAATGCTGCTATGAACATGAGTGCACAAATATCTCTTTGAAAGCTTGCTTTAAATTCTTTTGGGTATATACCTCTAATTTCATTTTTAAGGAACATTCATATTGTTTTCCATAGTGGATGCACCAACTTGCATTTCTACCAAAAAAGCGCAAGGGTTGCAATTTTTCCAACTCCTTATAAACACCTGTTGCTATTTTCTGTTTTGATGGGCATGAGGTGCCAGCCATTGGTTTCTGTCTTCCAAACCTTTTTCATAATGTAGTCAGAATGGTCGGTGATCATGTAGTCAGTGATTGCATCACTACCCGGTTTATCCTTCAGTGACCCCTCCTTACCTTCCAGACGGTCTGGCCTCCTTCACAGGGTCTCATGAAACTCTTAAGATCTCCTCCCTCACCTACTTCTCTAGCCTCCTTCTCAACTTCTCCCTTTTCCACATCTTCCCTTCTAACCATTTCCCACTTTTTACATGCATATGTACCTTTTGCGTTTGTCTCTGAAATATGCCCAGGTCTGTGAAAACGCTACATTTCCCCTCCTGTCCAGCACCATTTCTCACGTCAGATGCGTTTTCCCCTTTGTCACCTGCTAGCTCCTCCCTATCTTGAGATCTCAGAAGAGACAGCGCTTGCTCCAGGCAAATCCCCTACATAAACTCCCTCTGTCCAAGAGGTGTCAGCACCCTGATCTGTGCTCCCAGAGCCCTTTTCTTGCCCTAACATAACATTTCATCACATTCTATAACTGTCTGTTTGCTTGTCGTATTTTTCTCTAATCCTGTGCTGTCCAATATGTGGCTGCTAAACATGAAAAATAACTAGTGTGACTCAGGAAATGAACCCTTAACTTTAATTTCAATACATTTAAATTTATTAAAATATATCTAGACCTACTTAGATATGTGTCTACTTTTTCAACTTAAAGTTTATCAAATCTAAAGGCAGGTTCAGTAACAGATGAAAATCAAGCATCTGAATTGAGATGTGCTGTAAGTATAAAATTGTCTTTGGATTTCAAGGACTTATACAAAATAAAAAATGCAAAGTATCACATTAATAACTAAAAAATGATTACATGTTAAAATAAAATTTGATATGTTAGTTTAAATAAATTCTTAAAATTAATTTTACTTGTACTCTAACGACTTTTAATGTGGCTACCAGGAAATTTCAAACTATATATATATGGTCCATCTTACATTTCTATTGGACAGCACTGACCTCTACTGTAAGTTCTGCAGGGACACGTATCATGACTGTCTTATTCACTTATTTGTGTCAGGTATTATTCTGTGTGTTACTTATAATTATAAACATTAACTTTTTAAATCCTGATTACAGCCTTTTAAGTATTATCATTATCTAAATTTTACATGCAAAAATTTGCACAAAGAGATTAACTTAACTAGCAGAAGGTCACAGAGCTGACCTTGGGGAGCTAGTGTGTAGGGATCCAGAGTTCACACAATAATCTTGTTATGTTGTCTCTAGTTCATTCTTTCATTACAGTGTCTGCCCAATTAACAACATGCAAGTATTTTTCTTTAATTAATCAACCTGTTACTCAATAAGCATTATTGTCGTTGTTGTTCAGTCACTAAAGTTGTGTCCACCTCTGCAATCCCATGGACTGTAGCACAACAGGCTTCCGTATCCTTCACTATCTCCTGGAGTTTGCTCCAATTCATGTCCATTGTTATCTAACAATAAGCATTAACTGATTGCTTATGGACCAGGTATTTTGCTGGGTAGCAGGGACCAGGCTGTGAATGAAATAAAAGCTTTATTTTAAAGAAACTCTGTTCAGCAGTGATGACAATGATATGAGACAATGATAAAACAGAATTGCGTTAAACAGGACAATTAACAATACAAATATACTATTTGAGAACACATGCAGTGTGAAGCTGAGAGATGAGTGATGTGATAGGAAGAATGAGAGAAAACTTTAAAGGATGATTAGGGTTTGGCTACATGTGGATAAGTGGGAGTGGTTGGTGAAGCAAGTTCTAAGTAGGGCAGACCAGATGAGCAGAGGAAAGAAATTGCCTGGTGTTTGCCACGGAAGTGGTTTAAGCCAAATGAATAACATGTTCAGATTTAATTTCATGAAAGAACACACTGAATAAACTTGGAGAAGAGAATTGAAGGAAACAGCATACTATAAAGCAGAGAAACGATGAAGAATCTGTTGTTCTTGTCCTTAGCACAGATGATAGTAGTTTAGGCTAAGTTGGGGTAGAAATGAATGAGACATATTTTAGATATACAGTAGGATAAACTAGACTTGGGCTTCCTTGGTGGCTTATTGGTAAAGAACACACCTATCAATGCAGGAGACACTGGTTTGATCCCTAGGTCAAGGAGATCCCTTCGAGAAGGAAAGGGCAACCCACTCCAGTGTTCTTATCTGGGAAATCCTATGAACAGAGGGGACCAGTGGGCTACAGACCATGGGGTCCCAAAAGAGTCGGACAAGATTTAGCGACTGAGCACACATGCACGTAGGATAAGGTAGACTTACCTCGATGTTTGCCTGGAAGGACGATGGTGGTGTTGTAGATGCTGCAAATTACTCAGTATCTATTTTCACCTTCTTCTTGTGTGTGTGTGTGTGTGTGTGTTTAAGGTGCCAACATGCCTATCTCAAGTCAATGGATCTTGATGGGGTAATCCAGTCACAGCGATTCTGCTCCCTCCTTTCTGGTCTCCCTTGCAGCTGGGCCAATCATCTGGCCTGTCTGACAGATGAGCCATATAGAGAAGTCTGCTGGGAGGTTCTTCAGGATAAGGTATGTTTCCTAGTGGACTCGTGGCCGCTGCAGCTTTTTTCTGTTTTCCTTAAAGAAAAAAAATGATGCAGCTCTATCTTGATCCCATTGGGCAACACCAGGTGAATTGCAAAAATACTTACAGGCATTTTATAGTTATTGAATCAACACCACAACCACCTACCTTGAACCTAGCTGTTACCTGAAAAAAATAAAGCAGCAGCACTTAAGCCACTGTTAATAAAGCATGTGTAAATTGAGTTGTTTACTACTTGTAGCTAAAGGCTTGCTCTTAGATGCTGGGTTAAATCAGAGTTGTTAAAGCTTTTCCTGAGTTTCTGACTTAAGCAGTTGGGTGAATCATTCAGGAAAGCCTGAGGGCAGAACAGGGTTTAAAGGAAATTTGTTGAACTAAAGATTGTTTATGCTAAATGTGATGGGTTATGGGTATATCCAAGTGACAAGTAGGCCATTCAATACACATGTTCAAACATAGAGAGAAAGCTCTGGCCTAGAGACATATACTCATGAATCATTAGCATATCAGTATAATAGATCCATTTGTCTAGGAAGGTAAATATATAATAAAAGAAAACTATACTGCTAATGAAAATCATGCCTTTTTAGTATAAATATAACTTCTGATGCTCAGCCTTATCCTAAGATGTGTAGGGACCCAGGATGCTGGAACTAAGATGTTATCTGGCTGCCTAGTTTGAAGATGGAGTATGACATCACTTAAATACAGGATGAAAGTATATAAGAAAAGAATAATCCTGACAATGGCAGTATCTTGATTAAGGTCCCCCAAAAGCAGGCCCTGGGGCAAAAACCAGGTAGGTCTTTGGGAAGTTATCTCAGAAAACACAGGTAGGGAAATGGTCAAGTAATATGGGAAAATGAAGGCAGTGGATAAAGGACATGTTATCAAGGAATTACTACTGTAGGAAACAGGAGCTTAAAGCTGCCAGAGAAATGATGAAGCTGTTGTAGAACATAGACTTCAGAGTTATTCCACTGTGTGCAAGCGAGCTGGGAGCTGGGGTATGTATCCACAAAATTCCTTTCCTGCACCTGCCCCACCGCCCCCCCCCCCCCACATACCTTAGCTTTGCTAAGGTATAATCAACACATAAAACTGTAAGATATTTAAAGTTGTTTCCTTTACTGATTTCTGTCGGTCATTGATGAGGGCTGCTCCCATGCATCTGGGCAGAGCAGGCTCTACAATGAGATGGTCATAGAGGTCAGGAGAAGGGTATCCACAGCAACTAAGAGGGAGCCTTCCTAAGCCAAGAAGGCTCAGGATACACTGGAGGCATCCAGAAAGGAGTTAGAAGCGTTGAAAAAAGGAGACCAGACAGAACCTAAAGAAATTTTCCGAATAAACAAGGTACCTACAGTCACTTCAGAGCATTCCAGGAACCTTGGGCACCAGAAGAAGGGGTTATTAAAAGTGTTTACTGGCCCTAAACATAAGGGATGCTATGCTATAGAAGTGCAATTTTAGTGGCCTTGGAAGAGCAACTCCTGTTTTTACTATTAACTCTTAATTCTGCATAAACTAAAAAGGCATTTTCCCCTCTTTAAAGAAAAGGAAGTGAAGTGAAGTGAAAGTTGCTCAGTTGTGTCTGACTCTTTGCGACCCCATGGACCATACAGTCCATGGAATTCTCCAGGCCAGAATAGTGGAGAGGGTTGCCTTTCCTTCTCCAGGGGATCTTCCCAACCTAGGGATCGAACCCAGGTCTCCTGCATTGCAGGTGAATTCTTTACCAGCTGAGTCACAAGGGAAGCCCAAAGAAAATGAAACAAAGTGACAAAAAAAACTGCCCCCTGCTAAAATATTTTGCTCCATCTATTTCAATGGAAGAAAAAAAAAATTTTTTTTGGTGGCACCATGTGGCTTATGGGATCTTAGTTCCCTGACCAAGGACTGAACCCGGGCCCCCTACAAAGGAAGCACAAAGACCTAGCCCCTGGATTCCCAGAAAACTTTTAATAAGATTTCTCTGGAGACTTTAACAAGTGAACAGAAAATATTCATATTTTTTGGTAATAATTTGTCAGTGGGTGATGTCTTAGGTTCAGTGCCAATACACTGAAGATCTTGAATGCAAATAACTTCCCTAGGCCAGAAAATTCTGTGAAATCCCTGGAAGAACTAGTATGTTGTAACATGAATTATAAGGAGCCAAAGGGGTGTCCCAACTGTAATCAGAAATGAATATATCCTGCAAGCAGTCTTCTCTTTCATGATTTGCTTGGAAATTTTGTTTTTAAGAACCATAGGGTCTGTATGCAGCTGTATTTATTTCTCATTGTGTTTGAACTTTGACCATGTAGGAATCCCGAAGATGATTATGTTAAAAGGTGGCTCATGTGCCCTGGGGCTTTAGAATTCATCAGACCCAAACAACCCTGCACTTTATACAACATGGTCAGAGTCAGGTCAAGCTTTCCTGCTCACTGCTCAGAGGTTTCCTCTGAAGATGACCTCTGACTATGACCCAAGAACTGAGAGTTGGTTGATCCAAGAATATTTTCTTCCAGAGAGACTATATTATGTTAGATCTAGAAATTTAATTGGCAGTTCTGGAACATTTTACATTTCTCTTGTAATAGCCCATCTGCCATGGTGATATTCGAAATGCCATGGTAGGATAACATGGTGCCCGTCCTTGACGTAGCATAAAGCCTGATGTATGAGAACATGCCATAAACACCACAGGGAGAGACTTCTTTTCATGGAAAATCTCAGTTTCCTGTCGCACAACATCCTGAGTGCCAAGGTCACACAACCACTTTTCTTTTTTTTTTTTTTAAAGAAAGCAAATACAGAAGCTCCTAGTTCATTCTCTCTGAATAACTTTCCCCAAATGGTGATGAAAGCAAAGCAAAATCATGTACAAGTTAAATCACTGTGATAAACAGCTTCTAGAAAGTTGTGACTCAAGTAAAAGCATTAGAATATGCATGGTTTTCAAGCAGAAACTGTTATAATTGAAAAAATTATTGAGCCATACCTACTACAAAACTCCCAGTTTCTTGCTTGAAAAAACAAAAACACATAAAGCAAACAAAATGACTAAAGACATCAGGCTAGCAAGACTGGCATTCAACAGAATGGGTAAGTGTAAGGCTAAAGGCTCATCGTTTTTTAGGGCCTCGAAAAATGTCCTCAAGGGATGAAGAGTTTGTTTTGAAAATATCTGCCTGATAGTCTATAAATTCCTCCCCTGTCCCCCCAAATGATGCTGACTCTAACCTCCTCTAAAAAAAGCTAATATGCAGGGGCTTCCCTGCTGGCTCAGTGGTAAAGAATCCACCTGTCAATGCAGGAGACAGGGGTTTGATCCCTGATCTGGGAAGATCCCATATCTCAGTTGTGGAGCAAGTGAGCTCCACAGCCTGTGTGTGCCCCAACTATGGAGCCAGTGCTCTAGAGCCTGGGAGCTGCAACTCCTGAGCCCACATGCTGCAGCTACTGAAGCCCCCATGCCCTAAAGCCCGTGCTCCATGGCATGAGAAGTCACTGCAGTGAGAAGCCCACACACCGCAACAAGAATAGCTCCTGCTGGCAGCAGCTAGAGAAAAACCTGAGCAGCAGTGAGGACCCAGCACAGCCAAAATAAAATAAATAAAAATTTTAAAAAGTAATATTCAAATTTTTACCTACTCATTTGGTGAGGCTGACAAATTTAGAGTTCAAAAGGGAAAAGAAGAAATTTAAGAGAGGAGAAGGAACGGGGCAAGATCAGTATTTCAATAATTCATTTAAAACATAAATACTGGCCCAAAGTACTGGATTTGGGGAAGGGATGGGAAGGCAAAAGAGGACTCATCACTACAGTGCTCCCGTTTTTCCTCTTTTGTCCAGACACAATTTTAAGGCCTTTCCTAACCCATAGGCCACCTTCCAGGTCTCATCAGCCCAACTCTTCAAATCTCCTCCATGTTAAGATATTCATCTAAGTTAAAGCCTTAATACATTCATGCCTCACACCTCCAGGTAACACGTTAGCATTTTAATAGGAACATTCTGGAAAAAATGTGTTCTACCAAAGCGATAATTCAAATGGTGGGAATTGTGGGTAACTCCACAGGCCATTGAAAGAGATGCATTTGGGAGGCAAATCTTTCTGCAGCCAAGGAATTCACCCCTGAGCTTGGGGAATCCAGCTCTTCTCCAGCAAGTTTGCTCCTGTCCCAGAGGGAGACTACCTCCTTCCTTGAGGCTGCCTGCTGCAAGTTGCTCACTGCAACACATCCATGACAAATGGGTCAGGGAAAGAGTGATCAGGGTCTATGTCTTATATAGGTCACCAAGACCTGAATCAGTGTCCTTAAAATAGGGTATCCCAAGGTGCATGGCGCAAAATCCTAGCTCTTTTCATTGTTAAATAGTATAATGAATTTGCATAATCACATAAGTTTGGAGATGATTTGTGCCATGCTCTCTCCTTGGAGGATCACAGTAACTGTAACAGAATAAAGGTCCGAAGAAATCCTACAGTAAGTGTCAGGGATTTTATCTCACTTCCAAACTAACAAGATAGCTTATTCCCTTTTCATGGATGCTGGGAGATCACAAGATTCCTGGGTCAGAAAGGAAGACCTTTATTACAGCAAGTAGCATGAGTAGCATGTTTGCCTTTGTTCCCTTCATCCCCCCAAACCCACAAGGAAATGCAGAGAGGACCCAAGTGATGCTGCACACCTATGGATGCGTGTTACAGCTGAGGAATTCACCTAAGAACTTGGGGAGTCTACCCTTTTTCTGGCAAGTCTATTCCCAGAGGGAGACTTGACCTCCTGCTGCCAAGCTGCTCGCTGCAATACCACCATGACAAATGGCCCAGGAAAGGAATGATCAGGAAAGGGAAGGAAAGGGTCTTGCAATGTTGGCACAGCTGGTAAGAATGATGGGGATGCCCAATGACTTCTCCTAATAGTAACAAAACCTACTTAAGTTTGTTAAATACTGACATTTCCAGTGTATATAACCAGACAACAGCATTCAGTGGAACATATTTTGAGAGTCAGCTTCTATTTGTTCATACTTTTGGACCCTGCTTGGTAGAATGGATCAGAGTGCTTTATTTTAGGTTTCTTTATGGATTAAAAAAAAAAATTTTAAAAATAGTTTCAATATAAGGGAGAGCTTTTCCAACATGGGAGTTCAGTTCAGTTCAGTTCAGTCGCTCAGTCCTGTCCGACTCTTTGATACCCCATGAATCACAACATGCCAGGCCTCCCTGTCCATCACCAACTCCCGGAGTTTACTCAAACTCATGCCCATCGAGTCGGTGATGCCATCCAGCCGTCTCACCCTCTGTCGTCCCCTCCTCCTCCTGCCCCCAATCCCTCCAAGCATCAGGGTCTTTTCCAATGAGTCAACTCTTTGCATCAGGTGGCCAAAGTACTGGAGTTTCAGCTTCAGCATCAGTCCTTCCAATGAACACCCAGGACTGATCTCCTTTAGGATGGACTGGTTGGATCTCCTTGCAGTCCAAGGGACTCTCAAGAGTCTTCTCTAACACCACAGTTCAAAAGCATCAATTTTTCAGTGCATGGGAAGGTAGGTTTTTTTTTTTTCTTTCTTTTTTTTTTTTCCAGGATTTGCCATTTCCTTCCAATTTTCCTTTGAACCTAGGTGTATATATACACTATTTTTTATCATCAAGGTATCCAGGAATCACTTCCAAAAACAGATAGGAATGGCTGTAGATTTCCATATTATTACTCATCATCCTAGTTTTATCATTTAGTCTTCTGTTGAGCAGAAACTCCTCTTGAGTTTTAGATGATACTTCTACTCCAGAAGGTCTATTCCATTATGCTTGGTCTTCATCTCTCTGTTAATTTGAGGAATCTTTGAAAATATAATCCTTTTAACAAGTTTTGATGATCAGTCTTTTGGAAAAGAAGATACTTACACAGCTTAGTTTTTGTAACTTTATTCATGCTTTGGTCACTGTTTTCATTCTTTTTTCTGAACCCTGACCATACCTCTGCTCTCTCCTCATTGTGGGAAATTCTTCTGTAAGTTGCCTTTTTCTCTCTTTCTCTCTTGCCTCCATTTCTGCCGGTCTAGAAGCCTATTTTAATTAAATCACTGTGGAGACTTTCATTTTCTTCTCTGTTGAAGAATTCACTCCAGGAATATTCAGTTGATGACTGCTCCTCTCTTGCTTCTTTCCTCAACCTTCATCTTGACCATTTACAGTCCAGTTGTCACCCAAACCTTCCCCTTTGTGAGAATGCCTAACCGAATAGCAGCCGCCTCAGTTCCCATTTCTCATTGTACCCAAGGACTTTCTTTTGGGGGGCAAGTCTTCTGCTATCTTGTATGGTGAAATAACACAAGCTGCTTTTTCAAGTCATGGGCTCACATTCTCATTCAAATAGAGTATCAGACTTTCTCCTTTTCCTTGGCTTTAATTAACAAGAAACTTTGTGAAAAATTCCATTTTTGGTGTGAGAGATTTTTTTTTCACTCCTATTTTATATTATAAATGATCATTCTCAGTTTCTTCTGTAATGATATTTCACATGTTCTTATAGACTGTGCTTAATTGCAGTTGCAATATGATATTCCCTTGAAATTAGAGGGTGGTGAGCATCTGTTTGCTCATCTTATAACTCTGAAAATGGAAGACAAATCAAACATCCATGATAAATCATTAGCCATGAATCAGCCTTACATATTGTGAGAATGAGTGCCGTTTTCCCCTGGAGTTGCTGATCACTTCAAGAGCCTGAAATTTTACAAAAGGACTATGTATCCATATTGCAGTCATTTAATCTGATTTTTCTTTGCCATTTCCTGCTTAGGAAGTTGGATTCCATCTAGCTGCACAGCTGGTTTGGCTTTAGAAACCTCACATTTTGACCCAAATAATCAGACTGGTTGGAAAGCCAGGCAAATCCATGGGTTTCCACATGAAAATCTTCAGCATATACCCCAGTTATGGGAGGGAACCAACATTTTTCTCTGAGTGTCTCATCAATTAACAGGAAGATAAGGAGCCATCACTCTAGGAGCTGTTCAGGAGGAGACACTTTTAACAAGGCTCACAGCAAATGTTCTAGTTGTCAGGAAACTATTATTTGGAAACAACTGAAACTTTAAGGACATCAGCAAGTTTCCACTTTTATGTCTTCTTGGGAAGACTTGTTTTTAGTTCTGATTTCATCTCCCATCAAAAAGACATACTAGTTCTGAAAATAGGAAGCTAAAGTAATCAGGAAGAGGGAAGACTTCCGGGGTGAGGATAAAATTCTTCCCACTCATAAATTAGAATGACTTAGTGCCAAAAAAGTGAAAAGACTTAGTTTATGAAATCTTGAAGGTGAGACTAGGATGAAAAGTTCCACTGACCACTCTGTGCTAGGCACAGCTCTAGGTGCTGGAGATACGGTAAGGAACCAGAGAGACCAAAGTCCCTGCTTTCAGGGAGCTTACATCCTAGTGGAGATAGTTATCCTACTTTATCCTAGGTGGATAACAAAGCATGAAAGTATACTAGACAGTGACAAGAGCTAGGGAGAAGAATAGAGTCGGGAGAGGGACTGGAATGCTGGGGGTGAGTGTGATAAATCGGGTGGTCAGAGAAGACTCCACTGAGAATGTGGCCTTTGAGTAAAAATCTAAAGCAGGTGAGGGAGAGAACCACAAAGAAAACTGGAGAAAGTGCATCCTAGGTGAAGGGAGTAGCCAGTGCGAAGGCCTCAAGGCAGGATCATGCCTGCAAAGTCAGAGGAGCAGCAAAGAGGCCAAGCTGGAGAAAGCAGGTTAGAGGAATAAGCAAGGAGGCAGAAGCAAAGAAATGAGGGAGACCCACAGGCGGTCAGGACAGGAGATTAGGTGATAGAGGCAGAGGACCAAAGACCTCACCGGTCACTGTGGGAATGCTGCTTAGGGACGGGCACTGTTCCTGGTTTCTCACTTTATCCTCTAGCAAGGGAAAAATACATGGATGATGATGATCAAATGAGATGACTATGAAAGGCAAGAAAGATCAGGGTGCTATGGAATCATAGATCGCTGGATCCTAATCTACTGGATGGGTCCCTTCCATGAGGAAAGGGTGTTTATTCAGAAACCAACAGGATACGTAGGAAGTAGATGGATGGAGGTGGTGATTCTCCGGGTATGTAGAGGGGTGAGCTACAACTGTTGCTTGGGGCACAGCAGCAGCTACAGGAATAGAAAACCCTGCGGTGAACAGGTCAGGAACTGAGAAGGAATCTATTATGACGAGGCCAAAAGAACAAATGCAACAGTGCTGCAAGATGAAGCCCAGGAAGATGGGCAGTGGCAGGGGCAACTAAATTATAAAATAACCTTGGATTTGACCCGAGAGCACTAGTGTTGTGTGCTCAGTCGTGTCTGACTCTGCGACGCTTTGGACTGTAGCCTGCCAGGCTTCTCTGTCCATGGGGATTCTCCAGGCAAGAATATGGGAGTGGCTTGCCATTTCTTCCCTAGGGGATCTTCCCAACCCAGGGATTGAACCCAAATCTCCTGCATTTCTCCACTGAAGACAGATTCTTTATGGCTGAGCCATCAGGGAAGCGGACAGCGCTAGGGAGCTATGGAATATTGTAAGCAGGGAGATTACATGATTGAGCCTGTCTTTGGAAAGATGACTCTAGGTGAAGGATGGAGAGTGGACTGAGAGAAGGCAAATGGCAAACGCTCTACTGCAGGGGCACCAGGATGAGGGGGTGGGACTTTGGGACTTTGCTGGTGGTAGAGGGAATGGAGAGACAGCACACACGTGAGAGACATTTATGGACTAGCGTAGATAGGACTGGGTGGATGCGGCATTGCTGATGGTGAGATTTATAGTGGAGACAAGGATCAAAGATGTCATTCAAGTTTCTGGCTCTGGCAATGTGATAGATGGTGGTACCATCGGCTACAAAGAGAGGACAAAAGAGAAGGAACAAGGTCACAGACGGATTTTAGTTTTCGGAACAGGTTGTTCATGTAACCCAAACAGCACTTGCTGTATTTTTTCCTGTAACTCCTCTTCCTAACTGAAAATTTGAAGATGATCTAATCAGATTATTCCTTGAGTGATTCAGGTTAATCTTCATACTTTAGGAATATCATTTCAAGGCAGCCTTTCCTACAGGTCTTTCTGTGAATCTGTGTAGCTGTTAGGGACTTGGTTTCAGATGGAATCACAAAATGATGCGGGCTGTCACATAGCTAAGCACGAGGCGCCATCTTCAGGACAGCTTATTAAAAGACTGTAAAACCAAGGAGACTGAAAGGAGAGCTTCTGTCCCCAACACTTTTCTAGGGAGTGTGACTGACTCCATCTTGTTTGGCAATAGATAGCTTAAATTTTTCTACCAACTCTGACTATATGCCTGAATTCTTGTCTTCCTGAGAATTATAGTTCATCTCAGGATACAGGAAAGACAGTGGCCATTTCTCCTTTGAAATCATTCCAGTTTGAAAGTATCTGTGAGCTGGAGGATGAGCTTTATTGTGGTAAAGTCTGGAAAGGGAAATTAAGGCAGCAACACTTGCGGTTTTCCACCTCGGTGCCTAGATTTTCTGGGGCTTTCCCAACTTCCTGTCAAGTGTTTATGTTCTCCACTAGGTGCTTTATTAAATGTATAGCAGTGGAATTTAATTCTTATGCACTTGTAACAGTGACAGTTACAGCATTAATATAAAAAATTTTTTAAATGATTTTTTGTATAGGAAATTTTTTGGATAGGAAATGTAGTGTCCCAATTTTTTGGATAGGACATGTAGTATCATAGACTTTTGTTATCTATACTGTAAAAAGAAAAGGTTGTAAATAAGAAATCAATATTTTACCCTTGGCTAACCATAATAATGGGTTTCACTGGGGGCTCAGATGTTAAAGAATCTGCCTGCAATGCAGGAGAGCCAGGTTCGATCCCCGGGTCGGGAAGATCCCTTGGAATGGCCACCCTTTCCAGTATTCTTGCCTGGAGAATCCCCATGGATGGGGCAGCCTGGTGGGCTGCAGTCATGGGGTGACACAGAGTCAGACACGACTGAAGTGACTAATACATAAGCACAATAAGGAGGAATAAAATAGCTTACAAGATGACTTTGATTTTTAAAATACCCTCAGCCTTTAATTATTCAATTTGAAGAAGCCCCACCTTTCTTTTGGCAGGGTTTGGTTATGAAAACATGCATATATGTGTTTATCAGAATGTATCTGCCACTTTCACATACAGGATGTGCTGTTTAACCTACACTGAGCATTTAGCACAGTCTTGCAAATAACTGGGAGATAAACAGCTTGGCTTCTATGTGGAGGCAAATGGTTTCTACCATCTTGTGGCACCCTGCTTGCAAATGGGCTTTCTTCCTAGACTGCTCTCTCATTAAAAATGCATGTCTTTCCATTCGGAATTGTGAGTCCCAAAGTTCCTGTTAATCTGGAGATAACATATTAATCTAAATTCAGTTTCTCAATATATGGGGGCCCAAGCCACCTCCATTAGTGACAGGTTTGGATTTCTTGAGGTTCAAACTAGGCTTATAGAAGGGAGGGGAACATAGAACATATGTCCAATAATAGTATCTAATAGTAATTATGCGTCTACAGTGTGCTGAGTGTATGGATGTGAGAGTTGGACTATAAAGAAAGCTGAGCACCGAAGAATTGATGCTTTTGAACTGTGGTGTTGGAGAAGACTCTTGAGAGTCCCTTGGACGGCAAGGAGATCCAACCAGTTCATCCTAAAGGAGATCAGTCCTGAATATTCATTGGAGGGACTGATGCTAAAGCTGAAACTCCAATACTCCAGCCACTCGATGCAAAGAACTGACTCATTGGAAAAGACCCTGACGCTGGGAAAGATTGAAGGCAGGAAGAGAAGGGGACAACAGAGGATGAGATGGTTGGATGGCATCACCGACTCGATGGACACGAGTTTGAGTAAACTCCGGGAGTTGGTGATGGACAGGGAGGCCTGGCGTGCTGCAGTCCATGGAGCCGCAGAGAGTTGGACACGACTGAGTGACTGAAATGACCATTGACTGACTGCTTTCATGTGGACTGTCTCATTTCACCCTCATAACCTATGGGCACTTTAGGGTACTCTTTAAATGAATGGGTACTTTCACTATCATGTATATTCTACAGATCAGGATGCTGAAACTTAGAGAATTTAAAATAATAATAGTCTGAGCAAAAAAATTCAGAGAGCAGAAGGGTGGGGATGGAGGGCAAGGGCAAAATCTGGAGTGATGCTTGGAGGTGCAGAAGTTCCTCTTCCTTTTTTGATGGTTCCAGAATCTTGGCACTGCTTGGGCAGGGAAGCCCAGAACAAAATACAATCAGGTAGGGCCTTGAGACTTCTGAGGGCGAGTCTGACAGGGATCGGGACTTGCAGAGATGAGAGGGTAGAGCAAGAAATTCACTGTTGTCTTCTGTGCATTTTGTCCTAGGATCAAGCCTTTGAGACAAGAGCCACTCTCTCTGATAACAGAAACTACTGTGAGAAGTTAGTAATATACACTTAGCCCACTGAACAGGAGCAGAAATAAATAGCGTGCTTCACTCTGTTCAGTCAGGCAGAGCTCAGGGCACGGCATGGGCATAGCTGAGGTCTGCTGAGAGGCCAGCAGGCCAGTCAGTGGTCAAAACGACCAGCACAGCGGCACCAGCTGGCTGCAGGCAGGAGTGTCTAAAGCCCTGGTTCTCGGCGGAACACGACTACTCACTGTTTGACTCTGGGCGATTCATTTAGATCATTTGATCTTTAATTTGCTCAGCTGAGAAATAGCAGCAATAGCTACTGAAGAGGATTGCTGGGATATCAAAGAAACAACACGTGTGAAACACTGTATGCTATACTACTACTGAGAGCCTTGGATGTGCTAGACTGGGGGATAGAAAATTCCCAAGATATAATCCTTGCTCTCAAGGAAGTCACAATTTAATGGCATATAAATATTGGTTATCTTTAGTATTGTGATCCTCCTTTTTGATTATCCCTTTTACCTCACCAAGTGGATATTGTCTTAGTTTGGACAATGATTTGAGAGCAAGAGGTTTATTTGGAAGTGCAATGAAGCAGAGGAGAGGGAAAGGTGGTCAGCGCAGGGGGCCAGCCCACACCGTGAGGCACTCTAGAAGATGCTTCCAAACACGCAGCTCACCTAAGGAATGGGACAGCCAGAGCAATTTTATACTAACTTTTAACCATATTACTAGAAGATTTCTTTTACTGGGTGTTAATTTCCTGGCACCTGCCAGGGGTCCAGGCAGAATATCTCACAACACCTTCAGAAAAAGGCTTGGGCACAGAAATGGAGATACTGGCTGTTGGAAGATGGCTGCAGCATCGTGAAGTCACAGAGCCAAAGATGTGGGCAGGGTACTGACAGCATCTGCCAAAGTTGGCCCATGGTGTCCGAGGGGGCCTGAGCGGGCTTTCTCTCCCCTGCACCCAGGGCAAAACCAGGAGAGAGGACTCTTCCAACGCTTGGCACTATGGAGGAAAGGGAGAAGGGGGCTAAAGGTTTGCTAACACTTTCTGAAGGTTCACTAACTCTTGAACTACTGTGCTTTTCCAGAAATTTGGCAGAGCTGTGCAGGTCAACAGAATAAGTGCTCTGCTGTTGAACTTTCTGTGATGGTGGGAGTATTCTACAGCTGGGCTTTTCAGCGCACTAGCCCACAGTCCCACGTGGGCTGTTGAGCACTTGAATGTGATGGAGCTACATTTCTACTTTTATTTAAATCACGTTGAATAGTCTCATGTGGTTAGCAGCTACCATAGTAGACAACATAACTTTATAGCAGTTAAATTATGTTATGTTATTCATAAGAAATTTGTCAGAAATCATCATTTTCTTCATTAAGGACAAGGGTATCACAGATGTCAAATGACTGAATATTACAATCAACATTAAGCTGGAATTGAGTACAACTGAATATTATCACCAACTTAATAGAAACTTCTGGGGAATGGGAATAAGTGTGAAGTCTTATCAATGTTTGTTAGAAAAATGTATTCTATGAAGTTTAGTGGTCAAATTTCTAAAGTTTGACACTGCAGTACAGAAATAAAAGCATACACAGAAGCTTTAGTGCACATGATGATTTTAAATGACTGGACTAAAGTTGGTAGAAAAGCAAGATATTTGGGGGTATATGATTTTTCTTTATGATTTTTTCATATATATAGTTTTCATTAATTATATGTATCATTTTTTATATTTCTATAAGCATTTATGGGCTCACAATATAATGCACTTTACAGAAGTAACTGATATATCCTCTAAGTCAGATTAATCACTATCTCTTGGCCTGTGTTTTAACTGTTTAAAAGTTTTTAATGCTTGTTTTTGTACATAATCAATAGCTTCCAGAATCATCGTTCTCATTGTTCCTGACAGTGTTTCTGCTTTAATGCGTGTTCTGCAGTGTGACTCAGCTCCTATGTAACTGGGGTTGAGGAATGACGTCAGCTTGGAGGTCGTATTGGTTCACTTGTGCTCTTTCCCCAGCATGTTCACGCTTTATACCACGGTGTAACAGCAGCTGAATGCAAAGTTCATTAGGACAGCTGAACATCCTGGGCTAGGCGGCCCTGTGCCAGCCCACCCCGCCCTCCGTCCTCCTGGCGCCATCTGGCCTCCTGCTCTCCCAGAGGGTGCTCATGGAGTGTTCCTGCCTGACCTTTGCGCTCCTGGCCCTCGTCTCCATTACTCACAGCCCCAGGTCTTCTACAAACTCCTTTAGGTGCCGTTGTCATTTTATGTGCTTTTCTAAGGCCAGGACCTACTCAGAAGGTAGTACTACCTTATGAGCTATATAATAGATTTTTAAAGCTGTGCTGTATTTTTATTAGAAATACCATTCTTTTTGTTAGCTCACCATTATAAAGTTTTATATATTTTGAGTGGAAATTGCTTGAGTGGCATGATTCTGATAATAATTTGCCTATAAACCCTATTATGTTTTGTTTTTGAAAATGAAGACAATTTAATAAAAGTCATGACACTGTAGGCCCTCAAACCATTCAAGCAGCAATTTTACCAATGAATCATGACAATTGAGCCTAGGGATTTAACTTTAAGCAGCAAATTAGTTAGTTTAAAAGAGAAAGGCTATAATCAAAGAATCTAATTTTATAAACCATGCACTTCAAACTGAAATTTAAAAATCTTAAGTTTATAAAATTTTTTTTAAGTTTTTTGTTTTCAACCAATGGCCTGAAACCACAAATTTTATGTATACAATTATATACATAAAAATCTTAGTATTAATTGGAACTGGCCTGGCCCTAATGAAGAGGAAGCTTCATAGGCCAAGTAGCATAAATATATATGTGTGTGTGTGTGTGTGTGTATATATATATACATATGTATATATTCACACACTCCCTATTATGTTCAGTGGGTGATATTGCAGATTTGAATAAGCTTTTCTTTTTTCACAGATATACATGTTTCATTAAGGAAAAAGCACCTGTATGTTGATTTTACAATTGAATGAGAGAACAGTTACAACAATAAACCCACGAAGAGATCTGGACCCCAAACTGCTTCCAGAATGATAAGCTGGTTTGGAAGTGAATATCTGCATATGAGCAGTATTCCAAGAAGTATGCATTGTTGATTTATTTATATCATGGATTTTGCTAAACCGATTATAAATGATGGTAACTTTGTGACAATCACTGGTCACACACAAGTTCTGGGAGGCCAAAAATGACAGTAAAGGTGATTATTTGATCTTCTAAAGACTTGGAAAAGCATAGGTCGAAAACAAAGGAAAGCATAGATTTTGGCTGAATAGCCAGACCAAAAATGAAGTTCCATATCTATATTAGAAAGAAGACATGTACATTAAACTACATAATCACATACTTAATTTCTTTGAGATTCTAGTGTGTGTGCTCTTTAGGTCCTAAAAAGCTTGAAAAACATGGCACACTACTTTCTAGCCTCATTTCTTTTTTGACCCAATATAATGCCCCTTAGAATATTTCCAGGAAAAGGGTTCATAAGTGTCATGTCTGTATTCTGGAGCTACAGTGCTTCTTCCCCAGATAAAAGAAGTCAGCTACCAAGTGAACCTCATGGAGAAGTTGTTCCCTGTTGTGTGTTTGTAGAAACAGAGTATAAAGATCAATTCATATACACCCAACCCAGCTTAGTGCCCTGGAAGTATCTGTTTCTCAAAGAAAGCTATAATAAATTACATCTCTTAAAATGTGTGCATTCTATTTACAATATATATTTATATATATCTAGCATGTCTTCTTTATCCATTCACCTGTTGATGGACATTTAGGTTGCTTCCATGTTATTTCTGTGTGTGTGTGTGTGTATGTATGTATGTGTGTGTATATATATATATATATAATGGAATATTAGCCATAAAAAATAATTTTCAGCAACATGGATGGACCTAGAGATTATTGCATGAAGTGAAGTCAGACAAAGACAAATGTCATATGATATCACTTATGTGTGGAATTGAAAAAAAAATACAAAGAAACTTTGCTGCAAAATGGGAATATATTCACAAGCATAGAAAAGAAACTTAGAGTTACCAACGGGGAAAGCAGTGGGGTGGCAGGGAGAGTGATAAATTAGAACTTGGGATTAGCAGATAAACATCACTATATATAAAATAGATAACATGGTCCTACCGTGTAGCACAAGAAACTATACTCCATATCTTGTAAAAACCTACAATGGAAAACAATTTGAAAAAGAACAGATACATGTATTGTATAACTGAGTCACTTTGCTGTATACCTGAAACGTTATAAATCTACTATTTCAATTTAAAAAAAAACTCAGATTCAGTAACTTTGAGGAATTAGTTAAAAATGAAATACACAATAAAAACAAATACTCCCTCAAAAATATATATGCATTGTGTGTGCGTGCCAAGACACTTCAGTTGTGTCCAACTCTTCGTGACCCCATGGACTGTAGCCCACCAGGCTCTTCTGTCCATGGGATTCTCCAGGCAAGAATACTGGAGTGGGTAGCCATTCCCTTCTCCAGGGGATCTTCCCGACCCAGGAATCAAACCCAGGTCTCCTGCACTGCAGGCCAATTCTCTACTGTCTGAGCCACTAGGGAAGCCCATGTATGCATTGAATTGAGCTACACCCTTTTCAACGCTTCCATCAAGCCTGGGGTTTCTCACTGCCAGCATAACTCAGGAGCGCTCTCCGGTGACAAAGAGAAGAGTCCAAGACACTCACAGCTTAATACAAAACGTTTTCCAGGTTGGCACCCACCGTTCAGGTGCTGACTGCTCCAGGGGCCTCCTGCAGACCAGCTGTCTGGAGACTGTGCTCCACGTTATTGTGTTGTTGGGAAGGCAGCCTCTGGTGCCAGATTCTCTGAGTTCAAAGTTGAGTGATATTATACTTACTGTGTGACCTTGGTAGATTACCCAGTATCTTTGCTTCAATTTTCTCATTTTTTAAAAGCAGGGATCAAATAATTCCAATCACACAGGAATTAAAGGATTAAATGTAGTGTATGTAAAGTAATCAGCATACTGCTGGGCACAGTATAGGTGCCTAGTGCACGTCTGCCTTCATGCTGATTTTTTTGAGTGGGTTTTGTTTCTAAATTACAAGTAAGTATATCACCATGAAATAGTTAACAGTGCCAGGAGGCTTCTAGCTGAAAAAGCATGGAATGCTTTCAGCGCTGGAGAGTGGACTTAATGGGTCACACAGAAAAGAGCTAACTACGATCAGAATGGGCTGGCTGCTTTTCCTTCTCTGAAGCAGAGTGTCTGTCCCTATGGACAAGAGGATGTTACACCCTACTGAATAAGAATCTTTATAAAAGTGTTTGAGGGAAATAATGCAACAAATTGCTATAGGCTAATGGCTAATACGGGGCTTTCATCATAGCTCAGTCGGTAGAGAATCTGCCTGCAATGCTGGAGACCAGGGTTTGACTCCTGGGTTGGGAAGATCCTCTGGAGAAGGAAATAGCAACCCACTCCAGTTTTCCCATCTGGAGAATCCCATGGACAGAGGAGCCTGGCGGGCTACAGTCCACGGGGTCGCAAAAGTCAGACACAACTTAGCGACTAAACCACCACCACCAATGGCTCATATGCAACCTGGGATTTCTGGTCTATCTCATGAACAAGTGCTTTTATATTCTTTTCTCCATAACTTATTTCTGTATACTTTCATGTACACTGTAAAATAACTTGGTGTCTCTGACCACATGTTGAGAAGCCATGGAGGTCACAATCAAGAGAGTACAGGTTCTAGCTTCATATTTTCTGTCTCTTCCATAAACCAGCTGTATGACATTGACAAGTTGCCAAATGCCTCAGCTGTTGGTTTTTCCATCTGCACAATGGAGATCATAGCCATACCTACTGGAGAGTTTTACCGTAAGGATGTTACAATTTAACGACATAAAATACTTACATAGTGTTTTGTGTGTACAATGGGGCTTCCCAGGTAAAGAATCTGCCGACTAATGCAGGAGACTCAAGGGGTGTGAGTTTGATCCCTGGGTTGAGAAGATTCCCTGGAGAAGGAAATGACAACCTGCTCCAGTATTTCTTGCTTGGGAAATCCCATGGACAGAGGAAGCTGGCAGGCTACAGTCCACAGGATCACAAAGAGTCAGATACAACTGAACACACACACACCAATCATAGTTCTTACTTAAAATTTTAATTTATTTTTAACCATTTAAGAATAATCTACCACTGGGACTTCCCTGGTAAAAAGTGGCTAAAACTCTACACTCCCGATGCAGGAGGCCTGGGTTTGATCCCTGATCAGGGGACTAGATCCCACATGCTGCAACTAAAGATCCCACATGCTGCAGTTAAAACCCAGTGCAGCCAAATAAATAAATTAAATAAATATTTTTTAAAAATGAATAATCCACCATTTTCCAGAAAAGTAAGCATTACCTACATCCAGAGACCCTGCTATGAGTCAAAAAGAATGGAAATTATAATAAAAATGGAGACGAAAGACAATGTTTCTATTTCCATTCAGTTGGGGAAAGCTCACAGGAAAGAATCTTTGTAGCTCTTAAGCAGACAAGGTATAGAACTTGGTGGTCTTAGGGGAGACAAAGTAGAGAAGAATGCATAATTGAGGAGGGAGATAATGAATGAAATAAAATGTGATCAGGTTTACTTTTGTGGAAAAGAAGGCTGGATAGTGGGGACAGTGAAAGATAGATGATGCAGGGCTATAGCAAGAATACCATTAAAACTATTAGTTAAGATAACAGTACCAGCCATCATACAAAAATGCTGAGCTATCAGTGGCTTAACATAAAAAAAAGTATTTCTAGTTCATGTTACTGATGCTATTAAAGTGTTGCTTTCAACATGCCAGCAAATTTGGAAAACTCAGCAGTGGCCACAGGACTGGAAAAGTTCAGTTTACATTCCAATCCCAATGAAGGGCAATGCCAAACAATGTTCAAACTACCACACAATTAAGCTCATTTCACATGCTAACAAGGTAATGCTCAAAATCCTTCAAGCTAGGCTTCAACAGTATGTGAACCAAGGACTTCCAGTTGTTCAAGCTGGATTTAGATTAGGCAGAGGAACCAGAGATCAAATTGCCAACATCCATTGGATCATAGGAAAAGCAAGGAAATTCCAGAAAAACATCTACCTGTGCTTCACTGACTACACTAAAGCCTGACTTTGTGGATCACAACAAACTGGAAAATTCTTAGAGATGGGAATACCAGACCAGCTTACCTGCCTCCTGAGAAACCTGTATGCAGTTCAGGAAGCAATAGTTAGAATTGGACATGGAACAAAGGACTGGTTCAAAATTGGGAAAGGAGTACATAGGCTGTATATTTTCACCCTGCTTATTTAACTTATATGCAGAGTACATCATGAGAAATGCTGGACTGGAAGAAGCACAAGCTGGAATCAAGATTTCGGGAAGAAATATCAATAACCTCAGATATGCAGATGACACCACCCTAATGGCAGGAAGTGAAGAGAAGCTAAAGAGCCTCTTGATGAAGGTGAAAGAGGAGGATGAAAAAGCTGGCTTAAATTTCAATATTCAGAAAACTAAGATTATGGCATCTGGTCCCATCACTTCATGGCAAATAGATGGGGGAAAAAAATGGAAACAGTGCTAGACTTGATTTTCTTGGGCTCCAAAATCACTGCAGACAGTAACTGCAGCCATGAAATTCAGATACTTGCTCCTTGGCAGAAAAGCTATGACAAATCTAGACAGCATATTAAAAAGCTGAGACATCACTTTGCTGACAAAGTGTCAGTCTAGTCAAAGCTATGGTTTTTCCAGTAGTCATGTATGGATGTGAGAGTTGGACCATAAAGAAGGCTGAATGCCAAAGAATTGATGCCTTTGAATTGTGCCAGAGAAGACTTATGAGAATCCCTTGGACTGCAAGGAGATCAAACCAGTCAGCCCTAAAGGAAATCAACCCTGAATATTCACTGAAAGGACTGATGCTGAAGCTGAAGCTCCAATACTTTGGCCACCTGATGGGAAGAGCCGACTCACTGGAAAAGTCTCTGATGCTGGGAAAGATTGAAGGCAGGAGGAGAAGGGGGAGACAGAGGATGAGATGGCTGGATGGCATCACTGACTCAATGGATATGAGCTTGAACAAACTCTGGGAGATAGTGAAGGACAGTGAAGCCTGAGTTGCAAAGAGTTGGACACCACTGAGCAACTGAACAACAACAACTTCATGTTACAATCCAGTGAAATAGTTCCTGGTTGGGTAGCACTCCTGTAGTGCTGTTTGGAGATCCAATCCCCTTCCATCTGTGAATCCACTGTCTTTAACATATGGATCCCAAGGGTCACCCTGTGGGAACCCGGTCCAACCAACTGGAAGGGGAAATCATGTGGAATATTGGAGGTAGGAGCATTTTATGAGCCAGGCTTAGAAGCAATGCTTATTTGGCCAACATCTCACTAGCCAGAATTCAGTCTCAAGGCAAGAAAATCTTAGTCCCTCAGTCACATCCAGCTCTTTGTGACCCTTTGGACTATAGCCTGCCTGGCTCCTCTGTGCATGGAATTCTTCAAGGCAAGAATACTGGAATGGGTTGCCATGCCCTTCTCCAGGGGATCTTCCTGACCCAGGGGTTGAACCCTAGTCTCCTGCATTGCAGGCAGATTCTTTATCATCTGAGCCACCAGGGAAAGCCCCTAACTGTATGTTCAAGAGAAGGGATACACATAGACTTTGAAACACATCACAGCCTATGCCTCGGAAAGGTTTATGCAAAATGACCACATCACTTTTATTAATACAAATCAATATAAGTTCATAACCTAACTGGGAACAAGAAAAAACTGAATTTCCCTGGAGATTCAGGGACAAATGAAATCAACCTATCTCATGACTCAGGTCTAGGGATAAATTTTTATGCAGATCAAAACCATCTTCTCCAGAAATCTCCATTGTTACATTATAAGAACAATAGCCAGTACTGAGTCCTTAATTTGTGTGGCTAACAGCTGTATGTATATTATCCAATGTATTTCCCTTTACCAAACTACTGTGAAGTAGGGATGGTCATTTCCATATCATATACTAAGAAACTGAATCTCAAGAAAGGTCCTGACTTGCCTAAGATCACAAAGATAGTAAGTGCTGGGGTAGAGGTTCAAACTTAGGTTTTAGTACTAAAGCTGTAAGACTCACTGCCTCCTATGACTTTTCATTTCTCCTTAATTCATAATTCCTTGCATGTACTAATTCTGTGCTCTCATATGGCTCTCTGCAATTTTGGTGTGTATTTTGATTTGTAAGTTTTTATCAGTTAACTATTTCTGGTTAAGAAATCTCCCCCCTTTTCATGTAGGGGTTTACATTGGTCAAGTGACTAAGTGTAGAGAAATCATAACCTATAAAATTTACATGGGAGAAAAACCAAGGTGGAAAATTTACAACAGATCATGAGCCCTCAGGTCATCTTAAGCTACTCATAGTGAAATTTGGTGATTCTTTCTAACCATTTTCCTACCACAGGCACTTTGGCAATTCACTGACCTCTCTTTACAAGGAAGTTCTCTACTTCTGTGCTCACCTGTTTTCAGATGCTTATCCACCTGTCTGAGCTGAAATATGGAGCCTTTCTGTTGATTTGTGTCAAAAAGCCTTGACAAATGGTACATTTGGGATCTAGGGAAAATGATGATTTAATGCTGTTCAACAGATTAAAATTATATTAAAAGATTCTGCTAAAATAAGACCTCTGTGCATTATTTTTTGGCTGTCTCTTAGAAGAAGATGAAATTACCCAAGGCACACATAAATAGTATCTTAGTTCTCATATTGCTTATCTTGAAGCACAGGTGCTATAGGTCTCAGCCTAGGCATACAGAGGGCTATCACCACGCATGTGTTCACTAATTTAGAAGAGGTTTCCGCTAGCTAAGGTGCACGTGTACATGTACACATGCTTGTACAAGCCAACAAACAAGATGAAAAATTAAAGATAAAACTGTACAAACAGAAAAGAACGAGACTGAATAGAAATCAGCTATTAGGTGATCTTATCAGTAAAACACAAGGATGGCTCCAGAGAAGGTGAAATAGCTCAGTTAAATTTACCCTGCCTTTCTTTTTATTAAATACTCTGAAACAGACACTCGTATATGTTTTTCTGTGCTAAAACTAACATCTTTCCCGTCCATTCAGGCCTCTTTCTCTGCCAAGATCCCTGTAAGTAGAAAATGACAACAAATTTATGAAGGTTTCATCTAAAAGCAGAGGCCTTGGGCGTATTGTTGGAAAGATAAAGACTGTTCATTGGGGAGTTCTCTGTTCTTTTACTACCTGAGAAAAGATGGAGTAGTAATTGACATGTGGTTCTTGACAGATGTTGACAAGGGAAAAACATGTAACTGAGTCCCTTGGAGTTTCTGCAAAGGATGATTATGATGCTTGTCTCCATGTTCCGCACCCTCAAGGGCACAATCAAACGTCCCCCCTTACCCTAAGTGCCACGCAGACATCCATGCAGATGTTCTAGGATGATACCAGCATCTGGCCAAAGAATAGAATTCTCTCATCTCCCATCAAGGGCATGCACAACAGAGACCACTGAACAGAGTGCTTTGATACATTCTATTGTTAATCTCTCTTGAAATAGATTGATGGCTGTGGAGAAAGAATTCACCAAAAATATTTCCTTTTTAACGATCAGAGCTTGTACATGGGCAGGCACAACAGTAAACAATCCATGCTCCAAAACTGTATCCATATTTTATTTGATAAAATAATAGGATATTAGAAGCATTTAACAAATATGCTATTAGAATAGCACTACGTAAGAATTAGATTTAGGAAGGAAATATTTTCTCTGTATTCGCCAAACATCCAGATGAAAAGTTGTGCAGATGTTCTACAGGTCCAGACGTTATGTAGAGAAGTTATTTGGCAACAAATGAAACTTTTTTTTGCATCCATATGTTTCATTCTAGTTTCTTTTTGTGTAGAATTGTAGAACAAAGAAAATTACAAGCATATTTTAGTTTTTAAAAATAAAGTAGAGCAAAATCTAAGAACACCATGTTTGTTTTTTTAAAGTATGTCTACAGCAGTAAACTGAAAATTCCTAGGATTTTAATGAAAGAGAACTGTTCATGATAAGCAAAATATCACACTGGTCTGATTTCAGTACACCCTGCACTCTTTTCTCACATTATATTACTTTGTGAAGAGTATGACTAAGTAGTAATTTGAGATTTGTTTCCCACTTATATTTTCCAGTCCCCCCATACATTTACTCTAGCAATAGTCTGTCTCTGTGGGTTGTAAGCAGAGAGGAGTACAGAGCAACGTGAAAAGCACAAATAGCCCTAAGGTTTCTTACATTTGGTTTCCAAAAGCTTTAACCTCAAAGAAAGGGGTCCAGTTAGTATACAGAAAATAAACATGCTCCTTCGTGCATACCCGTTTGTGGACTGATACACACACTGAAATTGAACGGTGCACTTAGACAATATGCTATTATGACTCGATCAGTCGACTTAGGTGGGCTCTAAGAATAATCAAGTGCTTCTGCAGCACAAAAATGAACGTTCATTTCTCTTTCACAAGCTATGTCTGCCATAGGTTCTCTATACTGGATCTCTAAGCCGAAGGAGAAGCCTCGATGTGAAACACTGGCTTTTTCAAGTTAAATGAGGAGAGCAATGGTGGTCCATACGATGGTTCTTAAAGTTTCTTCCTGGAAGTGGCTTACATCATTTCTACTAACATATCATTGGACAAAGCGAGTCATGTGGCCAAGATAGATGTCTCTGGTTAGGGAATACAATCCTGTCACTTGGATGGGCTTCACTGGAAAGACCCACCAGGGAGGGACAGTAAATATTTTTACATCAATACAGCTTACCATGACTATCATTTTAAGCATGCATTATGAGCTTCATTGTGTAGGTCACTGGGTTAGACATATGTCAATATAATTATTCACTTAGGGTATTTTCCCTTTGAAAGATTAGAAAACACTAATTCAGACAGAAAACAGAATAGTGAAGCAGTTTTGGTTGTTTCCACATAGGCGTGCAGCACTGTGCTTACAATCATACAGAGAATGAGAGTAAACTCATGTTTGTTCTGCCCATAGTCCGAGTCCCCGGTCGGGAAAGAAGACTCCTCGAAACAATGCAACTTGCAATAGGGGGATTTATTACTGACTCGAGCCAGGGCCTCCCGCCCTCACCAAGGGTGTGAGGACGAAAAGGCCCCAAGCCCCAGTTCTCTCGGGTATTTATTAGGTCAAAAAAAGCAGCAGGTAGTTGGCGCAAGCGGATTGGCTACACAGTTGCAAGGCAATTTTTGTTGGCCCAACGTGGGGCTTTCAGCTTTCCCCTGATAGGTTCCCTTTTTCTTGCTAGGCATATGTTGATTGGCTGGCTCCAGGAGGCCTGATAATTATGTTACCCCGGGAAACCAGGCCTACTCCTAATCTAGGCTGCCTGTCATGGCGTTAGCCGTGACAGCCTCACAATGTTCAGAGTGTAGAACAAGGAATTGAGGAAACTGATCTTCATCTAGTCAAACTGGGAAGTCTGTGGTTTAGGACCTGTTTCCATGGGGAGGAAGTAAAGAATAATGACGACTAATATTTACAAGTTCTTTTACAATTTTTCACTGTTACTTTACTTTATACTTTTAACAACCACCTAAGGGAGATATCATCACTTCCATTTAGCAATGAGGACACTAGGCTGAGGTTAACTGCTGGGTCTATTTTCAGAATAGGTATCGGAACCAGGATTTAAGGAGCCTGCTCTCACACTATACACTGTGTGTATGTCACATGTGGAAAAGAGCGAGTGTACCTTGGGAGAGGCTCCAGAATGAGAAGACACATTGGAAGCAAGCCACCTGAGCACCGTGTAGGAATCTGCTCTTCTCCTGTGGAAGAAAAAATGAAGGAATTGCAATTGCCTGGCACATACTATCTCGAGTATGTTGAAGCCCTTAACTGGTGGTATGAGAAAAAGTACAAGAAATATTTATTGATGACCTACAAGCTAGATGATAGAAGAGGATGGGCATAGCTGATACAGATTATGGATACAAAGAACTTACTGAGGCTTAAAAGCCAGATGTAAAACCAACTTAACTATTTAATCATCTTCCATCTCCCACACTGAACTCCCTTAGGCCAGGAGGATGTTACATGGAAAATGAGTTCCTGGTTCTCTCTGGAGAAGGATCTATGGTTCCCATAACTGGTGGAAAGGGGCAGAGTACCAGTATTGGTGAAAACATTGTGATGCCGCTCAAATCTGATCAGAAATGATAGTGAGCGATGCTGCAGTGATCTTGGTTTCTATGTTAGCTCAGGTCTTCTGAGAAGTGGTCACCAAGGTAAGATTAGACAGGCAAGAGAGTTATTCTGTGAAAAACCTATGAAGGATAAAGCGGAGGGAGCAGGAGTGGGTGGAGAGAGCATCAGACTATGATGCAGGTCTTAGACCTGTGAAGGATGAGGGGAGCAAGGAGGACTGGGTAGAAAGAGTCTCAGATTGGAATGTAGTTCTGATATGGCTTATATGTGGAATCTAAAAAATGATACAAATGAACTTATTTACAAAACAGAAACAGACTCACAGACATAGAAAACAAATCTACAGTTACCAAAGAAGAAAAGGAGAGGGGGATAAATTAGGAGTTTGGGATTAAAATATACACACTACTGTGTACAAAATCTATCAAGGACCTACTGTGTAGCACCGGGAACTATAGTCAATATCTTGTAATAACTTATAATGGAAAAGTATACACACACATACACACACACATATATATCTGAGTTGGGCTCCCCTGGTAGCTCAGTGGTAAAGAATTGGCCTGCAATGCAGGAGACCTAGGTTCGATCCCTGGGTCAGGAAGATGCCCTGGAGAAGGGAATGGCAACCGACTCCAGTACTCTTGCCTGGAGAATCCCATGGACAGAGGAGCCTGACGGGCTACAGTCCATGGGGTCGCACAGAGTCAGACAGAACAAGGAACTAAGAAGCAGCAGCATAACTGAATCACTTTGCTGTAAACGAACACAAAATTATAAATCAATGATATTTCAATATATTCTTTTAAAAAAAATGTGTTTCTAGGAAAGTTTTAGCCATGCTTGAGAACTTGGGGAATTGCAAAACTCAAATGGTAAGTCCTAGAAACTCTGTGTCTGGTAAGAATCAGCTGGGCATTGTCCTCAGTCATTGGCTGAGAGCACCCTGTGGAGTCTGGCCTCAGTGTGAACACTGTGATGGATCCAGAGGAGAGGAACTGGACCCAGCAGTCAGCTATGCTCCCCGCAGCAGATCTGTGCCCCCACAGCCGCCCGTCTACCTGTACTGCACAAATCTGTCTCTCCAATCAGGTTTAGGCAAAGTTCCTCCATGGTTCCCATGGGCCTCTCCTGATGAGGGGAAACTTACAGGGAAATTAATGGGATGAATGAGACTTCTCATCACTGCAGCTGGTCTCAGGGTTGTACCTGGTAACCTCTATTATGCATCCTAAATTCCCCTCACTCTCAGCTACCACAGTGAAACGTCTAAGTGCCTTACCGAGTGTGTTACCTGAATCTTTATTCCTTAAACGTCTCAGGCTTCAACAATCATATGTTTTTCAGACCAAGTTGCTACACACATGTTACCCATTTCAGGCAAGGAGGTATCAGTGGGGCCCAAATGGATCACGGGGTTCCACACATACGTTTCTCTGACGCTACTGTGTAAAAGCAGCCCTGTATCTGTCCTCCGGTTGATCAAGGTAAGCTACCCTGCCAGTGACTTGCTATGGTCACTTTTCTTTTGGCCTGCTGGTCCAAGGTGGCCCAGCAACAGCCATAGCCAGTAGTATATTCAATGGAATCCTTTCATTGTTCCCTGCAGAGTATTCTCTCTCTGGGGGCCAGTACCTCTAGAGTACTGATAGAGTACTAGCTTTGTAGAGTTTATAGCTGTGGGAAGCACAAAATCCCCAGTCACTGAAAGGGAAGGAAAGCCAATCCTAATTCCAGTCTCTGGTTCCCAGATCCAGGTATTCTCCCTGTTGAGAAAATAGCACCATGCAGAAGGTTCTGATTTAATGCACTGACTGCATCCTGAAGGATGGCCCCGTCTCCATCAAGGTGAAGATTTTGAAGACTGCTGTTTGTATGGGCAATTAGACTTGTCCTGGATTGGCCCAGAGTGCAGAAACAGGAAGAAAACAGAGGTTACAGGGAGGCAGATTTTGACAATAGAAATAAAAATTTTATAGCAAAGACAGAAAATTGGAGTTGGTTGTATCCAAAGGTAGACATCCTGGAATGTGAAGTCAAGTGGGCCTTAGGAAGCATCACCAGGAACAAAGCTAGTGGAGGTGATGGAATACCAGTTGAGCTATTTCAAATCCTAAAAGATGATGCTGTGAAAGTGCTGCACTCAATATGCCAGCAAATTTGGAAAACTCAGCAGTGGCCACAGGACTGGAAAAGGTCAGTTTTCATTCCAATCCCAAAGAAAGGCAACGCCAAAGAATGCTCAAACTACCACAGAATTGTACTCATCTCACATGCTAGTAAAGTAATGCTCAAAATTCCCCAAGCCAGGCTTCAGCAATATGTGAACCGTGAACTTCCAGATGTTCAAGCTAGTTTTAGAAAAGGCAGAGGAACCAGAGATCAAACTGCCAACGTCCGCTGGATCACTGAAAAAGCGAGAGTTCCAGAAAAACATCTATATCTGCTTTATTGATTATGCCAAAGCCTTTGACTGTGTGGATCACAATAAACTGTGGAAAATTCTGAAAGAGATGGGAATACCAGACCACCTGACCTGCCTCGTGAGAAACCTGTATGCAGGTCAGGAAGCAACAGTTAGAACTGGACAGGGAACAACAGACTGGTTCCAAATAGGAAAAGGAGTACGTCAAAGCTGTATACTGTCACCCTGCTTATTTAACTTATATGCAGAGTACATCATGGGAAACTCTGGGCTGGATGAAGCACGAGCTGGAATCAAGATTGCTGGGAGAAATATCAATAACCTCATATATGCAGATGACACCACCCTTATGGCAGAAAGTGAAGAACTAAAGAGCCTCTTGATGAAAGTGAAAGAGGAGAGTGAAAAGTTGGCTTAAAGCTCAACATTCAGAAAACTAAGATCATGGCATCCAGTCCCATCACCTCATGGCAAATAGATGGGGAAACAGTGGAAACAGTAGCTGACTTTATTTTTTCGGGCTCCAAAATCACTGCAGATGGTGACTGCAGCCATGAAATTAAAAGACGCTTACTCCTTGGAAGGAAAGTTATGACCAACCTAGACAGCGTATTAAAAAGCAGAGACATTACTTTGTCAACAAAGGTCCATCTAGTCAAGGCTATGGCTTTTCCAGTGGTCATGTATGGATGTGAGAGTTGGACTGTGAAGAAAGCTGAGTGCCGAAGAATTGATGCTTTTGAACTGTGGTGTTGGAGAAGACTCTTGAGAGTCCCTTGGACTGCAAGGAGATCCAACCAGTCCATCCTAAAGGAGATCAGTCCTGGGTATTCATTGGAAGGACTGATGCTGGAGCTGAAACTCCAATACTTTGGCCACCTGATGTGAAGAGCTGACTTATTTGAAAAGACCCTGATGCTGGGAGGGATTGGGGGCAGGAGGAGAAGGGGACAACAGAGGGTGAGATGGCTGGATGGCATCACTGACTCAATGGACCTAAGTTTGTATAGTGTCTGGGAGTTGGTGATAGAGACGGAAGCCTGGCGTGCTGGGGTTCCTGGGGTCGCAAAGAGTCAGACTCGACTGAGTGACTGAACTGAACTGAACTGAAAGGTGTGAGTGTTCAGTGAAGGGTTGAACATTGGCGGGTCTAACAAGAGGCTACTTGACTAAACTTTAGGGGTGTTTTCGAGAGAATTCATCAACTAGAAGTGGAGCCATTCCCTCGAAACAATCTAAGGGAGAAGCACAGCACAGTGGAAAGGACACAGGTTTAAACCAAAACCTCACAGCAAAATCAGCTTTGTCATATCACATCATTTTCTCCTCTATAAACGGGAATGATAACTACCTACCTTGCAGGGTTTTGTGAAGCTCTAATGTGATTAAAAAAAATATGTGTCTAATAGAATGTCTAGCACATAACTGTGTTCAATGAAATTTCTTATTCTCCTCTGATTTTATGTAGTTAAACCTTATGAAGCGGCCAACATCTGACCTTTATAATCTATAAAAATGGTAATTACATGTATTTAAACTGATACAATCAACAAACTGTTAAATAGATATAACTAAAATCTATTTTCTAAAATGTCTAAGGTTCTAAGATTCAGATTTAGGATCTGTTATTTACTAGTTTTTTGATATCTAGTTATTACCTATTGCTTAATCATAAAAAAGCATAGCATGATAATTTAGAGATGAGGTATTTTTTGTTTGTTTTTTTGGTTCCATGAAGTTCCAAGTGATTAGTTCCAAGTGATCTCCGATTTATGATTGCAAAATGGTTGTATTAGATAGAATTCTAAAATCCATGTGGCCTGGAAGCCTATGTCACAAATTATTGGGTAGGGGAGAATTTATGGTTTAGCATATATTAAGATATAATAAGTCATTATATCTTTCACACCCTAGTCATATGCTCTGACAATTCTAGCAGATTACCAAGGAGAAATTAGGCAGATATGGTAACTGATGCTCTTCTTGACAACCTGCCCTCTGGGAGCAGCTGAGAACAAGAAGGGGAACTGATTGATATTTCTATAAATCAGAGAATCTCTATAAGTTGTGTCCCGGTTTTAGCAAGTGTTGGAGGCTTAGTATTTGTACTTCACCATAGTTTAGAATTGCAATTTTCTATTATAAGTACTTTCTGCTACTGAAGTCACATGGGTCCTCTTGAGGCACATTCATAGGTATATTTTAAGGCAGTCTATTTTCTGACATAAGTAAGTGTTTGGTACTTTAATTATAACCCATCAAGAAACACCATCTATTTACCTGTCTGTTGATCAAAATTTCTAAATTATGGAGGGTGGAGAAATGTGAATGCCATTTGTGCTTAAAAGAAATAATAATTTACTTATGCAAGAAAATTATAGAGTATACATAATAAGTCATGATGAGTAATGCCCTAGTAAACCAATTGGATATATCAGTTATATGATTATTCTAGAACCTATATATCTAACCACTCATATTAAAACAAACCAAAAAATTCCACTACCTCAATTCTTTGGGGGTAAAAAAAAGCACAATCAGTAAAAGAAAAAAAAGCCCCCTTACCTGCAAAAGTGACTATTGTAATAATAACTAATAACAAATTTATGGATTAAATGATAATTTAAACCATATTACTTCAGCAGAGTATCACTGTTACTGTAATGATTCCTTTGTACATAGAATGGCAAAAGAAAAGCAAGTTTTCTCGTGATAAATACTCAGGTACAGGTGTGCAAACAAAGAAGAGTTTTCGTCCCAGCACAATTGAACAGATTAAGCCTAAAACAATTTTTTAAAATTACCCCATAAATCCAAGCAAAGATTAGTACAAAGTTCTACAAATCAACATCAAGGTCGAAGCCTACGTGTAGGAGAAAAAAATGCCAGAAAACCAGAAACAGTGCAGCCACCTGTCAGTCTAGGGACAAAGCAGACGGTTAAAGTCGGAAGTCACACAAGTAACCAGAGGAGCCAAGGTCCAAACCACAAGACAGAAGTTATGAGAATAACACAGCCGGGCTCCAGTTCCTACACTGGGAACGGCAGCCAAGCAAAGGTGCCTCCTTACAGAACCCAAAGGGCAGCTGCTGAAACAACAGAGGTTTTATGTTTCCTGCCCTTTAAAATGGCAGCAGAAGATAATCAATGCTCTGTGTCTCTCTGGCATGGTCTGATCAGAGGCAAGCATGGGCTGACAGAGTTTGTCCAACAAGATTTGAGGACATTCTGACTCCCTGGAGGTCACTGTCATGGAGCCTGAGGAGGCAGACAAGTCAGAGGAAGGCAGACAGACGGAGCGCTTCTGAACTAACACCTTGGCCAGGTGGCTTTTTTCTGCATTAGTTCAGGACAGGAGAAAGAGAACAAGGAATTTCAATTGTTCTACATGGCAAGTGTGACTTCTTTCAAACCGCATTTCCTGTATTATGTCTAGTTAAGGCATTAAGAACTGGAATTCAGTTGTCTCCAGGGAAGTAGAGAGTTGGGCCTGTTTATCTCCTTGATTCAAACCAATGGGAGAGAAACAGCAAGTTAAAGCGGGGGCGGGGGGGGAATGGTTTCCTTGGGTAGTTTGCAATTTTGAAAAACTCCAAAACCTATGTCTACATGACATTAGGAACACACTTGCTTTGCTTTGACCCCCTCCTCCTCTTGATTTCCCACTCCGGTTCTTACCATTGGCAGAGTGTAAAGGAAAGGCTGAGAGGTGTCCAGCCCATTGTCCTCCTGGAAGACTAAAAATACACACTCCAGACAGAGCTGCAGTCAGGGGCTCCCCACAGATAGACAAGTGGAGAGTCTAACATTTTCCTTGAGTGATGCTATTAGGCTAATGATTTTCTCTGTCAGGAAGCTTTTTTTTTCTGATACTGTCTAAAATTTCCCCTTCCTAATTCCTGTTACTGCTCACTTCCATGGTTATCACTGTGTGCCCCATAAAACAATAACACCCTCATCAGTGTTCTATTTTTAGACCTGGTTTAGTCTATATAGTCAGTTCCTTTATATTTAGCTCCTCTTAACTTTCTCCCATTAGTCATTCCCTTAGTCATTTTTGTTTGGTTGATTGGTCTTCAGTTTATGATGCTTGGCCTGAGAATGAAAACAGCATTTCCAGGAATAGCTCATATGAGTGGGGTCAGATACTTTAGTGTATAGATTGACTTTACATATTTCTCAGAAACTGATCTAATCTTTCATTCTTCTTCAACCCATGTCTTCCTTAGCCTCACACAGTTCTGAGTTCCTTCTGTCATTGTTACCCTCCCTACTGGGAGAATAATTTCTAAATATGTTATAATCCCTAAAACAAAGTACCATGCCTGGCACATCACTGGAAATCAAGATATACTTGATATATGAATGTATAAATGTTTTAAACATTACTGATATGAATTATTTCTAAATTTTTTTTTTCTGGAGTTAGGCGATATTTCTATTTTTCTATTTTGTTCTGTAATACATTTAGTGATTTACTTCAAATTATATATGTCATTAATTAGACTACTAGAGTATAATTTCATTCTGTATAAGAATTTATATGCATATTTTTGCATAAAATTTGTTGAGCCACATGCCTGGAAGTGATTCTTGCCACAGGACTCCTGGCCTGGTAAATGAGTAAGAAATCATCTAGTCTGATGATTCTAAAATTTTAGAATTCTAAAATTAGAATTCTAAAATTTTGTAGATGTGAAAACTGACACCCAGAGAGGATAACAGATTTCTCAGATTATAGAAGACTTGCTTTAAAAATTTTGTGCAGTAATTTTCATTCACACTTAATTCTTCATGCTGGGAGCTGACACCATCTTATATATAATGGTCAACTTTTTTACATCCCTCAAATGTACTTTTTTTTCTTACATTACAGGTCAATAACCAGTATCCATCTGAGGTTTTTTTCCAATGGTTTGTTTTACACATACTTCTTTTCCTTGGTGTATTTGCACTTTTACTTCTATATGGAATTAAGAGTTAGGTCACATGGTGGCGCTGTAGTTAACACGTTGATTTTATTGTGTATTTTTCCATTGCCTTCTTAGCTTTGTTTTCAAATCGCAGTTATGTGAAAAATGTCTTTTAAACCCTGCTGCAGGTGAAATGATTGAATGGCTTTTGACTTCCAGATTAATTTTAAACATTAGAAACATTGTAAAAACAGACTCTTGCTAATAATGATCATTATCATAATGGCTCGAGGCATAATCACTTACCAATATTAGCTGAGTGATTAAAATCCATCCTGAGTTTAATTTGAAAAGATTTAAGTTCCTTTGCAATAAATGGCTAATGATATTAGCTTCATCTCTGTGAGGCCAAAATTTACCATTATATGACTTTGTATTTCCACTGCTAGACAGAAAGTAAACCCACTCTTGTTAACACAGGCCACATCATGCCTGCTGTTTACCAAGCTTGTAGCGTCCCCTGTATTAGTACTGAATTGGGCCATATGGTGCCGTGTGTATGGGTGATCGTCACTATTTTATAGCCCTGCTATTTGATAAGTTATTATTGCACAGGGCAAGTGACCTTTACTGATGTTAAGATTAACTACCATGGTCAGTAAAACCTGTAAGGAAGGAGAAACTAGTTTAATAAAAACTAGGTATGATCTTTATATAAAGATCAGATCTTTTTTGATAAAATATTTTCATAACTTTGTGATAATGTCTTTAAAAAGTGCCTATCCAAAATTTAGCAATAACCATCCAGAAATACACTGTCTCAACTGACTGGGGGAAAAAAAAGAGTCAGGACTAGATTTTTTTCACAAAGAACCTGCCCCTGGGCTTTTAGTCACCTCCTCATTACTTCTTTTGATGAATCATGAACAAAATCTTGACCTGCTACCCAAAAGAGACCCCTCAAGGATAATGATCTTACTTCCAAAACTCTGTCAGAAAATTAGAAGGGGAAAAAACCCACAACAAACAACAATCCAGACAAACAAACTTTGGCAACTGTGGAAGGAAAAAACCCAAATTTCATAATGGGTACTGTTTCATTTCCAGAAGTTTTCTCCAAAGGAAAACAACCAAGTAAATAACTCTCATTAATTTATGTTACAGATTAGCCTTCCAGAGGCTCAGCGATGAATTTTGATCTTTATGGCTTGTTAGCTGTTTCCTCCTCAAAATAGGTCAACATCATTATTTCCAGTTTTCAAAGAGTCAGAGACCCAAGATGGAGAATTAACATGCCCAAGATTGTTTAGTGAGTGGGTAGAAAGCATGTCAGTTGGCCAATAAAATGCTAATGTGAAAAGTAAATATCTGCTTTCTAATCAGGTTCTTTCAACTGTTTCAAAACTCCGTTTCTTTAAATTGCTAGTTTGTGGGTAGGCCACAGAAGGCCTGGATAGATAAAGAGTTAAAAAAACTTCCCAAGAAAAACCAGATAATTTAAAACTCATACACAGAATTTGCTACAATATTTTAATGAAGTAAAAAAAAATCACAGATTTGCAGTCAAATTACAAGATTTGGTAGCTTCATTGAGTTTAAACCATTCCTCCATCCGTTCACTCATTTATTTAACATAGCTGTGAAGCACCTACTCTACATGAGTTTCTGGGCATAAGACATCCTAAAAAGCCAGTTTCGCAGGGTGAACCCTCCACTGGATCATCGTACTGCCATCCCTGCCCCTGCCAAGTACGTGTGTTACATCCTTAAATAGTATGTCTTTTAGTTTAAAGACAGACTATGAAATCTAGCATAGAATATTAAAATAGAAGCAACCTTAAGAGAGAGCCTAGACAAGGAAACAGAGTCCCCCAACATAAAAATACATATTCAAGATCTCACAGTTACTGGCAAAGAAGTTGAAAACAATTATTTTGGAGTTCATCTCATTATAGGGTTTGCCTCTCAAAATCCTTGTAGGCATCTCCTTTGTGTATCCAAAATAGGAATTCTAATTCCCCAAACCTAAATACAGCAACTGTATGCTAAGATACATGTGGTTTGGGGGAGGTTGTTGTTTTTATTTTTTGATATCTGAAGGATAATGGAATATAATAGTGATTTATGTTTGTATTTATGTTCATTGCAGTACAAACTATCTACTGAAATTTTCCATGACTTAAAGAAATGAAAATTGTACTCCCTAAGTCATAAGAAGTTTTAATGACGATTCTAGTGCTTTTATGGACTGAATTTTTTTTTCCCTTTTCAAATACAGAAAGGGGAGACAATACCTCCTTCTACAAGAACTAATGGCTATAAATCTGGGCTGCAGTTTACAGAATATTCCTAATAATACTTTAAAAATCATTTTAGGTGTTGCTGCTGTGGTTTAAATTTCCTTGTTCCAGTTATTTAGCACCTTTTGGCCAATAAATATAAGCTCCACATTTGAAGTTGTGCAAAAGCTTTCTTTCCAATAGTTAATATTTTATAATTTAAATATTTTACAGTAATTAAAATGACATGTGGTGATGATATGAAAATAATACTAAGACAAAACCCAGAATCTGTGTGGCAAAACAGAGGCTTGGGATACAGGGAGCCAGGTATCCAGCTGCCAGTCCATTAGAGCTTGCGTGTAATGGTCTGACCACTTATCTGCTTAATTTCCTGCTAGCCAGACATGATCACATCAATTTCCTTTACAAGCAAGTATTACATAATTACAGCTTTGAAGGGGAGCAAAGTCATTTCAGACTTTGAACAGGCTGCAACCATGAGTTAACTGAGCTCCTTCATGGGGAGAATAGTAACGCCTACCATGTTTAGAAAGTTTAATTGTGAAGAGGGTGGGCATGCTACATGGTGGAAGGTATGTTACAAAAACCTCAGAAATCTCAAGCTAGGCCATATCTTTTTGCTTTGTTTTAATATTTCATACAGATAAATTTTGCCGAGGGAAGAGAATTTAAGAATTTGTTTTAATTCCCAAACAAAAAGGTTAGCCCTTGTCCCCTTATGGCCATACGGCTTCCCTCAGCCAGGGGTAACAATTACACTGTTAAATTCATTCTTATCAACAATTCATTGCTTTTTTGGATCACTCTGCTACATATCTAGAGAAATTACTACTTAAGTGTGACTGGATTTGAACGTTATTGTAACAGATTCACATGCTCTCTTCCATGATTTCCTTCCTTCCTTCAGCACTGTGTTTCTAAGGTTCATCCAGGCGGACATATGAAGTGTGAGTCTTCCCTTTCACTGTGGTAGAGTTTTCCACTGTGTGACTTTAGTAAAATTCATTTTTCCATTCTATAATTAATGTATGTTTGAACTGTTTCCAGCATTTTGTTGTTGCAAGCAAAACTTCTATCTTGAATTCTTGTATGTGTCTCTAGATATACATATGCAACAGTTTTTCTAAGTTATCTACCTAAAAATAACACTGCTGGGTCAGAAGGATTTTTTTTTCTTTCCCTAAGTAGTTGTACCACTTACCCACCCACAAGCAATGGATGAGAGCTCTGTTACTCCAAACTCGGGAAGACTTGATATTTTCCAACTTTAAAAAAGTTTGGCCAAACTGAAAAGTAAAACATAGTATTTTCTTGTAGTTTTAATTTGCATGTCTTTGATTTATAACAACATTACTCACTTATTTTTTTTTTACACTTTCATATTGCCATATTCATCCTTTTCTATTCACTATAGATTTTCTTTAAATATTCTTGATTTTAATCCTCTGTTGGTTACATGCATATAAATATCTTCTGTCAGTTTGTGACTTGAACTTTTCCTTTTTTAAAAAGGTATACATTATGAATGCAGCACTTTCACAGCATCATCTTTTAGGACTTGAAATAGCTCAGCTGGAATTCCATCACCTCCACTAGCTTTGTTCATAGAGATGCTTCCTAAGGCCCATATTGACTTCATATTCCAGGATGTCTGGCTCTAGGTGAGTGATCACACCATCGTGGTTATCTGGGTCACGAAGATCTTTTTTGTATAGTTCTTCTGTATTTTCTTGCCACATCTTAATATCTTCTGCCTCTATTAGGTACATACTATTTCTGTGTTTTATTGTGCCCCTCTTTGCATGAAATGTTCCCTTGATATCTCTAATTTTCTTGAAGAGAACTCTAGTTTTACCTATTCTATTTTTTTCTTCTTTTTTTTTTTGGCATTGATCACTGAGGCTTTCTTATCTCTCCTTGCTATTCTTTGGAACTCTCCATTCAGATGGGTATATCCTGCCTTTTCTCCTTTGCCTTAGCTTCACTTCTTTTCTCAGCTATATATAAGGCTCCTTAGAAAACCATTTTGTCTTCTTGCATTTCTTTTTCTTGGGAATGGTCTTGATCACTGCCTCCTATACAATGTCACAAACCTCCATCCAGAGTTCTTCAGGCACTCTATCAGATCTAATCCCTTGAATCTATTTGTCACTTCCACCGTATAATCATAAGGGATTTGATTTAGGTCATACCTGAATGGTCTAGTGGTTTTCCCTACTTTCTTCAATTTAAGTCTGAATTTGGCAATAATGAGTTCATAATCTGAGCCACAGTCAGCTCCCAGTCTTGCTTTTGCTGACTGTATAGAGCTTCTCCATCTTCAGCTGCAAAGAATACAGTCAATCTGATTTGGGCATTGACCATCTGGTGATGTCCATGTGAAGAGTCTTCTCTTGTGTTGTAGGAAGAGGCTGTTTGCTATGACCAGTGTGTTCTCTTGGCAAAACTCTGTAAACCTTTGCCCTGCTTCATTTTGTACTTCAAGGCCAAATTTGCCTGTTAGTCCAGGTATCTCTTTACTTCCTACTTTTGCATTCCAGTCCCCTATGATGAAAAGGACATTTTTTTTTTTTTTTGGTGTTAGTTCTAGAAGGTCTTGTAGGTCTTCATAGAAACATTCAACTTCAGCTTCTATGGCATTAGTGGTTGGGGCATAGACTTGGGTTACTGTGATATTGAATGGTTTGCTTGGAAATGAACAGAGATCATTCTGTCATTTTTGAGATTGCACCCAAGTACTGCACCCTTATGCTGAGTGACTGATCTGAACTGAATACGTTATGAATAGATGCTCTTAATCTTAATACAGTCAAAGATACCAATCTGATCCTTTATAATTTGTACTTTTTCTGTCTTGCTTAAGAAATTCTTCCTTATCCGGAATTTTAAAAGAAATTCTATTATTTTAATTCTAAAATTTTCACTTCCAAGTCCTCAATCCACTTGGAATTAACTTTTAGGTATGATGTAAGGAAGAGAATCTGTCTGCAATGTGAGAGACCAGGGTTCGATCCCTGGGTCAGAAAGATCCCCTGGAGAAGGAAATGGCAACCTACTCCAGTATTCTTGCCTGGAGAATCCCATGGACAGAGGAGCCTGGCAGGCTATGGTCCATGTGGTCACAAAGAGTTGGACACGACTGAGTGACCCACACACATATGGAAGAAATACATTTTAAAATCTGTATGGATAATTACCCCACTTTGTTCTATAGCTTTGTGTCTTACTGATATTAAGGGAATAATATATAGGATCAGAGACTAAAAGAAAAATCTAATTTGTAGGGATTCAGCTCTGCTAATGCTAGGCCACTTTAGGAAAAAGAGAAGCTGGGTAAAGAGAATAAGGGCTTCCCTGATAGTTCTATTGGTAAAGAATCCGCCTGCAAGTGCAGGAGTCCCCTGTTCGATTCCTGGGTTGGGAAGATTCTCTGGAGAAGGGATAGGCTACCCACTCCAGTATTCTTGGGCTTCTTGGTGGCTCAGCTGGTAAAGAATCCACCTGCAATGCAGGAGACCTGGGTTCAATCCCTGGGTTGGGAAGATCCCCTGGAGGAGGGAAAGGCTACCCACTTCAGTATTCTGGAGAACTCCATGGACTATATGGTCCATGGGGTCACAAAGAGTCAGACATGACTGAGCAATTTTCACTTTCAAAGGTAATAAAATGACTTCACTGAATCATTCATCCTTTCCCTGCTAACCTGTGTTGCCAACTTGGTCATAGATTAGATGTCCTTGTATGTATAAGGCTTTGTCTGCATATTCAAAGCTATTGCATCCAATTACATTAAAATATATTGAATAATTACTATGTAACAGGTAGCACTGTGTATCCTGTGGATGCAGCAGCAAACAACAGGAAATCTCTGCTTTTGTATAGTTTATGGGAGACAGAGGATACAGAGATACCCAAATAAAGTATATAAAAGTTTATAATTCACTGTGGAGAAACTAAAACAGAGAACGGAAACACGAAGCGGGTAGGTCTGGGGAGAGCAGACATTGCTAGTTTTCACAGGAACCTTCACTATGAGGATGGCGTTTGAGCACTGACCTGAAGAAGGTGAGGGGAGGAACTGAGCTCTGCTGACAGACACCACCCCAGTGAGATGTCACGTGGTATATTTATGAACAAGCGGCCTTTCTAACACAATCCCAAACATACCTACTCCTGGAATCGGTCATGATTAAAGCTTTGCCATTTTTTGTTATTGTTTTTGCTATTTAATGATAAATTACTGAGAAATAGGTGAAAACTGTGTGGATCACAACAAACTATGGAAAATTCTTCAAGAGATGGGAATACCAGGCTTCCTGACCTGCCTCTTGAGAAACCTATATGCAGGTCAGGAAGCAACAGAACTGGACATGGAACAACAGACTGATTCCAAATTGGGAAAGGAGTACATCAAGGCTGTATATTGTCACTTGCTTATTTAAATTATATGCAGTATACATCATGAGGAATGCTGGGCTAGATGAAGCACAAACTGGAATCAAGATTGCCGAGAGAGAAATATCAGTAACCTCAGATATGCAGATGGGACTACCCTTATGGCAGAAAGAAAAGAGAAACTAAAGAGGCTCTGGATGAAGGTGAAAGAGGAAAGTGAAAAAGTTGGCTTAAATCTCAACATTCAGAAAACTAAGATCATGACATCCAGGCCCATCACTTCATGGCAAATGGGGAAACAATGGAAACAGTGGCTGACTTTATTTTTTGGGGCTCCAAAATCACTGCAGATGGTGATTGCAGCCATGAAATTAAAAGACGCTTACGCTTTGGAAGGAAAGTTATATCAACATAGACAGCATATTAAAAAGCAGAGACATTACTTTGTCAACAAAGGTCTGTCTAGTCAAGGCTACGGTTTTTCCAATAGTCATGTATGGATGTGAGAGCTGGACCATAAAGAAAGCTGAGTGCCGAAGAATTGATACTTTTGAACTGTGGTGTTGGAGAAGTCTCTTGAGAGTCCCTTGGACTGCAAGGAGATCCAACCAATCAGTCCTAAAGGAAATCAGTCCTGAATATTCATTGGAAGCACTGATGCTGAAATTAAAGCTCCAACACTTTGGCCACCTGATGTGAAGAACTGACTCATTGGAAAAGACCCTGATGCTGGGAAAAATTGAAGGCAGGAAGAGAAGGGGACGACAGAGGATAAGATGGTTGGATGGCATCACCAACTTGATGGACACGAGTTTGAGAAAGCTCTGGGAGTTGGATAGACAGGGAAACCTGGTGTTCTGTAGTCCATGGGGTCACAAAGAGTTGGACATGACTGAGCGACTGAAGTGAACGGAGTAAGATTTTTATGAAAATTTACAATCAATTCTATAATTTGGGGTATTTTTATGTTAAAGTAAACTACATATACCAAAGCCTGCTTTTTAAGACATTTAGTTCTTTCAAGACCAAGCAAATTCTGTACAGAAACAAAAGAAGATGGAAAAAGAAGAATTCACGAACTGGTCCCTGCCTATATCTGTAGTCTTATCTCACTTGCCACTTTCCTGGTGTCCCCTATTGCTATTGTTTAGTCACTACATTATATTTGACTTTCTTGTGACCCCATGGACTGTAAAGCTCCTCTGTTCACAGGATTTCCCAGGCAAGAGTACTGGAGTGGGTCACCATTTCTTTCTCTGGGGGATCTTCCCAACCCAGGGTTGGAAACCTAGTCTCCTGCATTGGCAGGTGGGTTCTTTACTGCTGACCTCCCAGGGAAGCCCTGGTGTCCCCTACACTCCTGCAAATTCTGAACTCCTTTCATTTTCCCCAACGTTGCCATATCTCTTTTGCTTTTATGCATTGGTACAGATTGTTTCTCCTCTGTTTGCAATGCCCTCCTACCCACTTCCTCCTCCACCTAGCTTAGACTCACCTTCCAGCCCTGGTTTAAGCTTCATCACCTTGGGGAAGCCATTCCTAACAAAGATGCCCATTTTCTGTCGCCCCTAAGTTCTAATTTTAGTCATTGCTCCAATCTGTGTTACACTACCTATTTGTATATCTCCCCAGCTATAAATGAGCAACTTCTGGGCAAAGACTATGTATTCTTCATCATGGTACAGTGGATATCCAATTAATATTTGTTGGATTTTATGAATTTTAAAAGTCTTTGGATTTTTTAATGCACTCTGCAGCACTGTGACGATACCGCCCATTTCCGAGTTAAGAAGAGCTGTCCTGGGGCCTCAAGGACTCCGTGTCCTTGGGACCTTCCCTCTTTCCATACTGGACTCACTGGCCCTCTGAATCTGCCACTCCTGAAAGCGCTTTGTGTTTTCTGCCAACTTCTGGTCAAATTATCATAGACTGTCCTCCCCTGTGCTCAGGAATCTAAGGGTTAAAATAAAAAGAAGTTATTGTATTCAGAGATGTGTGCTTCTGGAAATTGCCTCACTTTTCTGAGACTCTGAAACCCATTCAGACAGATTCGAAGGACAGAAGGTTCCTTAGTTAGGGGAACTTTAATATGTTTATTGCCATATACCTTATTGCTGATAAAGATGACAATATGCTGAGTTTAAATGTTGGGCACTGCAGGATGACTATAATATAAGAGCTTTCTTTTGCCTGCCAGGTCACGTAGAATTCAAAATTTCACTTCTTAGCACTTTTGTCTTAAAGTAACACTTTTTCCCCAAAAGACGCAGTCACATTTTTTGCTTGTATTTGTACCGTGCTAGCAGTGTAGTCTGCATAGATTTCTCTTTCTGCTCAGCAGCTGGCATCTGAGTGTCTTCTCTGGTCTCCTTATCCCTGCTGCAATGCTTTCTTTCATCAGCATGTTGCAACTTTGACTTTTCTTGCCTCCCTAGAGTGTGTGATTTGGTGGAACTGTATCAGCAATGACATCACCACCACGTTTGCTTAGGGGGCTGACGTCTTAGTTTATCAATGGAAGCATTGTGAAAAATCACACGGGCGAGATCCATTTAGTTCAGACAGTTTGTATAGTACAAGGGTTGAGAATTCTCAAAGACCATGCTTCATTGGATATAAAGAGAACCTCAAATATTATGTTCAGTACTTAAGACTCCATGGTTATTTCTCCTTGGGAGCTGGGAAGAGGGAATTGATACAAAAACAAAGATAATTGATGGAATACATTCTCTCTAATGATGTGTTACATCAGATAAAATTACCTGAGAACTAATTGTTCCCAGTCTTCGCAGGCCACTGAGTTTCAAATCCACCTATTGAAATGATAAGAATGGAACGGCCTTGATGTACTCCTTCCTTATACAGCACGGCAGGGGTAAGATGGGTGTAAAACTCACAGACAAGGCTATCTTCAGAAACTGACCAGGGATCATAATCCTATCGAGCCTCATCGGTACCTTTTAATCTCAACTTTGATAAATCAGCTCTTGGCATATTTATCAAAACTTTGTTCAGAGATGTTCACTTGGGTTTGTAAAATGTTAGATAATAAGTCTATTTATGAATGGGTAAAGGAGCTACCTAAATATTTACATATGGAATTGGACAAAGGACTCAGCTGCTCTGAAACACCTTTACCATATGCCAAAGAGAGCCTGGAATTCTCAGCCTTTCCAACATTTCTTTGGGTTCAGGTATAGTCTCCCAAAGTTCCCTCAAGAGACTGCCACTAAAGCCCACTGACAGAGGCACATCACACCCCAGCTCTCTCACATCAAACTTGTAATCAGGATGTGTCAGTGGACTGGTTTTGGTTTGGTTTGGTTTGGCCTCGGTTTTATACGTAATTTATCGGAATCACTAGTTGGCATCCTGGCCATCAGGGAAGAACACACACAACAAAACAGGTATGGATTCGTCCTTCCTGCTTCGAGACTGGATCCACTTTTCTCTAGTGTAGCACTAACACCAACCACACGATCCTGAAATAGGAAGATACGTGGTATTCGCAGGTTAGAACCCCAGATGTGCCCTTGTAAGGAAGCCCAAGAGGACACAGGAGCTGGAATGGTGATCTAGAAGCCAACTGAAATCAACCCTATAGTCATTTGGGGAAAAGAATCGAAAAAGAAATAGCACACCCCTAGACTGGGTTATGGGACCCCAGACACGACACTAAATTTGGCTTCTTTGTATTACTGTTGAAACGGTTCCCACAGTCTGCCACCTCTCTGAGCTCTTCATATGCTGGATGTTGAATAACTGTGGGAACAATGAACCTCATCATTTTTTTCTGAGGAGGCCTTTTGTTGGTCCCACTGACCCAGGCATTTGAAAGATAAATATTTCAATTCTGAATTTAGGCTCTGATCAAGCATCTACCAATCTGACAGTTATCTTTAAGCCACTTGTCTTTTACTATCTCTCTACTTTTACTTAAAAGTTTGATCAAATTTGCAAAGCCAGGCACAGAACTGTGCTACACTTCATGATTCTGGTTTCAGATGCTAAGTCTATAAAGTAGGTTGCTTCAGCTCTTCAAAGCCTTCCCCTATCTCTGGGGTGGTTTATACTTCTCTATAGGCAGGAAAATGCAGAGACAAAAATGAGGTGTTGCCCTCCAGAGTCCGTTATCTTGCCTCACTGCCTTCCTAGATTCAGCTCTAATCTGTTGACCATGGCATGGTTCATGTTTCATTTGAAGGAGTTGTTTTTTCCTGAGAGGGAGGGACGATCCTTTTTCTCTGGACATGTGTTATAAATCTTGTTTTCTCTTGTTACATTTTGTGATTTTGTTTGCATCTTTATACAAAGGGAATTTATAGCAGTATCAATTAAATCCATATAAGGAAAAAAGTATCACATCTAACTCTATGACTCCTAAAAGACAAAAAGTATCTATTTAACACAATTTTGCTTCTTTCAAATAAACATAGTCACAACTGTATCTTAGTTCCTTGGGGGAAGCTGTGGAAGCCACTGAATAAATCCAATAAAGCTTAAAGTTCCTTCCCATGTCTGTTTTATGCATGGTTTGTAAAGTTTTAAAAGTTTCTGATGGTCTGTTTGTTCTACACTCACAAATCAACCCCCTCCCATAAAAAAATCTCAAAACTATAGTTAATTCATTCTGGGAGAAATAGCCAGGAACCTAAATAAGACATTTGTGATTTTAAAAAATATGTCAAATTTGATACTTTCAAATGGGGGGAAATTGCAATTGATAGAGATTTCTGATGTCTTACAAATACTTGCATCCAATTAAAACAGCAACTAATTTTAGTAATTGGCCAAATTCCTAATTTTTCTTTCCTACATGCCCATGAACATAATTATTTAGCATAACTGAGTATGAAGAAGAAAACAAAAGCAAAATATCAAGACCTCAACTAGCTTCCTGAATACTGACTCTAGAGTTATCTTTAGGACTGTATATTAGAAATGCTGACCTCAAAAGTGATGATTGAAAAGTAAAAGGCATGGTGAGACCCTGCTCTGACCCGAGGTGTTTGAATGCACAGGTGTGTAAGAGAAAAACTTCCCCGCGCACTGCATGTGAAGACACACCTCCCTCTGGGTGTGTCAGCTATGAAAGTGCTGCCATCCAGGACTGCTGGCCGCTTAGGGGTCATGCCATGATTGGTTACATTGGTGTATGCTGCTATTTTGTAGTCATCTTCATATAACAGAATGAAGAAAATTTTGAAATTTTTTTTCTGAAATTGAGAAAATGTGACCAAACAACCCATTAGTCATGACTTCCAGAGGTGAAGTGAAACCTGCAGCATTTTGATATGATGAGACAGATCAAATGATTTCTACAGGGTAATCACAACAATAACAGATTACAAATCTCAGCCTTTACCCTCTATCCTTTCACTAGTCTATCTGAAGTCACATTTTCATTCTATAACTCTGGACTCACAATATTTTGCATTTTTGGATAGATGCATGAAATGAAAATTCCAGGGCTCCATGTATTTCCAGAGTAGAAAACAAGGTTCTGAAGAAAAGGTAATTTATCATTTGACTCTGAGAACAGCATAGAGGTTGGTCAAAGAAGGTGAATTTAATATGATCTACCAGTCATAGCATATCCAATACCCTCTTAAATGATTCTCATTTCCAGTCTATAAAACCCTGCAGGGGAATTCATTGTACAAATTTGTTGTACAACAGTATCCTCTTCAGGCACCAAGGAAGACTCATTTATCTCAAATTGCAGAACAGAATGAACAAGCCTATTTCAATCTGTTGTTATCCTTCTGAATTAATTTCAGAGATGTCACTAATCTTATGCCCCCTATTCCATGGAGAGCTGAAGTGAACCCTCTTTTTTCTTCTTTCTAGCTCTCCATCAACCAATGACTGTACCAATGACCAATTAATCAGTCAAACCAGTTTGCTGTGTGCATGAGACAAAATACACATCGCTGAGCTTTCTTCAAAGGCTTTATAGGGACTGCTTCTTAGAATGAGGTGCTGGCAGTGGGATGGGAGGACGATGGGAGGGAAAACATGAGAAGAAGAGGGGGGGGACTTGGAAAGCTGGTGGGAAAAGAGCAAAAACACAGATCTAGAGAGAGTGCTGAGCATGACCAGATGTGAGAGGGAAAGAGAAAGGTGGAGTAGGTCAGACCAGGAGAGTGAGGAGATGGGGGGCCAAGGTGTGTTCTTGAGGCCCTCAAGTGAAAGAATAGAAAAAGCACAAACATTCTCAGTCATTCTTCTCTCAAGTGCTGACTAGGTTCCAGAATATTATTGCCCCATCTCAGCTGAGTGCAAGCATATTTGTGTGTAAAATGTGTCATGGAATTTCCAGGAGGAAGGGAACTATAGCCCCCATCATGACAGCCTCTCGTTCTGAGCTTCCACTGAAATTTTAATTGGGACTGGCAGGGTGTGTGTGTGTGTGTATGTGTGTGTGTTGTGCGTGTGTGTTTGTTCCACATCTTTAACCTCCAATGATAGATTTGAAACAATGGGTTTGTATTATAATAGCTAATGTTTGCTGAGCCCTATCAGTCAGGTACTATGCTTCCCTCTTCACAGAGATGATCTCATTTAACTCTCAGACCTAAGGACGATGTACAGTTTTACAGATTTCCATTCAACACATCAGAAAACTAAAGCTTAGAGAGGTTAAGTACCATTTCCTAGCTAGCAAGTGCTGAAGCCAGATTTTTCTCTCTTAAAATATAGACTTGATAAAGAGTATGTATTTGATCATCTAAGCTCTAGTACTGCATCAAGAATGAAGGTACAGTCAACAAATGTTTAACAATGTTGTAATTAAATTGGCCATCTGTTCATTAATAGAAAGGGGTTTGGATTCTTTTTAATTATGCAGTGAGCATGTCTACTGACACATTAACGTCTTAATGAAACCAGTGAATTTCCTGATCCTTCTGAAGCAGTGTATACACTATCTTTCAGAAGTCATTGGAGAATACAAAAGCAGAGTGTCAGCTCTAACAAGGGCCTCTCTATAAAAGGGCCAGTTGCAACTCATTCTTACAGGCCTAATTCATTGAATCCCTTCTTTGAATCCTTCCTAATGCCATCATCTAAGGACAACTGAAAATTCCATTCTTCACTATAGGACTGTCTCTCTTCTCACTCTACTTCGTGAAGCCTGGCTGGGCATAGTGTTCCCACTGAATCCAAGAGAAGCTTAATGTTTAGATTATTCTAAAGGGTGCAGAGTAAGATTATGAGCTGACCATGATTTGAAAGCAGGAAGAGTTAGAATCTTAATTGGACAAGTCTACCATATTCCTTTATACTCAAAGCCGTGCACAGCACTTGTACTCTGAAAAACAAAAATACCATGGTTGTCTTAATTCCATGATCTTAACAGTGTGTTCAATCTTTACAAATGAAAAAAGGAAGACAATTTTAAAATGCTGAAACGTTTTGCCTTTAACAAACAGCTTACATTAAAGTGCCACTATGAGGGCATTATGCTAAGTGAAATACACTAAGCTAAATGAAAGACAAGGCAAGTTTACACATACTGACTGCATGGTATCCCTAACATGTTAAATTAAAAAAAAATCTAACTCACAGAAACAGAAAAGTGGTTTCCAGGGTACCTGGAGAGTGCTGGGGGAAATAAGGAGAGATCGGTGAAAAGATTCAGATGTTTAGCTGTAAGACAAATAAAGTCTAAGAATCTAATGTAAAGCATGGCAACTACAGTTGATAACACTGTAATTATATAATTGAAATTTCCTAAAAGGGTAAAATTTTATTGTTCTTCAACAAATAAAGGTTAAATATGTGATGGATATGTTAATTAACTAGGTGGTGGGAATCTTTTCACAATATACATGCATATCAAATCACCACAATGTACACTTTAAATATCTTACTAATTTATGTGTCAATTATACTTCAATAAAGCTGAAAAAAATGGTGCCATTATGTTAATGTTGAACTTTAGGGATCTGACTTTTATCATCATATCTCCATTGCTAGACAAAAATTTTTGAAAATAACACATATAAGAAGCAATGCCCTTTCCTTTAGTTAAACTTTAGTCTAAAGTCGATATTAACTTGCATTTCAACTTTTCCATAAATCTGGTCTCTGCTGAAACTGGTCACTACAGTTCTCAACACCGTATTAATTTTAATTTGGCTTGTATTTCTCAAACACTTCCTGCAGCCCATTGTGCTAAATGCATTCAATCAATCCCCTTTCTTCAGTCTCCACAACGGTGGCATATGCTTCTCCTGGACTTTGTAGGTGAGGGCGCTGAAGCTTACACGTCCCAGCAGTTGGCACAGGGTGGGGGCAAGAGCTGAGTCACCAGTCTGAGCCAGAACCCATATCCTCACCCACCATGGGAGGTGACTGTCCCGGTTTAGCTACCTTATAAGACCTTTCACGTCGAAGAGCACTTGAATCTTGCAAAGATCTGAGGACTCTTGTATGATGCAGACAATAGATGGCCTGTGTGTGCTAGAGAATTAGGGAGGTAATATACTAAGTGATTAGTCAGGATTCCTGGTATCACCTTCCCTAGAATATCTTACCACAAAATCATAATCAAGTTAGTAAAACTGTTACAAATTGAATCCCAAAGACTGCTGAATCCCAGTTCTCTCTCTAGAGTAGAGCAGCTAAAAAAAAGAATAATTGGGGTGAGTTTTCTGAGGGTCTGAAAAACAGTATGATTTAATGACAAGAACACTGAGCCATTAACAGGGATCAGGGTGTTAATGCCAATGAAGTAGATGTGTCAGGACTCTCGACCTCTCTGGACCCAATTCTGTTCATCTTTGTACCAAAGAAAACATTCTTTCATTCAAGACAGATTTATTAAATGCTTATTATGAACCAAGTCCTGTGCTAGATGTTGGGATATCCAAACTGTAGGAGATAGCCCTTCCCATCTAGAAATTTATAGTTTAGTCAGGGGGGGATAAAGACAAATTGGTAATTCTGGGTGGTGAGTGCAATGATGGAAGTATACAGAACATTCTGTGGTAACACATGTTAAAGGAATCCAGTCGAGGCATGGGTGGCAGTGTTCAGGCAAAGTTTCCTGGAGGAGATAAGTAAAAATCAACGCAAGCCCTGGAAGGATGAAAACAAGTTATCTAGATGCAGAAAGGCAGGGAACCTGGGTGACAAGGCAGGGGGCAAGGTGCATCTCTGGAGGAAGGAGCCACGGCCAGAGCCCAGGGATGACAAGAAGCCGGTAGTGTGCCTGCAGAACTGAAAGGAGGTCAGAATGACTGAACCCTTGTGGGTGGGCAGGTTGTGGAGGTGTGTGCCTGTGTGTGCACGTGGGCTGATGGGTGTGGGAGGACTGGAGTGATCAGGGGAAGTCGGGAGAGACGGAGCAGCAGAGCTAACCAGGAACCAGTGCGTAAAGAACTGAATACCGTGAATAACCTGTCCAAGAGCAACGGGGAACTGGGAAAGAGTTTTAAAGAAGGGGCTGGCATGATTGATGAGTAGTTTTGAGGGGCATCCTGGCAACAGCATGGAGAATAATGTTGGGGAAGGAAGTCTGGAGGTAAGTAGGTTGAATAGGAAGCTGCTGCACTCGTCTAAGGCAATGGTTCCCAACCCTGAGTGGGCAACAGAATCACTTGAAGGGCATGTTAAAATACAGATGGCAGGGCTCCAGCCCCAGAGTTTCTGAACAGGCGGGTCCCTGGTGTGTCCTGAAAAACTGCATTTCTTATGCGTCCCCCCTACCCCATGCTGGGGCTTCCCATCCAGGGGCCCACTTTGAGAACAGCGGTTTGAGGCAATGTTGATTGCTCGTTGTAAAACTCTGGGGTTCCTTATCACTCAAAGCAGTTTTTCCTTCATGAATATATATTTTGTAAAACACACTCATTCTATCCAAAAACATTTTTTCATAGCTGAATATGGACCTCATGAAGCTAATTCATTATCATTGTCCTAGATACGGCCTTACTTGTTTCCATTTCATCTCTTCTATTTTCTCAAGTTGAATTTTATTTGATACACCACAGAAAAATCTCATGGTACATCCAGTAATTTGCAACAGGATTAAAAAGCTGAAATGCCACTGCAGTTGACTAAATCCTTTGTCTGACTAAAATACAATAGACCAATTGAAGGCTGTAATATTTGGGCTCAGATTTTAGAAATGAAACCTTGTAGAGGAAAAAAAAGTCTTATCTGCTTTACATGGATTTAAAAACCCACTCCTCTTATTTTGAGGATGAAAAAAAAAAAAGAGAGAGCAAGAGAGAGATGTTAACTGCAAACTGAAAACAGGCCCATAATCACAAATTCCTTTTCTTATTGAGTATCTAGTAAAGAACATTATATCAAGGACAAACAATGCCTCTTCAGAAAGGGGAGAAAAAAAAGGAACTCTGTTACTTTAGAACAAGGCCTGCATGTCCTTAAAAATCAGTATAATTGAAACAAAAACGTTCTGTGTTAAAATTTTTTCATTTTAATGACAGTGAATTTGAAAAACCATCAGACAGCTTTGACTTAATGGTGGACTATTATTCATGCTGCAGAATTATTTTAGCAACATACTTGAGTCTATTAGTGTATTATTGTAGTGTATTAGTGTATATATTGAAACACATACCCATCTCATAAGAAAGATCAAAACAGTCAACACATAATGATTTACTGACACCATTTCTTAGGTGTTTACTTCCAGTGATTCTACATGGATTCTCTTTCCTTTATTAACTTAATATCCGAGGTGCAAATTTACCAGTTCTTTTCTCTCTCAGTATCAGGCTATTTTCTTTAGAAAACACTGCTTCAGTATGCTTGTCCAAAGTTCCCTTGAAAAATGTAAAGATTCTTCCCTGTTACTAAAAAATATTAATCATCTGAATCTTAATGAAGGCTAAAAACAGCCAGAGTAACTGATAAAAGGGACTAATGAAGCTGATTCCATCAATTCAGGTATTCTCTCTTAGCTAAGTAACTTCTGTTTGTGAACTCACAGTTGGTTTCACTAGAAAGGATTACAGCATCTCAAGCAGTGGGCCGTAATTATTATTACAGGTGTGGCCGCAGACGGCAGGAGCAGATGAGCTCATAAGAAACAAAGATTTGCTCTGCCGAATGATCTATGTTCAGTCAAGAACAAAGAGCGGCCGCATAAATGAGCGGCCGTGTCAACAAATGGAGCCATCACTAGCATACACGTCAGAGTGCGCTCTGTCAGCCAGCATACACACTCTCTCCATGTCCGTCCTGTACCCTCGCGGAGGTGAGTTTGGCTCCTCTGTCCTCTCCAGGCCTCCCACTGGTGGGCAGGGGCTGGCTGGGTAACCATAAGGAAGCTTTGTTCCCTTCATCTTTCACCACCAGCCCCCAACCTCAGTCTATTTTACAACCTCCGCAACATCAACACAGCCGGTGACCCTGAACGAGAATATTAAGGCTTTATTTCTCTCTCAGCCAGAAGGAGGACAGTAAACCAAATTTATCTTTAGGGGTTGAATACTAAAGTGAGCAGCACTGATTTTATCTGTCTTTAGAAAGTCCTGTTTGGGTCCAACAGTGAACTGGGTTGGATTTTGGCTAATTGGGACAACGTGTTTTACTTCTTGATTTTTAGATTTGTATGAAAGCAATTTACAGGGCTGGCAGCCAAGACTCCATTGGCAAGGTGACTCAGAAAAGAACTGCAATTATGCAAATGATCAAGAAAAAAAATAAGAAGAGCTACAAGATCTAGTGTGCCTAATTGAGGTGGGGCACTTGTATCCCTTTTCCCTGCTTTGTTTGGTTGTACTGTCAAAGACTGATCTACTCTGCGTGGGTTGGATGGTGAAGGACATAGTATTGAGCCCACAGTGGTTAGGGTTTCAGTATGGCCTTTCAGAAGATCATGAAGAGGATTAAAAGCTTTTTCATGCAAGCAAGGATTTTAACTTGGTGTTTATAAACCAACACTGGACAAGATTGAGGTGGAAAGGATACTATTAAGGAAACTTACAGAATGACATTTTAAAGGGTCTTTTATCTTTTCTCAACAATTTTTATTATATGTGAATCAAAGTCTTCAAACAGCTTTATTCATATCAGAAGTTTGGCTTTGGATACAGAATTGCTAACTTGAGGGTGACATTTGATTAAAGGGCGTGGGGTAGTGTCATTTGTTTAAGTAATGAATTCTTAAACACATGGGCAGGATTTTCTGAGGGCTACATAGGGTGGGGAGCATCCTGAAAAATATGCATAGGAGACTATCATATGCCTGTTTCTAAGTAGAATGTGGAACATGTGAAATGGAATGTAGAACGTGAGATAGTCCACCTCTATGTCTTTAGTGGCTAAAATTGCATGCCCTATACTACTACTTTGCAGACACTAGCTTGGCAGCTTGGGACTTTGAGGGCAGAGGAGAAAGTTCAGTGTACTGAGTGTGGCTGATCAAAAGGGGATGACAGCAGGCAGGGCCTTGACGTTGTAAGGAAAACAGTCGCAGCATTTTCCCCTCAAGCCCGGGAGACAGAGATAAATGAGAGGGCCAAGCCCCTTAAAAGCTATTAAAAGTCACTGACAGGCAAGATCTTGTCAATAGTGACCTCTGCTGTTTGCCAGGACTAGGCCGCCTAGCTTTGGGGTCACAGCGTGCCAGGGGCATGCAGAAAAGGGGTTGAGGCCTCAGGGGCTTGGCCTGGAACCGCCCCCCCCGCCCCCACACACACACACACAAAGCCAGTGAGTTGGGCAACAGCGCACTACAAGGGCTGTGCCCCCCAGGAACGTCAAGGCACTGGGTTTGATTTCAGCCTCCCCGTGGGAGGAGAGCACAGAGATAGGCCGCGGCACTCTGAAACCTGTATCTTGCCCAGTCGTTTGCTTTACTCTGGGCTGCTCTGAAAAGGAGGCGCCCTGTGGATTCGCTGCCTGTCGTCAGATTTAAGGGGGCACAGCAAGCACACACAGGAGAGGGAAGGCGTGAGGCTGTGTGGGGCAGAGATGCGGATCCCCACCCCTGCACCCACCCCCAACTCGGGACACGGACCAGCCTGGTCCATGTCTCACTGATCAAGCCAGACAGGGCCCGTGGAGACAGTGTTCTGACCTGGGGAGGAAATCAAGAAAGGCACTCAGATGTGGCAGCAAATGGTTCATCCCGATGGCAACAAGTCAAGTCAATGCCTGCGTGGAATTTTTGCCTGAAAAAGTGAACGTGAAAGTCACTCAGTTGTGTCTGACTCTGTGACCCCATGGCCTGTAGCCCATCAGGCTCCTCTGTCCATGGGATTCTCCAGGCAAGAATACTGGGGTGGGTAGCCATTCCCTTCTCCAGGGGATCTCGACTCACGGATCAAAGCCATGACTCATGTCTCTTGCACTGGTGGGCAGGTTCTTTACCACTAGTGCCACCTGGGAAGCCAAGCATTATGTCTTTCATAAAGACCTATTTCTTTCCTTTAAAAAAAATTTAACAATTTTTAAATTTATTTTATGTTTGGCCTCACTGCAGGGCATACAGGATCTTAATTCCCCAATCAGAGGTCAAACCCATGTTGCATTGGAAACACAGAATCTTACCAGTGGACCACCAGGGAATTTCCAAGGACCTATTTCTTGTCATTTTCCATGTTTTTGTCATTTCCTTTTGCATCTTTATATTTCCTTTTCCGTCTTCCCTGGTGGCTCAGTGGTAAAGAATCCACCTTCCAATGCAGGAGATGTGGTTCAGTCCCCGGGTCAGGAAAATTCCCTGGAGAAGGAAATGGCTACCTACTCCAGTATTCTTGCCTGGAGAATCCCATGGACAGAAGAGCCTGGTGGGCTACAGTCCATGGGGTCACAAAGAGTTGGACACGACTGAGTGACTAAACAACAAAAACAACCAAAGCATTCCACTAAGTGATAACTTGATTAGTTTTCCTCTCAAACTCATCCCTTCTCCCTCCTATCATTTTCTGCTATTGAAAAATCTGGATTTACCAGGAAATGATATTTTAAACTAGTGTTAGTTTTACTTTCTAATTGTAGCTAATAATGCCATAGCTTTGCAATAAATAATGTGAATAGCTTTGCAGTGTCTTTGGTGTGACATAAAGAATGCTGTAATTATACTATTTATATACGAGTGTTGTTGAAGACACTGGATTTGCTCCCTAAGGGAGGCACGTGACACTAAACTACCAGAGGCAGCAACCACATTTGGAGAATGAGTCACAACTTAATGGGAAGGGCAGGAATGAGGTGTTTTTGTATTGCCTTGATTATTCAACTAATTCCTTTCTTCTGATGTTTTTAAGGAAGCTGGGCCCACCCAAGAGGAGGAAGAGGTAAATAAAGAGGTATGGTCTTTTAGAGATGAGCCATAGGCTTTCTGTCTCTAAAACATATATCATGACACCTTTCAACCAACTGGTTATCAATTGATTCTTAAATGTTTAGCAGAGGGAGAAGTTACAAATATCACTATTTAGAGAATGAGATAATTAAGGATTAATAGAATTAAATAAATTTTCTTACTTTCTATGAGAAGGAATAAACAAGGTCATTATCTATCCCTCTATAGTTCCTAAGACAGGAACATAAAAATATCTTCCTGTTTTTAAACCCACTAGGTTTTTGTTTGTTTTTGTTTTTGTTTTTTTACCCCTCTAAAGACAGTGAAATTTTGTGCTCAAAATCAAAATCCTTAGTTTAAGTGGATAATTACAAGATTGTTGTAGGCATCCTATTTCTCTAAGGCATCAATAGGCCTTCTTATATTAAAAACTGCTTTATACAAATATTAAATAGAATGTTCAGGGAAGCCATTGAAGGTTTTGGTTTTTACTTTTATAGCTCCTTCTACTTTTTGGTATGGAAGAATATAGTGTATTTTTTAAATAATAAAGAAGTTAAAAAAAAACCCAGCTCTTCAATGTTGTGAGTATCTGAGCTGATCTTTAATAACAGGCATAGGTGGTTGATGGTAAGAGATCTTTAGGCACACACCTACAAAGCCCGCAGGCTTTCACTATCACCCAGTCTCATAGGATCTGTCATATTTTATTGGTTTCTCATTGGTTAGTCATTGTATGGTTTGGCACCATACTGAAATTTTACATTTTTGAAAACAATAGTGTGAACCAAGACCAGATTTTTCCTTCTGTTATGTGTCATTTAATTTGCTCTGAGTGCTTAAAAAACCCCTACATATTCAGCCAATTATATATTCTCTCCCATACTACTTCCGTCTCTTGGTCAGGGAAATTATAATTATGAGTTTGATTTGAGGAATTGGAAGTGGGAGGAGAGGTGTCACTGTAGTCATGGAGGAATAAGGACGGGCTAGTAGCTTGGAGGAGAGAAGGGACAAGGGTGTTCATTACAGTGGGAGCAAATAAATATTAGGATGATTTGGCAGGACTATTACATGCTGCAATGAGGGGTGTGTGTGTGCCTGCCTGTGTGTGGCGTAGTCTGTTAATTCTTTAACATGTAAGCTATAGGCACTGGTACACTGGTATAGGCAATGCATTTAGCACAATATATAGACCCTTGATAAAAGTTAGGAATACCAACTTAGATTTTTTTTTTCTAATATGGCATTTTCTATTTTTCCCCCCAGGTAGTCAGTTGAAGATCTATTCTTTCCTTCACTACAAAGAAGGACCATCATAAGAATGTTCTACTCTTCTCACCTTCCCAAATAAAACTTTCATGAATAATGGTCTGTTATTGTCTAGTTCTCTCTGACTTTAGGCAAGGACACTTCTATTTTAATTCTGTAATTTAAAAATGTTTTAATTTAGCATCTACTATGTACCAACAGAGAAAAATGTCCCCAGATTTCCAAAACTTGTCATCTCAGTACTGGAAAAGATAGGGTTTTTTTGTTTGTTTGTTTTTGTTTTAAATATTACAAGTCATATATAAAATTTAAGCTTAAGTGTTATAAATTTTAGAGTTAATTCTTTTGTTATCGTGGACATATTTTACAGTTTTCTAGAAGAGAGATAAATGAGGTCTGAGGAATACAAGACTCCTATTTTTTACTGTGTCAATAAGCAATACAGTTATTATATGTAATTATTTTTTCTTAGCATTTATCAATTAGGTTTTTTTTTTGAGCTATAAACCAAGAAGACTGTGACTTGTGAAACTCAGTGTTTTAGTTTCTTTGACTTTTAACAAAGTAGGTCTAACACTAAACATTAGAAGCTGCAGCATCTTCCTAGAACTTAGAAACAGCAAACATTAAATTCCTAGTGCTGAGCTTTTGAAACCTTAAACAATTGTCCGATGTTTCATTGAGCTATTCAGGATCTCAGCTACCACTGTCAGCTGTGAAACAAGTGGTTCCGGATGCCAGGAGAGATGGAGCATCCACCTTAACTTAGACCAGAGTCTAGGAAGAGACTTTCTCAGCAGGTTCATCTGGAGGCTTTTCTTAGTTGCCTTAATGGTTTTGAGTCATGAGAAGTTGCTGATTTATATGTAAATCATCATTTCCTAGAAATCATAAGTAATTTTAGGCTATATTAGGGTTTTAAGCAATAGCTGAGCAGACTTTTGGGGTGAGGCATTAGGAAGGAGGCTGGCACACCTGGTTAAATACTGATATACTTGGGTAGAAGTTTAATAGGTAAGGAAATTATTAAGGTTCATTATTGATGCTCATAGGAATATGTTTTAGTATAGGTCTCCTCATTTTCACTACTTTCAATCTTTTGAACTATCTTTCAAAATCAAAGAAGAGATCTAAGTACTGACACTCCCTTCTAGAAACCACCAGGAAAACATAACTTTCTAGCCTTGTGTTGTATATTTGCTTCAATTTGTTAATTGTATTTTGATTTGTCATTGAATTTGCCACTAATTGACTTCTGTGTCCACAACTGAGTATTCTTGGGGTTTTTTTTTTTTTTTTAAGTTTATGGATATTCTACCTTTCCCCCCAAAAGAATTTAAGGCAGCTTGTAAAAAATAAGCCCAATAAAAATTTTTTTTCACTTGAAGGCTGAGTCAGAAATATAAGAAGTCCTTAGGGTTCATTTTCCAATTATTATGCAAAACATGTGAAATAACCAATAAGCAGCAAAAGTGGATTTTACTTTCTGCATTGCTTTTGCCCCAGTACTGCTGCTGCTGCTGCTGCTAAGTCACTTCAGTCGTGTCCGACTCTGTGCGACCCCATAGACGGCAGCCCACCAGGCTCCCCCGTCCCTGGGATTCTCCAGGCAAGAACACTGGAGTGGGTTGCCATTTCCTTCTCCAATGCATGAAAGTGAAAAGTGATAGTGAAGTTGCTCAGTCATGTCCGACTCTTAGCGACCCCATGGACTGCAGCCTACCAGGCTCCTCCGTCCATGGGATTTTCCAGGCAAGAGGACTGGAGTGGGAGTCCACTGCCTTCTCTGTGCCCCAGTACTACCATCACAGTAATAATCAAGAAGAGTCTGCCACCTGAAACTAGGCAGAGCTCCTGGGCTTGCCAAAGTCAGTACAACACGCCCAGGAGTGTTCTCAGAACACCTTTGATTTCACCACCCCTGGGTGTTCACAGAGAAGGGATGATACTAAAAGGTATGCAGCCAAACAGTAATGGTTAGATGTCATCTTCTGCTGGGAAGTAAGATAATTAAGTAATTGCTTTGCTTTCATGCCACCACTTACAGACACCGTAGTCTCTCTCGGGAAAACAATAACCTTTTTAAGTGGACCAAGCCCATACTTTATAGCATATGAATTTTTTTGGGTTCTGCAGTGTTTAGCATTTCAGATTGTAGTTTGGATACATTTCAGAGGAGTAGAGCCAACTTGGCATTACTCAGTGTCTGACCAGCCAACCTGGACCCCTTCAGAAGGTGATTTTCCAGGCTGAATTCTTCAGGGCCTTGTTTCCCCCCTCCTATTTCCTTCTCCATTATGTTGCTTGCATTCATGGCTTATTAGCAATGCCAGCAGAAATGTTGGCTGCAAAAGTCAGGAAAAGTACAATCAGTCCAAGTTGAAGGTTGCTAGGCATATAGATGAAAGATTTAGTGGGGAAGAAATAACGGTTTTAAATGAATTTTTTAATTCTTTCAGTTTTTATTAATCTATGATCTCTTTGATGTTATTTCCTAGAGGAGGGAATGGCAACCCCCTCTAGTCATCTAGCCTGGAGAATCCCAGGGGCAGAGGAGCCTGGTGGACTACAGTCCATGGGGTTGCAAAGAGTCAAACATAACTGAGCAACTAACACTTGATGTTATTTATCAAAGAAAATGGATCTTTCTGTGTTCCTTGTAATCTATGAACGTGATTAAGTGAATCTTTGTTTTTTTTAAACAAACAGTAGTCAAATACCCACTGTCCTCTCAGTTTTCCTACAGTGCCATGATAGATTTATATCCTGTGAAGAAGCTTCTCCACTTGCTTCCTTCCCATTGATTTCTCAGCCTCTCCACGATGTGCCCTTCCATCACTCTGATGTTCGCCTCCCTCAGTGTCCCTGACGTCTTACTGACTGCTAAATCCAGTGGATTCTGTCAGTCCTTATCTTGCTGAAGCCCTGCTACATTTGGTGCCGTTATTCTTCACTTGTTGAAGCTCTCTCCTATAAGATCCATGAAGCCGTATCGTTCGAGCTATTCCTGTATCTTTTTGACCATCCTCTTGCTGACACATCTTCCTCTACCCACACAGTAAATGTTGTCATAGCCCTGGGTTATGTCTTTTGCAAGCTGCTTTTCTCATAAGAGTCACCTGAGTAAAATTCCCCATTCTGATTGAACATGTACCTATTTGCTAATGACTCCTATATCTATCTCCAGTCTTAACTCTCATTCAAGTTCTGAATTTCCACATCCAGTTTCCTATTTGTTCTTGCCACCTACATAGCTCATTGGCCTCTCAAACAGAATTGACTGTGTTGAACTTTTGTTTTTCCTTTTTCATTGGCTCCTCTTCGCATATTCTCTTTCCTTTAGTATCTTTACCATTTATCCAAATTAGAAATCTAAAATTTCACTTTACGTTCCTTACCCTCTCTGATGTCTATACTGGCTAGGTTTGCATGCAAATATTTCTTGAATAAGTCCGTTTTCTCCATTCCTATCTTGACCTTAGTTGTGGTCTTTGTCATCTCTTACTTGGATTAAGGAAACAGTTTTTTATTTGTTCTTTCTTCCACTAACTGTTACTCCTTCTCAAATCTATCCTCCACAGTACTATTTGAAGTACAGTAAATCTTATCTGAAGTAAAATGCAAACTTGATCTAGTTATTTCCTTGCTTAAATCTCTTCAACACTTCATCATCTACACTATCCTATAGGCCTGATAGGTTAACATTTAAGATTCTTAATGTGAAAACACTTCCATTACTCTGGGAGATGCATCCAAAAAGATATTGTTGCGATTAATGTCAAAGACTGTTGTGCCTATGTTTTCCTCTAGGAGAGGGAATAAAAACAAAAATAAACAAATAGTCAATTCATCTGTGACAAAGGAAGTAAGACTATATAATGGAGAAGAGATTGTCTCTTAATAAGTGGTTCTGGGAAGACTGGACAACTACATATAAAAGAATGAAATTAGAACATTTTCTAATACCATATACAAAAATAAACTCAAAATGGACTAAAGACCTAAATGTAAGGTTGGACACTGTAAAACTCCTAGAGGAAAACATAGGCAGAACACTCTGACATAACTTGCATCAATATTTTTTGGAATCCATCCACTAGATTAATGGAAACAAAAGCAAAAATAAATGCATGGGACCTAATTAAACTTAAAAGTTTTTGCACAACAAAGGAAACCATAAATAAAACAAAAAGACAACTTATGAAATGGGAGAACATATTTGCAAATGATGCAACCATCAAGGCTTAATTTGCAAAATACACAAATAGCTTATACAGCTCAATATTAAAACAAAACAACCCAATCAAAAAACAGGCAAAGATCTAAACAGAACATTTTTCCAGAAAAGACATACAGATGTTCAACAAGAACATGAAAAGATGCTCAACACTGCTAATTATCAGAGACACGCAAATCAAAGCTACAGTGAGGTACCACTTCACACCAGGCAGAATGGTCATGATCAAAAAGTCTACAAATACTATTACCTGCTGGAGAAGGTTTGGAGAAAAGGGAGCCTTCCTACACTGTTGGTAGGAATGCAAATTAGTACAGTCACTATGGAAAACAGTATGAAGTTTCCTTAAAAAACTAAAAATAGAGTTACTATATGATCCAGCAATCCCACTCCTGGGCACATATCCAGAGAAAACCATAGTTCAGTAAGATACATGCAGCCCAATGTTCACTGCAGCACTATTCACAATAGCAAAGACATGGAATCAATCTCAATGTCCATTAGCAGATAAATGGATAAAGAAGATGTGGTGTATATACACATATGCAATGGAACATTAGCCATAAATAAGAAGGAAATAATGCCATTTGCAGCAACATGGATGACCTAGAGATTATTAAACTAAGTGAAGTTAGTCAAGAGAGAAAGACATGTCATATGATATCACTTATATGTGGAATCTAGAAAAAAATGATAAAAATAGATATATATGCAAAACAGAGATAGATTCACAGACATAGAAAACAAGCTTTTGATTACCAAAGAGGAAAGGGGCAGGGAGGGATAAATTAGGAATTTGGTATTAACCTACACACACTACTATATAAAAAATAGATAACCAACAAGGACCTACTGTATAGCAAAGAGAACTACACTCAGTATTTATAATAACCTATAAGGGAAAAGAATCCGAATGGCTCAGTAGGTAAAGAAGCTGCCTGCAATGCAGAAGACACAGGAGACACGGGTTTGACCCTAGGTCAGGAAGATTCCCTGGAGGAGGAAACAGCAACCTACTCTAGTACTCTTGCCTGAAAAATCCCATGGGCAGAGAAACCTGGCAGGCTATAGTCCAATGGACCGCAAAGAGTTGGACATGACTGAGCGACTAAGCACAGCACATATTTATAAAACAGAGTCACTTTGCCATGCACCTGAAACTAACACAACATTATACATCAACTATACACCAATTTAGAAAAAAGATTCTTAATATGAAAATGACATCCTCCACAAGCTGCATCCTGCTCACCACCCACTGTCATACTCTTTAAGTTTTTGAATCTACTAGTTTTGGTTCCCTGCACATGCACTGCACCTCTGAGACTTTTTCATATGGGCTTTCATTCTTAGAATGACCTGTCCTTCCCTTGTTACCAGTGGCTAACTCCTTTAAGACTCAGATTCAGTGTTACAACTACCAGGATTCTTCTCTAATACCTCCCAAGTAATGTTATGCCCCCTCCCTCAGTGATCCTATAACACTATGTCCACAAATGTGACTGTGTTTTACTGTATTACAAAATCAATAATCTTTACTGAGTCTGTATCTACCACCATAAACTCTCAAGACAGTTCCACACTAGCGTATTCCATGTGGCCTCTGTAGTACCTTGCACATAATAGCTACTAAGCAAAACTGCATAAAGGTCAAGTATTGACTGGATATTGAAGTTTGCCTTGTCTAAGACTCTTAGGTACCAGTATCTCTTGATTTACCATTGCTAGAGCTTTCAGTTCTTTATGATTTCTCCCCTCGTGCTATCTACTTAAGATACTTTAACAATTAAAGCTCCTTAAATGAACTTTATAATAATAATTCTTATAAGTTTTGACTCTTCCTTCTCATGAGGACTTTAAGTTATGCTTTGGTAGAAAGTCGCATGTTCTCTGTCAGCACCCTGGAAACCCCTGGCAGGGAGGAGGAACACAAGCAGAACAAGTGCGACACACATCTCTGGGATGCCAAGTTCCTTCTGGGATGATAAGTTGCCAAGCACCAAAGTACTGTAAGTCGTCATCCTCAGTGAATGAGAGGAAGAGGTGGTGTGGAAAGAACATCCTGTTTTGAAGAACCTCAGTGACTAAAGTGTTGTCATCTCATGTTATTTTTTTCTTTCTCATTAGTGCATCTGTTTAATCTTGTGCTGCCCCCAATACTAATGTGGTTGATTTAGGTCATTAAAGTCTTGTGTATACAAAGAAGATAGAGAATAGGCAGAAGAGAATATACAAAGAAGATAGAGAAAAGCAGGACAGTGAATTCCTGGTTTTATAGCCCTAATAGGTAAGAGTAGCACAAAAGATTTCACAAGCACCATCTTCTTGTTTCTGGAGATCTTCAAATGATGTAATGCCAATCACAATGACTTTTCATTAGCCCTCTTATCTGAATCACTGTTTTATCAGAGGCAATTTACTTCTATTTTATAAGGATACTTAGTTTGAAAACATTCACCATGACAATGAAGTTCTCATTAACAACAATATAGGGGTTATGCAAGAAGAGAGTTCTACTAGCAACTTGAATGCCTGCTATATGTCAAGAATGTAGTCAACACTTTATATATGTTCTTACTTAGTATGCACAATAACATCCTAAAATAAGATCCACTATCCAATTTTTAATATGTGGAAACCAAGCTCAGAGTTATGAGCTTGGTTATGAGCTTATAACCAAGCTCAGGTTACTTATGGGCATAAGTAACCATTTTGAGGTTTTACAATTGGTACGTACCTGCTCTTTGATGAAACATCAGTCTGTTTTTGTCTCAGCTTAAGTTCTCTAAAACTCCTTGTTCTGTTTGCTCAGATACAGTTTTTTAATTTGACTCTTATAGCTATTTTGCATGTTTTTAGCTTTAATAAGCTATGTATTGAAAGTGGTGGATGTGTCATTTCAAATTCTTGAGTGATGAGTACATTTATTACTATCAGAGTCTCAAATGCCAGAACTTGACAAATGTCAACAATATTAAGCATTCGTATTTGCTACTTGTTATTTAAGATACAAGCTACTCGTATCTTTATTCACAAGGAAGGATCAGGAATACTCTTTCTTTCATGGGCCACATAGCCTATTTTGATTAGTTAGTCCTTCTGTTTGTGATGACAGCTTAACAAGCTGACAGTGCTTCTCTTTTGGCTCTTCAGTTGAACTTGATTTTGATCTTCAAAATGAAAGGATTGGAGGAGTACTAACTTCATATGCTTGCTTAGTCACGAAATATGATCTTATCAAACATGAGGAAAACCACTTAAAACTGACATTTCTCTTAAAACCATTTGAAAATTCTGTAAGATTTTAAAGTCTGCAGGATCCTTACCTCTTCAGAATGTAACTCAGAGGAAGTAAGCCTTGATTCAGAGACAAAGGAATTCCAACCTGTAGGTTCCAAATCCTTAAATCTTTCTAATAAAAGGAGACACACACTTTCAATATGAAATTCTACTTTTTTTTCCTAAGGGCAGAGATGTTTTTCACCATGTTTGAGAAAGTGTTTTGGATTTCGTTACTTCAATTAAGACATGTGGCTGAATCCCTTCTTTGCTATTTTTGCAAGTTCACCTTGAGTATATAAGATTATCTTCTAAAAATATTAGATTAAAATGTGATTAACTACACTCTCCTAAATATTATATATAATCTTTTTTTTAAAAAAATCAGAGAATATGAGAACTGAGCTTTGTTGTTTCCCTTTTAAAAATAAAACAGATGTTCTTTATTATGGAGACATACCATAATATGTCACAAGTTTCCAGAATTGTGTCAAAATTACATTTCAGATTGCCAAGAAGATATCATATCAGCATAATACTTAGATCCAACGAAGCAGGGAGATAAAATTTTACAGGATATAATAATAACAAGTTGTACAGTTCAAGAACAACTTTTGAATTCACTTAAACCTAGCTGTGCTATGTAAGAAGACAAAGGAGCAGTGAGAACTTAGCTGGGTTTCAGACCCATAAAGCTGGCTCTCAACAGCATGAGTCACTCGGAGATAAAGGCATCCAGTGATTTACTTGAATTATTCACTGCCAGCCTGGAAAAGATTTGGGAAATTAGTAGTGTACTCACTTTTTTGATGGCATGGCAAAAGAAAGGCTAATTCATAAAAAGGAGAAACCCCTTTCATTTGACATTGGATTTCCTCCTAGCTCAAACACAAATGGCATTACTAATAATAAAGCAACGTGCTGGGAGGCTAGATGAAGACTGTGTGTCTGAAAGAATTGGCTACCATCTTTTGAGCACAATGAGGGCAAGCTGGGCAATTTTCAGTCTTTAAACAGTCTCATTTGACAGATTTATCTCTTCTTCTCTTTTTTTTTAAAAAGAACATTAATAAGAGTTCATTATTTTCCCAAGCAGTTGTGCTTTGTAATAAACTTGTCAGTTTCCATTTTTACCCTGTGAAAGATTTTTTGGCCTGGTTAGATGTATGATTCAGGTATATGCAGATTCTTTATGGAACTTTAGGATGATGAAGTATGCTTCCAGTGAGAAAGTACATTATCCACTACCCTTTTTCTTGGAAGATACTGACAGTCTGGTTATATAATCTGGCCCATCTGAGAAACTGGGCCATGCTAAATTAACCACAAGCTCATCATCATGACACTAGATGGTATCTGAGTCTCCTCTCCAGTGCGGGCACTGCCTTTTCTAAATTCAGGAAAGGGGTCAGGGCTCATGAGAACAGCAATCCATGATTCAGCCCATTCAAGGTATCCCCGCCAGGAGAGGCATGACAGACTGTTCACTGGGAACTCTTCAGAGATGGAATAAAACAAACAGGAAACGATTTCTTAATACCAAGAAATTGTGAATCCCAGGCTTCAGGAAAGTCCAGAGGATGTCAGTCGTTTTCTCTAACCTGAATGTGTGTATTTGTCAGGTTACATCTGTAATAGCTGCAGCCATGCCTGTTGGCTTCTTTGTCTGATTCCTTCAGACAGAAAGCACAAACTTTCTGATAGCCACTTTTGCCCGCCATCGTTGCTTCGTGGCTGAAACTTAAAAGTGGCGTTCTGCTTCTGTCTGCTGGCTGCCCACTTTCACAGCCTGGGCAGCAGTTGTTACTTCTCCTCCTCCAAGTTCTTGCCCAGGAGACACTAATTTGCCTGGAGGATGAATCCAATTCTGTCCTTGGTTTCCCTCCCACTTGAAGTGTCTCTCTTTAGTTGGCAAAGTCTCCTGATACTTGGATTGGAGGAGACTCATTTTACAACCTTGATTCTGCAGTGTGCTCATATCATTCTTAGTTTAATAATAAACCTTTTTGTTGTTGTTTTTCCTAGCATAATTTGTAAATTACTTCCCAGAGCCACCCTCACTAAATGTCTGTGACCTTATTGTCCACAAAGGCTTGACAAGCAGAAGCTGCTGCCTGGGGCCTGGAATGTACCACTTCCTGTTCTTTCTCTCCAAGCCGAAGCATTCTGTCCAAACAAAAACTCAATTCCATCCACATGTGACCCAGAGTTAGTCTGAAACAAAACTCTCCCAAGATGAAAAACTTTACACATTAACTCCTGGTTTCACTCCATCTACTTACAGTGCCCAAGACCACAAAGAGGGCCTTTTTAAAGGAACCAAAATAAACAAAAGGATGGCCTAAACTGTGGATTAAGGCAAACAAGCACCCAACAGCCACAGATAGCATCAGACTAATTGCTGCTAAGTCCTGACAAAATGTAAGACTCGGAGACAGTGGTGTCATAGTGTTCAAGTCAATGACCCCACAGCCCTGCTAGGACACTACTGAATCCTCTTAGGGTATTTCAGTGTAAAGAAAATTAGCACTTGGATCCCAACCCAGGGTGTTTATGATCAGAAAGAACAAAAGAATCCCGTGCTTTGACTACAAAAAAAACAAACAAAAACATGACAACAATACGTCAGTCTTTCTGTTACAAAAACCTGGGATTCATTCTGATGTTTTCATTATAGCCATGCCTCCAGTTTTTCTATCAATAATTTACTTAAGATAAAATGTGAGTCCCACCCAAAGGGGCACATAGCCAGAGAGTGCACTAAAGACTGCTTTCTTTTCTCTAGGAGATGAAGCGGTCATAATATGAATGGAGGCAGGAAATCACCAGCCAATCACTGACATGGATGGCTTCGCTTAAAAGGGCAAATGTCAAGGGAGAAAAGAGTGAAAAAGTGAAAGCGTTGGTCACTCAGTCGTGTTCAACTCTTTGTGACCCCATGGACTGTAGCCCACCAGACTCCTGTGTCTATGGGATTCTCCAGGCAAGAATACTGGGGTCCCTTCTCCAGGGGATCTTCCTGACCCAGGGATCAAACCCAGGTCTCCTGCATTGCAGGCAGATTCTTTACCATCTGAGCCACCAGGGAAGCCTATAAGGGGAGAAAACATTTTATCAAAGAGGAGATGCCACCCTGGAGAGGGAAGCCACTGGGAACGGGCAGGAGCTGGAAAGACGGTGATTTGGGTTTCCAAAGTGATAGTAAGCACCTCGTAGGTGGTTGTGAAGAGAACTGAGAAGACGGCGCACTAGAGTTATAAATGTCCTGCCTTCTGGACAGGCAGGACATGAAGACTCGTGCATGATGTGACGCTGATGGGAGACTGTCTTTCCCCTAAGGATCTCCACAGCGGGCTTCCGCTCCAGCTCTCCTGATGGCCACTGGGACGGTGAACCTTGCCTTTTGCCCTCTTCTGGGGCCAAACTGTAGGATGGTGATTTTGTGGCATGAGCAGTCCTTCCCCTTTTTTAAGCCCATTTCTCTCTCCCCTGGTGAGATCCCCAGCCCCCAACATTCATGAGATGTCTCGCTTAGTGGGTAGCATAGCAGTACCCAGCAGAACAAGTACAACCTAGCCTTAATTTGCACTGCTTAACCTCTCTGGGGTAACCAAGACTTGAAAGAGTTATAACTGACAAGCCTGGCCTGCTCAGTTGCAAGAATCCCTGGGATAATTCCCATGTATCCCTAGGAGTGGGGAAGTCCCCATTCCTCACCCTGAGTATTTGCTTCCACAGAACAGGATGCCATCTTGGCCCCTGTGGTTGCTACAGAACCCAGGGTTTGCTATCAGATCACATCACTTGCTCACAACTCTCCAAGGTTAATTAGACTCTCAAGCCGCTAGCATCACTCGCGTTGTCAGGGCTTTGAAAGAGGCCAAGTCAGGCAGTATTACACCTCCCTTGACTCCACCATTTCCACATGTGTTAGAGGACCCTTGAATATACAATCAGGAAGGAATCGGAGCCTTGGCTGAGGCACAGAAAGGATTTTCTTGCAGGTGGAAGGAACATCAAGAACATTAGTTGTACACTGGGGTGATTAACTAACTAACTGAGGGGGTCCTTGGAATATGACACTTTTGGTGCTGAGACTCCAAAATCTCAGGCCAACCAAGATAAAATAAATTGGTCACCCTATTGCACAAAAAAACTGTATAGGCAATCACCTCATTTTCCCTTGTATAACATAAAACTTCAATTTGGATTCTGCTAATTTGGAACTTGTCCCCAAAAAGGCTTGAAAAATGCATGCTTCATGAATTATTATAATAGGCACATATGTAGAACACAATCAATTTTAGAGTAATTTTTTTAAAAAGTCTTCTGCAAGCACTTACATATTGATACAAATCTTTCAAGTTAACATTGTCCGTAAGTTGTACTTTAAAGTGAGATTCAAGGTCTTCAACTGGATAGTGCTATTAGAATAATGGTACTAATTATAACTAGGATTTATACAGTACTATGTAACTTGGAAAAATTTAATTCATTTTCATATTTGAACCCTACACCAACTTTGAGAATGTTACTTTCATTCACATTTTTTTTTTTAATGCAGAAAGTGAGGCTTACAGAAGTTCAAAGATTGACAAAAGGGCATATAGCTCATAAATAGAATAGGATCTTGAATGCAGTACAAAGCCCGTGCTTTTAAATTCTTAAGAAACATACCAGGCAAAGGCCCTGAGGTGGGTTAGAGGGAGACTGACTCCATCAAGGAACATGGTTCTGTAGAAGATGTGTACTAAGAGATGAAGCTACAGAGTTGTAGGGTCCAGAAGCAGTGTGCCATGAGGGCTTTGGTAAAGAGTTCAGCCTCTAAAATGAAGGAAGGGGGTGATACTGAAACAGATGAGTGAAATGATCAAGATTGCATTTAGAAAAGCTTCTGCTGTTTCTTTGTGAAAGATTTATCAGGAGAGATCAGTTAGGAAGCTATTGAGGTGGTTCCAGCAGACAAAAACAGTGGCTTGGACTTGGGCTGCAGCAGTGAAAGTGGAGAGGAGTAGATGGATTGGAGAGAGATTTAGAAGGTAAATCAGTGGACTTGATCAGATGTAGAGGATGAGGGGAAGGCAACGTCAAAAGGATAACTTCAGAGAGACAAGCTTCCTGGAAGGACCAGCAGGGCAGGTGTCAGAGTGCTGGTCTTTCAAAGGCTTTACAACTCCACTGGATAACTTAGCAAAGTATAAACACAGCCCACTATACAGTACTGAAGTATCCAGTGCCCATGAGTGGAGACTGAAAAATAAAAATGCCGCATTAGCACAGGCCTCTCTGACTTAGTGACTGAACAACACTCGGAACCTATTTCAGAGCAGTCAGCTGAAAATTAACCCTTCAAAACAGTTAAAATCTTAAAACCAACTAGGCCTAATGCTATTTAATGGCATACATTGGTTTTTTTTTTTTTTGTTTTGTTTTTTAAGTATTTTTTTTATTGGAGTATAATTGCTTTACAATGTTAAGTTCGGCTGTACAACATATATCAGACATGTCTACATATATCCCAAGCCTGTTTGTTTATTATAAGAATTTAAGTACTTTCTCATTTACCAAAATAAAAAATGATTAAGTTTTTGGAGCAAAGGAAAACAAAATGGCTGAGGAGGACTAAAACTGGAGAAAAGTGAAGAGATTTTGTTATTTTCCCCAAAACATTTTCTTGCTCTGGCCAGTGGAAGTGAATTAATAAGTGAATATGTTTCTATCTATATTTTTATAGTTATGAAATTTGTTCCTCTCCACTTCCCTGGTAGTAAGTTTAATAGTGTCCTCAGAAATTCATGTTCACTCCAAACTTCAGAATGTGACTTTATTTGGAAACAGGGTTTTTGCAGATGTAATTAGTTAATGATCTGGAGGTGAATCATCCTGGATTTAGAGTGGGCCCTAAATCCAACGACTGGTGTCCTTCTAAGAGACAAAGAGGGAGACCATGTGAAGACAGACGTAGGACTAGTTACAAAGCCACAAGCCAAGGAACGCCTGGGGCCACCAGTAGCTGGAAGAGGTAGGAAGAGGCAACTCAGTCCCTAACCACCTGAAGCTTTCAAAGGGAGCATGACCTGGCTGACGCCTTGATTTCAAACATCTTACTTCCAGAACTATGAGAATATATGTTTCTGTTGTTTTAAGTCACCACGTTTGTGGTAATTTGTTATGGTGGCCCTAGGAGACTACTACACCCACTAAATAAATGTTGAACAATTGGTTTGCTGTTGTCTGTGTTTTGGTTCAACCTTGTTCCCTTATTTCTGGCACAAGCAACAAGGAGTATGTGATGCACTTTTCAAAAAGAAACACTGGCAGAAAGAAGGGTTGGGTGGGAAAATGAGCTCAGACTTAGACATGTTGAGTTTCAGTTGTCTGTGCCATATCTAAGTAGAGATGGTGAAGTGGCAATAGGGTATAAGGTTCTGGATTTCAGAATGTTGGTTTGGGCTGGTATATATGCTGGGAGTTGTCTGTGCACAAGGGGTACATGACTCAGAGAAGTGCTTGAGATTGCCAAGGATGTGAGAGCTATGAAAGAGGAAAGATGAATGCTTCAAGCAGTTCCCTGAGAAGTTCCCTGCTTAAACATGAGCAGAAAATAATGAATGCTGGAGAGGGTGTGGAGGAAAGGGAACCCTCTTACACTGTTGGTGGGAATGTAAATTGGTATAGTCACTATGGAGAACAGTATGGAGGTTCCTAAAAAAAACTATAGGATTCTGCGATCCCACTTCTGGGCATAGAGCTGGAGAAAACTAAAATTTGAAAAGATACATGCATCCTAATGTTCACTGCAGCACTATTCACAAGAGCTAAGATACAGAAACAACCTAAGTGTCCAGCAACAGAATAATGGGTGAAGAAGATGTGGCATATACACAATGGGATATTACTCAGCCATAAAAGAGAATGAAATGATGCCATTTGCGACAACATGGACCAGATCCCTCATGCTGCAATTAGGAGTTCACTTTTCATGCTACACTAAAAAAATAAAAAAAGATTCCACATGCTACAACTGAAAAAAAAAAAGACTCAGTGCAGCTAAATTATTAAATAAATAAATATATATATACACATACATATATATATATATAAGTGATAAACAGCAAAGACCTACTGTATAGCACAGAGAACTATATTCAGTATTTTGTAAACTATAATGGAGAAGAATCTAAAAAAATAGATAAGTATAACTGAATCTCTTTGCTGTACATCTGAAACTATAGTTGATGGTAAATCAACTATATTTCAATAAAAATTAAAATAATTTTACTTGTGTAGAGGAGGATAAGAGACTCTAAAGGAGATGGGGAAGGAAAGGTGGAGAAGATGGAAAAGCAACAGGAGAGGAGGGTGACCTATTCACCTGGGGAGGAGGCTGCCAGTTAGTTGTGCTGAATTGCGTGCGGCTTAGTCGCTCAGTCCTGGTCAACTCTTTGTGAACAGTGAGATGTCAAATAAGATACAGGTTGATCACCGCCATTGGTATTAGCGACACAAAGGTCATTGGTATTAGTAACACGAAGGTCATTGGTTGCCCCAGCAAGAGTAATTTAGGCAGAGTGGGATTCAGACTGGAACAGCTTGGGAAACATGGACAGATTTGAAATATTTTAATATATTTCCTAAAAGGAAGCAAGTGAACAGGAAATGAGAAAAACTGAGAAAACAGGGTTCACAAAGTTTGGCTGTGAAAGAGATTAAGATAAGAGAGAATGCTGTGTGTGTGTGTGTGGCTGTGTGTTTGAAAATAAACATGACTTAGGCCTGTTTCAATGGCGTTGAAGGTTTCTGGCTTAAGTTTTTTCTAATTCCAACTCTACACTACTTTACACTGAGATCCTCTTCAATGCCTACAATTAAGCCAAATAAGTGGTATTTTAGGACTGTGATTTCTCTAAAACTTCAGACCACATATCTCTATACTGTTTCTGACTAAAGTGTTAGGACACTGTATTGTTCTTATAATGTCTTGCAATTAGTTTGGGATATTAACCTCTCCAGAACATGGTACACATATCCACAGAAATATAATGTTGTGTTACTTCCCTGAGAGAGACAAATTGCAAAAATTTCTAAACAGAAAAATATGGCATATTCATGAAAAATTGCTTTGGATATTTCCTAATTGGTTCAACTAAAATTTTAAAGATATATGCAGTCATATAATAGCATAACTGATGTTTTGTCATTATCCTCAAGGTTAAAACTGACTAAATACTTGAATTTCACACGTTTGTCATACAAAAACTTATACAATTACACACAGTATACAAGCAAGTGGATAGACAGACATGTAGAGAAGTGGTCTGGTCGATGGGTTGGTAGTGAAACCACTTAAATTATTCTACTGCTCCTGCTATCAGGCATATAATAACCTGAATTTAGCAGCTGGCTCTTAACGTTACCTTTGAGTTTTCTGGCTCTCGGCATGTAAGAATTGTGATATCATGCCTGAGCAACATTGACTAACAAACCAGATGCTACTTTGAAAATGTGTGTGGTCCTTCGCATATCCTTTTTTTTTTTTTCCAATGAACTGTTTTATTTTGAACTTAACCCTTTTGTCCCTTATTAAATTCCTATGGCATATTCACCCTTGAGAATGGCAAGAAGTATGGATCATCCCCACTGTTTTCTCTGACACAGCAATTATTGCCTGATAATGATGTGGTAGAAGTAGCAGCATACTTGGAAATCAAGGCTAAACTACTAATGGGTATTAATTCACTATTTAATCTAGTACATTGTTTAGTCACTGTATGTTAGTCTTCCAACCTACGGTTAATAAGCCATTCTATTCAAGTGTATTACTGTTGGAAGTAGGGAACTGGCATTCCTTCAATGAGGTTAAGTAATTTTGCCACACTTTATGCCTTGCTTTATAGATCACAGACATGCTTAGTTGCTCAGTCGTGTCTGACTTTTGCAACCCCATGGACTGTAGCCTGCTGGACTCCTCTGTCCACAGGATTTTTCAGGCAAGAATACTGGAGTGGGTTGCCATTTCCTACTCCAGGGGATCTTCCTGACCCAGGGATGGAACTCTTGTCTCTTACGTCTCCTGTATTGGCAGGTGGGTTCTTTACCATTAGCGCCACCTGGGAAGCACAAATGTATTCATAGCACAATTATATGGCTACAAATATAATAGTAATAAAGATTTTCTTTTAAAGCTTAAAAACTGTTCATTTAAAAATGTTCTTGATTTCATCAGTCTTCTGATAATAGCAAAGTTACTTCTCATTTACCTGTGAAAAGTGGTATTCCATTTGTATATAGATTTTTTTCAGTATCTGAATTTTTAGTTGAGGACTTATAATTTAGTTTTTATAGTTAGAGAATGTTGGGTTTCACTGTTGAAACAGGAAGGTTAAAAACGATAATACAGAGAAAATCACCAATCGAAATTTTCAGAATTGGCAAATTGAATTCGTATTATAAACTCCTAAAAATGTTTGTGAAAACAAATGAGCAAACAAAAGCCAGAATAAGAATTTGGAAAACAAGTGTTTAGGGTTCGTTCTGTCCAACTCACTGCAAGGCATTCAGCAAGTCACTTAATGCCTCTGAACTTCTATTTCCTGACCATAAAAAGAGAGAATCAGACTAGATGTTCTAATGTCTTTTTTAGCTCTAACAGTCCCAGGCAAACCACATGTTATGGATCAGAGTAAAATAACTATCAATAATGATTTATGTCTTCTGGGAAAAAAGCAGCCACACTAAATTACTGTATTTCAAAATATGAGAAATAATACAGGCATAATGAAATGGACATGGAGTGAATCAGACTGAGGTTCAGATCCTAGCTTCACCAGCAGTGGCCTTAAACAGTTTACATAAAGCTCTCTGCCAGTCCCCTCATTTCTCAAATGGGAGTGATTTTTCCTTGATGGGCCCATGACAGCAAGCAACCAAACAGATGTACAGAGTTTAGCCATTGCCAAACACAGGAAGTACTCAATAGAGGTTAGCCATTACTTTTGTTGTTTTTATCACAGAGAATTGCTGAAGGATAAAGGTGTCCAGCACAATCAGGTGCTCAATAGGCAGTACCCATTCTTGAATCCTTTTAAAAAGTATCAGAATTTATGTAATAGGAGTGATCCATGGGTATAAGACTAGTTATACAGTATAAGAAAAGAAGCAATAAAAATGGTCGAAAACATCTCATCATGAGAAGGAAACAAAGAGTTTATTGGTAAAGTCAATAAGCCTGTACTGGGGAAGTGGGCTAATGATGTTGACTCAAAGTAGAAATCCATTGTGGTTAGTATTAAAAAATACACCAGGTTAGAAAATTAAATATGGGGAATCAAAAGGACATAAAAACACTGCCAACAACCAGGAATCCAGTTCACTCAGTAGCAAAAATCACTGAGGCGGGAAGACCTATTGAGGAAAATCAATGCAGTGAGAATTTTTCCTTGCATCCAGGTATCAACAAGAAGTTGTGCCAAGCTCTCATCAACACATTTGCTGTAAAGATCCTTTACCTCCTTGGGCTGATTCTCTTCATCTTGTCACAGAGGATATTGGACTTGGGAACTGAATGATTACTTGGCAGTGCAGTACAAACGTGACTGTGGAAGCCTCTGAAAACCCCTTAGAATTTCTTTTCTCCTAATTTGGGGATGTACTGTGATGAAGGAATTATGTGATGTAACCTGTTCTGATATCAGCTCAATCAGCTCAGTCGCTCAGTCACGTCCAACTCTTTGTGACCCCATGGACTGTAGCACACCAGGCTTCCCTGACTATTACCAACTTCCAGAGCTTGCTCAAACCCATGTCCATTGAGTTGGTGATGCCATCCAACCATCTCATCCTCTGTTGTGCCCTTCTCCTGTCCTCAGTCTTTCCCAGCATCAGGGGCTTTTCCAATGAGTCACTTCTTCGCATCAGGTGGCCAAAGTATCAGTTTCAGCATCAGTGCTTCCAATGAATATTCAGAACTGATTTCCTTGAGGATTGACTAGTTTGATCTTGCAGTCCAAGGGATTCTCAAGAATCTTCTCCAACACTACAGTTCAAAAGTATCCATTCTTTGACACTCAGCTTTCTTTATGGTTCAACTTTCACATCCACATTTGACTACTGGAAAAACTATAGCTTTGACTATGCTGACTTTTGTCGGCAAAGTAATGTCTCTGCTTTTTAATATGTTGTCTATGTTGGTCGTAGATTTTCCTCCAAGGGGCAAGTGTTGTTTAATTTCATAGCTGCAGTCACCATCTGCAGAGATTTTGGAGCCCAAGAAAATAAAGTCTCTCACTGTTTCCATTGTTTCCCCAACTATTTGCCATGAAGTGATGGGACCAGATGCCATGATCTTAGTTTCTTGAATGTTGAGTTTTAAGCCAGCTTTTTCACCTCTTCTTTCACTTTCACCAAGAGACTCTAGTTCCTCTTCACTTTCTGCCATAAGGGTGGTGTTATCTGCATATCTGAGGTTATTGATATTTCTCCTGGCAGTCTTGATTCCAGCTTGTGCTTCTTCCAGCCCAGTGTTTCTCATGATGTACTCTGCATATAAGTTAAATAAACAGGATGACAATATACAGCCTTGACGTACTCCTTTCCCAATTTGGAACCAGTCTGTTGTTCCATGTCCGGTTCTAACCGCTGCTTCTTAAGCTGCATAAAGGTTTCTCAGGAGGCAGGTAAGGTGGTCTCTGGTATTCTGAACTCTTTAAAAATTTTCCACAGTTTGTCATAATCCACACAGTCAAAGGCTTTGCTGTAGTCAATAAGGCAGATATTTTTCTGGAACTCTTTTGTTTTTTCTATGATCCAGTGGATGTTGGCAATTTGATCTCCGGTTCCTCTGCCTTTTCTAAGTCCAGCTTGTACATCTGGAAGCTCTTGATTCACATGCTGTTGAAGTCTGGCTTGGAGAATTTTGAGTATTACTTTGCTAGAGTGTGAGATGAGTGATTATGTGGTAGTTAGAACATTCTTTGGATTTGCCTTTCTTTGGGATTGGAATGAAAGCTGACCTTTTCCAGTCCTGTGGCCACTGCTGAGTTTTCCAAATCTGATGGCATATTGAGGGCAGCACTTTCACAGGATCATCTTTTAGGATTTGAAATAGCTCAACTGGAATTCCATCACTTTCACTAGCTTTGTTTGTAGTGATGCTTCCTAAGGCCCACTTGACTTTACCCTCCAGGATGTCTGGCTCTAGGTGAGTGACCACACCATTGTGATTATCTGGGTCATTAGATCTCTTTTGTATAGTTCTTCTGTGTATTCTTGCCACCGTTTCTTAATATCTTCTGCTTCTGTAGGTGTGTACCATTTCTGTCCCTTATTGTGCCCATTTTTGCAAGAAATATTCTGTTAGTGTCTCTAATTTTCTTGAAGAGATGCCTAGTCTTTCCCATTCTATTGTTTTTCTCTATTTCTTTGCATTGATCACTTAGGAAGGCTTTCTTATCTCTCCTTGCTATTCTTTGGAACTCTCCATTCAGATGGGTATATCTTTCCTCTTCTTTGCTTTTGCTTCTCTTCTTTTCAGCTATTTGTAAGGCCTCCTCAGACAACCATTTTGCCTTTTGCATTTCTTTTTCTTGGGGATGGTCTCAATCAATGCCTCCTGCACAATGTCATGAACCTCCATCAGTAGTTGTTCAGGCACTATGTCTATCAGATCTAATCCTTTGAGTCTGATGTAATCTATCTCAACTGATATACTCTTTTATTTCCAAATTATAATTCCACAGTTGAACCTTCCTGTGGCAGATTTGCTTAAACTGAGACCCTCTCAGTATCACTCCACTCTACCTATTTCTGAGAGTTACTCAGGGGTCTTGTGATCTCTAGCAGGATCCTTTTAGCTTTCTTCTGTTCTGACCTCCCTCTCCATTCCTCCTCCTCTCTCTTGCTCTCTGTCCATCCCACTGTTGATTTTGCTGCTTCTTACACATACAATGTAGCCATTTTGGAAAACTGTCCTTTACTGGCATCCTGCTCTTAGAACTGGGCGAGGTGCCTGTTTTGACCTTCCTACAGCCACATCCGACCCCATGGGCTGCCAGTAGGCCTACCTGCCCTTTTCTGGATTATGCTCTGGGTCCCAGAGACTCCAGAATATCCTGCCCAGCGTAACTTCAGGCTTCCATCCTGGGCCCCTTGTCCTGAAGCATGAACATAGGATGGGCATACCCTACAGGCTCAAGAAGATTTAAGGGTGGCTGTTTGCTGTGGGAGTGCATTTGGAGATTGGCCTGGGATAGCCACACATGGGAAAGTAAGACCCCTCCTCACATGGGACAGAGCCATCATGGGAAGAGAAGGGGATGGGTTGTGGGCAGCAGCCAGAGGAGAGGGAAGAGAAGCCTAAGTTTGAACTGGTCTCCCAGGTGGTTATGAAGAGAATGATAGACTTGGCAAAGTAGGAGGATAGGTCATATTCTAGATAATTAGGCAGTTTGATTCACAATGATTAACTATTCAGGTGTGGGTATGCAAGTCTCCTTTTTTATCCTGCCAACCCCTAGGACATTGGGTCTGACAGAGGTGATCCCACTGATACCTCCTTCTCCAGCTCCAGGGAAGGCTCGGCCTTCATTAATTCTTCTTGGCACAACTGACAGTAGTCAGTGACTTTAGGGTGGTCTCTGAAGACCTGGATACAACCGCAGTCTCATGCAGAGTAACCAACAGCTGTAATCCGTGCTGGTTACTCTTAAGACCCACAAACCCAGCTGGACTGCAGAGACCCTGACCAGCTCCCCCAGCTTCTGGCTTCATGGAGACCAGTTCAACCCTACTACTAAGAATCCTCGAGCACTTCCAAATTCCAGCCCAAGTCCAACTATTGGGAGTCTTCCTTGTTCTTGTTTTAAGTGAAGGCAGACTTGTTTTAGCGAAGCCAGGATGACAGGCAGTAATACTAAATGTTTCCTTGAGATTAGACCCCACCTATCCATCCAGCCCCCACTTGTGTGTAATTTGACCACAAAAGCCTAGAAGAGACCATCACAATTTTTCCCTCTATTTCTCAATATCTGGGTTTTTCTGTCTTAGCTAGCACATATTCGGGTTACCAACCTATCGGTCCAGGCAGCAGAGCATAAACCCCAAGTCAGTTTCCCGTCACAGCTTGATTCACACTGGGGGAAGAGGGTAGAGGAAGTGTGAGTCTTGTAACTCCCTCTGTTGGAGCCTTGCCTCAGCTCCCAGAATCCTGTGAATAACTAGCTGGACAAAAAAGACACAAACCTTCCAAGAACATGGTATTCTTGATTTTAAGGAGGTCTAAATAAAGACTGGGGGTGGCAGGGTAGAGTCTTGCTAAAAATCCCAATGATAGAATTGGGTTTATAGCATTATAGAATCCCCAAACATAAAATTACAAAATTAAATAGAGCTCAACATATCCATTGGAAGTAGCAGCATTTGGGTTAGATTTTTATAGCCCAGAGCTTTCTGAAAATATGGGTCTCCATCTATATCTGCATCTGCAAGACTTAAAAGGCTCACTGAAGTCAGTTCTCCCAGAACAAAGTAAAGTGCAAACTACTTGATACCCCTCTTACTTGGCAATTTTCAAAATTATTAGAATCAAATTTCTAAAATACTAAAGAGATTAGTGTTTATTACTAAACTGAATAATAATATCTGTCCTATCTATAGGACAGACTGTTGTGAAGACTGGAGGAGTAAAAGGATGGTGAGCTATTTGGTAACACAGTAGCACCTCTAAAACCATGGGGTACGAGTGGCTTGGTGGCATTACCGTTAGCTACCCCACAAGCAATGTTTATTGGGGTTCCAAAAGTATATTGCAAACCATAAAATGATAATATGAAGGTTAGGTAGTTCTGTTCCATTTCCCTTCATACCAAGGCTAGCTGTTCTGGTGAACCCATTTGGATTTAGGTCAATGTCTTACTGAGTGTCTTCTTAATATAAGCCAGTATGACAGGTGCTGAAACTCAAATCACATTCTCTTGGCTAAAAGCAGTACTTTCAACTGCTCGGCTATGTTTATATCCACCCTGGAAAACCTGCAAGAGCTCCCCTAGGGCTGAAGACCAAGGATTTCTTTTGCTTTTCTCCACTTTCCTCCTTAATCATTTTACATGACCATGGAGAGAGAATGTTAAGATCTGCCTTCATCTTAACAAGTGAGTCATCATGTTTTGTTTTGTTAGCATGAACACTATGCGTAAGACACAATGATCACGGTGAAGACCAGATTCCAGAATCAGCTTTTAAACTCTAAATGGTGAATTATTTAACATGATCAAATCAGACTTTGATCATATGTCAAATTGGACTAAGAACAGTACCTACCTCACAGGAGTGCTGTGAGGATTAAGAGGATAAAGGATACAAAGCATATAGACTAGTAGACTCAAATTTTAATAATTTAAAAATAATAATTACATTATTTCTGAACTAAGTGTTAAAGAGGATACACAGATTATAAATTGAGAGCCCTATTGTCAAGCATAGCATCCTTCCAAAGAGAGTAAACTACTACACATCAATAGCGTGGTTTACAGTAAGAGACTGGGTGAAACTGTTATCCAGAATCCTGTCTATGCAAAATGCATCTGAGAAATGGGAAGTGAAAAATGAACCAATTAGATATCATAGCTAGATCAGGTATCAAAGAACATGTATACCCTGTACAGCAATGAACACGAAATGAACCGTGAGCAGCTGGCAACAGATTACAATTGCAATATTCTGCAGTGGCAATCTTGATTTTTCTCACAGAGCTCTATTAATCTATTATTGGCCTTTCATAGAGCAGGTATATTTTCCATGTTTGTGGGCAGTGGGCAAAGCTATTCCAATTTGATCCTATTCTAAAAATTACATTTTAGAAGTTCATTCCTGAGGTCAGCATGCAGTATATAATCAAAGAAATACACAGATTTCAAAGCCACACAAGCAGAGTAGCCATTCCTGGACAATCACTAACTCACAACCCACTTCAGTAAGGAAGACTGTGGGAAAGCAAACTCCTTCTTGATAAGACAGCTTCTACATTCTGACACCAAGCAGTTGTAGACTAACTCAGAGAATGTCCTGGAAAATAGAGGCCCTGAGAGAAGAAAGAAACCTGAGTTAGTACACATAAAGAATTTAGAACAGTCCTACAAATATGGTAGGTCCTTAAAGAAAGTTAGCTTGTATTATTTTTTCCAGGAAAAGAACAACTTGAACGCACAAAAGAGAATCAGTAGAATCTAGACAGTTTGAAAATGTATAAAACAACTTAGAAATTTAGACCCAAAAAGTATATAAGGATGTTTTATTTGTTTAAAAAAGTTAATTCCTATAAAAAAAAATAAAAAAATTTAAAAAAAGTTAATTCCTTACTAAATAAAGGACCTCATAATTCTATTCAAGACCTTTTGCAGTTGCTCTCGTGTAAGTTAACTCTGTAGTAATCTACATACATAGTTATTTCTTAGTTTTAAATTTGTCATATTCATGAAGTTCCAATCTAAAACCGTTCCAGGTATCATGACATCTGACAGTATCTGGATCTGCTACAACTGTTGGGAGTTTTAGGGCTCACCCACAGTAGGCAAATGAGACAGCATGCCGCCTCATGTAAAGCCACCTTAAGATGTTTGTTGGGACATGCTTGAGGCATCAGTCATGCATTTCACTTGAGGATAAGACCTCCTAAGCCTTTATGCAAAACCCATGGATGCGTCTTTTTCCTAATTCAATGATAAACACACATTGAATTTCATATCTCCACAAGGCCATGAATGTAAGTCTGGTCATCCAGAGTGAGGTCAATTTTCTACTGATAAATGACAAATGTGTTAGGGGGAGCAATGAACGCCTTCAAGTCCCTGGATTGAGACCTGTGCTTTAAGATCAGTGTTAAGAGTGAAAATCCAGTACAGTTACTCATTAGGGAAAGTTTTATTTTTCTGGTTTGGAATATATTTTTCTTTGAGGAAAAAATGCTGCTTTCCTATTACCTATCACTTGAGTTACTTGGACTTTCAAAAGCTCTCAGATACATCCTCTGCTAGTAAACTGTGCAGACTCTGAGAGCAAGCCTCTGCTGGTACATCGATCTGATGACTCACAGGCCAATCTGTGTGGCTTAAACACAATGGCGACCCAAGCGGGTGGTTGCTGTGTGTCATAAACTGTGCCTAATGTGCATATTCTAATTCATCCCACATCCTGAAGCAGTTAAGGATGTCTGTGGGTAGAAATATGAGTTATACTAGTGCTGCTCTTAGCCTGACCCATGGTGAACTTGAATGCGTAAAATACTCCCTGAAGGGAAAATTGCTCCCTGTAGAGGTAGGTGTATTTATTTCTTTTGAGGCAACAGGATGCATTTAGCAACAAGAAAGAGAGTTTATCAAATATATCCTGAGTAAGACCCTTTGGAGATTTGTTATGTTTCAGGCTTAATATCTTGACTTATGAAATCTGTCCCTTATAAAAAGAGTAGGTCCAAAAGCTAAAATTGATCAAGAACCCAAATACTGTTCACAAAGTCTTCCCAGTGAAGAAATAAAAAGGGATTTAATTTAGATTTTAGTAAGCAGTCTAGAATGATTTTTACATAAGCTATCTTGTATTTAATTTGCCCTGATAAAATTTAACTACTCTCAAACAAAGAGAGTTCTTCCTAATTAGATTAGATATGAAAAAATTAAAACAGCAAATTAACAAAGGAAAGTAATCTCCAGCTAATAAAGGCCAACAAAATTACATGTTGTACTTAAGGAGTGGTCTGAAAAAGGTACTAACAACTAAACAAAGGAGCTTTAATGTGGCGATATTAGGAGGAAGGCAGCCAAAGCAAAGAATACTGTGTTAATGAGACTCTGCTCAGTGCCTGAGACTTCAGAGGAAAATACAGGATAAAACTAGACTGTTAGCAGAAGCCTTTGGTCATCTACAATCACCCCATTATTCACAGGTGAGGATGCTGAGGCCTCCCATAGCAACATGACTTGTCCAAGGACACAGCCCATGACAATGTGGCAACTGAGGGCATATGTTGGTCCTCTCCTTCACTGTTAGGTAATAAGTACTATTGGGCTCTGTCTTTCTTCTTGGGTGTGGAAAGAGGAAGTTTTTAAATGCACAAATATTTAAGATTATTATATAGACTGCAGATATAATAACTTACCAAACAAAATAGACCCCTTCTACAAATAATGTCACAATTGGTAATGTATGGGGGATAATACTGTCTATGTAATTCAACACCAGAAATTTTAGGAAACTTTCTTGGGTGAGACTATCTAATATGTAAATAGAAAAACTATATAATATTTTGATCCAACTCCAACAATAAAATTATTTAAGTATTTAAAAATATGTTGGTGGACCCAAGAAAATATATAATGGCAGATAAGCACATGAAAAGATACTCAACATCATTTTTCACTAGGTAATTAAAAATGAAACAGTAACAAGATTCTACTACCAATGTATTAGGATGATTAAAGATCCAAAAAACTAACAATACTAATTGATACTGAAATCAATGAAAAAGGAGTTCTGATTGATCGTTAGTAGAAATACAAAATGGTTCAGTCATTTTGGAAGGCAAATTCTTACAAAGTTAAACAGTTTTACCATATGTTCCCACAATTATGCTCCAAGATATTTATTCAGCTAATCTGAAAATGTACATCCACCTAAAAATCCACTTGTGACTATTTGGAGAAGCTTTGCTCATAATCTCCCCAAACTGGAACCAACCAAAATGTTCCTCAAAAGTTGAAGTAATATTAAAAAAAAAAAGTATACTTCCAAAGAGTACATGAAATAAAGCGGGGATGAGGAGAATAACTGCAGTAGACACCTGACAAATACCATCTCAGCCAGTGACCCAGGTCAACATCAAGAGTGACTTCAGTGGACCACTATGTCGACAGTACACACCCTCTGGATGTGATATGATGAAAGTGGCACTTCATTTTGGTGGTCTTCCTCCCCACAATTATCAGCCCAGTCTACTCATGAGACAAACACCAGTCAAACCCTCGTTGAGGACATTCTACACAATATATGACCAGTATTCCTCAAGCTGTCAAGGTCATCAAAACAAGGAAAGTCTGAGAAACTATCACAGACAACGGACGCCTAAAGAAACAGAATGACTAAGTAAAACACAGTATTTCGGATGGGACCTTAAAACAGAAAAAGGATATCAGGCAAAAACGAAAGAAATCTGAATAACATATGGACTTTACTAGGTAATAATAATGTGTCCATATTGGTTCATTAATTGTAACAAAGGTACCATATTAATGTTAGATGTTAATAATAGGGGAAACTGGATAATGGAGTATATGGGAACATTTTGTACTATTTTTGCAATTTTCCTTTAAAACTGTTTTAAAACAAAGTATTTTAAAAATGTTGAAAAGAGTTTCAGAATGGTAGTGAATTTCTAATGTTTTTAGGAGAAATAATGAGATAAGTGTTCCACAATGTTCACAATGACATTGATTATTGATCAATATCAATGATCATCTAGATCTTGCCAAAAGTTTTTAAGTAATTATTTTTAGATGTGAAAGTATAGGAATCGTTTCAATAGGAACACGCCACTGTTTTTCTTTTTAAATGGAATGAATTGGGAAATACTATTTTACTTTAATTTTAGAAGATATTTATATCATAAAAACAACACTTTTATCACACGCTTGAAATTTTTTCAGGTTTCCACTTCACATTATTAACTAACTAGCTGGCAACCAGGGAGCAGATTAGGGCTTTTAAAAAACTTTTTTAAAATGTATTTTTTATGGAATTATTGTTGAATTATAATGTTGTGTTAATTACCACTTAAAGCAGAAGATGCTAAAGTAGCATTTCTAAAATGCTAAATACTAAAGATAAGGTTTCTGTCTTTAGGGTTTTTCCACACTAAAATTCTTCCTGAAATGTATATATTTTCAACACATTTAATTGTTCAGGGTCAGCTCATTCAGTTTGCAAATTCTTCATTTCTTTTGCTTCTCTCCCCTTCACTCCCCTCTGCCAATCTCTCGTTGGGTGAAAAAAAAATTTTTTTTACAGGATATAAAATAAAAGTACAGAATATCAAAAGCATTGTCCAAAATGTGCCTTTTTGATTATCTGTAGATTTGACTTATATGATTTTTTTGTCTCCTACTTAATGCAGTATCACTCAACCACATTATACACTTCCCCAGAATTGAGAGGAGCTGATCATCAGCAGAAAGCAGTCTTGGCAAGCACACTGTGCACGGTCAGATGTCTCCTGTCCTGTGGTCCTTTTTGACTGAGTCACAGGCTTGCTCGTGGCCTTGGGTTTGACAACATCCCCAAAGATCCACGTTAGCTGTGTGCTTAGAGATTTGACTTCCAGTGTGACCTGCTGTGTCCAATGAGGGATTTTATCACTTTGGAGGAGGATTAATCATACCATTTCCTCCCACACCTGAGTCCTACTTAGAAGACTTGGCCCCAAACACTCCCTTTATAAGCTCTTACAAAAGTGTGAGAATCAGCCACAAAGCCTTGGGCCATTTAATGAATTTACAATGTGTTTGAGAGCAAGAGAAACAAAGAGGTTTTTACAAAAGCTGGCCCAATCTGTAACTGCAGTTCTGGTCAAATTCCAGCACATCTAAACTAGACGGCACACATACTAATTATCCTGTAGTTTCAATACTCTCACTCAACAAGGAACGGAGGTCCTGCTGAGGGCACAAAAAACAAAAGTATCTTTTACTTTCTGTTCTTCTCTCTGTATTTACTATGAAGATGCTATATGTCAGGCTTTAAATACATTATTCTTCAAAAATTTGTGCTAGTCCATTCACATACCACTTTTTCAACATCTTCTAGACCACCAATCAGACTCTGATGCACTAGAAAGTTTGCTATAGTGTTTATGTGGGAGTGTATATATGTATTGAGAGAGGGCAGTTTATTTCATAAGTCAACATAAAGAAAGTCTTTTATTTTTGTTGAGAGAATTTCAAACTTTTTGCTTAAAGGTAGGGGCAGTCACTAGGGTAAGGGACCCAGTCCCATCTAAAAGGAGAAACATAACCTCCAACCAAGACAGGAAAAGTTATGATGAGGGCCTGACTTATTAGAGGCAGGTAGCCAATGGGGCTGGCCTTGAGGGCTGGCTTTGCTTTCCCTCTTTTGAGAACATGAGCTGAGAAAGGCAGAAAGATTATTCTTGTGGAAGTCACCACTGTGCCACAATGGCATGGAGTCTGGGTACGTTGGAGGATTAGAGGTAAGATAGTGGAGTGAATGAGAAGTGTGTCTGGTCATGCTCACGGTGCTTCTGTTTCATGATTCTTTCCTTACCCTGTTGGACATTTTTGTGTTGTTTGAAAAGGGAAGCAAAATTTAGAAGAGTTAAAAAATAATCGATACCTATATTGGTTTGCTAGGGCTGCTGTAACAAAGCATCACAAATGAGGTGGCTTAGAACAAGGGAAGTTTACTGCCTCACAGTTCTGGAGACCAGATGTCTGAAATCGAAGTGTCAGCAGGACCACGCTCCCTCTATGGGGCTAGGAAATAACCTGTTGCAGCCCTTTCTCCTACCTTCTAGCAGTTCCTTAGCTTACGGCTGTATACCCCCAGTCTTCACAAGGTGTTCCACTGCATGCCTGTCTCTGAGGCCAACTTTCCTCTTTTTATAAGGGCACCAGTCACACTGAATTTTTATAAAGATGCCAGTCATTTTAGGGCCCCAAACTACTGCAGCATGACTTCATCTTAACTAATTACACCTGCAACATCTCTATCTCCAAATAGGGTCACGTTCTGAAATACTAGTGATCAGGATTCCAATGTATGAATTTGGGGAAAGAACACAATTAGACTCACAATAACATGGAACTTGGATATTCAAGGATTTGGCAATTGTTATGAAGAGCTATTCTTGATGGGTCCTGTGCTGGAAGCCTCCCCTCTTTGATTTGTGAAATAATTAAACTGGTCTTCCAGCCTAGAACATGTTGAAATCATTAACAATGGCAAGGACTTGGACTGCATTCATTATAAATATTTTCAAAGGCAAACTGTCTTTTCAGAAATAACTCATCTGTTGATCAAAATGCTCATCTTATTTCAATGTGTCTGCTGTTTCCTTTAGCATATTTCCAGAATGCTTTCTCTATAATTATCCATCCTGATTTCCCCTCTAACCTAGTGAAATACTTGAGGGATGGTCAATGGAAGAGACTAGGTATATGGTAATTTTATAATCAGTAAAGGTATTTATAATTAAATTAATCCTTTTTCGATGCTTTTACCTCTGCTGAATCCTTGTATTTTTAAAAACTTGAAAATAATAATTTTAGTTGTATGATATAATATAGAGAATGTTTAAGAATTAATCTTGGATTGAATTAGAAGCAGCTCAAGATCTGCTACTACATCTAATAAACTCCAAATCTCTGATTCTGTACAAGTTTTAATAGTACCAAGTTATTTTTATCAATAAATGAATCCATCAAAGATTTCCCCTAGTGATCATTTTTATTGTTAATTAGCAATAGAGTGTAGCACACAAAAAGGAAAAGTAAGGGCTGGGGAAAGCGTTCAGATGTTATTTTTTAAATAGCACCTGAACAGGAAGTTAATAATGTTTTTTAATTTTTAAACCTCACAAGAAACCCAGGATTCTATACTTTACCTCACTGACAGAAGGGATCTGAAAACCTTGATATTCTGCAGATCACGTAACAGATGAAGTGATAATTCTAAGCCTTAGACAATTGGCATAGTTGAGGTTTTATGACAAGGTATTCTGGCAGAAGAGAGAAGACCCTAATTAGCAAAGTATCCTTGTTAACTTTGCAGGTATTGTCCTTTTGGATCCCATGAAGTTTTTCAGATAGATGCATCAGTTGTTTAGATCATTTCAGTTCTATGATTTGATGTATTTCCAAAACTGCCTTCAAGGCCTTATTTATATTGCAAATGAGGCTAGCAGAGAAGAAATAGAACTGTATTATGGAAAGTCTGTTTGCAAACCTCTTCAGTGCCCCTTTTCTATAAGAAACTATGATTGTCCCTCTGATGGCTAAGGATAAGAGTCTTATGGAAATTTCCTGATGGGAGAGACTGAGGAGGGGAAACTGGGTCTTGTCTGATAGGCAGGGCCATGCTCAGTAAATCTTTAATCCAATATCCTGTTGATGGGCAGGGCTGTGTTCCCTCCCTGTTGTTTGACCTGAGGCCAAACTATGGTGGAGGTAATGAAGATAATGGCGACCTCCTTCAAAAGGTCCTGTGCATACCACCGCACTCAGTGTCCCCGACCCTGCAGCAGGCCACCACTGACCCATGCCTCCTCCCAAGATTCCTGGACACTCATGGGCAAGTCTGGGTCAATCTCTTGTGGGGCTACTGTTCCTTTCTCCTGGGTCCTGGTGCACACAAGGTTTTGTTTGTGCCCTCCAAGAGTCTGTTTCCCCAGTTCTGTGTAAGTTGTGGTGGTTCTATGGTGGGGTTAATGGTGACCTCCTCCAAGAGGGTTTATGCCATACCCAGGTCTGATGCATCCAGAAATGGTATGGACCTAACAGAAGCAGGAGATATTAACAAGAGGTGGCAAGAATACACAGAAGAACTATACAAAAAAGATCTAATGACCCAGATAATCACAATGGTGTGATCACTCACCTAGAGCCAGACATCCTGGAATGTGAAGTCAAGTGGGCCTTAGGAAGCATCACTACGAACAAAGCCAGTGGAAGTGATAGAATTCCAGTTGAGCTATTTCAAAATCTAAAAGATGATGCTGTGAAAGTGCTGCCCTCAATATGCCAGCAAATTTGGAAAACTCAGCAGTGGCCACAGGACTGGAAAAGGTCAGTTTTCATTCCAATCCCAAAGAAAGGCAATGCCAAAGAATGTTCAAACTACTGCACAATTGCACGCATTTCACACTCTAGCAAAGTAATGCTCAAAATCCTCCAAGCCAGACTTCAACAGTATGTAAACCATGAACTTCCAGATGTTCAAGCTGGATTTAGAAAAGGCAGAGAAACCAGAGATCAAATTGCCAACATCCACTGTATTATCAAAAAAAGCAATAGAATTCCAGAAAAACATTTACTTCTGCTCTATTGACTACTCAAAGCCTTTGACTGTGTGAATCACAACAAACTATGGAAAACTCTTAAAGAGATGGGAATACCAGACCACCTGACCTGCCTCCTGAGAAATCTGTATGCAGGTCAAGAAGCACCAGTTAGAACTGGTCATGGAACAACAGACTGGTTCCAAATTGGGAAAGGAGTATGTCAAGACTGTATATTGTCACCCTGCTTATTTAACTTATATGCAGAGTACATCATGTGAAATGCTGGGCTGAATGAAGCACAAGCTAGAATCAAGATTTCTGGGAGAAATATCAATAACCTCAGATATGCAGATGACACAACCCTTATGGCAGAAAGTGAAGAAGAACTAAAGAGCCTCTTGATGAAAGTGAAAGAGCAGAGGGAAAAAGTTGACTTAAAACTCAACATTCAGAAAATTAAGATCATGGCATCTGGTCCTATCACTTCCTGGCAAGTAAATGGGAAAACAATGGAAACAGTGAGAAACTTCATTTTTTTGGTCTCTAAAATCTCTGCAGATGGTGACTGCAGACATGAAATTAAAAGATGCTTGTTCCTTGGAAGAAAAGCTATGACCAATCTAGACAGCATACGATGGACTATAAAGAAAGCTGAGCAATGAAGAATTGATGCTTTTTAAATGTGGTATTGGAGAAGACTCTTGAGAGTCCCTTGGACTAAAAGGAGATCCAACCAGCCAATCCTAAAGGAAATCAGCCCTGAATATTCATTGGAAGGACTGATGCTGAAGCTGAAACTCCAATTCTTTGGCCACCTGATGTGAAGAACTGACTCATTGGAAAAGACCCTGATGCTGGGAAAGATTGAAGGCAGGAAGAGAACGGGATGACAGAAGATGAGATGGCTGGATGGGTCACTGACTCTATGGACATGAGTTTGTACAAGCTCCGAGATTTGGAGATGGACAGGGAAGCCTGGTGTGCTGCAGTCCATGGGGTTGCAAAGAGTCGGACACGACTGAGAGACTTAAATGAACTGATGATTGCCCCTCCATATCCAGGGCAGTTTGATTCCAGGGTCCCCTAGGGACACAAACATCCATGGATTTTCAAGTTTCTTATATAAAATGATGCAGTACAGTTGGCCCTCCAAATCCACAAATTCCACACCCAAGGATTCAACTAAGGGGTTGACTATACTTAGTATCTAAGGTTTTTTTTCTTTCAATGATACATACTGAAGCACAGTCCTTCAATGCCATACTTCCCTTCGGAGGTTCTGGATACGGAGTGACTATGTGGAGTAAGATGGTATCTAACCATGTGGCCTGGGCTTTCCCTTTCCTAGTTTTTGCACAGTTGAGAAGCTGAGAGTTAAAAAAAGGAAAGATGGAGATAAAGCACAGAAGGCCTGGAGAGGGTTGGTTAAGTTTGGCCTGATCCTGGCTGCCCAAAGTTTGCAGTGTCCTTGTGGAACCTAGTCAGTTCCCAGTCCAAGGGGAGTCCGGCACCTAGCTGCCTCTGATATAGACTTGAGGCATGGAGAGAGAAGGGCTTGAATTAGGCCAGGGCATTTGCCCAGAATGCTTCCCTTACATTCTGAGATGAGAAAAATGGAGCTCCAAGTCAACTTGAATCACAGTGGGTGTCAGAGGGAAAGCAAGGATTTGGTGGCTCTTAGGAGTTTCATAGTTACTATAAGGGAACTGTTAAGCTCAGTGCCTTACTCTTGGCAATCAGGACTAAGCCCTCTTCTCTCCTGTGGCCAACTTGCCCGAGGAGCTGCAGGCCACTAAGTAACAGTTTGCCAAATACACCAATTTCCTCTCAGCTATTTGTTCTCTGCCTTTTCGTTCTGTTCATGGGGTTTAGGTCAGGAGGAGAAGGGGGCAACAGCAGATAAGGTGGTTGGATGGCATCACTGATTCAGTGGGTGAATTTGAGCAAACTCCAGGAGATAGTGAAGGACAGGGAAGTCTGGCGTGCTACAGTCCATGGGATTGCAAAGAACCAGACATGGACTTAATGACTGAACTATTTGTTCTCTAGGAGCCTGGCATTTCTGAAAATACTAAAACTTCACAATCTAGAAACTATTACACACACTTTTATTTTGCTTGTTCCTTCATTACAACTATAAGAAAGCAAGTATAGTTGGAGGGTTTTACCTAAATGGCATTTGCAGCTTAGAGTCCATTGTGTAGTAAAAACAGACACTATAGACAAATGAAGGAAGCATCAAGAAAGAGAACAACAATATTGTTAGGTATTAGCCTTTCCTGAAGGTTTCCTCTGTATCAGACATTGAGTTAAGCATTGTACAGCTATTATTTTAGTTACCCTTTACAATAACCTGAGGAGGTAGATTTGAGGGTTAGGTGTCTGTAAGGTGATATGTTTCTGTAGTGGTAAATGGGATTCAGACCTATGACTGTTTAATTACAAGTCAAGCTCATGAGAGCTGTGCTAAATAAACTGCCTGTCATACTTCACCTCCTTTCTTCAGTTTAGGATGGAAATAGAAATACAGGAAGAAACTGAGTGATTACAAACCATCAAGGCAAGTAAAAAGTGGTTAGAATATGTGTACCTTCTGCTTATTAGCTGTAATTTGCTGTCTACTACACTTCTGTTTTATGACTGCTCACCATCATGGTTCATGAGTATATAACTCTTAACACTAGTAAATCTAGCCCAGAGAATGTAGTTTTTGATGAATGAAAACATGTGAGAGAGAGACTTTAGACTGGTTTCCTGGCTCAAGACTCTTCCTGAGATATGGAACCTCAAATACTTGGTCAGCTTTCCTCCTGTGAATTTCCAGACTAAAGCCAAGGAGCCTCTTGATGAAAGTGCAGGACTCCTGTGCAGGATGGACTGCTTCATATCAGCATCTTTTCACTGGCTGTACGTTTGTGTGCTTATGATCTGCCCTATAGCATCCACAACTGATTTTCTACCCTGAAGCCTAGAGTCCTGAAAATGTGAGTTGGTACTTATCTCGGGTCATGAACTGTGACCCAATCTGGTTATAAGGACAAAAAGAAATTTACAATAGGGGAACTGAATGTTATGCAATATAGGATTGATTAGCCACCACATTACAAGTAGGAAATGAAACGTGAACTCCCTGAGATTATTTGGAACTCTGCATTACCTCAAAAGAGAAGGGCTTTGTATATGTGCTTTTTTGTTATTGTTGTTTAGTTGCTAAGTCGTGTCCAACTCTTTTGAGACCCCAAGGACTGTAGCCCACCAGGTTCCTCAGTCCGTGGGATTTCCCAGGCAAGAATACAGGAGTGGGTTGCCATTTTCTTCTCCAAGGAATCTTTCCAATCCAGGGATTGAACCCAGGTCTCCTTCATTGCAGGTGCATTCTTTACCATCTAAAGCCACCAGGGAAGCCCATGTCCTTTTTGGAAGTACAATTTGTACCACTGTATCAGAAAGAATAAAACACCCAGAAATAAACCTACATAAGGAGTGAAGTCAAGTGGGCCTTAGGAAGTACTACTATGACCAAAGCTAGTGAAGGTGATGGAATTCCAGCTATTTCTACTCCTAAAATATGATGCTGTTAAAGTGCTAAACTCAATATGCCAGCCAATTTGGAAAACTCAGCAGTGACCACAAGACTGGAAAAGGTCAGTTTTTGTTCTAAATCCAAAGAGTAATGCCAAACAATATTCAAACTACCACACAATTGCACTCATTTCACATGCTAGCAAGGCAATGCTCAAAAGCTTCCAACCTAGGCTTCAACAATATGTGAACTGAGAACTTCCAGATGTACAAGCTGGGTTTAGAAAAGGCAAAGGAGACAGAAATTAAATTGCCAACATCTGCTTGATCATAGAAAAAGCAAGGGAATTCCAAAAAAAAAAATTGCTTCATTGACTATGCTAAAGCCTTTGGCTGTGTGGATAACAAAAAACTATGGAAAATTCTGAAAGAGGTGGGAATACCAGACCACCTTATCTGCCTCCTGAAAAACCTGTATGCAGGTCAAGAAACAACAGTTAGAACCAGATATGGAACAATGGACTGGTTCAAAATTGGGAAATGAGTACTTAAAGGCTGTATTTTGTCACCCTGCTTATATAAGTTTCAGAGTACATCATGCAAAATGCTTGGATGGATGGGGCTCAAGCTAGAATCAAGATTTCTGAGAGAAATATCAATAACCTCAGATATGCAGATGACATCACCCTAATTGCAGAAAGAGAAGAAGAACTAAAGAGGCTCTTGATGAAGGTAAAAGAGGAGAGTGAAAAAAAAAGCTGGCTTAAAACTCAACATTCAAAAAACTAAGATCATGGCATCTGGTCCCATCACTTCATGGCAAATAGATAGGACAAATGTGGAAACAGTGACAGATTTCATTTTCTTGGGCTCCAAAATCACTGCAGCCACAAAATTAAAAGACACTTGTTCCTTGGAAGAAAAGCTATGATGAACCCAGCAGTGTATTAAAAAGCAGAGACCTCACTTTCTTGACAAAGGTCTGAATAGTCAAAGCTGTGGTTTTTCCAGTAGTCATGTATGGATGCAAGTATCAGACCATAAAGAAGGCTGAGCACCAAAGAACTGATGCTTTTGAACCATAGTGCTAGAAAGGACTCTCCAGAGTCCCTTGAACTGCAAGGATATCAAACCAGTCAATCCTAAAGGAAATCAATCCTGATTTTGGAAGGACTGTTGCTGAAGCTGAAGCTCCAATACTTTGGCCACCTGATGCAAAGTGCCAACTCATTGGAAAAGACCTTAATGCTGGGAAAGATTGAGGGCAAGAGGAGAAGGGGGTGACAGAGAATGAGATGGTTGGATGGCATCACTGACTCAATGGACATGAGTTTAAGCAAACTCATAGAGATAGTGAAGGACAGGGAAGCCAGGTGTGCTGCAGTCCATGGGCTCGCAAATAATTGGACATGACTTAGCAACTGAACAACAGCAAGGAGGCAAAAGACCTGTACTCTGAAAGCTATAATATGCTGATGAAAGAAACTGAAGACTACACAAATGGATAGAAAGATATGCCATGTTCTTGGATTGGAAGAATCAAGATTGTTAAAATGACCATTCTACCCAAGGCAATGTACAGATTTAATGCAATCACTATCAAATTACCATGGCATTTTTCAGAGAAATAGAACAAGTTTTTTTAATTTGCACGTAAACACAAAAGATGCCAAATAGCCAGAACAATCTTGAGAAAGAAGAACAGAGAGAAAAGACTTATGCTCCCTGATTTCAGGCTATACCACAAAGCTACAGTAATCAAAACAGCATGATACTGGCACAAAAGCAGACATATAGATCAATGGAATGGGATAAAAAGCCCAGAAATAAACCCATGTACTTAAGGTTAATTAATCTACGACAAAGGAGGAAAGAATATACAATGGAGAAAAGACAGTGTCTTCAATAAGTGATGCTGGGAAGACTGGACAGCTATATGTTAAAGAATAATATTAAAACATTCTCTAACACCATATATAAAAATAAATTCAAAATGGATTAAATACCTAAATTTAATGTCAGATACTATAAAACTCCTAGAGGAAAATACAGGCAGAACACTCTTTGACATAAATACAGCAATACTTTTTTGGATCTGCCTCCTAGAATAATCAAAATAAAAACAAAAATAAACAAATGGGACCTGATAAAACTTAAAAGCTGTTGCACAAAAAAGGAAAGCATAAACCAAACAAAAAGACAACCTGTGGAATGGGAGAAAATATTTTCAAAAGATACAATTGAAAATGGCTTAATTTCCAAAATATATGAACAGCTTATACAGCTCAATAGCAAAACAACAAACAACTCACTCAATCAAAAAATGGGAAGATCAAAATAGAACATTTTTCCAAAGAATATATACAGATGGCCATCAGGCATATGAAAAGATTCTCAATATTGCTAATTATTATTTTTGCTGTTGTTCTGTCACTAAGTTGTGTCAGACTCTTTGTGACATCACGGACTAGAGCATGCCAGGCTCCTCTGTCCTTCACTATCTCCTGGAGTTTGGTCAAAAATTCATGTCCATTGAGACATTGATGATATCTAACCATCTATCCTCTGCTGCTTCCCTCTCCTTTTGCCTTCAATCTTTCCTAGCATCAGAATTTTTTCCAATGAATTGGCTCTTTGCGTCAGCTGGCTGAAGTATTGGGGCTTCAGGAATAGTCTTTCCAATGAATATTCAGGGTTGAAACTAATTACTAGAGAAATGCAAATCAAAACTGCAAAGAGGTACCACCTCACATTCATCAGAATGGCTATCAGTAAAAAGTCAAATTATTACAAATAGTAAATGCCGGAGAGGGTGTGGAGGAAACGGAACTCTCCTACACTATTTTTAGGAATGTAAATTGGTACAGCTACTATGGAGAACAATTTGGATGTTCCTTAAAAAATTAAAAATAGTGTTACCATATGATCCTGCAATCCCACTTCTGGGCATATATCCAGAGAAAACTCTAACTTGAAAAGATACATGCACACCAATGTTCACTGAAGCACTATTTACAACAGCCAAGACATGGAAGCAACCTAAATGTCCACTGAAGAAGATGGAAACAGAAGATGTGATATACGCACAGACACACACACACACACACACACACACACACACACACACACACACACACACACACACACAGATGCACATGATGGTATATTACTCAGCCACAAGAAAATATGAAATAATGCCATTTTCAGCAACATGAATGCACCTAGAGATTGTCATACTGAGTGAAGTAAGTCAAAGACAAATATATGATATTTGTGGAATCTACATATACTTCCACTTATATGTGGAATCTAAAAAAAATATACAAATGAGTTTATTTACAAAACAGAAAGACACCCACAGACATAGAAAACAAATTAATGATTACCAAAGCAGAAATGAGAAAGGGATGAATTGGGAATTAGGGATTAACAGATACACACTAACATATATGAAATAGATAAACAAGGACCTACTGTATAGCATAGGACTATATTCAGTACATTGTGATAATCTATAATGGAAAAGTATTTGAAAAAGAAAAAATATATATCCAAATATATATATATATCTGAATATATATATATATCTGGATCACTTGCTAAAACATTATAAATCGATTATACTTCAACTTAAAAAATAATAAAAGAAGTACAATTTTATTAGATAATAACATAAATATATGCTTGTAAAATACAGAATGAAAAACACAAACCATAGTTCCCTTATCCAAAGGACAAATACTGCAACAAGTCTATTACTACCCAAACTTTTTTCTAGTTTTACTAGAGAATGGTAAGTGTGTTTGTGTGTTTTACACAAAAAATTAATATTTGCACCAAAAATAAATAATATTAATAAATACTTGTTGAGTAAATTTAAAAATAACTGTTTCTGAGAGCTATTTTTTCAGAGGACTTTCTAAATGAACAATTACAGTGTTATCCTCCTAATGGGGCTTCCCTTGTGGCTCAGTTGGTAAAGAATTCACCTGCAATGCAGGAGACCTGGGTTGGGAAGATACCCTGGAAAAGGGAATGGCTACGCAGTATTCTGGCCTGGAGAATTCCATGGACTGTATAGTCCATGGGATTGCAAAGAGTTGGACATGACCGAGCGACTTTCACTGAACTTTACTTCATCCTCCTAATGAGATATAAATTTATGATAAAATTATGGACAGAGAAGCCTGGCAGGCTACAGTCTGTGAGGTGGCAAAAAGTTGGACATGACTGATCAACTAACACACTTATGCTCCTGAACCAGTCATAATCAAGAAGCAGGCTTCCAGAGAATGAACTTATGGTTCCCGGGGGAAGGATGGGGAGAAGGGATAGCTAGGGAGTTTGGGATGGATATGTGTACCTTGCTATATTTAAAATGGATAGCCAACAAGGGCCAACTGTATAGCACATGAGGCAGCCTGGATGGGAGGGAAGTTTGGGGGAGAGTGGATACAGGTATATGTATGGTTGCGTCCTTTAGCTGTTTGCCTGAAACTAACACTGTTAATTGGCTGTACCTCAATATAGAATAAAAAGTTTTTGTTTTAAAAAAGGAAGAAGTGGGGGGATTGGGATGGGGAACACATGTAAATAAAAGAAAAAAAATTAAAAATAAAAAAAAAAGGAAGAAGCATACCTCTAAGATTAATCAAGGATTACCCTGAAACTGCTGGAACTGTAGTCTCTGGATGCAGGAAGAGAATTTTACTTTGGTGTCTGCATTCCCAGCAAGGTGAAGAAAGGTTTAAATTTATTTTCTTTCTACGCTGACTTTGAATTGAGTTGTCTTTGAAAGAATAACATAATAAAACGCAGGATCTTTGTATCAAAAAAAGAGGAGGAAGAGGAGTTTGTATTTTACCTTCCTTCCCATCATTTTGGTTCAAAGCACAAAAAAACAGACATCAAAAAACTTTCTTTCAAGAGAAATCTTCAGAACTTATCTTTGAAAAATTGTAGACCATACAATTTTACCTTCCCAACTCAATCTTATAGCTAATACTTTAAGTTTACATATTAATAACAATTTAACAATATTTACAAAGAAAATAAGTGTACATATTTTTAAACACTGCCTTTAACACATAATACTGGACAAAGTTTTTCTCCTATATAAAAGTCTCATTGTAATTATAAACAGGATGGAATTAATTTATAAAATGCCTGAGATATGGCAGAAGTTTTCACATGCATTATCTAATTTTATCTATTTGGCAACCCTAATACTTAGGTAATGTTATTATCTATGATCTGCAGATAAAAACAGCATCTATACTATAGCTGTAAATAACTTATGTTGTTTAGTCCAGTTTAAATGAGTATAACAATATATTTTTGATCTGTATAATACATACTCCTGTATAATATATGCTACTTAATCTGTCTCAGAAATTATCTCTACAAGGTACTTATCATAAGTAATAACTAATTGTTAAGGAAGCCATGGTGATGTATGTGGTTATTTTCATGTTTGACTTAATTTAAGGAAAAATTAAATATTTATTTTTATAACACATCATGCAAAAAATGCAGATATATACATATAAATATATATAAATTTATATATATTTAGATATCTATGTCTATCTACATCTATAACAGAGACAGAGAAACAAAGATAATCCCCATAAAGCTCTGAATATAATGCATGGTTCATAGTAAGAACTCTATAATGATCTTACTTTTTATTAGTATTTTTATTTAAACTTAATATAACAGATCTTTATTGAGGAACTATTAGCTGTGAAGCATTGCTCATAGAAATGAGTAGATATTCACATGTATAGTATTAAACACCAACCTCTTTAACATACGCTGCTCTAATATACTTATTACAGAGGTAATTTCAAGCAAATTAGTCAAGTAATTCATTTCTTGATAATAGCACAGGGAGTTAAGACTGCCAAAATCAACACTGTGTTTCAGAGGCTTTCAGGTTCTCTGTAACAAAGGCTGAGTAAGTCATGACTCATAATCGGGAAATTTCTATTTGAGAGCCTTATTATCTTTCTTCTTATCTAGGGTGTGGGAAAGACTGGTAGCAGTGGGCAGTAGGCAGGGGAGGAGTTCCGTTCTGCCTCACTGCCACGTGAGAAGCCCAAAGTGAAAGTTTGCCTAGAGTAGTATTTTCTTAATCAATAGTGCCTCCAACGTGTATATACAGAGGTCTGAAGATATATTTGGGACAACGGAACCGTGTTAGAATTTATGATCTAGGCCAGTGTCTGTGGTTGAGTTGGTCACACTTCACCACCCACCCAGGAGCAAACTAAACTCTATCTTGATCTTGCCACTCTGAATTGCTTGCTGCTTCAGTCTGTATGTTTTATCTATTTATTTTGGGTGGAGGGGTGTATGTTTTTAAGGCTCAATTCTGAAGCTGTATATACTGGTATTTAAAGAGAAGGATTTTTTAATTGCCTGGAAGAAGTTTAAATTGTAGCTGTCATTTATTAGCTGCATGGCCATAGTGTTAAAAAGTCACTCAGTCATGTGTGACTCTTTGAGATCCCATGGACTATAGCCCTTCAGGCATCTCTGTCCATGCGATTCTCCAGGCAAGAAAACTGGAATGGAGTGCCATTCCCTTCTCCAGGGGATCTTCCCAACCTAGGGATCAAACCTGGGTCTCCCTCACTGCAGCCGATTGTTTACTATCTGGGCCACCTGAGAAGCCATAAGCAATGCCTTAATATTTCTACACTATGATTTTCTATTTTTAAAAAGAGCAACATTATCTACCTGTGAATTTGTTGTGAAAAATAGATTGCAAATGAAAAAGAGCCATCAAAACTGGCACGTAGTAGGCTTTCAAAAAAAAAATAAAGAAAGAATTAAAAAAAAAACTTAGAAAGTTGGTGTTATGCTAAATGCCCATAATTTTTAGGAAAACCACATAATAATTTATATTGCAAAGACATTTTTGAGAGTGAAAGTGTCAATAATTAGCCCAGGACAGCAGGCCAAATAAAGACTGTCCTAAGCAAATCTGAAGATATACTCATTCAAGTTATAATCATGTTATTTTGTTGATGGGGCTCAAGGAAGGAGTCATAATTCCTTATGTATTGATATTGATATCAATTATTTTGCAATCATTTAAATTTTTTATTATTGAGGCATGAAAGGCCAAGGTTCCTCTCAGCCACTTCACAGTTATTTATCACTGAAGCAAGCACATAAAACATAATCTGTGGTCAGTGGTAGAGCAGAGAAGGGAAACTGTATGACTCAGTTTTCTTCCTCCCCTGTTCTACCTACTTTTTCCAATGTGCAGAAGGAAATCAACGAGTATTTCTCTCCCTAGCAACCCACTGCAATGCTTAGAACCCACAAGAATAGCACCCACCCTACACATCACAGAGGTGTCCCTGGGGTAAATGGGTTAAAATAGGGAGGAGACTTTTCATAAGTTTTGTTTTGGAGTTCTATAATTTAAATTTGCTGTAATTTGGGAAGAATATCCTTTTTTCTATTGCTCTTTAACCCAAAATATACTTTGATGATATACACTTGATGGCATTCAAGACACTGACTAAACTTGGAAGTTGTGGAATGTGGTTATACACCCTGCTATAAATTCCTAGATGATAAGGAACAAATAATAGTCCTGCTATTCACCTAAGGAGAGATACTTTTTAAACTGAGGATAAAAAGGAAAGATGAGACAATTTTAATTGCTCTTACATTTAAATGCTTTATAAAATTCCAATTTTAAAATGTGAAAGACATGTAATATATAATACATGCATTAAAAGTCTGACATTGCCTATTTTTTTATTTTGGATACTAATTCTGAACTGCCTTAACGTTTGCTGTTAAATCTGGACTTTCCTAAGAAATCAAAGGCAGGCACTTTGAACCCTGATCCAAGAAACTGTCTAGGCTCTACCATGTATATATTGGGAAAGAGATCCAGGAATTAACCCCAGACCTTCAATGACAACGGGCTGAATGCTGCTTCACTGATGACGGGCAAGTTTCCTGCTCAAAAAGGAGCATCTGGGCAGATTCTTTGTTTATTTATTCATAAGGATTTATTATGTTCTTACTAAGTGCCATGTTCAAGGCCAGATGATGGGGATTCAAGTACTGTCGCTGTCAGCTCAGGCTTAAAGTCCAGTGAGACAGGAGCACTGCTATACATAATTATTATAAAGGGAAACAAGTATTAATGATAGAGGGCTTCCCCAAATGGCTCAGCAGTAAAGAATCCACATGCGATGCAGGATCTCTGGGTCGGGAAGATCCCCTGGAAGAGGAAATGGCAACCCACTCCAGTATTCTTGCCTGAAAAATCCCACGGACAGAGGAGCCTGGCAGGCTACAGTTCATGGGGTCGCAAAGAGTCAGACACGACTAAGTACGCAATAATGATACAGAAAACTCAAGGCACTATGGGAACCTATAGTGATCTAGAGGTCAGAGAAGACTCTCCAATATACAGTTTAAGCTGAGTAGGGTGAGTAGGAATGGCAATGGAAATGATGTCCAATGTAAGATCTATGAAGGACAGGAAGACAGAGCCTGGAGTCTGTGGAGGCATGGTCTGAAAATAAACTACTAATGCTAAATAAAGATAATTAGTCAATATTATGGAGGCTTTGTAAATCATATTAGGAATTCAGACTTTTTCTAGTAGGTAACTAGGAAGCCATTGAGAGGTTTTATGCAGAAGGTTTGCATGATCTGGTATGCATTTTATAGAGAGAATTCTGGCTACAGGAGACCAGTTAAGGAATGATATAATAGTCAAGATTAAAATTAATAGTAATTTCTACAAAGATATTGTTGGTGGACATGGAGAAATTTAGGAATGAGTATTAATTGTTGTTTAGTCACTAAGTCATGTCTGACTCTGCAACCCCATGGACTGTAGCCCGCCAAGTTCCTCTGTCGATGGGATTTTCCAGGCAGGAAAACTGGAGTGGGTTACCATTTCCTTCTCTGTGTATTAATAGGACATGGTGATTAATTGGATATTGAGAGTAAAGTAAAAGATGCCTAGGTTTTTGGCTTAGGAAACTGAGTGGATGGTGATGCCCTTAAGTAGTACGGGGACTATTTAAGTAGAAAAAGGGGATTTGCAGTGTTCCATTTTGGACAAGCTGAGTTTGAAATACCCTTGATATACTCAAGTAGAGATGTCAAACAAAAAGTTGACTGCATGAAACAGGAGCTCAGGAGAGAGCATGGTGAACCATATTTAGAGATATTTGGTTAATTAGCATATAAATGGTCCTTGAAGCCCAGAGATGAGGCACACTAAAGAAATTTGCTAGAATGACAGAAGATAGGGGTCAAGGATAGAGTCCTAAGAAACTCATCTTGTGAAGGTTGCCAGAGGGATTTCTCTGGCAAGAAAATGAGGTTTCAACAGACTTCAGGAAATGGGCAGCATGTGACCACAATCTAACTCACGATGATAAGATAAAGTGTCTGATATGATGCTCTGGGTTAGAGTGTCAGTTAATGTCTAAATATAGTTTTCAAGCCAGAGTTGGAACTCAAAAAAAAACATCTCTTGAGCTTCTCTGGATGTGAAGAGTGCTCTCAGCCTGACTATCTCACTGATGTTATTACAGTTTCTTTCCTTTTCCTTCCCTTCTTTGGTAATGCTCTATCCAGGACATGCTTCCCTGGTAACATGCCAGGCATGAGCAACTTGAAGACTGCCCTCACTTTATTCTTAGATAATATTCTCACTCATATTATAGAAAAAGGAAGTTTTATGATGGGGTAGTTGGAAAATAAAGTATCTGCTTACTCCAGCTATAAGCTATAATTAGAAAGGCCAGAAATACCCTAAGTAGTAATTGAACACTCATTTTTCTAACAAATCCCATAAAACTTAATTAAGGCATGCAAAGATCCTGATAAAGATTTATAAAGGTACACCAACAATGAAATAGATGCTCTTGTTTTCTTCTCTGTGTTTCCAGTCTGCATCACATCCACTTACACATGCTGTCTTTTCGTTTTAAGAGAGAAATGTTAGAATCATGACATAGTAAATCTAAAAGTCTCTCAGAGAGAGCCTATAACCCAAGCCCTCTCTCCACCACCCTTTGCCCACTTTAGAGATGAGTAAAGTGAGGTGCAGGATGAGGGCACTAAGAACTTACACTTGCATTTTGCTATTTATTTAAATAAGTGTTTACATTCAAGAGAATATCAATTGATTATACTGGTGAAGATCCCAGGCTCTTGGAATTGACTGGGTTTGAATCCAGTTCTGCACAAGTCTTGGGGAAATTTACTTAGCCTCTCACTTCCTTAGCGTCTTAATTATAGTATCTACTATATATCTATAGTATATCATGGGTGTTGGTAGACAATTCTCCATAGGTTTCTCATATTTCTGCCTGTTGTTTCAGGCAGAAATGCTGACTACTTTTGTTCTGAATACTTTTTCCAAGTTGTTTATGTGGATAACAGCCTTGAAAGACAGAGATAGCATCTGCCTCCAGAGCAATGAACAGGTTTGCTTACTGTCCAGCAAATAAAGCTAATGTCTCCCTGTGGAGCAATAGTGAGTTATGCTTACTCTTCAGGATAAAGATTTGGGTTTCCTAATCTCAGGATTCCTCTCCTTTAACATAAACTATGGCATGTGTTGGCATTACCTGGCCCTCAAAGAACTCCAAAGAAGGACCTTGGTCTCTGACCAAGGAGTCTCATCTTTCACAAACAACGATGCAATTGTGGCAGGCACATTCATTAGCTTCTAAGGAGGGTAAAACCTCAGACCCTTCTTAACAACAGTAAGAAGTTGTAAAGAAGTTGTATAAGTGAATAAAGCAAAGCGCTTAATAGCGTATCTGGCACATAAAGACTAAAAACTGAATAAATGTTGGTTGTTAATGTTATTTTATAAATATACTTGCCAAATGTATGTGTTGTTTTTTTCCCTCTCTTTTTTAGCCAAGCCATGTGGCATACAGGATCTGTTTTCCAGCCAGGGATCGAACTCCTGCTTCCTGCATTGGGAGCATGCAGTCTTAACCACTGGACCACCAGGGAAGTCCCAAATGCATGTGGTTTATTAGTGGCAAGGTCAGGACTAGAATCTAGAGCTATGAAAACTCAGTCTAATGTTCTTTTCACCTCTCCGTTCTACCAATATTATATATTTTTTGCATATTTAACTTACAAATAATGTTAAAAAAATAATATAATCTAAGAGAAATAACTGGAATTTTATAGCAACTTGTTTGGTGAATACACTAAAAGTATTGTGAGAAAGGCAATAAAGCTGGTGGTTCCAGATCCATAATATACAGCATTAAAGTGTTATTTGAGAAGAGTGACCTAAATCATGGCAAGCTCTAACACACAGGAAAAAATAATTTGCTCAGAAATACATTATGAGCAAAACATTACAAAGTTTGAAAACTACCCAAAAATGATCAACATTGTAGTATGTCTACTTTTATTCCTGGAAATCTACTACTATTTTTTTTTAAAAAGCTCAAAGTAAATTTCTATAATGTATATGTCACAGTATCTTGGGAACAATGGTTCTCTAGTGCTGATTGTCGGATTTTGAAACATTTCCCTAAGATATTTTCTATAAGCATAGTTTAAGATTTGGTACCTGTACTACCACAGGAATAAAAGCAACTAATATTAATCAAATATCTGCTTTTAAGCTGACTCACACTTACTGTTTTGCATGTTATCATTTACTTAATGTTTACAACAATCCTGTGTGGTACAAATTATTAGCAACTCAGTTTATTGATGAGAAAATGATGCATTGAGAAGTTATCCAAGTTTACACACACTAACAGATTCAAGATCTAATAGACTCAAGTGAACCAAAATCTGATGACCAGCAAACCCTGCTTCATTAAATTCTAGTTCTATTGCCATAAATCTATAGTTGAATTTACTAAGTATATGAATGTGGTAAGATGAAACTAAAATAAAGAAACTAGACTTTTTACTCCAACAATGAAACAGTTCAATAGTGTTCATGATAGACCAATAATTGCAAATCACAAATCAGTCCTATTCCTTTAAAAAGCTATCCGTGGACAGCCTGGTCCTAACTATGCTCTTGGATGCAATGTGAAGCTTTTGAATAAATATAATTCTCTAATTCAATATTAAAATAAATACAATTTTATAAATCAACCAGTCTTCTTCCAGAGATCCTTGAAGATTATAATTTTACTACGAATCAAATACTACATAAAAAAATCATCTTTTACAAAGTTCTTTATTTCCCTCACTCTCTCCCTGCTTCACTGCTCACACATCTGAACATCATTTCCAGTTGTGAAAAGGTTAAGATCAGTGTGTAGTTCTACTAATGTTTGAATTACAATGCTTCCAAAAAAATTCAAAGTTTTCTCCAGCATTGTCAATTTATTTTTAGTTACTTCTCTTTCTGATTCACTCAATTCATGAGTTCTTTAAAACACTTTTTCCCGCTATGTGGTGTCTTCTTCATTATTTCCAGAGTTCTGTTCTTTATCCTTAAGTCAGTCAAACATAGCAGTTCCATTTTTTTTTTTTTAAATAAGATTTCACCTGTTCTGTTTTCTGCAGAGCACTTTATACTTCTAAAAAGCAGCATGATCTTCTATATTCTGATCAACACTTGCTATAACAGCTCCCCCTGAAGCAAAAGGAGCTAGTATAAACAACATGCTGAATGCTCAAAGTGGGGACTAATTCTAGCCAGATGCCCAGCTGGAATATTTGGCTACCTACTTTATGTAATTTTAGGGATTTCAAAACCTCTGTATGTCTCCAGATCTTTTGAACATTGATTTGCCATGATCCTTGTTCAGCACAGTTTGGAGAGGCAGGGCCTTGTCTTTGGTTGGCTGTTGGTAAAACCCCATAATTATGGTATCAACTTGGGCTCTGAGGACAGGGTGTTTTGCCATGTAGCAAGGAAGAGCATATCAGAGATGAACTGTCTAGAGCATCCAAACACAGGACAGCATCGTGCTAGGGAGGTCTAGAGTGCTGCAGGGTATGGGAACTTGGGAGATGTATTTGTTTTCCTACGTGTCCATTACTGGGACAATCACTGCTGCTGCTGCTGCTAAGTCGCTTCAGTCGTGTCTGACTCTTCACGACCCCATGGACTGCAGCCTACGAGGCTCCTCTGTCCATGGGATTTTCCAGGCAAGAGTACTGGAGTGGGCTGCCATTGCCTTCTCCGGGGACAAGCACTGAGGGGATAATAAAAACGATAAGATGTAGACTCTGCCTTAAAACACTTTTTATCTAAAGGGGAGATTAAGTCCACACAAGTGAAATAGAACATTGTATATAATTACTATATTATGTTGTATAGACAAGACTGTTAGTCTCAAAGATGGGACACATTAGATACTTTAAGGTTATTAACTACGTTCTCTAGAGACGGCAAGGATGAATTAAAGAGAAGAAAGAGAGTGAAGAGTAACGAGTGGTCACGGCAGGAAACAGCAATGTACTGGCAGCACACTCCACTGACAAAGGCGTTGTGCGGAAGCAGTCCTGAAAAGACCAGGCAAAAATATTTTCAGCACAAAGTGGCTCTGAGCTGGGGACATCTTAGAAGGGAGACTTGGAGTTCATGAGTAGTCATGACTCATACATACTCTGTAATTCAACTTCTGCATTTGGAAAAGCAAATTAAATGGAATTTGCTTATTTCCCTCCTAATTTACCATGTGTTTGACTCCATTCCATTATAGTGGGTATTATCTAAAAGTATATATTAAGTGCCAATGTTAGCACAGCACAAAGGACTGGATTAATAGACACCCATCAACACTGTTCTTGCCCTGTGGATCATCACAGTATTAAATTGTAACCAAAGGAAACACTGATAATGGGAATAACATCAGCACATCTGTTATAACTGAAAAGGAGTGGCTGAAACATTTGTGTTTTCAGTGACTTTTCCTTTGTCTTTTGCCCTTCTCAAAGTTTTTATCTCTTCTCAAACTTCCTGAGCGAATCTTGGCAGAAAGTTTAGCAAGCTATATCTAAGAGGTGGTAACAGAGTGGCATTTAGGGATGTGGGAAATCTTGAGTTTGGCCTACTGGAATCCTGAAGAGATAACTACTTTAAGGAGGAAAGGCCAACTCTATTCTTGGAAACATTTCACAGATAAATGCCAATGTCATTTATGTTACAAAAGAACCAGATTATTCAATATGGCATAACTCAATTGGTTAGAGGGAATATTTCAAAAGAATAAAAACTAAAGGATTCAGGGAATTTTGATCTTTTTCTCTCTCTGAGAATTTACTGCCAACACTGCCATGTAGATGAATCTACTCTTAATTAAAAAAAAATTAGCCTCGTAGCACAAACTGAAAAAGTTTAAGAACCAAAGCCGCTCCTCTCAACTTTGACTTTTTGTTTTGCTGTTTAATGTAGAATTTTGGATTACCTCTGGATTCACTGTAATGAAGAATCATCTGCTGTAGTGACATCTACAAGAACTAACTTGACTTGGAAATAACTTACTGGCTTATGGGGAGTCATCTACAACTATAACTTTGGAGGTAAATAAGGCATGATGTTATTGCTTGTTTTATTTGTTATCCGGGTTGTTGTTTTTTTTTTAATGAAAACTTATGTTGAATAAGAACTCCTTTACTATGAAAGCTTTGGTATTAATATAATTGACTGGGACTTGGAATTTTATGAAAACACCCTTTTACCTACTCTTGCCTTGAATATGTGTATTCATTTAAGGCTTAGTTGAAAATTTAGGATCTTGTTCACTATTGTTCTTTAGGGTGCTTTGAAGAAAATTTCATTGTATGAATCCATGAAAGGTATTAACATCTAATATCTTGGCTGTTTTATGAATACTTACGTTTTATGAATATACAAGGTTGTTTGAAATTTATCTTTTCCATTTTATTATCTTAAGTAGAGATTTCTCTATTGAAAAGTATAAAGCTACACAGATTGGAGAAACATATCAAGGGAGAAGGATATCCCAATGATTCAGTAGGTATTTTCTCTAGACATTAAAGAGATGATGTATTAGACAGTTCCTGGAACATGGCTAGAGCTTGACATATTATTTTTGGTTGATGACATGGTTGCCCTTCACAGTCAGAGGTGAACACAGGATGTGAAAAGTAAACAAAGTCTGAAAGAGCAGCTTGTGCTGTAGCATTTAATATTCTTTCTCTGTCAGCACTGACCCAGCTTGTTTTTCTAAGGGCCTGCAGTGTGGTGAAGCATCATGAGGGAATAATGGACTGTCTGAGCATGGGCAAACAGAAAAGAAAGATGATATCTGAAGTGGAAGTGAGGCTCAGAATTGGAAGCCAAAGTGCACTTTGTCAGTTAACTACTTGGGGAAAGTCACATAATCTGTGAGACCAAAAAAAAAAAAGACATAAGGAAAGAAGAACTGGAACCTAGATAAAAGGACAAATTGTATACACTATTGGCTTCTCCAATATCAGTTCTGTGTTTCTAGCTCATGGCTGGGAACAGGGTCCTGAGGGCATCCAACCATTACTTACTCACCCTGAATAACTGGGTCACACAGAGTGGCCATATCCTGATACCTTGTATCCCTAAACTTTTTGGTCTCTGGTACGGTGGAGGGGCCTTCTGTGGTAAGGTTAGCTACCCTAGATTACTACAGATTGCTAATTATCATTGTAAACTACATCAAAATCTAATAAAGAATTCCTTTGGGCAGAGCTTCCAGAAACCATAGTCTAATGTCAGCCTCAAAAGTAATGGCATATGTGAAATACTAGATAAGAGTCTATGTGTGTCTCAGTTGCCTCTTTTAGTAAATACATCAATCTCTACTGAGGTCCTGCTATTAATACTAAATGAGATCAAGCATACATGACACTTTGAGAGGAATAAAGCATATACTCTGTATTTGAGCTGGATAACTTATTGTATGATAAGTGCAGAAAGAGCCTCAGACAAAGCACCTAAGTGAAGCATATTCCACGAGAAAAGGAAATCTTGAGGCTTGGTGCCTACGTTTATTCATGGGAGATGCAGGAGAGGGAGGAGGAGTGCAGGAAATGGGAACAGGACGAAATGAAATAAAATAGTAGCAAAAAAGATCAAGGATTCTTCTGTGAATTAAAAAAAAAAATCATTGGCAAAGTACATACACTTCAACAAGGGTGCCTAAGTTTCATCATCTGCAGGACACAGACGCCAGTTTTTAAATATTTTTTTAAATATGGCCTGTGATGTAATTATGGATGTAAAATTATATCTCCTAGCTCAAAGAGAACTGTTGAAAGAACAGCAGCTGCTTTGTTTGTTGAGAATGTCAGTATCATTATTTTTATGGGATGCTTCAGAGAAACACTAATTTGTGAAAGAAAAGCATCCCAGAAGGCAAATTTGACAATTTAAATTCTCACGCTTAACGTGTTTGGAGGATCATAATTAATTGAAAGATAATGAAAAGCTGAATACGGCTTTGTTCAACTTCTTCATGAAGCCAGTGAAGTGATTCAGAATTAAAATTTCAAAATCTGAAAGAAGAAAGCATGCTATGCTTTAGACAGAAAAACATGAGGTGGCTGAGAGATTATGAAATGCTGATGGGCATCCCAACAGCATTCTAATACAGTTTCAACTGGATTGAGACTGTAAGAATAAGCAAAATCCCTTCCCACACTGATAAACACATACTTGTATATGGCATTCCATTTTTGAGGCAGACTTAAATAGTATGCTAGTTTATTATTGTCTGGAAAGTGAAGCCAATGAAAAACTGCCAATTTGGCCCTTTTAAGGAAATCAAAACCTAATCTTGTCTCAAAGTCAATCATTTTTGCTAGGTTTAATAACTAAACCAATTTGTGGGCAAACCTTAAGAAATGGAATCTTAAGAAATGGAAACCTCTGGAGGAGTTTCAAGAACAAAGTGTAGCTCCAATTAAAATCTAAGAAGAATCATGAACTTCAGCACCTAGATTCCATAGTGCATACATGTTAAGTTGCTTTAGTCATGTTCGACTCTTTGTGCCCTGTGGACTGAACCCTGCCAGGCCCTCTGTTTGGGGATCCTCCAGGCAAGAACACTGGAGTGGGTTGCCATTTCCTCCTCCAGAGGATCTTCCTTATACAGGAATCCAACCTGCGTCTTTTACGTCTGCCTGCTTTGGCAGGTGGGTTTTTTACTACTAGCACCATCTGGAAGCCCCCTATACACACCTAGTACCTGGCAAAAAGAAGGTGATGGAAAACCATGAATGAGTAAGTTCAGTGAATGAGTAAGTAAATGAAGAGAGATACTTCCCCAACCTCTATGGAGATCAATTCTTTTTTATGAAAACAATTTTATATAGTCAATCTAGGTGTAGAATGTAATTTATATTAACTTTCTATCTGTTTTCTAATATAGTCTGGGAATTAATTCATCCAGTATAGATAACATTTTAAAAAGAAATGCCATTTTGAGTTTTAAATAATCAATTTTAAATGGGGTTTTATAAATATTAGTCATTGTAATAACTGTCACTTTAGTACTCTGCCATGCCTTGCACACGTATCATCTCTTTTGTACTTACAAAGAACCAACAAGGTTAGTTTTAGCAACCCATTTTCTAAAGGGAACAAAGGCTCAGAATGCTAAATTACATGCTCAAAACTACACAGCTAGTAAAAGGCAGAACGAGGAGTCACAAACAGTCTGATTCTCAGGCTCACCATCTTAATCTTTAAACTGTCTTATGAACAGCTAATGAACATTTTAAACTTTGAGACACAAACCCCTTTCAGAATATAGATCCCTTCCTGAGATTAAATATGTATGTGTACATTGACAGGTAACTTCTAGAACATGGAGACACGGGGCAAACCCCATCCCCATATAAATGCTAGACTTAGGTCAGAAAATTTATGAAATACTAAGGAAAATTAGGAAGAAATATGAAAATTGCAACAGAAACTTCCATCACATACATAAACAAATATTAAAAGAAAAAAGGGATACTGAATTTTTTAAAGTAATCACATATTCTATAATAAGAAGTATGGTGTCCACTGCAACAAAACTTCAAATATAGTATCTATCATTAAATGTTAGCAAAATTATATTGCAAAATTTTTTCTTCTCTTTGATCTTCTCCCCTCCCCTTCCCACCTCACTGTGTTCATCTCCCCCCACCCCACATCTCCTTCCCTCAATACTGTGAATACATATTTAGTGACTGGCACATTATGTCCTGTTCTGGGTGTTTATGATATACCAGGAAAAACAAACCAAAACACAGAACACCAGGCTGAAACAAAAATCACTGTCTTCCAGGAGCCTATATTCTAGTGGGAGGATACATGATAAACATGATCTAATAGAAAGTGATAAATGCTATATTGAAAAAATACAGCAAGTTTTGCAGGTATGGGAATGACAGAGGCAAGTGGTTATTTTAAAGGGGATGGTCAGGATAGCGCTCACTGAGAAAAGCATATTGAAGCAAAGCTTTAAAGGAGGCAAAGGAGTTAACCAAGTGACTTTCAGAGGAAAGGCTGTTCTGGACAGAGGGTCAGTCAGTGAATAGGCACAAAGCAGGAGTGTGTTTGATAAGCTTAAAGCAAGGAAGGAGACTGTGTGGCTGAATGGAATGAGTGAGGGGTTAGAACCAAGAGATGAGGTCAGAAAGCTAATGGAAGCCAAAAGACACAGAGTGGATACAAACACAAGACCCGCGTATATGCTGTCTACAAGAGAGCCACCTCAGGCCTTGGGACACACACGGACTGAAGGTGAGGGGATGGAGAAAGATATTCCTTGCAAATGGAAATCAAAAGAAAGCTAGAGTAGCAATACTCATATCAGATAAAAATAGACCTTAGAATAAGGACTATTACAAGAGACAAGGAAGGACACTACATAATGATCAAGGGATCAATCCATGAAGAAGACATAACAATTTAAAATATCTATGTAACCAACATAGCAGCACCTCAATACACAGAGCAAGTGCTAATAGCCATGAAAGCAGAAATCAACAGCAACACAATAATAGTGGGGGACTTTAATACCCTACTTATACCAATGGACACATCATCTAGAGAAAAAATTAATAAAGAAACATAAGCTTTAACATGACACAATAAACCAGATAGACTTAATTGACATTTATAGGACATTCCATCTGAAAACAGCAGAATACACTTTTCAAGTGCACAAGAACACTCTCCAGGATAGATCACATCTTGAGTCACAAATCAAGCCTTGGTAAATTTAAGAAATTTGAAATTGAATCAAGCATCTTTTCCAACCACAACACTATGAGATTAGAAATCAATTACAGAAAAAAAAAAAAAAACTGTAAAAAATCACAAACAATACACTACTAAATAACCAAGAGATCACTGAAGAAATCAAAGAGGAAAAAAAATACACAGAAACAAATGACAATGAAAACACAGTGACCCAAAACCTATGGGAGGCAACAAAAGCAGTTCTAAGAGGGAAATTTACAGCAATACAATCCTAACTCAAGAAACAAGGAGGGGATATATGCATACATATATCTGATTCATGTTATTGTATAGTAGAAACTAACACAGCATTGTAAAGCAACTATACCCCGTTAAAAAACAGACAGCTATCTCTTAGAGGAATTAAAATGAGAAAAACTTTATACTACCTTGCCTTAGTCCATTTCCCATACTCTTCACTTCTTGACATGGATACAGGTTTATGCTTGGTCTCATAATTCTTTTTGTCTGAGGAACTTCCTGAATTTTGTATATATTTTGAAGGTAGAGTCACTGAGACTTCTAAACATATTAGATGTACCCTGTGAGAGAAAGCAAAGTCAATATGACCCCAATGCTGATAAATCACAATAATAATAGCACCAAATGATTTTTTGCATACATTTAGGAAGAGATACTAGGGTGAAAAAAAATTCAACTCTAAAGAATACAACTTGATACACCTAGTGTATTATTTTATAATCTGATATGTGCCATGGATTTTTCTGCCCCTCAAAGTTCCAAAGTAAAGTGAAGTGAAGTTGCTCAGTTGTGTCCGACTCTTGGGAACCCCATGGATTGTAGCCAACCAGGCTCCTCCATCCATGGAATTTTCTAGGCAAGAGTACTGGAGTGGGTTGCCATTGCCTTCTCCAGGGGATCTTCCTGGCCCAGGGGTTGAACCCAGGTCTCCCGCATTGCAGGCAGACACTTTACCCTCTGAGCCACCAGGGAAGTCTTCCAGTTTCAAAGACCTGTAGAAATCCCAAGGAGGGACCACAGATACTACACTCTTCCCTCCTTGTCCACCTGGATGCAAAACTCAATCTCTCCTTCACAAAACAAAACTTCCCTTCACCAGTTTCAACAAGAAATCTACTCCTCCCATGTTTACCAGGTCTCCTCACCTTTCGTTTACTTTCTCATGCAGTCTTTGTTCCCTCTCTATGAAACTGCTTTCTGTGAATTTTGAATTCTTATTTTGTGTAGAATATAAGGATCTCCTGCCCTCAGCACTCGATACATAAAACCCCTGAGGGAGGTTATCAGAATAAAGGAGGTATCAGAACCCGCCTTTCTTAAGAAGTTAGGTTTATAAATACACAGTAATCTCCTAAGGAAAATTCCCCCAGAATTTGCATGCAGGAGGTTTAGCAGCAGTGCTCTTGAAAACAGAAGTGCTCTTTGCAAGGGAAGTGAATTGTGCAGAGGTAGGATTTGAAATGGTTGAAACAGCAGCCACAGAGATCCCTCAAGGCTGAGATGATCCTACAATGGAATTAGAATGTCCCACATTAAGGAATGTGGCCCCACAACAATCAATCATCGTATATGGCTGCCCCCAGGAACTGGGGAACAGAGACTTGAGCAAGGCAGTTTCCTTCAGCTGAGGGCAATTCTCAGAGCTGGAGGCACCTGTAAGTAACCAGCAGCCACAGCATAGGGGATCAGGAAGCCTTAACCAGGAAGGGGCATCTAGGAGGTGTCCAAACGCATCCACTACAATCCTTCCCATGTCATTTAGTTCTACTCGCTTCATGTCGTATATTCCCTCAACAAGGGAACAACTTCTCCAGGAATACCATTCACCTCCTTTCCAGGGAAAACTTTTAGAAGTTTAGTGGGACAAACTACAGTGTCAGCCTTCTTCTCCCTTTCTCCCTCTTCCCCTGCCCTAGCCCTACAACTATATTCAAGACCATACCTGATATTTATAGTCTCCCTCATCTCTTAACCTCATATACTAGAATCCACCCACCCTTGACTGCCACTGGGTAATCAGCCGGTCTCCAGCACTTACCTGGTGGGATGACCCAGTCCAGACCCCCCCCCCAGTCCCCCCCAGATCTGGGGGATCTGGGCTCATAGTTGCTGTGCCCTTTTCAGGATACGGCTTCTGCACAAGTGCATTTACCATTAAAATTGGTTAGAGGAATACCAAGAGCCCAGTTCCCTTCACCTCCTTTCCTAAGCAGATCACTTGGGTGCCAAATCTACTTTTCCCTGATCCTACTATGTAACTTACGGCTTCCCTGGTGGATCAGATGGTAAAGAATCTGCCTGCAATGCAGGAGGTGTGGGTTTGATCCCTGGGCTGGGAAGATCCCCTGGAGAAGGAAATAGCCACACGCTCCAGTATTCTTGCCTGGGAAATCGCATGGACAGAGGCACATGGCAGGCTACAGTCCATGGTGTTGCAAGAGTTGGACACGACTGAGCAACTAAACGATGACATTATGTAATATGTAACAGCAGTCCTACCTTCTAATTATTGTTTCTGTTCACGTGCTCGGTTGTGTCTGACTCTTTGTCAGAGTCAGGTACCCCTGCCAGAACTGTCAATCCCTTTTTTGCTTACTGGCACAAAGAACCAAAAGTAACCATGTGACAGTCATAGCTGAAGTTTAATGGGACTCCTGTGGAGGAATTCCCAGGAATTCCCCTGGGAATCAAGTCCATTAAAATCTTACAGGACTGTGGGGATGGGAAGAACAATTTTCTCAAATGGGTCACTGGAAGTGATAACAAACACAGACCCTTCTTGTAACCCGTAGTTCCCAGACCCATGAATTTCCCTTGGGGAACACAGTATCACATAACAGTTGATGATATAGGGTGTGTTCTTTATTCTGGAGGGTGAAGGTATATACCACATTCTTGCACAGTATGATTTCCAACTTCCCACCTTTGGTGTATACCTTCAAAAAGCCATTCTATCACTCTATCAGGCTGGCCGAATCAGAGTGGTAAAATGCAATAGACCAGTGGATCTCATGGTTAGGTGCCTACTGTCACACCTCATTTGCTTTAAAGTGCACTGCTTGGTCCAATGCAATTTATGCAGGATCACATATTGGTATATCAAACATTTTGTTTGCTCTTGGATAACGGTGCAGCCAATGAGCCTAATGAGCAGGAAAGGCAATCACATAGAGAACATCAAACTAAATTTCTTCCTCTCGAAATTTCACGGACACAGTGTAACCAACGTTGTCTAGTTGGTCCCCTTAAGGCATGGGGCCATACTAGAGGGAAGGATTAGTCTTGCTGCTGGCTGGCCAAATGATTGGTCTGCCCTGGTGAGTGGTGGTACATGTTGCCGGGCTCATGCTATGTAGCTTGTCTCTGTAGCTTCTCCTGTATAAACCCTCTGTGCAACACTGCAGTGACTTTCAACAAAGACTGGCTAAGTTCTACTACATGGTTATTTAGTATCCCTTCTGCAATGATTTCTCTCTGTAGGCATTAAAAATATTAATTAATTTATTTGCTGTTCCCGGTCTCTTAGTTGCAGCTCGTGGGATATTTAATTGGTTGCATTCAAACTCTTAGTTGTGACAGGTGGGATCCAGTTCCCTGACCAGGGATTGAACCTGGGCCCCTTGCATTGGGGACATGGAGTCTTAGCCACTGGATCCCATAGAAGTCCCCTCTGGTGGACACTTTGATGTGAAACAAAGACATTCACACTTCGTGTCTATGTTTATATGTCAATTCACATGCCTCTTCTTCAAACCTCTTTTTCTCACTCTTTATCCTTCCAAGCCCCTGAACAACTAGGCAAACCATGTCATTGCTAATGAGCCCATGAGTAATCTTACAATCTACTTCTCTTCTGACACAAAGCAGATAATCACCCACACACACAATCCTCTGCTAATGGCGAGACTGTCTCTCACTGCTGTCTTTCAAGGTCACCCTGAGCAAAGCTTTTGGGCAAGAGTCCAAATTATGTATCAGTCGTCTACTGTGGTGTAACAAACCACCCCAAAACCAAGTAGTTTAAAACAACAACAGCTTATTATTTCTTAAAACAAGATGACAAATATGGCCAAGGATGGAGACAAATTAAGTGGAATGAAGATGACTCATAAAATGAAGATGTCTAGAATGCGATCATGATACTGTCAATAAACAAGGCAGGACATGAAACAGAGACTGAACTAGACAATACAGTTTAAAATAAGTATAGGAGATAAACTAGAAACAACCTTTAAACTTCTGACTAAACAAAACCAGAATTCCTTACCTTTGCCTCAGGCTTCTTCTCACTTTCGACTCTCATTTCTTGTTTTTTTTATAATTGTATTTTTTTTTTTATTTATTTTTTTTTTTATTAGTTGGAGGCCAATCACTTCACAACATTTCAGTGGGTTTTGTCATACATTGACATGAATCAGCCATGGATCTACACGTATTCCCCATCCCGATCCCCGCTCCCACCTCCCTCTCCACCCGATTCCTCTGGGTCTTCCCAGTGCACCAGGCCCGAGCACTTGTCTCATGCATCCCACCTGGGCTGGTGATCTGTTTCACCATAGATAGTATACCTGCTGTTCTTTTGAAATATCCCACCCTCACATTCTCCCACAGAGTTCAAAAGTCTGTTCTGTATTTCTGTGTCTCTTTTTCTGTTTTGCATATAGGGTTACCGTTACCACCTTTCTAAATTCCATATATATGTGTTAGTATGCTGTAATGTTCTTTATCTTTCTGGCTTACTTCACTCTGTATAAGGGGCTCCAGCTTCATCCATCTCATTAGGACTGGTTCAAATGAATTCTTTTTAATGTCATTTCTTGTTAAATACCCTCTTTTGCTGCTATTAGAAACAATTGTGAGGAACCGCCCTTCCATTCCCTGCCTTTACGCTATTCCTTCAACAATGGAGCCTCCCTGTAGTTTCTCTGGTAAGTTTCCTCATGGAGGCTCGATTTGTTTATGTACATCCTCACTGCAGAAAAAGAACTTGAGTTGAATCAGAAAAGGTAATTAATTATTTCACAAAGGGCTAGGGCATGAGGGGGCAGGAGGGAAGCACCAGCCTGGTGGTCCAGTGGTTAAGCATCAGGCTTGCGATGCAGGGGTTTCATCCCTGCTTGGGGAAGATCCTACATGCCACCGGAACGGCTTAAGCCAGCGCCCCACAACTACGCCTGCGCTCTGGAGCCGTGAGCCGCAGCTCCTGAGCACACGTGCAGCGCTACTGAAGCCCGCATGCCCTAAAGCCCCTGCCCTGCAACAGAGAAGCCGGTGCAATGAGAAGCCTGCACACCGCAACTAGAGGGTGGCCCCTGCTCTCCACAACTAGAGAAAGTCCGCGCACAGCAATAAAGATCCAGTGCAGCCAATTAATACATCAACTTTCTTCCCCAGAACCCACTGAAATCCTTGGCGGCAGGGCCCACTGCTTAACGACCTCCATGCGGCTGTACAAAGTACCTCCAGGTGTTTAAAGTTTGATGACTGAATGACTCAGTACCTTCACACTTAGGCCATACAGCCTTCTGAGATACTTTGTAGTCATTGATCATTTCTGTAAGTTAAAATCTTTGAAGTCAGAAACCTGTTCATAATTTTGCTTTTCCTAGCATGTAGTCAAGTGTCTTGACACTTGAGTTTTAGCAGCAAAATATTTCATTGGTTATGAGGATTATCACTAATCAAGGACATGTGAAAAGGGAGGGTGATTTGTGAATGACAAGTACAGCCTCAGTGGATTCCACAAATCCACCTGTGAAGGCGGAATGGCCCTTTAGAGACGTCTTGAAATGAAACAAGCAGGACAAGCCTTGGTACCCTGCAGGACCCAGACGCTGAACGTGTGCTGCGGCCCAGGAAGAGGGCAGCATTGTGGGTGAGGCAGCTTTCCTGAGCCAGGGGCAATGCCTAAAGGATGCAGCTGTGAAGGGTCAGCATCCAAAATTCCAATCAATGTAGGTAAGTTGGTTCTAGAAGCAAACGTTGGTGGTGCACAGTAGCATCCAATACAGCATCCTGGGGTATAGATGAAAAGACAAGACTGAATTCACTTTTGGCTCCCAAGATTCAAACTCTTCTGTGAGCCCAAATAACTCCTTTTTTTTTTTCCTTTGAGGATTTGAGTTGGCACCTGAGCTACTTATTTTTGACTCTGCCCTGTCACTTGGATACTAGGAAGTTTTCTCACACTCACTTACACAGCGCTAGTCACTCACGCCAACACCGCCACTGCCCAGGCCTAACCAGGAAGTCTTCCTGCACCAGCAGACATTTCTGTGGCATGTGGCTTTCTGGGTGTCATACAGTTGTCCCTGCAGCCTGAAGATCACAGCTTTAGAGAATATGGGTCTGAAAAAAAAAAAATTCCCACTAGCACCCTCTGTCATCCTTTCCACTATCAGAATCAAGGCTGACTTTCAGGTTAATGATTCCTACGTACAAGGAAGGAACATCAGTTTCTGCTCTTTTCAGCCCTCACGTGCTTAATCTCTGCCTCCTATAAGAAGGATGAGCCAGAATATCTACTGGGCAATTTTGCTTGTAGGGATTAGTTTTCTCCTTGGTTCCTCCTTATTTCCTGCTGTTAGTTTCTGGGTGGCTCAAGGAAAGTCTCCTATAGCAAGTGTTGTTTGCTTGGAAATACCCATCTTTCCTGTAAGCAAATTTTTTAAAGGAGGGAGAAAGATAATTTCACCTGCCAGCTCTAGGTATTGAAAACGCACCAGGTAAATGAGTAACTCCTAGGTTAAAAGTAGATGGTCCCAGCTTTCTGAGCTCAGACTTCATACATTAAGTTAAATTACACAGTCTCTCATCAGGTTTTCTGAGTTTCAGACCAGAACTGGAAGTTGGAGACCACTCCTTGGGACCTTACTTGTAGGGAAGTTGATTTTACTGGGAAGGCTGTTATACCAGCATCATCAGCTGTAACTCCCCATGTCTCCACGGAGGCCTCCAGTTCAAGTCTGCCATTTGGTTGGGTTTCATAAAAACAGCATCTGTCACCTTTCTGCTACAGTCAATCTTTGCTAAGAGGGAGAATTTAGATCTTCCATTCTAATGCGTCTCCAATAACACCTTACTGCATGTTGCTCTTGTAATAACATGCTTTGACTGAATCTGAGTTTTCAAACTGTTCAATAGCACTTTGTCATACAGCTCATTGCAAAAGACTCCCGAGTATTAACACATTTCCAGAGAATTCTCTGTCTTGTTGGTGCATGGTAGGGGAGCAGATGTTTGAGGCTCTGCAACTTTCAACGTTTTCAAGTTCACTTGTCAACACTGTCAAGTATTTGGTCACAGAGGTGAAGCTCTGGCGGGACTGAGATCATGTGTACCTCCTACTGCCGAGCTTGTAAGTTTCCTTTTAATCTCCTTCACATCTCTGCCTCTGATACCTGCTACTACCACCACACAGGATGCTCTTTTCAAACTCACAGTTCCACTGTCTGTTCCCTAAAAGTGGACTGCCTGAGAATGTAAGCTAGTTGTATGGTTAAGAGCTTAGCAGCTTCTGATGCTAGTTCCAAAGCTTGCTGATAACGGATTCAACAGTAGATGTCCTGCCCCTGAGGGACTCTATGTCAACAAATGCAGCTTGGTAGGGGCCTTTGGTCAGGCAAAATCACAGTGCCCATGCACACACTTCCCCTTCCAGACAGAATGTTATGTTTTGGAGTCTGTTGAGGTAAACTCCTAAAAAAAAAAAAAAAAAATCCTCATTTGAAACTTGGTTTGGTTTTGGCTTATATAATAGTATGATACTTTGCATTTTGCTTAAAATATTCAGTCTTGAGCAGTGTGTCCCTGTACAAGAACTGAAAATTTGACCTCAGAGTAGATCTCTACTTTGGGTTCCCTATGAGACTGCTTAAGGTTCTTAGAAGGGCTGTTGTTCAATTGGGAATAGAGGGTCTGTGAGGCACATCCTAAAAATCCATACAAGGCTTTTGAAAGATTCTCTGAGAAATCACCTGAAATCTTTCTATGTCTGAAGAAAGGATTTTATAGTTATACATCTTGCTTCATATTTACCGTAAAAGATCATGTTTCCAGACAGCACTCTGAATTTGCTCTTTGCCCTGAGGCTCTTTTTTTTTTTTTTTTTAACTTTTGAGAGTCTTCCTTTGGGAGAGACTAGGGATGAGAATTGATTTTATTTTATTTTTTTGTTTTATTTTTAAACCTAGCAAAGCAAGGACAATTTTTATTTGTCCTACATACTCCTTGAAAATGGAATAATTTCTATTTTAATTCATATCTCTTTATTTTTATGATAGCAGCTAGAAGACCTTAGCTGACACTTTGAACATTTAGCCTAGAAATAGCCATATCCAGATCAATCAGTTCACTAGGTGCAGTTCTGTCTTCTGCAGTGACAGAAGCTTCCCACCACTGCATATCCAAGGCCTTCTATCTTCCAGCCCCCAGTAATGCTTCACTCGCTCTCCTTAAGGCCTTCACTGATGCCACTTCAGTGCTCACTGGTCCTGGTAGCACCCTACTTCTAGGTAACAAAATCTAACTTTTGCTACGTAGCACATCTCCCTAAACCTACTAATATAAAACAACATTCATTTTATTTTGCTCATGCTTTTGTCTGACAGGAGTTTGGGGAAGGGCTCAGCTGGGTAGATCCTGCTTAGGGTCTCTCATGCAGTTGTTGTCAAATGTTGCCAGGGCTGCAGTTCTCTGAAAGCTCAGTTGGGCTGAATGTCCAAAAAGGCTCACTCTCATGGCTGGCTGTTGATGCTAACTGCCCACCGAGAGCTCAGCTCACCAGTCCCCCAGGACACACACATGTGGCCCCTGCATCTGCTTAGTTTCCTCACATCTCCCAAGCTTTGGGTGGTTGGAATTTTAACACAGCAATTCAGGACCTCAACTGTGAGTGTTTACTTAGGTTGAATCAGCTTTGGTAAATGCACTTTTTACATATCATGCAAGGTTATAAACAGGACAATAAAAACAGGCCAAAGAGAAGACTTAAAAGCCCCCGTTATTGTTCCTTAACACCCCCATCTCACAAGTTACCATATTTACAAGTAGAAATATCTTCTGAGAAATGTCAGGCACACTGTTTGAATCCTTTGAAACAAAACAATTTCTGTGATACACGTATAGTTATGCCAAGAAGTCCATCTGCCAGGCAGAATTTCATCCTTTAAATACCTTGTTATGGCAGCACAAAAGAACACAATGAGCTCTGTTTAGAGTGTCAGTCTTCCATCTCTGGGCTAAAAGGATTAGGTCTAAATTGCCCATCATTACGTAAGACGACATGAAAATGTTTGTTCCTTTTGTCCTTAAAAGTACTTCACGGTGTTTTATGAAAAGCCAAAAAAAAAAAAAAATGCTAATTGAAATAAGAAATCTATTCAAAAGGGCATAAGCAGTAGATTTGCCAGCATTCCAATTTATGCTATTATTTGTTTAACACACAAAAGTCATGGGAATTTTCAAATATAATCATTTGTTGGGTATGACAGGGGGTTGAGGAAAGACCATATAGCACGATGATTAAAGCAAGCATTGTGGAGTCAGATCTGACTTTAGCCTCTGCGGTTAATAAGTGTGACTAGGAAATTTACTTAAACTCTCTGTGGCCCATTTTCCTCATTTGTAACATAGAAATAAAAGTATTTGCCTTCTGAGGTTGTTTTAAGGGTTAAAGGAAATAACACATGCAATTTACTGACCAGGGCTTGGCCCAAAGTACACGTATAGTTAACAAGTCACATGAGAGGGAGTATACATACTTTTAACAGGTAGTGTGTGTGTGTGTGTGTGTGTGTGTGTGTGTGTCTCTGTATGTATGAAAAAGAGAGAGAGAGGGTGGGAGAGAGAGAGAGACTGAGGGATAGAAATTGGGGGAGAGGGACAGGGAATATTTGGGGAAGGATATATCATTAGCATAGTAGCAATGTAGCATGAATGTGATGGCACTTCCCTGGGGGCTCACTGGTAAAGAATCCACCGGCCAATGCAGTATATGCAGGTTCAATCTATGGGTTAGAAAGATTCCATGGAGAGGAAAATGGCAACCACTCCGGTATTCTTGCCGGCAGAATCCCATGGACAAAGGGGCTTGGTAGGATACAGTTCATGCAGATGCAAGAGTTGAACATGGCTTAGTGACGAAACGACAAACACCAACAACGAATGTGATAGTTACTTGTCAATGCGAATTTACTTGTGAAGGAAGTACTTTGAATTCTGAAGATATTGGAATGAAGAAGGAACGGAATGTCAGGAAGTGTCTGGAGACTTCTGTGACTTTGAGAGCATCACTTGTCTCCAGGACAAAGCAGGAAGCTGAAAACACTTCTCGCCTCCTGCTCCCTCTTCTGTTCTCTGTCAATTCTAATTTTGTACCCAGCCCTCCCCCTGGCACTTCTAGGCCCCCGGGGTCAGAGGTTGTACCTTGGAGAAGACTCAGCTATCTGCTAGGTGAAATAGTTGAAAAGCCACCGGGCCATTACCAAGTGAAAGTGAAGTCGCTCAGTCGTGTCCGACTCTTTGCGACTCCATAGACGGTGGCCTACCAGGCTCCTCAGGCTACGGTCCAGGAGCTTTTCAGGCAAGAGTACTGGAGTACCCACATTTCCTTCTGCAAATAATTTAGAAGTATATTCATATTATTATGGGAGGGAAGCCTAATTTGATATAAAAAGTTAATTTTCCTAAGGAAGAAGAGTTGGGGAAGGAGTGAAAGAAAGATTTTGAGGTGGGCAAGGTCTTTCCTTGCTTTTCAGATGAACTGGTGAGGCCATTCCTGTCTTAATCTGTGGAATTAGGCTATTTGGAAGAAATGCATTCTGCAATATGATGGATTAATCTTGCCATTATTAATTTAATAAGTTCCAATGCTTAAGGCTTATTTCTATAAAGGTTTTGTTCAAAAAATAATATTCAGCTTAGCTTTGTTGCTGTTTAGTCACTAAGTCGTATCCGACTCTTTTGTGACCCCATGGACTGTAGCCCACCAGACTCCTCTGTCCAGGGGATTTTCCAGGCAAGAAGACTAGAGTGGGTGGCCATTTCCTTCTCCAGGGGATCTTCCCAACCCAGGGAGCAAGCGCGTGTCTTCTGCTTTGGCAGGCGGATTCTTACCACTAAGCCACCAGGGAAGCCCTCAGTTTAGCCACATACGTAAAATATAAGTGGCCAATTTCTAGGTTTAAATAAAATTAAACTTTTAATTTTACCTTAATACAGGTCTGTTCAAAAGCAATTCTGTTAATACCCTTCAAATAACCTTTTAAAATATTACTTATGAATCTATGCACCGTGATAAAATGTTTCCTGTTTTTCTTTTCCCCAAGGCTAAAGTGACAGAATTATTAGCTTTTGATAGGGTTAAACAATAACTACTCATGCTTACCTTTGTGAAAGAATGGAAAATAAATATGCCTTGAAGCACTGTAACAGTTGAAAAGATTCCCATACTTCAGTTCCTTCTTACTTTTCTTTTTCCTAGAAAAGCCCAGAGAAATTTAAAATGAATCTTTTAAATAATTTTTTCTCTGCTTCTCATGCTAAGTAAAATTCCTGTCTCTAAATGTTAACAACACAACACTTGTTAATGGGGACCCTCTTTAATCCTGTGTAGTAGTACCCATAATGTGCCTAGATGCTTGGGATATACCAGTGAACAAAACAGAGGAAAATCCCTTCTATCACAGAGTCTACAATCTAGTGGAGGCAGACAAAATGAACACTCTAAGTATCAAATGTGGTAATAAATGAGAGACCGTGAAGGCAGAAGGGAACACGAAGTGTCAGTGGGGTCTGGTGGGGCTGTGCTTTCAGGCAGAGTGATCAGAGAAAGGTTCTTGAGAAGATAACATTTAAGAAACGATGTGAAGAAAGCAGAGGAGGATGCTGTGTTTTAAATAGCTGGCAGCCAAGTTGTCAGTAAGGGGAGAATAGTGAGAAAGGAGAAGTCAGAGAGGTCCCGCCTGCTGGTCTATCGTAAGGACATTTGGCTTTCATTACATGAAGTTACAAGTAGGAAATGGGAAGCCATTACAGGTGTGTCTACATCTTCTGCCACTCAAGATTCATGCTTCACCCTTCTCTACCCTATTCTCTGGCTCAGGGAAGCTGAGTTGTATTTTCCTCTTTTTCCTCATGACCAATCACATTTTTCCCTTTTGGTTACTTTCCTCCTCTTTCAATTATCCAAGTGTTCCCTCTGTCAGAGAAGCAGAGACCCAACTACCTATATTTCTCAACAGTAGCCCTAAGCTCACTGGTGCCAGTGCTGGGACTAAAATACATATCTCCTGACCTCCTTCAAGACATTCAGTCAGTAACTCTTGGGGGCGGATGGGGGGTGGGGTGGGTGGGGGCTGTGGGGTAGGAGGGGAAGCTCTTCCCACCCTGTCAGAAGATGAGGTCAGTTCTTTCTTACTGGAGGCTTAAAACCTAGAATCCTAGATTACAGAAACATGACCTTTCTGATAGACATTTGGTTAATCTCTTATACTCAGTTTTTTTCTCAGCTCCAAAAATGAGGACTCAGAAATATTTGACTTGATTGACTATAAACTGGTAAATTTTTATTTCTGTTTTTAGTCAATACATATAAAATATTTCATTTTGTAAAATATTTCATCATTACATAGTGTCTATAAAAATTATTTTGCACAAGTCATCAGCTTGTGTCATATGAGATTTGGTGCCCTGTTTACAAATTTATAAGCTGTAGAGGGGTTATGTGAATTCTATATTTTTTGTATAAGAGCATTGATTTTATTTTTATTTGAATTGTGGGCTTCCCTGATGGCTCAGTCAGTAAAGAATCCGCCAGCAAGGTGGGAGACCTGGGTTCGATCCCTCAGCTGGGAAGATCCCTGGAGGAAGGCATGACAACCCACTCCAGTATTCTTGCCTGGAGAATCCCCAAGGACAGAGGGGCCTGATGGGTTGTAGTCCATGGGGTTGCAAAGAGTCAGACACGACTGAGTGATTAAGCACAGAAGGATTATGTGACTTCTATATTTTTTGTGTAAGAGCATTGATTTTATTTTTATTTAAATTGTAATATTCCCCATGATGAATCATTTTTCAATATTATATTTAATTAGAAATAAAGGTATTCAAAAGTTATTACTAAAAACTGTATAGCATGCTATGTTTTATGGTCTTTGAGTTGGGAGCACTGAACTTTGAGGACTTTCTCAGAGTATAGGAGGGAAATAACTCTGAGACTTAGGCTATTACAGAATTTGTGATGAGGAATTCACATTTCCCAGTAGTTTATGCAGCACTGTTTTCACATTACACCGAATCTTCTGTAAAGAGAGACATCAGATTGAAATTTTCCAGAGTATTTCTGTTAAAATCTCCAGAGTTCAGTACTTTTAAACAAATACTGTCCTTTCAGCTTTTTTGCACATTTCATAGGTAATTTCCCCTGTTCCAGAATTTGTTATTTCAAGATACTGAGGCAAATAAGACTGCTAGAAATAAAGAACAAGGGAGGCACTGTTATGTACCAGGTATATGATAATTAATATCTACTTGAGTGGCTGAATCCAATCTTTCCAAAGAAGGCTGGTTTGTTTGGTCTCTCAAAATAATTTTGAATTTTCTCCTAGCAGAGAGATGGTGTGGTGTTTGATTGAGGAAGCTGCACAATGCATTTAGCCAAGACCTAGGGTTAAACCTGCCTTTTAAGCTGTAGAGGATCAGATGGAGTCTTTACGGCCCACTCTGGCTGGGCTGTTTTTATAGTAAATGCTCAAAAGCATGCATTACCTCTCAAATATTAGGATCTGTAGCTGCTGGTTAAAAATACTTCTAAATGGATGCCCAAAACTGAAGTAAAGTCCATACATTTTAAGAATATAAGAAGAAAAGCTTGTAATTTTTAAAACAATTATATTGCATGTGATAAAATGTCTTGTGAGAAAAGATTCTTGCAGAATTTCTGCTTCTCTCTGCATTTGGTTAAATGAAGTGAATCTGTTTAACAAGAATGCATTTTTCAGAAAGAAAAAGACATTTTTCACTTTTCAAAACAATTGTCATTTTTCTCTGTTAGTGAAAGGGCATATAAAAGCTCTAAATATTAGACATATTAGATGATGAATGAGGGCTTATCTATAAAAAAAGGAAGAAGAGTCATTTTATATGTCTCAAAAGCCTTTGTTTATATAACTTTAGATTTTTATTTCAGTATTATATAGGATTTTGGGAATCTGAAATCTGAAAAGGACCTTGAAAGTTACTCAGTTCAGAAACGCAAACAACCACAACAATGTTAACAACATAGCTAACCTTTGAACATACCATTTGCTGGGCCTTGCTTTAGGCTTTACATATGCAATCTTAATCAATCCTGAAAATAACCCTATGATGTAAATATTATTAACTTCATTTGACAGATAAGGGAACTGAGACACAAAATGTTTAACAAATCTACCTGAGGTCATGGAGCAAACAAGTGCAAGAGTCAGTACAAAGGTTGAAGAAACACTTATAAAATTATCCCAGCCAGTTCTATCCATGGAAAGTGTATACAGCTGTTGAGAATGTGATTTGAAGGTGCCAGAAGGTCTACCTAAATACATCACCTTCAACAGTGTGCAACACTGCCTCAAATTCCCACCAACAGAGAAAGTGCTTTGTGTGAAGACAATCCCTCCAAAAGGTTATATTTTTAAAAGGTATTACCTAAGAAGAATTGCCCGTTAATGATAGCATGACAAGAATGATACACATTTTAGGGAGATCTGGATGATAAAAGGAAAAAGGAAAACAAAAGAGTTATTGACAGTAAACACCATAACATATACTCTTGGTCAACCTTGGCAAAATGGGAGGGGGGGTTGTGTGAAGACAAAATTTATCCAATTTGACATTGACTGAATATGGAGATTATCTATCTTAAAATGTCTTCTCACTTTGGAGATACAAACATACTTGATAGTTAAAGCTTTACCATTTGCAATGGTAAAATTTGATTAGCAACAAAAATTATCTATATATAACATATTTTCCTCACCACTTGCCTTTTGGAACAGAAATTCTTAAGTAAGGGTCCCACATATGGACCCCAATTAATACATTAAATTTCAAATATGTATGGGAGAATGCAAAGCACCCTAAGAAGATTATCCAAAGAATTCATCAAATTCTCACAAGTACAGTTGGTTCTCCATATCTGTAGGTTCTACATTCATAGATGTAACCAACCATGGATCACAAATATTTGAAGAAAAAAATTTTAGAAAGTTCACAAAAGGCAAAACTTGACTTTGTTACCTGCCTGGCAACTATTTCCATAGTATTTATAGTGTGTTAGGTATTAGAAGTAATCTAGAGAAGATTTAAAGTATAGGGGAAGATGTGCACAGGTTATGTGTAAATATTATGCCGTTTTACATAGGGTATTTAAGCATCCATGGAGTTTGTTTCTCTCGGTGGGGGGTAGGGAGCTGGAACCAATCTCCCCAAGGAAAATTATGTGTTCATATATGATTCATATCCCCCCCCCCAAATAGTTAAATCAACACAAATCAACCGAGCCCAGCTACACTTCCTACATATCACCTGAAATTAGTGCCTGCTGGAGGTGGTCTTTAACAATGAAAAAAATAGAAGATACAACTGTTTTGAATTATGTGAGCATTCAGGGCTGCATTCAAGCTGATGTTTTAGAAAGCAAAATATAGTATGCAAATAGTATGCAAGATAACATTACACACTCCTGACTTGCTAGAATTATCTTTCACCTTTTCACTGTGTTTTTGCAACAACAAATGCAACTCTTCAGGACTGAGGTTTTAAGTAAATAATGTGCAACAGGGAAGTGAAACAGGTACGTCAATAAAAGTTCTTAGGAAAGGGTTAGGTGAGTGGAATGGGCAGTCAATTAATTAAAAATGCTTTTCAAAATGAACAAACTGCCCTGACTTTCTTGGTGAGCTATTACCAAGGTTCTTTTGAGTTCTTAGAGCATTTTCTTTACTCTGTTTAACAACAAACGTGGGCCAATTGCTCTGAGTTAATTGAAAAGGATTGTTTCCTAGTTGCCAAGAAACGGCGCTTTCTTACATTGTGCAGGCCATTATGTGCACAGATCAAACTTCCTGATTTTTCTTTCAGGGTTTAAGAATATTGGCTGCTGTGATTTAGTCGTCCCTTGAGGAGAGAAGGCAAGTCAAGAAGGATTTCAGGGTGTTGTTCCATTTCAATTTACCAGGTAAGATTTGGATTTATTTAAAAGTGATATCCTCTCCCTCATGCTTAACTTTTCCTAAATCATTTAAATGCTTTTATGAGTGAATGAGTGAATATGAAATGATGATTTTACTTGGGATCATTTTCAAGTAAAAGCATGCTAAAATGATTTTTTTCTTCCAGATGAAGGTTCTGAGGAAAAAGATTTTTTTTTAAAGAAGTTACCCTAATAATGGAGGTCAGTAAGACAGGCTCTAGACTTAATTTCTCATTGATTTCTAAATAATGGATACATGTAAACTGAGAAGTGAGTGTATTTAGGGTTGAAATTTCTAAAATCATTGCTATGAAAGCAAATATCATTATTTCTATTTGGAGAAAAGATTTCAAATCTGACTGGTTCCAGTTGAGACATGGACTTTATATTTGTGAACTTCAAAAGGAAGACTTGTTGATCTTATGTATCAAGTACACAAGAAGTTACTTGTCTCTCTTTTAAAACAAAATCTCTATCTTATCTGTTTTCTGTTGGCTATTTTCCTCATGATTGTGTCTTAAAGATGAAGACAAAATAGGGGTCCTTGAACTCCTTGTGAGTACATGGACCAAATGTAATACAAACAAAAAGTTCACCCTTATTTCTCAGGAAGGAAAATAGCATTTCTTGATTTAAAGTTAATTGCTCCCAGGCAATGTAACATTTACCGTGGGTAATAATTTCGGGTAAGTGCTTGAGGAGGACTCTGTGTATTGAGTTTGTTAGGTCAAATCACCTTCTCACTCTTAAAGAGTTCACACTTTCACAAGCCTACAGGTTGAACTCTGCAATCCTGTGAACTTAAACTTACAACATCACACAGTTTACATAGACTGTATGTTGAAAACAAGCTTTGTCAAATTTGCAGAGGATCCTAGCTTAGTGCTGTTATTGATTCTCTCTTTCAAAGTCATGCTTTACCTCCTCTTCTCCATGGCTCTGGGTTTCCTAGGAATGCATTTCTTTTACAAGGAAGATCATCATCATGGATACAAGTCAGGTCAAATGTTTGTTGTCTCATTAAGTAAGTTTCCATTTGTTCAGAGTTTGAAGACATCTGAGTATAAAGATGACCTGTGCAATAAGGACCCTCGCTGATGCTGGAAAGAAAGCAATGCAGCATGCCTTTACCTGATAAATGATTTGGGTTTTCCAGCAGTGAACCAATACTCTGGTTAGGAAACTATTATGTGAAATAATATGAATCATTATCATGAAGTGATGATTGAATATGACATGCAAACCATCCATTTATTTTTAACTTGTCAAACTGGAAACTCTTTTCTAGAATTTCTATACTTTTTTTTTTTTTTTTTTTTAGAATTTCTATACTTTTTTAAGTAAAATAATAAATCACAGTATTATCAGTTATCACAAATTCATTACACTGTATTTTTTTATGTAGTTGTAAGATTAAGCAGCCCATTTAGATAAATGCATGGCTATAGTTATGTACACTTGGTGTGACTTATTACCATTTTTGAAATAGTGCACTTCTTCCCAGGTAAGACGTAAATTTAAATTTTTCATTCTAGCTTACATTCCTTTTTTCATCTGGTTAAAAAGTTCTCTTTGCCCTGAAAATACACTTTTGATATTATTAGTACTATGGGGCTTAAAGTACCATAGTACTTTAAGCTATGTACTTCCCCAGTGGCTCAGCGGTGAAGAGCCTGCCTGCAATGCAGGAGACAAGGTTTGATCCCTGGGTCAAGAAGATCCCCTAGAGGAAGGCATGGCAACCCACTCCACTATTCTTGCCTGAAAAATCCCATGGACAGAGAAGCTTTGTGGTCTGCAGTACCTGGGATCACAAAGAGCTGAACTTGGCTGAAGCAACTGAGCACATGGTGCTTAAAATATCTATGCTAGTAAGGTTTTTGCCTAGTTGTTTTGAATTTATTGGAGCAAGGTGACAGGTGAATATGTGGAATGGGTGGAGTGGAGCAGAAGTCAGACTGATACAATATCTGACTGGCAGATTTTTTTTTTTCTCATCTAGCACACCATTTCTTCTCTTTCAGTAAAACCAAATGACTGTGACATTAGTAAACTATTAAATATACTTAATAGTGTAACAATAAGTCCTGTTTTTATTTGAGTGTTATTTTTTAAACTAAGCAAATACTAACTGATACTGATTTGCTTCTTTGTGGATTAAGATTTTTACAAAAAGTCTGATGTCCACCTAAGATGGGATGGGAATAAATCTATAAAATTTTTGTTCAACCTTAATTAAAAAGACACTGAATGGCACTGACAGTTTGTAGATCACAGTGGTTAAAATACCATTAGATGATAGAGTTTGAAGGCCACTTACTGATTGTTGAGTCTAATGACTTTGAACATTCATTTTGAGGAGTCCTAGAGATTCCCAAAAAAGCATTATAACAAGGAACCCTTCTGAAGGTAGGGGGAATAGTTAGTTATCTGGTGGTGTAGGGAAAACAAACTGAACTCTCAATCTGCCCACGCTTTTCAAGTCTTTTGCAAGAACATAGATAGCCTAAGAATATTTCACAAACCCTTTGTGGAAATCAAAATTCACTGTATTTTTAGTATCACACTGATCTACAATTCAAGAAACCCAGTCAAGTAGGAGAGTAATTTGACATATACAGTGCAATCAAGGTTTTTGACAGTCCATTCCTCTATTATAGGCACTCAGTATGTCTTTGATTGTTCTAGAATTATTTCAGGGATCCTTACTACTTAGCAATTTTTTAACACCACCTATTTTAAATTATTTTTATAAAAATTTGGATTGTTTACTTTATGGTACAACTTTTAAAACAATTTCAAATATTTCTAAAAACATCATTGTGCCTTTGATAATTTCCCCTATTCCTGTGATATGAAATTTACCAAATTTTAGAAATCAGAATAATGTATAAAGGAATAAAGTATTTTCTTTCTCTCTTACCTAAAAATGGTCTGTAATATTAGAAGACTATCTGTCTAAATGGAGAAGATTATGCAAAATATTTTCATAATGTTAATGGTCCTATTGTTTATCTATACACAATGAGCACCAAAGTTTATCTTGCTATTATAAGCCACAGGAGATATTCCTTTCTTTTATTCTTAATATAGTTTTTTAAACTGGGATTTTAAATTTCTCAGCTGCAGTGATGTGATTTTTGAATCACTCTTATAAATTCCTTTTTCTATGTTTGCTTATAATATAAGTATTTCTAAAACCTGAGAATATTGTCTCTCTTCTTTCCTTCAGAGCAGTTGTTCTCAATTTGGCAATATCTGAAGATATTTTTTGGTTGTCCAAGAAAGGAGGCGTGGTATTCCCTACATCTAGCAGATAGAGATCAGGGAAGCTGCTAAACGTCTCATTATGTACAGGACAATCCCTACTGCAAAGAAGTATCAGATTCCAAATGTCAATAATGCTGAGACTGAGAAACATGGCTCTTCAGGCTTCACAAAGCTCATCCCAGCTAAATATATGATTATAGGTTGGAGTTGTTTTCTAAAATCTGAAATCTCATGTGCCTTCATTCCTTTTATTTATATATTGGCCTCTAGGATCACACGTAATTTTTAATCGAACATTTTGGGAATCTGCTTATAATCTGCTAATCTGATTTTTGGAATCTGATTATTACAAAATAAATATGACAATGGTCACATTATCTTTAGACACATGTCAGGTCATAGTACTAAATAGTGCTTTGTCCAAGTGACTTGTACAATGTGAATGAGGGAATAAAGAATAAAGAAGACTCATTAAGGCAAGACAATAATATAATATCATCTGCTTAATTGTTGTGCTCCTGATTTCATGTCTGAAGTCACTTTTCAATAGCCATTTATTCATTTTGTAGATACTTACTGAGCACCTATCATGTTCCAGAAACAGTTTTTATTGAAAATTCAGTAGTAAATAAGATAAAAATCATATTTTTGCTGTGATTACATTCTAGTGGAAATCAGAAGATCCAAAATCTCCCTTTCTTCAACCACATTGCAAAAGTCTGTTCATACATTTTTTTCATGTAAACCCTCTGTCTCTTTGGAATTGCCAAGAACCTTTTTACTAATTTTTGAATTTCACTTTCTGGCAGATGTCTTTATCTTCAACTTGCTTGATGTGCATCCTAGAGAAGACTGACTTTTGAAGTAAATTTTGAATGAAGGAAAATATAGTTTGATGAGTTGAAATAATGTTAGTAAGAGAAGTCAATATGGCATTTAGGAAAAAAAGACATAAAAGTAAAGATGGAAAATTGTGAGTGGAAAGAAGCCAACTGTGCTTGAAATTTATTTTATTCACTATGCCAAGAAAAAAGGGAAAAGGAAATAAAAGAAAGGGAAAAGAAAAGAAGAAAAAAGTTCCAGGGTAACTGTATCTCAGAGTAATTCATTTCCTTGTGAGGAAAATTCTTCAGAATTTCTTACCAATGTCATAGTTTATTCGTCAGTAGCCACTGATGAAATTATTGGTTTCTTCTTTAGAGAGGGAATGAGAAGTATAAATGAAGCAAGGTATTAATAATTTTAATGATCTAATCTAGACATTTCTTTTGATTTTACTTTGTAGTTTCTTTCCTTTTCAAATGCTTTTTTTCTCAGTGCATGCATAATTGTTTTCTTAGTATACATAGGAGTTAAAAGTTCTGCTAACACATTAATAAGTGAAAAAAGAGATTTGATACTCTAAAATTCTCACTTTGTAAACCTATCAGTTTAAAGTAATCATTTAGCTTATGAAGTTTCTGTTTACCAAAAGCTATATTCTCATTTTCTTCCACTCTTCTGTTCAAAACTAAATTGAGATCATACCCAAGTCAGAGGTTGAAGTGAAGTGAAGTCGCTCAGTCGTGTCCGACTCTTTGCGACCCCATGGACTGCAGCCTCCCAGGCTCCTCCGACAATGGGATTTTCCAGGCAACAATACTGGAGTGGGTTGCCATTTTAAAAATTCCAAAGAAACAATATAAATGTGGCTACAAAAATGTTTAAAAATTATGTGAGTATGTTTTCTAGAGTTTATTGAAAATGAGAGCAATTCTAATACTATGCCTTTACAATTGGTTTTCTAGCAATGATTTGAAAAGAATATATATTTTTAATTTGTACGTTAAAAGTCTTAGTGGTACTGACAGATTACGGTGAAATTGCCTTTGTTGTGTGAGTGAAAAAAGGAGGAATCTTTTCATCTTTGTTCAGGACCCAACTTTGTCATCAATTAAGGCACTGAATTGGGCAAGAATCTAGACTGTCTCAATATAAACTCAGTAAAAACACTTACCTCACAGTGTCATTCAGAGAAGGCAATGGCACCCCGCTCCAGTACTCTTGCCTGGAAAATCCCATGGATAGAGGAGCCTGGTGGGCTGCAGTCCATGGGGTCGCGAAGAGTCGGACATGACTGAGTAACTTCACTTTCACTTTTCACTTTCATGCATTGGAGAAGGCAATGGCAACCCACTCCAGTGTTCTTGCCTGGCAAGTCCCAGGGACGGGGGAGCCTGGTGGGCTGCCCTCTATGGGGTCGCACAGAGTTGGACATGATTGAAGCGACTTAGCAGCAGCAGCAGCAGCATAGTGTCATTATGGAAACTAAATGAGATATTAGTTTAGTACTTATTAAAGAGAAATTGAGTGGTAATATGATGTTCTCCTTTCTTTATAACTCCTAGACTATCACAATTCATTTCATAGAAAAGATTGTAAAGGGAACTTAATGATCATCTAGTTCATTACACATCTGATTCTTAAATTGTTTATGTTTCCCTGGTCAGTAGCCTATGTTTTATTACCCTGATTCTTAAATTGTTTATGTTTCCCTGGTCAGTAGCCTATGTTTTATTACCCTTATTTTATTTACCTCTAATAAAATAAGAGTTACCTTCTGAGACAACAGACATTTATAAATATTAATATTGAAACATTGTCACTTTTATAGGTCAAGCAGTCCAGTATTGGCAAATTTCATATGTTCCAACCTAGTACATATAATATAAAAAGCCAATCTTTTTTCCCAAAATACAGTTTTCTATGATAAAGTCTCACTTAAAAATGCTAGAATGTAAATATAGTTTTATAAACTGCTTTGAGAAAAAATTATAAAAAGACACTACTAAAAAAATAATTCAGTCCCTAAGAACTCTGCGCCAGGACTGACAGGCTAGTCCGTGGGCCAAATTCAGCCTGTCTTGTGGTTTTGTGCAGCCCATGCGGTAAGAATTGTTTTCACATTTTTAAACAGTTGAAAAAAAATTCAAAGAAAGATAATACTTTGTGACATATGAAAATTAAATGAAATTCAAATTTCAGGGTCCATAAATAAAGTTTTCTTGGAACAATCCATGCTCACTCATCTACATATTGTCTTAGGCTGCTATTGTTCTGCAAAGATAGGGTTGAATATTTGTAACATAGGTGTTATGGCTTAAAAAGCATCCAATATTTATTATCTGGCCCTTTACAGAAAAAAGTTAGACTATCCCTGTCTTAGAGTCCAGCTGCCTACATTCAAATTCCATTTTTACTCCTTGGCTCTGTGATTTAGATAAGTTATTTAATCTTTGTGAGCCTTGGTTCCCACATTTTAAAATAGCCATCCTTACAGCACTTATGTCAAAGGATAATTACTAGTACTTAGTACATCATAAGTATTCTCAAAATGTTACTACATTATTAATATTCTTCCAGGTGAAAAACTGTAAATGATTGAGGGAAAAAAAACAACAACAAACTATAGAAACTTGAAAAGCACAGATAGATAACAACTGTTGCATCACTGGGTCAGACATACCTAATGTAGCCACAGAAATGATTTTAATATTTACATCTCACTCATACCACATGGACCATTTCAAGTTAAAAATATTTTAAGTTTCTAAATTTGCAAATGCTAAGCTGCAAAGTAGGGGCTGTTTTCTCCCTGGGACAATGAACATCTGCTGAAACAATTTGTCCAACAGAACATTTGCCTCTGCTGGCCTTTTTTTTTTTTTTTTAAGAAATGGAAAAAGGATCATTGTTTAACTTAAACCCTTCTCAGCTTCTAAACCAAGAAACAATTTCTCTCAGGACTAGATGTTTCTAGGATTTGGGAAAGTAAAGGGGCCTCAGTTTCCCCATCCCCCCATTTTCAAGTAAGGGTAAGCAGGATTTTACTTATTCATGTTTCCTTCTTGTTTGAAAGACCACAGGCTTTTCTAGATGATTTAAGATTTCTGTAGTGCATTGAGCTCCACAGCACTTTCTAAGTCTGAGAGGGACTGGGGGGTGGGGTAGTGGTTATCACACAGCAGAAAAGGGGTCAAGCTTTAAATGACAAAGGTTTTTAAGAAGTAGCTCAGATCTATTACTTTCCATATGCACAGTTAGAGAGGTCTGAAAGGAAGATGATCCAGAATCTTGAAAATAAATAAAATGCTCTCAAAGCTGAAATCCAATAGCATCCTAGAGATAATGGATGGTTAGGTAGAACTGCTGACAAACTTCAAGTCTAAGATGTAGCAGTCAGTTTACCTCTTCTCTGCATTTGTTGCCCCAGGGAAGGCTGAAGAGCGGAAGCTTCAAGCACTCAGCTTTTATAATGCATACTTAAGAAGGCAGTGAATAATAACTATTAGAGTTCTCTAGGTAAACCAGGTTGAATTAAAGATGCTTCTTTTGTTACTCACTTTTAAGTAGAGCTTCTGGTCCTTGGAGATTACACCAAGAGTAATGAGTCATATCTGAAATGAGGAAGGGAAAGTGTCAAATTTCACATTGATTCATGAGAGTAAGCAGGAAAAGCTGCTCACAGTATTTCAATGGGGGCAGGGGGACACAGAAGAGGAGTCCAGAGAATTAAATACTTGAGCATTGAAGAGTTTCTATTTGCTATAAAAGATTGAGGAGCCTTGCTGTTTTCAAATAGAGGACTCTATCATATGTAAATTTTTCCTGAATTTTTAAAAAACTTATTGTGATATAGTTGATTTACAATGTTCTGTTAATTTTTGCTCTACAGCAAAGTAATTCAGTTTTATATGTGTGTGTGTGTGTGTGTGTGTGTGCATGCGCACATGCATACGTGTTCAGTCACTTCAGTCATGTCCAATTCTTTGTCGCCCTGTGGACCGTAGCCCACCATGCTGCTCTGTCCATGGGATTCTCCAGGCAAGGATACTAGAGTGGGTTGCCAGGCCCTCCTCCAGGGGATCTTCCTGATCCAGGGATTGAACCTGTGTCTCCTGCATTGGTAGGCAGGTTCTTTACCACTAGTGCCACCTGGAAAGCCTATGTATACATGTATGTATATATATGTTCTCTGTCCTATTCTTTTCCATTGTGGTTTATCATAGGATATTGACTATAGTTTCCTACTCCTGACTTTTTATTGTTTTCTAATTATTATGTTTGTTTATAAAATGGTCAAGTATGTAAAGAAAAAGAAAATTTTTTAGCTACCACATCAAAAATATTTTGTCACCTGCTATGTATTTTGCCAACCAGTTAAAATCTTTAGCATTGTTCGGTACAAAGCCTTAAGATGACTGTGGGATGGGGGGAAATTTTCCTCTGTTAGAATCTTTTGGATGAGAGTCAAACACTTCTGTAATTTCCTTCACCATTTTTAGCTCCTTGTGGCATCACTTATTTCAAGTATGCCTCTGGAATGTCAAGAAAATGCCAGATATTATCTTGAATGTTGGATTTTAATATAATATCAGGCTAAAGCTGTTCCTAGAGACTTCAGAAATAAAGGTAGAGTGCTTCTTTGTTATCTTTTAGCAAAATGGAAAACTTAAATTAAGACCCCATGGAGCTTTTGGTTAGTCTCCTAAATGTGAGAGTAGATTAGAAAGGAATTTTTAATCCTCTGGTAGTAACAGATATACTTTGCAGGGAGGAGGAGGAGGAGGCGGAGGCGGAATTGAGTAGAAGGAAAACCAGAAGCGAGTCTTGTCACTTAAGTTATCAAATGATCCCGATATTTGGTCCAAAGCCAATGACTTCACTGCAGTTACTTTACTCTGAATATTGGCATTTGAGTACTCCTCAATTAAATCTTTTAGAATAATGATTCAGCAGTACTTCGGAATAAATGTTCCATGGTTATTTCGTCAGTTGAATGTCTACAATTAGAAATTCTATCATTTTTGGCTACTCTGACTCCCTGATACAAGTATGTGAGGTTTGCTGTGCTGGCATCAATAGGGAAAGAATGGTAAAGCATCTAGTCCATACTAAGATCATTCAAAATATAGATGGTCCTTCAATCAAAGGTTTCCGAGGGATTTGTTATGCATGACTAGGCTCATAACACTAAGAGAGGCTTGCTTGCCTTTCTGATCAAGACTTGCTTGCCTTTCTCGATTCTGATCAAGAATCACTGCAATATCAAACAAAGGGTGAATTCTTTCCTAAGAGGCTTATGAGTAATTCAGGTCCCTACAAGCATTCCAAGAACAAGATTCTTTTTGGTTACCAAGATTGTAAGTGTGATTTTGACCCAAAGGCTTAAAATCAAAGCACATATGTTGTGTCTCACTTGTTCTGTGGACCACTTCCCTTTTCATTCCTCTGGATTTTTTTCCCTATCTTTATTATATCAAGAAACAATAAGTATTTTTAGCAGGCTCACCTGAATTAACATTTTATAGGACTAACATATTTGAACTAACAACCACACACACAAAAATAATTTACAGGGAAAACTCTTCCTTGCTCGGTATTTTCCAGCTCCTATCCCATTATTTTTAGCATTGTGACCTTGGGCAAGTCATTTAAATTCTCTGGATCTTAGTTTCCTCTTCTGTGTAAAATAAGAACATGAACCTAGATGACTGAAAGAGTCTCTTTTAGCTACAGCAGTCTGTAAGCCAAGCTTTAAGCAGAATTGTGACCTTTCTCATGAAGAAAGGACAGTGGGAGGGAAACACGAGAGGAATTTTCTCTCATTTCTCCCACTCCCACAAATGCTGCAAGTGGCTGATGACGGAGACTCAAAATTTTACTAGGTATGTTAATTGTCTGGGTAATCTTTTGAAGCTGAAGGGGTGAGAGAGTTTAAGCTACAATCTTTTATTCTTCTCATTTTTGACTGACTTCAAGACTTGAAACCTGTTGTATTTTAGAATACTGAATAACATAGCAGGTGTTAATTTCTTGGGATATAATGGCTAATTGAAAATAATAGTTAACATTAATATTGCCGTCTTCTAATTAGTAAAATAAAACTTTCATTTTCCTCCCATTTTTCTTTGTGATAAATGTGGTTACTCCTACAAATGCCCAGTATTTCTTCCATTAAAAAGAAGGGATTTCCTTTGCTGAAATTTTCCCAAGAAGTTCAAAATACTTATACTCCAGGGAAAAAATATTGCTAAAAATTTACTTTTAATGATTTCATTCCATACATGCAAATAGACTCTTTTAGAGTCTAACTCTTTATCTATGGCTTTAAGGGTCTGGGAGGAGGAGAATATGTTATTAGTGAACCATCTATTGCTCTTCTTGAGATTTCTTCAAATGGCAGAGAGAACTAAAACTATGAGAGAACTACTGGAGGGGTCTAATTATAATAATAAAACATCCAATTTTGGTTAGACAATGTAATTAACAAACTGGGGAAAGGAGCTAAAATAAAAGGACTAGTTATGTTTCATTTCCTGAATTCTTATTTCCAAAAACAGAGACATTTTGTTCACTTCCCATTTTGTGGAGCTATTGCAAAAATTTTCTGCCATCATAAATCTTAGAGAAGGTGACTCTTACTTAAAAGTTGTATGTGAAAATCTACTGCCAAAGTAGACTTGTTCCATGTGAAAGATCTAACATATTTTTTCTATTAGATGATGTTAGGAACTAGCCTTGGTGACAAGCTAAACCTTTCAAAGATAAAAAAATAACTTCATTTTAACTATCACTGGTTAGTATGTCAGGCTAATTAAGGTTAGGCTAGCTCAGTGATACATTGACCATTACTAACCACTGCAAATAACTGCATGGACAGATAACAGCTATAAGAAGAGTCAGTGACCAACTACAATGCTTATGTTTGTACTTTTCTATCACTGCTGAAAAAGTAAATAAATTTAATTTAAAAATTTCCACAGAATCTAAAAAACTTGATTTACTAAGTTTTTAAATTGATCCATTATCACAGAACCGAAAAAGTGTAGTTTTATACCTTTTATTGGTAGAATATACAACTCAGAAGGCCAAACACCTGCAACTTACAACTTGAAAACACCTTCATTTTACAGTTTGTTTTCATGGTGTATTATATTAGATCCTCTTTAAAAATTAAAAGTACTGTACTACACATTGCACTGATCTCAACAGGAGGAGAAAACAATTATTTTTCATCAGAGTTCCTGATGGTAACAACAGACATCCAGTTATTTGCTAGTATAATCATGTCTCCATGAAAATCATGAATGAAGGACATGATTTTTAAAAATAACTCCTGAGGATAATTTGCAGGTACATAATTTAACTTCTAAATTGCTCTGTTTCAAGGAGGCCTCTGCAGAGAATAGTTGAAACAATAAGAAAATAAACTTTAAAATATTACATAAGACATTCAATATATTTTCCTTCAAAATATATTTCACTGACTTAATAGACATTCCAGGTGGGAAAGCACTAGTTTTATACTGGAATTTAGACATTTTCATTTGTTCAGAAGTCTTCATTAAGAAAAACCTGTGTCTTGCTGAAGCACTGAGTCCTAAGAATAAAAATGGTCCAATATTATTTTCTACTCCAGACAATATTATCTTTTGTGTTCCCAACACTCAACTCATCCACCTAATTGGTACATCACACACGTGAAATAGCTTCTTTAGTACTCTGAACCATTAGTTGTGAGTCCAAGATAACCTACATTCACAAATAGAGAAATACTCACATTTTTGCATAGAAACGAAGAATGAGGAAATTCAGAAGTTAGGTTTATGAATAGATAATTTAAAAGATTCTCATTTAGCTATTTATCCATGTATCAGCAGCATGAAGGTCCTGGTCACCCCCTTCACTCAGAGTTGCCTACAATAGTTGACTGTAAATGGCACTGCTTCTGCCCCTACCCTGGGTCTCACATGTAGTGTGAAACATAATTTTCTTGGGGTTTTTTTTGCTGCTACCCCGCCTGCTACCCTACTTCCCAATAGATGTGGCAAAGGTCAGTGGGTTCATCCTCCCCACTTTACTCTTTCAGTTCCTACTACTGCTGAATTATCTCTTTCACATCCTTCATCTTCTATCCATTCTGCATCAGTTCAGTTCAGTTCAGTTGTTCAGTTGTGTCCAACAACTTGTGACCCCATGGACTGCAGCATGCCTGGCCTGCCTGTCCATCACCAACTCCCGGAGTTTACTCAAACTTCTTCACGTCCATTGAGTCGGTGATGCCATCCAACCATATCATCCTCTGTCATCCCCTCCTCCTCTTGCCTCCAATCTTTGCCAGCATCAGGGTCTTTTCAAATGAGTCAGCTCTTCGCATTAGGTGGCCAAAGTTTTGGTGTTTCAGCTTCAGCATCAGTCCTTCCAATGAACACCCAGGACTGATCTCCTTCAGGACGGACTGGTTGGATCTCCTTGCAGTCCAAGGGACTCTCAAGAGTCTTTTCCAACACCACAGTTCAAAGCATCAATTCTTCGGTGCTCAGCTTTCTTCAGTCCAACTCTCACATCCATACATGACCACTGGAAAAACCATAGCCTTGACTAGACGGACCTTTGTTGACAAAGTAATGTCTCTGCTTTCTAATATGCTATCTAGGTTGGTCATAACTTTCCTTCCAAGGAGTAAGCCTCTTTTTACTTCATGGCTGCAATCACCATCTGCAGTGATTTTGGAGCCCAGAAAAAATAAAGTCTGCCACTATTTCCACTGTTTCTGCATCTATTTGCCATGAAGTGATGGGACCAGATGCCATGATCTTTGTTTTCTGAATGTTGTTGAGCTTTAAGCCAACTTTTTCACTCTCCTCTTTCACTTTCATCAAGAGGCTCTTTAGTTCTTCTTCACTTTCTGTCATAAGGGTGGTGTCATCTGCATATCTGAGGTTATTGATATTTCTCCTGGTAATCTTGATTCCAGCTTGTGCTTCATCCAGCCCAGCTTTTCTCATGACGTACTCTGCATATAAGTTAAATAAGCAGGGTGACAATATACAGCCTTGATGTACTCCTTTTCCTATCTGGAACCAGTCTGTTGTTCCATGTCCAATTCTAACTGTTGCTTCCTGACCATCCATTCTGCACAAATGCAAATATAAAACACAAGTGTGTTCATGTATTTCCCTGAAACACAATCACACCAGGCAGTTGGGTTAAATATTTGGGTGTATATCTTGGGATGCAAGGGCATTGTATCCCAATGCAAGGATGCAAGGATCCCAGCACAGCATGGCACATACTATGACAGCGAACATCAGACGTCTCGGTCCATTGGCAGTACTTGCTACCAGGCAGCACTTGTGCTCAGGATCTAGCTCCTGATGTCTTGCAGGGCCATCTTCCCTACCTCCTGTTATTCTTTACTGCTTTTCCTGGTCTTGGAATACAATTCATCCACCTCTGCCTGAAGCAAAACATTCTTCTTCATTATGCAGGCAATGTCTTCTTTGTCCACTTTTTAGCTCATTTTAGACAAGCTCCAAATGCAGATCAAAGATGGTTCACTAAAATGTTTTTGCTAAATAAGACTTTTTTTTCCCATGAGAAATTCTGTTATCTGCTTTTGAGCTGCCCACCTGCCCCTGCTCCCTGCCCCCCACCACACACGCAGGTTTTTTTTTTTTTTTTAGCATACTCACATCTTGAAGGCCATTCAAGGCCACTCACCCTGCTTAATACCAGCAGGGTATTAAGTTTTTGAAGAGTCCTGGGAAGAGACCTAGGATTCATTCCCATGTTCTCCCTATTCCCTCCTGACCGTAACCAAACCCCAAGCCCTGTTAATTCTGCTGGAAACATGTCTCTTCCTTCTCGGTATGTTAGTCACTAAGTCATATCTGACTCTCTGTAACCCCACAGACTGTAGGCTCACAGGTTCCTCTGTCCATGGGATTTCCCAGGCAAGAATACTGGAGTGGGTTGCCATTTCCTTCCCCAGGGGGTCTTACCAACCCAGGGATCGAACTCAGGTCTCCTGCAATAAAGGCAGATTCTTCACCATCTGAGCCACCCTGTCTTCCTTCCACTGTTACCCTAATACAAACCACCACTGTCTTTTCACCAGTATTAGTTTAACAGCCTCCTAGCCTATTGTTGGAAGGAAAAAAACGTGCTCTACCAACTTATGTCCAAGTGGTTAGGGGCCTGAAAATTAATTGATGACAGACGCATTGATAGAAGAAAAGTTAATTTTCACATGCAAGTGAGAATACCTCATAAGACGTGACTCCCCAAACATCTAGGAGTAAGGGTTTGTATGCAATTTTAATGAAGAGGGGTGGGGGGGGGGGGTTTAAGGTCTTCAAAAGATGGAAGGTTCTGATGAGGCTTGTGTATAAAATTTTCTGGAATGCCCCAGTGCCCAAGGCCAGCCACCTGTCTGACTAGAGACTTCCCCAGAGACTGGGTTTGTGGCAGCTGACTCCCATAAAGCACTGCTTTAGTCAGATAAGGGAAGTTCTGATAAGATTACTTTCTGCAGATGTTTTCAGTTTGATGTCATTGACATTCCATCTTGGTGGGTTGATGATCCCTGTACTATCTCCCCACAATCAATCTTGTTTCCACAAATCTGTTCACGTTGCAGACAGAATGATATTTCTAAAACACCTAATCAAGACACTTGCTTTCTTAAAAACACTTCTGTAACTTTTCACTGCCAAGGATTATGATTTATAATCCTAGATTTCCCACTTGCCTGGTAAAGTTTAAAGAACCAAAGAATAAAACTGTATAAATCTAGCCTACATGTTGATTTACATAGCAGGAAAAGTAAGGCATGGTAGGTAAATTATGATATACAAAACAGACCAAAAAAACATAGTCTTTAGTGCCATGCCACATTTTGAATCTGTGATTTTACTTCTAAATTTCATACTTGGGGCAGTGTTCCAGGTACCAGATCTTTTTCTCTTCCTTTCAATTTTAATTAACATTTCATTCCTTTAGGGCCTTACTGAAACGCATGGCTAAGTAAGTTCATAATAAGCTTATTTTTATTAGTGTTAATAAGTTAATGTACTATGCATTTCCACATACAGCATTTCTGTTTTAATAAGGTTATTCATGACTTATTGCACAGGATGACCTATAAAAAGGCATTTCAGACCTTGAAGCAATAAACTGAGGAGAAAATGTAAGCAAATGGGCTTTGAACACCTCTTAAACCCAAGGTTCTTGCTCTGCCTGTGAATAGAACTGACCCTGAAGGGAAGAGTTCTATTGCCTTTGTATAATCTGCATTCCTCAGGACAGCGTTTCAGGCTGCTGTGTGTTCCTCTATTATGCAGCACAACCTCGGTGTACCAACAGGGATGTTTTGCCATCCAGCTGTGATTCCCACATACTTGAACTGTACATATGCTTTTTTAATAGCTTTATTCAGATATAATTTACATGCTACAAAATTCACCCTAATTTAAAGTGTAGAGTTGAGTGATTTTTAGTATATTTTCAGAACTGTGCAACCTTCACCACTATCTAATTTTCAAACATTCTCATCATCCCCAAAAGAACCCCCAAAAGAACTATCAGTAGTCATTCCCTATTCCCACTCCCTCTACCCCAACCCAGAACTAAGTAACAAGTCATCTATTTTCAGGCTCTATAGATTTGCCTATTCTGACCTTTGTGTACAAATGGAATCATACAATATGTGGCCTTTTGTGAGTGGAATCCTTCACCTAAGCGTAATGTTTCCAAGCTTCCTCCATGTTGTAGCCTATATCAGTACTTCATTCCTTTTTGTTGCCAAATAATATTCCACTGTGTGAATGTGCCACCACGGTTTATCCACAAATGAGTTGATGGATATTTGGGTTGTTTCCACTTTTTGTCTATTGTGGGTATTGCTGCTGTGAACATTAGTACACATTTTGATGCGAACATGTGTTTTCAATTCTCTTGCTTGTATACCTTGTTGTAGAATTATTGATATGGTAATTCTACATTTAACTTTTTGAGAAAAGGCCAAACTGTTTCCAAAGTGGCTACATCAGTTTATATTCCCATCAGCAATGTATGATTTCTCCACACCTTTGAAAGTGAAAGTGAAGTTGCTCAGTTGCGTCCGACTGTTTGCGACCCCATATACTGTAGCCTACCAGGTTCCTCTGTCCATGGGATTTTCCAGGCAAGAGTACTGAAGTGGGGTGCCAATTCCTTCTCCAGGGAATCTTCCCAACCCAGGGATTGAACCTGGGTCTCCCACATTGTAGGCAGACACTTTACCGTCTGAGCCACCAGGGAAGTCTCCACACCTTTGCCAACCCCCAATACTGCCTTCCTAGCAGAAGTGAAGTAGTATCTCATCATGGCTTTGATTTGCCTTTCCCTAGTAACTAATGATACTGATCATCTTTACATGAGCTTATTGGCCATTTGTATATCTTCCTTGGAAAAATGTCTATTCACATCCATTGCCCATTTTTATTGTTATTTGTTTTTTCTAATTATTAAATTATAAGATTTATTTATATATTCTAGATATAAACTTTCAGATACATGATTTACAAATATAGTCTCCCATACTGTGAGTTGTCTCTTTCCTTTTTTTTTTTTTTTGTCAGTTTCTTTTGAAAATTTTTTAATTTTGAGAAAGTCTGGTTTTTCTGTTTTTGTTTTCTTGCTTATTCATTTGGAGTCATATCCAAGAAAATATTACCTAAGCTACGGTCACAAAGGTTTGCTTTCTTTTTTTTTTCTCAAAGAGTTTAATAATTTTAGCTCTTAAGGTCTAAGATTAACTTTTGATTAAGTATTGTATATGGTGTAAAGTGGGTATCTAACTTGATTCTGTTTCATGTAGATATCCAGTTTTCCCAACACACTTTTTTGAAACTGCATATGCTTTTAAACCATACACTAGGAAGCTATTAAGTTAGCAGTTATGTTAGCTATCTGTTACTGAGTAACCTAGTAAGCAAATTCAACTCTGAGAAACTTTAGGTATCAGTATTTGGTTCTGTAGATTTGTATATACAGTGTCTCTCCTCGCCTTTGAATATTTTATGACTTTTGTTCTGTTGAGTACCTCAGATGTTTGGATGCATTTCTCTTTCCCAAAGTAAATATATAACTTAATGTATATAAGGTTATTATGGGTGGGAGCTGCTACAAGTAATTAATCTTGACCTACAATATGTAAGCAATTCATCCACTTATTTCCTCAAGAAAAATTTATTGAGTGTCTACTATGTGATATGGATATAATGCTGAGCATAAAGTAATAAAAAATACATTCTAGAGTGAAGCAGCGAAAACAAAAACAAAATACCCATAAGTAAATGTATAAAATATGAAGTATGAATGTTGATACATATTAAGAAAAAAAAAAATGAAAGCCAGAGGAAGAAAGTAGAGAGTGAGGCAGAGAGAGTGAGCAATCTCTTTGATTAAAGCAATATTTAGCCAGACACTGGAAGGTTCCAGGGAACTATCAATGCAGATGTGCTAAGGCAGAGTATTCCATGCAGTAGGAGAAGCAAGTGCAGTGACCTGAGATGGGCTATGGTTGAAGTGAAGTGAAGTGGAAGTCACTCAGTCATGTCTGACTCTTTCCAACCCCATGGATTATATATATACAGTCCATGGAATTCTCAAGGTCAGAATACTGGAGTGGGTAGCCTTTCCCTTCTCCAGGGGATCTTCCCAACCCAGGGATCAAACCCAGGTCTCCCGCATTGCAGGTGGATTCTTTACTAGCTGAGAAGCCTGGGACTGAGTTCAAATTTTCTCCCTCCCTCTGTAATTCTAATGCCAACAGCATAATTTCTGTATACATCCCTATTTCAATACAGTTTCTTTTCTAAAAACATTTTGCCATAACTGATTATATATTGTACCATATCTAAGAAGATTCTGTTTGGATGTTTCAAAACTAGATAAATTTAAAACTAAGGCAAAAACAACAAAAAACTCCCAAACTTTTCCTATATTACATTTCACATCCGATGAAGCCCAGTTTCCAATGTTGCAGCTTCAATCCAACTGAGCAAACTTAACTGAATGCCTTGGTGATATTTCCTAAATTGTAATTTATGGACCATATTTATGACTCAGAACTTTCAACAGGGACTTGACGATAGTTTGAGTAATTAAAGATAGTTAGTCAGGCCTCAGTATTTATAACTATGCTTGTATGCTTGTATTCTCACAATACGGAATGTAGTGAATGCCACCAGGGTGACTGAATTCCGAGGAGCTGTATGTTATGGAAAATGGGTGGCTTATAAACAGCCTACTTTGAGCATCATCGGCTATGCTGGGTGTGTATCATGGGGTCAGTCTGTCATTTATGCCACATATGGCTGTGCTAATTTATGACTCACTGGAGTTAAGGTTGCAAATCATTGTTGCCTATATGCTATGTTCCCACTGAATAACAATAACCAAAGAGAAGTTATATTTGCTATGAAAATTTCAATGCAAAATTTCAATGTCTATAAAGTTAAAGACATTGTTAATACTTTTCTTTAAAAGTCATCTTTTTGACAGTAATGCCCTGAAAATCAATGGCCCAACCTTTCTCTATTCCTTCTTACCATGTTTGTGATTTCTGTTTTGGGTTACTTTAGGCAGTTGGCAAATCTTAAGAGCCCTGGGTATGTGAAAGTAAGGTGTTTTGATATTTTCAATATTTAAACTTGGAATATTCCAGAATGCCCTAAATTAAAATGCAATTATGAGATGCCCTTTTGCCTTTTCACCAAATATATTCATTCCTATAGTGTTAGTCACTCAGTCATGTCCAAGTCTTTGTGATCCCATGGACTGTAGCCCACCAGGCTCCTCTATCTATGGGATTTCCCAGGCAAAAATACTTGAGTGGGTTGCCATTCACTTCTCCAGGAGATTTTCCCGACCCAGGATCAAACCCAGGAGACCTGCACTGCAGGTGAATTCTTTACCGTCTGAACCACCGGGGAAGCCCTTTTTCATTCCTACCCACTGCCTAAAATAATCCTTCCTGCCCTCAAACTCACATTAAAACACTTTCCTCTTGCCTAGCGTTTCTTTTGCCTTATTTTCCACACTGGGTTATACATCTGTTGAATGCTAACACCTAAGAGCATATCCTCGGGCTGGAGGGTTCTCAGTAAATATTTACTGATAAATTATTATTATGGCCTGGAAGTACAAGGGAGGTAAATGTCAGAATGATATCATGGGGTTCAGTTTTATTTGGTTTCTTAGCTTTGTTTCTTTAATTCAAAAAGCTTTGGGTAAAAAAAAAAAAAAAAGGAGAGAATGAGTGGGAAGAAAAGTTTAAAGTATGTTATTCCTTTAGGATTTTTTTTTTCTTTGGTTTTACCTGCCCTATGGTTAGAAACAGAATTCACCTTAAAAACAAAACAAAACAAATATTGTATTGAGTCCTAATGGTTATTTCCTTTGAATGTGGCTGGAGTGATAGTCTTGAAAGGGTGTTACCAGATTACATCTCTGCCAAGTACGGAAGGTGGAGCTGTGTGGGAATGAAGCTTTGTTTAGTCAGGCTATATAATGTTTTGCTGAGACATGTTGGGAAAAGCAATCCAAAGTAATGTGGACTCACTATGAAATCAGTCTGAAGCATACCTTATAAAACGTAGAGATTTTTTTGTCATCCTCTTGGAAATTCACATACCAGAAATGTTAAGGAAAATTAACTCATATACACACACACACACACATACACATACACATACAGTCCCTTTGTGTGGGACTTGAAACATTTGTGGGACTTGAAAAACGGTACACATATAAAAACATTAAGTTATAAAACATGGTTAGTATCTTCCAATAAAATATGCTCTTTCCTCCTACCTTAAAAATAAATCTTTGTTGTGCCATGCTCACATGGACTGTAGCCCTCCAGGCTCCTCTGTCCATAGGATTCTCCTGGCAAGAATACTGGAGTGGGTTGCCATTTCCTTCTCCAGGGGATCTTCCCCACCCAGGAATTGAACCCAAGTCTCCCCCATCTCCTGCATTGAAGGCAGATTCTTTATTGCTGAACACCAGAGAAGACCCAAATTAAAATTTAAAATTCTTTGAAGGGACTTCCCTGGTGGTCCAGTGGCTAAGACTCCATACTCCCAATGCAGGGGGCCCGGTTCAATCCCTGGTCAGGAAGTAGATCTCGCATGTCACAACTAAAAGTTCATACGTTGCAACTAAAAAGGTCCCACAGGCCGCAACTAAAGACCTGGTGCAGTCAAATAAATAAATATTTTTTAAAACTTTCTAAAATTCATTGATAACCTTGGAGCTTCACGTTTAAAGAGTGGAGATCCTGGAAGAGCCTGCCTAAGAGCCCACAGCCCAGGGCCCCCACCCTTCTCTTCCCATCCCCAGCTCCACCCCATAAGATGAGAGGTCTTAAGAGTAGCAGGTGGCCACATTTACTCACATATGCATATCAGATCCCCTGCAGTTAGCTGCCTCTTGGGCCTCCCGCAGGCTTAGGGATGTTTCATGCAAATGGAACAACCCAGGCCTAGGGACTGGGGAAGCAGGCTAGGGCCTTTTGGGTGGGGAAGTCTGGAATTCCAGGATTGAGAGAAGGCCGAGAAACATGGTTCAGGCTTTACAGGGTAGGCACCATCCTTCAGCTCCCGATTCTCCGTCTTGCGCAAAGGGCAGTAGTAGAGGAAGGGCAGAGAGATTTTCTGAAGCAGAAGGCCCAGAACAGATGCCCTTCTTGCTGAATCAGAGAGCAATACTGTGTGTGTATATATGTGTGTGTGCATGCATGCCAAGCTCTGGTGTCTATGTATCTTTTAAAATATTAAAAAAAATATTTTTATTTTTTTAAATATTTGAAAATAAATATTTGAAAAAATATTTGAAATATACTCATGTATCAAAGTAGGGTATAACCTTATGGATGATCTGAAAGGATGAGCAATACAACAGATTTGTCATTAGGTGCATTCAACAATTAATTGACTGTGGACATTGAAATACTTCCAATAATGATCTATTATAAAAGAATGAGATTGAAACCCCTTTCAGAAAGGCCTAGAAAGCTGTCGTTTCTCTCATCCACGTACAGAAGGATCAATTTCATCTCACTTCTTAATGCACTGCTCTGCCTGAGGGAAAATGAGGAGGATTATTTTCTGCAGAGTCCAGCAGGAGACTGATGCGTGGAGCCTCCTTTAGCCAGGTTCCCTTCGGCTAGGTTTTGGTATCTTCACAATCTCTTACCTTGAATGCCCTTGCTCTCTTGTATGCACTCTGGAAGAGACTTTCTTAAAATTTCACAGCCTTTAATCTCATGAGCTGCTGAATATGTTAACCAATAGAGAGAATAAAAGTTCAATCTTTAGTCTTTTGAAGAAAAAGAGCTCTAATTATATTTACTTTAGTGGAATGGTAACATGAAAGGAGATGATCAATAAAATGAAGCATGTGAATAAGATCATTTTTTGTGTGTGAACGTGGTATTTTATTTTTCTGAGAGATGATGTTTTAGCTACAGTCTATTTCAGAAGTGGAGAAGTCAAAGACTTGTGTCTAGACAATAGGAGAAGCCACTAAGTTACATAAGATGCAGTTAAGTAATCCTTAGTAAAATGAACCAGATGTTTGAGCAGATATCACAAATACACATATGTTAACCACTCAGGTTAACATTGTATATGATCTTGGACAACTTGAACTACTGAATTTAATCTGCTATGATCTGATTTGCCAGAATTTGAAATGAGACAAGGTATTTTACTGATATTTTAAGTGATCCACACCCTGGATCATGATCATTATGACTATCTGTAGGTTTCCTTACACATAAGCATGTTCTCAAATATGCTGTTACTATGTGAAGAAGAAAGTGGGTAACTGGCCTACGTGAATAAACAGAGGGAGTGAGCAAGTGTATACACTGCCTGAGGACAAGGACATCTCACTGGCTGACCATCCTCTTTCCAGAATCTAGAATCCAGAGCAGCCCATAGTAGGGTCCTTAGAAGCATTTGACGGCTAACAGAAGAGTAAGTGAATTAATGGAAGTAATTTAATCAAGTATTCACTATGGCCCAGAGATGAGTGTTTTATTTGATTAGTGTTTGGTATACTATATGGAATTAAGTCTTCTAAGTGAAGAAAATGAGAATCAACATGGTTATATAACCTGCCCAAGAGAACACAATTTGTGAAATGATGGACCCACCTACCAACTACACTGTCATTTTATTGATATTTTTATTTCCTTATATTTATATATATCACAGATTTAAATCTTATTAGCTGTGATTAGCATATAAAGAATATAATAGTTATACATAGTCAGTAACTTCCTTTCAAGGCTATCAGTATATTTGAAAGAGGGAAGCCAGTAACCTGTGATCTAAAATGGAAAAATTATATGCACTATGTAATCCTGGCTCCTCTGCCTTAGGGAGAGGCAGAATTGCTGAACAGACTTCTAACCTCCTTCTGGTGGTGATCAATAATCAGGGACCTGTGATGACCACACACAGCAGAAAGAACAGTGTCACGTGTTCTCCAGACTCTTTCTTTTCAACATGCTCTGACTTCCTGGGCTCTGGGCCTTGATTACCTGGAACCACAGCTCTAATCTGCCTGACCTCATCTGGCTTCCCTGGATGCCAGCCTAAAGTATAACAACCTCGTGCCCCTCCCAGCCTTGTGTCTACTGCCCCTGGCCTTCCCGAGGCTCTCAAAGGAGGGTTTCTGCCAGAACCTCTCTGGATCATTACACTCCTCTGCATGTTCACTTGGCCTATGTAACCCCATGACCACCTAAGCAGTGAACTGTGGAAAACCTTAGGAGTCCTAAAAACCAACTGGAGAATAAGTTAGCGCTCACTTTAAGCTGTCTTTTTTGTTACCATATTATAGTATTTATGTGGGTCTTCCCTCTGTAGGCTCTAGAGATGCATCTTTAAGAATATGAGTATCAGGCTTTCTTTCACTGCAGGCATCGCAGGTATCTGACATTTGCAAAAGAACTGTAGAGTGTGAGTGTGTGTGTGTGTGTGTGTGTGTGTATACTGGATAAACTTTGGATTGTTTTGCTAAGGTACTGTTAAATGTTAGTTTGAACTGAAATGAGGTGGTCTTGTGAAAAATAAAATTAAATATAAACTGTAAATACTGATGAAAACCAAAAAAACCCACATCAGATAGTGTTCTTGCCATTGGCAATAAGCATTTTTGCATGGGATGACTTAGTGCCTTCCACAGGCACTTTAGAAACTGAAAGTGTTAGTTGCTTAGTTGTTTCTGAGTCTTTGTGACCCTACGGACTATAGCCTGCCAGGCTTCTCTGTCCATGGAATTCTCCAGGCAAAAATACTGGAGCGGGTCGCCATTCCTTTCTCCAGGGGTTCTTTCCAACCCAGGGATAGAACCTTTGTCTTCTGTGGCTCCTGCATTGCAGGCAGATTCTTTACAGTCTAAGCCACCAGGGAAGCCCCACTTTCATTTTCACACACCGTTTAGAGAGCACAGTTAAAAAAATATCACATGTCATTAATGTCTTTAGGGAACTGTTTTCCTTGTCAAGGACAAAGATGAAGAGGGTGAGAGAGAGAAAATGATAACTGGCTTTCTCTAACAGGAACTTGAGCTAATGTTACCTCACTGCAAAATGACATGTATTAAAAAGATATTCATTCTTAAATGTGAATTGTATTAATCATTAAATCCATTTCAAAGTCCTCATGGAAAAGATAAAGTGTTTTCTAGTTTCTAACCTGTGAAACCTAACAACAGGCAGATAAAATATGGGAAGTGGTTCAACTGAACTAATTTGTTTTAAACACCTTATATTAAATATTTGGTTAAAATTTCCCTTACCAAGACTCAGTTTGGAATAGTAGATCTTAATTTCAGAATGTCTCAGACACTGAAGGTACTTGCTTGTGTTGTAACTAGATTGCTTTACACAGAAAAAAGGTATTTTTAGACTATGTCAGAGCTAAAACTGTTGGCAACAGAGAGTCTGTTAATTCACAGGAAGGCAGCATGGCTTATAAAATGAGTAGGGCCCTGGAATCAAGAATTATACTTGACTTTGGTCCTAACTTTGCCAATAACCAGTCTGGTGAACTTGGACAGGCCATCAGACCTCCTTTGGCATTCAATTTTTCTCACTGTAAATGAGGGGTTGGGCTCCGACTTATAAAGTCAATTAAAACAATGAAATCATGTGATTTTTTTTTTCTAGAAGTTTCTTTCAAAATACACATGGCTTTTTTAATTTATGTCTGGGCCTATCCTAAAGGTATTGGACCTTATCCAATCATAGCTTTGGCAAATAATACAGCCACTGAAAAGCTACTTGCGTCACTTGGTTTTATTTTTTCACACTCAAACAATACCTGGCAAATAAAGAAAAGATCCTGAATTGTGATTGGCACAATGATATATGGTCAGCTGCACTGAGCATTTCAGCAAACTATATATATATCTATCTATCTCATCAGGGTGCAGAATGAAGGTGAGCGCTGAGCTGTAATTACCTGCATTTGTGAACCAAACCAACGTTGTAAATTGCGGGTGTGGGACAAATGCCAAAAGCCTGACTGTGTAATACAGTTTCTTTACGTCGATATCCAGTGTTGTTGTTTTAGCAAAGTTTCCACCCTCTCCTACTCACTGGCTTTTCCACTGGAATGCACACACAACAACTTTTTCTAGCCCTCCCCCTCCCAGATCTTCAATTGCATTTATCACCAGACTCCATCCTTTATTCTGAGTACCCTCGCATTTCTGTGACCCTACTCAGCCTTCTGGCTTGGCTCTCCCTCTCCTCTCTATATCTCAAATTTGGCTTTAACACAAGATATATTCCTAGATGCTGTGCCCTTTTCTCACCGGCTGTCACTCCCTTAGAGTTTTCTTGACTAACTCTCACTGCTTTAGGGATAGTTCCAAAACTGACAGCTTTATTTTTGATCTCCTTTATACTGCAGCCTGGCATGCTGCAGTCCATGGGGTTGCAAAGAGTTGGACATGACTTAACGACTGAACAACATCATACAGTTTAAAGATAACTCCCCACTGGTTATATACTCTTATTAATTCATTCATTTATTCACTGGACAGAGAGCATACTATGAAAGGACTATTTAAGGTCAGTGGAATATTTGAGAAATCATGTTTTAAACATGTCATTTCTAGAAAGAAGTATTATGTGAAGTGTCTCAATATTTGCTGGACATTCAAAAAGTATTGTCAGTTTTTTATATGACTAAATTAAATGTCCTATTTTTTTTAATTAATGACATGTTTTTAATGATTTAGAAATTATTTAACAGAAATAGAATTTAAGAATAAGTCTTTGGGGTTCTTAGAATATATTCATTTTCAGCACAAAGAATCTTGTATGTAACATATAAGATGCATTTGTACTGCCTTTACATGAAACAGCCTGTCACTGAGTTACTCATCCCCCTTCTTGTCTCCTGTCTACCACCCTAAACCACTTCCTACACCTGCTGCCAGAATCAGCTTTCTCCATCTCTGTTTACAGCATCCTTTATTTGGTCACCCAGTTTTATTAATACAACAGAGAAACCCCTTGCTCTTCCTGTTCCCTCTTTTCCTGCGTTCCTTTCTCCTCTCAGACAGTACGTGGATTCTTGCCTCACATTCTTTTTCAAAAGTAACCCTCTGACTTCTCTCTGCCCCTCCCCAAGTGAAAACATCCTGCATTTGCAATATTGCAACTATCTGTTCATTCACAGTCTCAATTCTCTAACAAGTTCCCCCTGAAACCTGCCAGCTGAATCTCCGTAAAGCATTTTATACCATGCTTCTGTATCGTAAGTAGTTTTTCAAGGAATACAGGATGAAGTCTAAACCCTGCACAGTCAAGACCCACCACAACTCTCTGATCCCATCAAGAAACGTTAAATTGCTGTGTTTTGAAATAGAAAAGGGACAGTTTAGAACTGAGAATTTTAATGTAAGGAGAGTTTTTATTCTTAACAGAGTTTGTTTAATCTCACATCTGTAGATCTGTTGGGAGATCATCTTTTTCTGCAAACAGGAATAAGAACAACTGGTCAAATAGATTTTTGGAGAAAATACATTGACAAAGGGAATAAAAAGGGCAGAAAGCAGAGGGATTTGGCCTCCTGTCTGAGTGAGGCTGGGGCCTCCTAGACACACTGGGACACTCTGGAAGCCTAAGGAGGTAATGTCTCACATAAGAGCATTTAATATCAAGGTCAGACATAAATGAAGCATGAATTTGGTGTGTTTATGTATTAAAGCCTATGAGAAAAGACTTAGAGTTAAGGCAAGAAACTGTAAATATTCAATATTTGATACTGCTCCTTAAATTGGAATAACTTACCTTAAAAACATGCTTTTAGAAGGACTTGTCCTTATTACAATTCTTTTTCAATCTATACAATTTACTTTAAGTATACTTTAAATAGAAAGCCTTGTGAGATGTGTGCATGCTAAGTTGCTTCAGTCGTATCAAACTCTTTGCAACCCTGCAGAGCATTGCCTACCAGGATCCTCTGTCCATGAGAGCCTTCAGGCAAGAACACTGGAGTGGGTTGCTGTGCCCTTTTGCATGGGATCTTCCCGACCCAGGGATCGAACCTGTGGCTCCTGCACTGCAGGATTCTTTACTGCTGAGCCCCCGGGGATGCGCTGTGGGATGTGTGAGACTTCCTAAAAGCTGAACATACATGAAGATGAAGATCCTCAAACACAATATCTGTATGATGTCCAGTAGAACTGGCAACTCAAACCAATTAATTGAACCACACTCTAGAATTTTAATGTAGAAGGAAATACAGTACAGAATTTATAAGTGCTCCGGAGTCAGACCGCTCAGGTTCAAACCCTGGTTATGCCTTTGTTAGCAAGGTATTTGTGGGTAAGTTACTTAGTTTTTCTATGTTTCAGTTTTGTTAACTATAGAAGATAAATAATATGACTACCTACCTCACAGAGTTGTGCTGGGGAATAAATGGGATGATGCAGGCAAAGTGCTTAAAAAATGGCAGCAAGTACATATTTGAAAGCTTATTAAGAATGCTGCAAAGTAGACAGTATTATATCTGTTTTACAGATTATGAAATCAAACCATAGAGAGATTGCAACTTGCCTAACGTAACACTAAGATCCACAGCCTCAACAAACTCCAAAATCTTAGCTCTTTCCCCATGCTGCCTCCTTGCTTTTGTGTTACTAGAGACAAGCTAATGCAGCAGACACTGTCATCAGGGTTAACTATTCAAAGAGAGAAAACCACACAATGAATGGACAGCTCTGCACAGGTGCGCCAGGAGCGCGGGTGAAAGGACACTTAACGCATCTCGAAGGACTGGGGATGGCGTCTGCAGCAGTTTACAGCTAAATCAGGCCTTGAAGTGTGGACAGGAATTAGATTGTGGGCTTTGGTGGGGTGGAAAGCATCCTAAGCGTTGGAAACAGCAGACAACAGAGTGGAAAGGATGCTCAGCATGAGAAGGTACCACAAGGCTATGAGAGAAGACACAAAATATTCAGTATTTACAACAGATCAGCTCACCTGGAATGTGGAGTTTGGGGTAGGGTTGGGGCCTGGTTTTAGGGGGAAGAAGTTGAAGTGGGTCTTTTCTACCAGTCACGAAAATACGAGTCAAGAAGAGGCAGCACAAATACTTGTATGCAATGCAGAGGCCCCATTCAGTACCCTTAGCTGGAGAGGTTGGTACTCATTCATTTTGAGGCGTAAGTCAAAATACTTCTAAATATAATGTTTGCCTCAGGCCTGGGGAGGGCAGATCTGTCTACAGGTAGTGTATATTTTATAGGGAAAATGACCTCATTAACAATCGAGAGAAATTCCCACTTCCCTCTTCCAGGTATTCTTCCCTGAGGAAGAAACTTATCTGCATTAGAATTATACAATTTCTTTGTTTCTAAAGGAAAAACATCTTCCTGGTTTCTTGTGTGAAGAAAATATACTAATTTTGGTGTTTCAATCTAGCCATTCTTACAGCAGTAGATCATCTATAGAACATCTTTGTTCCTACAGATGGGCTACAGGGAAGTGTTGGCTTAGAGCCTCTTTAATCTTTACACCTAACAGTCTTTGTTGTTTAAACCCTAGGTCAGGTCTGACTCTTTTACAACCCCATGGACTGGAGCCAGGACAGGCTCCTCTGTCCATGGGATTTCCCAGGCAAGAATCCTGGAGTGGGTTGCCATTTTCTTCTCTGTTACTCCTAACAGTAGACTATCTCAAAATAATAGTGGGTCCTAATAGTTCAAGTTTCCTATTGAAACCATTTATTAAGAAATAATTAAAATCTAAGGTACTTAGACAGTTTAGGAAATTTTAACACAGTACCTTCCTTACTCTGAAAGACAACTTTGTCCATCTAACGACGCCCTGGATAGTCTGTGGAAAGGTTATTTGCATGGTGCCAGCAAATTGAGAATCATCCATCTTCACACTGTTAATATCAGTGATGGCAGAACTCCTGTGGTGTATTCTTTAATTCAATTTAAGCAATAAAATGTGACTAAGTGCCCAACACTGTGTTAAGCACTAGGAATGTCTATGTACGCAAATATAAAATATCTGTGATGTAATATGATAAGTACTAATATAGAAGTATGCATAAAATTCATATCTGCTTGAGAATCTAGAGAGAACATTCCCAAACCTGGAGCAAACCATGAAAGAATTCATTAATTTTTTCACTAGTAACTAGATGTGGGAGAGCTGAATCATTTTATATAGGTCAGAAAAACATCTGATTAGCACTAACTTGTCTAGTGTTTGATCTTAATTCAAATGAGTGATGATGTTACTGGAATTGTTAGTTCCCTTATCTTTTGAAACACTCTTGTCTCCCCTTATACGCTCTAAAAATGCAAAATTATGTAATATGCACCTGCTTAACTGGAAATGTTTCCTTAGATTATGTAATATTATTACAAGATATTTTTTAAGTCATCACTCTCTAAAGTGTGATAGTTATTCCTAAGAACACTTAATGTGGTATCATAATTTATGCAATTAAGATTCTTTTGAGACTCTGTAAACACTGAAACATATTTCTCTAAAACTCTGAAGCAACTTTTTGGTTGACTCTGAAGCAATTTTTTGGTTGTCTCTGAAGCAGAAACATTTTAATGTAATAAATCTGTGAGTTATCTGTCACTTCAATCTGAAATTTTCAGTCTATTGAAAGTGTGAAAGTGTTAGTTGCTCAGTTGTGCTTGACTCTTTGTGACCCCATGGACTATACCCCACCAGGCTCCTCTGTCCATGGAATTCTCCAGGCAAGAATCCTGAAGTGGGCTGCCATTTCCTTTTCTAGGGAATCTTCCGGACCCAGGGGTTGAACTGGGTCTTCTAGCATTACAGGCGGAGTCTCTACCATCTGGGTCACAAAGGGGCCCCTCCTCAATCCATAATACATTCTCCTCAATCTATTATGGATAATTTATTATGGATAATTCACAATTTTTAATCTAAACAGTCTTTACATTAAAATAATTTAAAGGAGTATCTTTGTCTAGCTAGGTCAGAATTTATATTTCCCACTCTTCATGGAGAGTTTCAGATTTAATATTTTCTCTACTTTTCCATGTGAGAGTGACATCAGCTTCCCTTGGCAACAGTGTGATACTGTCCATTCTTTAGCTCATTTCTTTTTTTCCTAATTTCCTCATCCCCCATGATACTGATTTTATATTATATTAATGGGACTATATTTCATTAAAAAATAAGTACCTTAGTTTTTAGGTGTAGAAAAAAAGAAATATTGCTGGTTCCATATATTTGAAATACAAAGTCCAAAAATGCCAAATTAGTTTCAAACATAATTCCTATTTATAATAGTATTAAACATAATAGAGGATCATAAATAATACATATTTCCAAATCTTCCCAGGTGTTAGAAAAATGAAATAATTCTCACTGACTATACTATTAGAAAAGGTGTCCTGATATGTTTACAGCTAGATGGGCTTTCCTGGTGGTACAGTGGTTACAGAATCCAACTGCCAATGAAGAAGATTCATTTGATCCCCGGGCCAGAAAGATCCCCTAGAGAAGGAAATGGCTATCCACTCCAGTATTCTTGCCCAAGAAATCCCATGGACAGAGGAGCCTGGAGGGCCACAGTCTATGGGGTTGCAAAAAAGTTGGACATAACTTACGACTAGATAACAACAACAGATAATGCTCATTTAACATATTAATATTTGAATACCTCATGGTCAAAATCATAGTGCCTTTCACTTATAGATGGAGATGCTTCTAGTCTTTTTCTCAGTTCTATTGAGATACAATTGATATATAACATTGTGTGAGTTTAAGGTGTACAACATGTTGATTTGGTGCTTAGAGTACATGGCAAAATGATTACCACCCCTGCTGTTAGCTAATACCTCTAGGATATTACATAATTACCATTTTTTGTGGTAAGTACATTTAGGATCTACTCAATTAGCAATCTGCAAGTATATAATACAGTATTATTAACTATAATCATCATATTATACATTCAGTTCAGTTCAGTCGCTCAGTCGTGTCCGACTCTTCACGACCCCATGAATCGCAGCCCGCCAGGCCTCCCTGTCCATCACAAACTCCCAGAGTTTACTCAAACTCATGCCCATCGAGTCGGTGATACCATCCAGTCATCTCATCCTCTGTCATCCCCTTCTCTTCCTGCCCCCAATCCCTCTAAGCATCAGGGTCATTTCAATGAGTCAACTCTTCGCATGAGGTGGCCAAAGTATTGGAGTTTCAGCTTCAGCATCAGTCCTTCCAATGAACACCCAGGACTTATCTCCTTCAGGATGAACTGGTTGGGGTCCCCAGAACTTATCTTGAACTAGACATTTGTACCCTTTGATCAATACTTTTAGTGTTTAAAGTCCTTCCCCATGGGTTGGTTTGATCCTCACAAATCTCAATATATTTAATAATATATAATACATATTAAATATAGGGGGGTTCAATCATCTTTGTTAAACACAGAAAACGTAAAATGTTTATATGTTCTATAGCAGTGGTCAGCGGACTATGGCCCAGAGGCCAGATCTGACCCACCACCTGCTTTTGAAGATACGGTTTTATTGGAAGGCCGCGCTGCTCGGTCACTTACATACTGCGTACGGCTCCTTTTGTGGTGCAGTGGCGGGACTGACTACTGACAAGAGACCTTTAGGCTCATAAATTCCTAAAACATTTACTCTCTGGCCTCTCAATGAAAAAAAATTTTTTCAGATCCTGTTCTATAGCAAATTTTCCTTAAGAACCATATTTAAGTAGCCAAATTAAAACTTTTGATTATTGTCAAAATTAACAATGTCTGAACATTATATGTACATTTTCTATGAGAAATTTGCATACCACAAGAAGTAAAATATGGAATTTCACAGCATTTAATGCTATTACTTTATATTATAGGAAGCAACATACCAAGATAAGCATGTTGACAATAACTATGGGAATTTGATTTATTGATATTGCTGTGACTAGCCTGAACCAGAGAAGTTCAAAAAAAGTTTCCTCTTAAAGTGAAACTAATACAGTTGTAATTTAGTATGACATGTAAGTCCTTTCCTATCAATATTTTAGGTTAGCTGGCATGTAACTAGCTCTTAACAGAAGCAATTATCAAATAATTCTTATTTTTAAAATACGCACTAAGGCTGATTTACTTTTGGTCATCATTTCCTACCAAAGAGTTTTACACTTGAGCACAGATATCTGGCTATTTTCTTAGAAACTTCGTCTTCAGACAAGATGCACTCTAATTCTACTATATGTGATGTAAAAATGTACCAATGATAATAGATTCTCACCAGTTAAAAACAAAAATGAACCAAGTATAGAGCCTCTGGAAGGCATACATAACTTCAAATTATTGCCTGCCTCTTGTCTTTCTATTCTTAAGATATTTGACTTTGGAGAAATAGGAAGAACCAGATTCCCATTTGCTATTGCTAGAAATTTGAGGGAAATTTATTTGGAACATAAAATAAAGAACTAATGTCCATAAATGAAACACAAATGTATAGTTAGAGATTGCTTTTAAATAAAAATGAAACTACAACATTTTAACTGTCAGAATGCTTTGCTTTGGGATTTTATTTTGATGTATTTCAGCTATTGAAAAATAATGGGATCTTTCCCATAAAGACCCCAAACTCAACATCTTTTTACTTTCAAGTGCCTTTTCTTGGTTGTATTACACTTCTTGTGGGCCTTATCAGTAGCAGTTATATTCAAGTGCTCCTGGGTAGCATCTATTCCAAAAACTCATTTCGCAATATCTCTTCTGAGCATTACCTTTATTTACCCATTTCCCTTGTAACTTATAGCTTAATTAAACCAAATAAAAACACTGATGAGCTACTAAATTCAAGGCATGAATACATGAAAGAAAATTTTATTTAACATTTTCTATTAGTTTCTATTCTTCCCTCAAGGACTGGCCAACTGGGACAGAGTTAAATAGAGCAAGATAAGAAATCCTATTTGCTTGTCTTCTTCTCCTACTTACACCTCAGTGGTTTCAATAGCTTTCTAACTGGTTCCCTTTAAGCAGAAGCAAGAATGTCATAATAGACACAAAAGTTCAATTGCTAAGTACTCAGTGTATATTAGTTCCATTTCTTTCTTATTCTTTACTCTTCCCTTCTCCATCAGGCTTTCCCAAGTCAAAATCACTCTCCTCACCCTTGCCGGGAACTTTTTTTGTTTGTTTATAACCTATAGCTTTTAAAGCTGGTTAATGTTGGTTCTATGGAAAAAGGGAGAGAAAGTATAACCAGGAATCTCTCACTGCTTCTCCAGGCAAAAATGTTCCCCTTTGATTCATTTTCAGAACTTACTTGCTTTTCAACATTTTTTTAAGTGATAATTTAAGTGATAATTAATTTGCCTATACAATTAAGATGATACTGAAGTTCCTCATTATGACTCTCAGTAGTTTGCAAGTTTCTGGGTATCAGAAACAAAATCTTAGTACTCAGTTCCTATCTGGGTGCATCTCCTTGTACAAAAAGCATGATACGACTATTTACTGAATGAATAAAAATGTACATAGACTGATTAAGTGTTTTTAAATTTTTATTTAACCTGTCAGTAATAAGGGTTATATGGTAAAAATTTAAATTTTCAGTAAGTTTTATAATTATATTACTTTTATTTGCAAAGTTAAGCTCATTAGAAATACCTATATTTTGCAATAAATATTTCTAAAATTATATATATATTCATAAAAATATATATATACACACTTGGATGAGTTGGGTTTTTCATTTAGATTTTCACATTATAAATCTATTTTGTAAAATGAAAAGTTTTGGTAAAAAGATTTAGTAGTCTCAAAAGTTGTTTTGATCAAGCCAAACTGACAGCTAAAGGACTTTTATATTGATAGGTGAATCAAGTTTATCTGATGGGGAAACCAGGAATTCTAAAAAAAAATTACAGACATTGGCAGGCACATTTAAGTACTCTGCAGTTAAAAGCAGCGATGGTTTATTTAACAGGTTGCTCGGAATCAAGTGGAACTTACTGTTTTGGTATTTTGCCTGACTTTTTTTCCATTTACAAATGAATCAGTGCCTGTAGAAATAGATTTTTAATACAGCCAAAATGAAATGGCCTAATTTCACCAATATATTTTATTAACTGGAATGATAGTACTCTTCAATGGCATTTGCCTGACACTAGGTTTGTGTATTTCTTCACACATTCTGTTAAGTGAAAACACCTGCCAAAGCAAATATCTGACTGATATTTATACCAGATTGTTTCTATGTAGGAACACTATGTTACACTGCTTGCTTCCTTGAAGGAATACAGACGATTAGACGTTGTGAATGTTGAATACAAACTTTGGTTTCTTTTTTGAAATGCTACCTCAAAGTAGAATTTTCAAAACTGAAATTTACTGATAATAAAAGGTACGCACAAACCAGAATCTAAGTACCCCCTGAAGTGTTCAAATCTTTGATCAATCCTTGATACTAATTTTTATCAAACATCAACCAATTTTTTCATAATAAAGTATCTAAAAATGTTGACTGAAAACAATAATAGAATACAAAATAGACTAGGCTTGAATCTTTCATTTGTTTTGAGTACTGCATGCATTGTGAGATTTGCAGTTCATAGGCATGGTCTCTGAAGATCAAGTTCATTGTTTTTAAGGTTGAGGAGACTTGCGCAAGCCTGAACAAAGAAAAGAGCAGAGCCAAGACAAAGGTTTCTGCTGTTTCCACAGGGTGTCTCCAGAATTCCAAGGAGCCCCAGGAGCCACTGGTGGGGCTATGGAAGTGTCAAGCAGGCAGGACTTCCCTTTCCCCCTCACACACTACATTCTTTAATAAAAGTTATTCTGCTGAAACTCTTTCACATATTTGAAATTCTGGGTAAGAATGAGTGTGACAGAAAACTCTTCCTAAAAAACAAATTTGAAAACCACTGTATTACCTTGTGCAAGGAAGAAAGAGGGGGAATACCAGATCCAAACTTGAAATGATATTCCTGTTAGTAGCCAGCATGAGAAAGATTTAGAAACTACATTCCAAAATAAGGGAAAGGGATCTTGAATGTAGTTTTTTGTACAAGTAAACCCCCTCTTTTTTTAATTGTACTTGTTGACTTAGTGTATCTAGAAATTTGAGTTGTACAAAAACGAACAATGAATAAACAAAGTTTGGTAGAGAAACTTCCAATGTGTTTCAGAATGTAAGAAGGGGTGGAACTTACAGAAAAGCATAAGAATAAACTAGTTAACAGGAATCAGGACAATCAAATATTAAATGACAGCAAGAGCACCATATGGACTAAAACACTAAGGAAGAGTGTTTTGGAAAAGATGCACTCAAGTAAGAGTAGAAGGTAAAGGAGAATGCATTCCTGGTGTCAAGAACAAGGAAATGAAGTGGGGCGGGGGGTGAGTGAGTACATTTACTAAAGAGGAAGAAGATACAACCAAATGGAGAAGATTGTTTGTGTCAGTGGGATATGAGCTTGAATTGGTAAAATAGGATTGTATTTTATAGAAGCACGGTGTATAGAAGCATGCTGTGTATAGAAGCACGCTGTGTATAGAAGCCTGCTGAAGGCAATTGAGAAGAATTTAAAGTAAGCATAAGGATAATAAAATGGTACTACCTTTGGTACTCAACAAAAGAAGTACTAGAGGCTTGCAGGCAGTGTGTTCTGAATATTCAAGGACATTTCTATTATTGTGCTAAATTACTGGCGGTAGAAAATAAGTACATGGTTCTTTGAAAGATGCTAGATTGCTTTTAGAGATTTAAAATCACATATGCAGTAAAGAAGAGAAGCTAAGGCAAAGGAGAAAAGGAAAGATATATCCATCTGAATGCAGAGTTCCAAAGAATAGCAAGAAGAGGTAAGACAGTCTTCCTAAGTGATCAGTGAAAAGAAATAGAGGAAAACAACAGAATGGGAAAGACTAGAGATCTCTTGAAGAAAATTAGAGACACCAACAGGATATTTCATGCAAAGATGGGCACAATAAAGGACAGAAATGGTATGGACCTAACAGAAGCAGAAGATACTAAAAATAGGTGGCAAGAATACACAGAAGAACTATACAAAAAAAATCTTCATGACCCAGATAACCACAATGGTGTGATCACTCACCTAGAGCCAGACATCCTGGAATGTGAAGTCAAGTGGGCCTTAGGAAGCATCACTACAAACAAAGCTAGTGGAGGTGATAGAATTCCAGCTGAGCTCTTTCAAATCCTCAAAGATGATACAGCTGTGAAAGTGTTGCACTCAATATGCCAGCAAATTTGGAAAACTCAGCAGCGGCCACAGGACTGGAAAAGGTCAGTTTTCATTCTAGTCCCAAAGAAAGTCATGCCAAAGAATGTTCAAGGTATCGCACAATTGTACACATCTCAGACACTAGCAAAATAATGCTCAAAATTCTCCAAGCCAGGCTTCAACAGTATGTGAACCAAGAACTTCCAGACATTCACACTGGGTTTAGAAAAGGTAGAGGAGCCAGACATAAAATTGCCAATATCCGTTAGATCATAGAAAAAGCAAGAGAATTACATTAAAACATCTATTTCTGCTTCATTGACTATGCTAAAACCTTTCACTGTGGATCACAACAAACTGTGGAAAATTCTTAAAGACCATTTTACCTAACTCCTGAGAAACCTGTATGCAGGTCAAGAAGCAAGAGCTAGAACTGGACATGGAACAATGGACTGGTTCCAAATCAGGAAAGGAGTGCATCAAGGCTGTATATTGTCACCCTGCTTATTTAACTTAGATGCAGAGTACAGCATGCAAAATGCCAGACTGGATGAAGTACAAGCTGGAATCAAGATTTCTGGGAGAAATATCAATAACCTCAGATATACAGATGACACCACCCTTATGGCAGAAAGTGAAGAAGAACTAAAGAGCCTCTTGATGAAAGTGAAAGAGAAGAGTGAAAAAGCTGGCTTAGAGCTCAATATTCAAAAAGTGAAGATCATGGCATCTAGTCCCATCACTTCATGGCAAATAGATGGGGAAACAATGGAAACAGTGACAGACTTTATTTTCTTGGGCTCCAAAATCACTGCAGATGGTGACCGCAGCCAGGAAATTAAAATATGCTTGCTCCTTGGAAGAAAAGTTATGACCAACCTAGACAGCATATTAAAAACTAGAGATGTTACTTTGCTGACAAAGGTCCATATAGTCAAAAATATGGTTTTTCCAGTGGTCATGTATGGATGTGAGAGTTGGACTGTGAAGAAAGCTGAGCGCTGAAGAATTGATGCTTTTGAACTGTGGTGTTGGGGAAAACTCTTGAGAATACCTTGGACTGCAAGGAGATCCAACCAGTCCATCTTAAAGGAAGTCAGTTCTGAATGTTCATTGGAAGGACTGATGTTGAAGCTGAAACTCCAATACTTTGGCCACCTGATGCAAAGAACTGACTCATTGGAAAAGACCCTGATGCTGGGAAAGATTGAAGGCAGGAGGAGAAGAAGCCGATAGAGGATGAGATGGCTGGATGGCATTTCCAACTCAATGGACATGAGTTTGAGTAAACTCCAGGAGCTGGTGATGGACAGGGAAGCCTGGCGTGCTGTAATCCATGGGGTTGCAAAGAGTCAGACACGACAGAGTGACTGAACTGAACTGTACTGATGCATGAGGACGACCTGAGAAAATAGCACTGACATATATATACTATCATGTGCAAAACAGATAGCTGGTGAGAAGCTGCCATATAACACAGACAGCCCTGCCTGGTGCTCTGTGATGACCTAGAGGGGTAGGATGGGGTGGGGGAAGGAGACTCATGAGAGACGGGATATATACATATATATAATTATGTATATATATATATATATATATATATTTGTTTCTTATTCATATTGTTGTACAGCAGAAATCAACACAACTTTGTAGAGCAATTACCTCCAATTAAAAAAATTTTTTAATAAAATCACATATGCAATAGTAGACCCAAATGAATACTCTATATGGCTATTTAGGAAGCATTACCATGACCTAATCCATAGCTTTCATGTCATATTTATGCAATAGTTTTAAATTTTTATCATCTTTTAAAAATAATTTGGAAAATAATAAATGATGTTTAATGGTTAGTACTATTTACTTCAGAAATGATATTTGAATTCAACTTGTACCTCTGAGAGTAGAAATACTATGTGGATACAATACAAAACTAAAGGCTATTACTAGATAATTAAAATTGAGGAAGGAAATTCCTTTTAAAAAAATTCCAAATAAATGACCCTGAAGAAGTGTTCTTTTCCATTGATAGTTTATATTTCTGCTTCTTCTTTATGTGAGACATGGAGACAAAATTTTACCTAGTATAAATAAATAATATAAAGAAAGAAACAGTAAGCTAGACATATCCTTCCAAGGTCAATTCAATGAATGGTCCCTATATTGTATGATTATTAATTTTTAGGGGGAAGCAGCAAAGAAACACATCCTGTTATATAGGTTAAAATCAATCTCAAATGAAAATTATTTTATGAAAATTTTTTTAACTTCTAAATGTATTTCTTCAATCTCTAGTGTCTTTGGACCACCCCACTGAATGCTAAATGTTTCTAATCTTTCTTTCTTTTCTTCCCCTCAAGTGCGTTGCAGAGGTGTGTGGCTATGCATGCATGTACCATGATTCTTTCTAAAATCCAATATGGATAAAATTATTTTTCTAAGGAGAAAAATAATTCCTTCTTGGGAATTACTCGATTTTGCTGGATACTTTGATATACTTGTTGAGGGGTGTGCATGGGAAGTCCATCAAAATGTGTGTATGAGTGACACAGTGTTAATTGGACAGTTTTCTAAAATAAATGGTGTCTATAACTGCATTGTTTTAGTTCTTCTTAGAAGGCAAGCTTGGAAAGAGAGCAGAATTACATTTAAATAGAACTGTGTAAAGAAAGGGAGGGGAGAGACGTGAGATGACTAGTTTCAGTTAACAGCATAATTTTGAAGAGTACTGACGTGCCAAATGAAGGTGTTGATTACAATCTCCTTGGTAGCCCCCCTCCATTACCCAGGCCTATAGATCTTAGGAAAACTGACTTCACCTGCTCTGGTATGGTGCAGCTGGATCTGCCTTAAGGATGAACATGGGGGCTAGAGCAGAGGCTTCTTGATGTAGTAACCTCTGGACGGCTCACAAGCATAAGTGCACGTATACACTCACACACATACACACACACAGCCCTGTGCGTACATGCACACAGATATATATCACCACATAAAAAGCACCTGTCAGCTTAAGCCACCTCCACACTGACTGAGGAGGTCAGTTAAAGCAAAACTTTTACTGTTCATAAAACGCTGTGGTTGCACTCATGGTAGAAAAGAGAACTTTAAGAGCATTTACAAACTGATGTGGCCCTTCGGTAAATCTTTGGAAATGGATAGAAAATTCAGAACTTTTGGTGCTTCCAGGGCCACCTAGCCTGTGATTATAATAATTTAGAAATTTTTCATTATTTATCTTGTTTTATTTTGCTAGAAGTTCTCTTGTACTCTGGGATATTAAGAATTGAAACTATGTAATTACATAAAGGACTTCATTCTAATCTCTTTTCATAACTCAAGAAACTCCATGTCAGAGTTGTTGAATTACTGCTTTTCATCAAATATTATAAATATAGTCCTGTTAACTCTTAAAATAAGTGACTACTATCAAAAGAAGCCCTTTGTTATGTAATTCATTTTAACACTGAATAATCTCTGTTGTATGACTTTATTGTTAGGTGCTTTACCAAGTAAGAAAATATCTGCCCATGTTTATATCACACTTTCATTTGTTGCATAATAATTAACATTTTCTGAATTAAAATGAACATCCAATCCAGGTAAACTGTGCAGAGGGAAACATTATATGTTATGCATTACACAAAAATAATTTTTATGGAGAACTACACAAGATGTAAAACCATACATTCAGAAAACATAACTGGGCTTCATAATGAAGAACTTTCACAAAGAACCCCTTTGACACTACTAATTAGACTTTGTAAGTTGATACTTGAGGATGAATGATATGTATTACTGACTTGCTAAATGAGAGGGCTGATAAAACTGCATTAGTTAGGATGCTTTGGGCTGTAACAGAAAATGCAATAAGAATTGGCTTAACAGTAAGGAAGATATGCTCAATATGAAAATATTCTTCCCAGGTGGTGCTAGTGGTAACAAACTCACCTGCCAATGCAGGAGACACCGGTTCGATCCCTGGTCGGGAAAATCCGCTGGAGGAGGAAGTGTCAACCCACTCCAATATTCTTGCCTGGAGAATCCCACGGACAAGAGGAGGAGCTTGGTGGGCTATAGTCCATAGGGTCGTAAAGAGTTGAACACAACTGAAGCGGCTTAGCATGCATGCAGAGTTGGCTGTTTAGCCACTCAATACTTCATCCGTGACTTAGGATCTATCCACCTTTCCATGTTTTCATCCTGAGAATCAACAAGTTGTCAGATTACATACCTACTTAGTTAAATCTGAATTTTAGTTAAATAATGTATAGCCCATGAGATATTGTTAACTGAAATTTCAAATTTAATGGAGACCTTGCATTATTATTTTCTAAATCTGGGAAACTTATCAGAATCTTGGTTTTTCTTTACAGGCTCTCTATTCACAGTATAAGATGGCTAACATACCATTTAGTGTTATATGTAGACACCAATATCCAGTGGAATAGAAAGGATTCTGGTGGTAAGGAAGAAAGTGGAGCCGTAGTGGTTTGGCAGGTCACCAAGGCAAATCTGAATTTTTGTTGACTGAAACACAATTTCCTCTAATATTAGGTAGTTAGTTCTGTAACTATGTAATTTAGCCTGCCTTCTGATTCAGGGGTGGGATCTTTTTCTATAAAAATTTATTTTTTGTTTTCTGAGGCTTTTAACTTCTTAGAACAGGGAAAGCCCGTATCACTGTATGTAAAATGAGTAAAAAAATTGTAATGAGTATTCTGAAGTAAGAGAAGGAAATGGCTCATTTGCACACTTCCCCTTTTCTACATCATTCCTAGGGCATGTTATTAGAGGTTTTCCATATACATGGTTGCTGGCTCTTTCTTCTTCCTTTATATTAGTTCACATTACCCATGGCCAAAACCTCAATTTCCCGTGTTCTCTTCCTCCTTCCACTCTCTCACCTTTTAAAACATATCTATATCCTTAGGGCCCTATTGGTACTTACATGATAATGGTTTTATATGGGCTAGATTAATTGTGCTAATATTTACTTTGCTAATGTGTTGAGCCTCTGAGGAAATTTAAGGCTTTAATCATTTCAAAAGTTCAACTCCTTTAAAAAGCTCTTCAGGAATGCCGCCAGTTTACACATCTTGGGGTAATGGCCACTTTGGCTTCCCTGTCATACTCACAGAGGCAGGTGGCTACAAGAAAGTCTGGTTGGCCCGTGTGACTCCACTGTCTGGAGTTTGTTCATGTTTTCAGCCTGATCTCTCATCTCAGGCCGTCTCTCATTCTCTCATCAAACTCACATTGTCATCGGCTGGTTTCTGCAGCCATTTTCTCCACCCTGTTTCCTGTCTCATCTGGAGTGATTCATATGTGACTTCAGTATTTATAGAGATGCCCCACCCAACACCCTGGACTCATCATTTCTTGACCGCCTCTATTGCCCAGGCCTTTAACTCCTTTGGACTTCACTGATCTACTGCCAATGCTACCCCATCTTTCCTGGAAACTCCTCACCTCTCTTAATTACATTTCACAATCATACTATCTTAATCTGAGTTCCTGCTCCTTTCAACTATCCCTCTTCTTTACTTCTAGCAAACTAACTGTTAGGCTTCATAAATAATCCAAAACCTTAAGAAAAGAGCAAAGGTTCATGTCTTTAAGTCCCTCTATGACCCTACTTCTTCATCTCCTGCCCTACCTCTTCTGTCCAACCTTCTTTCTGTGGTTTATCTCATCAACAAATCTATTGTCATCACACTTAAGCGCTGAGATCCTCTCCTGGAGGAATCCAAAATTTTGTCTCTTGAAATTCCACTCCAATGTACCTAAGCCTGCTAAAGGAAGTTACATCACTGCCATAAGCACTGTAAAGAGGTTAAAAGCATGGACTCTGGAGCCTGACCACCAAAGCTGAATTCTTGGTTCCTCCACTTACCAGCTGCGTGCCCGTAGCAAAATGGCACCACCTCTGTGGGACTCCTTTTTTTCATCTGTAAGAAGGAAATAATAACTGAACACATCTCATAGAGATACTATGATGAATGAGACAATATTTATAAGGTGCTTAAAGGAGTTTCTACTTCTCTTGTAGTTTTATTCCATTGTTAATAGCAACTATTCCAAAGCTTATTCTCTTACAGCTCACACTCCATCACTTCAGCAGATGATCTGGCCTCATTCTCAGAGTACACATAGGACAATAGGTGTGAATTCCTTTAAATTATCTTACTCTGGAAATTTAACTACACTGGTGCATTTATATCTCCTTCCCATCTAAAAGTAAGAAATCACCTTCTAAAATTAATTTTCTTCCTTTTCTCAAGATCTTATCCCTTCAAATACCTAACTTTTTCTGTGTATAGTTAACCTTTCTGTCTACTTGTTCCTGTTTCTAACCAGTAAACATGTTTTAATTCCCATGCATTCCTATAAAAAAATAACCAAAAATCCTTCACCATTTCCTTTTAGCTATTTTCCTATCTTCATCCTTCTCTTCATCAGATGTCTCCATTTCCTGTTCCTACCTTTACTTTTCTTATGACTGCACTATTCAGAAATGATAGTATAATAATTATAAGAAGGTCTAATATTAAAATCAAGTGGGAATAAACTCCAAGGGATCAAAACTTTGGAACTGGCTTTTCCCCAACCTTAGCAGACATAGATATTCATGATTTTGAATGCTTGTATATTTATATGTAATGACTTTCCTGCTCTTTTGTTCTAGCATAACCAATTAATTGTTATCATTTGACTACCCCTGCTATTTCCTGTTTCCCTCTTTTAAAAGGAATTAGCCCTAGAGACTCCCACTACAATCAAGACTTCATTCTTCACCATTCCACCACAATTATTTGTCAAGGTCAGCAATAACATCTCAATTTCCAAATCCAGAGGTCAATTCTCAGTTTTCATCTTAATCAACTTCTCAGGAAGTTGGTAGAGTTTACTATTTCCTCTTCTTTAAAAGCTTTTTTCTCCCAGTTGCCTTCTGAATATCACTTTCAGTTCTCTTCCTACCTTGCTAGTTGATCTTTCTTAGCCTCCTCTGATGGATGCTTCTCATTTATCTGCCCTGAAAATGTGAAGCACCCCAAGACACTATCCTTAAATACCTCATTTTAACCTTCTCCACCAATTCCCCTCTGGTGGCCCCAACTAAATTTGTAGCTTCAGATATCATTTATATGCTGATGACTCTGAAACTGAGGTTCTAGTCCAGATTTTCCCCTTGAACTCTATACTCATTTACCCAAGTGTTAGAGTTAGTTGCTCAGTCACGTCCAACTGTGTGTCCCCATGTAGCCCACCAGCCTCCTCTGTCCATGGAATTCTCCAGGTAAGAATACTGGAGTGGGTTGCCATTCCCTTCTCCAGGGGATCTTCCTGACCCAGGGGTTGAACCCGAGTCTCAGGAACTGCAGGTGGATTCTCTACTGTCTGAGCCACCAGGTAAACCCTCATAATACCCAAATGCCTACTCAATATATCCACTTAGATGTCTAATGGGTTTTCAAACTTAACACACTGAACAAACTTTTCTCTCTTCCAGAACTCCTCCATCTTTAATCTTCTCCATCTCAGTCAGAGAGAGGATAAGAACTTAATAGTTTATGCTAGTAAACAGATGAAAGTTAGTAAAGGAGACTGGGAAGTAATAAATTATGCAAATGTAAGATCAGGAAAGAAATGTGAGGAATAGTCAATTCTGACAAAAAGAAATCCAGAAAATGAGGGCTGAAAGGATCCACTGGATTTGATATTTCAGAAGTCATTGATGACTACTGCCTCAGTAGGCTTGGAGTAGCTTACCCGGGAAATAGGAAGAAGACTGATCAGAATGATATGGAAAAAAATGACTGTCTGATATAATGATTCCAAACACACACAGATACACATGTACATAGACACACATATACACCTTTACAATATTTAAGCCAAACTTTTCATCCATAGTTCCAACTTTGTACTTTATTTCTGACCTTGCATCCAATATGCCCAATAATGAACTTATTTCCTTTCTTCTCTATTCTCTTTACTTTCAAACAAATTAATTTCACAAGACTAATCATTCTAAATTCTCTGTTATGTTAAATGACGCCAATACTTATCCAGTTACCTAAACTAGAAAGCAAACTTGGAGGTCATTCTATTTCTTCCTCCCCACCCACATTCTGTTTCTAATATGTCAAATCTGATCGCAGCCCCATCTCCACTGTCTAACTCTAGTCTTCATAAACCTCCATCCTCCAACCCCTGCCACTAATCAGCCTCCTAACTGGTTCCCTTGCCTGAGGCTTTCTCATGCCCTATTCTTCCAACTGTATAGTTACAGTTATATAGCTTTCAGTAAAACACTTCAGTTAAAAACTGAAAGCTGCTTCCAGCTTCACACTGGCATTTACACACTCCCTTGGAATAGCACATCAGGACCCTTAAAATTTGGCTCTCATCTACCATTTCAACCTCAGTTTATGAATTTCCCCACTTGCCTTAACATAATCAAACTGAAGTACACTGCATGGGGTCAGGCACATACTTCCCACATTTGTATCTCTGGAATACTTAGAGCTTTTAAAGTTCAAATAAGTTTTTATCCTTAAATTATAAATATAATTTCTAAAAGGCTGGAAAAATATTAGCCATAATACTGTCATTTAACAGAATATCTTTGTTTACATCCCTCCTAATGTCCCTCTAAAAATGTAAATATTTGTGTAGGAAACAAATAATTTTGCACAATATTCTCACATATTTTACTTAGCTAGTCCTTGTCATGTTGCAGAAAAGAAATAACAAAAATTATACAGTTTATTATAAGGAAAAGAAATAAAGATGAAAGAAAAAAAAAAGGGTGGGGACAGAATAGAGCCATGAATAAGGTTTAAGATGCATACCATGATGACCTACTCATCTACCATAAGTGAGCCACACATTTGGCTTTCAATTTTCTAGCTGCCAATGTGAAAACAGACATTTTGTCAGTTATCCAACTCCCAGTGCCTGTGAGATTAAACAAAAATGTCCTGGTAATTTTAACTCTTCTTGGAACAAATATTGTAAAAGAATATTTCTCCTGAGGTTCTCCTATAAAGAATACAGGGTGATATACTTAACAAGATTCTTATTAGAGATGGCACATTTCATTCCATGTCACTGTTCAAACTGAGAATCAATATAGGCAGATGCCATTGCACAAATCATAGAGTGATTCTGTAAAAACCATCTTCTTGAAAATAATTTGATACTAACAAGGCACCCAGCTCTTTGCTGGTCTGCTTAAGTGGTACTAGTGGTAAAGAACCTGCCTCCCAATTCAAGAGAAGCGGGTTCGATCCCTGGGTTGGGAAGATCCCCTGGAGGAGGGCATGGCAACCCACTCCACTTCTTTCCTGGAAAATCCCATGGACAGAGGAGCCTGGCGGGCTACAGTTCATAGGATCACAAAGAATCGAACACGGCTAAAGTGACTTAGCACACATGCATGTATTTAAATCATGAGTAAATATATTAAAATGCCCACATATCATATGTTAGATAGTCACAGTAGTGACTGAAGTTTCTTTAGAAAATCTTTCTGAAAGTTGTTTCTCTTCAAAATAGAGTTTAAAATATTTCTTAGGGGAAGACTTCCCTTATGGCTCAGCTGGTAAAGGATCCGCCTGCAGTGCAGGAGACCTGGGTTCAATCCCTTGGTTCAGAAGATGCCCTGGAGAAGGGAATGGCTGCCCACTCCAATATTCTGGCCTGGAGAATTCCATGGACTGTATAGACTGGGGTTGCAAAGAATTGGACACGACTGAGTGTCACTAGGCGAAGTCTTAAAATGTCATGTCCTATGCTGGGCAGTCCTTGCTTGGAAGGCCAGATTTTAGGTTGAGAAGAAAAAATCCCCTTGTTTTGATCATGAACATTGTTCCCTCTGAGAAAGTCCTCTGAGAGCAAGAACACGTCTGGGCCATGGGTATTAAAGTCTTGGGCTAGTCTTGGGTTAGTCTTGCATCTAATATAGAATAGGATGTTATCCTAGAAGAAAGGACTCAAACATAAGCTGAAGAACATACTTGTTTGCAGAGATTCTCACCGTCTCCAACCTGAAGTCCTCTCCAGAAACATGGCTAGGTGGAGTTACAGATTTGGGGCCAGAAGTATCAACTTTACTTCTGTAATGTTACATGCTGGTAAGAAGCCTGGACACTCAAATCTTTGTTTTTAACATTCTCTGAGTTTTTCAGAAGATTTGATGAGATAAAAACAATTTTTTTTTAACCTCTGCCTTTCTGTTTGTAGGACTGCTAAGATATGGATTTTTATCCCTAATTGTCACGAACTAAGATGGTTGACCTTAGGCAGGCAAGTTTCTCAGCTCAGCTTCCTCCTTTGTAAAATTAAGGAGTGGTAGCGGGTTACCAATTTCCTCTGCCCATCAACTGTAAGTGCAGAGTCCCCTCGGTTTGATGAGAAGTGGTTGCCAAGGTTTCTCTAACTAGACTTGGAGAATCTAAGACATCCACACATCTTGTGTAGGAGCACTGGCTCTGCAGGGGGGAAGTCCTGGTTCCACTCTGCCCCTTACTAGTATGTGGCCTGGGGCAAGCACTAACCTCTCTGAAACTCAGTTTCCCTATCTATAAAGTGAGGGTATTACAAACTCGTATGTGTGCATTAGTCGCTTAGTTGTGTCCAACTCTTTGTGACCCCATGGACTGCTAGTAGCCTGCCAGGCTCCTCTATGCAAGGAATTCTCTCAGGCCAGAATACTGGAGTGGGTTGCCACTTCCTTCTCCAGGGACAAACTTGTATAGAGTTGTATTAAACCAGACACTGTAAATCCAGGTATAAATACAGTGTCTGAAACAAAGCAAGTGCTCAATCAAAAGTACCCATTTTTAACACTGTTATTTCCTTGGGTCCACTGAAATAAATGCTCTTCTAAAAGCATTTCTTCAAGTTGAATATCCACTAGTGTAGTTATAGTGTTTAAAGGTTTTAAGGTGCCAACTTGGGCTGAGTTGTTTTTAAAAAAATTGGAAAGACACAGGCTCAGGAGAATTTTAAAAAATTAAGCAAAACAACCTGTGTGTTGACCTTTACCCTGTAGCTCTTTCATTTAATAACAGTCTATTAACAAACACAACTTTAAGCTGTTTGATAATACTAATGGAATCCAGGCCAAATATGCCACTGAAACAGCAGTAATGAACTTTCTTACCTCAAAGAAATTTTAGTGGAGGTTTGCTTTATTTTTCTGTTTTGAAATAAGATTGTGAAGAAGTTCTTAGTTTGAGGTTCCCACCAGTAGATATTTGGTCCTTTAACCTTTGATAATATGTAGATCATATTTCAATATAACTAAATACAATAAACTCATTCTTAGATAGGAAAGATAAGCTTTGAAGGTCGTGTAAGTACTTATTTTATAACTTTAAAGCAATTGTTTAATCACAAAAGGAAAAAATGTGGGAAACCAGAGTTCTTTACCGTACTTTAACTACAGCAGGAAATATGTGTTTGTTTATTATGACCCTCATGCTTCCATAGCCAGATTAACTTTCAAACACAGAGTTTTCATTCTGCCTAACCAATAATTGTCACCGTGACTGTGGAAACTGATAATTTGCAGGGAGTTCAAGAATACTTGCATAATTATATCCACTAGAGCCTGGCTTGTCTCCACCACTTGGGGATAGACTCTTTGTGAACAGGGACCCCTTTTAAGAGTAGGGTCCTCTACAGGAGTTCTAAATTACCGTTTTATATTAAGGATGTCTCTTTGTTGATTCTAGGTTTTTCTTCATTTATGAGATGTGAGCTTCAGCTGATTTGTAATAGGTTGTAGAAGAGTAATCACTTGTATTTCTGCTAGAAAGCATTCTGCAGGATAAAAGGTGAGTGACATGTTTTATAGATAGATAAATAAATAAGACCTTACATTGTTGCATGAATCTTGAATACCTGCAGGTTAAAACCCCCAAATTTATCAAGCCATTGTATAGACTTATATTAATTCAATTTTAAAAGTTCTTAGGAACTAGCTTATTATTTTCTGTCTCTATTTCCTTTAATATCTTATTGTTGGATTAACTCTCATAAAACTTCTCTTACTTTAAAAGATTGCATACTGAATTTATACAGAACTTTCTAAAAATTGCCTATAACCATTATTTGTCAAAATGATTTAATCAGAAAAAAAATTATTAAATAAGTATGTAACTTCTGAATTCAGGGGGACAAACGGGGGGATTTAAAACTGTCACTGAGTTCTCAGGGATCTACTGACCCTACCTACCAGTGCAGAGCTGGTTGAAACTGAACGTCCTAGTTTTGATGGCTTACCGGCTCAATCTTGTACGTTTTGGTTAGTGATGGTAAGGAAAGCTGGTGGAGCTGAATGTAAAGAATAGCCAAAAATGGTTGAACAGAATCCTGGCTGAGTCTGGCAGAAACCCCGCTCTCTCCCCATTTTGTCCTCAAACTTGCCAAGCCTTGTTCTCTTTGGCTTTATTTTAAAAATGCATTTCTGGTGAGTGAGGAAAGGTTTTGTACTGTGTTTTCAATGACTCACCCAAAATAACTCCATTCAACTTGTAAACGGTCCTGTTCTGAATGCAGATTGTTTGTTCTGAGATGGGCATGAAGGGGCTGCGAAAGGGAGATTAGAGAGGGGAAATGTGGTGGGAGCGGTCAGTGCGGTTTACAGTTTATTCAGGTTCAGGAACACATCAGAATTGCTTCTTAAAAGGACTGTATGTGTGTGTGGGGGGGCGGTGTATATTTTACAGAACCATTTGTGAGGTCTGTACCATTTAAAGCTTTTATAGATTATCAGTATTATACAGATACATGGCTCATCTAGTTACCAACCTGTTTTTCTGATCCTCATAAAATGTGGTGGAAGGAGAGGTTACAATTATAATAAACATATAATTCCAAATATATGCATAGTGAAATAATTTTTAAAAAGTTTTAAGTGCCTTTAAGTAGGAAGAATCATATAGGTAACATAAGAGCTAGGAATTAATCTTAAACTAGGAAGAAAATACGTGTCAGTAAATCGATCACATAAAAGAACTGCGAAAACTGGAAGATGCAACAATGACGTCCTCCTGTTTTGTTGTGTACCGTGGAAAAATGTTTAATTCAAGTGGCAAAGACTGAGCATTTGATATCAATAAATATACCTTTTCCAAAGCTTTCATGATTCAAAACATCAGAGTCCTTTAAAAGCAATATTTCAAGGCAGGACTGAAAAGGAAGTGAAGAAAAGGACCGATCTTAAAGCTTCACAAACGAATTAAATACATTTTGGCTTTCCCATGTGTTACTATGTCCAGTTATGAGGACTTTCAAAACCTTCTTTGAGTTCCTTCATGAATTTAACAAATAAAGCTTATTCTGTTATATAGTCTTGCTTCGTGTCATTGTTGACGAAGATAGATAAGCCATTCTCACCTGTTGCTCAGAAACACCAGAAAATTGAGCCACTGAAAAGAAAACCAGAAGACGAAAAGGTTTTACCTTGGAGGGGGTAAATTTAGCACTGTGTGGAGAACTGAAGACCTCGTAACCTAGGAATGGTGAACTGAGCGATAAATGACAAGTTTTTAATATGCACAAAATGAGAAAGTATATAAATTTACTCAGATTATATAAATAATTTGCAAGGCAAAGTTCCAGTGGTATTAACACCTGTATTTTCTGATGTATACTCGGGAAAATGAGGCAAATCAAAATAGAAGATTATTTTGCTATGTTAGTGCTTATTCATGAGGATGGTGAACTAGTATAGTAAGAGTTTTTGCTAATGTGGAAAAAAACCAGACAATAGGTAATAGGTTTAAATTATAGACCTTAAATACTGAATTTTATTACTTTAAAATATATACAATAACCAGAAATACTTTAATGGCTAATAATGACTTTAAAATATATAAAAAAAAAATCTAAGGCAAACTAACCACCTTTCTGCATAGTTTAATTATATGACTTGTAAACAAATCTTTGAAAGTTTTTGAAGAATTCACTGGTTCAGAAACATTTTCCTTTCATCCTCTTTTATCCTATTATAAATCATTAAACTAGTATCCCTGGAAATGTTAACAGTTATATTGAGGGGGCCCAAAAGATTACATGTTGAAATGAACTTTAGAATGTTGGGTTAAGCAAAGTTAAACAGTTTTATTTAAAAAAAAAAAAAAAAAACTTGAGGACTTCTCAGGTCTTTAATATTCATTGTGACTGGGTTGGGATTGGGGGAGATGAGAATAAGCAGAGTTTACCAAACTTAGTTTATATAGAATTCTTTCCTCCAGATAATTCTATTATTACAACAAAGGGATCTGGAAGGTGTTAAGTAAATAGAATGGCAGATTAAATAAAAAGTGTAGCATATTATATTTCAATTTGGTAAACTGAAACACTATACCACTTTCTGATCAGGTTCTGAATTATTAAGATTTTGATGCACAAAATAAAATTTTTAATTATGTAAATACTGAAGAAACAATGCCTTAACTAGAACCAAACTGCCTTAGTATGGTGACTGGTGGCTTAGTCGCTAAGTCATGTCTGACTCTTGTGACCTCTAACCCTGTGATCTCTAACCCTAACCCTAACCCTAATTATGGATGGGTTAGACTATGGCCTGCCAGGATCCTCTGTCCATGGAATTCTCCAGGCAAGAATACTGGAGTGGGTGGCCATTTCCTTCTCCAGGGGATCTTCCCAACCCAGGGATTGAACCCGGTCTCCTGCATTGCAGGCAGACTCTTTACCAACTGAGATACAAGCCAGTTTTCCTACTAGTAAATCTTGTTTTGTAATTTGGAGTAATATGTTAAGGCCTTGTTGTTGTTGTTCAGTCACTAAGTCATATCTGACTGTACGCAACCCCATGAACTACAGCACACCAGGATTCCCTATCCTTACTATCTCCGGGAGTTTGCTCAGACTCATGTTCACTGAGTTGATGATGCCATCCAACCATCTCATCCTCTGTCGCCCCTTCTCCTTCTGCCCTCAATCTTTCTGAGCATTAGGGTCTTTTCCAATGAGTCAGCTCTTCCCATCAGGTGGCCAAAATACTGGAGCTTCAGCTTCAGCATCAGTCCTTTCAATGAATATTCAGGGTTGATTTCCTTTAGGATTGACTGGTTTGATCTCCTTGCAGTCCAAGGGACTCTCAAGAGTCTTCTGCAGCACCACAATTCAAAAGCATCAATTCTTTGGCACTCAGCCTTCTTTATCAGTAATGAATTATACTGAGCATAATGTTTCACTTTTGATATATGCTTTTCTACTTAAAATTGGCTAAATTAACTGGAGTTGGTTTTCTGTCCTAGCCTGACTTTATAATGTTTAAAAATTTCAGCTGCAAAAGCACGCAGATGTCATTTACTATAAGAATAAATCCCCACATGAGATTGATTTTTGTCTTGTGCAATATACCAATTCCAGCAGTGATACTGAATTTCTACTTTGTTTCATGTAATCCTCACTTCACCTTTGGGCAGGCAGTTATCATGACCACTATTTCACAGATGAGGAATGTGATAGCTAGAGATATCAGCTGCTTTACCCCAGGCCATACAAGAGACAGAAGGAGATAGGAACAGATTTCAAACTTCAGTCTGACACCAAAGACTCTACTGTTTCCACTATATCATGCTGGATGGGATTATCTGCATCTAGTATATATATTTTTCTTCCTTCACCTTGTAGGCATTAGTAGTCACTTCAGTCGGGTCCGACTCTGTGTGACCCTATGGACTATAGCTCGTCAGGCTCCTCTGTCCATGGGATTTTCCAGGCAAGAATACTGGAGTGGGTTACTACTTCCTCCTCCAGGGCATCTTCCTGATCCAGGGATTGAACCTGTTGTCTCTTAAGTCTCCCATATTGGCAGGCAGTTTCTTTACCACCAAATAGGGAAAGGAGTATGTCAAGACTGGTATATTGTCACCCTGCTTATTTAACTTATATGCAGAGTATATCATGAGAAACACTGGGCTGGATGAAGCATAGTTAGAATCAAGATTGCTGGGAGAAATATCAATAACCTCAGATATGCAGATGACACCACACTTATGGCAGAAAGTGAAAAAGAACTAAAGAGCCTCTTGATGAAAGTGAAAGAGGGTAGTGAAACAGTTGGCTTAAGACTCAGCATTCAGAAAACTAAGATCATCGCATCTGGTCCCACCACTTCATGGCAAATAGATGGGGAAACAGTGGAAACAGTGACAGACTTTATTTTGGGGGGCTTAAAAATCACTGCAGATGGTGACTGCAGCCAGGAAATTAAAAGATGCTTGCTCCTTGGAAGAAAAGTTATGACTAACCTAGACAGCATATTAAAAAGCAGAGACATTACTTTGCCAACAAAGATCTGTCTAGTCAAGGCTATGGTTTTTCCAGTGGTCATGTATGGATGTGAGAGTTGGACTGTAAAGAAAGCTAAGCGCCGAAGACTTGATGCTTTTGAACTGTGGTGTTGGAGATGACTCTTGAGAGTCCCTTGGACTGCAAGAAGATCCAACCAGTCAATCCCAAAGGAAATCAGTTCTGAATATTAATTGGAAGGACTGATGTTGAAGCTGAAACTCCAATCCTTTGGCTACCTGATGCGAAGAACCAACTCATTTGAAAAGACCCTGATGCTGGGAAAAACTGAAGGCAGGAGGAGAAGAGGACGACAAAGGATGAGATGGTTGGATAGCATCATCAACTCAATGGACATGAGTTTGAGTAAACTCCGGGAGTTGGTGGTAGACAGGGAGGCCTGCCATGCTGCAGTCCATGAGGTCCACGAGGTCGCCTGAATGACTGAACGGACTTATCATTAGCACCACTTGGGAAGCCCATGGGGATTAGTAACTCAAACATTATTCTTTATGTAGAACTTCTGCAAAGCGTAGTGGCAGTTGGTTTACAATATAGTAGCTGTTTGGAAAAATAAAATCCTTGAAGAAGCAAGCAAACAGATGGACTCTCCTCATGTGTAGTGTGCTATTCAATTTTGAATAAATGAAACATGGGACTTTTTGTAAAATCTCAAAGTTGAGAATACAATTAAAAGTCATTACTTTTCAAAATAGCTTTACAAGGATTTCCTTTTCTATTACTTCTATACCCACAGTGTTTTAGGTTAAAAATGATCATGTAGAAGAAAACATGACTGTGTGATTAGAAATTCAAGAATTGTTGCACTAAAGCTATTATCTAATGTTACTCTAAGCTCATCTGTGGAGAAGGCAATGGCACTCCACTCCAGTACTCTTGCCTGGAAAATCCCATGGACGGAGGAGCCTGGTGGGCTGCAGTTCATGGGGCCGCTAAGAGTCGGACAGGACTGAGCGACTTCACTTTCACTTGTCACTTTCATGCATTGGAGAAGGAAATGGCAACCCACTCCAGTGTTCTTGCCTGGAGAATCCCAGGGACAGGGGAGCCTGGTGGGCTGCTGTCTACGGGGTTGCACAGAGTCAGACACGACTGAAGTGACTTAGTAGCAGCAGCAAGCTTATCTGCTGGCATTTTCCCCCCTTTATTATTTGACTTGGTGGTTTTTTTTTTTTTTCTTTTTGGCCATGCCATGCATCATGGTGGATCTTAGCTCCTCAATCAGAGGTGGAACTAGTGTCCCCTGCTTTGGAAGCACAGTCTTAATCATTGGACTGGCAGGGAGGTCCTGGTGGGTGGGTTTTTAAATATAAAATGTGGTTCATTATCCTCAAAAATTCTTCGTTGTTTAAAAGTATTTAAACAACAAAACTAAAGATAATAGGCCATAGAGATACAACACAGAGTCAAGTATTTTATCCATTTGACCGTCCATTCTGAGGAATGTGACGCATAGAAAATTTCCGTTGAGAACTCAGTGTTCCTCATGGGATAGGCACTTTGCTAAAAGTGCAAAGGATGCAAGAACATAGAATAGCATTCTTTGGTCTCTTCCTTTACAGGTTGCCTAGGAAACCAGACATACCCTTAGAAGCCAGTCATATCATTTACTGCACAAGTTCAGTCCCAAAATAAATGAGACAGACATTCAGTTACATACCAGGGAACTGTGGAAAAGATGTGACCAGAGGTGGTGGAAAGATGCAGTCCAGGAAAATTTCTGACTTGGCTGGATCTTGAAGATCATGGAGGTATTGGACAGAAAGAAAAGGAATGAACTGGGAGGCTAGGATAGAGTCAACAACAGCATGTGGCAATGACAGAGCTGAGTCAGTTGGGGTCCCTCTGGGCCCCGAATGAAGCTGAAGACAGGTTTGTTCTCTGTGACTTCTGAACCAGCCCATTCAGTGCCTTCTCTCCAGGTACCATCCACACTGGCTCTCCTGCTTACCTTTCCTACAGGCAGCTAGACTCTGGCCTATTTTGCAGGGCAATTCAACTGTTAGCTGTAGTTTGCTATAGGACTCTTGAAGACGAAAGTTTTTGAGATTCAAAGAAAAGATTAATAGTGAAATTTCAAGGCAGTGAGATACCAGTACCCCTGTTCCAGTTCCCCCTCACACTTTACAGCAGAAGGCCCAGAATGATACGTGATGACTCTGGAAAGCTAGTCTGGATCTCGGATATGCTGATTAGTATTTTATAGTCTTTCTGCTAGTAGGAGTTTAAAAACAACAAAAGGAAATGCTCAAACTAATTTTTAAAATAGTTCCAAACCTTGACATCATTTGTATCTGGTAGCACCCAAATTCAAATATTTCTACTTTCCCCAGCCGTTTCTCACTGGATTTTCCTTCACCTCTTTATGTCCAATTTCAACGTGGAACTTCCTGCTTAAATCATTCTTAATTCAATTTCATACATAACACAGCCACGTTAAATCACTTTCTTAAGCATAAAGTAGCACTCCACGCAGTCTAGTCTTTTCCTGTTTAGACATTTTGACAAATACCAATTATGCGCCTCTTTCTCTAGCTTTCTCCACAATTCCTCCTACACTACTCTTTGGACTCCTCGATGAGTAACTTTCAGCGAGCCCAAGCAGACACTTGGGTGAAGAAGGGGGTTCAAGGAAACTTGGCCTTTCCACATGCCTTCTCTTTTAGGGTGCGAGGAGAACTGGAGAGACAGCAAAGATTATTAACCTACAAACAGGCGACAGAGCCACGGCGGCGGGCGGAGCGGGGGTTCGGGGCGGGCCTCCCAGCTCGGGACTCGGCGCGCCCGCCCCGCGCACCCCCGGCCGGAAGGGGGCGTGGAACGCCGCCGAGGGAGGGGCGCGCTGCTGCGCGGCTGCCGGCCAGGCCCCGGGGCGTCAGGCGGAGGCGGGGCGGGGGAGCCGGGAAGGGGGCTGGCGGGCGCTCGGCTCCCAGCCGCGCTCGCTCGGGCCACTCGCGCTCCCGCGCCGCGCCCGGCCGGCTTCATGTGAAGCGCTGGCCCTCTGCCCCCTCCCTCCCCTTCCTTCCCTCCCTCCCTCCCGTCCCCTCCTCCTCCTCCTCCCGCGCCCGCGCCCGCTCCCCGGGGCCCCCAGCCCGGCGGGGCGCTGACAGCCAGGGGCGGGGGTCCCTGCCGCCGCCGCGTCTCTCACAGGCTCCGGCTGGGGCTGCGGAGCCCCCAGTGTGGCCATGGACCGGCCCCTGGCGGCGTCGGCGGAGGCGGAGGAGGAACTGGAGTGGCAAGTGGCGAGTCGCAGGAGGAAGGCCTGGGCCAAGTCCCGCGGCTCCTGGCAGGCATCGGAGACTGAGGACCTGTCCACAGAAGCGACGACGCAGGACGAGGACGAGGACGAGGACGAGGACGACCTCCCCGGAACGAAGCTGCCGGCGGCCGCGGGGAGAGGTCCGTGCGCCCGGCCGGGCAGTGGCGGGCGGGGAGCTCGGGGGAGTGCGGGCTGGCGGAGGAAAGTCTCGTGCGCCTTGGGCGACTGCTCTGACTTCTGGAAGACATCCTGGGCTCCAGGCAGGGGGCGAGGGGACACTTTCGACCTTTAAACGCGCGCGCTTGGCAAGGCGTCTCCAGCGTCAACACAGACACCCCGGTGCCATCGTTTCCCTTCAGGTGGTCACTGCGACGTGTGGCTTAGGCTGCATTTTGTCCCCAGTAAGAGTCTCCCTGGGGGTAACCAGGGTGACCCCGCGGTCGGCGTTCCCCTGGGGTCGGTAACGAGCTGTCCCCTCGCTCTGTCCCGCAGGAAACGTGCCCAACGAGAAGATCGCGATATGGCTCAAGGACTGCCGGTGAGTCCTCGCTCGCGTCCGGGGGGAGATCCGCTCAGCTGGGACGCCCGGGCGGAGTGACTCGGGCCGCCGTCCCTGCGGGTCCCGTGAACCTCATAAGCTCTGAACCGGAAAGTAAGCCGGCGGATAGCTTCCTCCTCTAAACGATTAGAAATGGAAGTGCTGTGACCGCCGATTATTTGGTGACCATGTTGACTTTACAGTTGTTAGGACTTCAGTTCCGGAGCGTGATGTTAGCATCAGAGATCAGAAACCTAAAACAGATAATCATGCCGTATTATTATGCTGGCCCGTTTTTATTTGAAAGGCTTGTCACATTTCACACAGTATTTTATTTTGCATTTATTTTGACATCTGTACATCTGGCATAGAGTCATTTCCCTTTCAAATGTGTTTTAAATGAGTTTAATTTACTTAACTACATTAACTGGGCTTTAACTTTATGTTGGTGCCTTAATTATGTTTGGAGAGCTATTAAAACTAGCTAATTTTGTTCTAGTTTACACCTTGGAGGTGGATTTGTCAGATGGCCCTGGAATTCACAGAAGGGAAATAGAGCTTTGAAGCCATTCAAGCTACATAAATCAGTTGAATTACATGCTTTGATAGCTGATACAGAAATGTTTGATAAAGTACAGAGGAGATTGATCATATCTTACTACAGTAAAATGTGCCTGTTTCATATTTTAATTATTTTTTTCAACTTGTCTGCTACTTAAATCTCCTGTGAAGAATGTAGGCTTTTTAACTATTGTTAAGGTGTTTGCTTCTGTATATATTTTTTGCCATCTCAATTTGGGCTTTTCTTCACCTTTTGTCCAAGTACCAGAGTTTGGGAAGTCTTTTTTGGGAGAGGAGAGAGAACTGATTTTTATATATGCCAGTTTGTTTTTCTTCCCTAAAGACACAAAATACTGGCCACTGCTCTGTTGGTATCCTGTTTTGGTGAATTGCTTGGAGCCTTGCTGAACAATCCATTATTGAACTCCTTTTATTCTGGATATCACAGACCCTTCTGAAATATGAGATATATGGACCTTCTTTCTATAGATACACAAAAAAAATGTTTAAGAACAAGAGAAGAATCATGTTTTTATGACATATAGGAATTAAGATTGTATAAGAGATCACAGCAAGCAGACAATAAGTAAGTGCATCTTCACAGATAAATGCAATGGGAAAATGTTAACATTCGCCAGGACATGTGATCTCTGAAAATTCCTGAAGTTTTGTTGCTAATCTTGATTTATGTAGGCAGATTCTAAATTCTCTTGCTTCATCCCTCATGGATTTCTTTCATCAGTTTCTTTCTTGTTCCCTACTGTTGCACCTATTCTGTACAAAAGGGACATTCATTTGTACTCTGAAAAGCTGGAACAAACAGTCTTTTACTGTGAGTTTTAATCATCACAGATTTGACTGTAGGGTATATGTGACTGTATTTTTTTTTCCCTGTAGCAATTTAGGATCCTTCCTAGAATCAGGCAATTGTCTACTTTGTATATTATGTACAAGTGGTTTAAAGACAGCATATTCCCCCATGATAGGTTCTCAAATAATCTTTGTTTTCTTATTGCTTTCTATATCCTGAATAAAGATAAAGATACCTTGTCCTTGTTCCTTAAAAGGAGTCTTTATTTTAAAAATCAGCCCCCACCCCCCACCAGCTAATTGGAAACACATTGCTTGAGTAAAGTAGCATCTAAGAAGAGAGAGAGCTTTTGATAAGATTTGTCAGACAGCGATTAAGAGAGTGAGAGACTTGTTTCTGAAGGAGAATGCCAGTTATAGTCTGCTCATTTGCCATTTTCTGTTGGTGCCCAGGCCAGTAGAGATATCTGCAGAAGGAGTAATGCAATGTTTTGTCCTACACAAGAAGCCATCATGGAAGAGAAATGACTTTTTTTGAAGGCGTAGAGCTTTTTAAAATATGTGCAAAAACTTAGAGATTTTATGGCACTGCTTATTCTTTTAGATTTCAAAAACACGAATTTTTAAAGAATTGCCATTGCTTGTATATTTGCAGAAACTTTTAACATTGGCGTTTCAGTAATATTTTTTTGAAACTGATATTTTTATGATTGAGCCCATGGCCGGTGTGAATTTATAACAGGTACAAATCGTTACTGACAAAAGACTTATAACACACAGTAGAACTTTTATAATAAAATAATCTGTTTCTTTAGCTTAGTTTTGAGAAAGAGATGGGAAAAAATATTTTCCATTTAAAAGACTTGTTTGAACAATAAGAATGTGAAAGAATTTTAGTAATGGCTAATTCTTAAGATAGATTCTCAAGCCAACTTTTTAGTAATCTTTTCAGAGTTAAATGAAGAATATATGTATTTTTTCAGTTTAAAAGCATAAATTTCAGACTTCTCTACTGTATCGGAAAAGGTAATAGTTGGGGTAAGGGAGGCACTGAGCGGTGCTCTAAAATTCTAGATGAGATTCAAGAAAACTGTTGAGCCTTATTTCTAACTAGACTCTGATTTTTTAATTTTATTGAGATGAAGATTTGTTTTCTTTTAATTCTGTTTCCTGTTTCTAGAGAAGGGATTGAGAGGAGCAGACATTTTCTTAATGCCTACTGTCATTCTCTTTTTTTCTGTTTTTGTAAAGAAAATGCCAATTCATATCATTTGTAATTGCCATTCTTGCTCTTAATTGCTGGCAGATCAGACATGTGATTAAATCATTCCTGGTGAGCTGACTTGATGATAGGTATTTGCTTGGTAGCATATTACTTATGTAATCCACTTGCATTCCCTGTGTGTTTGGGAGAAATGTTAAACTGTGATTAGAAGCTTGCTTAGCTATAACCCTTTAAAAAGTGTCGGGCTGTGCGGTGGCAGCTCTCCAGACAGCTTTTCAAGACTAAGGCTGATATGTTTATGTGATTTCAGTACTCCTTTGGGAGCCTCACTGGATGAGCAAAGCAGTAGTACACTCAAGGGTAAGAGAAAGTTGCCTTTCTAAATCTGTTCTTTATGAGGGTCCTACTTTAGTGTCCTGGGAGTGAAAGTGAATGTGTGTGTGTGTGTGTATAAATTATAAAAGTGATGTTCATGTTTATAAAATATGCAGTTCTAAGATAAAAGCCAAAAGGGAGAAACCTTGTCATGAACCATAAAAACTGTGGTGAGTTTAAACAAATTACTAAGCCTTTGCACAATGTGAAACTCGTTTTTTTTTTTTATTGTTCAGTTAGATTTTATAAAGACTAATTAAATATAGAAATGTGATATGTAAACATAGGGAAAATATATATTGAGTGAATTAGGTCAGCTTTAGTGTAGCATTTCTTTGCTTACATGAACTGAAATTGCCACACCTGAAATTTTACCACCTGTGCAAGGTGGAATTCTAAAGTTCAAGGTACAATAAGAATGTGCAGGTAGTGACAAGGTATATAAAAAATATTTATAGTATCAGGAAAATCTAGCTTGGCTCCCAACTTAATATAAGGGGGTAAAAGAAATGACTGTACCGGAATCTGGTTTTCAGTGAAACTGTTGGGTAAGATACATTATCTAATTGAACATCTTAAAGGCTTATTAAGTATAAAATAGCCAGTAGATTAGAACTTGTAACAGTTTTACCTGGTTGCAAATGATGGTTTCCTTCACAGTAAAGTGAAGACTTGTGTCTTCTTCCTGTTTCAATAAGGAGAGTAACTTATGAGTACATTCATGTCTGAAATGCTTTACTGTATCTTATATTTTGCTTGGTCAGTTTGTTTAAATTAAAACAATGATTTTATGTGGGGGTCAGGAAGAACAGAATACTGGTATGAATCTTCTGATGTTTCTTTCAGGTGTGCTTGTGAGAAATGGGGGAAGTTTTGAAGATGATTTGTCATTGGGAGCTGAAGGTATGTTTGGAAGAACAGTATTTTCATATAGTTTTAAAATTTTTAAAAAAGAGAAAGTGACATGTTTTCAGGTTTATTACCCTCAGAGTTAAAGTTCTTGCAAGTGGCTCATACACATTTTACAGAAACTTTTATGTGTTAATCTAATGAGAGCCTTTCGGAGACCTGTAGAAATAGCTCTGGAAAACCATTGTGAAATACTCAAAGGTCTTCATTGGACTTTAATGCTCTAAAGGAACTGTTTGGGGGCAAATAATGATGATATAACTAAAGGAAGACTTGTCCTGCAAAAGGAAGCTTAAATATTTATATGTGAGAAAATTGCAGTGAAACTTATTTTAGTATGAGGTATGCAGCTGCAGCTTGTCTTTTTTTTGCATTTAAGTATTTCCTGTCTTTCCTCGCTTCCTCTTTTTCCAGATTTTTAGAAGATTAAAGGACAAAGACAAATTAGAGTTACTAGAATTTAATTAGAAATCATTATACTGATGTCTGTTCAAAGCTGCATTAGGATTGTAAAAGCATATTGTGCTATGTTTAAATTTTTACAGATTATCTTTTCCTGCGGATTCATAATAAAGCTTTCCACAATGTAAAGTTAAGAATTTTTTTTATTGTTTTATTGGTATTTTGAAATTATTGGTTACTGTATAGCTGAGTTATTAATGAGTGCTTTTTGTTAAAAAAGAATTAAGGATTTTATTAAATCTTTTTGAATTGTAAGTTGATGTATAGTGAATTGACCCACTGAATATTGTTGATCTCTTGCTGTTTGAAGCCAATCTGTGTGATAGATTACTTATTAAGAGCCGTCTAACACGAAAACTCTAGAATATGTGAATATGTTAGTTTTTATATTTCTGTTAATATCCTTTCCAGGAATAAACTTTATAAAATAAAGTGTAAAGCTTAAACTTACTGCTCCCCAATCAGGATAGTTGAACATACTGTTAACCCCTTATTAAAATGCATTTCCAATGTTATTGTAAATAGCACTTTTAATAACTACCTTAGTAGCTTCACAATATGGAATTTTTTTTTTTACTTCTTTTTTTTTTTTTAAACAGTTCTTTTCACAGAAAAATTGAGGGGAAGGTACAGAGATATCCCATATGCTTTCTGCTCTGTATATGCATAGCTTCCCTATTGTCAACATCCCCCACCAGACTAGTACATTTGTTATAGTTGATGAACCTGGAATCAATTCAGTTCAGTTGCTCAGTCGTGTCCGACTCTTTGTGACCCGTGAATCGCAGCATGCCAGGCCTCCCTGTCCATCACCAACTCCTGGAATAAGGCATTATAATTACCCCAAATCCATAGCTTACACTAGGGTTCACTCTTGGTCTTGTATATTCTATGGGTTTAGACAAATATGTAATGACATTTATCCATCATTATGATACCATCTAATGTATTTTTCACTACCCTAAAACTCTGTGCTCTGCCTATTCATCCATATTGAATGATTTTATTGGAAGCCAGACCCAGAAAGGATGTCTCAGAGGAAAGTGGAGCTATTATGTTGTTCTACTGAAAATTGCTTCAAGATTATTGTCATTCATTCAGTAAATATTTATTGAATGCTATGTGTTAGACACATTTCTGTTGGATGAGAAATTGCCGTGGCTCTGCAGATCAGAAATGAAAAAAGGAAAAAGTGTGGTGTGCTGAAAAAAGATATACTTTTAATAATTTTATTCTTTATATTTGTCCATAAAATTTAAATGCAGTAAATTTAACTTACTCTAGACTTAAACAGTAATTTGTTTAGAACTTGTAAGTCTAGGATAAACTTGAAAGGCAACTTTTATAGGAAAATGTATGTTGAAATGAGTAGAAATTTTCAAAGTAGATGCATGAAAAATTGGCTGTAACTGGAGTGAATTATTAGCCTTAAAAAAGCCATGTTAGGAATAGATACTGCAACACTTAAATAATGCTAACTCATGTTCTTATTTATTAGGTATTCTGTATTAACAGTTTTAAAATTTAGTAATTAGAACCACATATACCACATACCTTCTTACTACTTATTTCAAACTGTTAAATTTAATTGGTTATTTATATGTCTTTTAATCTTAAACATTCAGTGGAAGTAGTTTTTTATGTTGCTAACAAACAAAACCAAAAACACCCTCCGCAAGCCACTGTTTCTGTTCTTACCTATCTGTATATTATTTTTAATGACACAGATTTAATGTGCCAGGACAAGAGTTTGGTATAATAGACATTTAGCAGTAACAATATGGCTGATTTGCTTTTTAAACGATTGTATCACAGTAGTTATTGTCTTGCTAACAGTTGTGCATTCCACTTACTCTTTTTACCTGTAGCAAACCACCTCCATGAAGTTGATGCTCAGATTGATAATTGGTATGTAGCTGTTTTTTTTTTTTTTTTCCTTTCTAAACACGAGGAATATTTGTGGCGGTAAAATTTATATAATCTACTTTTGTTTATAGCAGTAATATTTTGGCCAAAGAGAGAAGGCTGCAGTTTCATCAGAAGGGGAGAAGTATGAATTCCACTGGATCTGGGAAGAGTAGTGGGACAGTCTCAAGGTACCTTACTCTGAGCTTATACGGCACTTACATTGTGGTGTAGATGACCTGATCTGATAACTTTTTAAGCCTTGGATTTGGCTTGACAGCATGAAGTCAAGAGGAATCCAGAGTGTTTCATAGATCAACATAATTGACAGAAGTGTCTTTTTTTAAAAATTAAGATTAAGTAAAAGTTAACAAATATGTTAATAATGTTGCTGGCATCCATAATGAGTATTTGGAGCCCTATGAGAGAGGAACTCCATGATGGAATAATTTCTACTTCCAAAATTTTCCATTCTGCTAGAGTCTTGAGTTACTCTGATATAAATATCAGAATAAATCTAATTTAAAGCTTGATATTTAAGCATAGATTTATCTTCATATAAAACCAAAGATCTTCAAAATATAAAAATAAACAAATACATATGCATAAGTAACCAGTTTATTGTCCAGATTATTGTTTTGAAATTTGAACATTTTCTCTGAAACAAATTGAAATTTCGTTCTGCTCACATTCTGTCTCTAACATTCCTGGTTTCCCCAGTGAGTCTCAGCTTGGATTATCACTGGCATGAGAGATAAGGGTTAGTTCAATTCCCAATAGAATTAGAGCGGGAATTGACCCCTGTGTAATCCAAACTCTTCTTACTTTATTCCTCCTGCTTCCTGGGTGCAAGTGGTTAGAAAAAAGTTGAAAGTAAGCTCCTCCCTCACCTTTCTGAGATCAGTTGTTACCTGTATTGCCTCTTCTAGGACAGCAAAAGACAGCAGAAAAACTCAAGTTCTGCAGGGTGTCCCTTGGTACCAGAGTTGTACCAACTTCCTAGTCCATTTTCCATTTTAATTTTTTCTTTAATCTGTTTCCTCTTTATTCTCCCTCATCTGTCCTCTAATTTGTTTAGCTGATTTACTGGACATCTCTTAAAATGACAAAACAAATAAGGTGAGGAATCGGATAGTTTCTTTACTGAGGGTGTTCTTAGGGCTTAGCTCTTTTTCTCAAAACTGGCAGCTTGAAAGAACAGACTCCTTTTAAGGGTTATTTATCGTATTTGGTGCATAATGTGTAAAGATGCTGAAATAATAATGGTGTAAAGAGCAGAAGGGGTAGAGGATCTTTTCACAGCAAAGTAGGGATGTGAATTTATTTATAATGGGATGTGGACTATAAACTTACTCTACATCTTGATATTTCTTTTTGTCTTTTTTAGTGTTTCAGAATTGTTGGAACTTTATGAGGAAGACCCTGAAGAAATCCTTTATAATCTTGGATTTGGACGAGATGAACCAGATATTGCTTCTAAAATTCCTTCCAGATTTTTTAATTCATCATCATTTGCCAGAGGAATAGATATTAAAGTGTTTCTGAGTGCACAAATGCAACGGATGGAAGTAGAAAATCCAAATTATGCTTTAACAAGTAAGGTTTTTAAATGTTAGCATGTTATTTTTAAAATTACGGCATCTACACAGCAAGATGGTCTTGTTTTTAAAGCCTTACTAATTTTTAGGAGTAATTGTGGAAATTTAATTATTGAGGTAAACGCAATAGCTGTTTGCTTATTCTAAATTTTTATTATTCTATTTATAGAAGTTAATTTACCTATCCCCCCACCCCATTCTCCACTTAAGTGTTACATTGGAGAATGTAACTTACCTGTGGAACCTTACACATATCTCCAGATTGCTTTTGTTCCAAAAGGAAATAAATAAAGGAGAGGCCTTTTACTATTAGTTGAAGTCAGTCACTTTCAAATGCTTTTCCTATAAATCTATAAAGGTATGACTAATTTGATGATTTTTCACGTTAAATCTTCTGCTTTTTTTTTTTTTTTTCTGTTGACCAGAAATCCCCAACAGTGGGAACCTTGGTGGTTCTTGGATTAGTTTTAAGAGATCTGTAAATCCAAGCCCCTTCCTATTAGGTATAAAATATATACTTACATATACTTAACATTTGGAAGAGTTCAAGACCTAAAAGGAGAGTCACAGCTATAGATCAATAGCAGTTCTGTCTATTTTATTCCATGTTGTCATTATGCTTTGTCCTTCCTTCTGATTTTTTAAAATGTAAATTCTAGTGCTTAAGAGTGAAAAATCTTTCTCCCTCTCCACAGTAAATATAGATGTTTTAAGTGTTAGATAAAGAAAAAAATCTGGTTTCATAATCTTTGTGATCTAAGTAGTTCAATTATTGAAATTCTGAACCATAATAATGGTTTAATTAATAATACGTGTATACATACACATATAAACATATATATAATTTATTTATTTTTTTATTTTTGTAGGCCGTTTTCGTCAAATTGAAGTGCTTACTACTGTGGCCAATGCATTTTCTTCCTTATATTCCCAAGTCTCTGGGACTCCCCTGCAGAGAATCGGAAGTATGTCCTCGGTGACCTCCAACAAGGAGACAGACGCGCCTCCACCTTTAACCCGAAGTAACACTGCAAATCGCTTAATGAAAACACTATCAAAACTAAATTTATGTGTTGAAAAAACAGAGAAAGGAGAAGGTAGTACTCCTTCCCTGGCAGCTGACAAAGGAAAGATCATAAATGTTTCAGTGATGGAAGAAAGTGGCAATAAAAATGATCAGAAGTCTCAAAAAATTGTGAAGAAGAAAGAGTCATCTTCTATGTTAGCTACAGTTAAAGAAGAAGTATCAGGTAGTTCAGCAGCTTTTATGGAGAATTCTGACACTGATGGGCTTTCTGATGAAGCAAATAGTAATTTTAACCATGAAGCTGAAAGTGGACAAAGTAAAGAAACTCAAAGTCATGAGAATAAACTGGATGAGGAGTCTGGTATTATAGAAACTGATTTAGGTAGTGATTTCAACATGTCCAGTCACAGTGAGCTGGAAAATAGCACAGAGCTGAAAAATGTCCCTTTGTCCACACCTGAAAAAGAGCCATGTGCACCATTGATGATCCCATCCATAAGAAATATAATGGCACAGCAGAAGGACTCCTTTGAAATGGAAGAGGTAGGTGGAAAATTACTGAGGACTGTTTCAAACAGTGAGGAAAAAAAGTGCCCCATAATGTTTTTAAAATGAAAGGCAGTGAATGGATGTATGCTAGAAAAAATCATCTTGATTTTGACTTTTCAGGTGTTTTGTTTCACAAACCAAGAAGTCCCCGGACTGTGTGGTGTCAGTATAGTGACTCCTCTAGGTCTTCCGTCGCCGTTGTTTTTCTTTCTCAGTTTAACAGTTTGATGCTGTGAGAATGCCCTGAGAGAGTATGTTCAAACTCAGATCAATGTTGCATAATAGTTAGAGATAGCAGGCTTTGAAGTCAGATGGGTTTCAGTTCTCTTTGGGCCACTGAATTGCTGTGTGCCTTTGGGCACGCTTTTCTTAATGTTATCTGAGTGGAAGGATAAGTGTGAATGAAGATCTGGAGGCTAGGTCTGGGTATGGGACTACAAAGGACAGGAAACTATAGGGAACCTTGAGGAAGAAGGTTTGAAAGAATTTCTGCAGCCCTGGAAGACCACCAGTGTTTGGTAACTTTTTTTTTTTTAACATGATATTCTTTGTTGTTGTTGTTCAGTCGCTAAGTCGTGTCGGACTCTGGGACCCCATGGACTGTAGCCTGCCAGGCTCCCCGGTCCTCTTCTATCTCCCAGAGTTTGCTCAAATTTATATCCATTGAGCCGGGAGCCAGTGATGCTATCTAACCATCTGATCCTCTGTCACCCCTTTCTCCTTTTGCCTTCAGTCTTTTGCAGCATCAGGGACTTTTCCAATGAGTCTGTTCTTCCCATCAGATGGCCAAAGCATTGGAGCTTCAGCTTCAGCAGAACAGTCCTTCCAAAGACTGTTGAGGGTTGATTTCCTTTAGGATTGACTGACATTCTTGCTAGTTTACATAAATTTCAAAATGGATGATTTGTGGCTATAAATTATACAATGTGTAATTTTTCTTTTTAAATTTTATTGCAGAATAGTTACAGTAATAGTTCACAGCTGTTTTAGATTCGCTTGCCATTGTTTTAGAGAACTAGGAAGTGATAATTAATTCTGCCCATATAATGTCCTCTTAGGTGAGTGTGTATCTCTCATATCAGTTAAGGTTTTTCATTTATTGCAAAATTTCAATTGTTCATATCTTTTTGTAGTCTTTGAATGCTTCTTTTAGTACTTTAATTCCAACTAAAAAGGAGGCAAGAGCAGGCCTGTGAAATATTTTACATTTTTTGGTAAGCTTCTTTGTATCTTATTATAATGAATTCAGAAGATGACAACTTAGTAGAACTTTTTTGTTCCATTTTATTGTTCAGTTGCCCTTTTGTCTTTGTCTTGGTCTAAACTTGTCCTAGCATTCATAAAGTGTAACTTCTTGCCTTCCTTTAGGGCCCCTCTTCTATGATAATCCAATAGAATGCAAATACATGTTGGTTACTTGTAGACATGATTTAGTGACTCAGATGAGAAAACACTCTTACATGTTGCTTTTTAATTTCTAGAATTCTTGAGTTCTAAGCCAGAGTTTTGTTACTGATATACACAAAAGTTCTTTACAATGTTTATTAAGTGCTAGATAGATGTACTTTGGTGGCAAGTGAACCTTAAAACTGGGTTGTTTTTTTATGGGCAGGGGTATTTTTTTCTTTTTTTTTTTTTGCTCCCTCTGCTGGCAAGAGCAGTTACTGAAGAAAGTAACTTGACATGAAAGTGTATTTTTTTTGAAGTCCAAGATTACAGGCATTGATGGTTTAAGAATAACTGAAGATTTCTGTTTTCAACAAATAATACATAGTCAACCATAGCTATGTTGTAAATACAGGGAATTTTAAGGATAATCCTTATTCTTCAGATATATTTCAAATATGGATAAAAACCTCCTAGAATTGTGTTTTTAATCCCTTTGGGAACTTTAAAGAAAGCTTGTAGAACAATGGATAAAGAAAGGAAATAGTGTGTTTCTTTAATTTCCTCTTCTCCCAAGCTTGTTGAATCATACCGACAAATGAAGAGAACAATCTTATTAAAGCAAACTTTTAGATCCCATTCAAAGTAGGTTGTTACTTTTTTCTTTTGCACTCTTTTCCCTTGAGGCTTGATTCCTATTGGGAACTTTCTTCCTTTTGTAAAAACAGCGAATAAATATAAGCTAGAGCACACACACTGTCTCTCAGTAAGCCAGTTTTCAGGTTACTTGAATGCCAACTGCTCTAGGTAACTAGGTGGGAGAAAAAATTGCAGACATGGCTCTGAGTATGAAGCTGCCTGGTCCCCCTGAGGCAGAAGGTAAGATCTGACAGTCACCAGGAAGAGGGAAGAACTGTTTAAATGTAAAAAGAGTTAAATAGATGATAAGACTGAGCCAGGCCTTGGAGAGTGAAAATGGCTATCTCTTATGATTAAAAATAAAAGGCCAGACACTATTTTCAATTAAAAATCAATTTGCCTTATAAAAAATATCTTGCAGGCTAGTTTCAGTGTATCTAAAAGTTTTAAAGACCTACTCTTGAGTTTTCTAATTCTTAATGACTTGCTTGGATTATTCTTGTGTTCTTGAAATAATTTATTTCAAATAGATACATCATGGTAACTGTCTAGAGCCACAGATTAGTAGTGTGAATGATTCACAGTTAAACCAGAATGATTTTACTCTATAAGCAATTGTTCATCTTTTAGGTGTAAAGGAAACATTTCTTATACTTTGAACTTAAAGGAAGGAGAGCTTTTATCTATGTATTTCTGTAAATAAGTTGCCTTGTGTCTCTGTAGTCTATAAATAAGTTTACATTTAAATTAAGATACTATTGGCTGCATATGCAATTTTTTAACCTACTGAAGCTTTAGTAAATGTTTCTAATCCTGTCTTCACACTGATTACTGATTTTAATGTATGTACTTCATTACTTATTTTTAGCTATTAAATTTCAGGATTCTTCTCATATTTACTGGCCTGAGTTAAAGTAATCCCAAACCAGTCAAATACCTGACAGCTAAATTGTTCCATTGGTCTTTCAGAATAAGACTTGAATTTGGGTCTTTGTACAAACCTACTCCTGTTGATTATGCCATACAATTTGTACAGTCAGGCTGGTTGATAGGGTCAGACACTGGCAAGAACTCAAGTCATGCAATGCACAGCTTCTTACCTCTTCTTTGGAAAAATAGTTCTTTCCTTTGAATTTTTTGAGGTATCATTAAAAATTAGAATTGTGACTTTTGAAGCTTCAGTTTTGGTTTTTTGCTGTACTAAGTTGGTTTTTGGTTTTTTGCATGTTAAATCACTGTAATCATGTCCAACTCTGTGTAACCCTATGGACTGTAGCCTGCCAGGCTCCTCTGTCCATGGGATTCTCCAGGCAAGAATACTGGAGTGGGTTGCTGTGCCCTCCTCCAGGGGATCTTCCTGACCCAGGGGTTGAACCCATGTCTCTTATGTCTCCTGCATTGGCAGGCGGTTCTTTACCATTAGCGCCACCTGGGAAGACCTTTTTGCTGTATAAGTTTTTTTAAATCTTAGAGGAAGGGTTTTTTGAATTAGAACATTCTCTCTGTTGCTGATCTATAAAACACAGTACAATAGTATGGTGCCTAAGAAGATGTGACAAGCTAAATGTGACAGGTTTTGAAAAACCAAACTAGGTATGTGCATGGTAGCAGGACATTGATTCAAAAAGAAATCTTTGTTTGATTAAAAGATTTTTAAAATGTAGTAACTCAAATGTGTGGATTATTATCAAGTTGTTTTCCTACAGCTTTAAATCCCAAAACACTGAGACGCAGTGATTTTATCATTTTGTTTTAGTGGGTTTTTTTTTTAAATTTTTATTATGAGAAGCTTCAAACTTACCCAGAGATTAAATAGTAGAGGGAACACCCATTTTCCATCACTCAATTCAGTTATCAATATTTAGCTATAGTTAATTTAGTAAAAGATAAACTTGTAACAAATGACCAGAATTTCACTGAGGATTTAAAACCATGGAATAGGAAAAATCTTGCCAAATAAACCTTAAGATCTGTGTTTGGGTTATAATTTTCTGTGGGGTACCCCATCTTGAATTTGAATGCTTTCCTCTGCACAACTGTAACTAATAATGAAACGTAATAAGCTATGAAATTCAACCATTATCACTAGCAAGTCTGTCTTCTAAGTGATTGATGATTTTGAGTAAGTGCGAGGAAGGATCCTGACTTTAGTAGCTTTATTAGTAAAATATGATACTGTCAGCTCATTTTTAAGGGCCCTGTTCTTTTTTGTTGTTGTTGTTAATTATGGAATTTGTAGTGGAGGGAGAGAGGAAGATTTTTTTTTTTTTTTTAGCAGTGGAGAAACATCTTGAAGGATAGTTCACTGAAGATACATATACGTTAAAGTCATGTTATCTTGTGACTAATTTTATAAATCTAAAGAATAGAATAGGGAATTCCCATGGCGTAGTGGTGAAGAATCTGCTTGTAATGCAAGAGACACAGGTTTTATCTCTGGGTCTGAAAGACCCCCTGGAGAAGGAAATGGTTACCCACTCTAGTATTCTTGCCCAGAAAATTTCACGGACACAAGAGCCTGGAGGGCTACAGTCCATGCAGTTTCAAAGAGTTGAACCCGACTGAGCACACACACACGAAGAACAGAATATGTGATAATTCTGCACTTAAAAATGAGAGATCATAATCTTTTGCCTAAACTGAGATTCTTAGAATAAAATTAAGGAGACATTTGGATTTCTGTTACACTTTTTTGGTCTGTTTGATATTTGGTTTACAGAAAACTCTTTGAAGTAGGCTAGGCCTGAATAGAGGCTAATAATAGACCTTCTGTGGACTATAAAAAGAAAATGTATTTTGTTTCTTTGCACACAAAACAATGGTTTTCCTGTTGAACTTATGTCTGCTGCTTTGAAGAATATAATTTTTTGATAATAACAAAGAATAGTAGAAACTATTTTATATTAATTTATAGATGATGGTTTTAAATAACCAGTAGGCTTTCAGTTTTCAAAAGATACATAAACGTGGATTCATGTTCAACTATGTAGCTGCTGCTACTGCTAAGAACAAAGCAGGAATCACAGCAGTTTTAAAACTGGATAAGAAGATCTTTAACTTTTTAAGTGTTTTCATGTTGGCTTTTCCACTCTCATGCCTATGGAATATTTCTTACTCTGGAATGGGATTCATAGCTCAAAACCAGGGTTCTATCTAAAACTTGTTTGCTGTTTACTTTCCAGTTTGTTCAAGGCCAAAAGCCAAAATGTTTGATGGGTTTTCCCACTTTACTAGGATGTTATTTATTATTTTAAGTACAAATCATCACAGAGTAAACTGTTGGGCATTAGTATTATACCCCTGCAAGTATTTAGTTTTAGTATAGAATGAAGTTGTTAGGATAGATAAGAGTATTGGAGGAGTGGGTATGATGAGTAAAGAATCAGGCAATTCCTAAATTACGTAGTTGTTCAGGTAGGAAAACAAAAAGACAGCATAAAAGGACAGCTTCTGCGGGTTTGGTATCTTTTTGAACATAATTTTCATGAAGAATTTATAGCTAAGATCTTTCACATTTTAATCCTGTAATGAAACCTGCTGGTCCATGTACAACTTCCAAATTATATCTTAAAAGAACATTTATGTCAAGACAAAGCCGTCTTACACCTGAGTGGTTATATGAAACTTGAAAATTTGTGGACTTTTATAAAGATTTTGCAGTGGGAGCATGATGTGCTGTTTTTCAAGATGCAAGACTTGTAATTACCTTAAGTGTGTGCCGGTGTGCTGCAGTGAGTGTGTTAGTGTTTCTCTGGGATTGACCTTACACTTTGAAGTTTAACATTTAGAGAAGAACTTTTTCTTATGGCTCTGTTTTTCATTTAATAGCAACTTATTTTCAATGAAGTATTATACTTCACACATGTAGTTAGTTTTCTTTGTTAGCTATAAACTTATAGTCCTGTTGTTAACTGAAAAATAGATCATAAAATTGAGATGTGGGACATTATAACAATTTTGAGATAGGTTGCATTTTTTAAATATATAAAGCATTGGTACCTCCTTAGTTAGATTGGTTGTTAGTAAATGATTATTAAGAAGTATTCTTCTTTGCCACAGATTTTTCAAGTTTTAACTACTTAAAACTTTTCTACAGGTCCAAAGTACAGAGGGAGAAGCTCCTCATGTTCCTACTGCTTACCAGCTAGGTCTTAACAAGTCAAAAAGAGGTAAGTAAACCCGTACTCACTGGTTTCCAAGCACATTACCGAAATGTGTTTGGGTGATGTGGAAAAGGTATTTTTTTTTTTTTATTGGTCAGTGTTTGTAGTGCTTATAAATATAAAAAGAAAATTAAGAACACAGGTGTGCATGCTTCATTATGGTTTGATTGTAGAATCATTGGTTTCTTCCTGAAGACTTTTGTGCTCATAAAGTAATTTTAATTCACTTATCTTGTAATGACCTTCTTGCACAATTATGTGTATTCTAAATAATGTTTTAGTTCTGCACAAGGGCTAAATGGGAAGTGATAGAGCAACAAAGTCAGGCCTACTTTTTACGTGCTTATGTTTGAGATATAGACTTGTATTAGCCACCTCTGGGTTTTCATTACTTAAATTCAGCTCCTAGGTATAATACATGAATGTGCTTCTGGCAGAAAACACCAGTTTCTCAGCAATAGTTAAAGCTAGTTAAATTCAAACTAGATCAAAGGTGAGTTGCTGTAGGTACTGTTCTTCTCTTGAGTTATTAATTATTGACCAAAGACCCTTTGAATCAATTTCTTTCACTTTTAACTTGCAACAAGAGAAACATATCTGATCATCTTTAAAGTTGTAAAGCTTTGGAGATTTAGGGAGAAAGAAAAGGAGAAGAGAAGTTAAATGAGCACTGAAGGTAGGAGTATTTATTTTTAAAACTTCACACATGCTGAACCACCCTGTTTTTTTGTTTGTTTTTTTTTTAAAGCAAAGATTCATATGTATGTTCCTAGAATAGGAAATTACATGTTCTCTTCTGATCTCTGGAGTGACTCCATATGAAACAATATGCATATAAATTTTCTTTTTTTATTGTAGTATAGTACTGGCAAACAAGATCCTCACTCTCCCTAGGTCACCACAGTTCTGGTCAAACACAAAATGAACTGTCCTGCTTAATTTTTTTCCCTTTGTGAGTCCGTAAATACATGTGTTCCTGAGCTGTAAGGCAGAGTTCATAGCCATCCAGGAATCTTTGCTTTAGATAGGTAAAGGGATGCATTGGAAAAAGCAGCTTGCCCTGTGTCAAAAGGGGGATAAAAACAGTATAATTACCTTAAGATCTTTGAGGAGTAAGCTTCCTGTGGCGGGAAAGATGGAATGTGGTTTGTGTTCACATCTGAGTTTCTTCCTCTTGTCGTCTGTGGGAGCTCTTATTTCTGGTGGCATAACTAAAAATGGTAACATTTTTTTGAATCACATCTTTGTAAATTAACAGTAAGCTAGTTTTGTGTATATGCATGAAAGAGGGAGAAAGAACAATAGTGTTTTAGTCATTTTTTTGAAAGTAGCCTTCCAAATTTCGATGTGATATGCAAGAATGTTAATCACAGTGGCAGAATTTGAATCACTGGTAACACATTCATCTCACAGGGTTAGTAAAACTGCACACAGCACATGTATAAAAATACTTCTCACTTGAGTAATAGAGTTTTTGAAGCTACAGTAATCTAAACCTCAAATCCAGTCCTGGGATTTACAATAGGTTTAGTGATGCAACTCATGTCACAAGTTAACATTCAGTAGGTATGTTAAGAGCAGTCCAACAGTTTCCTTATTGCCAAAGATGTTCAATATTTTCCTTGGCCTAGCAGAGTATACAGGTGTACTGTTTCTCTATGATACTGGATAAATAGAATTTACACCTTTTGTTTTGTTCTCACTTTAATGTTTGCTGTAACTTCCTAGTTTTTAATTAGATATAATGTCTTACCGCTTCAATTAGGACAGAAGTCTGTTTCTTTTTAATTCTGCCTTTTTCTTTGGTAAACTATGTCTTTTGCGAAACTGAGATGTCTGACTAAAGAATCTCAATTGTAATTTATAGTTTACAAAAACGGTTTCGCCTACATTCTACTTAGTTTCTGAAGTAACACTGTGAGGTGGGAGAACTATTACCTCATTTTCTGAGGAGAGGTTACCGCTTATGATGGTGAAGCCAGAGCGTGACCCAGCTCTCCTTGTTCTTTCCACTGCCTGACGTCTGCTCGGAAGCCTGAGCGGTCTACACTTGACCTGATGTGTGTGTGTGAATTCAGGCGGGGCCAACTGCAGAGAAGTGCGCTTGGCGTGGGCTCTACTGGACGGTGGCCAAGACAGGTCTTAGAGGAGAGAACTTGAGGGAAGCCGGTTAGGGCTTCCTGGGCTCTTTGGCAACTGCCCTTTGCCCAAGCAGATAGGTCAGTTTCACTTCTAAATCCTCTAAGCAACTGTTTAAGTCTGTTGTTGCTTTAGGGAGATAACTTTATGGAGATTGATTAATTCAGCAAATACTTTTTATTGTTGGCTTGCTCTAGTTACTTGGGATACAAAGAGGAGTAAATAAGGTTCCTGTTTTCAGAACACTGAGTCTAGTTTTTCTTTTTAAAAAGATATGCAAACATATAATTATGGCAGTGACTCCTGTGGCATATTAATCATTTTCTCAGATAATATACTGCATAGTTAAGACCTGTGGTAACAGCTTACTCTAATTCAGTTTCACAGTTACTACAATTTACCTAAACTTATCAAGGATATGGATCAGTTCCTTATATTTATGCAGTTTTGTTGACTTCAAAACATTACAGAATTATTTTACATTTTTAATGGGAAAAATATTATTCCATTTCATGTTGCTCCAGGTTGAACCTAAGGTAATGAGAATAGTTTTCAAAGTCAGGCAACCAAGAATTAATTTTCGATTTTATTCAAACATGTTATGGGATACTTCCCATCATTCAAATCTTAAATGAATGTGGACTTGGTAAACACCATTTATTTAGCCTGTAACTTCTGCAGAGCTTGACTGTGTCATGAAATGTCATCCTCAGTAATGGTAACAGCTGTAAAGTCTCACCCATTGTGGTTCTCACAGTGTGACCGGGCATGTGATCATGCCTACTGTGCTTAGTTGGTGGTTTCAGTTACTTAAAAAATTTTTTTAGATTGTATTAACCAGGAATGATAAAAATTAACAATATTACCTTCTAGTTGAACCTATGTGATTAAGTTTCATTCAGCCAAGAATTAATTGTTTGATAACTTACAAATGTTTGCATCATTTGAAACATCAGAGACATTTAAGTTTTCTTGTATATAGATTATTTGTTGGCCTTAATTGTATTTTTATTTTCTCATTGGGAAGGTAGTAGGTGTTTTTTAAATACATAGAATTTTATTTATTTATTTTTGGTCATGCTGGGTCTTTGTTGCTGCATGCAGGCTTTCTCTAGGCGTGGTGAGCAGGGGCCACTTTATAGCTATGGTGCGTGGGCTTCTCCTTGCAGTGGCTTCTCTTCTTGTGGAGCACAGGTTTAGATGCACAGGCTTCAGTGGTTGTGGCACATGGGCTCTAGGTGACAGGCTTGGTAGTTGTGGCCCGTGGGCCAAGCTGCACCATGGCATGTGGGGCCTTTCTGGACCAGAGCTCACACCTGTGTCTCCTGCATTGGCAGGAGGACTCTTTACCGCCGAGCACCTGGGAAGCCCATAGGTGTTTTTATACACTGGATTTAAGTCTGATTTAACCCAAGTGTCTTTACATATTTTACATTATGAAATTGGTTTATTTGGGACTTTAATTTTTATTAGAGCCATTTTTCATTTCAGCAGGTGGTTCTCCAAGGATAAGACCAAAATACATTATAATTAGAGCTTAATTTGCAACTAAACACTGAGAATTTCTGATGTGATTCAGTTTTATTTGAATTCAGGTCACTTCCTATGCCGTGAAGCCACAATTTGGCATAAGTAATGTATACTTTTCTAAGAAAGAGTCACTGTTGTGTACCGTGTATCTTTTGGAAACCATGTAATAAAGGTACTCACCGAAGTACTATATAGCAGCTTTGTGTAACTGCATGTCTCTTTTGGTAGATCAACTACTACGCACTGCAAGCCAGCACTCTGATAGCAGTGGATTTGCTGAAGACTCGACGGACTGCCTCTCGCTCAACCATCTTCAGGTAATATTTCCTGTAGTAGTCGGTGTCGTGATTAACGTCTTTATATTTAGGTGATTTTTCACTGTCTGTATATTTAAGACAATCTGTGCAGTCTTTATTTTTCAAATGATAACATCTGCATCCTAGAATTTTAGTCTTATTATCTGAGCATTTGTCTATACATTTTAAGTTACACTAATTCTTCATCTTTCTCTGACTGAATATTTAAAAACAACAACAACAAAAAGCTTCTCTTTCATTTTTGGACCACCAATAAACAGAGTATTTTAATCCTTAACCTATTTTGTGTTTTTTAAAAAGTTTTCTACCATCATTGTATTTCAGTGAAAGAAAATGAAAGTATTAGTCACTCAGTCTTGTCCAACTCTTTGCCACCCCATGGATTTGCCAGGCTCCTCTGTCCATGGAATGTTCCAGGCAAGAATACTGGTGTGGGTAGCCATTCCCTCTTCTGGGGGATCTTCCCTACCCAGGGCTCGAACCCAGATCTCCAGAATTGCAGGCAGATTCTTAACAATCCGTGCCTATGTTTCAGTATTTTATAATAATTAATTAATAACTAACTAAAACTGTGGATCCGTAGCTTGCTCAACATCACTTGACTTTTATGCTGTAGTGTGTTAGATGACCCAGAAGACAGGCATGTCTTAAACTGTCCTCAAGGAGCTTACAGTTTATGTGTGCAGTACATAATGTACATGAAAAGTCTTTAAAACATCTGTAAGGAAATTTTAAAGAAAACTGGAATAAGAGAAAAAAAGAACCTAAAAAGAACCTTAGAAACAGCATTTAAGGAGTAAAGTAAGTAAGTAAAGTCACTCAGTCGTGTCCAACTCTTTGCGACCCCATGGACTGTAGCCTACCAGGCTCCTCTGTCCATGGGACTTTCCAGGCAAGAGTACTGGAGTGGGTTGCCATTTCCTTCTCCAGGGGATCTTCCCGACCCAGGGATTGAACCCAGGTCTCCAGCATTGCAGACAGACGCTTTACCGTCTGAGCCACCAGGGAAGCGCCCATTTAAGGAGTAGACAGTGAGGAGAAGTTTCTAAGGAGGCTCAGAATAATCCAGCAGGCATAAAAATTGAGAGATGGAGGAGAAACTTTTAAAAGGAGAGCTGTAGCCACTGGAGTGAAAAGATGAATATTTGTTTATTCTGAAATTGAGTACTTGAGTGAGTAGTTCTGATGCATTAAATAAGAAGAGTGATTGGAGAGTAAATCAGTGACAGGGAAGATATGAATTATGTTATTTTTTCAAATAAGGATGATAGCTAAGGGTTATAGGTCTTTTTGTCTTTTTTATACAGTAATGATTTAGGAAAGTTGTTTGGCTAAGAGAAAGAGAGCTTGATGCAGAAAAGTCTGGGATGAACCTGGAGAAATACCCTAACCTTTGAGAAGAGGTGGTCAGAAGTAGATTGGAGGGATTAGCTTTGAAAGAGACACAGTTTTCTTTCAGAATTGAGAGGAGGGAATGATGGGGTAAGGTACAGGGAAGTTTGTAGGTATTGAGGAAGAAGTTAAGATATCTTTGTCCATTTTCTCTGAGTCAGTGTCATATGTTGGAAGGAAAGGGGTGCTTAGTTGCTCAGTCATGTCTGACTCTTTGCAGCCTCGTGGAATGTAGTCCGCTAGGTCCCTCTGTCCGTGGAATTTTTCAGGCAAGATTACTGGAGTGGGTTGCCATTTCCTGTTTCAGGAAGGAAAGGAGATGGATGTTGAAAGGGGTATTTAAGGAAAATAGTAAAGATCTGGAATAATCTTTGTGAGAAAGCAGAGTTGTTGTTGATCAAGGACACTGAAAGCAGTTTAGAACAGCACCAGAGCCAAAACCAAGGTGGGAGACTCCAAAAGTATAGAAGCATCATAGCAGTTTGGTGTTTTGTTAATGCTCCTACTTTGAATTCTCCATCCTTCTACCTGTTTTCCTCTCACAGGTTCATGAGTCCTTGCAAGCCATGGGGAGTAGTGCAGATAGCTGTGACAGTGAGACAACGGTCACATCATTTGGTGAAGACCTTGTCACACCAACGGCACAAGACCAGCCTTATTTTAAGGAATCAGAGGAGGAGTCTCTTACCTGTCCTCAGATGGAAGGAGAGAAGGCAGCAGCAGTTGCTGAGAGAAGGTCAGATGGCCAGGATTTCCTCCAGTGCCAGACTGTTGAGAACATTGGACATCAGCAGTCCACCTGGAGTGCAGGGGATCACGTCACTGAAATTACTAAAAGGAAAGAGGATGTGTCTGCAGCACAGCCTGTGGAATTACTAAGGGAAGCAAGTGCCGAAAGTGACGTGGATAAAAGCAGCGAATGTGAATATGTCCAGTATACTACCCACCACATTCTAAAATCACTGGCTTCTGTTGAAGCTAAATGCGGTGAGAAAGGGGCTGAAAATACAGCGGGGTCGCCCTCTTCTGTGGACAGAGTTAATACAGCTTTACAAAGAGCGCAGATGAAGGTTTGTAGTCTGTCTACTCAAAGAGTGGGGCGTAGTTTGATAAAGTCAAAAGATCTGTTAAAACAGAGGTACCTGTTTGCAAAAGCTGGCTACCCGCTAAGGAGGTCTCAGTCTTTACCAACCACCTTGCTGAGCCCAGTAAGGGTTGTGTCATCGGTCAATGTTCGGTTGTCCCCTGGAAAAGAGACCAGATGCAGTCCCCCATCCTTCACCTACAAGTATACACAGGAGGAGGAGCAGAGATTAGAAAAAGGAGCGAGCGAGCACGATGGTCAGTCTTCAGTCACATCCACTATCTTCATCTCTCCGACACCTGGGAAGAAAGAAGCCGCCGGCCCGAGCGAGGCGCCGCGGTCGGAGGAGCGCCGTCAGCGGGGGAGCCCGGCCTGGCCGCTGCCCGGCCCGGCGCCCGGCGCCCAGTCCGCCTGCTCCCTGCACTCTCTCCAGGCCGAGTGGCAGGAGCGGCCCCTGTGTGAGCACATGAGAACCCTGAGCACCCACAGTGTCCCCAGCGTGTCGGGCGCCGCCTGCAGTGCCTTCCCGGCCCCCCTCGGGTGTCCTCACTCACACAGGCACGCCTCCCCTTACCGAGCGTGCTCTGTGAACCCCCCTTCTGCCATCGAGATGCAGCTGCGAAGAGTGTTGCATGATATTCGAAATTCACTGCAGAATCTTTCACAGGTATGAAACCAAGTTTATCTTTCTTACTCTTGTTTTCTTTTATTGGTCTGAGTTCCTCTTAATTCACTGAAAAGCTAGGAGCCATCAGACACCAACCACCTCAGCCTCATTTTCTTGCATTCCTAAATTTGTCTGTACCTGCCCCCGCCCTCCCCAGCCTGTTCCTTCCTAACTCAAGGGAAAAGCTGTAGCTAACTCTGAACAAGGTGAATGTCTCTGTTCCCAGTCTCCCTCCTAGAGAAGAGCTTTTGTTTTTTAGGTGTCCTCCTTTCTTTAGCCTCTCCGCCATCGTCTCTGTCTTAGTCAAGTTGTCTCTGTCATTAAAAAAGAACACTTCTCAAGTGCTGCGTGTCCTTTTCTCTTCCATCTGACAGTGTTCACCACTTCTCTCTAAGTTTTCCTCCCTTGGCTTCTGTGTCGCCGTGTGTTCTCCTGGCTCCACTCGTTGCTCTCTGACTAAGCTTTTCCTTCATCTGCTGACTCCTGACGCTGGTCTCCTGGTACAGAATTAGTCTGCTTCCACTGGGTTAAAAGAAGAGAAAAAAATCAGGTAAACGTGTGAATCTGAATAAAAATAGTCCGTGTGTCTTGTCACTTTTAAAGTCCCTGCTCTCAGATTTGTGAGTGGGATGGAAATAATTTCCAAAATAAGTTTTGAAAAAGAAGTAAATTGTCTCTTGGTTTGCCTTTCACATTGCCTTTCTGAATCTCTTTCTAAGCTCCTTAGATTAGGCAGTTGAGGAAATGAAGAAAAGGACAGTGGAACGTAATGAGCAGGAGGTTCAGCTAAGAGTCGAGAAGCCTAGAGTGTATTTAATGCATTGCTTTTCATGATGATGTAGACAGGAAGCCCCTTTGACAGTAAAAATGAAAGTTATGTAGTAAAATACACTTTTAAGCAGAGATTTTATCCTCATGATGATTATCTTCTACTAATGATTTTCAGTCTAACCAGAAAGTGGGTGTCTCTCTTTCTTCCTTAAAAAATATAGTTCTGTCTACAAATGAGAAATTAACATTTCAGCTGCAGTTATGGGCACCTGGGGATTCCCAGGGTCCTGTCCACCTACACCTTCATGTCCCACCTGTCTAGACCAGCTTGTTCTGCTCTAGATGTGGTTTTCTCTTCCGTGTTCCATCAGTAACTCAGCTCATTTCCCCATCCTCACTCCACCCCACCTCAGTAGACATGTGCGTTATCGCCTGGCCTCTGCCCGTCTCGCCAGGCCCATTCCCTGTGAGCACGCTCCACATATGGGTTCCTGCGTAGGTGTGTGTCCCTAGCTGTCTGGTTTTTTCACACATGCCACTTTTTTTTAACCTGGGTTGGTCTGCCCCTGCCTTTCTTCACCTGACCAAGTCCTGTTTCCTGTTAAGGTACGGCTGAGGTGTTATCACTATCGAGAACACTTAACCTAGTCTGGATTTTTGGTTGTTTTCCTCACAGCAGTCCCCACACCAACCCCAGCCAACATTATGTATATGTTTCTACTTCTGTTTTCTCCTTGTTTCTTCCACTGTGAGAATGCTTGAAGGCTGAGAATGCCTTCTGTCTTCCTTTTATCTTTTTCACTACCTAAGTGATGCATAGTAGATACTCAGATATCTAAGAATGAGTGTGGTGATTGCTTGCCACTTTCTTCAGCCAAGTCGGTAGTTTCTGTGATCTCAGAACGACATTTGCTATTGCTTCTATATTTCTGAGTTTTGTTTTTATTTTTCTACTTTCTCAAGGCAAGAAGGAGGTCCTGTAAGACATATTAATAGATTTAAACTATATATATTCCTTTGCCTCTTTCCTGTTCCAAATATACTGACTTACAGCTAAAACAGATAGAAGTAGTAGGTGGTACTGGTGACTGATTTATCTGATTTCTGCTTATAACATGAAGTGGTTTTAGGTTTTGTTTTATGCCCCAAAGAGAAGCATATGTACACCCCAAATTCTGCCTTTTTAACACCTTAGATGATGTGGAAGTAGTCACTTTAACATTGCTTTCTAATCGGACTTTCACTCTTTTGAAGTACCCTATGATGAGAGGACCTGATCTTGCTGCTGCTCCGTATAGTACTCAGAAATCATCTGTTCTACCTCTTTATGAAGTAAGTTGTGACTTAAATCTTTGTGTTACAGAATAATTGGTGTGATTTGGAAGTTAATGCTGTTATATTGCATTTTAGAATACTTTTCAGGAGCTCCAAGTAATGAGGCGGAGCCTGAATTTGTTTAGAACGCAAATGATGGATTTAGAATTGGCAATGCTGCGTCAGCAAACCATGGTTTATCATCATATGACTGAGGAGGAAAGGTAAAAGCTCATATGTCTTAATGTTGACCTAAAATATTTTCATTCTAAAAAGCATTGGTAACTATTTTTTTTTTTTTTGGAAGCTGAATTTTATTTATACTGCTGTGTACCCTTTATGTAGTCTATGAGCCAGTGTAAATAAAATTGGGCACAATGTTTTGCTAAGTAATCTTCTCTGTCTTCGCTGAACTGAGGAAGACAGTGGCTGGAATCTGTTTCTTATTGTCTGGAATATTTGTGATGAAAGCTAGAGGAAGAAAACGCAGTTACGGTGGTTATACTTATTGCAGACGCTGTTGTGCTGTCTGTAGAACTTGGCGTTTCAGCACCTTCCCAAAGCTTGTGAGAGTTGTGAGCGCTGAGTTTCCAAGCTGCTTTTTCGAGCTCTGTGCCTCCTAACAGGTATGAAGTTGATCAGTTGCAGAGTTTGAGAAGTGCAGTCCGAATGGAACTCCAGGACCTGGAGCTGCAGCTGGAGGAGCGCCTGCTGGGGCTGGAGGAGCAGCTCCGGCCCGTGCACGCGCCGCCCCCCTTCCGCCCCCCGGCCCTCATGGTATGCGCCCTCCGTCGTCACAGCTTTCACTCAGAACTTGCTGATGACGTTGCTCGCAACTTAGGACACGTGCCTTAATTTAAAAACAACGTGTTTTAATGGCATTAGGAACATGCAGTGTTTAATGAGCCTTTCCCACAAATCAGTGGCATGTGTAAGTTGTGGTTAACTTCTTAAATATTTAGCATATTCATATATGTATATATTGAAAAATCATAATTTAATAATAGAGAATAAAGACCAATGCAAAAATTTAAGGATTTTAAAGGATAAATGATAGTAGATTAGCATATGACTAATTTAGATGTTACTCATTGTGTATAACTGAAGAACACACATATATATATTTCATGTAACCTTTTTTTCCCCCTTTCTTGCCTTTGAAAAAGAACTGTTCCCTTTACACTTTTCCTTTATTTTGGATTCTTTTCCATTCTATATGTTTTTTAAGGAATCAAATAAGATCTTTGTAAAAGCAGAGAAACATGTATACAAACAAGAATAGAGACAAACACTATCTCTCTCCTTTTTGTACCACTATTCTTACTCCTAATGTTCCTTTTCATGCAATTTCAACTTCAACAATTGTATTCTTATTTTTGCCAAAATCTTTCAGTTGTAGAATATGTTGTTTTGAAATGTTGAAACACTGAACTCTTCTCTTTGTTAATTGAACATAACCGATTTTGTTAAGTCACTTCAGTCATGTCCGACTCTGTGTGATCCCATAGACGGCAGCCTACCAGGCTCCTCCATCCATGGAATTTTCCAGGCAAGAGTACTGGAGTGGGGTGCCATTGCCTTCTCCGATACATATATATATGTATAGCACAGATTAAGAATATCTTGTCAATGAATATGTCATCGACAGTTTTGATCTATTTGATCTCACTGACAGTTTTGATCTATTATTCTGAGAAATGTGCATTGGTGAGATCAGAGAATCAGAACATCTTCTGTGCAACCTTCAGTCACAGTAACACATTTTATAGGGTCCTGTGACAGCTGAGGCTGACTTTTGTGACATAAAAGACTGCTTTAGAGCAATAATTAGCTCATTTTATTATAAAGCACTTGCAATTTGAAAAAACTACACACAGACACACACACATATATCACATATATATATATATATATTGTTTTACTTTTTCAGGGAATGTGTGGCAGTAGAAGCGCTGATAACTTGTCATGCCCTTCTCCATTGAATGTAATGGAACCAGTAAGCCTCTTTCCTTTTAAATCACTGGGGAAGGGAATGATATAATATTTCATAAACACACAGTTTTCCTAATGTAGATGGTAAAAAAAAATTAAATACACAATTTGATAAGTTAGTTAATTTGATTAGAAGTGAGTCTGGAACTTCTGGAAGTCCATTGCTATCTTTGGCCACTAGAAAGCCAGTTAATTGCAATAATGATTTATCTTTATGGCCTAAAGGAAGTAATGCATCATAAAAAGTAATTTATATTTCAGGAAATGTGCTTTCACAGTCTGATTCCAGGTTCTTTAGGTAATTGGATCTTTAAGATGACTACATTTTGAACAAAGATTGATTTTTATTGTATTTTAAACGAATTAGTTCATTTGAGGGCATTATGAGTTTTTTTTACTGGTTACTTTTCTTTGTAAGTAATTTGGACACCCATGTGGAACCAAGTAAAATTTCATCCAACTATAGCCTAGTTAAACATTTTATGGCTTGATCTCACTGTGAATTTGAATTTTTCTTGCTGTTTTTGCAAATGAAATTGAGTAGTAACTAAATGAGTGCATTTGAATCATGTCTCTACAAGTTAAATGATTTGGGGCAGCATCGAGAATATTAATCTTCTTTTAACTACCAGTCTTAATTTAAGAGAAAAATTACAGTTTTCCTGATCTCTAGGTCACTGAACTGATGCGGGAACAGTCATACCTAAAGTCTGAATTGGGCCTGGGCCATGGAGAAATGGGATTTGAAATTCCTCCTGGAGAAAGCTCAGAATCTGTTTTTTCCCAAGCAACATCAGAGTCATCTTCTGTATGTTCTGGTCCCTCTCATGCCAGTAGAAGAACTGGAGTACCTCCTGTTGACTCAGTGGGCAAACCCAAAACCCATCTGGTACCAAGCAAGAAATTATTCCGAGCGTCAGTGGCCCTAACACCAACTGCTCCTTCTAGAACAGGCTCTGTGCAGACACCTCCAGATGTGGAAAGTTCTGAGGAAGCTGGAGCAACTGAAGAAACCTCAGAAGCTGTAGGACCTAAATCTGAAGTGGAGGAAGAACATGGAAAAGTCTCATTATTGCCAGCTGCTGAGGAAGTGCATAAAAATGTGGAGCAAGATGAGTTACAGCAAGTCATAAGGGAGGTGAGTAAAATCTATGCTTAATTAATTTATTTGGAATAGGTTTCATTTTAACATTAATTATTTATAAGATACTCCTTTGATTGACTGTATTCAGTAATTTTCCCATTGATTCAGCTCATTTCTATTATGTTTGTAATGCTGTGTCTGCAAATTTCATACTCCCATGTGAAATAATTGCGATTCTCTATATTCACTTTGGTGAAGAAGGTATGTGTAGGTTTCAAAATAGGTGAACATGTGACGAGGACTTTAGACTTCTGCTTCCACCTTTGTAAAATTAAGGATTATAATTTAGATCTCTTCCACAATTAAAATCTGCTATTTTATAATGTCAATTGAGATTTTAAGAAGTATGAAGAATTTAATCTATTTGGTTTAGTGAGTAGAGACCTATAGAAATTATGTAAGTCATTCAAAGATAAAATAGGAAATTAAAGTTTACCCTGTGTGATTAGCAGTATGCAGACCTGAAGCATTTAACAATAGTTCTAGGTTACTGAAAGGACTGCAGAAGCTTAGGAAGACTAATAATCAAAGGCAAAATATTTGAGAAATTAGTAAAATAGTTGCTTTTGGCACCAGGGTCAGATAGTAAGGAACAGTATGGATATAATTTTAAAAAGGAGACTGCTATAGATACATATTTATGTATGACTTTTTTTTTTCCTTTTCTCAAATCACATTATGTCTTTGGATGCAAAATTCATTAGAGTGCATAAGATAAAAATTATACGTGTTGAATTTATTTTTCTCATTCTATTCCCTGTCTTAAGAGTAACTCTGAGGAAGAACCATAATTATTCGTAGCTCTTTCCAACTGGGATACTAAAATTCATGATAAAAGGGATCATTCATTCTTTCCATTAGTGAAAAGAAGACTAGCTTACTGTGTTTTAAAAAAAAAATGGTTTGCAAGTGTCTTAATGAGTACCTGTTCTGTAAAGGAGAAAAGCAAAATGGATGTAAGACCATGAAATCCTTAAGCCTAAAGTCTAGTAGGAAGGTAAATAGAACTAACTCAGGGAACAGTTGAAAAATCATACAGAAAAGCATTTAGTATAATGTGCTGAGAAGTAAGGATTTAGAAATGGAAAATACTGAAATGAACCAGAGAAATAAGTCAGTGGCTCCCTCTTTTTAATCTTTGTACTTCCAGTGAATTCAGTAATGTGAATGTAACACATTTTTAGAATTAATTTGTGAATAACACTGAACAGATTTTTAGTGGTTATAGGTCAAGAATGGTAGTGGCAATTTGCAGCAACATGCGCGGACCTAGAGGTTGTCATACTGAGTGAGTGAGTCAGAGAAGGAGAAATACAGGATGACAGCCCTTGTCTGTGGAATCTATAAAGAAATGATACAGTTGAACTTACTTACAAACAGAAAGAGATTTGCAGACTTAGAGAACTGAACTTGTGGTTGGCAAGGGGAAGGGAGAGGGGGATATTTAGGAAGTTTGGGATGGACAGGGATACATTGCTATATTTAAAATGGTAACTTGATGGCAACATACCAAAATGTTTTTTTCAAATGAGCCATTGCTCCTCTGGGTCCAGAGATTAGTTCATGTATGAGGTACCATTATTTACAGCTGCATGACAGTAGCTTGAGAAGTACCTTGAAAATAAAGTCAGTTTTGCTTTATATGACACTAATATATGCATTCCTAAAAATCATGCTGTGCAGATTTGTGCAGTAAAATCTACAGAGCTCATGGGGAAAATAATATTAGAAGCATAACATTCAAAACTTTTGTCAGTGACATATTTTTGAAAAGGTGAAAACCTAATAAGAACAGTAACACTGTTTTGTTAAGAAATAAATGCTGCAATAGTGTGACACTGCCTTGAAAAAGACCTGAAATTTGCTTCTGGAATTGGATTTTGGAAGGGCTGCAAAATAAGTTACTTGTGAGTTACTGTGAAGTGGTAGAGGGGGGGTGATAATGAAATCCAACAGAAATTGTAATGCCAGATGTAGATAGGTGTGCTTCATAACACAGTGAACTAAGTAGCTGTTTAATGTTTGTCCATGTTGGGTACTCTGTTCCTAGGTTCAGCTAACATTCAGACAAATTAACACTTACAAAACAAGCATTCTGTCAGTAGCAGAAGACACTGCATGTATGTAATTTCACTTCATGACATGAATTAAAATTGAAATTTAAAAGATCTTAATTCTATAAATTTATTTGTCCTATAAATGTAATTATTTTGTAGGTTGGTTGTGTCTGGCTAATATTTAGCAGGCTTTATACATCCACCTTGCTCAGTTAGTTAGGTGTGCCTGATGGTGTTTCACATCAAAGATCAATTTTTGAGTAGAACTAAGTAATTATTTTTCTCCACAACGTATTTGTTAACTGAGGAAATCAGTTTTAAGGTACTTCCCGTCTCCCTTGACACAAAATGTGGTATTTTTGTTCCCTTTAGCTTGCTTTGGTTTGAAAAATTTCCTTGAAAACTGGACTTTTTATACTCATTTGGCACAAATACTCTCTTAATGCACACTTGAGTCCTCATTTTTAATGTTGTCAATGGATGGCCTGGTATGTGCTATAAGTGATTTCCTGATAGCTCAGTTGATAAAGAATCCACCTGCAATGCAGGAGACCCTGGTTCGATTCCTGAGTCAGGAAGATCTGCTGGAGAAGGGAATGGCTACCCACTCCAATATTCTGGCCTGGAGAATTCCATGGATAGTCTGTGGGGTCGCAAAGAGTCAGACAAGACTGAGCGACTTTCACTTTCACTTTCAAAGCATCCCTAAACCAGAACATTGATTCTTTTGGGCTGGTAGAACTTAGCATATATAGAAAGCTTGGTTGTTCCCGTCATACTGTGGTGGTGCTAGAGAATTACTTAATGATTTATAAGAACCTCCGTATTAAGTATGGGAGATTTTATAATTTGAAGGACTGACATGTAAGACAAATGTTTGAAGAATTTTTCAGAATTTGTTACTGTTAGTTAGAAACTTCCTGATTCAGAATTTGACATAGTTTGGAGGAACTTTAGCTTAACACTGACCCTTTAACTGTGTCCAAAGAAGAGCTTACCAAGCAAATTGTATAGTAGACTAGACAGGGCATAAGAGGAACATTGATGTCCTTAAAAAAATAAACTCTTTTGAAGCACTTTAAAAGCATATGTTAATGGATAAATTAGTCTAATGTCATCTATAATTTTAACAATCATTTGGGTTATTATCATTTTAGCTCAGTTACAATGGTGTTCTGTTAAACTTTGCAAAATATTTAAAATTCAGATTCGTCTTGATTCTGTTCATTTAAAATTGAATTCATTAAAATATTAAAATTAATATTTTTCCTTTAATATAATGGTACTGAATTCCAGTTTTTTTAAACTCTTATTGTATCAGCTACCAAGAAAAACAGAATTGTCTTCCCAGCAAATTCTGGGTCCCTAACCTTGTTAACAAAGCCATTATTCAGGAAGGGAAGATTTAAGCTTGGGTTGAACAGTTTTGCAGGTGAGGATTAAGCATGTTTGGCACACACTTTTAGGGAAGTGTTCTTATTGCTCTCACGGGTGCATGAAAACAACGATGTCTGTCAGGCCTTTGTTTCCATTATTTCACCATATGTGAAGTTTTTTAAAAAGATTGCTTTCATTACTTATAATACTGATACAGTAGAATTCTTTTGAAAGAGAACACCGAAAGAAAAAGTAAGTAAAAAAGATTACTTGATAGAATAAACGAGCATGTGTCCACAGAAGCAAATTGAACAGAACTAAATGTCAGAGTATACAGATGGATTGCTCTGTGTCGAGTTTTCTTCTCTGTTCATTGAAGTTCCTAGGCTTGGTGCATGCCTCTGAGTAACCGTCTCATCTGGCCCACTCTTGGATGTGTTTTGGTGAACGCGCAGCTTGCCTGTGGTCTTGCTGCAGCCCTGTTAGTGACGGTGCAGTGATGGCTACCGCACACGAGGCACCCGGGAGAGGCTAGTAGACGGACGTGTTGCCCCCACTTCAGGCTTGCCGTCACCTTGGTAATGTGCCAGTGTGCATGCCCTCCGTGATCTCAACTGGTCTGTCTTCAGCGGATTTTACTTTGTGGAAGTTATAAAATGGACTTCACCATCCATTCCACTGATTTTCTCACCACTTATCCTTCCCCACCTCTGTCACATGGGAGACTTTGGAGCTCATGTATTTGTTCATACATTTACCACTTCAGTAAATTACCAAAGGCGTTCTGTCGTTCTGCAGCACTTATAGGTGGTCCTTTGTTCCTCACTGTCTGTTCTTGTTTGCGCGTGATACTCTCTCTCACTCTCCCATTGGCGGCATTTATTCAGACATTCACTGAGCACTTACTGTGTGCCAGAACATGCTGATAAATTTCCATTTGAGTGCACCCTTCCTATTCCGAGTCCCTTCTCCTCTCTAACTGGTAGGAACTATCTTATCAGCTAGGCTTCTTTCTCCTCCCTCTCTTAAGGTGCTCTTGCTACTGTTTTCATCCTCACTGTTGTCTGCAGTTTGCCTTACTTTTTCATTACTGTCTTAAAGTTTGCTATTATCTGATAACTTTTTCCTCTTCTATCCCATTCTAGTCTCTCATTTTTTATTCTCTTCTTACATCACTAACGAGTTAACAGTTTTTCCTCTTTAATATTTTATGAAATATTTGTTCTGAGTCCAACTAGATAATAACATCCTTGGTAGAGACTTTTTTATGTTTTACTGCAGTGATATCTGCACCCATCCCCACCCCCCAAATGTTGGCACACTTTTTTGGTTTGTAGATAATACTTTTGGGCTAGTTTGTTTTTGAATGATGAAGAATGAAAAAAATTTTTGAGTGAAGTATGATGAGATGTGCATTGGACAACAGGACTGAAAGACTGCTAACTCATTGTCTTTTGTAAATATGGATTTACAGAGGATCTAATTTAACACACTGCATTTGTACTTGTATGCTGTGGCAAAGAAATTCTGGTATCATATTTGTATCCAATATATATTTGTTTAAAAAATGAATCTGAAGGACTATGAACTTAACAGACCTTTGATGTTTAAAGTAGAAGGTAAAATGAGAAAATTTTATTTATTTAAATATGTTTCAGTACAGACAGTTGGTAGTTAAGGAGCATTTGTTTCTCTGAATATCTATGTATAAATATATATATATATATATTGTGTAATGTATATATTGCATGACATTATTACAGAGCCATTTTTGGAAAGACTTCCATTGAGATGTGTTCAGGATGTACTTAGGAACATTTTAGGAAAGAGATAGGCTGACAGGAAACTGGAAATGTAGAATTTTTAAAAGCTGGTTGAGTGTGTCTTGAGTGCTAATTCAGGAAGGCATTATCAGTTTTTTTGAGGAAACACACATCTAAAGCCTTCACAAAGGGCTACTCAGAGGTGATGCCCTGGGCTTCCCAGGTGGCTCAGTGGGAAAGAATCTGTGGCCAGTGCAGGACATGCGGGAGCTGTGGCTTTGATCCCTGGGTCTGGAGGATCCCTCGTAGGAGGAAATGGCAACTCACCCAAGTATTATTGCTTGGAAAATCCCACAGATAGAGGAGATTTGTGGGCTGCATTCCATGGGGCCACAAATCAGAGAGAAAAAGATGGAGGTGTGCATGTGTAGTGTTGGGCATCTGGAGAAGAAAATCTTGAGGGAATTGTCATTGCCTCTATATTTGTTTTCGTTTTCCAACAATAAAATGACATGTAAATCCTCATTCAAAGCAAAGTTTTCAGACAGGTGACAAACATGCCATACAACTAAATATTGACTTATTTAGAGTTTATGGTGGTTTTGGTGGTGGTGTTCAGTCGCTCAGTCCTGTCCGACTCTTTCCTACCACATGGACTGCAGCATGCCAGGCTTCCCAGTCCTTCACCACCTCCTGGAGCTTGCTCAAACTCATGTCCATTGAGTTGGTGATGCCATCCAACCATCTCATCCTCTGTCGTCCCCTTCTCCTCCCACCCTCAATCTTTCCCAGCATCAGGGTCTTTTCTAATGGGTCAGCTCTTTGTATCAAGTGGCCAAAGTATTGAAGCTTCAGCTTCAGCATCAGTCCTTCCAGTGAATATTTAGGGTTGATTTCCTTTAGGATTGACTTGTTTGATCTCCTTTCTGTCCACAGGATTCCCAAGAGTCTTCTCCAACACCACAGTTCAAAAGCATCAATTCTTCCGTGCTTAGCCTGCTTTATGGTCCTACTCTCACATCCATACATGACTACTGGAAAAACCATAGCTTTGACTAGACGGACCTTATGGCTGTTCAGAGGATTTTTTTTTTTTCATGTTTTAAACTATATTTTACTAAATGAACATTATTCTCTCCACTTAAAATGTACATGTTAGGTTAGAATAATATGTAACTTCCTTAGATACTTTGCTTTCAGTTAGTAGAAATAGGGAATACACCTGTATATTTATTTTGTCACTAATGTGTTTTTTTAACAATGAGACCACTTAAGTATCCTGCTAATTTCCAAGAGATTGTTGTTGTTCAATCACTAAGTCATGTCTCTTTGCGACCCCATGGACTGCAGCACACCAGGATCCCCTGTCCTTCAGTATCTCCCCGAGTTTGCTCAAACTCCTGTCCATTGAGTTGGTGATGCCATCCAACCATCTCATCCTCTGTTGTCCCCTTCTCCTCCCGCCCTCAATCTTTCCCAGCATCAGGGTCTTTTCTAATGGGTCAGCTCTTTGTATCAAGTGGCCAAAGTATTGAAGCTTCAGCTTCAGCATCAGTCCTTCCAATGAATATTTAGAATTGATTTCCTTTAGGATGGACTGGTTGGATCTCCTTTCTATCCAAGGGACTCTCAAGAGTCTTCTCCAGCACCACAAGTTTGAAAACATCATTTTTTTAGCACTCAGCCTTCTTTATAGTCCAACTCTCACATCCATACATGACCACTAGAAAAACCATAGCTTTGACTATATGGACCTTTGTTGGCAAAGTAATAATCTCTGCTTTTTAATATGCTGTCTTAAGTTTGTTATAGCTTTTCTTCCAAGGAACAATGGCTACGTTTACCATCTGCAGTGATTTTGGAGCCCAAGAAAATAAAGTCTGTCACTATTTCCAATGTTTCCCCATCTATTTGCCTTGAAAAGTGATGGGACCAGATGCCGTGATCTTAGTTTTTTGAATGTTGAGTTTTAAGCCAGCTTTTTCACTCTTCTCTTTCAGTTTCATCAAGAGGCTCTTTAGTCCCTCTTTGCTTTCTGCCATTAGGTAGATAGACATTAATTAAAAAAAAGAAAACATAAAAGTGAACATAATAATCAGTTCTTTCAGGTTATTTTGTGTCATAGGGTAAATTACCTATGAAGTTTTAACATTTGTTAATGTTCTCAACTTGAGAAGTGTGATATTTTGTAATGGAGTTATTTGAATTATGCTAGACAAAATCTCAGAACATGATCCAAGTTTGAGGATAGATGGATGTGATTCCCTGCTTGCTCTCTGTATTTCATGAAGGATTTACATGAAGGTTTAGTTTTCTCTGTAGTTTAGCTGACTGTGGAAATTAAATGTCATTTACTTGTTTTTTTCTGATAACAGAATAAAATGGATTATAGTGATACTGTTAAATTCTCATTTTCTTCTTTTTCCATTCTAGATTAAAGAGTCTATTGTTGGGGAAATCAGACGGGAAATTGTAAGTGGACTTCTGGCAGCAGTATCTTCAAGTAAAGCATCCCATTCTAAGCAAGATAGTCACTAATGGAATTTATAGGTAAATTTTTCTGAATTTCTTTGTTTAGCTAAATGTAACTTAGAACTTAGTTTTTAATGCTTTTTCTTAGTATATAGGTCTGTTTCCCTAGCTAAATTTTTATTTTTAGGAAGTATGTAATATGTTATTTTACAGTGTGAAAACCTTTTATAACCTCATTTGAAGTGTTAAGTGAGTCAAATCTCATAATCTCAAACCTTCAAGTGATATTGATATTTTATCATTTTATTGAAATTTCATTATAGTAAATAGATTCTGGAATTGGGGAAATTGGGACCTTCAAACCTGAATTTTGATAACACTGCCCTGGTTATAATATTACTTCAAATGGATAAAGACATCAAGCATACGTGCATACCAAGTTGCTTCAGTTGTGTCCAAGATTTCAAGACTTAATCATAAATTTTTAGTATCTTTTGTTTTTTAAAGAAACATCCCATAGGCTTCATTGTACATAGTACATTAGGTCTCACATCTAATCATGTCGTAATAGATAATGGAGGATCTTTATTCTCATCCTTCCTTTTAAAGACTCTTCAGTAATAAGTGAAAAACGCGTAATGTTTACTTTTCTTTCTTCTTTTAAGGTTGGCGTGGGTCCTATTAGCTGTGTGATACTGGAGTTACCAATGATATACACTGGTGGAGGGGTCATTTGTGCTTCAGAAGATACTTGCTGCTGAGCTGGGCTACTGTATACAATGTTTATTTCTTCTGTGCATATCTTTTCAAAAAACATAGAAATGTAGGCACTTTGCTGACTTTATTTCTTTTCTAAACTATCAAAACTGTAGCCATTTGAAAAGCCTAATATTTATTTGTATGTCAGTATTTTCCCGTTGATTGCCTAGTTAGAATTAATTTTAAAACTTGAAAACTTCCATACTTAACCACCTTATAAATAACATATTTCTTCAGACTAGCTTCTTAAAACACTGACCTCTATGAGGTGTTTACTGTGCAATAACTGGTTCGTTTTTTGAGAGCTTGAAACAACCAATGATACTCCCTCCACTGCTATTAATTAGTGTCACTTCCGAGAAGAAAAACTATCCTGTTGTCAAAACTGCTTTTCATTCTTGAGGAGGTTACTAATAGCAGTAGGATAGAATTTATGTTACCTAAAACTACTTAATGTTCTTACACTGTAAGCATTGTTATTTCACCCAAGACAATTGTAATTTTATTGTAGCTTATGTAGTTCGGGAATTTTTGTTTGTTTGTTTCTTTGGAAACACGTCTTATGTTAAACACTATGTACTTTTTTGCATTGTCCAGACTTCTTTATTATAAGGACATGTTTCTTCTTTTAGATTAACTAGTAGAGTATTGCCAAAATAATGGGGCCTGTGACTTGAATGGATAGAAATGAATAAGCTGGTTTTGTTTTTTCAAAATGGAAGTAATTTAGATTTTTGTTTTCTCATAAATTTCAATTCATTCTTAACCAGTGAGAATTGTTTGTTTTATGGGGGAAAAAAAGGAAGGTAGTTTCCTATTTGGTTTTATATATGTTAAATAAATGTGTAAAGTAACAACCAGATGTTATTAGAATTATTCTTTAGCATTTATAATTTTCAACTCCTATTATATTTCTTTGTGTGAAATTTTAATCAAAAGTGGTTGAGAGGTTAACAATATACTTTGAAAGAATATCTAAAAGGTTTTTTAAATGTTTGAATTATCACATCACACAAAGGCTGATTTCTAAAAAAAAAATTAATAAAGTATTTATTTTGCCTAACATATTTTTAGTGATTTATTTTCTTGAACCACAACATGAAGAATTTGGATTAGATTTGATAAGTAACAAGATCCAAAAGAATTGGAGCATATAATCTAATAGGCTAAAATTCTCTTTTCCTGAAAAGGCGTCTATGATGCTTTCAAAAATGTGGTTAAGACTAGACCACCATGGAGAAAGAATGCACACTGATGCCTCTTGGTCTCATCTAGTTCTGTAGTCTTAATTATTACCATCTGAGTCAAAAATTTTCTTTAAACTGTACTGTTAAGCTACAAAGAACAGACATTAAAATATTATTCTCTGGCCAAATTCAGTCAAATTCTCAGTCAAATTCAGCAATTTGTCTACCTGATTCTGATAATAGTAATGATACATATAAACCAAACACTGATATTAATACTGATACAGATATCAATGATTTTTAACTAATCAGCTTTGTAGCCACTTACAGTTCTTTTCTGACTATACAAGAACCCAAAATTTGATAATCAATATTAAACATGTAACTCCATGGCTGGTTCATGTCAATGTATGACAAAACCCACTGCAATGTTGTGAAGTAATTAGCCTCCAACTAATAAAAATAAATGAAAAAAATAAATATTAAACAGCCTGAGTCAATGGGCAAATCCCCTACGAAGTTTGCATGTAAAATGAACTTAAGTACTATCAGAGTTTCATGTTTACTTCCATTTTAAAGCTTTGTGTACTCAAACATTTGAAAGCTACTATATTCAAGCCACCATGCTAGCTGCCAAAATGAATGAGAGGGGGGTCTCAATGGAAGAACAGGGCACCTTTTTTTCCTGAATGGGTAAGTTTAGAAGTACCAAATAAAAAATATGAAAATCATAAAAAGAATTTGCAAGAGTGGAGCCTGGGATGGTCGGAGATGTAAGTCTTTACCAAGAAGACTTAGTTTTAGTAAAGGCTTAATGAATGGGAAATGGAAAGGATGGAGTTTAAATAATTAAGAATATTTTAGTTCTTGTTGTTCAGTTGCTTGGTCATGTCTGACTGTGAACTTACGGACTGCAGCAGGCCAGGCTCACCTACCCTTCACCATCTCCCAGAATTTGCTCAGCTTCATGTCTACTGAGTTGGTGATACTATCCTAACCATCTCATCCCCTGCTGCCCTCTTCTCCTGCCTTCAGTCTTTCCCAGATCAGGGCCTTTTCTAATGAGTCAGCTCTTCTCATGAGGTAACCAAAGTATTGGAGCTTCAGCTTCAGCATCAGTCCTTGCAATGAAATAGTCAGCGTTGATTTCTTTTATGATTGACTGGTTTGATCTTGCTGTCCAAGGGACTCTTCAAGGGTCCCAGAATTTGAAAGCACCAATTTTTCAGTGCTCAGTCATCTTTATGGTTAACTCTCGTATCTGTACAGGACTACTGGAAAATCCATAACTTTGACTCCATGGACCTTTGTTGCCAAAGTGATGTCTCTGCTTTTTAATATGCTGTCTAGGTTTGTTATAGCTTTCCTACCAAGGAGCAAGCATCTTCTAATTCCATGCCTGCAGTCACTGTTCACAGTGATTTTGGACCCCAAGAAAACAAAATCTGTCACTGCTTCTACTTTTCCCCTTCTGTTTGCCATAAAGTGATGGGGCAAGATGCCATATGATCTTAGTTTTCTGAATGTTGAGTTTTAAACCAGCTTTTCACTCTCCTCTTTGATCCTCATCAAGAGGCTCTTGAGTTCCTCTTCACTTTCTGCCATTACAGTGGTGGTATTGGCATATCTAAGGCTGTTATATTTCTCCTGCCAATCTTGATTCTAGCTTGTGATTCATCCAGCTAAGCATTTTGCATGATATACTCTGCATACAAGTTAAACAATCAGAGTGACAGTATATAGCCTTGACATACTCCTTTCCCAATTTTGAACCAGTCCATTGTTCCAGGCCTGTTTCTAACTGTTGCTTCTTCACCTGCATACAGGTTTCTTAGGGGACAGGTGAGGTGGTCTGGTGTTCCCATCTCTAAGAATTTAACACGGTTTGTTGTGATCCAAACAGTCAAAGCCTTTAGCATAGTCAATGAAGCAGAAGTAGATGTTTTTCTGGAATTCCCTTCCTTTTTCTATGATCCAATGAATGTTGGCCATTTGATCTTTGGTTCCTCTGCCTTTTTCTAAGCCCAGCTTGTACTGTGAGGCAAGCAGAAGTAACGAACACTGACTGCTGTTTGCCAATTAGGACCAATTAGCTTTCACTTAATACTGACCGCTGTTTGCCAATTAGGAAATTAGGAACGGGGCGGAAACCCCCAGGAAAGTCCCGCGTGCGCGAAAGTTTTGACCAATGAAATTGCTTTGCAAACGTGTAACCAATCAGCTTCTCACCCTATAAATTTGTGTAACAGCTTGGGCTCGGGGCTCTCTGACCTGCACCACTGCGTTGGATGCGGCAGAGGGCCCTGGCTCGAGTCAGTAATAAACTTCCCCTTTTTGCCAGTTGCATTGTCTTGGAGGCCTCTCTTCCCGCTCGGGGATTCGGACATCGGGCATAACAGTACATCTGAAAATTCCTGGTTCGTGTACTGTTCAAGCCTAGCTTGAAGGATTTTGAACATAACCTTGCTACTAATAGCATGTGAAATAAGTGCAGTCATACAGTAATTTGTAGTTTTTGGCATTGCCCTTTTTTGAGACTGAAATGAAAACAGACCTTTCCCAGTTCTGTGGCCACTGTTGAATTTTCCAAATTTGCTGGCATAATGAGTGCAGCACTTTAACAGCATCATCTTTTAGGATTTGAAATAGCTCAGCTGGAATTCCATCACCTCCACTGGCTTTGTTCATAGTAGAGTTTCCAAAGGCCCATTTAATTTCAAAGTCCAAGATGTCTAGCTCTGGGTGACTGACTACACCTTGTTGTTATCTGGGTCATTAAGACCATTTTTGTATACTTCTGTGTACTGTTGCCACCTCTTCTTAATCTCTTCTGCTTCTGTTAAGGTAATGACTTCTGTCCTTTATTGTACCCATCCTTGTATAAAAGTTTCCCTTGGTATCTCCAATTTTCTTGAAGAGATCTCTGGTCTTTCCCATTCTATTGTTTTTCTCTATTTGCACTGTTCATTTAAGAAGGCTTTCTTATCTCTCCTTGCTATTATTTGAAACTCTGCATTCAGTTGATTATATCTTTCACCTTTTTTAAATGGAAGGTGAACATTACTGAATTTCAATTTTCAACAAAGAAAATTTTTTCTCTGTAACAAGAAAAAATTTCTCATGAAATACCACTTAGAGTAATACTTCTGTATTTCTCCACACATGGAAATCAAATTACCTGAGATTTTGTGGAAGTGAAGATTCTGATTGTGTAGGTCCAGGTCCTACTTTCTTGGCTGCACATTCCTGCATTTCTAGAAGCACTCAGGCGAAACTGATGCTTCTAATTCATTAGCATGCTTGTACTTTTAGTAGCAAGGATTTATATTAGTAAGTCTTACTACCTATCTGCTAATTACTTTGGAGAGAGAAAGTTGGTAAGCAGGAAAAGGAATTTTTATATCCAAAGATATGTCAGCTTAGAGGCCACCTTCAGGGAACTTTTCATTATAGCCCAAAGGTAGTAATGAAACAAATGTATACCAAAACAAGATAAGGATAGTAGAGAAAATTACATTCCATATCTTTGATGAATATAGATACAAAAATTCTCAAGAAAATATTAGCAAGCCAAATCCAACAACACATCAAAGACCATGACCAAACTAGATTCATCCCAGGGTCACAAGGCTGGTTTAAAATACACAAATGAATGTGATACACCATATCAACAAAAGAAAAGACAAAACCCACATAATCATCCCAATAGATACACGAAAAGCATTGGATAAATATCAACACCATTCGTGATAAAAACCTCTTACCAAATTGCATACAGAGGGAACATATCTCAACAGAATGGAAGCTACTTGTGACAAACTCAGCTGATACGATACTTAATGGTGTGAAAAGCTGATAGTCTTCCTGCTAAAATCTGGAACAAGGCAAAGATGCCTCAGTCTCACCACTGCTATTCAATAGTACAGTGTTGGAAGTTCCACAGTAATCAAGCAAGAAAAAGAAAGAAAAAGTATCCAAATTGGAAGGGAAGAGATAAAACTATATGCAGACAGTCAAAGCTATGGTTTTTCCAGTAGTCATGTACGGATGTGAGAGTTGGACCATAAAGAAGGCTGAGCACCAAAAAACTGATGCTTTCAAACTGTGGTGTTGAAGAAGACTCTTAACAATCCCATGGACAGCAAGGAGATCAAACCAGTCAATCCTAAAGGAAATCAACCCTGAATATACATTCAGGGACTGATACTGATACTGAAGGACTGATACTGAAGCTGAAACTCCAATACTTTGGCCACCTGATGCAAAGAGCTGACTCACTTGAAAAGATCCTGATGCTGGGAAAGATTGAAGGCAGGAGGAGAAGGGGATGACAGAGGATGAGATGGTTGGATGGCATCACCGACTCAAAGGACATGAGTTTGAGCAAACTCTGGGAGACACTGAAGGTCAGGGAAGCCTGGCATACAGCAGTGGGATCACGAAAAGTCAGATAGGACTGAGCAACTAAACAGCAACAATATGCAGAAGATATTATATTCTATGTAGAAAACCCTAAAGACTCTACACACAAAGTACTATAATGGATAAACAGATTAATCACAGTAGCACAGGATACAACATTAACATACAGAAATCTGTTGCATTTCTTTATACTAACAATGAAATATCAAAAAAGAGGTATAATAAAATAACTCCTTTTGAAATCACATCCAAAAAAAAACTGCTTAGGAATAAACCTGACCAGAGAGGTGAAAGACAATGCTAGAAATAATTATAAAACATTATTAAAAGAAACTGATTCAAAGAAATGGAAAGAATTCCAAGCTCTTGGACTGGAATAATTAATGTTGTCAAAATGGCCTTAATACACAAAATGACCTACATATTTAATATGATCCCTATCAAATTATCCTGACATTTTTAATAGAACTATAATAATCCTAAATTTCATATGGAACCCATTAAAAGACCGAGAATTGCCAAAGCAATCCTGAGGAAAAAGGACAAAGTAGGTCACATAGTCCAAACAATCCTACAAAGCTACAGTAATCAAAACATCATGATACTGGCACAAAAATACACATATGGATCAAGGGAGCAGAACAGAGCTCAGAAATAAACCTACACACTTATGGTCAATTAACCTTTGACAAAGGAAGCAAGAATATACAATGGGAAAAAGAGGCTCTTCAGCAAAGGGGGTTGGGAGAGTTGGACAGTTCAGTTCAGTCACTAAGTCATGTCTGACTCTTTGAGATCCCATGGACTACAGCACCCCAGGATTCTCTGTCCATCATCAAATCCTGGAGCCTGCTCAGACTCATGTCCATCAAGTCAATGATGCCATCCAACAATTTCATCCTCTTTTGTCCACTTCTCCTCCTGCCTTCAACCTTTCCCAGCATCAGGGTCTTTTCCAATGAGTCAGTTCTTCACATCAGGTGGCCAAAGTATTGCAGCTTCAGCTTCATTGCCAGTTCTTTCAATGAATATTCAGGACTGATCTTTACAATTTACTGGTTTGATCTCCATGCAGTCCAAGGGACTCTCAAGAGTCTTCTCCAACACCACAGTTCAAAAGAATCAATTCTTCAGCACTGAGCATTTTTTATGCTCCAACATTCATATGCATACATGATTACTGGAAAAACCAGAGGTTTGACTATGGTGACATTTGTTGATAATGTCTCTGCTTTTTAATATGTTGTCTAGATTGCTCATAGCTTTTCTTCCAAGGTGCAAGTGTCTTAATTTCATGGCTGTAGTCACCATCTGCAGTGATTTTGCAGCCCAAGAAAATAAAGTCTGTCACTGTTTCCCCATCTATTTGCCATGAAGTGATGGGACCAGATACCATGATCTTAGTTTTCTGAATGTTGAGTTTTAAGCCAGCTTTTTCACTCTCTTCTTTCACTTTCATCAAGAGGCTCTTTAGTTCTTCTTTGCTTTCTGCCATAAGGGTGGTGTCATCTTCATATGCGAGATTATTGATATTTCTTCTGGCAATCTTGTTTCCAGCTTGTGCTTCATTCAACCTGGCATTTCGCATGATGTACTCTGCATCAAGTACATCAAGACCATCCCCAAGAAAAAGAAATGCAAAAAAGCAAAATGGCTGTATGAGGAAGCCTTGCAAATAGCTGTGAAAAGAAGAGAAGCGAAAAGCAAAGGAGAAATGGAAAGATATACCCATCTGAATGCAGAGTGCCCAAGAATAGCAAGGAGAGATAAGAAAGCATTCTCCAGTGATCAGTGCAAAGAAATAGAAAAAAACAATAGAATGAGAAAGACTAGACATCTCTTCAAGAAAATTAGAGGTACCAAGGAAACATTACATGCAAAGAGGGGCACAATAAAGGACAGAAATAGTATGGACCTAACAGAAACAGAAGATATTAAGAAGAGCTGGCAAGAATGCACAGAAGAACTATCCAAAAAAGATCTTAATGACCCAGGTGACCATGATGGTGTGATCACTCATGTAGAGCCAGACATCCTGGAATGCAAAGTCAAGAGGGCCTTAGGAAGCATCGCAATGAACAAAGCTAGTTGAGGTGATGGAATTCCAGTTGAGCTATTTCAAATCCTAAAAGATGATGCTGTGGAAGTGCTGCACTCAATATGCCAGCAACTTTGGAAAACTCAGCAGTGGCCACAGGACTAGAAAAGGTCAATTTTCATTCCAATCCCAAAGAAAGGCAATGCCAAAGAGTGTTCAAACTACTGCACAATTACACTCATCTCACACGCTGGTAAAGTAATGCTCAAAATTCTCCAAGCCGGGCTCCAACAGTACGTGAACTGAGAACATCCAGATGTTCAAGCTGGATTTAGAAAAGGCAGAGGAACCAGAGATCAAATTACCAGCATCCATTGGATCAGCATAAAAGCAAGGGAGTACCAGAAAAATGTCTATTTCTGCTTTATTGACTATACCAAAGCCTTTGACTGTTTGGATCACAACAAACTGGAAAATTCTGAAAGAGATGGGAATACCAGACCACCTGACCTTCCTCTTGAGAAATCTGTATGCAGGTCAGTGGGCAACAGTTAGAACTGGACATGGAACAACAGACCCGTTCCAAATTGGGAAAGGAGTATGTCAAGGCTGTATATTGTCACCCTGCTTATTTAACTTATATGCAGGGTACATCATGAGAAATGCTGGGATGGATGAAGCACAAGCTGGAATCAAGATTACTGGGAGAAATATCAGTAACCTCAGATATGCAGATGACACCACCCTTATGGCAGAAAGAGAAGAGGAACTAAAGAGCTGCAGGATAAAAGTGAAACAGGAGAGTGAAAAAGTTGGCTTAAAACTCAACATTCAGAAAACCAAGATCATGGCATCTGGTCCCATCACTTCAAGGTAAATAGATGGGTAAACAGTGGAAACAGTGACAGACTTTATTTTGTTGGCCTCCAAAATCAGTGCAGATAGTGACTGCAGCCATGAAATTAAAGACACTTACTCTTCATAAGAAAAGTTATGACTAACCTAGACAGCATATATTTTTTTAATTTATTTATTTTAATTGGAGGCTAATTACTTTACAATATTGTAGTGGCTTTGCCATACATTGACATGAATCAGCCATGGATTTACATGTGTTCTCCATCCTGAACCCCCCTTCCACCTCCCTCCCCATCCCATCCATCTGGGTCATCCCAGTGCACCAGCCCCAAGCACCCTGTCTCATGCATCAGACCTGGACTGGTGATCTGTTTCACATATGATAATATACATGTTTCAGTGCTATTCTCTCAAATCATCCCATCCTCACCTTCTCCCACAGAGTCCAAAAGACTGTTCTATACATCTGTTTCTCTTTTGCTGCTTTGCATATAGGGTTATCATTACCATCTTTCTAAATTCCATATATATGCATTAGTATACTGTATTGGTATTTATCTTTCTGACTTACTTCACTCTGTATAATAGGCTCCAGTTGCATCCACCTCAATAGAACTGATTCAAATGAATTCTTTTTAATGGCTGAGTAATATTCCATGGTGTGTATGTACCACAGCTTTCTTATCCATTTGTCTGCTGATGGACATCTAGGTTGCTTCCATGTCCTGGCTATCAGAAACAGTGCTGCGATGAACACTGAGGTACACGTGTCTCTTTCAATTCTGGTTTCCTCGGTGTGTATGCCCAGCAGTGGGATTGCTGGGTCATATGACAGTTCTATTTCCAGTTTTTTAAGGAATCGCCACACTGTTTTCCATAGCGGCTGTACTAGTTTGCATTCCCACCAACAGTGTAAGAGGGTTCCCTTTTCTCCACACCCTCTCCAGCATTTATTGTTTCTAGACTTTTGGATAGCAGTTATTCTGACTGGTGTGAGATGGTACCTCATTGTGGTGCTGATTTGCATTTCTCTGTTAATGAGTGATGTTGAGCATCTTTTCACATGTTTGTTAGCCATCTGTATGTCTTCTTTGGAGAAATGTCTGTTTAGTTCTTTGGCCCATGTTTTGATTGGGTCGTTTATTTTTCTGGAATTGAGCTGCAGGAGTTGCTTGTATATTTTTGAGATTGTCACTTGCTTCTTTTGCTATTATTTTCTCCCATTCTGAAAGCTGTCTTTTCACCTTGCTTATAGTTTCCTTCGTTGTGTAAAAGCTTTTAAATTTAATTAGGTCCCATTTGTTGGGTTTTTTTTTTTTTCTCTTTTGCTTTTATTTCCATTATTCTGGGAGGTGGGTCATAGAGGATCCTGCTGTGATTTATGTCAGAGAGTGTTTTGCCTACATTTTCCTCTAGGAGTTTTATTGTTTCTGGTCTTATTTTATATCTTTAATCCATTTTGAGTTTATTTTTGTGTATGGAGTTGAAAAGGGTTCTAGTTTCATTCTTTTACAAGTGGTTGACCAGTTTTCCCAGCACCACTTGTTAAAGAGGTTGTCTTTTCTCCGTTGTATATTCTTGCCTCCTTTGTCAAAGATAAGGTGTCCATAGGTGAGTAGATTTATCTCTGGGCTTTCTATTTTGTTCCATTGATCTATATTTCTGTCTTTGTGGCAGTAACATACTGTCTTGATGACTGTAGCTTTGTAGTAGAGCCTGAAGTCAGGCAGGTTGATTCCTCCAGTTCCATTCTTCTTTCTCAAGATTTCTTTGGCTATTCGAAGTTTTTTGTATTTCCACACAAATTGTGAAATTATTTGTTTTAGTTCTGTGAAAAATACCGTTGGTAGCTTGATAGGGATTGCATTGAATCTATAGATTGCTTTGGGTAGTATACTCATTTTCACTATATTGATTCTTCCAATCCATGAACATGGTCTATTTCTCCATCTATTTGTGTCTTCATTGATTTCTTTCACCAGTGTTTCATAGTTTTCTATATATAGGTCTTTTGTTTCTTTAGGTAGATATATTCCTAAGTATTTTATTCTTTTTGTTGCAATGGTGAATGGAATTGTTTCCTTAATCTCTCTTTCTGTTTTCTCATTGTTAGTGTATAGGAATGCAAGGGGTTTCTGTGTGTTAATTTTATATCCTGCAAATTCACTATATTCATTGATTAGCTCTAGTAATTTTCTGGTGGAGTCTTCAGGGTTTTCTTTGTAGAGGATAATGTCATCTGCAAACAGTGATAGTTTTACTTCTTTTTTTCCAATCTGGATTCCTTTTATTTCTTTTTCTACTCTGATTGCTGTGGCCAAAACTTCCAAAACTATGTTGAGTAGTAGTAGGGAGAGTGGTCACCCTTGTTTTGTTCCTGACTTTAGGGGAAATGCTTTCAATTTTTCACAATTGAGGATAATGACCAAGTGGGCTTTATCCCAGGGATGCAAGGATTCTTCAATATCCACAAATCAATCAATGTAATACACCACATTAACAAATTGAAAGATAAGAACCATATGATTATCTCAATAGATGCAGAGAAAGCCTTTGACAAAATTCAACATCCATTTATGATAAAAACCCTCCAGGAAGCAGGAATAGAAGGAACATACCTCAACATAATAAAAGCTATGTATGACAAACCCATAGACAGCATATTTTTTAAAGCAGAGACATTACTTTGCCAACAAAGGTCCATCTAGTCAAAGCTATGGTTTTTCTAGTAGTCATGTGTGGATGTGAGAGTTGGACTATAAGGAAACTGAGCACTGAAGAATTGATGCTTTTGAACTGTGGTGTTGGAGAAGACTCTTGAGAGTCCCTTGGACTGCAAGGAGGTCCAACCAGTCCATCCTAAACGAAATCAGTTCTGAATATTCATTGGAAGGACTGATGCTGAAGCTGAAACAAATACTTTGGCCACCTGATGCAAAACACTGACTCATTTGAAAAGACCTTGATGCTGGGAAAGATTGAAGGTGGGAGGAGAAGGGGACAACAGAGGATGAGATGGTTGGATGGCATCACTGACTCAATGGACATGAGTTTGAGTAAACTCTGGGAGCTGGTGATGGACAGCAAGACCTGGTGTGCTGCAGTCTATGGGGTCACAAAGAGTCGGACATGACTTAGCAACTGAACTGAACTGAACTGAACTCTGTATATAAGTTAAATAAGAAGGGTGACAATATATAGACTCAACATACTCCTTTTCCGTTTTGGAATAAATCTGTCGTTCCATGTCCAGTTCTAACTGTTGCTTCTTGACCTGCATACAGATTTCTCAGGAGACAGATAAGGTGGTCTGGCATTTCCACCTCTTTCAGAATTTTCCTCAGTTTGTTGTGATCCACACAGTCAAAGGCTTTAAAGTCTTTAAAGTAGTCAATAAAGAAGTAGTTGTTATTCTGGAACTCTCTTGCTTTTTCTATGATCCAACAGATGTTGGCAATTTGATGTCTGGTTCCTCTGCCTTTTCTAAATCTCCTGTGAACATCTGGATGTTCTTAGTTCATGTACCGTTGGAGCCCGGCTTGGAGAATTTTGAGCATTACTTCGCTAGTGTGTGAGATGAGTGCAATTGTGCAGTAGTTTGAACACTCTTTGGCATTGCCTTTCTTTGGGATTGGAATGAAAACTGACCTTTTCCAGTCCTGTGGCCACTGCTGAGTTTTCCAAAGTTGCTGGCATATTGAGTGCAGCACTTCCACAGCATCATCTTTTAGGATTTGAAATAGCTCAACTGGAATTCCATCACCTCAACTAGCTTTGTGTGTAGTGATGCTTCCTACAGTCCCCTTGACCTCACATTCTAGGATGTCTGGCTTTAGGTAAGTGATCACACCATCATGGTCACCTGGGTCATTAAGATCTTTTTTGGATAGTTCTTCTGTGCATTCTTGCCACCTCTTCTTACTTCTGTTAGGTCCATACTATTTCTGTCCTTTATTGTGCCCCTCTTTGCATGAAATGTTCCCTTGGTACCTCTAATTTTCTTGAAAAGATCTCTAGTCTTCCCCATTCTATTATTTTCCTCTATTTCTTTGCACTGATCACTGGAGAATGCTTTCTTATCTCTCCTTGCTATTCTTGGGCACTCTGCATTCAGATGGGTATATCTTTCCTTTTCTCCTTTGCCTTTCACTTCTCCTCTTTTCTCAGCTATTTGTTAGGCTTCCTCAGACAACCATTTTGCCTTTTTGTATCTCCTTTTCTTGGAGATGGTCTTGATCACTGCCTCCTGTACAATGTCATGAACCTCCGTCCATAGTTCTTTAAGCACTCTGTCTATCAAATTTTATCCCTTGAATCTATTTGTCACTTCCACCGTATAACTGTAAGCGATTTGATTTAGGTCATACCTGAATGGTCTAGTGGTTTTCCCTACTTTCTTCAATTTAAGTCTGAATTTGGCAATAAGGAGTTCATGATCTGAGCCACAGTCAGTTCCTGGTCTTGTTTTTGCTGAGTGTATAGAGCCTCTCCATCTCTAGCTACAAAGAATATAATCAATCTGATTTCAGTATTGACCATCTGGTGATGGCCATGTGTAGAGTCATCTCTTGTGTTGTGGAAGAGAGTGTTTGCTATAACCAGTGCATTCTCTTGGCAAAACTCTGTTAGACTCTGCCCTGCTTTATTTTGTCCTCCAAGGCTAAACTTGCCTGTTACCCAGGTGTCTTTTGACTTCCTACTTTTGCATTCAAGTCCCCAAAGATGAAAAGGATATCTTCTTTTGATGTTAGTTCTAGAAAGCCTTGTAGGTCTTCAAGTCCCATTCAACTTCAGCTTCTTCAGCATTAGTGGTTGGGGGATAGACTTGGACTACTGTGATATTGAATGGCTTGCCCTGGAAACAAACAGAGATCATTTTGTCATGTTTGGAGATGCACCCAAGTACTGCATTTTGGACTCTTTTGCTGACTATGAGGGCTATTCCATTTCTTCTAAGGGATTCTTGCCCACAGTAGTAGATACTCGATAGCTACGTGTAAATCAATAAAGTTAGAACACACCCTCTCATTGAACACAAAAATAAACTCAAAATGCCTTAAAGACCTAAACATAAAATACAATAACATAAAAGTCCTAGAAAAGAACACAAGGGGAACATTCTCTGACATAAGTCATACCAATGTTTTCTTAGGTCAGTTTCCTAAGGCAATAGAAATAGAAACAGAGAAATGGGACTTAATCAAACGTATAAGGTTGTACAGCAAAGGAAACCATAAACACAATGAAAAGACCACCTACAGAATGGGAGAAAATATTTGCAAGTGATGAGACCAACAAGGGGTTAAATTTCTAAAATACATAAATAGCTCATACAACTCCACACACACACACACACAAACCAGCATAATTGAAAAATGGGCAGAAGACCTAAATAGACCTTTTATCAAAAACGACATACAGACGGTCAACAGGCACATGAAAAGATGCTTAACATCACTAATTATTACAGAAATGCAAATTAAAATTACCATGAGACATCATCTCACACCAGTCTGAAAGGCCATCTTTAAAATGTCTACATATAACGAATACTGGAGAGAATGTGAAGGAAAGGGAATCCTCTGTCACTGTTGGTGGGAATGTAAATTGGTGTAGCCACTAAGAAACACAGTATGACGATTCCTCAGAAAACTAAAAGTAGAATTACCATATGATCCAGCCATCCCACTCCTGGGCATATATCCAGATAAACCTATAATTCAAAAAGATACATGCACCCCTATTTTCTTAGAAGCACTATTCACAACAGCCAAGACTTGGAAACAAACTAAATGTCCACTGACAGATGAATGGATAAAGCAGATGCAATACATAGATACAGTGGAATCCTACCCAGTCACAAAAAAGAATGAACTAATGTCATTTGCAGCAACAAAGATGGACCTAGAGATTATCATACTAAATGAAGTAAGTCAGAAAGGCAAATATTACTGCCATATAATATAACTTACATTTGGAGTCTAAAACTATGCCCAAATAAGCCTATCTACAAAACAGAAACAGAATTACAGATAGAGATCAGACTGATGGTTGCCAAATGGGAAGGGGTTGAGGGAGGGATGTTGTGGAAGTTTGGGGTTAGCAGATGTAAGCTTTTATATATAGGATGGATAAACAACAAGGTCCTAGTGTATAGCACAGAGAACTATATTCAATATCCTATGATAAACTATAATGGAAAAGAATAATAGAATGTGTGTGTATATATACCTGTGGATAACTGAATTATTTCACTGTACAGAAATAATTAACACATTATAAATCTTATACTTCAACAAAATTCATTTCGTAAATCTTATGCTTCAATAAAATACATTTTTAAAAAGTGAGAACAAACATAAGCACAGCACATAGTAAGGAAACCATTTGGGTATCCGCCAAAGGACTCATAGAAACCATGTTCAAGAGAGGCTTGTGTGGCAGCAAAAACAGCATGAGCTAGGAGTTTATTTTACTGTTAATGATATGTGTGTTAGTTGATCAGTCATATCCAACTCTTTGTGACCCCATGGACTGTAGCCTGCCAGGTTCCTCTGTCCATAGAATTCTCTGGCAAGAATACTGGAGTGGGTTGCCATTCCCTTCTCCAGGGGATCTTCCTGACCTAGGGATCAAACTCAGGTCTCCCACATTGGACTCAGATTCTTTACCATTTGAGCCACCAGGGAAGCCCTGTTATGATAGCAGCTAATAAGTTTGTATATACTGTGTTGACTGTACAGTGGTAAAACACAAAGATAGTCTGAATCCTCATAGTCAGCCAGCCAAAAACCAGAAGGAGACCCTAAAAGGAAAACTAGCTCTGGAGGTGCTGCAGGAAGAGATGAGCTCTACAGTGTAGAATTTGTTCCAGTAATTGGTGTTTGGAGGAGTTTACCATTCCTTTTGAGAAGGGATTAGAGAGTCAAAACAATTACACCTGTGTTGAACATACTGTAATATGTTATTGTGCTATTGAATTGTTTAGTAAACCCATCCATGGATGATTCATGGTTTTGTTTTCATATATCTCATATAACTCCTTTTATTATTTTTCTAGTACCAAGGTTAAAAACCACTTGAGGTCTTGCACAGAGGTATTATGTGATGAGCTGATTCAGAAACATCTATCACAATCCTGTGCCTGGATAGAGGACTGATCTGAATCACAGGGTCATTTTCCAAATCTTATTCATTTATACTGAGAGTATTCAAGAGTTATTCATATATCTTCACAATAGTCATTTCCAACTGATTTCCTCTTCTCTTGCTTCCCTGTTCTTCCACTGGGGTCCTCAACAGGCCAAAGTTGTGATGGTATCATGCTGTTTGGAAGTGGAGAGAGAGCTTCTCTTCCCATTATTACCACTTACTATGTGTGCTCAATTGTGTCTTAATCTTTGTGACCCTATGGACTGTAGCCCATCAGGATCCTCTGTCCATGGAATTTTCCAGGCAAGAATATTGGAGTGGGTTGTCATTTCCTACACTGTTAGAAAAGCAGCACTTCTTATGACCCAGCTTTCTCCCATGAATCCCTTGTGAAAACAATTTTGGTTCTTTGTGCTTTCATTACCATCTCCTTGGGGCTTGGTCAGGGGTGAAAAGGACTCTAGAGAAACACTGCCGTTCTTTCCACCCTCTGTTCTCCAGTACGGGCAAGGGCTCCTCCCTGCCAAAACACCTTCCTGCAAATCAGCTAATTCAAATCAACAGCGGCTGAATCTTTAGCAGGAACACAGTGTAGGTGCAAACTGGTTCCCTCTTACTCTTAGGAACAGACAAGGGTTTTAATCAAAAATGTTAAGAATTTATATTTTTATTATATTTTCATTCTGAAATATAAGTAGAATCATCTACTACATGGCTAATGGATGACTCTTGAGCACAAAACACTAATGAAAAAGTTATTTTTTTGTGACTTTACTTTACTATTGGCTAAATTACCAAATTTGCCAGCATGTGGATCAAGTTTCTCAAGGTTCACAAGAGAAACTTTATTTTGGTGCAATTTCTTGTTGTTGTTGTTGTCTTTCAGTTGCTGTCCAAGTGAAAAGCAGAACACAAATAACATCACAGATTCTGTCAGGTATAATCCTAAACCATTTTTTGAAGTAAATGTTAATTTCCTAGGAGAGCCTTTGATTGGTCTATTTTGCCTGTAATGCCCATAACTGAAGAAGGCAATGGCACCCCACTCCAGTACTCTTGCCTGGAAAATCCCATGGACGGAGGAGCCTGGTGGGCTGCAGTCCATGGGGTCGCAGAGTCAGACACGACTGAGCAGCTTCAGTTTTACTTGTCACTTTCATGCATTGGAGAAGGAAATGGCAACCCACTCCAGTGGTCTTGCCTGGAGAATCCCAGGGACTGGGTTGCCTGGTGGGCTGCCATCTATGGGGTCGCACAGAGTCAGACACGACTGAAGCTACTTAGCAGCAGCAGCAGGAATGCCCATAATGGGAAAGGTAAAAGAGTGAAACACCCCATCTTTTTTAAGATGTTCTACTTCTTTAGACTTTAGATATACATTTGACAGAAATTATTTGTAAAAAGACACAGTAGCAGTGACCAAAACTGCATCCATGATCAGAAACTATGTGAGATATAGAATACAGTTGTAATTATCACTCATGGTTTTGGGGACAGTTTCCCAAAACAGGCTTAACCTTCCAAAGATTTTGAATTGTGTCTATTATAAATAAACTAATTTTTAGAAATCCAAGTGACAGAATGCTTGGCTTCATCAGTAAAACCTGGAACCCAAAATGGACCACCAATGAAACTGATAACCATTCATTTACAACATGTCTTGGTTCATGGATTAGCTGAATTATAGCAAAACTGGCAGTAAACCAGGTTCTTCAAAGTACACTATACCTTCCAATTAATAACAAAAACAAAAGGAACACAGGAGCCAGCTGGGACAATCGATAATAGCCTGAACTTAAAACTGTTAGGTAAGGAAATACTTTTATGACTGAAAAAGCCAGGTACTCTAAGGCAATGTGTATTTCTTTCATAGTTTGTTCTCAATTTCAACATTTCCTTTCTCCTCTTCTTTTCTTACCTCTTGCTCTTCAAGACCTACAAGTTATTTCCTCACCAAGAGATTTCTTGAATCCTATGTTTCTGCTCTAAGAACATTGCTTTCTTTTTCGAATCTGTGCATTACCTATCTGATTATGGATTAAATCATAAGTGGTTTAGAATATAACATTTTATCAATAAACATTTCTTTCAATGTCATTCTTCCTTGAACACTGAGTTTGAGACTTCAGGTATGTAAAACAAACTAGTTCTTCCTGTGACCTGGGCTACATGTTTGAATCTGTACTGAGTGTGCTAAAAAAATGACGTCTGTGTTCACATTTATTTTTACAATATTAACAATATTTTCAGTTAACAAGAAAATATTCTTTAACTGAAGGGAGTGGATGAATGTAAGCATTAAGAGTCCCAATCTAGAGGCAGACAGACCTCAGTTCCAGGCTTAGCTCTGCCACTTTCTTTTTTAATTTTTATTAATTTGAGGCTAATTACTTTACAATATTGTAGTGGTTTTTGCCATATATTGATATGAATCAGCCATGGGTTTACATGTGTTCCCCATCTTGAATTCCCCTTCCACCTCCCTCCCCATCCCATCCCTCTGGGTCATCCCAGTGCACCAGCCCCGAGCACTTGTCTCAGGCATCCAACCTGGACTGGCAATCTGTTTCACACTCGATAATATACATGTTTCGATGCTGTTCTCTCAGATCATACCACCCTCGCCTTCTCCCACAGAGTCCAAAAGTCTGTTCTATACATCTGTGTCTCTTTTTCTGTCTTGCATATTGGGTTATCGTTACCATCTTTCTAAAGTCCATATATATGCGTTAGTATACTGTATTGGTGTTTATCTTTCTGGCTTACTTCACTCTGTATAATGGGCTTCAGTTTCATCCATCTCATTAGAACTGATTCAAATGCATTCTTTTTAATGGCTGAGTAATATTCCATTGTGTATATGTACCACAGCTTTCTTATCCATTCGTCTGCTGATGGGCATCTAGGTTGCTTCCATGTCCTGGCTATTATAAACAGTGCTGCGATGAACATTGGGGTACATGTGTCTCTTTCAGATCTGGCTTCCTCAGTGTGTATGCCCAGGAGTGGTATTGCTGGGTCATACGGCAGTTCTATTTCCAGTTTTTTAAGGAATCTCCACACTGTTCTCCATAGTGCTCTGCCACCTTTTTTACTCAATCTCCTGAAAATAGCAATAGCACCTTCCTCTTTGGTTTACTAGAGGAGATTAATAAGGTATAATAATATAAGGATATTTAGGATATCATCTAGCATATGACAAGAACTCAATTAATATTAGCTATTAGCAAAAGGTAGGAATAATAATTGAATAGAAAGCAAAAATATACAGCCCTGTGTTAAATATCAAGATGATATATTGTGTTGATTATCAGAGTCAAATATGAGTGAAAATACAGTTGACTTTATTCCAACTTTATGTTAAATGAACCGTAATCAAAATTCTTTGATTTGTTTTGCTAAACTTTATTTAATTCAGGAAAAGCTCAACATTAGGTACATTTGTTAGAAGTTTATCTTTTCTATTATTTATAATACACTTAATTGGAACCACAATAAATGATTAATTAGGGTAATTGTCAGTGATGCAATGCTTTATCTTATATCAAACCCTATTCAAAGGCTTTGGGGTTTCAGAAAACTCGAATCCTTAGTTATGGCTATCTGCAATCATTCACTGTGTTTTTTTATAAGAATGTCCTTGACAACATTCTCTTAGCATGTGTGTGTATGTGTTAGTTGCTCAACTGTGTCCAACTCTTTGCAACCCCACAGACTTGTAGCCCCCCAGGCTCCTTTGTGCATGGAATTCTCCAGGCAAGAATACTGGAGTGGGTTGCCATTCCCTTCTCCAGAGGATCCTTCCAACTCAGGGATTGAACTCTTGTCTCCTGCGTGGCAGGCAGATTCTTTACCATCTGAGCTACCAGGGAAGCCCCTGTTACTCTTAGCTTAATCCTCCTGTTTCTCTTATGCTTCCCAGTTTTGAAAAATGAATTAATGAACCACTGAGTTGAGCTTTTAAAAATCCTCTAAGCAGAGATTCTCAGTTGTCCAAAGGCAATTATGAGAACATATGTTGTATGTGTGAATGTGCATGTTGTTGTTTAGTCACTAAGTTGTGCCCAACTTTTTGCAACCTCATGGACTGCAGCACACCAGGCTTTTCTGTCTATGTGTGTGGATTTATGCATATATGCATAGGTATGTTGTTTTTATTCAGTTTTATAATTTTATATTTGAAGAAATAATCCTTTGGCATATAAGTCTTTTAAAACACAACCTTTCAAAATCTTCTGAACTGGTGAGGTGTGGGTTTTAAAAAGTTGAGAAAAACTAATATATCAAGCCAATTTATTATCAACACAGAAATATTAGAAATAAAATATACTATAGCTGGACTATTTATTTACTTTTGAGAGGTTCTACTATTAGAATATTAGAGCTCTAATTGATATGTATCAGTCAAATTATTTTCAATCTAATATAATTTTGAAAGACATACAACCTAAAGTTGAATATTCAACTGGCAGAAATCTCATATAATTTCAACAACAAACTTTTAAGTCAGTACAATGGAGCAGTTAGAATCTTCTCTCTAGAGGGGGTAGTTTATAGCTCTGGGTGATGAGGATTGCTAAGGTAGTGATACTTACCTAATCATGACTTGTATATCTCAGAGACTGAAAATAAGGAAGTGTGGGCATCAGTGTTTCATGACCTGATATCTAATTAGAAGCAAAAAAAGAAAAAGAAGCACTTTTGAGAAGTGATGTTCACTGCCAACTTCCTGGTTTCTTCTTCAAACAGGAACATTTAGACCTCTCTGAAATTTTCTGGCATGATGCTAGAAAAACATCCCATATGCAGCAGGTGCTGCTGCCCTGTCCATCTATTTTTATGGTTGCTGGTACAAAATATCATAGTTATTTCTCAAACATTATGGGACTCCTAATTAATAATGACACTAATTTGCAAAAATAACTCTATAAAGAACTTCCAAATATCTAAAATAAGCCCCTGGTTTAGTAGTTATGTAGTTGCTTATACATATATATATATATATATATATATATATTTGGCCTCTCTTTGAAGTGTTTGTATTTACAATTTTATGTACTTGAGCCCACTTTTATAGATTCTAATCATATAAATATACATTTCTAGACTGTGCCATATGTCATGTCTTTCCATTCAAGGGAATATTGCATACAAAAATTATGTCATTTGAGGCATTAGCCATTTCACATAATTCTTACATTTTTCCCTTGTTGAAATAGCAGAGTAAATGCCCCAAGTTCTGGTTTTTGCTTAGCAAATATTGTCTTTTTTTTTTTTTTTTGCTAGGTATTTTGCTTCTTTACAAGTCCTGAGAGTCTAGCTCCTCCATATGTAATCATCTCCATTGCTAATATCTCAGTTAAGACCTCTTGCCTGAGTTATGGCACTATATCTCACCTAGGCCATTCTGCATTTAGTAATTCATCTATAGTCCATATTCTTCCATATTGTTTGAATATTCTGAATACAAATATGATGCCATTACCTTCACACATTTGCTCAAAGCATTACAACAACTCCCCATTGTTTTGCAGTTAAAAGTCCAAATTCATCCTTTTTTACATCTTCAAGTCTCATTTCTTGAAAGCTCTCAACGTGCAACTGTACTTCAACCACACTCAACCACGCTACTCTATTGTTCCCTGTATTTGTACATTCTGTTCTCTCTGCTTGGAGGTCCTTTCATTTTTCTCCAGTACCTCCCACTATAGGTATATCTTTCTCCTAGAAGCCCTCTGGGATCCACCAAGTAGCGATAACTATCTTACCTCCACTTTACCTAGTGCATACCTTTGTATGAGTGTATAAGCTTTTTAAAAACATAATTCACATATCATATAGTTTACCTATTTAATGTGCACAAAACTACAGTTTTCAGTATATTCACTGAGTTGTAAAACCATCATCACAATTAACTTTAGAACATTTTCATTACCTCCCCAAATATCCAGTTCCCCTTAGCAGTCTCACCTCCCTCCTATGCAACTACTAGTCTACTTTTTGTCTCTAAAGATTTACCTATTCTAGACATTTCAGATAAACAGAATAATACAATATGTAAACTTGTGTGACTGGCTTCTTTCATTTAACATAATGTTTTTAAAGTTCATCCATGTGTATATCATGTATCAATTCGTCATCCCTGTTTATTGCTGAATAATATTCCATTGTATGGATATACCACATTTTGTTTATCCATCATTTGATGGACATTTAGAGTATTTTCATTTTTTGTCTATTAATAATAACATTGTTAAGAATTTTCATGTGCAAGTTTTTTTTATAGATATATATATATTTATTTCTCTTGGATAAATATCGAGAAGTGGATTTTATTGGGAATATGGCAACTCTATGTTTAACCTTTTAAAGAACTGCCAAAGCGACTAGTTAGAGTTGAAAGTGAAAGTCGCTCAGTCGTGTCTGACTCTTTGGGACCCCATGGACTATATAGCCCATGGAATTCTCCAGGCCAGAATACTGGAGTGGGTAGCCTTTCCCTCCTCCAGGGGATTTTCCCAACCCAGGGACTGAACCCAGGTCTCCTGCATTGCAGGCGGATTCTTTACCAGCTGAGCCACAAGGGAACCCCAAAGTTAGAGTTATTAAAGGTTAAATAGAGTTACCCTGCAAACCATTTTACAATTCTACTAGGAGTGTATGAAGATTACAGTTTCTCCACATTTTTGACAAAACTGTTGTTTTTTTTTTTTAATCTCTAGCCATCCTAATAGGTGAGTGGTCATATCTCATTGTGGTTTCTATGGGTATTTCCCAGGTTCAAACCGTGGGTTGGGAAGATCCCTTAGAGGAGGAAATGGCAACCCACTCCAGTATTCTTGTCTGGAGAATTTTATGGACAGAGGAGCCTGGCAGGAGTTGTAGAGAGTCAGACATGACTGAGAGATTAGCAGCTTCCCTGAATGACACCGAGTCTCTTTTCATGTGCTTATCATCCATTTGCATATCTTCTTCGGAAAAATGCCTATTCTAATCTATTTACCATTTTTAAAAAATCAAGCCATTTCTCTTTTGTTTATATATCCTAGATATGAGTCCTTTATCATATGTATGATTTGAAAACCTTTCCTCCTATTCTGTGTGCTATCTTTTCACTTTCTTGATAGTGTCTTTGAAGCACAAAAGTTTTTCATTTGAATGAAGTCCAATTGATGTATTTTTTTTCTTCCATTGCTTGTGTTCTGGTGTCATATCAAAGAAACCACTGCCTAACCCAAAGTCATGAAGATTTACTCTTATGTTGTCTCCCAAGAGATTTATGGTTTAAGCTATTACATTTAGATCTGTATGGATACTGAGAGTTTTAATTTTAATATCTAATGTGAGGTAGGGGTCCAACTTCATTGATTTTCATGTGAATACAGTATATACTTTTAATATTTTTTCAAAATAGTATATGCCTTTAGAACTACACAAAGAGAAGAACAGGCCTTATTTACCACAGTATACCTAGCTCAATGCTTGGCATCTAACAGATATTCAAAATATACTTGTTAAATGGAACTTGTGTTTAGTCGCTCAGTCATGTCTGACTCTTTGCAATCCCATGAACTGTAGCCTGCCAGGCTCCTCGGTCCATGGGGATTTTCGAGGCAAGAATACTGGAGTGGGTTGCTATGCCCTCTTCCAGGGGCTCTTCCCAACCCAGGGATTGAACCCAGGTCTCCCACATTGCAGGCAGATCCCTTACAGTCTGAGCCACCAGAAAATCCCAAGAATACTGGAGTGGGTAGCCTAGCCCTTCTCCAGGGGATCTTCCAGACCCAGGAATTGAATTGGGGTCTCCTGCATTGCAGGAGGATTTTTTACCAGCTGACCTACCAGGTAAGCCCAAATGGAACTAAACTGGATGGTAAATATAGACATTTTTTCTTATTAAAAAACAATAAATTATTTTGATAGCTATATTTTATGAGGATATGCCCATTTTTTAAAAACTCAGGTCAAATTATTTATTGTATTCTGCAAGCCATGCATTTAATAAAAAAGCATATTTTGTTGGTTGGTGAGAAAAGGACATTAAACACTTGATAAAGGTTGTGAGTCAGAACAGGATCAAAAGTTGTTCAGGAACTTGCTACAGATGATTCCAAAGGATACTACTGCATCAGACATGTTAATTTTACAGTCAGAACCATAGTACTTTTTACTGGGGAGGGTGAATAGTTTTGGAGGCAAGAGTGACTATTCAGATTAAAATTTAGAAACTAACTTGTATTTTATTGTGTGCAAGCATGTGCATGCTCAGTCATGACCAACTCTTTGTGACCCCAAGGACTGTAGTTTGCCAAGCTCCTCTGTCCATGGGATTTTCCAGGCAAGAATACTGAAGTGGGTTGCCATTTCCTACTCCACGGGATGTTCCTGGCCCAGGGATTGGACTCACATCTTCTGTGACTCCTGAATTGGAAGCCAGAATGTTTACTACTGAGTCACCTGGGAAGCCCTCACTATTTGCTAATTGGAAGTATTCACCTATTGAAGGAACTTGTAGATATACTGTATGGAACATTATAAAAATAGCATAACTCTTCTTATTATTGCTTGAACAACTCAACTGCTCTTAAGAAAACAATTGCATACATGTACTTTATGTGCAAAGATATGTCCATTTTAGATGGGCATAAAAAGATTCCCAAACTGGGTTAGATCTATAATCCACCTAGACAAATTTCATTTACTTTCAAAGGAACAAGAGCTATGTTATAAAGTGTTTAATTCTTCTTCATAGTTTTGGCATCAGTGATAAGAAATATATTGCCAAATAGTAATTTTTATATAATTTTTAACTTAATGTAGCAGATTATATTTTCTAAAGATGGGCCCAAGAATATCTCCTATTCCATACACTCTTCTAAAAACTTGCTACCTCCCCATTAAGAGCTGGAGTATATATTATTTCCCCTTGCAATTGGTTGGAACTTTATGACTATTTCAAACACTAGAGTGTAGTAGAAATGTTGATTGTTACTTTCAAGGTTAGAACATAAAAATGTTATGCATGTCATTCTGGTTCTTTCAGGATGTTTAGTTTTGGAACCCAGCCACCACCCTGTAAGGAAGGCCAAACATCTTGGAAGAAGAGATCTATGAGAAAAACAGAAGCTTCTGGCTGAACTGCCAGCCAATGAACAGCACCAAAGTGCCAAGTATGTGAACAAGTTATCATGAATTTTGGATTCTCCAGTTGCCAGGAAAGTCATCCCAGATGATGCCATGTAGAGTTGAGACAGTTGTCCCTGCTAAATCATGCCCAAATTTCAGATTAATGAACAAAATAATTGATGGTTTTTACTTTAAGCCACTAAACTTGGGGGATAATCTGTATATCAACAGGAAACGACTGCTAATTTGGGTACCTAAAAAAGGGATGTTGCCATAACAAAACCTTCCATATGTGACACTGGTTTTGGAATTGGACTGTGTGGAGAAGTTGGAATGGTGTTGAGGAGACTGTTAGTGCAACCAAAGGGGTCTTAGGGAGACAGATTGTGGAAGACATACAAGGCCTTGAGGAGACTGTCAGCAAAGTCATTAAAAAGGAGAGGAAAATATTATTGGAAGGTGAAGGAATGGAAACTTTTGTGATGTCAGAGTCTGCCAACATCAGTTCAGTTCAGTTCAGTCACTCAGTCGTGTCTGACTCTTTGTGACCCCATGAATCACAGAAGGCCAGGCCTCCCTGTCCATCACCAACTCCCGGAGTTTACTCAAACTCATGTCCATCTAGTCGGTGATGTTATCGAACCATCTCATCCTCTGTCGTCCCCTTCTCCTGCTGCCCCCAATCACTCCCAGCATCCACGTCTTTTCCAATGAGTCAACTCTTCGCATCAGGTGGCCAAAGTACTGGAGTTTCAGCTTCAGCATCAGTCCTTCCAGTGAACACCCAGGACTGATCTCCTTTAGGATGGACTGGTTGGATCTCCTTGCAGTCCAAGGGACTCTCAAGAGTCTTCTCCAACACCACAGTTCAAAAGCATCAATTCTTCGGTGCTCAGCTTTCTTCACAGTCCAACTCTCACATCCATACATGACCACTGGAAAAACCGTAGCCTTGATTAGACAGATCTTTGTTGGCAAAGTAATGTCTCTGCTTTTTATTATGCTATCCAGGTTGGTCATAACTTTCCCTCCAAGGAGTAAGCATCTTTTAATTTCATGGCTACAATCACCTGTAGTGATTTTGGAGCACCCAAAAATAAAGTCTGACACTGTTTCCACTGTTTCCCCATCTATTTCCCATGAAGTGATGGGAACAGACACCATGATCTTAGTTTTCTGAATGTTGAGCTTTAAGCCAACTTTTTCACTCGCCTCTCTCACTTTCATCAAGAGGCTTTTTAGTTCCTCTTCACTTTCTGCCATAAGGGTGGTGTCATCTGCATATCTGAGGTTATTGATATTTTTCCCAGCAATCTTGATTCCAGCTTGTGCTTCTTCCAGCTCAGTGTTTCTCATGATGTACTCTGCATAGACGTTAAATAAGCAGGGTGACAATATACAGCCTTGACGTACTCCTTTTCCTATTTGGAACCAGTCTGTTGTTCCATGTCCAGTTCTAACTGTTGCTTCCTGACCTGCATATGGGTTTCTCAAGATGCAGGCCAGGTGGTCTGGTATTCTCATCTCTTTCAGAATTTTCCACAGTTTATTCTGATCCACACAGTCAAAGGCTTTGACATAGTCAATAAAGCAGAAATAGATGTTTTTCTGAAACTCTCTTGCTTTTTCGATGATCCAGCGGATATTGGCAATTTGATCTCTGTTTCCTCTGCCTTTTCTAAAACCAGCTTGAACATCTCGGTTCACGTATTGCTGAAACCTGGCTTGGAGAATTTTGAGCATCACTTTACTAGTGTGTGAGATGAGTGCAATCGTGCAGTAGTTTGAGCATTCTTTGGCATTGCCTTTCCTTGTGATTGGAATAAAAACTGACCTTTTCCAGTCCTGTGGCCACTGCTGAGTTTTCCAAAATTTCTGGCGTATTAAGTGCAGCACTTTCACAGCATCATCTTTCAGGATTTGAAATAGCTCAAATGGAATTCCATCACCTCAATAGTTGTCTGCAATAATGCGGCAAAGAGAAGAATGTACCTAATAAACTAAATGACCTAGCTAAGGAGAGTTCTAGGAATAATATTCAAAATGCCACCTGTTTGTTTTTTTTTTTTTTTGGGTTTTCATTGTCTAAGATGAAACTTGAGGACGATAGAGAAGTTATCTAAAGAATAAACTATTAAATATAAAAGAACCCAAACTTGCTGTGTTTGAAATAAAAGCATTTTACATACCCAAAATCTGTAAAACAATTACTCAATTTTAAAAAATGGCTCTGGGAAAGATTGAATCGAAGATGAATCTGTAAGATCTTTGTTAATACCTCAGAAGAATTTAAGACAGTTGTTCATAAAACATTTCAACAAAGGAAAGTTCCTTAAGGAATCTTAATATCTACCTGGCCGCATCATTTCTGTTAAATAATCAGACGTCTAAGATTCTCAAGTGTATTTTCCCACAGGAGTCTCAAAAGAAGCCTTACTATATAAGGGTTTATCTTAAGAGTTTTGTGGATATGAATTTTTCTAATAGAACTGGTTATAAACTGATACATAAGAAGCTCACAAGGTTGTTTTTTTTTTAACTGTATCACTTAGACTGAAAGAAAGAGATATAATATAAAATGAAGAGGGCCTTGGATCCCCAAATCCTCCCAAAAGGAGGCAGCCCTTGTCAGTTCACACTACCTTTGTGCTGGATCAGATTATTTATTGCCTCACTTGAGCAAATTATTTTCTTTCACGTGTCTTAAATTTTCATGTTTCTGGTTTTGAAGGGCATTTTGTTATTTCTACTATTACTGGAATTGTAAAAGCCAGAGGTCTCTAATCCATTAATTTGGTACGTTGTGAAAGTGAAAGTGTTAGTTGCTCAGTCATGTCCAACTCTGTGTCCCCACAGACTGTAGCCTGCCAGGCTCCTCTGTCCATGTAATTCTCCAGGCAAAAATACTGGAGTGGGTAGCCATTCTCTTCTCCAGGGATCTTCCCAACCCAAGGATCAAACACAAGTCTTCTACGTTGCAGGTAGATTCTTTACCATCTGAGCCACCAGGGAAGCCCTTAGTAAGTTTTAAGAGGTTTCAAATAAACTATCACACTGACTTTCAGATTGCAAAACACTAGATATTTTTTCCTCTCAAAAATGAGATCTCCTCCTACCCACTATCCACCATCTACTTTGCTTCAACAGTTTATGAGTTCCTTTTTCTGTTTTCTGGATTTGCTCTGTCTTTATTAAAGTCTATTGGCCAGAACTACACTAAATGTTTCAGAGCAGACATATGCAATCTTCGTCAAAGACCAGGAAAAGGTTTTATCTTCTATTTACTACAATACTTTCCTTGACGATCATGGAAATGATACTTTTCTTACTAGATTTGGTGTGACTGAAAAATTTACTTAAATATCTTTAGCCATAAATCCAAGAGCAAGGAGATTACATTGCTTCTATTAGAAATGTTTCATGGATTATGAGAAAAAAAGTAGGAGACAAATATCATATCAAATGTTGTGAGTAGAGATAGTAAATATTGGCAGAATCCCATTTGAAAAGCAACAGAGAATTATCCCACATTTCCTTTTATTCATTCAATAATGTTAAGCTTAAGGGGGTGAACTGAAGTTACATATATGAAAAATCCTTTCATTGGCATTTAGTATTTGGTGACTGGAAGTCAGAGTTACAGCATGTACATATTTGGGATTGTCTCAGATCCCGTGTGCAGCATGCACTGGCACTGTCAACGGTAACTAAGTAAGTACCAGTTGGGCTGCACTCCTTGTAAAACAGCCCAATTATGGTGTGCCCAAAGACCTTAGCCCTGGTGCTAATTCCCAGAATGAAAGGTTCACAGGATGAAATGGAAAAACATCAGCAGCTCATCCTTTTCTCTGTCATCTTTGTTTATGGAAAGCTAAAAATGTGAAGGAGCTTCCCTTGTTTGTGTTTCCCAAGTTTCGTAGAGACGTATACAGAGTTTGGCCCCATGAGTTAGCATTTCTAGGCAAGTTCTATACAAAAGACTTTCTATTATTTGAACAACTAGTCACTTGTTCTGGATTCAAAATCATTTATTTAGAAAGAAACATACCAACTTAGTCAAGTCATTATCTCAAGACCTAATGTTGAGCAATGGTGGAATTTCACATTTAGTTGTTTATCAGTCTAGTTTTGTATGGTTTAACAGAGTCAGTGTCTGTCAGGCCTTTACTCCTGATTGTTCTGGTGGGATCATTTTTTTATATTAACTTATGATTATTTCCTTAGTATTCTCTCTGCAGTTAAAAGATACTAATCAAGGTTTATAATCCCTTATTTCAGGATTGTGATGCAGGGCTCATTCTCCAACACTAAAAAAGCAGCAGCTACTCTCCTGGACTCTACACTTGAGAGGGCTCCACTATGGCCCTCATATTTAAAAAAAAAATTATTATTTTTTTAATTGAAGCATAATTGCTTTACAATAGTGTGTTGGTTTCTGCTATCCATCAACATGGCCCTCACCTTTTGACTGTATTGTGAGCAAACTCATCACCAGCACAAGACAGCAACTGTGATCTTTTCATGGCAGAGTAGCAAGAGAAATGAAAACCAGGCACCCACAGTTCAACTCTGACAACTTATGTAGAACATGGGCGAAGAAGAAGGACTTCTGTAGAAAGAAGCCCACATACTCTTTCTTTAGGATTATTTTCAGGAAGAAGAGGGACAAACTTTGGGAGCTTCAAAGTTCATGTAAAACAATTTAATAGGATTTCCTATCACTGGGTCAAAAGGAAATTAGGGACTCTACACAACGGATGATGACTAAAAGAATTTGGAGGGTCTTAAATGTAGTTATGGCTGAACAGTACTTTGTAGTTTTCCCAATATTTTTCTTATTTTTCATGTCCATCTGTTTTACAAAGATAAACATTAGTGAAACATAAAAGTACAGATCTGTGTACTTATCTCAAGGGTCAGCTAGTAAGACTGTGTATGCCTAGTGCTTTGACATTTTTTTCTTGGGAGATCAGCCTAAGGAATAGTGTGGGAAAAGGCTGATCTCTTTAAAATAAAAATTCCCATGCAGATAGCCAATCCTATGAGACAACTGAAGTGTTTTTAATTCATGCATTGTGAATTAAATGTTTATAAATGTAGGTTTTTATTTTAAAATTAAGCTTGCTCACCATTTACATTTGATGCTCATCAAAACATAATATTCAAAAAAATTAAACATACAACTCTGACAAATATAAAATTAGCAAGTGTCAAAGATTAATTCAGTTAGTTGCTAAAGGCTCCAGAAGAATAACAAAACTAATTTTAAAATGTTCTGATCTATATATTTAATGTGATCCCTATCAAATTACCCATGACATTTTTCACAGAACTGGGGGCTTCCCAGATGGTGCAGTCTGGTAAAGAATCCGCCTGACAATATGGGAGATACAAGAGATTCAGTTTTGATCCCTGGGTCAGGGAGATCCCCTGGAGCAGGAAATGGTAACCCACTGCAGTATTTTTGCTTGGAAAATTCCATCAAAAGAGGAGCCTGGTGGGCTACAGTCTATGGGGTCATAAAGAATCAGACACAACCGAGCACACATGCACTCCCTGAACAAATAATCCCAAAATTCATATGGAACCATTAAAGACCCAGAATTGCCACAACAATCCTGAGGACAAATAACAAAGCAGGGGGCATATTCCAGACACTACCACAAAGCTACAGTAATCAAAACAGCATGGTACTGGCATAAGAACAGACATATGGATCAATGGAACCGAATAGAGAACCCAGAAATAAACCTACACAGTTATGGTCAATTAACCTTTGACAAAGGAGGCAAGAATATACAATGGGAAAAAGACAGTCTGTTTTTTACAGTCTCTGATTTACAGCTGCATCTAAATCAATAAAGTTAGACCCTTTCACTGTACACAAAAATAAGCTTAAAATGGCTTAAAGACTTAAACATAAGACAAGACAGCATAAAACTCATAGAGAAAAAAACAAGGAAAATATTTTCTGACATAAATCATACCAATGTTTCCTTAGGTCAGCCTCCCAAGGCAATAGAAATAAAGGCAAACAAAAAAACTGAATTCTAATTAAACATATAAGCTTTTGTACAGTAAAGGAAACCATAAACACAATGAAAAGACAACATACAGAATGGGAGAAAATATTTACAAATGAGACCAACAAGGGATTAATTTTCAAAATATAAAAACAGCTCATACAACTTAACACACACACACACACACACACACACACCACAATTGAAAAATGGGCAGAAGACCTAAATAGACTTTACTGCAAAGAATACAGATGGCCAACAGGCACATGAAAAGATGCTCAACATTACTAATTATTACAGAAATGCAAATCAAAATTACAATGAGATGCCCTACCCTCTCACACCAGTCTGAATGGTGATCATTAAAAGTCTTACAAAAAATAAATACTGGAGAGGTATGGAGAAAAGGGAATCCTCTGTCACTGCTGATGGAAATGTAAATTAGTGCAGCCACTAAGGAACACAGTGAGTAGAAAACTAGAACACTAGTTTTCCTAGTCCCTCAGAAAACTGAGACTAGAATCACCATATGACCCAGCAATCCCAACTCCTCAGCAAATATCCAGACAAAGCTATAATTAAAAACTTCTATGTTCATAGCAGCACTGTTCACAATAGCTAAGACAGAAATAATCTAAATGTCTTCAACAGATGGATGGATAAAGAAAAGGCAGTATAAATATATATACATATACATACAATGGAATACTACTTAGCCATAAAAACAAGTGAAATAATGCCATTTGCATTTACATGGATGGATTTAGGGATTATCATGCTAACTGCATTAAGCCAGACAAAGCAAATACCATTTGATATCACTTATATGTGGAATCTAGAAAAAAAAAATGATACAAATTGCAAAACAGATTCTCAGACTAGGAAAACAAATCCATGGTTACCAAAGAGGAAAAGGCGGTGGGGAGGGATATATTTAGAGGTTGGGATCAACATATATACACGGATATATATAAAATAGATAACCACAACAACCTACTATATAGCACTAGGAACTATACACATATTGTATAATAAGGGGAAAGAATCTTAAAAGGAATATAAATATATATATTACTGAATTACTAGGGCTTCCCTGACGGTGCAGCAGGTAAAGAACCCACCTGCATTGCAGGAGACACAGGCTCGATCCCTGAGTTGGGAAGATCCCCTAGAGAAGGGAATGGCAACCCACTCCAGTATCTTGCCTGAAAAATCCCATGGACAGAGGAGCCTGGTGGGCTACAGTCCAAAAGATTTCAAAAAGTCAGACACGACTGAGAAACTAAACACAGACCCACAGAATCACCGTGCTATACACCAGAAACTAACATAATAGGCATTGTAAATTAACTATACTCCAAAAAAAAACCAGAAAAAAGCTGATCTGATAAAATTAGCATATTTATAAGGAGACACCCACATCCTCATTCTCTCTCTCTGCCACATGAGGACACAAAGTGAATTGACCACCTGCAAGCCAGGAGGAAAGTCCTCACAAGGAACTCAACTAGCAGGCACCTTAACCTTGGACTTCCTAGCTCAGAACGATGAGAAATAAATCCCTGTTGTTTAGCTACCAAGTCTGTGGTATTTTGTTACAGCAACCCAAGAAGTCTAAGACACCACACCTAAGGAGGAGTTTTGTTACTTTTTTGTTTCTGTTTTTTCGACCTGAAAACTCCCTCCTGTCATCTCTTGTATGCTTCATATTTAAACGTTTCAGTAAAAATACTTTTCTCAGATTTCTGTGCTTTGTTTCTTGACATATAAAAGAGAGGTTATGAAATTAAAAACAAAGACAAAAACTTACTCTTGCCAGCTCTTGAAATTGAAGGGGGAGGACACTTTTTCTCCAGAAATCACCAGATAACCTCTACTTTGATCTCCTCAGCCTGATCAGTCATCCTGGAACAAATAACTGTGACCAGGGAGAGGGATTATGTTCATTAGTTGGGCTTCAGCCACTTGCTCCACTGCTAGTGGGAGATGCCCAGGGGAGGTAAAGGTATCTGAATGAAAACTGGGGCAGTGACTAAGGAAAGGGAGAGTAATTTGGAGAGCTAACCACAATGTCTGCTCTATCTAATTCCTCAGAAGACAGTAAATGTCTTGAAAAGGTAGAAGAAAATGCTAAGCATCTATTTATGCCAGACCATGTGGCAGGCAATATGTGTATTTCTGACATTGTGGGGGAATATCTGCTGCTACCACTGTTTAGTCAGTTCAGTTGTGTACTAGTCTTTGCAATCTCATGGACTGTAAAATGCCAGGCTCCTCTGTCTCTGGGATTTCCCAGGCAAGAATACTAGAATGAGTTGCCATTTCCATCTCCAGAGGATCTTTCTGAACCAGGGATCGAACTCATGTATCCAGCTTGGCAGGTAGATTCTTTACCACTGGGTCACCTAGGAAGCCCTGGGTAGTATCTACCCAACCTATTATCTCCTTTCTTCAAGAATTTCCCTGTCCTTAGGGATGGGGTCAGATAGCCTGTTTGTTGAACAAAGGACAGTGGATCAGGAATAGATATTTAGTCTGGACCAGGTCAATTGTATTTTCTCTCTAGGAATTTTGAAGTGAGTGAGATTCAAGCTAGTCAGTTTCTGTGGCTTCTAGGAGCAAATATATAACATTGGAAGCTGTGGGATAGCTGGTTTTTGTATGTATTGATACAGAGAGAAACCAAGAAAGAGAATTTGGGCAGAAAGAGGAGAATGAAATGGATTATGAGCAGGAAGAAGCAGAGTTAATGGTAGCTGTTTCACGACAGAGAGAGAAAGACAGAAAAGTTTCCTTGGTTCTTGACGACTTTCACATTCATGGTTCAATTACTCCTTAAACCCTTTATCTGTGGAACAGGTTGTTAAATGGAGCCAAAAGACAAAGATCAATATAATAGATTCCAAAGAATAATTTCCTTCCCTCACCCAACGATCCAGATAATGAAGTTGAAACAGGAGTCCGAGTTCTTGTTCTCAGAGCTGAAGAATGAACCCAGCAAACACACAAACAGTCACAATGGTGAGCAAATAGCAAGCAAACAGGATTTATCTCAAAGCTCTCAGCATGGATGCTGAGAGGAGGTGACATGCCTAAAAGGCAGGACTTGGAGCAGTTTAAACAGTTATACTAGTATTGATTTGTACATTTTTGATTGGTTCTTACTTTCAACATATGTCATTTCTAAGCAATCAGCTTGAAGGTCACTCTTTGTGGCTTCTTTTGATCTTCAGATTCTTATTTTTCTTAGACATTAAGTCAGTTATCTTGTGACCTTATGTCATGACCCCTGGCCATTTTACAATGGATCAGATGTACAGGCTAAAGATTAATGATCACCAATTGTTTTTCCTTCAGACATATGGAACAGAAGTTGATTACTTCCCCCTCCTGGATCTGAGTGTTGATAATTTATCAGACCAGGGACACACTGGTCAAGAATTCGGAACAGAGGGTATATAGTTTTAGGTTAATGGAGTGGGATGTTTACTGAAATAGGCCAAGCTCTCAGAGTTCCCACACTAACTGCCTAACAATTTCTACCTCAAAGTGAAGTGCTGTGCATGATGTTAAGGGATAACAGGATGGTTATCAGGTAGCTTGCCAGCTTGATCAGGCACCCCTGGTACAAGGATGAAGTTTGCAGAGTAGAGAGATTTCTTCATGTGAGCTTTGTATTCTCTTCTCCATTCTCACAGAAATAGAAAGATACTTTATTTTCGCCTCATGCCAATGAGCAAAGACAATGGGGAGATTCTGATATTTGTGTCCTGGAGATTGAAGGAGACAGATAATGGTGTTCAAGTTTTAGAAGTCTGAAGTCAAAGGGGTGTAAGGAGACACCATTGGGATGTTATGCACTTCCACTCCAATTGGCTTGTGAGAACAAAATGAGACCCCTTCCAAAAGTGAGTTGACATGGGTCATCTTAAAAAGGAATCTCCTCCAAAAAGACAGCCTCAGTGGGTTATGATACATGAAGAAATGGTGGATTCCTAGATGCTCAAAACAGTTATTCAGAGGAGAGCATGCCAGCCGTGGCCCCTTTCCTTTAGTCCCTCTTTCCCCAGGCTGACTTGAGAGAGGCCAGAGCAGTGGCTTAATTGCAAAAGAGGAGGCAGAAGATGAGTTGCTTCCAAAGCTACTTTTGAAGGGCCCCCCTCCCCTCCTTTCCCAGACCTCCATCAATGGATAAAGCTTGATACCATATAAAAGTTTAGATCATTTATTTCTTTACTGAACTAGCCTCCATCTTTGCAATTGTTGGACTAGACTGGAAGTTTTAATGCCAAAACATGTTCTAAGAGCAAGTATAAAGGCTATGGGTCTACTAAAATTTGATCTTTAACAGTAAGGAAAAAACACATTTATTTTCTTTTTACATTTTATCACTGATGGAAGTGTCAATCATCATTTAAATGACTCTGCCAGGTAGATATGATTATCTCAGCCAGAATTCTTTTCTCCACTCTGTGATTGAGAAAACTGAGGTTCAAAGAGCCTCATGAGAGGGGAGTGACTCATGAAATGGACTTTGCAGGATGAACAGGCTTTCAGTAAGCAGAGCAGAAAGGACAGGCATTGTAAGAGAGAAAAGAGGGAAGACTCTGAGGCTAGTTAAGGTGTATTCCAGGAATTGTGGGAATCCAAATTGGGTACAACATAAGGTCTGTGTAGGGTTCACGTAAAGTAAGTTTGGGAACATTTTAGAGTAATAGAGTAGCAGTTCTTTAACGCCACTTTCCCCCCTTATCCCTTCTTTACAATTGCTTCCCTCTGATTCTCTGAAGAAAAATGGAGATACCCTTTCCATTTGATCTATGTGAGAATGTACAATTCACAAAGTAAAGATTATGTGCTAGAATCTCATAAGATATAGGGGGAAATTGCAAGAGCTTTTGAGATAGGTACACCTACTTTCGAATTCATTACTATTTTAAGAACACATTTTCTCTGAAACTCTATTTTCTTGTCTATAGAGCAGGGAAATAACCCTAGAGGACTACTGTGAGAGATAAATAAAATACATTAAGATGATAATGAGGCAGAAATATAAAATAATTGTGTGATTTTAAGTAAATCACAGGTATTGCATGTCTCTCAGTTCCTTAGTTTGCCCATCCCATTGTATTATCAATAACATTTCATTGAAGTACCTAACAGTCACGACTGTTTTTTAAGGCAAAGCAAGGTATTAATTTCTTGCAAATGTCAAGTGTAACTTTTTCTGTCCAAAATTAAATCTTTTGTTTTAGTTACATAAGAAAGGTCCTTTTGGGGATGGTAATAAGGGCATTTAAATGGAAAGTTATATATATTGGGCCTGAAATTTTTTTTAATGGACTTATGTAAAATGAATAAAAAGGTACTTAAGGAAGGTAGGAGCTGTCAGCTTTCTTTCTTAGGAAATCAATACTCATAAAATTCAAGGTTAGAATGGAGAATTGAAAACCACAGTGAGTTTATTTTAAAACATGTAGCCTGTCATCTTTATTTTCCCTTTGGATAACACAGTGTTTATACCCTGAGGTCTATTTATGTTGCTGTAACTCTTTCCCTGACTTTGAAGTGAACTTCATTCAGTACTAGAATCAGAATGTTAGGGCTTAGAGATCATGTATTCCAACCCCCTCATTTAAAAAGTCAGGGAGGAAAGTGAACTACCCAGACACCTCCTCTGTTTCCTCTGAGTTGTGAAATGGAGCCTTCTGTTCTTAAATTAACAACAAGGCCTAGCCCTGAAAGGGAAGGAGCTGTCCTCACGCTGCTCATCCTTCACTTCAGGCCCTGATATTCCATAAATCCAGACAGTGCCTGGTGCTTAGCAGGCACTCTATCTACATTTCTTAAAAAGAGGAATTGTGTTTAACTGTGAACAGAGCATTTCATTCTCAACAGAGCCTGATTAGAAAGTCTCTGGCATTCTTGGAGTGACAGGAGAATCACCAATTGCTGGCTAAAACAAACAAAAATCCCTGTATTCTCCCAAATGCATGCTCATGGAGTTTCCTGTGTGACAGTCAGTTCCAGAGCCAATCAACACCTGCAATTGAAAGCCTCCTACTCTTGAAACTTCTCAGCTGCAGGTTCACTTAAAACCATTTCCTCTGCCCAGGGCACTTTGAAACATCCATTTCCTCTCATCCAACTGGTGAGCACACAGATGTGTTATCACACTTCACTGTCAGATCCACAAACTGCCTAGTTCTTTGGGCTATCCTATCAGGGCTCTCCAAAGCAAATTTCATTTATGCTTATATTTTAAATCTGGCTGCCCCAAACAAAGCTCAGTATTTACGAGCAATCTATTTCCTTTGGTGTGAGTGAATCAGATACAAACAGAGGCCTATTTTATTTAAAATAGTTATCCTTGAGGTTATGTAGATTATAGAATGAGTCACAGACAATGAAAAGGTGAAATGAATAGAACAAACCAATGTAGAGGGTTTGTAATAGTGCAGGTTTTGTCTAAAGAGGAGAATGCGACATCTGCACTAGACTGAGGCTTCCTACGTGTTCCATATGAGAGACCTGCTGTTCTCCTCTTTCCTAGGGTAAGCATTATACTCATTAGTCTTTAGTAATAGGCACTTTTACCTGGAGTTGTAATGAAAGATACCTCCTTCCATGGAATCCCTTTCACTTGTCTCAAGTTCCTCCAAGACCAGTTCTGCCGCTCACTCCACCTCATGCATAGATGATCTAAGCAGAAGTACAGAACAGACTTTTGAACGCTGTGGGAGAAGGTGAGGGTGGGATGTTGCGAAAGAACAGCATGTATATTATCTATGGTGAAACAGGTCACCAGCCCAGGTGGGATGCATGAGACAAGTGCTCGGGCCTGGTTCACTGGGAAGACCCAGAGGAATCAGGTGGAGAGGGAGGTGGGAGGGGGGATCGGGATGGGGAATACGTGTAAATCTATTGCTGATTCATGTCAATGTATGACAAAACCCACTGAAAAAAAAAATAAATAATAAAGCTGTTCTTCCCAAGCTGAGCTGAGGTGCCCAAGAGCCCCCTGGCAGTGAGATCATAGAAGCCACTGAGGGAGACTGTTAATTGTTGAGGAAAGCACAATGCCATCTCTTGGACATCACACCAACTACTGTTATTAGTTGTTCAGACCAAACTACTTAATAAATGGAACACTTAGGTATTTCCTTTCTCTTAGGGGCATGGTGAAAAATATACTGAGACATTAGGGGATCACAAACCAAGAAAATTTGAGAACCTCTGACAAACATTAAGATACTTCAGAAAGATTACATCTGACAAAGGAGTCAGGGGAAAAAAAATCCTAAGCACTCCACCTTTCTATTTAACGTATGCAGACTACCCCATTTGTTCAGTTCAGTTCAATCACTCAGCTGTCCGACTCTTTGCTACCCATGAATCACAGCACGCCAGGCCTCCCTGTCCATCACCAACTACTGGAGTTTACCCAAACTCATGTCCATCGAGTCAGTGATGCCATCCAGCCATCTCATCCTCTGTTGTCCCCTTCTCCTGCTGCCCCCAATTCCTCCCAGCATCAGGGTCTTTTCAAATAAGTCAGCTCTTCACATCAGGTGGCCAAAGTATTGGAGTTTCAGCTCCAGCATCAGTCCTTCCAATGAACACCCAGGACTGATCTCCTTCAGGATGGACTGGTTGGATCTCCTTGCAGTCCAAGGGACTCTCAAGAGTCTTCTCCAACACCACAGTTCAAAAGCATCAATTCTTCGGGGCTCAGCTTTCTTTATAGTCCAACTCTTATATCCATACATGACCACTGGAAAAACCATAGCCTTGACTAGATGGACCTTTGTTGGCAAAGTAATGTCTCTGCTTTTTAATATGCTATCTAGGTTGCTATCTAACTTTCCTTCCAAGGAGTATGCATCTTTTAATTTCATGGCTGCAATCACCTTTGGTTCTACTGCTATTAATACTTCATTTGTTATGAACTCTTTATATGTATATCTTGTTGTTGTTCAGTAGGTACATGGTGTCCAACTCTTTGAGACCCCACAGACTGCAGCACGTGAGGTTTCCCTGTCCTTCACCATCTCCCGGAGTTTGTTCAAACTCATGTCCATTGAATCAGTGATAGCATACATCCATCTCATTCTCTGTTGTCCCCTTCTCCTCTTGCCCTCAATCTTTTCCATCATCAAGGACATTTCCAATGAGTCTGATCTTCAAATCGAGTGGCCAAATTATTGGAACTTCAACATCAGTCCTTCCAATGAATATTCTTTGATTGGAATTGGGTTGATTCTTTTAGGATTGATTGGTTTGATCTCCCTGTAGTCAAATAGACTCTCAAGAGTCTGTTGTACCTGTTGCACTTCTCTAGCACCACAATCTGAAAGCATCAGTTCTTTGGCGCTCAGCCTTCTCTGCTTCCCTGGTGGCTCAGATGGTAAATAATCTGCCTGCAATACGGGAGACCCAGGTTCAATCCCTGGGTAGGGATGATCCCCTGGAGGAAGAAACGGTAACCCACTCCAGTATTCTTGCCTGGAGAATTCCATGGACAGAGGAGCCTGCCGGGTTATAGTTCATGGGGTCTCAAAGTGTCGGACACAAATGAGCGACTAACAGCCTTTTTTATGGTCTAACTCTCACATTCATACATGACTACTGGAAAAACCACAGTTTTGATTATATGGACCTTTGTCAGAGAAGTAAGGTCTCTGCTTTAAATATGCAGACTAGGTTTGTCATAGTTTTCCTTCTTAGGAGCAAGCATCTTTTAACTTCATGGCTGCAGTCACTGTCTGCAGTGATTTGAGAGCCCAAGAAACTAAAGTCTGTCACTGAGTACTGAAGAATTGATGCTTTTGAACTGTGGTGTTAGGGAAACAGTGACAGACTTTTAGATCAGCATTTTGCATAATGTATTCTGCAAAGAAGTTAAACAAGCAGGGTGATAATATACAGCCTTGACTTACTCCTTTTCCAATTTTGAACCAGTCTGCTGTATCATATCCAGTTCTAACTGATGCTTCTTGACCTGCATACAGTTTTCTCAGAAGACATGTAAGGTGGTAGTATTGCCATCTCTTTAAGAATTTTCCACAGATTTTTGTGATCCACGCAGTTAAAGGCTTTAGTGTAGCCGATGAAGCAGAAGTAGATATTTTCTGGAATTCCTTTGCTTTCTCTATGACCCAGTGAATGTTGACAATTTGATTTCTGGTTCCTCTGCCTTTTCTAAACCAAGTTGGACATCTGTAAGTTCTTGGTTCGTGTACTGCTGAAGCCTAGCTTGAAGGATTTTGAGCATTACACCTTGCTAGCATGTGAAATGAGCACAATTGTATGGTAGTTTGAACATTTTTTTGGCACTGCCCATCTTTGAGATTGAAATGAAAACAGACCTTCTCCAGTCCTGTGGCCATGCTGAGTTTTCCAAAGTTGCTGGCATATTGAGTGCAGCTCTTTAACAGCATCATCTTTTAGGATTTGAAATACCTCAGCTGTAATTCCATCACCTCCACTAGCTTTGTTCTTAGTGATGCTTCCTACGGTCCACTTGATTTTACACTCCACAATGTCTATCTCTAGGTAAGTGACCACATTATCATGGTTATCTGAGTCATTAAGACTTTTCTAGTATAATTCTTCTGTGTATTTTTGCCACTTCTTAATCTCTCCTGCTTTTGTTAGGTCCTTACTGTTTCTGACCTTTATCATGCCTATCCTTGCATGAAATGTTCCCTTGATATCTCCAATTTTCTTGAAGAGATCTATAGTCTTTCCCACTCTGTTGTTTTCCTCTATTTCTTCATATTGTTCACTTAAGAAGGCTTTTTTAATCTCTCCTTGCTATTCTCTGGAACTCTGCATTCAGCTGGGTGTATTTTTCCCTTTCTCCTGTGCCTTTCATTTGTCTTCTTTTCTCAGCTATTTGTAAAGCCTCATCAGACAACCACTTTGCCTCCTTGTATTTCTTTTTCTTTGGGATGACTTTGGTCACTGCCTCCTATACAGTTTTACAAACCTCCATCCATAGTTCTGCAGGCACTGTCTACCAAATCTAATCCGTTGAATCTATTCATCACCTCCACTGTATAATCATAAGGAAAACATTCTTAGGTAGATTATAGTTAACTGTATGTGTTCATGTATAGACATTTTTTTCCTAGAGACATTTCCTTAAAAATTACCTCTAAAAGTTAAAGATATGGGTCTCATGTTATAAAATGTTCTAGAGTTGAAGTTGTGGAGTTCTTAAATCCTAATTGAGGGCCATAGGGGGAGGGGTGTGTTATGGATTCAGTCTCATTCTAGGTGACCTCTGTAGACTATAAGTTCTTTGATGACTTATCATAAAACAAAACAATACTGCAGGTATTACAGAGATTTTATGTTTAAAAAATATTGTAAGATGCTCAAATGAAAGGTATTGCTCACAGGAAATGTCAAATATTAAATAAATGATCCCACAGGTTCACATCTGATCCCATTCAATGTAATAAAAACTTGTTAATTAAAACCTCTTGGTAAGAATTTTGTTCTCATCAGCTATACTTTTTCTTTGAAATTCATTCTTTTTTAAAAATTATTTTTCCTTTTTTCTGCCATGCCTTATAATTTACTGGCATTTATAAACTGCAAGGGAGTCATTGAGCAATTACTAAGGGAGACATGCACAAATATAATTTATTTTCCACCAGGTAAAGGTCATGTGTATGTGTTTACATGTGCCTATCCACTCCTTTTCAGTATTTGTCCACCAAGGAAATAAATGTTAGGAAAATGGCTGATTGTTTAATCTTACCACTACCAACAAGAACAGTTCCATTTTGGTCTGTAATGCTCCCTTATGTTGGAATATTCTCTAAGCAGTATAGGATAATTCAAAGAAATCAAAGTAAATCTCTCTACCCAATTCACACAAGCCTTCATAATAATGTGTTTCACAGCATGCCCATGCCTTGGTGACAGTCACCCACTAAGTCTCTATTTGAGATAACTGAACTGGAGAGAGGCTCTTACACATTGTGTTTTTCATAAACTACCCTTTTCCTGATGAAGATAATAAAACAATCCTCAATCCTAGCAAGCAGAGATAAACACAACCGAAATGTTGGCATGCCTTTGTCGATGCAGTTTTCTTTGTACATTTTTTTGTTTTGATCATCTCCTTTTGTCACAGGCCCTTTTGGTAACTTTAATTACCATTCACTCCAATTCAATCACTTAATACTTTCAGCACAAACTATTTAAAAGGCCAATTTAAAATAATTTTAGATATAAATAAATTTAAATTGTGAGATATAGGTTTAAAATATTTTTGAAATTTCTATCTGGTATGTTAGAAATTTTTATGATTATTGACTCACTAGATAATTAATTCTAAAGCTCATACCACTGGCTGTTAATATTGGTAAATCTTAGCATGGATTTTCGGCCAAAAATTTTTGATCACCTATTTGAGTTGGAGTAATTAGTACTGATCTGCTTTTCCATTGGATAGCTGTGCTGTTATCAAACAAGCTCTTGAAATCTCATTCAATCATGAAAGCTTGTGGTTTCATCTGGGACAGGTAGTTATTGCAATATGGGACAAGGAGTTATTGCCCCACTCGCAACCACTTAAAAATATTAAGTCCCCTGATTCATTAAATCACAGCATGCATTCACACACAGAGTTAATAGATATTAGTTCAAGGCTAGTCCTAGATAAAATTCACAAAGTTAGACTGTCTTCTGCTCAAAATAGTTTCTTTTTTGAGTCTTTTTTCTTTCTTTCCTGTGTCCAGGTGATGAAAATCTTAACACTGCTCCTTATAGCCCAAAGAATGTTTCTCATGCCCCACTCAGGTCTCCTTTCCAGTCAAGGCTTGTGCTTTGAACCTTTTCTAAACATCATTCCTTGAGCCCAATCACGAGCCAGCAGTGGGTCTCCTGCTGGCTGAGGGTCCTGTCAGATGACTGCACTGCTAATCTTTTTGCATTTTGCCAAAATGTAAATCACTGATAAATGTTTCACAAGATGTTGGCAGGCCAAGACGGCATAGAAAGACCCTGAGCTCACCTGCTCTCACTGACGGACCAAAATCAGTTATATGCAAAACAACCATCAATGAAAAAGACTAGATTTTATCAGAAAATATCTTTTACAACTAAATACATAAAGAAAAAAATCAGTGAGATGAGTAGAGGGGTAAACCCACATATAATCAAATTCCAAATCCCATTACACGCCGCCCTACCCCCCGCCCCCCCCCCCCCCAATGCGTAGCCCACAAACTGGAGAATAATTATATCACAGAGTTTCTTCCACCTCAAGTCAGATTCCTCAGCCTGGGATCCAGCACTGGGATGATGAGCCCCCAGAGCATTTGGCCTTGAAGGCCAGTGGGGCTTGACTGCAGGAGCCCCACAAGGTTAGGGGAAATAGAGGCTTCACTCTTAGAGGGGGCACACAAAATCTCACATGCACGACAACCCAGGGCAAAAGCAGTGATTTGATAGGCGCCTGGACCAGACCTACCTGCTGGTCTTGGAGAGTCTCTTGGAGAGGCTGGGGGAGGGGCAAGACTGTGGCTCACCCTGGGGACATACAAACCAGACAGTCAGCCGCTGGAACGCTCCTGGTAGCTCTTGAATGCCAAGACCATTCAAAAGTCTGCAGACCCCAGTGCTGAGGTGCCTCAGGCCAAACAACTAACTGGGCTGGGGCACAGCCTACCATCAGGAGACAGGTTTCCTAAGACTTCCTCAAGAGCCACAGCTGTCTCTGGACATGCCCCTAGACATGGCCAAGCCCACCACAGGGTCAAGACCTAGCTCTACCCACCAGAGGGCAGACACCAGAAGTAGGACCCTGCAATGTAGACTAGATCCTCCCCTGAGACCAGCTGGGTCTTGGTCCTGCCTATAGCAGGCCAACTCAAGCTTCAGGACACCTGGGACCCTGTATCCAACTATACCAGGAACCGCACCCCCTCCCAAAGATATGAGCTGAGCTCTGGGATCCACAGGCCCTGCAGTCAGATTCCAGGAACCATCTAACCATCTCTCCCTGCAAGTGTGTGTGTGTGTACTCAGTCATATCCAACTCTTTTGTGACCCCATGGACTGTAGCCCACTAGGCCACTCTGTCCATGTAATTTCCCAGGCAAGAATACAGGAGTGGGTTGCCATTTCCTCCTCCAGGGGATCTTCCCAACCCAGGGATCGAACCCACATCTGTTGCATCTCTTGCATTGGCAGATGGATTCTTTACCACTGTGCCACCAACTCCAGGATCTGCTTCACCTGCCAGTGGAGGCAGGGGTGGGCAACAGCCCCAGAGTCGTTGGGACCCCGACTCCATGCACCAGTGAGCCAGCACTAGCCCTGGGCTCTGCAGGCCCACCTCATGGCCAGAACTGCTAAAGAGCAACCAGCAGCGTCCTCACAGGCAGGGCCTGGCGATCAACCGGACGAGACAGGAACCAAGCTCATCAGACTGCCCGCACAGCCTGCCGCAACAGAGGGACCCAAGCAGCCCCCTTAGGAGGGATCTCTAGAGCACACAGCTTTGGCAATGAGAGAGGAATGCACTGCTGCGACACATGTGATGTCTTTTATTGAAGGCTTACTTCTCCAAGGTTAAGAAACACAACTTAGCTACCACATACATAAAAATACAAATAGCATCTAAAACAAAATGAGGCAGCAGAGGAACAGGTTTCAATCAAAGGAACAAGATACAACCCCAGAAGAAGAACTAAGTTAAGTGGAGATAGGCCATCTACTGAGAAAGAGTTTAGAGCAGTGATCGTAAAGATGACCCAAGAACTCAGGATGAGAACGAATGCTTCATGAGTCATGCCTCCTGGATTAGTCTCCATTTAATTAATAGAAGACTTTTAGGACCTTAAGTCCTGAAACAGACTGTGTGGGTATAAACTCTAGGCAATAAGGAAGGCAGTGTTAAGTATTCTGAAGTGGTATGGGGGAGAGAAAGCCACATCCATGTGATATTGGTTTTCCAATATGGTTGTTTGAGATCCAGTTCTTACAGGATGACCTTGATGTGAGAATCTGTGGGCAAGAGATTTGTTAAGGCTGAACTCACAAAAGAAGCCAGTAGAGGAGTAGGAGAAACTAGACAGGTAAGGGGAAGAAGCTAAGCAATGGAGCAGTTTTAGTTCAAGTCACAGCTCTAGTCTAATCTATAGGCAGTTGTGCAGAGAGTTTGTCTTGTCTTGGGGGAAAGGAGATGGGCTTTCACTCTCCCACACCAGTTAGCCATTAGCCACAGGCTGCCCTGTGGGGAGTATAAGCTCTTCCAGCTCCATGCAGGTACAGCCAAAGGGGCTCCAGTAACCAAAGGAGAGTCTTCTGAAAATTGCAGCTGTAAGCTGGCTAAAGTACAACAGAGACAAGTTGAGGGGGCTCCATAAGAAGACCCAAGGGGATGTGGATGGAACACCATCTGTATCCACTGTAATGACATAAACTTGAGAGGGTGCATGGTCTACGAGGCCGGGTCTTGGCAGGCTTGTAGCCTTCTTCCTAGGGGTAATCACAACACCACATCAAGATACGGAATAATACAAGCACCCCAGAAGTATTCCTTGTACCTCCTCCCAGTCAATAGTTCCTTTAAAAAAATAACTTGTTCTCTGATTATAGTTTTGCTTGCTTTTAGCCTCATTTAAATGAACTGTACAGTATATATTCTTCTGTGTCATACATTGTTATTGAACTTATTGTGAGGTTCATCCATGTCATATCATCTAGCTATAGTTCATTCTTTTTCATTGCTTTTTTGTTCAGTCGCTAAGTCATGTCTGACTCTTTGCGACCCCATGGACTGCAGCACTTCCCTGTCCTTCACTATCTCCCAGAGTTTGCTCAAACTCATGTCCAGTGAGTGAGTGATGCCATCCAACCATCTCATCTTCTGTTGCCCCCTTCTCCACCTGCCCTCAATCTTTCCCAGCATCATGGTCTTTTCCAATGAATCAGCTCTTTGCATCAGGTGGCCAAAGTATTGGAGCTTTCATTGCTTTGGAGTATTCTATTATACAGCTGTTTCACAATTTATTTTAGCACTGATGGATAGCAAACTTTCCAGTTTGGGGCTGTTATAAGTAACACTGCTAAAAATTTCTTATAAGTGTATTTTGAGACCCAAATATTTGCATTTCTGGGATATACGTCGGATAGACACCTGAGAGCAGGGCTGACTGCACAGAGTATGCATATATTAAGCTTTTGTAGACGTTCCATATTTAGTTTCCCAAAGTGACTATGCCATTTTAGCTCTCATGAGCAGTGTAAGGGGCTTCCCAAGTGGTGCAGTGGTAAAGTATCTATCCATCTGCCAATGCAGGAGATGCAAGAGACACGTGTTAGATCCCTGGGTCGGATAGATCCCCTGGAGAAGGAAATGGCAACATGCTCCCATGTTTTGCTTGGAAAATTCAAAGGACAGAGGAGCCTGGCAGGTTGCAGTCCATGTGGTTGCAAAGAGGCAGACATGACTGAGCACACACACCACCATGTGAGAGAATGACAATTGCTCTATATCCTAAAACACACTTGGTAGCCTCATTCTGACTTTTAGTGATTCTGGGTGTGTAGGTTGTTTTCTAAACTTTCATTACATTGAAAACTCACAATTAAAAATTTTGCAGAAACTCTCCTTGAATCTAGTAACAACATTTTCAAAATTGCTTATGTTGGTGAATAACTACTTTTTTCACACATAAAATAAGTGCTAAATATTACTGTTTATTTATTCAACTGACAAACTTGTGTTTTTAAGTCATATGTATCTGAATCAGGATTTCTCATATTGTTCGTTCCTATGTCTGTTTGAATTCTGCTCTAGATAGAGCAAATTTAATGCTATCAACTACTGAACACACATCTTTTATAAAAAATATTTTATGTTGGCTGGTCTTCAGCCTAGAATTTTCTGGTTCAAATTTAAAATAGATGCACCTGGTAGAAGTATGTGGAAATATTTTGACATCTGCATGAATTCAAAGAATTAGATATGAGTTATTTTAGTGTCAACTGGAAAAAATACAACATATTATCAGTGAAGATGCATAAGACTGTAAAAAAAAGTTACATTTTTCTGTAAGCTGAAACCTGATAGCAAGCAAGAGGGAAGTGACTGTTTGACCCTAGACTATAATTTGAGAAGGTTTCAAGTAATGTACCCTCCCTCAAATATCAGTGTCACTGTGTATCATTTTACTAGTATGACTTTATCTTTTTAAGTGTTTAGAACTTCTACAGTAGCCAATTAATTGCTCTTAATTTAGGTACTCATGCTATAGAATCAGATGCCATCTGATTAGTTGGCATCCCTAACCCCTATGTTGTTCAACCATGTGATCTGTATGTAGTTTTTCTCCTTGCAACTGATGAAGAGATAGTGTTTTTTTATTAAATGCTGCCTCAAAAAAACTGTATATAATTCTATAAATCTTCCCTCACTCCTTATCAGCTAACACTTCTCTTATCAGTTAATGCCTTATCAGAAATTAGTAGAATCAGCCACAGAGTATATCATTGAGAACAGGTGGTTGAAAGAGGAAGAACCAAGCCTAACAGTGGAGAATTGTTTGAAGGGAAAAGAGTGCTGCTCATAAATCATAGAAAAAAGAATAATGAAATAATTTCCTCACTATTTTAGGATGAGTGTAAACCATATGGTTTCTATCTGTAGGATGCTGTGAGATCAGTGGTCTTGGTAAAGCCTATAGATTCCTGGAACCAAATTCATGGAACCAAACAGAGATTAAACAAGAAAAGTATCTTGGCTGTCCTATAGTCATGTTTCCCAAATGGGAGAACTGGAGCTCAGAAAGGGGTCAAGAACAACCTCAGTATCACATAAAATTTTCTCTCTCTCTCCCCTCACCAGTTTCTCTCTCTTTTTTTTTTCTTTCCAGCAACAAAACAGTCAGAATTCTCTCCTCCATAAGTTTTTGTGTTTTTAGATTTCTGTGCCTTTGTTCATCCACCCTCCCCACTTACAGACAACTGAGCTCACAATGGGGATTGCCAAGACTTTAGTGCTGCAGCTGGGGGTCACTTTCTAGTGGGGAGACTTATGTAAGCAGAGAATAATTACTGTAGTGTACAATCAATACATTCACAAAAAATGTGAACCAAAACATGCTCCAGCTCCCCTTTTGTGCCTGCTGGAATTGCAGGCACACATAAACATAGAAATGATAGAAAATATTTTAATAGATAATAAATCCACTTTACCCTCTAGGTAAAGAAGATGGACTCAGAAATCGGCAATTTTGAAGGAAGTTTTGATGGTAAAGAGCAGGTATGATGATCTTGCTGGAGAAATCAGAAAAGAGAGAGTAGTAATGTAAAGGCTGCTGCTGGAGAAGGAAGGCTCTATATTGCCTTAGCATTTCCTGAAGAGGCTTGAAGAACCATTGTGCGCAGACTGAACAAATCAAAGACAGGGAGCAGCCCCTGGGAGCAGTAAGAGCAATTAATTAAAGACTTCATTTGGATAACCTGGGCCAGCTGGCTTGCTCCTCACCCCCATCCTCCACCTTCTGTACAAAAGCAGTTGGCAACAGCAGTACTTGCCCCAGGATGAAGCCTGAAAGACTGTTTCATATACAAAGTGTTACCTCATTAGGAGAGTCCTCTGTATGAAGGATGGGGCTAGAGATGAAGGGAAGCAGAACCTGAAATAACTTGGAACTTACAAATCCACAGCAAAGAGAGGGAAGGAGAACCACTGATTTCCATCATCTACAGGATAAATTTGGGGCAGGGCACTCAAATGGAAGTTCTGACACAGTACTCCCAAGGTGGACAGTGAACCAGGTAACATATTCAGACCCTAAATAAAATTTATTTGTATACCTTTCACATTTTCCCTGCCCAACCCTCCTCTCAAACATCTAGGGAATCTTCTGTTTTCAGAATTTCAGTTCAGTTCAGTCACTCAGTTGTGTCGGACTCTTTGCGACCCCATGAACTGCAGCACGCCAGGCCTTCCTGTCCATCACCAACTCCCAGAGCTTGCCGAAACTCATGTCCATTGAGTAGGTGATGCCATCCAACCACCTCATCCTCTGTCGTCCCCTTCTCCTTCTGCCTTCAATCTTTCCCAGCATCAGGGTCTTTTCAAATGAGTCAGCTCTTCGCATCAGGTGGCCAAAGTACTGGAGTTTCAGCTTCAATATCAGTCCTTCCAGTGAACACCCAGGACTGATCTCCCTTAGGATGGACTGGTTGGATCTCCTTGCAGTCCAAGGGACTCTCAAGAGTCTTCTCCAACATCACAGTTCAAAAGCATCAATTCTTCTGCGCTCAGCCTTCTTTATAGTCCAACTCTCACATCCATACATGACCACTGGAAAAACCATAGCCTTGACTAGACCGAACTTAGTTGAATTTAACACAGAACAATAAACTAGGTTCTTACTTGATCTGAAGAAATACATTCCAACAATCCCATTTGATGAAGATACTCAACTATAAATACAAATAGCAATCCCAAACTATAAATTAATTTAAGAAACTTAATCATGAAAGTGAGTCATTCAAAATATTGAAAGGATCCAAAGTTTCTGATTAGCATGAATAGAAAAACACTACCCACATTCAGACATACCCTAATGTAATCTCAGAATGCCAAACATAAACATAAAATCCTAAGAGTTTCTCAAGAGAAAAAATTAGCCTATGAAAGAGTTCTCTACCAATTAAAATAAGTAACACTGGATTCAAGTTGACAGTGGAGAAATATTACCACAGTTATGAAAGAAAAAAATTAACCTGGATTTCTTTACCCAACCAAACTCACTTATGTGGGAGAGCAAAATAAATAGTTTCATTTTTAGATATGCAAGACTTAGAAAGTTTACTACCTATGACTCATTTCTAAAAATTTACTGAATAACATAGTTCAACAAAACTGAAGGAATCCAAGATGAAGTGAGATATAAGGATAATGGTGGCCAAATAAAGCAGTAAAATGAAATAACATGTCATAATACAACATAATACAAAGAAAAACCTGAAATTAAAACAAAAGATTGTTTCCCTATGTCAAGAGAGTAAAGTCTGGGGAAAGGGATGTGGTAAATGTCTTGTTTGTCTAGAGGCAGGTATAGACAATGAATATTACTCACCTATCAATTATTAGTATAATTAGCTTTTAACCAGTTCAGTTCAGTCTCTCAGTCGTGTCAGACTCTTTGCAACTCCACGGACTGTAGCATGCCAGGATTCTCTGTTCATCACCAACCCCTGGAGCTTGCTCAAATTCATGTCCATCAAGTCGGTGATGCCATCTAACCATCTCATCCTCTGTCATCCCCTTCTCCTCCCACCTTCAATTTTTCCCAGCATCAGGGTCTTTTCAAATGAGTCAGTTCTTCACATCAGGTCACCAAAGTATTGGAGTTTCAGCTTCAACATCAGTCCTTCCAATGAATATTCAGAACTGATTTCCTTTAGGATTGACTGGTTGGATCTCCTTGCAGTCCAAGAGACTCTCAAGAGTCTTCTCCAACACCACAGTTCAAAAGCATCCATTCTTTGGCACTCAGATTTCTTTATAGTCCAACTCTCACATCCATACATGACTACTGGAAAAACCATAGCTTTGACTAGACAAACCTTTGTTGGTAAAGTAATGTTTCTGCTTTTTAATATGCTGTCTAGGTTGGTCATAGCTTTTCTTCCAAGGAGCAAGTGTCCTAATTTCATGACTGCAGTCACCATCTGTGGTGATTTTGGAGCCCAAGAAAATAAAGTCTGTCACTGTTTCCATTGTTTCCCCATCTATTCGCCATGAAGTGATGGGTTCGGATGCCATGATTTTGGTTTTCTGAATGTTTTCAGTAGGATAGAAAATAATGTCTGAATAAAACCTCTCAAAGTCCAGTGGATTCTGAGGAGACATTTCAAAGGGGAAGTCATTTGAACTCAGTCCTAAAGGAATAGTTACTTGTCAAGTAACAAAGGTGGGGCAGAAGGACGTTCTGAGCAAGTGTCCTCATGCACAAAGGATGCAGTGTTGGACAAAGGCTGAGTTATTCAATACAGAATAAGAAGTTCAGTGGTGGTAGAGGAGGTGTGGCCTGAGATGTGCTTAGAAAATAAGGCTTTAAACTTTCTTCTCTAAAGAGAAGAAAGGTGATGATCTGTGCTGACACTCTTATCATGCTTTCTTAATTGCCTACTCCTAATCACCTCCAATTTAGAAAAGGCAGAGGAAACAGAGATCAGATTTCCCACATATGCTGGATCATTGAAAAAGCAAGAGAGTTCCAGAAAAACATCTACTTCTGCTTTATTGACTATGCCAAAGCCTTTGACTGTGTGAATGACAACAAACTGTGGAAAATTCTTCAAGAGATGGGAATACCAGACCACCTGACCTGCCTCCTGAGAAATCTGTATGCAGGTTAGGAAGCAACAGACAGAACTGGACATGGAACAACAGACTGGTTCCAAATTGGGAAAGGAGTACATCAAGGCTGTATATTGTCACCCTACTTATTTAACTTATATGCACAGTACATCATGCAATATGCCAGGCTGGATGAAGCACAAGCTAGAATCAAGATTGCCAGGAGAAATATCAATAACCTCAGATACACAGATGACACCACTCTAATGGCAGAAAGCAAAGAAGAACTTAAGAGCCTCTTGATGAAAGTGAAAGAGGAGAGTGAAAAAGTTGGCTTGAATTTCAACATTCAGAAAACTAAGATCATGATATCTGGTTCCATCACTTCATGGCAAATAGATGGGGAAACAATGAAAACAGTGACAGACTACTTTTTTGGGCTCCAGTATCACTGCAGATGGTGACTGCAGCCATGAAATTAAAAGACGCTTGCTCCTTGTAAGAAAATCTGTGACCAACCTAGACAGCATATTAAAAAGCAGAGACATTACTTTACCAACAAAGGTCCATCTATTCAAAGCTATGGTTTTTCCAGTAGTCATGTGAGATGTAGGATGTGAGAGATGTAGTCATGTGAGAGTAGGATGTGAGAGTTGGACTATAAGGAAAGCTGAGCACTGAAGAATTGATGCTTTTGAGCTGTGGTGTTGGAGAAGACTCTTGAGAGTCCCTTGGACTACAAGGAGATCCAACCAGTCAATTCTAAAGAAATCAACCCTGAATATTCGTTGGAAGGACTGATGCTAAAGCTGATGTGCCAGTACTTTGGCCACCCAATGCATAGAACCGAGTCACTGGAAAAGACCCTGATTCTGGGAAAGATTGAAGGTGGAAGGAGAAGAGGACGACAGAGGATGAGATGGTTGGGTGGAATCACCGATGCAATGGACATGAGTTTCAGCAGGCCTCCGGGAGTTGTTAATGAACAGGGAATCCTGGTGTGCTGCAGTCCATGGGGTCACAAAGAGTTGGACATGACTGAGTGATTGAATTGAACTGAACTGAATCACCTCTGAAATGGGCGCTTCCCATGTGGCACTAGTGGTAAAAAAAACCTGCCTACCAATGCAGGAGACATAAGAGACAAAGTTTCTATCCCCGGGTTGGGAAGATCCCCTAAAAGAGGGTACAGCAACCCAGTCCAGTGTTCTTGCCTAGAGAATCCCATGGATAGAGGAACCTGGCTGGCTACAGTCCATAGGATCACACAGTCAGACGCGACTTAGCATGCACACAATCATCCATTTTGCTCCATGACTCATCATTTGCACTGGAAAATAGTGCTCAGCACAAGACAACCTGATGAAATTTCATCTTCTTTCTGAATTAAGAATGATTTCTTTTCTTCCAAAATCATTCTGCCTATCTTACACAAGCAGTGTGGTGAGTCACATACTTTTACAACTAGGGGGCCAGGCAATCACAGACAAAAAAAAAGTGTATAATATTTTAAACTCTCAAGAAACATAGACTGTGGGATAGTACTGATGATCCTCATAATAGACTGTTGTGAAATAAATGTGATCAACCGGCAACTCAGACTTACAGACTAGACCAGAGTCAGTACGGACCAACATGGTCAAGAAACCATGGCATACTCCCTGAGACATTCAATACAGGTTTCATGGTCTTATGAAGAGGTTTGCTTTTACTGGAAGTGACTCATCTTAAGCAGCAAATTATTTTAGTTTTTAATGTTCTGTTACTTGTGATTATTTGTGGACATGAATAAGCCTAAGTTGCACACAGAAACTTGGGCAAACACTCAAGAATGGATCATGTTCTTTTTCAGAGTCTACTCAGAACCAGAAGATTGCTAATTGCAACAACATGCCACTGAAAGATGCAATCATCTCATAAAGAATCTATTTTTGCTTAAATGGAAGTTGGAACAACAAAAAATACATATAAATTACTAAATATGTAATATACTTTACATAGTAAGTATGCAGGTGAGCAGGAGATGAGCAGAAAAAGTAAAGAAGGGTATCTGTTAAGTTCTATAATGATGATTAAAAAAAGGGAAAATCATGAGTGTTAAAAGGGCCAACTTTAATCCTATCTTGAGGTATAAGTCAGAAGAAAAGGAATTTTTGGCAAAGCAGATCTTTTTCTGACACAGAGTACAGAAAATAATTGGCTTCCTTTTGGAGGTGTTCTAATCAAATATATTTCTTGAAAAAGTAAAATTACATTCAATATGAATATTCATTCATATACTACCACAGCCTCACTGACATCTATATCATAGAAAGTTTACAAATCATATGCATACCTCACTTAAAATTATATTCTGTTTTCTTTTAAAAAAAGATTTTGAGAAACTTGCCAAATCACTATGAGCACCAGCTTTCTGTTTCTGGGGACTGATGTAGACATTTGTCTCCAGTGTTCCCCGTATTTTGCCTTTTATGCAGTCTCCTAAATATCAGCATTTTACCAAAGGCAGGAAGATTAAGGGATAAGAGATAAAACTTAAGTCAGTCAATTATGCCACCTTGAAGTATTTCTAATACAAGGTTTATACAAGCATGCATAGAGAGAGTTTTAGGTAAAAAAAGAAAAAAAATCTTTTCTATATAAAAAAAAAGAAAAAAAATCTTTTTTTCTTGGTTAAGAAAAAAACCTTTTTTATAGGTTAGTAAAAAAAAAAAAAGGGAACCAATATCTAGAGTTGACTTATATGGTCATGTATGTCACTCTTTCCCAAGAAATCCAAGAGGCAGATGCCTAATATTAATTAAAGATACATAACATTTCACTTGATACAACTCAGTGGTACACAGGTTTCCCCCACTACCTGAAAGATCGCTTTTATACCACTTTGCTTTTCTTCAAGACCTACATTAGTATCTGTTTTCGACAACTGAAAGAAATCAAAGGGGATCTTTCACTTTTACAGAAATAGATGAAAAGTAAAAACAGAGTTCCGCATTCATTTTGCAGGGTAACATCACAGAAGCACTGCACACCCTGAGCAGAGAGAATGACCCCAAGCTCCTTCCACGGAACGACACTCAGCATCTCTGCATCAAGCCTCTATAGCTTTGAACTGTGTTTGAGCATCTGTGCTTTATCTTGATTGGTTTTGTGCAACCCTTAGCAAAATACGTTCCAAGATGTCAGAAAAGCCTAAGAGAGTTTGTAGGAATGTTACGCTTAGCATAAAACGGGATGTAACAAGCATTTCAATCGTAGCGAATGATATAACGATACGATTTAGTAGGTTAGTTGGGTGGGTCTGGGAATGCTTAAAAACATTCTCATATAAGTTGATGGTAATTGCTTCTTTAGGTCATTGCAGCTTACAGAGGCTTTCATAGGAACACTCTACTTTCCAATAGCGGGGGAAGCAAGTATACATTTCAAATTGGATTCCATTGAGAATATTTGCAGGTCCAAGTAAGTTGAGCAGAAGATGCTATTAAAACATTTCCCCAAACAACCAAACATTAAATGAAAAATCTTATCTGCTTTTTTTTTTTTACATTATTACAAAACTTAAAGTTCTATTTTTGTCACAAATTGTAGTTGAAAAAGACTGGTCATACTCCTTGCATAAAGATTTGCTGTTCACTCTAAGATAGGATTCTTCCAGAATTACGATAAACCTTAAGCATCTCAATCACAACCTTACACACAGTGGGGCCCTTCCTGGAATTTTTCTGGGGAACTCACATTTTCTCCTTGTGCCCCCAGGTTGTTTAGATACTATTTAAGATAGCACAAGCATGAAGGAGTGAGGGGGAAACACCAAAGCACCAGCAGAAGGTCAATGTTAGGTTGGTAGAAGCCCCTAACCTGAGAACCATGAATCAGAGTTCGCACTGTTCCCCGGGGTCAGAATTAGGGTGAAGCTGGCTGGGATTTACCTAATAATCTTCCACTAGCCATGCCTGAGTACCCTTTAAAAGGTTATACATGTTTTAAAGTAAAGTGCTTCATCGTTATCACAAGTGTAGCCCTTTCTTGTCTTCTTTAATCATTTAAAACAGTCTCTCCATAAAGATAGTACACAAAATGCTTCCCTTGATATCTGTATTATGGATGAAAGGGTTTAGGAGCCTACTGAAAAAAATTTTTGACTATCATATTGTGTCTGACATCAATTATATGAGGTCACAAGGAACCAGCCTTAGGTGATTCACAAAACCCTGCTTTGAAAAATTAATCTAAAAAAAAGGAAGTTGATTGCTATCTATCTAGCATTTAATGACAGATTTTAAAGAATTAAACTACAGATGGAGTATTAGCTGAGAGTTATCTGTTGCCTATTTTGTTTTCTTCAAAATGTGTTGCCTATTCAAGTTTCTTTTTTGAAAAACATCTAAAAGAGTAAGACTGGGAAGGACTTGGTAAGAACTTGTTCCTTCAAGTATTATCTAACTAAGAAGTATCACTACAACCTACTTCACACTTTGCCTGATCACATTTTGTAGAACTTAATATCATTTATATTTCAAACCTTTCTTCTGATTAACAGATTTTGAGATTCCTTAGAGTTTAAGAAGCTTAATTTTCTGCCCTGTTAATTCCCTCTTTCTCTCACCTTTCTTTCTTTCATGCTATTTTAATTATGTAAAAGTAAGGATATATTCTATTTGTCATCCAAGCTTAGAGAATCAATAAGTTAACCAAAAAAATAGCTGTTTTTCAAAGAAATTCCAAGAAAACAGATTTTCCTGATTTTTTTCCAATTATTATTGTACCATCTATGCATTATATTGCATATATCAGCAAGTATATTGAAAGACCCTTTATGTGTCTGTAATCTTTCCTGTAATAATGTTGTTATAGGTAAATATGAATGGTACACAGTGTTTTTTGCATTTAATTCAACATTCTTATGAAAACAATCATCTCATTCAAAGAAAACTGTCCTTAATTAAAAGGTAAAGTGTGTTTTTTTAAAAAAGCTATTTCATTTCAATTTCTCTGACTTAAGGGAGTGAAAACAATGTTTTTATGTGTGAAAATTAAGACCATTTAAAAATATTACTTAAAAATTATATTGTTATCCTGGAAGCTACATTTTGTTTTAATAAACTGAATGCCTGCCTATTGCATAAAATAGAAAAATATAAAGATTGAAGATGTGACATATCTCCCAGAGAAAATTCCTAGCAACATCTCAGAACATATTCTTTCAAACATTTTTCTCACATTACACACAAAAATATAAATGTCGACCAGAGTGCTTAGATGTATCCTCCCTGCGGCTCTGGCTTCTTCACAGTGCCGTGGCTGGTGTCTAGTGGACGCATTCCCAGATGGAGGCCCAAGACAGTACAACCTCTTGTGATCTAGACTCTACAGTCATGTATCATCACGTCCTCTGTATTCTACTGGCTACAGACTCTAGACAGTAAGGAATAATGCTTTTTGTTTTAAGACACCCAATCCCTGGTATTTTGTTGTAGCAATCTGAATAGACAAAGACAAGTGACAATTTAAAAAAATGACTGTTGGTAATCATCAGATAAAAGCTTTAAAACAGCTATAAGAACTATGTATCTATGGAATTTGCCCCCAATTAGATGGTGATTACAGCCATGAAATAAAAAGACGCTTACTCCTTGGAAGGAAAGTTATGACCAACCTAGATAGCATATTAAAAAGCAGAGACATTACTTTGCCAACAAAGGTCCATCTGGTCAAGGCTATGGTTTTTCCAGTGGTCATGTATAGATGTGAGAGTTGGACTGTGAAGAAAGTTGAGCGCCAAAGAATTGATGCTTTTGAACTGTGGTGTTGGAGAAGACTCTTGAGAGTCCCTTGGACTACAAGGAGATCCAACCAGTCCATCCTAAAGGAGATCAGTCCAGGGTGTTCATTGGAAGGACTGATGCTGAAGCTGAAACTCCAATACTTTGGCCACCTCATGCGAAGAATTGACTCATTGGAAAAGACCCTGATGCTGGGAGGGATTGGGGGCAGGAGGAGAAGGGGATGACAGAGGATGAGATGGCTGGATGGCATCACCGACTCGATGGACATGAGTTTGAGTAAACTCCGGGAGTTGGTGATGGACAGGGAGGCCTGGCGTGCTGCGATTCATGGGGTCGCAAAGAGTTGGACACAACTGAGCGACTGAACTGAACTGAACTGAAGGTGGTAAGAAATATCAATAGCTTCAGATGACATCTTTCTAGATCAGAGCGTACAATAACTGTTGTTTACATGAATGCCACAAAGGAAAAAGACAACTAATAATTAATATATACTCCTTTAAAAAGGCATAAAAGTATGGAGTATATCTTCAAGTGTCCATTAAAATACTCAAATAAAAACAAGGTATGGTGCAAAGGAGTACGTCAAAGCTGTATATTGTCACCCTGCTTATTTAACTTATATGCAGGGTACATCATGCGAAATACCAGGCTGGATGAAGCACAAGCTGGAATCAAGACTGCTGGGAGAAATATCAATAATCTAAGACATGCAAATGACACCACCCTTATGGCAGGAAGCGAACAGGAACTGAAGAGCCACTTGATGAAAGTGAAAGAGGAGAGATAAAAAGTTGGCTTAAAACTCAACATTCAGAAAACTAAGATCATGGCATTTTGTCCCATCACTTCATGGTAAATAGATGGGGAAACAGTGGAAACAGTGGCAGAATTTATTTTCTTGGGCTCCAAAATCACTGCAGATGGTGACTAAAGCCATGAAACTAAAAGATGCTTGCTCCTTGGAAGAAAAGCTGTGACCAACTTAGTGTATTAAAAAGCAGAGACATTACTTTGCTGACAAAGATCCGCATAGTCAAAGCTATGGTTTTTCCAGTAGTCATGTTATGAATGTGAAAGTTGAACCATAAACAAAGCTGAGCACCAAAGAACTGATGCTTTTGAACTGTGGTGTTAAAGAAGACTCTTGAGAGTCCCTTGGACTACAAGGAGATCCAACCAGTGCATCCTAAAGGAGATCAGTCCTGAATATTCATTGGAAGGACTGATGCTGAAGCTGAAGTTCCAATACTTTGGCCACCTGATGGGAAGAACTGACTCAGGGAAAGACTCTGATGCTGGGAAAGATAGAACGCAAGAGGAGAAGAGGCCAATAGAGGATGAGATGGTTGGATGGCATCATCGACTTGATGGACATGAGTTTGAGCAAATTCCAGGAGGTGGTGATGGACAGGGAAGTCTGGCATGCTGCAGTCCATGGGGCCACAAAGAGTTGGACACGGCTGAGTGACTGAACTGAGCTGAATAGTGCTTAAAAGAATGAGCTACAGACTAGGGAAAATTCAAGTACACTGCAACACCTTGTTTCCTGACAACATGACAGATGAAGTCTAAGTAGAGTTATTTAGAAGCTAGATCCTCAACATCTTGTTGTTGGGGATATATTATATTCTGTTTATATTAAGAATATAATAAGACAAGATAGAAAAGGATTCTGTTTATATTAAGACAAGATAGAAAAGGATTTGGTGTTGAGGACGGGAGTCCAAAGGAACACAAAGGAAAGCTGTGGAGAGTAACATAAAACTACATATAGTTAAATACCACAAGAGGAAAAAAGGGAATGATTTCTCTTGTTCGGAGAATTTGAAGGTGACTTTTTAGGGAAGTAGAATTAGAGGATGAATCAACTTGGATAAATAGAAAGCTTCCCAGGAAGGAAGAGGAGGCCAGAGAAAGACTGGCTATGGGGTAAAGTGTAGCCAAATGGGGGTCTTGAGGAGCTGTGGAATATAAAGTCAGACAGATACTACAGAGTAAAATTAGGAAGGCCTAATGGTCTGCCACTCCAGTATTCTTGCCTGGAGAATCCCATGATTGGAGGAGCCTGGTAGGCTACAGTCCACGGGGTCGTAAAGAGTCAGACACGACTGAGCAACTTCACTTCACTTAATGGTCTGCTGTCCTGATGTTTTGCCTTCTCTACTTATAGAATCTCTTATCTTGAAGAGAGACTATAGCTACTGCTTATTCTAGAAGCTTTTTAAATCTTTAATGATAGCGGCCATTACTTTAAGAAAAACAAAAACTGCCTTCTTTCAAGTCAGCTTGGTGACGTAATATCAAACCCTAATTTCTCCATTCTATTTTGATTTACAATTTGAAATGTAAGATCATGATTACTTATATCTTTTAATCATACTACTTTCTTTCCTTTTATTCATATGTCATGTCACCTATGGTCTTTTACCACTGGACTCTTGAGGTTAGAACATCTAGCCACTGCAGCGATTCTGGTGCCTACTCTGGACTTCTCTGCGTGCGTGCTAAGTTGCTTCAGTCCTGTTCAACTCTTTGTGACCCTACGGACTGTAGCCCGCGAGGCTCCTCTGTCCATGAGATTTCCCAGGCAAGAATACTGGAGTAGGTTGCCATTTCCTCCTCCAGGGGATCTTCAGACCCAGGGATCAAACCTTCTGTCTCTTATGTCTCCTGCATTGGCAGGTGGGTTCTTTATAAGCCCTTATATGAAAGTAGCCATTGTGATTAAAGCCCAGGCTTGATGCAGAATTGTCTGCATTTGAATGGTCTCTGCCACATATTAGCTGGATGACATTGGGCAAATTACCTAAACTCTTTGATTCTCAGTTTCTTCATTTCAAATTAGAGATGGCAATAGTACCTAGGTCCGAGAGTTGTTATGAATAAGTTAATAATATTCAATAAGTTAATGCAGATAAAGCACTTAGAATTGTGCCTGGCACATAGTAAGTGTCACTATTACTATTATCTGTAACAGGAAGAAAAAAATGTTCACATAATATTTATCATAAGTATTTAAATTTAAGAAGTTGCTCAGTCATGTCTGACTCTTTGTGACCCCATGGACTATAAATTCATGGAATTCTCCAGGCCAGAATACTGGAGGGGATAGGCTTTCCTTTCTCCAGGGGATCTTCCCAACCCAGGGATCGAACCCAAGTCTCCCGCATTGCAGGCGGATTCCTTACCAGCTGAGCCAGCAGGGAACTATACTCCCCATATAAACATATTAAAATTTTTAGATTATTTCAAATTTAAGTTGCATTTTAAGTGGTTCTTGGAATAAGAATTTAGCTTTAAAAGGACTTCAAACACCTTTAACACAGTGTCTCCTTTAATGCCACAGCAAAAAGCCCGGCATGGAGTAGGTTGCAATATCTTCTCAACAAACACTTGCTGTGTGAATTGCAAGTGTGGCACTGAAAATGTTAGACAGTTAAAAGACAGACCAGCAGCTATTGTACTGAGTGGAGATATTCTGGGTGCTTTGGGAATGCAGAAGAGGTGGCTCTAAATGCAATGTGGGTAGGAGGAGGGCTATGAAAGCTACTTAGAGGCAGTATCACTCAGCTGAGGCCTGAAGTGTGCACAGGAGTTGGCCTGATGAAGAAGCAGCTTAAAGGGTCCAGACACTCAATACTATTTACGATATTACTTCTGGCTGAACTATTCAAAACAGAGAATTGGTTATTGAAAATTGTTTAGTGATGTTTATGCTGTAATGCACATGTGGTATTTCACTTTACCACCTATTGTTCTAACTGATATCAAGTTATTCTAAATAGGTAGAGATCCATTGTAATCCAGATTAAAATTGTATTTTCAGCTTTGAAAAATCTACCTGTTTTACTCAGTGGTTATGATGTGCAGGCCTTGTAATGAGATCTTTCAAATAATTCATTTAAATAAACTCATGTAATCCATCTGAACTTCACTAAAAGGAAGTTCTCTTACTGCTCCACCTTGATAAACTAAGTAGCAGAGCCAGGATTTGAACTCAAAGCTGCCAAGTGCATCCTCTTAATTATTACACTAAATGAAGTTTTGGATTAACTACTCACTAGAAATGGTCCTATTTTCCTTACATGTAATTTGAAGAAATACACAGAAGAAATAACTCCTTTAATGATATCAATTCATATTTTCATTTGTAAACTGTTACACAAAATGTAATTTGTAAGTTTCCTCTTGAAACTATAAAGATGAACCCATCACAAGATTTCTTGCTGGTCGGCACTGTTCTCCAACTCAAAGTGCTTACATATCCACATTTTCACTTGCTTTTTTCCCCTAGAGGGTATAGAAAACTATTTGAGTAATGCATACACCACTTTCTATAATCTTTCCGTAGAACGCTGCATACTTAAATCATTAAAATGGATTCTGGATATGGACTCAAAATTTTTTTAAAAAAGAGAGAAAACTTCATTTGTAAATATCTGTAATAATAGCCAATGTCTAAATGTAGATAAGTCCAAAACATATTGAAAAATCTGTGTTAAATATCTAGCACTCATCAAACACTATCTTTCAGTAAGGAAGGAGAGAACCCAAGTTCTTTCTCCTATTAAAGCAGCATCATTTTCAGGCTTCCTTTGCAAAAGGAGTTGAATGCATGAAGACCATCTGGCTTTGCTATTGTTTCCCCTTATATATTAACAGATGTGAAGAGTAGGCCATTTGACCCCCTCTACCTTCACCACTAGCTAATATGACCATAATCCTTATCATATGACTCTATCATTCTGAAGATTTCCCCCTTTACACTTTTTTCCCCTAAGACCTTTTGTTTGCATATATCCCCATTATTGACAACAAATCACACTGTTGGATCCCATCAGGTTTCCACTGATGTCTAGTCACTTCTGTATTCTTCCAAATCAGAGGCTATAACTGGCGCCATCAGGAAATAGAGGTCATTGTAGCAGCAGTGACTTTCAAGCAATTTGCTAAATTTAGCAGTCCAATACTTTTCACTCTAATGAAAATTGTGGACTATAATTATAGAATGCTGGAACAGAACAGGAGCTTAAAGGTCATCAAGTCCAAACCCCTTGTTTTTCTGAGGAAGGTATGGGGGCCAAGACATTGCCTCTGATTTGATTGAGGCTGCAGAAGTTGTTAGTAGTAGGAATAGAACTTGAGCTGAGATCTGCTCAGCCAGGAGGGTAATGTTCTCACTACACCACAGATGCTCTGTCTCTCGTGATCAGTCTTACCTAAAGAGATCTCACAGCATAAATATAACTGATATTATTGGTTGTGGCTTAACCTCCATGGCCATTCATCAGTTTGGTAGCTAGATCTGAAGTAACTAAGGTGTCTGACTGATAAGGTATTCCAAGAGAAATAAAATGACTCTATACCCAAACCCTGCCCCCAACTCTAAAAACTTCCTGCTTTATGTTCATCAATAATGAATGGCTCATCCCTGCAATACTCAGAGCGAGCTTACAATGCACTTTTGAGCAGCCGCTTAGTGATGTACAGTGGATAGAGCCTTTCTTTCAAATCCCAGGGCAGCAGGTCCTTCAAGGCTAGCATTGCATTTTCAATTAGCTGCTGAGTGAATGCTTGGCATGTGTATATTAGTGAAGAGGCGTACAATTAGCTTGTTCCTTTCCGTATTGTGCTGAGAGGATCTAAGGGATTGGTGGGGAACAGGCAAGCCAGGCATCACTGTGGATGTTGAAGAAGAGAGTTACTCAGACCTCGGCATCTTCACTTGCTCGCTCTGGAATTACAGCTATTTATTACAAAGCACTCTGTGTGGCTGGGCGGAGTGCGCCTGAGGAAACACATCCCAGACACCACCTGGGGTTCGTCTTCCTGAGTCCTTCACATCTCTGACTAATTCTCATCATTATCATGGAGCCAAACAGTCCCAAAAAGATACAATTTGCTGTGCCTTTATTCCAGAGTCAGATTGCACCCGAAGCAGCTGAGCAGGTAAGTGGAACTGGGTGGGGACCAGTTCCTATACATAAGTAATACAGACATACATTCTTGTTATTAATGAAAAGCTTCTCTACCTCTTGAATTTGCCTAACTTTGTGACTTCCCAGAATATGTGAATGAGAAATAAGTTTGCTTTCATATGCACTTGTATTTGAGTTTCACTGAAGGAACTATTGGCTAAATACAGTATTTCATATGATACAAAATTAGCACCCCTTAAGGAAAAATGGTCACATCAGCAATTTAGATTTGGATCTAAAAATCTGTTTGCTTTTGCTTATTAAAATAACAGCTTCAATATTTAGAGAAACATATATTTTTTCAGAATTAGCAAGCTTTTATTTTTTTAGTTATACAAATCAAACTATTCACTTAACAATGAAAGCATTAAATCTTGGAATAATTTCAGATCATGGGCTTAATATTTTATGTTTTTATTGTGTATCAAAAGCAGCAACTATAAATATATGTAGTACAGGATCATAGGTATGTGTATAATTTAAAAAACATTCAGATATTAAAAATAGTATTTTAACACAACCTGGATATTTTTCCAAGTTAAATATATCCATATATTTTTATTTCTATCTCTTTCTGTCTTCATGGGAGTCTGGTTTACTGTATCACCTTTCATATTCAGATTTACTTAGATTCTTGATTCAATGGAACTAGTAAAAAGATCATTTGTAATAAAATTTCTGCCTACATAATTATTAATTTCTTAAAACTTGACTTATTCCTGAATCCTTTTACAAATATTATATACAAAGTCTTGAAAATAATTATTGAATCTGAGACTTTTATCTTCCTAGGATGTTTTGATAATCTGAAGTAGATTCACCCAAACTCAAGTCAGACAGATACAACCTTGAACATGTATCTATGTTAAATGGAGCATTGGTTCTATCCTGGACAAGATATTGTTAGTAAAATGTATCCACTATCCTACTAATTTGGGAAATTATTTACATATTTAAATAATCAAGGATACATTAGAAATTCTAATATGTTCCTGTAACTCTTAAAATAAGGGGGAAAAAACACCACAAACAAAATCTTTTAGTTTTAAGTGAATTATATACTTCTGTAAGAGCCATGTTCATTCTTTGTTAATTTGTTCTAAACAGTAATCTAGAAAATAAGAAAAGTTTAAAATATTAATTGAAGCTAAGAATGTATGCTGTTAAATTTAACCTGCTAGAAATTTGAGTTTTCTAAGCTGCTCTTACCCTGTTTAGAAATAAGGGTAATGGATCTTGAAAGCATCATCAATTATGAGGCTCCAAGAGAGCCACTGAAATTAGCAAGTCATCCCTGTACTTCATTGCACTTCAGTATTAATATTTAGTGGCATCATTTGATTACATACAACTATTTCTGTTCTGTGGAAATGTAGTTTTTGATTAAAGAAGGTGATACTAGTATCTGCCAGTTCTACTGTCTAACTTTCTTTTACTAAAAATAAAATTAGTGAGTAAACTACTGTGTGCCTCCCAGAAATTTACTCTTTATGTCGGGAAAAGATGAGGATGGGACAGCCTTGCAAGCTGTGGAGCAAGCTGGAGCAGCATCTGACTCTGACCTTAGGTGGTTCTTTATTGTTCACAGATCAGGAAAAGAAGACCTACACCAGCATCACTTGTGATTCTCAATGAACATAACCCTCCAGGTAAAGAAACATGATATCTTATGAATCAAAGCAATGGAATAGAATTGTTTGAAGAACATCAAAGAGCATGCCATTGTCAAAAGATTTCAATTCTGTTTTCCAGTTAGCAGTAATCTAACAAGCTAATATAAACAAAGTCAGAAATAGCTACTATGAAAACTGTCTCATCTAACTGCTTTTCCTCGAGAATAACTTGTTGGTGATGATATACTATGAAATGCTTTGTTAGTATTCACAGTCGTGTGTTCAGGTGTTTGTATAGAACCTGGTTCAGTGCTTATTAATGAGCCTGGTGGAAAGTTGCTTAATTAGGTTTCATAGCTCAAATTACAGCCCTGGAGATGCTTATATCTTTATGGAGTAGGGTTTTTAATTTATCAAAGGTTGCCACGGGGTGGGCAATGAGCCACAACTGGCTACAGCTTTGATGCTGATGTCATCTCTGAATAATGCAACTGACAAGTAACCAGATCAATTTTCAGCACTGCCCATTTGAGAGCCATTCTGAAGAGTTGCATCCATTTGTTGAGGTTTTATTCTCCATTTCCCATAAAAAGTAAAGCTGCATTATTATTCCTGATAAAAGACTATGATCTGCAATACACAAACAAGTACTTATTGAACGGGGGTGATTTTAATCTCACATTTAACTGCTGTTTCTAGAAATAAGACAGCAAAGCTCACAGCATTAATTTGTAACCAAGCAGGACTTGTTGTTGGATATTTTGCAAGTGTAAACAATAAGGATGGATAAAATGAGTTTGCATAAATTGTAGTGAATTATTTAAATTATTTCACTCAGGTGAAAGTCTTTGATTTTTTTCAGATCCCTTTCTAATTAGAGAAACATATTTAAGATAAGAAAGTATAATTTTAATAGAATATTAGCCATGGAGCTCAAATATAGAAAGCTGTTCATTTAATAGGAAGTAAATTAGTATAAATTTATTCCTGTTGAAAGCAAAGAATTATAATTTGATCCTGTATCTTTGAAGTGCTAAGCATTTTTAAATCATTTTTAAAATCATTTTAAAATCATTTACATGTTATCTCAGTAAATATTAACTTATATTTGGTTAAACAAGAGGTGCAAATGATATGTACCTATAGTTTACAAATAAATGAATAGGTAACTTTAGAGCAATTTTCTGTCACTGCCTTTGCTCTAGTGGCTGACTTCTCTACAGTGTCCTAGAATATCTCGAGGCTAACCTTGAAAAGACGTAACAAGAACAGAATCTTTATAATTTCATCTGTACTAAACGTTTCTTCCCCATCCAACAGTTCTTTGTTTCAAATATTACCTGAACACTCTCTATCAAACAAATGATAACAGCAAAAACAAAAAAAGAGTTAATTGTTAAATGAGCTTTAAAAGCAGTTGCTGCTTGTTGTCCTCAAAAGCAATGTGTTCTTTGACAAATAAAAATCAGGTGCAGCTTTAAATTCTGGCAAATAAACAAGTCTCTTCAATGTATCGAAATTGCCCAGGGCACATATGAGTATTGTTGGAATCACCTATCATTAATGCTGTTTAAAATTCAAATCCCTGAAAATATTTATTGTCAATTAATGAAGCAAAGGAAATTAAATTTTCCATTATAGAGACATGATTAACGGATCTTTCCAATTCCTATAAGACTGATATATTGTAATCATGATTAAATGAATTAGATATAGCTTACTTTAAAAATGAGTTTGCAGAAATAGTCTGTTATAAAAGAATATTTGAAAGAATGATTTAACTTTAGATTAGAAATACATATGCATTCTATTTACATTTGATAGAAAGATATTTCAACATGTAAATCCAGATTATTTCCAAGCTTGTATAAACATATAGATGAGGAGGGCACCTGATTAAGATTGCAGGGGCAACAAAAAGGCTCATCAGTCTCTTTCTTACCAATGGCCTAGAATTCTCAGCAGGAGAAGCCACCACAGAAACAGTTATATAACCTGTTAAGGATGTATCACTAACTAATTAATTAGTTAATTTAATTCAAAGTAATGGGACACAAGACAAAAAATATTAAGTTGAAGGCATCATACTTCAAAAGTTTAAAAGTGAAGGGTGTGTCTTTATGGTGGAGAAGGTAGAGACTACATATTTTCTTCTTGGAATGACTCTAAACAGCCAACGGTAACAGAAAGATACTAGACGCCAGAGATGTGGGGGTAGAGGCACACCAAAGACAAATTTCATCTTTTTCAAATGTTTTCCAGGGTTGCCAATTTGAGTAACCTTGTAGCAAACTGCTTATCTTTCAGAATTTTTAGTTCATTTTCCGATTAAGTGCCTATTTATGATAACCACTCTGGGATGATTAAGTCTGCTTGTCTCTTCTTGTACTTCTTGCTATTTCTTTTTTACTCTTGTACAATATGTAGTTAACTGGCTTGATTCCTATATTTTTATTTAAAGGGATGACTACATGTAAATCTCTACTTAGAAACAAATGGCAATGTCACTTTTTGTAGTTTATTTCTTCACATTTCTAGATTTACATTATGTGTATTTAGTAGGCTTACAAGAAGACTGTATATTTATTTGGCTACCAGTATCAGAAAACTGGGCTTCCCTGGGGGCTCAGATGGTAAAGAATCTGCCTGCAATGCAGAAGACTCGGGTTTGATTCTTGGGTTGGAAAGATCCCCTGGAGAAGGAAATGGCAACCCACTCCAGCATTCCTGCCTGGAGAATCCTGTGGACAGAGGACCTCCATGAGGTGGCAAAGAGTCTGACAAGACTGAGTGACTAAGCACACACAGTCAGAAAACTAGAAAACTATTAGGAAAGAATTTCAGAAAATACCTAACCTCACCACATATCTTGATGAAAGATACAGAAATCAACCCAAGTCCCTGACACTTGTTCCGTTTTGTATGTATCAAAGAAGAATTCATAGAAGCAACTAGCTTTCAACACCAAATAATTTTAGGAATTAATATAGTTTTTTATAAAAAGTTATTCTAAAATAACTCTTCCTTTGCTCTTATCAATAGAAATTCATTTACTCACCTTTTAAAAATTTATTTATTTATTTGGCTATGCTTCTGTGACTTGTGGGATTCTTAGTTCCCCAGGGATTTGAACTCATAGCAGTGAAGCCCAGAATCCTAACCACTGGGTCACCATGGAACTCCCTCCTCACCTTTTAAAATAAACAATTCTTCATTATTTTCTTTTCTGGATTGAATATTCTCAGTACCCCATATTGATTTCTATTCAAATTCTCCTTGTCTCTAGGCCTTTGGAGCCAGAGCTGGACACGGGCTTCCAGTAAAAAGCCTGATTAGAACAGGGCTTCTGAATATTAAAGTTTGTGGCATCAATTCTTTTCCACTTACTATTAAACAGAGACAGTATGGTTACAATTAAGTTTAATGGACCTAATGCCTGTTAAACATGAGTCAGCTGTAGGAGGCCAGGAGCTTAGTAAAGATTTGGGTAAGCATCCAGTAGTTTTGGCATCATTTAGATTTAGAAGTTTGTTGTAGGTCTAATAAGTGGAACTAGACATGCAATGTAAAAGGGGGGATATTTATTGAACTCTCTCTACCACAGCCAAATTTGGGGGAGACTGGTTTTCTCTTCTGCACTTTTTGCTCCAAATATTCTTAGAAATTAGGAATAAATACAAAAGTATTTTCTCATATGCATCATGTTCTTAAAAATTACTTAATATAAGACATATGAATTCAATAGCTTAGTATCTCCTTTCAACCTTGAGAGTAAGTCTATTCGTAAAGACAACTGGGATTTCCAATTGATTGGGCTATTTGTCTTCACACACTGAAAAAAGAAGCCACAGTTCATTGTGGAAGTAGCGTGTGACTTCCTAAATGAAGCTTTCATTTTAGGAATTTGACAGTAAGTTAATTAATAAGATTTTCAAGCCTCTCAATTTAAAATCCTGAGACACAGGATGACAGAGAATATTGCCAGACTTATTAGACTGATTTGTTCAAACAGAAAGGTTCCAGGAATTTTTGATGATGGGAAGTTTTGCAGGTCATCAAGTTAGAGTGAAGGTTTATTTGTAGTGTTAGGGCATTCATATGCTCATAATCTCTCCTCATGGAGACCCTCTGTTTTACAAAATGAATGATTTATAGTCAAAAGGCAATGGGCACTTTGAGTGCAAGTTCCAGAAATCACACTGAGGATTTTCCTGGGAATATTAAGGGTGAGGAAGACATCATCAGCCCCAGACCTGGAGGGTCTTGTCATTCCCAAGGATCTCCAATCAAATGTATTCAAGTAAAAGTTGTGCTGAACCCATAGTCCATACAGTTTTGTTTCATTCTTTTTTCTCATATTCTTTGAGAATAAGGTTATAATACCTTCTGATCCACAATTATTGCTCATTTTCCAGCATTTATTTTGCCTTATGAATATTAGTGGAAGTACAGAAAGGTCCAGTGTTTGTAGACTATTCAAGGTTTAACTGGTATTAATTTCTAATAACTGTCAGAAAAGCCTATTTTTTTCTCCTCAGCAGTTATTTTTATGAGTTATTGAATGTCAAAGCATGCTGGATGATTTAAACATAAGTGATGCATGTGGCTTTCAGAGGTTCATATACTGTGCAGTTGATTGACTTCTTTTCCCATAACTGTTCAGTGTGTGCAGCCAAACAGCCCAATCAATAGGAGGAATTGTGAGCCAAAGATGAGGCTCCAGTCCTTAGTCATGTTAGAGTCTGCTATGCTTTGTATTCAAAGGACTGGTGTAGTCTTCAAATTAAATGAGAGCAAAATGAAAGGGGCAAGTTTTAAAACTATGAAACAGTGCTGCTTTCTGTCAGCAAGATTACGACTTTGGCTCACTTTGAATAATAGTGCGGGCTTCGCTGGTAGCTCACATGGTAATGAATCCAGCTGCAATGCAAGAGACACAGGTTTGATCCCTGGGTTGGGAAGATCTCCTGGAGAAGGGAATGGCTCCTCACTCCAGTATTCTTGCCTAGAGAATTCCATGGACAAAGGAGCCTGGCAGGCTACAATCCATGGGGTCACAAAGAGGTGGAGACACCTGAGCGAGTAACACTTCCACTTTCATATACTGCTTACCTTTTACGTTGATTTTAATTAGAAATACCTTAGTGAAATATGAAAGAATGATGATAAGTTCAATTCACTTCCTTTTTCTTGGCCTCTGTTTTCCTACCCATGGGTAATACAGAAAGTAAAATAACCCTAAGGTACTTTTGCACAATGCAGAAAGGCAGTATTCGTAGTGGGTAAAGCAATGCCTTTGGAGTAGGACTTGGGTTTGAAGTCCACCTTTGCCAGTTCTCGGTGGTGAGACATTAGGTGTGCAGCTGACCTCTGTGCACTCAGTTTCTGCCTTTTAAAAATAGGACATTGAGGTGTAAGAAAATGCATAGCACAGTGATAGATAATGAAGACATGCGATCCCCCTGCATTATCATACCCATGCTGAGAAAAGCTAAGTTCTCCTAAAACCTTCATTTCTTATAAGAACTTGGCCCAGCTCTTTTCCAGTCCTGACTGCATTAGGGAGTATCAGTGTCCCCATGAGGCAGTGATTCTTGATTAGAGAAAAGATGTACCATAACTCCTAATTCTTCATCAGTTAAGATACACAATTGAGAAATTGTTATGGATCTTATACTGTGGTATTTATTCAACTGACCATGTCTGGTTTACAAATATAATTTACATGAAATAGGAGTCCTTGGGATTTTTAAAAAAATAAGAATGCTACTGATGTCTATAAAGTTATGAAAATATATACTGAAAGCAAAAGATCTTTATGAAAGATTTGTATCCAATCAAAAATGCAATTCATGGCAATTTCCTGGTGGTCCAGTGGTTAAGATTCCACATTTTTACTATCAAGGGTCCGGGTTTAATCTCTGGCCTGGGAGCTGAGATCCTGGAAACCATTTGGTGCAACCAAAAAAAAGTGCAATTCATATTTCTAATAGTTTGTGCAAAGAATAAACATTAAACTCTCATTTGATTGCTCACATTTGATTCTACTCCATTTGCTCTCATTTCCTTCCAAACACTGTCCTTGTGCTATATTCTGCCCAAGATTTCTTCCTTTGGTTCCTTCTTTTGGTTCCTTTGCCAATTCTTAAGACATAGTCTAGACTGACTCATTTGTGCAAATCAGTCTCCATCTTTTCCAAATAATCTTAATTAAATTGCAGCCCAGACTCATTTAAATCTCAAAACTTTCCCATCTAATCTGATTCACTGCCTGGCTTTGTTATTCTAATATGCTCCTCTCACCTGCAACTCTTAAAGCTACTTATTGATTTACACATTCGATTCAATTAAGTATTCACTGAGTCCTTGTTCTAAATCCTTAAAGAACATGTGGACTAGGTAACAGAGAATAATACCCCTGAGTGAACCAAGATACAACTGTAATAACAAATTCCAGCTGCTCAGACCACAGTACAATTAATTCTGACCAAGACACACAGGCATTTATCATGCTTAGTTTTCTATGAAACAATACAGTTGTTGACTTTTTTTCGATCTATTGGCTTTAAGCTTTTAAGAACTGGCATTAGAGTGAAATTTTACTATTTATTCCAAACTAGTAGATATAGCTACTAAAACTAGTAGTGTATCCAGTAGATATTAGATGCTCCTGGGCTGTTAAATTTAAATGGATAAAAAGCAGGTTTTCACATCCAATGGCAATCCATCAAACTTTTTGGGCACCTGTTCTGGCTAAGGCACAGTGCCAACTGTTTTAGGGGATAAAATAGTAAGTCACCATCCCTTACCTCATCAGAAACCTCCCTGAGGCATAATCTGACACATGTATATCGGTGGTAAGATCAACAGTATGTGGCAAAATATAAGATAGATTTCAATTCAGTACAGAAATGTTTACCATAGGATGTTTTGGGGAATTAGGTTATAGTGTTGTAAAATACAGTACAAATATTAGATGCTTGATAAATGGCAACTGTTATTTTGGAGAGGCAGGCATGTACTACTTAAAAGTAGAGGTACTGGGATCACTCAGGCCTGGATCTGGCTCTCAGATGTTTTCTTACTGCCTGTGTTATGCCAAGAAAGTGGCTCGCCCTTTTAAAACTTGTTTTTTTCCAACACTACCAAATTTCACTAAATATAAAATATATTCATTAGAAATAAGGCTAATCTGCATCCACTGAATAAACAGATGTGCATTTTTGTTTCTACATCACAGTACACATGAAGGACAGTGTAATCAGCCATTCCAGGACCTTAAGGGCACATTTGGTGTCAAATTTAAGATAGGAAAAGTTTCTAACAGCTTTTTTTTTTTTCTAACAGCTTTCTAATTGTTCTATTTCATAGTCACATTCAAGGAGATCAGTAAATTATCAAACCTCTAACAACAACAACAACAACAAATCTAACCAAGCTATGTAGTTAATGGAGAAAATTATTTCTGTATTTATTTTAGACTTGCTTAGGAGCAAGCTTTAAGCTGTGAATATTCTATCCTTTCTCTCACCATTTTCTCCTCATGACTTTGACCAAGTAGTGATCATATTGCATTTACAGCAATACAAGACGTAATTTGGTAGCAGAATTTACCTGGGGCTTAAGCTGACATGCCCACACAGGGTCCAGATAGATGCCTGCCTGGGCTCCATGTAGGATACTGTGAAGGGTGCTGTGGTCTAATTGGAGGATGCACGCTCCATTCAAGGCTGTCAAACTATACAGATAAAACTACAAAGAAAGAAAAACAGCACTGTAAGGGATGGAAGCACCTATGTGGTTAAGATTTTAGAGATGTTGGAAAATATCTTCCTAAATCAGTTTCCACACTACCTGAAATTTTACCTTTTGAAGTTGTTACTATATACTGTTACTATATTCTAGCTTCTGAGAAAACATCAGGACTCTGACCAGACGTAACACAATGTCCTGGCACTTGAGAAAAGTAGTCTACCTGGAGATCAAAAAGCCTGAGGTGGAGAGAAAGGAAGGCCCTGGAGCAAACCCCCCAGCTGCAAAGATTAGGGACCTCCAGATTCATCTCTTCCCTCCCAGTCTGTTTGTTCATATTGCCTTCTCCAAGCGTGGCCCTCCTTATCTTCCTTCGTGTTTCAGAGGCCCTTAGAAAGTGTTGGGAAATGTTAAATCTATGAGTCTTTTCTGTATTATGGACAGAAGTTTATGAATTTAATTCAATGACTTTGTATCACTTTTAGTAATTCAATATAGTGATCATTATAGTGCTTATTAAGGCTGTTTGTGAAATAAGTTACTAAAACCTGCATTATCAAAGAGATATATCTTGACAGTCTAATTAGAATATAATGACAGTTTGACCTTGGCAAGAAAGCTGAGGAAAATGTGCTGTGTGAACTAAGAAAAGCTAGGAAATTTGTAACCTTTCTGGGTTTTTGTTCTTTCATTCTCTGGGAGCAATTTTCCATCATTATGGAAAACAATTTCATAATCACACTCTTTACATATAAATAAGTATCTACCTGCTCATAAAAACAACTGAATACACAAAATGGAAGAATGAGAACAATAGTTATTTTGGAATTCAAGTTTTAGAATAATTTGCCTCAATGATATAACATGTTATGCTATTTTCCCCTGTTGAAGAATAAACTATTAGGACACATACACACACACACGGATATTCCCATGCACAAACACATGTATATATACACATATAAGCCAAATACCTAACTATGTGTAAAAACATCATAGGCTATTTACTCATATAATAAAATCCACCTCCACTATAATTGATCTGACTTTAAAAGGCTAGGAACCAAAGTATCTAGAAAAGCTTTGTGAATTTTGGTTACAAGTGGAATAAAGCTAATAGTTATTAAATTTCTAACCCTTTGAAATAAATAAAAAACTAACCACATTATTTGAAAACTCATGAATAAAAAACATTGAAATTACTAGATTACTAGATTCAAATAGTGAGATTTGTTAAATTTTTTTTTAAATCAGAAGAGTATTTTAAAAAATAAGTTACATTTATGAATATTAGTTACTCTGACTATTTTCTCATTTTGGAGGTTTCTTGTGTCCATTTTCATAATTCATAAATACAGGGAGAACTATTATAATTAGATACAGAAGTATTATAATTAGATACAGAATGTGAGCTCCTCCTATAAATCTGAAAGTCAATGTCTAGCTGAAATGTGTCCCCCAACATTAACATCAACATTTAAACTGTTGAACTCAACATATCTGTTAGTGGTATCTTCATTCCTCCAATTGCTGAACCATACAAACTTGGAATCATCTCCAACTCCTCTCTTTCTCCCTTGTCTCTTGAACCTATCAGTGGCTCTACTGCTGATTCTTCTGTACAGGCTGAATCTAACTCACTTCCAGAATAATATGGTAACTTCCAAACTGCTCTTCCATGACTTTAACACTGGGAGGTGGTTTTGTGTAGAGCTAAGAGCCCTAATTTCAGAATCAATGAACATATTATGCTGCTGCTGCTGCTGCTAAGTCACTTCAGTCGTGTCCGACTCTTTGCAATCCCATAGACAGGCTCCTCTGTCCCTGGGATTCTCCAGGCAAGAACACTGGAGTGGGTTGCCATTGCCTTCTCCAGAACATATCATGACTTAGAATCAAATCATGGAATGACTGAATATCTGTGTCTTAGCTTCCACTTCTATGAAGCACATCATGGCAATTCCAACACTGGTTGTGTTGCTGGAATTAAGCAAGATGATGCATGATAGCACAATTGATGGGAGATTTATTCTTTCCCCATTCTGGTTTGTGTGACAGGGTTTTGGCAGACTTAAATACATAATGGGTGACTGACAAGGGCAGCTTTACTTTTCAAAAGGAACTCATTATGAGCTCTAATTTGTATACTATAATTTACCTGTCCTAGCTTTTAATTAGCCATGGCTAACAATGATAATAATAATAATAAGGCATGTGAAGTTGTCTTATGATTAGCTCATTATGTTTCATCATAATCTGCACATTATTACTATTTCTTGCTTTAAATAAGTCAGTCATTTCCACTGTAGTCTATGGAGTCTTTATTACACAAATTGCTGATAATTGTACTAAAGTTGAGATTTAAAGAAATGAACAGAAGAAAGGGAAATACTCATGTTAGATTATGGCTAGCATTACTGCTTTATAATTTCTATTTCTTTCTTTACTTCTGGTGGACGGCTTCAAAGCTGAACAGGAACTTTGTTCATTTGCCATAGGTACCTTCCTGTTGAAAATAACTTCTCCATATGGGCAGGATTTCAGATCAAGCAGGACAGACTCAGACTAAATTTGCTTTTCAAAAAGCACTCTAAGGACTATCTACTCTCCCTTCATGGATCCTAAACACAGCCCACCTGCCTCCAAGGATTAAAATGTTCTCAAGAAATAATGCCAGAGACCCACTTTCCATCACATTTCAATGAAGTAAAATGTCATGAATGATTGAGCTAAAATGTCTCATCTCAAATTCCACCACAGGTCACTTTACTTCGTGAACAGCCCAGAATTCCTGGTTTACTTAGTCAATGATGGGTATCTTTTTGCTAAAGGTCTTGGAGACAGCACAAGATAGTTTCATACAATTCTTTGGTCCACTGACGGAGAAGGTAATGGCACCCCACTCCAGTACTCTTGCCTGGAAAATCCCATGGACGGAGGAGACTGGTAGGCTGCAGCCCATGGGGTCGCTAAGAGTTGGACATGACTGGGCAACTTCACTTTCACTTTTTACTTTCATGCATTGGAGAAGGAAATGGCAACCCACTCCAGTGTTCTTGCCTGGAGAATCCCAGGGACGGGGAAGCCTGGTGGGCTGACAGAGTCAGACATGACTGGAGTGACTTAGCAGCAGCAGCAGCATGGTCCACTGACATCATTGGAATCAAAGCGAACACCAGCTGTTCTATTTATATGGACAGCTACAGTGTAAGGGGCATACATAAAATACATTTTGAAGTAATTTAGGACCTAAAAGACAAAATTACCTCTAAGCTACAAATAAAACATTTTAAAAAAAACCATATAAGCTCAGAGGCAAATTTACAGAAGTTGATAGTAACATATCTTACTTTTGGTTGTTTTATGATTTGCAAGCTTATTTCATCTATAGTATATATATCCTTAACAACTTGTGAGATGAGTATTATCACCTCCATTTTAGAAAGAGGGTGATAGGGGAGCTGCTCAGGGTCAAAGGAGCTAGTACATTACTGGGTCTGAAGTTTAAACACAGGTTGTCTATCCAAGGTCAGGATGCTTTCCACGACATTAATAACATTTTTCTACTAATAAGCAACATCATACCCTTACTATTTTATTTCTGTCTTCCTCAAGGAAGTAATGATAAGCAAGTTCTTCACTGTAGCTTGGCCAAGTGAGATTCTGTTTGATATGACACCAGAATGTACTTTTTTCCATTTCAATGCATGTGAGTTTGTTTTGGAGTGATAATTCTACACCTTTTTGCTCTTTTCTTGGATAATTTACTAGATAAGAGGAATTTAGAGTTTTTAACACTAGATCTTCTATTATATTAACAAAAAATCAGATAACCAAACAGAAATATAAATCTTTCCCATTATTCCATTCTTAGAGTTAGACCTTGTCATTTATGCATGTTTGTTTGCATACCTATTTATCTGCACTTAGCAGGCTATGCATACATTAAAAAACATAACTGTTTTAAAACATCAGTTGGAGGGCCGACAGTTTACATTTGGATCCTAGCTGACCAAGAACACTTCCCTGGTGGCTCAGACGGTAAAGAATCTGCCTGCAATGTGGGAGACCTGGGTTCAGTCACTGGGTCGGGTTCCTGGAGAAGAGAATGGCTACCCACTCCAGTAGTCTTGCCTGGAGAATTCTATGGACAGAGGAAACTAGCACGCTATATAGTCCACGGGGTCGCAAAGTGTCGGACGCAACTTAGCCACGAAACAACAAATTATTATGTAATAGGATTCCTTGTTCTTAAAAAGCAGAGGCATCACTTTGCCAACAAAGGTCTGTATAGTCAAAGCTATTATTTTTCCAGTAGTCATGTACTGATGTGAGAGTTGGACCATAAAGAAGGCTGAGTGCTGAAGAAGAATGCTTTTGAACTGTAGTCCTGGAGAAGATTCTTGAGAGTCCCTAGGACAGCAAGGAGATCAAATCAGTCAATCCTAAAGGAAATCAACCCTGAATATTCATTGGAAGGACTGATGCTAAAGCTGAAGCTCCAATACTTTGGCCACGTGATGAGAAGAGCCAACTCATTAGAGAAGATCCTGATGCTGGGAAAGACTGAGGGCAAGAGAAGAAGGGGCGACAGAGGATGAGATGGTTGGATGGTATCATTGACAGCGGACATGAGTTTGAGCGAACTCCAGGAGACAGTGAAGGACAGAGAAGCCTGGCGTGCTGCAGTCTACAGGGCTGCAAAGAGTCAGACACAACTGAGTGACTGAACAGCAGCAACAAGATTCTTGTTCATAAAGTAGAATGCTTAGACTGTGCTTTTTCTTCACAGTTTTGGTTCACTGTTTTGATGAAGGAAAAAGGTTACTAAGACAAAAGAAACACCAAAATGATCTTTCAGAGAACTAAAATATATTAGTTTTTTAAATAGTTTATTAGTGTGCCTCATGATCTAGACTGATTTAATGCTTTAAACACGCCTATCCAAATTACAAATACAGACAAATTCATACTAATTGCCACCAAACATTTGGTAGTCAGGAGCATATATGAAAATAATCTGTTATAAGCTCACTCCAAATATCTGTACATTGTAATGCTCACCTTCTTTTTCTATAACTTGTAGAAGTATTCTTTGCAGAGCCATGGTATATTAAAAAAAAAATCCTCTATCAATCATCGTATCAAACAGGATTGACCTGTTTTTTTTTTCCCATAGCCAAGCAAAGAGTAAGGAGCCACCTTTGGAGAGGAGGGTGGTGGTTAATAACATTGTGACAACTATCAACACATCAGGATTATAAGGAAGTATATAAATTGTCAATATTTAAACTGCTGTGATAAAGACCTCTGTAATTTGTGCTTATATTTTAGATCTACACCCATATTCTTGCCTCATCTTTTCCAAACATCACTTTTGTATTTTACTTCATTTGCTCCTCTCTGCTTGTTATAGAATAACACTTAGATCTCTTAACCTGACATCTAAGATTCTTGACAATCTGTGTTGAACTAAATACTCCAACTCTACTTTATTCCCAGGCCTGAAACTTTGTCTCTGACAAGACTGGCTACTTGTCCTCTAACAATTTCCACATTAAATCTTTAAACAGAAATTTTTTCTGACTAGAATGCCCTCACCAGTACTTTATTTTACTAAACACTTTTATTTTTAAAGATGCTCAGATTTTCTCATTTTATTCATTTCTGAACATTTACCAGAAATATATCTTCTTGTAGCTTAAAGCATAGACATGTTATTAATACTAAGTTGGGCTCAGATGGTAAAGATTCTGCCCGCCATGCAGGAGATCCGGGTTCAATCCCTGGTTTGGGAAGATCCCCTGGAGAAGGGAAAGGCTACCCACTATAGTATTCTTGTCTGGAGAATTCCATGGACAGGGGGGCCTGGTGAGCTACAGTCCATAGAGTCGCAAAGAGTCAGATATGATTGAATGGCTAACACTCACTCACTCATGCTCCATATTCAAGTACAGTTAGGTAGTGGTTTAAATTCACAAGTTTCCTATATCCTACTATGACTGAACATTGATTTGGTCTGTGACATCTCCAACTTAATAAAATCAAGAGTCATTCTCTATGGTTTTTGTTGAATTGCCACTTTTTTTTTTCCCCTGAAACTAAACCTTACCATTTGGACTTGATAAAAGAGTAATTAATCATTGAAAAAAGGAATACTCAATACCCACCTTAACTTCCAATAAAACTATCCTCATCCTTTAATTTTGTTTGAAAGGATTATTTTTGATAAGCAAAGGAAACATGCAGTAGCACTGGTAAAAGCCACGACATTGGTTCTATTTTGGTCTCAAATCTATGCAGGATTACTTTCTCTAAGAATCCCAAACTGACGATTAGTCAGATTCCACCTGACAATTTCCAGTGATAAGTTTAGCTCTTTTTGAAGCATCATGGTTATGACTAGATAGCTCTGTTAGAAAGTTATGCCTTACATCTAGTTGGAGTATCCTTGAACCTTTTAACTACTGATCTTGCTATGTTCTTCTAAAGGATTTCAGAAAAAGTATAGTACTTCTTCCAACTGAGAACCCTTCATATTTTTGGGGACACACTTCTTGTTTACATTCAGTTCTCTCTTGAATAAAATTTTCAGTTACATTATATTTCTTCAAATTGAAATATAGTTGAGTTACAGTATTATGTTAGTTTCAGGTGTATATCAAAGTGATTCAGTTATATATATAGATATTTTCACATTCTTTTCTATTATAGGTTATTATAAGATATTGAATTTTTTTGTGCTATACAGTAAATCCTGTTGCTTATCTATTTCATGTATAGTAGTTTGGATCTGTTGATCTTATACTCTTGTCTTTATGATTATGATATGGTTTTCAGGAATCTCACCATTCTGCTCCCTAGTAATATTCATACTGTATTTTTCAGCATGGTACCCAAATTTCACTCTTAATTTAGCAGTTAATTATTGAACATATATTACAGGCCAGCACCATATATATATATATATATATATACATATATATATAGTAAATGAGAATTCACAAATGACAAGTGATGGGGTTTGTGGTAGCAGAAACTTAGGATACTTTAGAAGCACACAGAACACATAAACCAGTCAGTAATGGCTTAAGGGAGGAAGGAGATTTGTGCTGAACCTGTTGGAAAAAGCAGGGGAAATATTTAAGACAGAGAAGAAAACAGAGACAAATTTCAGAGGTAGAGCAAGGAAATGCAGATTCAAGGAAGTGAGAGGAGTCCAGAGTGACACAGCTTGGAGTGGCATCAGGTGGGGTGGAAGTTAGGCAGGCACCATGTGGTGGGGCATTATAAACATTTTAAAAGGAGTTATGATTCAGTTCAGTTCAGTCTTTCAGTCATGTCCGACTCTTTGCGACCCCATGAATCGCAGCATGCCAGGCCTCCCTGTCCATTACAAACTCCCAGAGTTTACTCAAACTCATGTCCATCGAGTCGATGATGCCATCCAGCCATCTCATCCTCTGTCGTCCCCTTCTCCTCCTGCCCCCAATCCCTCCCAGCATCAGGCTCTTTTACAACGAGTCAACTCTTTGCAACAGGTGACCAAAGAATTGGAGTTTCAGCTTCAGCATCAGTCCTTCCAATGAACACCCTGGACTGATCTCCTTCAGGATGGACTGGCTGGATCTCCTTGCAGTCCAAGGGACTCTCAAGAGTCTTCTCCAACACCACAGTTCAAAAGCATCCATTTTTCGGCACTCAGCTTTCCTCACAGTCCAACTCTCACATCCACACATGACCACTGGAAAAACCATGGCCTTGACTAGACGGACATTTGTTGGCAAAGTAATGTCTCTTCTTTTTAATATGTTATCCAGGTTGGTCATAACTTTCCTTCTAAGGAGTAAGCGTCTTTTAATTTCATGGCCACAGTCACCATCTGCAGTGATTTTGGAACCCCAAAATATAAAATCTGGTACTGTTTCCACTGTCTCCCTATCTATTTCCCTTTAGGTGTTGGGACCAGATGCCATGATCTTAGTTTTCTGAATGTTGAGCTTTAAGCCAACTTTTTCACTCTCCTCTCTCACTTTCATCAGGAGGCTCTTTAGTTCTTTTCCACTCTCTGCCATAAGGGTGGTGTTATCTGCATATCTGAGGTTATTGATATTTCTCCCGGCAATCTTGATTCCAGCTTGTGCTTCTTCCTGCCCAGCGTTTCTCATGATGTATTCTGCATATAAATTAAATAAGCAGAGTGACAATATACAGCCTTGATGTACTCCTTTTCCTATTTGGAACCAGTCTTTTCGTCCATGTCCAGTTCTAACTGTTGCTTCCTGACCTGCATACAGGTTTCTCAAGAGACAGGTCAGGTGGTCTGGTATTCCCATCTCTTTCAGAATTTTCCACAGCTTATTGTGATCCACACAGTCGAAGGCTTTGGCGTAGTCAATAAGGCAGAAATAGATGTTTTTATGGAATTCTCTTGGTTTTTCAATGATCCAGCGGATATTGGCAATTTGATCTGTGGTTCCTCTGCCTTTTCTAAAACCAGCTTGAACATCTGGAAGTTCTCGGTTCACGTATTGCTGAAGCCTGGCTTGGAGAATTTTGAGCATTACTTTACTAGTGTGTGAGATGAGTGCAATTGTGTGGTAGTTTGAGCATTCTTTGGGATTGCCTTTCTTAGGGATTGGAATGAAAACAGACCTTTTCCAGTCCTGAGGACACTGCTGAGTTTTCCAAATTTGCTGGCATATTGAGTGCAGCACTTTCACAGCATCATCTTTCAGGATTTGAAATAGCTCAACTGGAATTCCATCACCTCCACTAGCTTTGTTCATAGTGATGCTTTCTAAGGCCCACTTGACTTCACATTCCAGGATGTCTGGCTCTAGGTGAGTGATCACACCATCGTGATTATCTGGGTCGTGAAGATCTTTTTTGTACAGTTCTTCTGTGTATTCTTGCCACCTCTTCTTAGTATCTTCTGCTTCTTTTAGGTGCATACCATTTCTGTCCTTTATTGAGCCCACTTTTGCATGAAATATTCCCTTGGTATCTCTAATTTTCTTGAAGAGATCTCTAGTCTTTCCCATTCTGTTGTTTTCCTTTATTTCTTTGCATTGATCGCTGAGGAAGGCTTTCTTATCTCTCCTTGCTATTCTTTGGAACTCTGCATTCAAATGGGAATATCTTTCCTTTTCTCCTTTGCTTTTCGCTTCACTAAATGGCTTTAAGCAGGAGAGCTCACATGCTCAAATTTTATTCTAAAATGATCCCTGTGGCTGCAGATAAAGAATGGATAGGAGGGAGAAGGTCTCCAGTGAAGTCAGTGGACTTGATTAATTGGATGGCCCGGGGGTGGGGAGGGTGATAGTAATAAAAAAGAAGTCTGAGTTAAGGCTATCAATACGGGAGCCTTTCCTAAAATGGCAGTGCACATTTGGAGAGGAGTGGGGAAATGTGATGAATTCAGAATGGAATGCATTACTTTGGATACCTTAGATAAAAAAAACAGCTCTCATTCAAATTCCAAATGAAATATTCATAACATTCTTGGAAGTAATGCCTCAATAATGTAACCACTGGTATCAAAAACCAATTTTCTAGAGCCTTTTAAGAGTAAGCACAATGTGCTTATAAAAATGAAATGTTTACTGAGCAATTATTACCTTAATAATGTTTGCAATATATCTGCTCTAGATTCAATATAATACTTGAAAAACAGTAATTGCTCTTAATCATTACAGATATCCAATTAAACACATACATCATTAGCCAAGCAATTATGATTAGGCACTCAAGTCTACTTATCTGCTGAGTCAAAACTGCTGCCAGACAATCTGGGGCATGAGTGTTATCCTAAGTCTGACCACTCTTCCATACACATGCGCTCCAAGGAATAGCGAATCCTAAACTGTATGCCCTCAGTTCAACACATTTATTTAAATTCAAAGTCCAGTTGAAGCAAAATTTAAATTCTTCTTTGATGAATTGTACGTACTTCTCATTTTCGATGTTTGGCAGAGTGAGCATGTGTGGCTGAATGAGTTATCTAAGTATAAATCTTGGAAGTTTTTAAGATTTATAAAGTTAAAAGCAGCAAATTGTTTCAATCTGTAACCAAATGTATTTGTTGTTCACCATATAACTACATGTATTTTCTGTCATTTATGTTATTCATGTCAAGTTTTCAAGTCTCAAATAAATGCTTGACTATGCTATCTACTTTGTCATTCTCTTATCCTCAGTCTTTTCCACCTCAATCTTAGAAAAACTGTATTCTAGAAGTATGGTGTAATCAAAAGATGTAATCTTTAGAACTAGAAAGGCCTAGGCCTGAATCCCAATTCTGCCACTTAATAGTTACGTGACTTTAAGCAAGTCACCCATCATCTATGAGCTTCAGTTTGCTCACACAAAATGTAATTAATAGTATCAACCTCAGTAGTATCAACCTCATGGAGTTGTTTTAAGGATAAAAATAATGAATGAAAATGCTTGATATTATAGCATCTCAGTATCACAGCCAATAGCAGTAATAGTAAAATAATAATATTTTGGAAATTACTGAAGCAGAGTATGTGCTCTTTTCCTTACTCAACTGGAAATTTTGCCAATCTAGTCTTTGCTGTTATTGGTTATGACTGATGGTCATTTTATTGATTTGGGGAATGAAGTGTCACACTCTCCACTGGCTGAAATTAAGGAACTGGCAATTTAAAAATCACTGAAAGGAAATTTGACCTAATATCTGCTTTACTGCCTAGGATATTACTAAGCAAAATAAAAACAATATTTGGAAGTAAGACTTTCATTATAAAAGATTAAAAACATCTACTTTGATCTTCACTGGAGCATTCTGAAGACTTAAAAAAAACACCGTCTTTTAATTTGTTAGCCAGAAAAAAAGGACTAGATGAGAGAGACAAAAAGTGTATTTCAAGCTATCAGACCATACAGATGGTTCAGAGCATTGATGGAAAAGAAAACCAAAAAAAAAAGTGGTACTTCAGCTAGTCTGTTTACATCTGCTGGTGACACCCATTGTTGGCTTTCAAGACTGAAGGATAAATGTTATTGTTGAATGTGGTTACAGTTTTGAACAAAATGGCATGGACAAATTTAAAAATCATCTTTAAAATTTCCTGGCATCCTTTCTGTCTAATCTTTTCTTTTATTACTAACAGTGGCCCTAAGTTTTAAGTAGTTTTCTCTTTTAAGTTAGATGTGTGGAAGCATGCACATAGGGTCATGTGCCATTATGAGTAAAACACAAAGAAGCTGAAACCCAACCCTACACTTGAACTGTTACTGAAATATTTGAGGTGTTACAATAAAGCAATAAACTTAAAGTTTGGAGCAATGAGCAAGATGGAAACCATCGGCTGAAGAAATATTGCAATATCAGGATGTAAATTGGTTTACCTGGCTTCGCACTGCTGGTTAATGGTTTTTAGAGTGCTTATCATGTAGGTCTTCAAAATAAGGATGTAGGATAGGAATTTTCTTGTTAAAAAGAAATACTTGTCAGGTTATTGCCTATATTACTGTGTTATACCTACAGAAATTATTTGTTTTTTGTGACCTCATTTATGCAGCAGCAACATGGGAAAAATTAAAACAAACAATAAACAAAAAAGCCCCATAATAACTGTGTACTGTAAGTCAGGAAATCTGGATTTTAATTCCCAGCTTGCCATGACTTGGCTATATGGAAGGGTTAATCACCTCATGCCTTTGAGTGTCATTTTCTGTTTCTATGAAATAAAGAGATGTAATGACATGACACCTTTAATCCTTTCCATGTATTGAAATTTAACAATTTTAATAATTATTGTTGGATTTATACACACACACATACAATCTATGTACATATATATTCTAACAAAAAGCAAGCAATAACTGAATGTTCATGGTATTTAATTTTCCTATGACTGCATGTTATGGCTCCTCTATTTTAGAAAATACCAATGCCAGTACTAATACTACTAACACTTTAATTACATTTCCTTTAAACTCCAAATGTCATTAATATCCAATTAAAATTCCACTCAAAGCCTGAATTTCACAGGAGACCACTTGAACACAAACCCTAAATCTGCCATATATATAATGCTTTCTATAGAATTCTATGCTTTTGAAAATAATGCCACATTGAGGAATATGGTGATGGTGAAATAAAAGAAACCTAAATTATAGGGGTTCTTGTCCTGACTTACACTAACCAAGGAACCTTGCTAAGGCACATTCCCTTTCTTCCCTCAGTACCATTTTTTCCCCCATATAAACAGGTAAACATATATTGCCTGAGGACTATGAATTTTTTCTGAACCTACTGAAAAACATAGAGCCTGATAATTTTAAGTGGATTTAGTCTTTACAAAATATTTTAAAATATAAATCAACATATTTGCACAAATATCTATAAATACATAATCAGTTAGTTAAATGCAACTCAAAAAAAAGTATTTGTAAACAAATCATATTTAATGTGAGCTAAAGTGAAAGAGGAGAGTGAAAAAGTTGGCTTAAACCTCAACATTCAGAAAACTAAGATCATGGCATCTGGTCCCATCACTTCATGGGAAATAGATGGGGAGACAGTGGAAACAGTGTCAGACTTTATTTTTGGGGGCTCCAAAATCACTGCAGATAGTGACTGCAGCCATGAAATTAAAAGACGCTTACTCCTTGGAAGGAAAGTTATGACCAACCTGCATAGCATATTAAAAAGCAGAGACATTACTTTGTCAACAAAGGTCCATCTGCTCAAGGCTATGATTTTTCCAGTGGTCATGTATGGATGTGAGAGCTGGACTGTGAAGAAAGCTGAGTGCCAAAAAATTGATGCTTTTGAACTGTGGTGTTGGAGAAGACTCTTGAGAGTCCCTTGGACTGAAAGGAGATCCAACCAGTCCATCCTAAAGGAGATCAGTCCTGGGTGTTCATTGGAAGGACTGATGCTGAAGCTGAAACTCCAATACTTTGGACACCTGATGCAAAGAGTTTACTCATTGGAAAAGACCCTGATGATGGGAGGGATTGGAGGCAGGAGGAGAAGGGGACAACAGAGGATGAGATGGGCCTGAGTTTGAGTAAACTCCGGGAGTCTGTGATGGACAGGGAGGCCTGGCGTGCTGCGATTCATGGGGTCGCAAAGAGTCGGACATGACTGAACAACTGAACTGAACTGAACTGAACTAGGTTGGTCATAGCTTTAATTTCAAGGAGCAAGCGTCTTTTAATTTCATGGTTACCTTCACCATCTGCAGTGATTTTGGAGCCCCCCAAAATAAAATCTGTCACTGTTTCCACTGTTTCCCAATCTATTTGCCATGAAGTGACGGGATTGGATGCCATGATCTTAGTTTTCTGAATGTTGAGCTTTAAGCCAACTTTTTCACTCTCCTCTCTCACTTTCATCAAGAGGCTCTTCAGTTCTTCTTCACTTTCTGCCATAAGGGTGGTGTCATCTGCATATCTGAGGTTATTGATATTTCTCCTGGCAATCTTGATTCCAGCTTGTGCTTCTTCCAGCCCAGCGTTTCTCATGATGTATTCTGCATATAAGTTAAATAAGCAGGATGACAATATACAGCCTTGACGTACTCCTTTTCCTATTTGGAACCGGTCGGTTGTTCCATGTTTAGGTCTCACTGTTGTTTCCTGACCTGCATACAGATTTCTCAAGAGGCAGGTCAGGTGGTCTGGTATTCCCATCTCTTGAAGAATTTTCCACAGCTTGTTATGATCCACACAGTCAAAGGCTTTGGCACAGTCAATAAATCAGAACTAGGTGTTTTTCTGGAACTCTCTTGCTTTTTCAATGATCCAACAGATGTTGGCAATTTGATCATGTGGTAGTTCTATTTTTAATTTTTTTTAAAGATCCTCCATACTGGTTTTCATAGTGGCTGTACCAATTTATAATACAGTTTCATGAACAGTGCATAAGTTTCCTCTTCTCAACGTCTATGTCTGAAGTTATTCTCTCTTATGGTTTTGATAATGGCCATTCTAATAGGTGTGAAGTGAAATCTCATTATGGTTTTTATCTACGTTTCCCTAATGACTAGTGATATTGAGCATTCTTGGAGAAATGTCTATTCAGGTCCTTTGTCCATTTTTTAATTGGATTCTTTATCTTTTCTATTGAGTTGTAGGAGTTCTTTATATGTTTTGGATATTAACTTTTTATCAGATATATGTTTGCATTTTTCTTTTAAGTTTTTCTAATAATCTGCATGCGTGCATGCTAAATTGCTTTAGTCATGTTCACCTCTTTGTGACCCTATGGACCATAGCCTGCCAGACTCCTCTGTCCATGGAATTCTCCAGGCGAGAATACTGGAGTGGGTAGTCTCTCCCTTCTCTAGGGAATCTTCCCAAACCAGGGATCTAACCAGCATCTCTTACATCTCCTGCATTGCCATCGGGTTCTTTACCACTAGCACCACCTGGGAAGCCCAATAATCTGCCTAGTATTTATTTATTCCCCCACAGAACACTCCCCACCTCACATACACCCTGAGGATATTATTTAGAGTGGGTTACAACATGGGGCCTATAGTCTGAAATCTGAGGTACCCTCTTCTGTCATGTTTCTTAAGTGGGGGCACTGTCCAGGCAGAACTGCTGTCTGTCTGGATACTGCAAAAGGCAGGCGTAGGCACACCCGTAAAGGCAGACATACCCAGGAGCATTGATTGGTAGGCTAGAAGACAAATTCTTAGGATTAAGACAGTTTTACCTCAATAGGAGACTGGGAGTTGACTGGGAGTGTTGTAAGAGTGGGGAGGAGTTATTTCAAGGTTTATTTGCAGGTTGCTGAGAGAAATGAAGAAAGTTCACCTATATCCAGCCATCTGCAGGGTCAGTATGGGCTGCTATATGTCTTTGCTGCAACAAGTGAAAGTGAAAGTTGCTCAGTCCTGACTGACTCTTTGCGACCCCATGGACTATACAGCCCATGGACTTCTCTAGGCCAGAATACTGGAGTGGGTAGCCTTTCCCTTCTCCAGGGATCTTCCCAACCCAGGGATCAAACCCAGGTCTTCTGCATTGCAGGCAGATTCTTTACCAGCTGATCCACAAGGGAAGCCCAAGAATACTGGAGTGGGTAGCCTATCCCTTCTCCAGAGGATCTTCCCTATCCAGGAATCGAACCGGGGTCTCCTGCATTGCAAGCAGATTCTTTGCCAACTGAGCTATCAGGGAAGGGGAAGGTAATGTAGGCATCATAATCAAAGAGCCATGCAGCGCATAAGGACAATACCCCCCACTGTGATTTTGGAGTTGTTTCCTCTCTCAACAAGCACTGTAATCCACAGTGGAGGTGATCAGGTAGAGGATGATCGCTACAAGGGTTCAGAAGAAATCACTCCAAGGCCAGCTGATGATCTGTATCTTAGTGGGCAGGTCACACATGTAGACAACAAAAAAGATAGCGGCAAAGGTCATCTCTATCACCAACAAGGAGTACCCTGATGTTGAGGCACGAAAGCAGATCAGAATCACCAGGCACAATATATTCTCAGCAAACAGGAGAAATCCCTTTCTGGTGAGTGGGAAGTCAGTGCAGGCAGACCAGCAGCCAGGGGCTCAGAGGCACTCAGAATCTGCCATGGTATGGACCAGAGGCCCAAGAGGCATAGAGGACCCGCTCTCTGCTTGTAGATTCGAGGACGGTGCATACCCAGCAGTCTTGCCTGCCTGCCATTTAGCCAGGAAGCACATTTTTCTTCTTATTTTACACATAAAATTTGATTGATGGCATTTTTAAGGAGATACTTCTACATATGTAGTTGAAGGAGACATAGATATGTAGTTGAAGGAGATACTGATTACTACTTTGATAGCTAAAACATATGAACATCCTAGCTTCTTTAAACCATAGGCATCACTGAGTCAGACTAAGTATTTAATTTCGTCATTGTTTCTGATAATTAACTGTAAGAATCTCAGTTTCTGATTATATGGTCAATTGCACTTCTTCTTCTGTTTCTTTCTTTTTTTTTTTATTATTATTTTTTTTCCAGTGGGTTTTGTCATACATTGATATGAATCAGCCATGGATTTACATGTATTCCCAATCCCGATCCCCCCTCCCACCTCCCTCTCCACCCGATTCCTCTGGGTCTTCCCAGTGCACCAGGCCCGAGCACTTGTCTCATGCATCCCACCTGGGCTGGTGATCTGTTTCACCATAGATAGTATACATGCTGTTCTTTTGAAATATCCCACCCTCACATTCTCCCACAAAGTTCAAAAGTCTGTTCTGTATTTCTGTGTCTCTTTTTCTGTTTTGCATATAGGGTTATCGTTATCACCTTTCTAAATTCCATATATATGTGTTAGTATGCTGTAATGTTCTTTATCTTTCTGGCTTACTTCACTCTGTATAATGGGCTCCAGCTTCATCCATCTCATTAGGACTGGTTCAAATGAATTCTTTTTAATGGCTGAGTAATATTCCATGGTGTATATGTACCACAGCTTCCTTATCCATTCATCTGCTGATGGGCATCTAGGTTGCTTCCATGTCCTGGCTATTATAAACAGTGCTGCGATGAACATTGGGGTGCACGTGTCTCTTTCAGATCTGGTTTCCTCAGTGTGTATGCCCAGAAGTGGGATTGCTGGGTCATATGGCAGTTCTATTTCCAGTTTTTTAAGAAATCTCCACACTGTTTTCCATAGCGGCTGTACTAGTTTGCATTCCCACCAACAGTGTAAGAGGGTTCCCTTTTCTCCGCACTTCTTCTTTTATTAACTACTTAAAAGCAGTTAAACAGCCCTTTAACTTTAATATTGGTTAATAGGCTGGGCCTTAAAATATCAAGTTTGTGTGATTCACAGACAAATTTCCAATTATAAAACTAAAAAGTTTTAATCTCACTTTCATCCATGATCTAAAAGGAATCTTTCTTTGTCATCACAAATACATGATAGAATATAGTTTACCGATCTTTAAAGAGGTTTAGCATTCATTGAAGTCTTTGCCAAATACTTGATAGGCTAACAGATGTCATATTTTCCACTAAAGACTGATGTTCAAAGTGGACTAATTACATCCTTAGGTTACTCATTTATTTATTTATTCATTTAATATGAATTTAGCCATTAATTACTTAACTGGTTAAGAAAGCTACATTTCTGGGAGCCATTTACACATACAAATATACATTTACATATACATATATAAGGGCTTCCCTGGTGGCTCAGATGGTAAAGAATCTGCCTGCAATATGGGAGACCTGGGTTCGATACCTGGGTTGGGAAGATCCACTGGAGGAGGGCATGGCAACCCACTCCAGTATTCTTGCCTGGAGAATCCCCATGGACAGAGGAGCCTGGCAGGAGACATGGGGTTGCAAAGAGTTGGACTGAGCAACTAAACATACAGCACACACATACATATATAAATATATGTAACCAAGATATGTCAATACACTTTAGAGTTAATATTTTATGCTTCCTGAATTAATAGAATTCCAGTCTAGGTTTGTTTCCAATTTGCTGTGGTACTGAACAGATTGATAAACCTTTCTAGGCATTTGGCTTGCAAACATATAAAATGAAGATGTGTCGTATCAATTCTTGAGGAGATGAGGCCAGTGTAGGCTTTCAGAGTCAAGGCTAAGTACAAATCACAGTCTGCCTAGGGTTTAGATGCTAGGTGAGTACAAGGATGATACTGGAAGTTTGTTCAACAGAGCAGATTTGAGGTATGATCAATGTCAGAAGAGAAAGCAAAACCTTCGTGCATGTTTGGAATATTGGATAAAACATTCATATATGTTATGTGCATGTACACATCATCACTCACTTTCACGGGAAGTGAGGATGGAAGTGAAGAAATTTTATTTGTCACTATAATAAAGCTGGGAGGAAAAAGAGAAAAAAGGGAGCTTAAAAAAAAAAGAAAGCTGGGGGCATGGGTGGAGGTTTTCATAAGATTGAGGTAAACCCCTAGATTGGAAATTGCTCACTGCTTCATTGGAGCACTTCTTAATGTTGTACTTGGCAAAATACATTCATTCATCTCCATGCCTTTAATACAGATTGATTATATTCTTTGTAGTCAAAGATGGAGAAGCTCTATACAGTTAGCAAAAACAAGACTGGGAGCTGACTGTGGCTCAGATCATGAACTCCTTATTGCCAAATTCAGACTTGAAGAGAGTAGGGATAACCACTAGACCATTCAAGTATGACCTAAATCAAATCCCTTATGAATATACAGTGGAAGTGAGAATAGATTTAAGGGACTAGATCTGATAGACAGGAACCTGATGAACTATGGACGGAGGTTTGTGACATTGTACAGGAGACAGGGATCAAGACCATCCTCATGGAAAACAAATGCAAAAAGGCAAAATGGTTGTCTGAGGAGGCCTTACAAATAGCTGTGAAATGAAGAGAAGCAAAAAGCAAAGGAAAAAAGGAAAGATATTCTCATTTGAATGCAGAGTTCCAAAAATAGCAAGGAGAGATAAGAAAGCCTTCCTCAGTGATCAGTGCAAAGAAATACAGGAAAACAAGAGAATGGGAAAGACTAGAGATCTCTTCAAGAAAATCAGAGATACCAAGGGAACGTTTCTTACAAAAATGGGCTCAATAAAGGACAGAAATGGTATGGACCTAACAGAAGCAGAAGATATTAAGAAGAGGTGGCAAGACTACACAGAAGAACTGTACAAAAAAGATCTTCACGACCCAGATATTCATGATGGTGTGATCCCTCACCTAGAGCCAGACATCCTGGAATGTGAAGTCAGGTGGGCCTTAGAAAGCATCACTATGAACAAAGCTAGTGGAGGTGATGGAATTCCAGTTGAGCTATTTCAAATCCTGAAAGATGATGCTGTGAAAGTGCTGCACTCAATATGCCAGCAAATTTGGAAAACTCAGCAGTGTCCTCAGGACTGGAAAAGGTCTGTTTTCATTCCAATCCCTAAGAAAGGCAATCCCAAAGAATGCTCAAACTACCACACAATTGCACTCATCTCACACACTAGTAAAGTAATGCTCAAAATTCTCCAAGCCAGGCTTCAGCAATACGTGAACCGAGAACTTCCAGATGTTCAAGCTGGTTTTAGAAAAGGCAGAGGAACCACAGATCAAATTGCCAATATCTGCTGGATCACCGAAAAAGCAAGAGAGTTCCATAAAAACGTCTATTTCTGCTTTATTGACTACACCAAAGCCTTCGACTGTGTGGATCACAATAAGCTGTGGAAAATTCTGAAAGAGATGGGAATACCAGACCACCTGACCTGTCTCTTGAGAAACCTGTATGCAGGTCAGGAAACAACAGTTAGAACTGGACATGGAACAACAGACTGGTTCCAAACAGGAAAAGGAGTACGTCAAGGCTGTATAATGTCACCCTGCTTATTTAACTTATATGCAGAGTACATCATGAGAAACACTGGGCTGGAAGAAGCACAAGCTGGAATCAAGATTGCCAGGAGAAATATCAATAACCTCAGATATGCAGATGACACCACCCTTATGGCAGAGAGTGGAGAAGAACTAAAGAGCCTCTTGATGAAAGTGAGAGAGGAGAGTGAAAAAGTTGGCTTAAAGCTCAACATTCAGAAAACTAAGATCATGGCATCTGGTCCCATCACCTAAAGGGAAATAGATAGGGAAACAGTGGAAACAGTGTCAGACTTTATTTTTGGGGGCTCCAAAATCACTGCAGATGGTGACTGTGGCCACGAAATTAAAAGACGCTTACTCCTTGGAAGGAAAGTTATGACCAACCTAGATAGCATATTAAAAAGCAGAGACATTACTTTGCCAACAAAGGTCCATCTGGTCAAGGCTATGGTTTTTCCAGTAGTCATGTATGGATGTGAGAGTTGGACTGTGAAGAAAGCTGAGTGCCGAAAAATTGATGCTTTTGAACTGTGGTGTTGGAGAAGACTCTTGAGAGTCCCTTGGACTGCAAGGAGATCCAACCAGTCCATCCTAAAGGAGATCAGTTCTGGGTGTTCATTGGAAGCACTGATGCTAAAGCTGAAACTCCAATATTTTGGCCACTTGATGCGAAGAGTTGACTCATTGGAAAAGAGCCTGATGCTGGGAGGGATTGGGAGCAGGAAGAGAAGGGGACGACAGAGGATGAGTTGGCTGGATGGCATCACCGACTAGATGGGCATGAGTTTGAGTAAACTCCAGGAGTTTGTGATGGACAGGGAGGCCTGGCGTGTTGTGATTCATGGGGTTGCAAAGAGTCAGACACGACTGAGTGACTGAACTGAACTGATAGAACACATTGTTTTCCTTGATACTATCATACTGCAACCCCCTTTATAGTCTCAAAACAGACATGTGGTACTAAAATTCTAATTTTCTGGGATGTCAACAGAGAAAGAAAAAATGTACTCTTTGGTTTTGCACTGTAAAACAATGGGAAACTTATGTTAATGAATGGTCATTATTTTAAATTAATGTCAGTAAAAGAACATGGCTATAGTTTTTTTTTTTTTTTTGAGAATTTATTTCCATTCAGACTAATCAATTTATTTCCTTAAATTTTATCTCTGTGATCTTATCTTTTTAAATAAAAAAAAATAGTCACAATGTGAAAAAATGACTTAACACTACACCTCTTGGTTATAATGATCTATCCAAAGGCAAAATAAAAATATTGAGAATGTAGTTATTGAGCCCAGTTTTTGTATTAGGTGTGCTACATAAAATAGACTGCAAGGATTTAATTTGTCAGCTTATAATCTAGTTTTATGAAACAAGAAAAGGCAATGAGAACAGTTAAAAGATGCAAGAAAAATCAGAAAGGAGTTATAGTGATACAAGATGATTCATCACTGAATGAATGATGTTAACAGTAAATGCTCTAAGAATTCAGAGTAGTGAGAACTCTGAGAAGACTGATGTTTGTAGAACTGACTTTATAGAGGGGGTGGAGTTTCATTCCAGGTATAGCCTGCAGAAAATCATGAAGGGAGAACATGTGATGATGATCACTCAGGTCAATCAGACAGGAGCTGATGGTTAACACATACAACACCAGTGATAATTCAAGTACGTGGAAGCCAATATGTGAAGGGCTAGGATGAGTAATTTTGAATTTATTTTGCATAAAGTGGAAATTACTGGCATTGTATGAGCTATAGCATGCTCAAATAAAGTTCATGATCAAATAAAGCTCAGTCCTGCAGTATGTGGGGGTAGAATGAGGAATGAAGGAAGGTCAGTTGGGAGACCAATTGAAGAGTCCAGAAATGAGTGAGAAGAGTATAAACTGGAGGATGGCAAAATAATGGACTATAAAAGACAAATGTAAGACATTGAGAAAAGTGAATCAATTGATTGCCAAAACTGATTGTCTGGATGGATGTGAGATGATGAAGCTAAGAGAGTCGAGCAGGACTTCAGGTGTGGGTAGTATAAGGACTGGGAAATCTGGAGGAAGGAAATAAATTCTGTGGTCAAAATGAAGTTAGTCATAAATGTAAAAATAATGGTTATGTAGCTAGTTTATAACATGCTACACAAATTTACATAGTACATGATGGCCCAGTGGTAAAGAATCCACCTGCCAACACAGGAGAGGCAAGAAATGTGGGTTCCATCTTTGGATCAGGAAGATCCCCTGGAGGAAGAAATGGCAATCTACTCCCATATTCTTGCCTGGAAAAATCCCATGGACAGAGGAGCCTGTTGGGCTAGAGTCCATGGGTTGCAAAGAGCTGGACATGACTGAGCAACTAAGCACATGCAACATATACATTACTGGTACACTATTATTATATATTATAACCATATTTATGCCAGGATGGATGTGAGAATTGGACCATAAAAAGGCTGAACACTGAAGAATTGATGCTTTTGAACTGTGGTGTTGGAAAAGACTCTTGAGAGTCCCCTGGACAGCAAGGAGAGCCAACCCATCAATCCTAAAGGAAATCAACCCTGAATATTCATTGGAAGAAAGGATGCTAAAGCTGACGCTCCAGTACTTTGGTCACCTGATACAAAGAGCCAACTCAATGGAAAAGACCCCAGTGATGGGAAAGATTTAGGGCAGGAGAAGAAGGGGGTGACAGAGGATGAGATGGTTCGGTGGCATCACTGACTCAACGGACATGAGTTTGAGCAAACTCTGGGAGATAATTAAGTAAGGGAAGCCTGGAGTGCTGCAGTCCATGGGGTCACAAAGAGTTGGGCATGACTTACCAACTGAACAACAACAACATTCTTATACACAAGAGCCCAACTTCAAAAAAAAAACAAACGATAGACTCTATTTAAAAATGAGGTTCCAGATTTCCCTGGTAGTACAGTGGATAAAAATCAATTCAGTTCAGTGGCTCAACCGTGTCCAAATCTTGCGACCCCATGGACTGCAGCACGCCAGGCTTTCCTGTCCCTCACCAACTTCTGGAGTTTATGCAAACTCATGTCCACTGAGTCGGTGATGCCATCCAACCATCTCATCCTCTGTTGTCCCCTTCTCCTCCTGCCCCCAATCCCTCCCAGAACCAGGGTCTTTTCAAATGAGTCAGTTCTTCACATCAGATGGCCAAAGTATTGGAGTTTCAGCTTCAGCATCAGTCCTTCCAATGAACACTCAGGACTGATTTCCTTTAGGATGGACTAGTTGGATCTCCTTGCAGTCCAAGGGACTCTCAAGAGTCTTCTCCAACACCACACTTGGAGTACACACTACAACACAACACCATAGTACCATATATGTATTTAAATTTAAAAAGCATTATTCTTATTTTTGATAAATTGTTTAAATGTACTTATGAATATTCATACTGTGAATCTTGATAACGAAAAATCTGAGGTAAGTAGATTATATGTTTTAATTTTCATATTATCACTGCACAGAATGAGACAAAAGAGGAGTAATACCTTAACTAGTAAAAAAATTATTGGATTCTACATTGGGGGGTTTGACTTAGGTCATATCTAAATGGCCTAGTGGTTTTCCCTACTTTCTTCAATTTCAGTTCAGTTCAGTCACTCAGTCATGTCCGACTCTCTGTGACCCCATGAACCTCAGCATGCCAGGCCTCCGTGTCCATCACCAACTCCCGGAGTCCACCCAAACCCATGTCCATTGTGTCGGTGATGCCATCCAACCATCTCATCCTCTGTCATCCCCTTCTCCTCCTGCCCTCAATCTTTCCCAGCATCAGGGTCTTTTCAAATGAGTCAGCTCTTCGCATTAGGTGGCCAAAGTAATGGAGTTTCAGCTTCAGCATCAGTCCTTCCAATGAATATTCAGGACTGAATTTTTCAATAAAGAGTTCATGATCTGGGCTACAGTCAGCTCCCAGTCTTATTTCTGCTGGCTGTATAGAACTTCTCCATCTTCGGCTGCAAAGAACATAACCAATCTGATTTTGGTATTGACTTGGTGATGTCCATGTATAGAGTCATCTCTTGTTGGAAGAGGATGTTTCCTAAGACCACTGCATTCTCTTGGCAAAACTCTGTTAGCCTTTGCACCACTTCATTTGGTACTGCAAGGCCAAACTTGCTTGTTACTCCAAGTATCTCTTAACTTCCTACTTAGCATTCCTATCCCCTATGATGAAAAGTACATCTTTTATTGGTATTAGTACTAGAAGGTCTTGTAGATCTTCAAATCCCTTATGATTATACAGTGGAAGTGCCAAATAGATTCAAGGGATTAGACCTGATAGACAGAGTCCTGAAGAACTATGGATAGAGGTTTGTAAGACAGTACAGAAGATGGTGATCAAAACTATCCCCAAGAAAAAGAAATGCCAAAAGGCAAAATGGTTGTCTGAGGAAGTATTACAAATTGCTGAGGAAAGAAGAGAAGTGAAAAGCAAAGGAGAAAAGGAAAGATATACCCATCTGACTGCAGAGTTCCAAAGAATAGCAAGAAGAGATAAGAAAGGCTTCCTCAGTGATCAGGGCAAAGAAATAGAGGAAAACAATAGAATGGGAAAGACTAGAGATTTCTTCAAGAAAATTAGAGGTGCCAAGGGAACATTTCAAGCAAAGATAGACACAATAAAGGACAGAAACCTAATAGAAGCAGAAGATATTAAGAATAGGTGCCAAGAATACACAGAAGAACTATACAAAAAAGATATTAATGATCCAGACACTGTGCTCACTCATGAAGAGCTAGACATCCTGGGGTGTGGAGTCAAGTATGCCTTAGGAAGCATTACTAAGAACAAAGCTAGTGGAGGTGATGGAATTCCAGCCGAGCTATTTCAAATCCTAAAAGAAGATGCTGTGAAACTACTGCACTTAATATGCCAGCAAATTTGGGAAACTCAGCAGTGGCCACAGGACTGGAAAGGTCAGTTTTCATTTCAATCCCAAAGAAGGGAAATATCAAAGAATATTTGATATGTGATACTGCACAATTGCACTCATTTCACATGCTAACAAGGTAACGCTCAAAGTCCTTCAAGCTAGGCTTCAACAGTACATGCAAGAACCAAGAAATTCCAGGGGTACAAGCTGAATTTAGAAAAGGCAGAGGAACCAGAGATCAAATTGCCAACATTTGTTGGATCACAGAAAAAGTAAGGGAATTTCAGAAAAACATCTACTTCTCCTTCATTGACTACACTAAAGCCTTTGACTGTATGGATCATAAAAAACTGTGGAAACTTAAACAGATGGGAAAACCAGACCATCTTACCTGTCTCCTGAGAAACCTGTAGGCAGGTCAAGAAGCAACATTTAGAACGGCACATGTAACAGTGGACTGGTTCAAAATTGGGAAAGGAGTATGTCGAGGTTGCATACAGTCACCCTGCTTATTTAATTTATGAAGAGTACAACATGCAAAATGCCAGGCTGAATGAGTCACAAGCTAGAATCAAGGTTGCTGGGAGAAATATCAATAATCTCAGATACACAGATGACACTATCCTTATGGCAGAAAGTGAAGAGTAACTAAAGAGACTCTTGATAAGGGGGGAAAGAGGAGAGTGAAAAAGCGGACTTAAAACTCAGTTCAGTTCAGTTCAGTCACTCAGTCGTGTCTGACTCCCTGTGACCCCATGAACCGCAGCACGCCAGGCCTCCCTGTCTATCACCAACTCCTGGAGTCCACCAAAACCCATGTCCATTGAGTCGGTGATGCCATCCAACCATCTCATCCTCCATCGTCCCCTTCTCCCGCCCTCAATCTTTCCCAGCACCAGGGTCTTTTCAAATGAGTCAGCTCTTCGCAGCAGATGGCCAAAGTATTGGAGTTTCAGCTTCAGCATCAGTCATTCCAATGAACACCAGGACTGATCTCCTTTAGGATGGACTGGTTGGATCTCCTTGCAGTCCAAGGGACTCTCAAGAGTCTTCTCCAACACCACAGTTCAAGAGCATCAATTCTTTGACGCTCAGCTTTCCTTATAGTCGAACTCTCACATCCATACATGACTACTGGAAAAACCATAGCCTTGACTAGATGGACCTTTGTTGACAAAGTAATGTCTCTGCTTTTTAATGTGCTGTCTAGGTTGGTCATAACTTTCCTTCCAAGGAGTAAGCGTTTTTTAATTTCATGGCTGCAATCACCATCTGCAGTGATTTTGGAGTCCCCCAAAATAAAGTCAGCCACTATTTCCACTGTTTCCCCATCTATTTGGCATGAAGTGATGGGACCGGTTGCCATGATCTTAGTTTTCTGAATGTTGAGCTTTAAGCCAACTTTTTCACTCTCCTCTTTCACTTTCATCAAGGGGTTCTTTAGTTCTTCTTCACTTTCTGCCATAAGGGTGGTGTCATCTGCATATCTGAGGTTATTGATATTTCTCCCAGCAATCTTGATTCTAGCTTGTGTTTCATCTGGCCCAGCATTTATCATGATGTACTCTGCATATAAGTTAAATAAGCAGAGTGACAATATACAGCCTTGACGTACTCCTTTTCCTATTTGGAACCAGTCTTTTCGTCCATGTCCAGTTCTAACTGTTGCTTCCTGACCTGCATACAGGTTTCTCACGAACCAGGTCAAGTGGTCTGGTATTCCCATCTCTTTCAGAATTTTCCACAGTTTATTGTGATCCACACAGTTAAAGGCTTTGAAATAGTCAATAAAGCAGAAATAGACGTTTTTCTGGAACTCTCTTGCTTTTTCGATGATCCAGCAGATGTTGACTTAAAACTAAGCATTCAAAAAATTAAGATCATGGCATACAGCCCCATCACTTTATGGCAAATAGATGGGGAAAAAATGGAAACAGTGATAGACTTTATTTTTGGGGACTCCAAAATCATTGTAGACAGTGATGGCAGCAATGAAATTAAAAGAAGCTTGCGCCTTTGAGGGAAAATTATGACAAACCTAGACAGTGTATTAAAAAGCAGAGACATTACTTTGCCAACAAAGTTCTGTCTAGTCAAAACTACGGTTTTTCCAGTAGTCATGTATGGATGTGTGAACTGGACCATAAAGAAGGCTGAGCACCAAAGAACTGATGCTTTGGAACTGTGGCGCTAGAGAAGATTCTTGAGAGTCCCTTGGACAGCAAGGAGATCCAACCAGTCAATTCTAAAGGAAATCAGTCCTGAATATTCATCGGAAGGACTGATGCTGACGCTGAAGCTCCAGTATTTTGGCCACCTAATTTGAAGAGACAACTCACTGGAAAAGACCCTAATGCTGGGATAGATTGAAGGCAAAAGGAGAAAGGGCAGCTAGGATGAGATGGTTAGATAGCATTGTCAACTCGATGGACGTGAATTTGAGCAAACTCCAGTAGATAGTGGAGGACAGGAGAGTCTGGCGTGCTGCAGTCCAAGAGTCAGACATAGTGACTGAACAACAACAACAAAAATAACATGGGTGCTGAACATCTATCTCTTCAAGGATTAAATCATATGATGCTGATGCTGACCTTTATCACCCCCTGAAGGAGTTCAGGGAGGATAGAAGAAATGAGGAACTTTGTGCTCTGGAAAAAATGGCAGGACAGGTCTTCAGAGAGTTAAATATTTTCAGCAGCTGTTTTTATGAGCCCTATTCTTGTATCTCTTCATATCTACTAAAATACTAAAACCCTTCACGGTGAGGATTATTTCTTGTGACTAGCAGAAGTTTCACAAGACTAGCAGAAACTTTCTGAAAAAAAATATGTGCTTGACTGCATGGACTCCCCATTCATCAAAATCACTCATCCTTGCCTCCATTCTCTTTGGAGCAATTTCTCAGAGCTATCTGAGGTGCTGTCTCCCAGGCTGCAGTCCTCATTCTGCCCCCAATAAAACTTAACTTGCAACTCTCACATTGTACATTTTTTTTAAGTGGACATAGGTTATCAATAAGACTGAGGTGGCACAAAAAATATATGGTATCATTCACTAGTTACTGTACTGTACATGAGATCCCCAGATCTTGTTCATTTTACAACCCTGTTTGTAATCTTTGGCAACATCGTCCCTTTTCCCTACCCCTAGCCCCTGACAACCTCTCTGTTTCTTTGAGTTTTAGTTTTAAAAATTCCATAGATAACTGAGATCATACAGTATTTGTCATTCTCTGATTCATTTCATTTAAACGTAATCCCTAAGGTTCCATCTCTGCTGTCACAAATGGCAGAATTTCCTTCTTTTCATGGCTGAATAATAGTCCATTATATCAGATGGTCCCCAGGTTATGGTTCAAGTTATATAATTTTTCAACATTATGATGGTGCTACAGCAAAACTCATTTAGTAGAAACAAACTGAATTTTGATCTTTTCCTGGTCTAGTGATATTTGTTACCATACTCTGCTGATGCTGGGCGGCAGCAGCTAGCTACAGCTCCCAGTGAGTCATGTGATCACAAGGGTAAATACACTTGCAACCATTCTGGTTTTCACTTTCAGTACAGTATTTAATAAATTACAGAAGATATTCAATACTTCATTATAAAACAGTCTTTGTGTTAGATGATTATGCCCAATTCTAGGCTAATGCAAGTGTTCTGAGCATGTATAAGACAGGTGAGGCTAAACTTGATGATCAGTAGTAGGTGTATTAAATGCATTTTCAACTTACAATATTTTCAATGTATGATGGAATTATCAGGACATAATCCCATCATAGGTTAAGGAAGATCTATATTTTCTTTATTCATTCATCCATTAATGGACAATTGGTTGTTTCCATATCTTGGCTATTGTAAATAATGCTTTAATGAATATAGGTGTTTTCTTTTTCTTTGGGTAATTACCCAGATGTGGAACTTGTGGATCACAGGGTAGTTCTCTGGGTCAGGAATATCCTCTGGAGAAGGAAATGGCTATCCACTCCAATATTTTTACCTGGGAAATCCCATGGACAGAGGAGCCTGGCTGGCTGCAGTCCATGGAGTTGCAAGGGTTGGATACAACTTATCAATTAAACCACCAGAGTAGCTCTATTTTTAATTTTTTTAGGAACCTCCATACTATATTCTGTAGTGACTGTTTTTTCCTTCAAACACTTTGAATATATCATTCTACTCTCTCCTGGACAGCAAGGTTTCTGCTGTAAAACCCAATCATAGTCTCATGGGAGTTCTCCTGTATGTGAGGATTTTTCTCTTGCCTCTCTAAAAATTCTCTCTTTGTCCTTAATTTTAGACAGTTTTATTATATTGTGTCTTGGTAGAACATATTTTTGAGTTGAAATTTTTTGGGGATCTATAAGCTTCATGTACTTGGAGTTGTAAATCTCACCCAAGATTTAAGAAATTCTCATCTTTTAAAATAATAAACTTTCTGCCCCCTTTTCCATCTCTACTCCTTCTGGGATGCACATATTACTTCTTTTAATAGTTTCCTATAGTTCACTTAGATTTCTTCACTCTTTTTCATTCTTTTGTTTCTTGTTTTCCTCTGACTGGATAATTTCAAATGACCTGCTTTCTACTTCACCAATTCTTTCTATTCTTTGATCAAATCTGCTCTTGCTCTCTATTGCATTTTTCCTTTCATTCATTGCATTCTTCAGCTCCAGAATTCCTATTTGGTACATATACATGTATATACAGAAAGTTCAACAGATCAGGTGTTCTTGATTCCTGATTTTTTTTTTTAATTGTCTCTTGTTTGTTAAACTGTCTTTTGTTGATTCTTGTAGCTCACTGAGATCCCTTAAAACAACTATCTGTCCCAATATTTTATGGGGCAAACTGCAGATCTCCACTTCTGTGGGGTTAGTAACTAGAAAATTTTGTGTACCTTTGCTGTGTCATGTCTTTGATGACTTGCATTGTTCTCTTCACATATGAAGAAGCATTTGCCTACTCCAATCTCTACTGACTGGCTTCAGGAGAGAAACCCCTCTGTCAGCCGTGTTAGGGATCCTGAGGCTAAGATTGTACACCTTCTCTAGACCCTGCAAAGCCAGGCTGAATGCTGACAGTCTCCTGTTCACTTTCCCTCGGGCAATGCTGAATGCTTAAGCTTGTGTGCTTTCTTTCAGCCCCATGGAGTTGAGCCAGCTTTTTTGCTCACTCACTAGTCTACTGAAAAAGCTTGCCCCTGCTGCCCTTGAAGGCAAGTGCACGACCTAGCACGAAGTGGGAGTGTGTGTGGGTGATGTGAATGGAGGGCTGGGGGCCAACTGGAAGGATCGACAGGCAGGGCACCCACAGCAGCTTGCGGTGGGCTTCCTGATGGAGTCTGCAACACAGCTGGTGCGATCCACATCTCTTTAGTGCCCTCTGAGAGCCTCAGTGCTCGTTTGCCAGCTGCTCCCCAGCTCTTAGTTATCCAGCACACTTCAGGATTCTGGGTAGGGTGAGAAAGAAGTGGGTCTCTTTAGCAGCAACCCACATAACTGGGAAAGCTGGGTCCACACTCACAGACTCTCTCTGTTCCCTGTAGGAGAAACTGTGGTCAAAGAAGATCTCTCTTGGCACTGAGCTATGCTGCCTTGGGGGAGGAGTAGTGTGGGTAAAGTGAAACTGTTCCTTTTATGCTTTTCAATGTGTACATTCTCAGATTTTCTTTTTCTGCTCCAACAGTGTGCTGGAACTTCTACACCAGACTTCTGACTTGTGCCAGGCTTCTTTAGGAACAAGATGGAAAATTTCTATTTCACCATTTTGATGTTGTAACTTTCCTTGAGTAAGAATTTACAGTAGATATTAAGTTCTTCCAGTTCTAAATTTCTATGTTTTTTATTTGTCTATAATACTGAAAATTTTACTTTTCTACCTATACAAGTATTGATCTACTTTTCTATTGTTCCTATTGAGCAGAATAAATTACTATAAGGACTGGAAACATGAACTAATTACTAGCCTACTTTGAAATCCTTTCTTATGCTGGTATCTTACATTATTTCATCAGAATTTTGGTAGAAAGTGTTTGAGAAGCGATCATCAAATTGTCCTGCTCAAATAGCCCTCTATTAGAGATTTCTCATTTCTCTTGGATTGGCTACTTCAATCTTTCAGCAAATTAGAAGTCTTTGTCATATTTCAAAAAATTTTAGGCACATGTGCAATATTTAAACAGTAGTATAGCAATACACTACAGATTTTTTTTAAAAGAAAATGGCTACTCTTTAAAGCTTTCTGAAATTTCTAAAAATAGAATGTCATTGTTAGAAAAAACTTTATACAAAGCTCTTACCTTATTAAAAGATTTTCCGAATGTAGCCACCTATAGTAAATAAAATGGATGAGCCAAGAAAATGTAATAAAAAGTTAAAAAAAAGAAAAAATTATAAGTAGACCAAATTATTCATATAACATACATTCATTCACGTGTTAATATAATTACCTTTCACCCTACAAAATCTGTTTTAATATTTGCTTCTTCCCTTTGATTGAGAACATATGATTATGTTTATTTCCGTCTTTGATAGCTTCAAAGTGCTTATCATTGAATTTACAGAATATTTATCTGCATTCCTTTGATATGATGTTTACTTACTTCCTAGTGTTCATTTTTCCAATTATTTTGTAAACTTCTGGTAGTCAGGATTAGTACCTATATTTTTCTTTTCTATACATGTAACTCTCTTCCATTTACATGTCAGCATACACTGTAGTCAACACAAAATATTACTTATGCTCAATTAGACTAAGTAGCTATATTCACTGAAAAGGAACTGCTGAACCAGAATAAAAAGTTATGATTTACTTTTTTTTTCCTATAAATTTGGTGAAACCTCAGTGAGAATAGAAATGAATGTTTCTTGATCTTTGTTCTATTAAGTCCAAGTACTATTCCACGTCATAGGTAAAATGCCAAATATAAGTGACTTAGTTTATATTCTCTGGAATGCAGAGTCTGAGAAAAGAGTCGGGATGGAAGTACTTTAACTGGAATGTAGTCTCAGAAAACAAGAATGAGTGAGATAAGGAGGAAGGAAAAAGGAAAAGGCTCATAGTCAAAGTCATTCCTGTAGAATGGAGGCTCGATTGTGTTGGGTCTCCTGAAAAGCACCTAGACAGCCTTTCTAGTGCTGCCCACATGAAGAATAGAAGCTGGAACTCATATACACTGTCTCTATGCCCCTACTGTCCCTTGGGAATAATAACTGCACCTGTGGTTAGTTCTCCTAGAGCTAGAGAATGGCTAGGGAGAAAGAGGAAAGATAAATGTGGCATTTCTCCTTTGAGGTGGTGAAAAGAATTTCCAGACCCAATTCCAACCAGGGTGTGTTCCTCATACCAACAAGCCAATTCTTCCCCACACCAACAAGCAATTCTCAGGACCCCAGCAGGGTGTCTGAGAATTCAACTCTATTCTAATTCTATATAAAAGATAGCATCACGTTTCACAGGTTGAGAACTCGGTCCTACAAGACCATCCTCCCCTTCAGATGTTAGTTGTTAGCCCAGTTAGGTACTTACGCTACTAGCTGACTGGCTACAAACTGGAGGTTCCAATGACTTCCTTTCTGGGTTTGATTAATTTGCTAGAATGGCTCACAGAACTCAGGAAAACTCATTTACCCACTAGACTACCAGTTTATTATAAAAGGATATTAGAGGATCTGAATCAACAGCCACATGAAGAGATATATAGGGCAATGTCCTATTCAACCTCAAGTCCCTCTCCTCTTCCCTGGAAACTAGGAGGTGAGATAAAGTTCCAACCCTCTAGTCACAGGGGCAACCAGCCCCTACCTTGAGTGGGTTCAAAAGTCACCTTCCTTGAAGAACTGAGGATAAGAGTTTTCTTTAAGAACTGAGGACAAGAGTCCAAGTATTATCTCACTGCTCTTATCTCAGGAAATTCCAAATGTTTGGGAAGCTGTTATCTAGGAATTGTGGCTAAAGGCCAAACTCAGATAACCAAACATATGCATTTTTACTATAAATTACAATATTGCAGGTGGGATGCAGAGAACAAAAAAAAATATATTTGTTTACTACAATAACACAATTATCATTTCTTGTGCCTTGACCTGGGGTCGTGTCTCCGTTCTTCACACCGGCTTTTAAGAGGGGGCATTCACATGATGAGAAAAAACAAGATAACGTGAGTTATGGAAACCAAGTCACATGGATAAGCACTGAAGGAACTGGAGGTGTTAGCTTAAAGAAAAGATAGGACAAAAAGATAGGTTTGGTCAGTTGGAGGGGTATATGAGCTTTTCTGGAGCTGTTTACTGCAGCTATGACTGAAGTCACGGATGGGCTGATAGGATGAGACACAGGCTATCTGAAGTATCCTCCATGAGAAGTAATCTTTAAGAAAATTTTAACAAGAATATTTTAAAACTTTCTTCTCAACCTTTGGAAATGCAACTCCAGTGAGGCCCCCAAAAATCAAAGAAAAATTGACTAGTAAATGGTGATGGCTAAATATTAGAAGAGCAAGCGAACACACAAATCAGCATTTTCTTTCAATTCACTATTCACAGAGTTATATTTAGATGAGTGCAAAATGCATTTGGTCAACCACTTCACATTCAAATTCGTATGTGTGGAAATAAATTTGATCCATCTGTGTCTGAATTTTTATTTTTTAAACCACCAACATTTTATTTTACAAGAACTGATTTCCAAGGAGTCTTATGATATCCCCAACCTCCTGCCAAACCTCCCAAAAAGTCTGAAATGTGGAAGATGTACTGAACCTCCTCAAATATACTGGTTTTTAAATAAAAATAAGCAACAAACAAGCAAAATAATATCTGACTTATCTGTTACAATGGCATCCGTGTTGAAGTGAAGCATAAAAGAGGAAACGAGGAAGTTCTATATAATATCTATTTTTAGTACATATGTGCTTAGATATGGTATAATGCAAATAACCTACACAACAAGTTATGTGTAAGCAGTTTGCGTATGAACCTCTAGTTTAAACGTGGAGTGGATGACCCAGGACAAATTTATGCTTACTCTGAAGAGTGACTTAAGTCATAGGTTACCAACGACGTTTCCCCATCTACCTCCTGGCTACTCCCTTGTCTCCTTACAGACTTCTCTGCCTCAGTCTGTCTCATAACTATTGCTGTTACTCAAGGGGGTTCCGCCTAGATCCTTTGTTTCTTTAGTTCACCATGCTCCTCTAGGGTAATTTAATCCTATCCCATGGCATCACTGACCATTTAGATGCCAATGACTTTCAGGCCTATATCTTCAGCTTGGCTTTCGCTTTTGGAAAAGACTATTCCCAAACGCTTCCCACTTAATCAATAAGTACTTTGGCATTTCCATAAGTACTCATTTTATGACCCAGAAACTTTTTTGACTTCTTTTTCCTTCTTTGTCACTCCCTTCCTACCTCCAGTGAGCCCCCAAGTCCAGACCCTTCTTTCTCTTAAGCATCTCTCTAATCTAGTTCAAATCATCCTTTTCTACCACCTGAATTACTGAAACACCTCCCTAATTGAACTAACCATACTAAGGATAGCTTCCTCCAAACCATTCTATGCATAACTGTTAAAGGCTCTTTCTATAACAGAAATCTGATCATGCCTCTTTCTGGTTAAAACCACTTTTAACCATCACTTTCAGAATGAAGTCTAAACTTCTCATTGTATTTACAAAGCCTTAAAGTATCTGGCTTATTAGATTTTCAGCCTCTTCTCTGAATTCACCCCTGGCATTCTACTGTCCAAATATCTGAGTGTTTTTTTTTTTTTTTTTTGTAATTTCTAAAAAATAATCATGTTCTCTCACACATCCAGTGATAGATACTCCCATACTTTCTTCTGATTAAAATTTATTCTCCTCCCCAGTCCTATCCCATCCAACTTCCTTGTCTCATCAATTTTTCCTGTTCCACTGACAGGACCATGCCAGCTTACATGCCCTTTCTTCCACTGGTTCTGCCAAGGCTGTTTGATGCCCCACCCACCGTGTGCTTCCTCTCTTACAGCCCTTGTTTATCGCAATGTACTATAGCTGTTTCTCTGTCAGTCTCTTTCAATACACTTTAAACTCTCTATGAGGATTAAACCCCACTTCCTAGCAGGACTCCCAACACATATTACACATGCAATAAATTACTGTTAAATATATTTAAAATCTAATATACCATTTTAGATCCATAGTAACAGCCTTACACATAGAACAGACTATCATAGGTGCTAACTTATAAACTGCATTTAAGGATGTGTTTTCATCTCCTTCTTGTATCATCATTCATAGGAAAAATGTTTTAAGACTTATACAAATATAATGCTATTTTCCCTTTTGCTGTGTAAACACACACATAGTTTTTTTTTTTCTGTTTTATCTGAACTTGTTGCTAAATGTATTGAGTATCTAAGTACTTTGTCCTTTAATAGTTCTTTTATATACCTACTATAAATAATCATTGCTTTTTAGAGCATACTGGAAATCCTCAAGTAAATTACATTTGAGACAAGAAAACTGAGAGAATGTATGAAGATTAAGATTTTTAGGACAGATAAAATACTAAGAGTTGTATTAGAACTAGATTGCAGAGATGTTTAATCTTCCACTCTTTAAAACTGAATAAAGCATCTTTTTTTTGGAGAAATATTACTTAGAATGTCAAGCAAATGTTTATAGATGTTTAAGAAAAGCTAACTTCTATATTTTTCAAGTCTATAAAAGTTATATGAAGTGGGATAGGATTGTAAAGATATACTTCCACTGACCTTTCTTTCTGTTCCTAACAAAAACACATTTACTGTTGATGACAGAATGCCTATAGTGACTTAAGCTCTGAAAATATTACCACATGTTTATAGGGACATGTGTATTTAATATGTAGGTACTTTGTGACTTTTAGGAATATATCTCTCATTTATAACTAAAAAAGAGAATTTTACTTCTTATAGGGAATTCTAGTTAAAAGGAAACTGTTACTTTATGTCATTTTATAACAGTCTGTTCATGATAGATCTACTTAGATAAAATTATTTTGAAATTCATAATGGTACATCTACACAGTCAAAAAATGCAAAAGAATTTGGGAAAAAATTAAATTCTTTTTCAGTGGAGGATCTCAAATAGGAAATAAGAATTTGACTTAAACAAGAAATCCTTTAGTTTAGCAGTTTGATTAAGGTACAGAAGCTTCAAAATTATCAAATGTCCACTTTGATTGGCTTCATAAAATGTTTAAACTTAATTTTAAGTGTAGCATTGCTTCCCAGTTTTTCTTAATGAATTGCAGCCCCCAAAATTGGTCTTCAAAAATTATGAACTGACAATTTAAATTAGAAATACACTGATCATATTTTCAGGTTGAACAGTCATATCAAGTAATTAAATTTATGAGCTATAAAGAAACATTAAGAAATTTACCTTTATATTCCATTACCTTTTTAAAAATGAAATTATTCCATTCTTTTCCGATGGACTGGTACAAGTTGCAATCAGATTTTAAACGTCCCTGTCAATTTTAACAGCTAGTGAAAAAAAATTAAAAAAAGAAAGAAAAGAAGGCATTCTATGAAGTGGAAAGAGTATTAAATATTCCAAATTTTAGTAAGAAGCTAAATCTATTCTTATACCAATGCCTCTTAGACCTATCTCTAAAGTATATTTTCTCAAAATTCCCTATCATCACCATTCAAATGATTAACCTCTGAATAATTTTCTTGTGTTCACCTTGTTTCCCTACTCTGAGTTATGGGTCTTCATTTGGGGAATCTGCTAAGAATACTTCTGTGGTATTCTATGTGATAGAATAGTGAGATTTTAGTGTTTTAAATTGGATAAAACCTTCATTAATCATACCCTGTTAAAGGTATTATGTTTATTGGTCAAAATGACAGAGCACACTGCTGAGAAGATAATAAGTGCTTGATAAATAATTACTTGATAATCCAATTACCTTAAATATCTGATATTTTTAAAAATCTATAAAGTTGATAAAAAGTATGACTTGCAATCAGCCTTCTAGGTAATTTGATGAAAACGAGATAGACTTTTTTTTTTTTTTTTTTTCAGCTTTCAGCTTTTTATTTTTTTATTTTTTGGCTGAGCTTTGAAACATACAGGATCTCAGTTTCCCAGCCAGGGATCAAACCTGCCACCCCTGCATCAGAAGGTGGATTCTTAACTACTGGACCACTAGGGAAGGCCCAGCTTTCAGCTTTTCAAATAGTCTTTCTTTTTTTTTTTTTTTTTAATGATCAAATACTGTGTTTTTCTACCCCGAAACTTCAGGACTTTTCCAGATTATTATTTTTTTTAATTAATTAATTTATTTTTGGTTGTGCTGGGTCTTCTTGCTGTGTGGGTTTTTCTCTAGGTGCTGAGAATGGGCGTTACTCTTCCTTGCCGTGTGCAGGCTTCTCATTGCAGCGGCTTCTCTTGCAGAGCAGGCTCTACGGGCTTCAGTAGTTGCTGCACGTGAGTTCAGTTGCTCCACAGCGTGTGGGATCTTCCCGGACCTAGGACAGGAGTGTCTTCTGCATTGGGCATTTTTTTTTTTTTTTTTTAAATCACTGAGCCACCAGGGAAGCCCCTCCAGATTATTTCTTGAAGTTGGTTTCAGCTTATTTTTCTGGATTCAGAGAACTCACTCAATTCCCCCCCTCCACCCCAGATCTTTTTAGACCGAAGGCAAAATTTCTTTCGGTATAATTTGTCACCTCTAATGGATTTGCTGTTTTCTTCCGGGGTGCCTATAGCTCGACTCTCCGTGGTGTTCTGTACGTTTTCTTCTCCAGGAACTTCATCACTTACTTTTCCTCATAGTTGTCTTCTATGTTGCTGATTGGCTCTTCTGCGTCATTCCATCTGCTTTTTACTGTTCTGACCACAGCTTTCACTTTGGCTATCATGATTTTAATTTCAGGCTACTCTCCATTTATCTCGGCCTGTTCTTTAAAAGAAGCAATGTCCTCTTTTTAATCAAGAATAAGAATTAGGTGCTTTCTAAAACTGGGTTCTGCTTCATGGGCTAAATATATTTATTGCAAAGGAGTGATTTTTGGCTCCAGGACTCTCTTTTCTCATGTGCCACACATTTTTTCCCTAGAGGGTTCATTTATTTTTTTGCTTGGAGACTGTCTAGTTGGTCTTTGTTGATGCCTGGAAGTCCAGGCTTTCAAGACTACAGTGCTGGACAATCAGGATGCAGGGTCTCCCACTCTGACTCCCCTCCAAAGAGGGCATGGATGGAGGTCCAAAAGCAGTGGGGAGATGGGTTTTCTCTCATCATCTTAGCTATTCTTGGCGTTCACTTGCTTCAAGAGTCCGACTCTTTTCAACCTGTGGTGTGTGTGACTATTTCTGACCCTCAGTGTGTTCGTCTCCTTCTCTCTAGAGCTTGCTGCTCTGGTTTTCAGTGTTTTATCTTTGCGTTTTTATTTCAGCATGTCCTATGTCTGAGGTTCTTTACATGTCTACCGATCTGGGTCTCAAGTCTCTGAATCTTAATGTCATTCTCAGTGTTTCAACGCCCTACTCCCGAACCTCTTTCAGTTGAGTTCAGTCACTCAGTCGTGTCCCAGTCTTTGCAACCCCATGGACTGTAGCACACCAGGCCTCCCTGTCCATCACCAACTCCCGGAGTTTACTCAAACTCATGTCCATTGCGTCCCTTAGGCCATCCAAACATCTCATCCTCTGTTGTCCCCGTCTCCTCCTGCCCCCCCATCCCTCCCAGCATCAGGGTCTTTTCAAATAAGTCAGCTCTTCGCATCATGTGGCCAAAGTACTGGAGTTTCAGCTTCAGTCCTTCCAATGAATATTCCTTCCAATGAATATTCAGGACTGATTTCTTTTAGGATGGACTGGTTTGATCTCCTAGCAGTCTAAGGGGCTCTCAAGAGTCTTCTCCAACACCACAGTTCAAAAGCATCAATTCTTCGGCGCTCAGCTTTCTTTATAGTCCAACTCTCACATCCATATATGACCACTGGAAAAAACATAGCCTTGATTAGACGGACCTTTGCTGGCAAAGTGATGTCTCTGCTTTTTAATATGCTGTCTAGGTTGCCCGAACCTCTTACTCTGCTTTATATTTTTTCATAACACCATCACGACTAGAGTCTCCCGCCCAGTCTTCCTTGCGACTCATCCTTCCTTCTGTCCATCCACATCTCTCTCCGCTGAAAGGTAACTCTGGGGAGCCTGGACCTGCAGGATCACGGTAAGGAACACCCGTTGAATGAGCCTGTGTCCGACCAGCGGGCCCCGCCCGTCCCGGTCTCTCCCCTTGGCCTCAACCTCTGGGTTTCACACTTTCTCAGGATGCAAATGTCTTTCTCGGTCTTGGTCCCTCTTCCGGTTTCTATCCGGGAGTCGAGACCTCTTCACGTTCGTGTGGACCGCGCACGCGCAAAGGCCAGGTCCGAGCACACAGCTGGATGTGGCTGGGTCCGCCTTCCCAGCTCGGCGCGGCCTTCGGGTACGACGTCCGGGTCCCCAGCGTCTGGCTGGGGAAGTGGGGGGCGCCCGGGCGCCCCGCCCGCCCCGCCCCCAACTCTTCAAGCGTCTGTGGCCCCGCCGCGCCGGCCGCCATCGAGATAGACTTTTTAAAAATCAGAATTACTGGAATGGATGTAACTGTTTAAACAGATGTCATCCCCCCCAAAAACACCCATGCATTAAGTGAATCAGTTTATTTTCTTGGAGCAAATGTGGGAAATCCAAATGCCAAACAGTTAGAAAAACTTTACCAAAGACTGAAAATTACAATTGATAAGATGATGCAACAGTTCTTTGACCCCCACATAAGCTGGTTCTGTGGTAGGATAAAAAATGTTTTATAAGAGAAACCAAGTTTATAAAAATCGAGACTACTAATGAAAAACAGACTTCTGAGGTTTTAAATGATCTGATTTTCTGTTCTTCTTTTACTGTGTTTGGAAATGACAGCAGAAATCATGAAATATAAGCATAAAAGTAGTTCGGGATATTTCTAACCTCTATTACAAGACAATTACTGGTTGAGAGTTCTTTCTTAATAAACCAACATGATTCATCTTGCGTTTTCCTTGTCGTCTCCTTCACTATCGCCACATAGAATACTTTGTACCTGGTCCTTATCGGCTGCCACAAAAATGAACCATTTCGTGGGGAGCGCTGAGAGATAAAAATCTATTTGATAATGAGGTTATATCCCTAATTTTGTCAATTAAAAGTGGAAAGCTATAAATAATATAAGAAGAAAAACACAGCTGTGTGAATCTTGGCACAACAGGGTGAAACTATCCCTACCGTTTGCTTCTTTTCCCCACATCCCCCTTTCCAATGCATATAAATTCATTGCTCTGGTGGCTTCAATTTGGGCCCCAGTTTTGACTAAATCTAACAGCCCAAAGAAAAACACAGCTGAAACCACTGCCTGGTGGTTTAACTCACAGCCCCAAATGATAGGCTTCCAACAGAGCCCAGCAGGTTTTCAGCAAGAAGGCTTATGAATAGAGTTCATTTTGGAAAGTGAAGAGTTTGATAAAAAGTCAGAAACAGAGGCTTTACCATAGCTGTCTTAGGAGATTTTGCATAGCCCTACTAGAAAGAGACAAGGCAACATTCTAGTCCCCTACTGTAAGAAATACCTGTTAGATTTCTCTGGTGCTTTAAAACGGACTTAGTCTTTGTTCAAATGCTAAAACCACAAGGAAATGACAAATTCACATGCAAAACAAAGAGCTGAACTGTGCATATTTATTTCTTTCATTTGTATTTGATTTATTCTCATTCAGTTCTGAAGACCTGCGGGTCATCAGTCATTCCTGAACTAGTAAACCTAAAGCCTTTATGGGAATTTTGTCCTTGAGTCTGCCCTTCTCTATGTGGTTCCACTTTAGATTATCTCCTCATCAGCTGTGATCCAAGGATCTCCGAATATATATACATATATATATTCAAAGCTATCTAAACATAAGATAATCAGCTGAAATGTGGTTTTATTTAGAAACACTGCCGTTTTCAGAGATCTGATGGTAAATTCCTTCTGCAACTGTTAAAGATGGCACCAATATCATGATTAAGTCTCTAGAACACCTCAAAAAGAGGACTAAACTGTTTTCCTCTGTTGCTACTCCTCTGTGCAACAGAATTAATTTCTTCCTACAAAGCGGGGATAGAAAAAATTAAAAAGAATGCTGAGTGAAAATATAAATATACTTAGGATAATATCTCAGTTTTCTGCCAAAGTATATAAGCCATTTTATTAAATGGAGTGGAACATATAACTGAAACATACGCTGAGCATCCTTAATGGTGTTTATGAATAAAGATACAACAAGCTTTTATCAGAAATATTATTTCAGGAACTATACTGCCATAATTACACTCAAAAGGAAATTTTAAAAATTGAAAATTTTCAATATCTTAAAATTAAGAATTGGACAAGGAGCTATACTACTTTAGTTTTGACCAAAAGAAAGATATATATAACAACAAAAAAAAAGCAAAAACTGTGTCTTAGAGTAGGCAGGATTTAATATATCATCTTCATTGTGGAAAGGTAATTTCTCTAGATATAACATTCTGGGTTGACTATTTTAAATGTTTACCATCTGATTCCATCGTTTTATTGTTTTGGTCTACCTTACTGCTTTTTGAAGACTTTTTTTCTCAACTGGCTGCTTTTAAGATTTTCTCTTTTATATTTGGCCATCAGAAGCATTGCTATCGTAAGTCTAAACACAATTTTCCTTTTTCTCCTTTTGGTTTTCTTGTTTCTGTCTAGGGGTTTGTTAAGTGCCTTATATCAATGTCATCTGTTTTTTAATCCTTGATCATTATCTCTTCCATTTTCTCCCTCTTCTACTTCTGGGACTCCAATTACCCTTATTTTACACATTTTTGACTGTATCTCAGTTTTCAGTTATTCTCTGTTCTGTTTTTTCCATTCTTTTTTTTTTTTTCCTTTGTGTACTTTAGTTTGGATAACTCTACTGAGCTGTCTCCTGTTTCATTAACTTATTTGTATCTTCTGCTAGATTCAACATGCCCTTAATCCATTGGATTTTAAATTGAGATCTTATCTGTTGAAATTCATGAAGTTGCTTCTTTTCATGGATTCTATTTCTATGTTAAAATTATTTATCTTTAAATCTATTTTGTCCCCTTCTATTTTCATTGAATGTATTAATCATAGTCTTAGATTGTGAACTTCAATATGTGAATCACCTATGAGTTGGCTTCTACATTCTCATATTCTCTTAGTTATTATTCTCTTTTTTAATCTAGTAATTTTTATTGAATACTGGACATTTGTATTTAAGAAATTTAGAGGCTCCAAGATGTTTAAAAATATTTTTTAACATGTTCAAAGTATTCATCTTTTTCTCTTCTAGGCAGATAGAGTAGCAGACTGATCACTTAATCCAATCATAAACTAAGCTGAGGCCAGATTTTAGGTTTGGTTCAGCTCAATTTTCCTATGCTTTCTGTTGGTTCTTGTCTTTTCAACCAGAAGTCTGCAGGTCTTTGTCTCTTCGGAATTTATGTTCTATGTTTAAGAGGTTTTTGAATTATTTACTCACTATGCTTTTTAACTTCAAAATCTCTCAAATGTTTTAAGGGGAAGACAAATTGTATGCTTGAAGTCCCCCAAGTCTTCAATTTTGTTAGTCTCACATAGTTGCCAAAATATCCTCTAGATTTTCTGTTCTCCTGCAGTGGCACTTTGTCGTCGTTGCTTTAGTTGCTAAGTTGTGTCTGACTGGATGATCCTATGGACTGTAGCCCACCACGCTCATGGGATCTCCCAGGCAAGAATACTGGAGTGGGTTGCCATTTCCTTTTCCGGGAGATCTTCCCGACCCAGGGATCAAATCCTCATCTCCTGCCTGGCAGGAGGTCTCTTCACCACTGAGCCACCTGGGAAGCCTGCAGTTGCACTTTGCCAGGGATCAAATATGACTTGTCAGCTTCTCATTCTGAAATGTTTCTGATCTCCATAGTTTTCTTTGGTTCTGAGGTCTTGTTGCCTTCTATAATTTATCTTGCTTTTCTAATTTTGGTAAGTTAAATCACTGGCCTGCCATGAACTGGCTCATATGACCCCAAGCAAAACGTCACATTTAATATTAAGACAATTTTCACACCCCCCCCCCGGCCCCATTCCTTGTTTCCTTTCCTAGTTCTGTAACTATCCCATGTAATTTCTACCCAGTCAGTCTTTCAGTAATCATTTCCTCACAGCTCAGGCTCTCAGTGGTCATGTGCTTGGTCTTAATGCTTGGTTTTATGAAAGCTGATCATCATCACCTATTCATATGACCCTGTGAGTTTATACCGTACCTTGAAATCCTAATTCTAGTCTTTAGGACTAAACTGCCTCTCAGAATCCCACTCCATCTGCTGACTACTGTTTCAGTTTAGTCTTTCGGATGCAAAATTGCTACATCTACCACTCACTACTGACTCTTTAAGTCTTTGCTTGTGCATATGTTGACTCTTAACAGCATCTTGTGACTAACTGCTCAGATGCCACCCTTACCTGGTTCTCTGATGGGAGTATCATATCCTAGCATTCACTGATCTCATAGTCAATTTAAATTATTTTATTCTTCTAGACCCTTGCCAAAATAAATAATAGTATTGCTTCACTTAGTAATATCTGGCCACTTCTCATCCATAAACCAGTACTTACATATTTTTTCAATAAAAGTAGTATATAAATCAACTGCAAAGTTAACAGAAAATTTTAAAAAAAGCATCTTAATATTGAAGATTCTTTTCTACTTTATTTATCAATTTGGGTATGCTTTACTTGCCTATCTTGGAGCTCAAGGACATACCTGACTAAAATTTATACCAAACTGTATTATAGCAGCCAAACATGTTTTCTTGACTAAAAGGAAGAGAATCAAAAACATTCTGAATGTTTCAGAGATGCTTCCCATAGAGAAGGAAATATATTCTGCTTTTAAACAAAAATAAGACCATAACTAAAGCCTCTCATAATTCAGTAAAACATGAGGTCAGATGTGAAAATAAAGCTATCTTTGCCTGAATACTTTGAATTTTACTGAGTAAATTGATGAGGAAAGATGCAGCATTTGTTTCAAGCACTAGCTCAAATGGATAGAAAAATAAATGGAGAAAGAGTATGTGCATGATTGAGATTTAGTTTCCAATGATATTCATAATTTTTGTGCAAAGTGTGTTAATAATGTCTCCTGAAGGAAGAAAGAATAATTTAGACACTGTCTAGAATATAAAGGCTGTGATATTATAGTGTTTACTTTCTTGTTAGTAGATTAAGGGAAATGAAGAGGTGAAGAATCAACCTCTAGTAATAGTAATGATGGCAACTGGAATACTGTGGTTTAATGAGGGACTTTTTCAGTGCAGAGATTGTTGTATTAGTTGCTAAGTCGTCTGGCTCTTTAGCAACCCCATGGACTATAGCCCACCAGGCTCCTCTGCCCATGTGATATCCTAGGCAAGAATACTACAGTGGCTACCATTTCCTTCTCCAGGGGATCTTCCCAACCTGAGGATTGAACCTGAATCTTCTGCATTGGCAGGTGAACTCTTTACCACTGAGCCACCAGGGAAGCCCTCATGGCAGAGCTATGTGATTGCAGCCATGACATTAAAAGACGCTTACTCCTTGGAAGGAAAGTTATGACCTACCTAGACAGAGTATTAAAAAGCAGAGACATTACTTTGCCAACAAAAGTCCGTCTAGTCAAGGCTATAGTTTTTCCAGTAGTCATGTATGGATGTGAGAGTTGGACTATAAAGAAAGCTGAGCACCAAAGAATTGATGCCTTTGAACTGTGGTGTTGGAGAAGACTCTTGAGAGTCCCTTGGACTACAAGGAGATCCAACCAGTCCATCCTAAAGGAGATCAGTCCTGGGTGTTCATTGGAAGGACTGATGCTGAAGCTGAAACTCCAATACTTTGGCCACCTGATGCGAAGAGCTGACTCATTTGAAAAGACCCTGATGTTGAGAAAGATTGAGGGCAGGAGGAGAAGGGGATGACAGAGGATGAGATGGTTGGATGGCATCACCGACTCAATGGACATGGGTTTGGGTGGACTCCGGGAGTTGGTGATGGACACGGAGGCCTGGCATGCTGTGGTTCATGGGGTCTCAAAGAGTCGGATACGACTGAGCAACTGAACTGAACTGATAAGGGAAAATGGTAATATTCTTAAGGGTTAGTCCTCAGGTTTTTTTTTTTTTTTTGACAACTAAATATCACAGCCACAATAGCTGTAGTATTTCCACTGTTGGACACTTTAAAAATAAAAATCAGTCAACAAATTATCATCCATGCTTCTTAAACTTCACCACAGTACAATCGCTCAGTGGTGTCCGACCCTTTGTGACTCCATGGACATGTCAGGCTTCCCTGTCCTTCACCATCTCCTGGGGCTTGCTCAAACTCATGTCCATTGAGTCAGTGATGCCATTCAACCATCTCATCCTCTGCTGTCCCCTTCTTCTCCTGCCTTCAATCTTTCCCAGCATCAGGGTCTTTTCCAATGAGTCAGTTCTTCACATCAGGTGGCAAAAGTACTGGATTAATTAGAACAGCTGCCAAATGAGTGAACTAGGAAAAAAGTAATACATATGAATCTTAAATAAAATATGTTTCCTTTTTTTTTTTTTGATACTTCCCCCAAATTCAAAATAGGGAAGAAATAGAAGTTAGTTTGGAATCATGCATAACAAGCTTTTCTTTACTGTTTCCCCCATCTCATTTAACTGTAGTACAATAATAAAATCATGAAACTGACTTTCTTACAAATTGTGTTTATGCCATTTTTATCTTGTGTAGATTCCTGCTACTACAACTTAGAAATGGACTTATTGCATGACCATAAAGATCTCCCTCTTGCTACAGCTTTATAGTGATACTCACCCCTTTCTCTCCCATGATCCCCAATCCCTAGCAACAACTAATCTGTTCTCTATCTCTACAATTCTGTCATTCAAGAATAGTACATAAATTGAATCATACAGTCTGTGACCTTTTGAAACTGATTTTTTTCACTCCACATACTGCACATATATCATATATAATTTGGTCATTTTGATTTTTTATCCACTGTGCCCATCTCTGTCTTTGAATTACTATGTTTAGGTCAGTTAAATTTAATGTAATTATTCATAAATTAGGGCTTAGTTTTTATTTTCTGTCTTCTCTTCATTTTTTCTTTTTTATATCTTTCTGTAATTTAGTGATTTTTGAGTGTATATCCCAGTAAAGATTTTTTTAGTGATTGCTCTACTATATATAAACAATTGATCACAGTTTCCTGGTGCCAATATTTTAACAGCTTTAGTGAATAGAAACTATTTCTCTTTAAGTCTCTCCTTTCTCTAATTTAAAATATGATTTTCTTAAGTATTTTGTCTACACACACTGAGAAGAATATCAGGTAATGTTCTTTTCAATTACATTACCTACTGTCCAATAATAACTATCTGGGGTTCTTCAAATCACATATAGAATTCTGACAGTAATAACAAAAATATTTTCGGGGTAATTTGTGTTTGTATTTAATATTTTTATTTTTTTTTCCTCTAAGTTTTTGTTGATAGTTTTTAAAGAAGAGTTTTGGATTTACAGGAAAATTGAAGAGGGGTCCTCCAATATTAACATCTTACATTAGTCATGAAAGTGTAACACAGTTATAATTAACAACCCAATATTAATATAGTGTTATTAACCGAAGTTCAAAGTTTTTTAGACTTCCTTAAGTTTCTAACCCAATTCCCCTTTTCAGTTCTAGGTTGTCATCTAGGATACTCCATTATATTTAGTTATCAAGTCTCGTAGGCTCTTCTTGGCTATGATAGTCTCTGAGATTTCCCTTATTTTTATGACTATATTAGAGTAGAGAAACAGAATCAATAGAAAGAGATTTATTATGAGGGGCTGCTTAAATGATTATAGAGGCTGAGAAGTCTCATAATCTATCATCTGCAAGTTAGAGTCTCAGAAAGCCAATAGTATAGCTCCAGTCCAAATCTAATGGCCTAAGAACTAGAGAGCTCAATAATGTAAGTTCTAGTTCATGTCCAAATTTCCAATGGACTCAAACCAGGACTCAAGCCATCAGCTTCCCTGTTCTTAGGTTTTCATATTTGGATTTAGTTTTTCTTTTTCTTCTAGTTTCTTCAGTCATAAAGTTAGATTGTTGATTTGAAATCTTTCTTGATTTTAGTGAGCAGTTAGAGCTATACATTTTCCTCTTATCCCTGCTATCATTGTGTCCCTTAAGTTATGGTACATTGTGTTTATGATTTCTTCTTTGATTTACTGGTTGTTTAAAAGTGTGTTGTTTAGCAATAAATGCTGGAGAGGGTGTGGAGAAAAGGGAACCCTCTTACACTGTTGGTGGGAATGCAAACTAGTACAGCCACTATGGAGAACAGTGTGGAGATTCCTTAAAAAACTGGAAATTGAACTGCCATATGACCCAGCAATCCCACTTCTGGGCATACACACTGAGGAAACCAGATCTGAAAGAGACACGTGCACCCCAATGTTCATCGCAGCACTGTTTATAATAGCCAGGATATGGAAGCAACCTAGATGCCCATCAGCAGACGAATGGATAAGGAAGCTGTGGTACATATACACCATGGAATATTACTCAGCTGTTAAAAAGAATTCATTTGAACCAGTCCTAATGAGATGGATGAAACTGGAGCCCCTTATACAGAGTGAAGTAAGCCAGAAAGATAAAGACCAATACAGTATACTAACACATATATATGGAATTTAAAAAGATGGTAACGACAACCCTATATGCAAAACAGAAAAAGAGACACAGGTGTACAGAACAGACTTTGGGACTCTGTGGGAGAAGGCAAGGGTGGGATGTTCTGAGAGAATAGCATTGAAATAAGTATACTATCAAGGGTGAAACAGATCACCAGCCCAGGTTGGATGCATGAGACAAGTGCTCAGGGCTGGTGCACTGGGAAGACCCAGAGGGATGGGATGGAGAGGGAGGTGGGAGGGGGGATCGGGATGGGGAACACATGTAACTCCATGGCTGATTCATGTCAATGTATGGCAAAAACCACTACAATATTGTAAAGTAATTAGCCTCCAACTAATAAAAATAAATGAAAAAAAAAGTGTGTTGTTTAATTTCTATAAATTTGTGAATTTCCAGTTTTATCACTGTTATTGATTTCTAACTTCATCTCATTGTGGCTGGAGAAGTCACTTTAGGATACAGTTATTAAGGCTTAATCTGTGGCCTTACAAATGGTCGGGGAAGTCCAGGTGGCTCAGTGGTAAAGAATCCCCCTGCCATTGCAGGTGATGTGAGTTTGGTCCCTGGGTCAGAAAGATTCCCCTGGAAAAGAAAATGGCAACCCACTCCAGTATTCTTGCCTGGGAAATCCCATGAATGGAGTAGCCTGGCAGGCTGTAGTCTGCCTGTGATCCAACTCATGGATCACAAAGAGGTGGACATGACTTAGCAACTAAATAACAACAACACATGGTCTATCCTGGAAAAAGGTCCCATGTGCACTTGAGAAGACTATGTATGCAATTGTAATTGGTAGAATCTTTTGTATATATCCATTAGATCTAGTCATTATGCTGTTTAAATCTTATGTTTCTCTATATCTTCTTAGTTTCTCTATGCATTACTGAGAGTAAGGTATTGAAGTTTCCAACTATTACTGAAGAACAGTCTATTTGTCCTTTTAATTCTGTCAGTTTTGCCTCAGATGCTTTGATGGTCTGCTGTATATATATAAATATATATTATATATTATTATATACATTATATTATTATATATTGTTATATATAAATATATATATTTTTATATGTATATAAAAGATATAAAAATGTTTATAACTTTCACATCTTCTTTCTGTATCTTTTCTTAGTATATAATGCCCTTCTTTGTCTCTCATAACTTTTTTGTTTACTTGAAATCTATTTTGTCTGATATAAGTATAGTCAGTCTGATCTCTTTGGATTTCTATTTGCATATAATTTTTTTTTCTATTCTTTGACTTTTATCTTATTTATATATTTGGGTCTAAAGTGGGTCTCTTGTAGGCAGCAAAGAGTTGGATCATATGTACTCATCTAGTTTATTACTCTTGGTCTTTTGGAGATTTTAATCTATTTACATTTAAAGCAGTTAATAATAAGGAAAGACTTCCTCCTGTATTTTTGCTGTGTGTTACCTATATGCCTTATGATTTTTCTGTCCCTTATTTCCTGAATTATCTTTTTATGTTTAATTTTTTATAGTGAACTGTTTATATTTCCTTTTCATTTCCTTTTGCTTACATTCTATAGCTGTTTTCTTTGTAGTTATGATGGAGATTAAATTTAGAGTCCTAAAGTTACAATACTTTAATTTGAATTTACACTAGCTTAACTTCAACACAAACATACAAACACTTTCTTTTTTTACAGCTCTGTCCCCACCCCTTTTGGTTATTGAGATCACAAAATTACATCCTTATACACTATGTGCCCCAAAGCATAAACTAATAATTCTTTAAATTCACCAGTCTCTTAAATTATCTAGACAGCAAACTAGAATTACAAACCAAAGTTACAATTATACTAGCTTTTAGACTTTCTTTGATGAATATCTCATTCATATACAAATCCTGGCATCAGTCTTTCAGCTTTGGGACTAATTTATAAGTGAGGAAAAGTCAACTGGGTCTAGAAGCCAAGAGGCAGAATCCATGCAAAGCAGGTGAGGAGACGGGAAAGAAACCCCGCCCAGAACGTCCCCCCTCTGTGGAAGGGAAGTATGTGAACACCTTTTTCTCCTCTCTCTGCTTCATGACAACTCTTTATTACACAGACTATTTGGAAGTTGCCCTAGAAGTGTCATAGAAATATTTCTGACAAAGTGACTGATTCTTTCCAGGAGCATATAGGAAAGAGAGGGCTGCCTCTCTTAGAGTCAGGATTGGGCTCAGTGGAAAAGTAGGTTTGTTCTGCTTATAGGTGAACAAGGAAAACTGACAGAGGCTACGACTGAGTGACTGAACTGAACTGAACTGATCAGTCAATACACAGTACTGCAAAATCCATGAGGAGAGGTTATTTGTGCCTTAACACTGTGATGTTCATGATGCCAACAGCTGGTCTGAGGCATTTCCCTGGTCCTCCTTCTGGATTGCTGGTGGGCAATTTGGGATTTCAGTGTGGTTATTTTTTTATTGCCTTTTTTAAACCTTTGGGAGAGGGTTATCTCAGAAGGCAACGTTTCTTTCTGCATCTCGCTTCCCTCTCAGCCACTAGACTAAGTCATGGATATTGTATAAACATGAGAAAATGATTAATTCATTCTGTTCCATGTTATTGAAAATTTAATGTGCATATTATAAGAAAACATATCTAAATTGCACCTACTTCTCTTGCAGAAATAGATGACAAGAAGGTGACCAACACACAAGCAGAAGTAAGTTTTCTTCTATTTTGTGTTAAATATATGTCCAATCCAATCAACTAAAAACACAACCAGCTCAATTTGATTGTGATACAAAATATGATATCAATATAACTGTGTTGTATAAACTATTTAATTTGCTTTTCCTGACTGGATAAACAGTAAAATGGTGTCATTAAATTGTGACCTCTACCTTTGATTCTCCACCTATGAAATACTAACTCCTGGAAAAACCTCTAAAATAAACTACTGATTTTAGAGTAAAGATATGGTATTGATAATTTCAGTTTAGTGACTGGTGATTGCCTTGAGAACCCCATGAACAGTATGAAAAGGCAAAAACATAGGACACTGAAAGATGAACTCCCCAGGTCGGTAGGTACCCAATATGCTACTGGAGATTAGTGGAGAAATAACTCCAGAAAGAATGAAGGGATGGAACCAAAGCAAAAACAATACCCAGTTGTGGATGTGACAGGTGATAGAAGCAAGGTCCGATGCTGTAAAGAGCAATATTGCAGAGGAACCTGGAATGTTAGGTCCATGAATCAAGGCAAATTGGAAATGGTCAAACAGGAGATGGCAAGAGTGAACGTCGACATTCTAGGAATCAGCGAACTAAGATGGACTGGAATGGGTGAATTTAACTCAAATGACCATTATATCTACTATTGTGGGCAGGAATCCCTTAGAAGACATGGAGTAGCCATCATGGTTAACAACAGTCCGAACTGCAGTACTTGGATGCAATCTCAAAAATGAAAGAATGATCTCTGTTTGTTTCCAAGGCAAACCATTCAATATCACGGTAATCCAAGCCTATGCCCCAACCAGTAACACTGAAGAAGCTGAGTCAAACGGTTCTATGAAGACCTACAAGACCTTTCAGAACTAACAGCTAAAAAAGATGTCCTTTTCATTATAGGGGACTGGAATGCAAAAGTAGGAAGTCAAGAAACACCTGGAGTAACAGGCAAATTTGGCCTTGGAGTACAGAATGAAGCAGGGCAAAGGCTAACAGAGTTTTGCCAAGAGAATGCACTGGTCAAAGCAAACACCCTCTTGCAACAACACAAGAGAAGACTCTACACATGGACATCACCAGATGGTCAACACCAAAATCAGATTGATTATATTCTTTGCAGCCAAAGATGGAGAAGCTGTATACAGTCAGGAAAAACAAGATTAGGAGCTGACTGTGGCTCAGATCATGAACTTCTTATTGCCAAATTCAGACTTAAATTGAAGAAAGTAGAGAAAACCACTAGCCCATTCAGGTATGACCTAAATCAAATCCCTTATGACTATACAGTAGTAGTGAGAAATAGGTTTAAGGGACTAGATCTGGTAGACAGACAGCCTGATGAACTATGGACGGAGGTTCGTGACACTGAATAGGAGACAGGGATAAGACCATCCCCAGGGAAAAGGAAAGCAAAAAGGAAAACGGCTGTCTGAGGAGGCCTTACAAATAGCTGTGAAAAGAAGAGAAGCGAAAAGCAAAGGAGAAAAGTAAAGATATTCCCATCTGAATGCAAGGAGAATAGCCAGGAGAGATAAAAAAGCCTTCCTCAGTGCAAAGAAATAGAGGAAAACAACAGAATGGGAAAGACTAGAGATCTCTTCAAGAAAATTAGAGATACCAAGGGAACATTTCATGCAAAGATGGGCTCGATAAAGGACAGAAATGGTATGGACCTAACAGAAGCAAAAGATAATAAGAAGAGGTGGCAAGAATACACAGAAGAACTGTACAAAAAAGATCTTCATGACCCAGATAATTGCAATGGTGTGATCACTCACCTAGAGCCAGACATCTTGGAATGTGAAGTCAAGTGGGCCTTAGAAAGCATCTCTACGAACATAGCTAGTGGAGGTGATGGCATTCCAGTTGAGCTATTTCAAATCCTGAAAGATGATGCTGTGAAAGTGCTGCACTCAATATGCCAGCAAATTGTCCTCAGGACTGGAAAAGGTCAGTTTTCATTCCAACTTCAAAGAAAGGCAATCCCAAAGAATGCTCGAACTACTGCACAATTGCACTCATCTCACACGCTAGTAAAGTAATGTTCAAAATTCTCCAAGCCAGGCTTTAGCAATACGTGAACCGTGAACTTCCAGATGTTCAAACTGGTTTTAGGAAAAGCAGAGGAACCAGAGATCAAATTGCCAACATCCACTGGATCACAGAAAAAGCAGGAGAGTTCCAGAAAAACATCTACTTCTGCTTTATTGACTATGCCAAAGTCTTTGACTGTGTGAATCACAATAAGCTGTGGAAAATTCTGAAAGAGATGGGAATAGCAGACCACCTGACCTACCTCTTGAGAAACCTGTATGCAGGTCAGGAAGCAACAGTTAGAACTGGACATGGAACAACAGACTGGTTCCAAATAGGAAAAGGAGTACGTCAAGGCTGTATATTGTCCCCCTGCTTATTTAACTTATATGCAGAATACATCATGAGAAATGCTGGGCTGGAAGAAGCAGAAGCTGGAATCAAGATTGCTGGGAGAAATATCAATAACCTCAGATATGCAGATGAAACCACCCTTATGGCAGAAAGTGAAGAGGATTTAAACAGCCTTTTGATGAAAGTGAAAGAGGAGAGTGAAAAAGTTGGCTTAAATCTCAACATTCAGAAAACTAAGATCATGGCATTTGGTCCCATCAGTTCATTGGAAATAGATGGGGAGACAGTGGAAACAGTGTCAGACTTTATTTTGGGGGGCTCCAAAATCACTGCAGATGGTGATTGCAGCCATGAAATTAAAAGACGCTTACTCCTTGGAAGGAAAATTATGACCAACCTAGATAGCATATTTAAAAGCAGACACATTACTTTGCCAACAAAGGTCCATCTTAGTCAAGGCTATAGTCTTTCCAGTAGTCATGTATGGATGTGAGAGTTGGACAGTGAAGAAAGCTGAGCACCGAAGAATTGATGCTTTTGAACTGTGGTGTTGGAGAAGACTCTTGAGAGTCCCTTGGACTGCAAGGAGATCCAACCAGTCCATCCTAAAGTGGTCAGTCCTGGGTGTTCATTAGAAGGACTGATGCTGAAGCTGAACTCCAATAATTTGGCCACCTGATGCGAAGAGCTGACTCATTGGAAAAGAGCCTGATGTTGGCAGGAACTGGGGGCAGGAGAAGAAGGGGACGACAGAGGATGAGATGGCTGGATGGCATCATCGACTTGATGGACATGAGTTTGAGTAAACTCTGGGAGTTGATGATGGACAGGGAAGCCTGGCGTGCTGCGATTCATGGGGTCACAAAGAGTCAGACACGACTGAGTGACTGAACTGAACTGTACTGAAGTTGTGTGTGACCGTCACAGGTTGGGGCAGCCAGTGTTGGAATCCTGGAACAAGAAGTTGGAGGACAGACATCTCTTAAGGGTTCTCTGATGTGTGGAACCAAGAGCAGACCCTGAAGCCAGAGGCTCCACACACACATGCAGGAGTTCAGGTTGAAAATATGAACCAGGGGAGGCTAGCATAGCTGATAACAAAGGATATACAAAATACAAGAGAATGAGCAAATGTGTGTCCATAAATGGAATAAATATTGAATAGCATTCATGAAGACTTAGTAATCAATGGCCACATGAGTAGGCATACAGCAATGTGGAAAGAATAAAATACCAGAAAGTATCTCTCAAGATGTTTCTAAAAATTTAATGATATTGTAAACATGAAACGGTTTGAAAACTAAATTCTTACATAAAAATAGTTTTTATTACTTAATAAACTTTACTAAACAAACCAACTTTTATGTAGAATTAATTTTCTACTTCATCTTTGAATATGTATTTGGGAATAAATATATAATAAAACTGGAAGTGAATGCTTCTTAAAATCAACCAGATGTAACAGAATACAGTAGAGGTACAACAGAAGTCTCAGTCAACCACACATTTATACTAATGTAGAGCTGCCCTGCTTGCATCTGTGCATAATAGACATATCAAAACTCTCTATTCTGGGGAAATTTGCTTGTACCATTTGCTTTGGTTGATATGGATTCAGTAGCTATTTGGTTGAATTTTTTAGTTTTTAAGAGATTGTTTTTGCATCCTCTGAATACCAGTATCTTGATGACTCCTTTGAGGGCAATTAAGCTTTAGTACGTGTGAGTAAAGATGCCTAAAGCTCTATTTACTGTGAAACAGTTTCCAGTATTTTTCAGACTCTGTACATTATGTTCTTTCTAATATGGATGGAAAGCCTAGAACAATCCTCAGAAAGTATCTTGCAATTATTTATACTCAAACTTTTTAAAGCAAAAATAAATGCTCCAGACATGAAAACTCCAGCCTTTGCCACACTGAAATATAAGTAGATGCACTGTTAAAAAGGAGTTTTTGATATAACCTGATTGAAGTATAGACCACATATATATAATTTATTATAATGAATAATGGTTTATACATATATACATATCTATATCTATCTATATGTCTATCTCCATCTAAACTTTAAAACTTTGGCCCTGAAAAGTATTCCAATTTGTATCATTTTTAGTGCAAAAAATTCTTTTCCAATAAATTAATTCTGATCCAAAGTGCTTAAGTAAGAGTGTTAAGTATCAGTTTTGTTATGAAAGATCTTTTCAACATATGAAGGAAAAGTACCTCAACACTGTAATTTCAAGTAAGTGGAGCTATTAGATTGAACACCTCAATTCCATAGGGTTATAGATTGGTATTACTTAACAAAGACTCTCATTAACCCTCCAGAACCATTAACAATCCTAACGACAGATATAATTATACCTTGGTCATAGTTTTGGAGTGTATTTTGTCCTGGCATTTATGTTTGTCTTTAAAATACAAAGGATTAGTAGTAGTTTTCAAAGGGCTAATGGCATTGTACTTTTTATCCAAATATAAGACTTTGCCTTTTTTTCTTTATCCAGTCACAGAATGCAACCCCTAAGCAAAGGAAGCAGAGCGTGTACACACCACCCACCATGAAAGGTACTGTCCAGGTACTGTTTCGGGTTCTTGTGAGTGCTAAGTTCATGGGTGACAGGCATTCTGCTCTCAGGCACCTTATACCTGCTTAAAAGCTACATCTAATGTCACCTCTACAACTTGGTAACGTGACTTTCAGTTTAACCAAGAGTGAAATGGTTGAAGAAGGAATAACTAGATATGTCTCAAAATCTTAGTCTGGACATTCAGATTTTCCAGAATAATGACAAAAGCTTTCTTTTACCTTTTCTCGCATGTTTTCCTTGCAGAGATTTTTCTAGAACCCCTAATTGCTCTTGCCGATGTTCGCAGATAATTATCTTTTTTTTTTCCCCTAGGCGTAAGTAAAGTATTTCTTTAATTTTGGACAGATACAGTGTAAAGTGTTGCTTCATTGTCCTGTGTCAGAAGCAGCTCTAAGAAATCAAATCAAACAACTATTAGCTGTACATATAACAGCTGCTGAAATAACAACTAAGAAGGCTAGCTCAGATTCTGGCATTCTCCCAGAGTTTCTACCCCTCCCTTCCAAATTAGAACTGCTAAAAGAACATCTAAGTGTATCAGAATTTTGACCAACATCAATTTCAAGGAAGGCTTCTCTTTTTCCTCCCACAAGAGTATCCCTGACCTGGGAGAGTGTGTCCCATCCACCAGGTCATGTTCCAGCCTGGCTCTTGGGCCGCTGGCCCAGGGGCTCATCATGCAGTCGTCCAACTTTGTTTCAACTACAAGAGAGGCCAGCTGAGCAGCTTACTCTGGAGTCTAGAGAGATGTCTAAATTGGGAGTGAAATTTTCCACTCTGTATTCTCTCTAGATTTGGGGCCTTTTCAGAGAGGTGGGATATAAATGGACACATTAATAGCTACTTTCCATAAACTTCCTTCCTGAGCAGCTATAAAATATCATGTTTGCTTGTTCGTGAGACTACAGTAAATAATGCGATCAGTATTACAGTTCATTTCAGGGTAATTATTGAGGCTATCAGGCTTCCTTCTCTCAAGATCAGTGTAATCATTTTTGAAGATACTTTGCCTATTGTAAGCCATCTTGTACTTTTAAGACACGACAGTTTTGGCATGAATGGGCCCCAATGAAAGATATATGTTCACTCATTTAATGATTTCCTCTGTTCTATTTTGGGTTAGTTTAACTAAATAAAGACTGTTCTCATGTCCTTAGGGAATAATAGCATTATTTTTAAAGGAAAATCTTAAAATCAAATCCCAAGGGCCCATAGTTTTCATTATATTTAGCTCTCTAATATCATAAGAATGTGGGACCCTAACATTTAAGGAAATTAGTCATATTGTACATATTTTACACATATGATAATCATTTTTGGTCATGAGTTAAAAACTTCAGAAAGCACAGAAATTCCTTCATGAGGCTATTGGGGTATAGCCACTTAGGTCCTCATTTATTACCTATAAATACTTAGGAGAGTCTCCTGCTTCTGATAAAAGAGAAATCAGTCCACTTGTCCCTTTAGAGATAGAAATGAATATTTCAGGACAGAATTAAGCAATAGTAACATATGGTGCATTTTGAGCACATTAAGAAACTTCAATCATAAGAAAGATGAATTAGTAAAGGAAATGTTACTGAAATGCAAAGTCAATAATACAATTGCTCTGAAATGTATAATTCTTCAAATTGCAGTGGAATATGCAACTGTTGAGTGTAAAAATATTTGCTGGGAGAGCAAAGTAGTACCAGGAGTGATTAATAGCCCTGAAAAAATCACTCTGACCAAATGGCCAACTAGGGTTTCATAAATGACCCAGTGAGTAGCTAGTTAGTAAAACAAAACAAACTAGCCAGATTCCTTCCTTCTCTCATACTAGGTTCTGAGGAGTTACTGGATACAGAGGCCAAAGTGACAGGAGCGAGATGCTACATCTCCCAAATGTCATTGCAATTAATGCCCAGATAGACTCATCTCCCAGGTCCTATATTCATTTATTTTCCCCCCTTTCAATTACTATGGTATTTATGGCCCCACCAGGTTTCTGGAAACAGAGACATGTCCAGGTTACCTCTTATGATGAAAGTTCTATATGAAAGTTCAGAGGTGGGCAGAGGTAAGAAATAGAGCAGAAAAAACCATTTTAAACAGGTACGCTGTCAGGAATGATAGACTAATGACCTCCAAATTTATATCTGCAGGCAGAATGTATCTCCTGAACCTCAGACTTTCTAACTAGCTACCAATTTTTTTCACTTGAATGAATGACACTTATTGAAACTTCTCAAATTTAACACATCCAAAACCAAACTCATTGGTTCTTTTTTGGGTTTTCCCCATCTCAATAAATCTTATGCAGCCGTCAAAAACAAAAACCTTTGCATAATCCTTGACTACTCCCCATTACCAAACCATCATCTTACCTGTGTTAGTGCTGATTTCAAGATGCACTCCTGCTCTGTTTTCTATATCTTCCATTGCCACTACCTTGTGTGACCACCATTATTTCTTGCCTTGGCTGCTGAAGTAGCCTACCTACTACTCTCCTGTTTCTGCTCCTGACCCTCTACAGTCTAATCTCTACACACAAACCAGAGTAATTCCTCTAACTCACAAATATGATCATGCTACCCCCTCGATCAAATCCTCAAAAACTTCCTGTCACATTCAGAATACAATGAAAAATCCAATCATGGCTTACAACTCCCTGAATGAGCTGCACTGGTCTTTCTCCTTGATCTTATCTCCTTTCACCTTGCCCCTGTTCACATTAGGGATCAATGTCATGGACTTTTTCATTATTTATAAACACCTCAAACACACTTTCATATCAGAACATTTGTGCTTTCCACATTTTTTGCTTGAGAAACTCTTTACCCAGTGGCCTCACAGATGGCTCAGCTACGGTTCCCTCCTCAGAAAGGTCTTTCTTTCTCAATAACTGCCCCTCCTACCATTGCTATCTACATCCTTACAGCACTACCTCAATTTTTTCCATGGCCCTAATCAGTAGGTACCAATGAGATGTCTATGACAACAGTCTTGTTCATTTGATGTTCCCAGCATCTAGCACAGTTCCTGGAACTAAACAGGTGCTCAATAAAAACTTGTTGAATAACCATAATGAATTGGGGAATTCAGCCACATTGCCATCTGCTCAGAAGAGGATGTCCCTTAAACCTTGTCCTACTAATTGTCATACTTGTGACTCTGCTTCTGCTTCTCTTTGCTTTTCACTCTCTGGTTGATCCCCTTCACCCTCTTGGTAAGTTCTTACTTCTCCATATGCTTCTGTTTTTCTATTTTTGCTTTTCCCCACTTCCCTTCTGTCTGGTCAAAAAGAAAATCTGATTTGGAAAATTAGTTACCATCAAGAATTATGCATCAATTTTCCTGGATTCTTAACAAAGGTTATCTCATGGACCACTGGAATGATTAAGTGATTGCCTCTGACTAAAACCTGATTCTTCCAACAATTAGTTTGTGGCCAAGATGGCAGCATCATAGGAAACAAACTTGGCAATGTAAATAGAAGAATCTGGATATGGTTTTCTTCCTTTAGAGATGTTTCATGATTAGATCAGAATATTGACTCTAAGAAAATAATAGCAGATTTAGCTCTTGGTCTTGCCACCTTTCTAGACACAACATTATAGTCATTCTAAGTTGTCAAGCTTAAAGAGAAACTGGTACAATTATCTAATGATGTATTGAATATCACTTCCATTTTTCCCACTGCATCTAACCTCAGAGTATTAGATTGGCTATGTTCTTTTGAAGGTTCTATTAACAATATATTAGACTTGGGTAATAGCCAGATAATCAAAAGTTCCAGGTGATTTTGCTGTAGCAAGTCTAAAAACTGACCAGACTCCAGATATTCAATCACCTATGTAACATGTCTTTCTTATGTCACAGGAAGAAATCTTATGGAGATCAAATATCATGAGATCAAAATTAGCTTGTTAAAAAAACAGCAAGTCAATTTGTCCTTCAATATTCCCCTTCCCAGGGAGGTGCTTATTCCTGAGTTCTGGGAGTCTCTAATGACTCTCTCCCTCTCCTTCACTCTCTTCATTAGTGGGGCACCAGGTCTTGTGAAGTGCACCCCATTAGTATCTCTCCCAACCTTCGCCTCCTCTCCTTTATCGCCAATGCGACAATAACAATTCAAATTTCATTTCTTGTATATAAAAGGTTAATCTCCATACAGTCTCTCATCTCTACTTCCCATTTGTTTTCTACACTGTAACCAAAGTAAAAGATGCTCACTTCTTAGAAGAAAAGCAATGACAAACCTAGACAGTTTATTAAAAAGCAGAGACATTACTTTGCCAACAAAGTTCTGTATAGTCAAAGCTATGGTTTTTCCAGTAGTCATGTACGGATGTGAGAGCTGGATAATAAAAAAAAGGTTGAGTGCTGAAGAATTGATGCCTTCAAACTGTGGTGCTGTAGAAGACTCTTGAGAATCCCTTGAACTGCAAGGAGATTCAACCAGTTAGTCCTAAAGGAAATGAACCCTGAATATTCATTGGAAGGACTGATGCTGAAGCTTAAGCTCCAGTACTTTGGCCACCTGATGTGAAAAGCCAACTCATTGGAAAAGATGCTGATGCTGGGAAAGACCGAAGGCAGGAGAAGGGGATGACAGAGGATGAGATGGTTGGATGGCATCACTGACTCAAAGGACATGAATTTGAGCAAACTCTGGGAGATGATGAAGGATAGGGAAGCCTGGCATGTCTATGGGGTCGCAAAGAGTAGGACATGATTAAGTGACTGAACAATGACAACACCAACCAAAGTGAACTTTTAAAATGTGAATGTGGTTATGCCACTCCCTCGGTTAGAACTTTTCAATAGCTCCTCACTGTCCTTAGATAAAATTCTTATTCCAGAGCAAAGTTTAGAAAGCTTACTTCCCAATCTGTCTCTCCTTCCCTTACCCACTAGGTTCTAGCCGTATTGGCATTCAGTCAGCTTCTAAATGCACCAAACTCTTTCGTGAAAAAGTTTATATAGATTCTTCGCTTCATATATAATATTCTCCTTTGCTTCCTTCTTGTCCTCATTCTTTATTTGGTTAGTTCTTACTTATCTGTCCTTAAAGGTCAGATCTTGAAAAGAGCTTTCCCTAACCATCATTCTAAATTATCTCTAGCTGTAAACTCTCTATATGAATCTGCTTGCAATACAGGAGACCCGGGTTCAATCCCTGGATCAGGAAGATACCCTGGAGAAGGAAATGGCTACCCACTCTAGCCTGGAGAATTATATGCACAGAGGAGCCTACCAAGCTACAGTCCATGGGGTTGCAGAGTCAGAAATGGCTACCCACTCTAGCCTGGAGAATTATATGCACAGAGGAGCCTACCAGGCTCCATGGGGTTGCAGAGTCAGACATGAGTAACTAACACTTTTACCTTTTTTTCCCCCATAAACTCTCTATTGATAGTTATACATTCTCTATAGTTCTCTTATTGCAAGTAATCACAGTGTTCATTTATTCGTCACGTGTCTGTCTCTCCAACTAGACCAGAAGTGATCTATACGGCAGCAGTGATGGTGTCTATTTTGTGCATTACCTTATCTGTAGGGCTTAACACAATGCTTGAGATATAGCAGTGCATATATATATACTTTTAAACATACATTTTTTAATGTATGCAATACTACTGTTAGTGAATGAATCATTTCCTTAGGACATTTAACATTCTATCTGGTCTGTTAGAAAGATCATTTCTCTATTAAAGTTTATATTCATGGATTTTGGCTCTATATCTTGTTCCAACTTGTGATAAGTTTAAAAATGACAACTACCTGAATATTTCAAGATGTCTACCAGGTCCTTGCTTTCCATAATTTCTCTTTCCAGGTTAAAACATTTCAATGTCAATTATGCCTGTTCCTTCACATTCACTCTTGATGTCCTAATAAGCTTCAGCTTATACCATTCTAGAAGTTCATCATTTAAATCAACTTATTCTTAAGGTGTGATCATGGCTCAGACAGTAAGGAAACTGCCTGCAATGCAGGAGACCTGGTTTCAATCCCTGGAGAAGGGAAAGGCTACCCACTCCAGTGTTCTTGCCTGGAGAATCCCATGGACAGAGGAACCTGGTGGGCTACAGCCCATAGGGTAACAGAGTCAGACATGAATAAGCAACTAACACTTTCACTTTCTGAGCAGAAAGGAGACTTCAATTATGCCTATCACCTCCTCCATCCCAGGTAATTTAATTCCATTACTGCAACTCAAAATGGAATTGGCTTTTTCTGGCAGCCATATACATTGGTGACAAACAGTGAACTTACCATAAATTCAAAACTTCAAAGCCGTTTTTTCATGTACTGCTTTAAAGCCATAGTATTTATAATGTATTCCTCATTTTACATCTTTTCTTAGCCAAAAAGCAAGACAGTGCTATCATACCAACTGAATTTCATTTTCTCAGAATCAGTTGTCACAGGAACATGTCATAATTTCATATCATGATTCCATCACCTGTTCTACTCTATTTTCTATTATCTCAATTGTTTTGTCATCCTCAGATTATATAAATTTTATTTTTGGTATTTTTATCTATATCTGTAATAGACATCTCAAACAGAACAGGGCAAGGAAAAGTCTGTGGCACACTTATCTCTCTCTAGTTGACACTGATCCCCCGAAGGCCACCATTCAACAAGTTATCAAATAGACTTCTTATGTCAAGATTACATCCCTTAAAACCAGAGGATATTATGAACACTCTCATTAGATAATTACTGATATATTTCAGATCTGGTGTGCTGACCATGTAAGTTATAAATTTGTAATGTATATTATGCATAAAATGACAAGCTTAAGTTTGCTTAGGAAACAGACTTACTTTTCCATTACCCTGTGTGTACAGTGCTTTATAATTATGTAAGTAGAAAGTTCTGAAGATTATCAGAAAAATGATAGCTGACTACTGAATACCCATATGACTTCTCTGGTGTTTACATGGTGGTCAGCCCTGTAATTTACAGAACAGTCAATTAAATTATTTTTGGATAGCTTGAATCATGTTTTCAAAAAGCAAAGTAGGTTTGAGGCAGGAAATGGCTGACACATTTCCACCCCCATTGTTCGTGTGTATGTGTGTGTGTTTTACTGGAAGGCAAATGCCTTCAACTGAAGACAGCAAAGCAAGCGCCATCGATTTAAAAGGAAATCTGAACATGAAACAAAAGCAACTGACTGAAAAACTGCTTTGTATAGCAGGTTTATTAGTATCATGTTCAGTTCAGTCACTCAGTCGCGTCCAACTCTTTGAGACCCCATGGACTGCAGCACTCCAGGCCTCCCTGTCCATCACCAACTCCCGGAGTTTACTCAAACTCATGTCCATCAAGTCGGTGATGCCATCCAACCATCTCATCCTCTGTTGGCCCCTTCTCCTCCTGCCTTCAATCTTTCCCAGCATCAGGGTCTTTTCCAATGAGTCAGCTCTTCGCATCAGGTGGAGAAAGTATTGGAGCTTCAGCTTCAACATCAGTCTCTCCAATGAATATTCAGGACTGATTTCCTTTAGGATGGACTGGTTGGATCTCCTTGCAGTCCAAGGGACTCTCAAGAGTCTGCTCCAACCCCACAGTTCAAAAGCATCAATTCTTCAGTGCTCAGCTTTCTTTATAGTCCAACTCTCACATCCATACATGACTACTGGAAAAACCATAGCCTTGACTAGACAGTCCTTTGTTGGCAAAGTAATGTCTCTACTTTTTAATATGCTGTTTAGGTTGGTCAGGTTCGTCTAGGTTCATGAAGAGTATGAAAAGACCATTAGTATCATGAGATTGGTGCAAATGTAATTGCAGTTTTGCATTTTTGAAATTTGCCTTTTGACACTGAACACATTCTTAAATAAATGTGGTTATCTTATACATAATTTTAATGTGCATTTCTTAATTATGTTTTTTGCTAGTGACTTGTATTACTTGCTGCTTATTTTATATTTATTTTAGACTATGGAAATGATGTTAGACAAAAAGCAAATTTGAATGATTTTCTTGAGTTCAAAATGGGTTGTAAAGGACCAGAGACAACTCGCAACATCACTAACACATTTGGCCCAGAAACTGCTAACAAGCGTACAGTGGTGGTTCAAGAAGTTTTCCAAAGGAGACGAGAGCCTTGAAGGTGAGTGTAGTGGCCCGCCATTCTGAAGGTGACAACGGTCAACTGAGAGCAGTCATCAAATCTAATCCTCTTAAAAACTGTATGAGAAATTGCTGAAAAACAGAATGTCAATCATTCTACAGTCATTCCGCATTTGCAGCAAATTGGAAATGTGAAACAGTTTGTAAGTGGGTGCCTCATGAGCTGACTGCAAACCAAAAAATTTGTCATTTTGAAGTGTCTTCTCTTACTCCACACAACAACAAGCTATTATTCAACTGGATTGTGATGTGCAATGAAAAGTGAATTTTATACAACAACCAGCAACAACTAGCTTCAGTGGCTGAACTGAGAAAAAGCTCCAAAGCCCTTCCCAAAGAAAAACTTGCACCAAAAATAGGTCATGGCAACTGTTTGGTGGTCTGCTGCTGGTCTGATCCACTACAGCTTTCTGAATCCCAGTGAAACCATTACATCTGAGAAGTATGCTCAGTAAATCGATGAGATGCACTAAAAACTGCAATGCCTGAAACACTGGTCAACAGAAACGGTCCAATTCTTTTCCATGACAACCCCTGACCACAAGTCACACAACCATGGCTTCAAAAGTTGGATGAATTGGGCTACGAAGTTTTGCCTCATATTCACCTGACCTCTCACCTACCTACTACCACTTCTTCAAGCATCTCGACAATTTTCTGCAGGGAAAGCACTTCCACAACCAGCAGGAAGAAGAAAATGCTTTTGAAGAATTTGTCAAATCCTAAAGCATGGATTTTTATGCTACAGGAAGAATCAAACTTATTTCTCGTTGGCAAAAATGTGTTGAGTGTGATGATTCCTATTTTGATTAATAAAGATGTGTTATGAGCCTAGTTATAATAATTTAAAATCACGATCCAAAAGTGCAATTACTTTTGCACCAACCTAACACATTACCATTTTTAACATATAAGTAAGATTTTTCATGAACTTCTGAAAACATCTTCTTCCTCTCATTCTTCACGTCTTTAAGGGAAAAGCTTAGCTACTTCAGTGTCCAGAGATTGTTCTTCTAATATGTCCAGTAGATCTTCTCTGAATGCTTATGGCATTGTAACTCCTACATTTTTTTTTCTCCAAGGATGGTTGTGATCTTGATACTTTATCTCAATTTGGTCACTGTCTTTCATAATAGAGCAATAAATGCAAATAAGGAATAGCCCATGGAAGGAAATAAATCAAACTGGCCCAAGAAAAAGGCTAACACAGTTTTGGAGGATGACAGTGACAGTGATTTTGGAGGATATTATGTACAGTGGCAAAGATGTGCCATGTGTCATTCAGTTCAGTTCTAGTTCAGTTGCTCAGTCATGTCTGACACTCTGCAACCCCATGGACTGCAGCACACCAGGCTTCTCTGTCCATCACCAACTCCCAGAACCTGCTCAAATTCATGTTCATAGAGTCAGTGATGTCGTCCAACCACCTCATCCTCTGTCATCCCCTTCTCCTCCTGCCTTCAAACTTTCCCAGCATCAGGATCTTTTCAAATGAGTCAGTTCTTACCATCAGATGGCCAAAGTATTAGAGTTTCAGCTTCAGCATCAGTCCTTCCAATGAATATTCAGGACTGATTTCCTTTAGGATTGACTGCTTGGATCTCCTTGAAGTCTAAAGGGCTCTCAAGAGTCTTTTCCAACACCACAATGCAAAAGCATCAATTATTTGCCACTCAGCTTTCTTTATAGTCCAACTCTCACATCCATACATTACTACTAGAAAAACCATAGCTTTGACTAGACAGAACTTTGTTGGCAAAATGATGTTTCTGCTTTTTAATATGCGTCTAGGTTGGTCATAGCTTTTCTTCCAAGGAACAAGCGTCTTTTAATTTCATGACTGCAGTCACCATCTGCAGTGATTTTGGAGCCCAAGAAAAAAAAGTCTGTAACTGTTTCTATTGTTTCCCCATTTATTTGCCATGAAGTGATGAGACTGGAGGCCATGATCTTAGTTTTCTGAATGTTGAGTTTTAAGACAACTTTTTCACTCTCCTCTTTCACTTTCATCAAGAGTTCTTTAATACTTTGCTTTCTGCCACAAGGGTGGTGTCATCTGCATATCTGAGGTTACTGATATTTCTCCTGGCATTCTTGATCCCAGCTTGGGCTTCATCCATTCAGCATTTTGTATTATGTACTCAGCATATAAGTTAAATAATCAGGGTGACAATATACAGACTTGATGTACTCCTTTCCCAATTTGGAACCAGTCTGTTGTTCCATGTCCGGTTCTAACTGTTTCTTCTTGACTTGCATACAGATTTCTCAGGAGACAGGTAAGGTGGTCTGGTATTCCCATCTCTTGAAGAATTTCCCACAGTTTGTTGTGATCCACACAGTCAAAGGCTTTGGAATAGTCAATAAAGCAGAAGTAGATTTTTTGGGGGAACTCTCTTGTTTTGTCTATGATCCAACAGATGTTGGCAATTTGATCTCTGGCCCCTCTGCCTTTTCTAAATCTAGCTTGAACATCTGGGAAGTTTACAGTTCACGTACTGTTGAAGCCTTGAAGAATTTTGAGCATTATTTTGCTAGCATATGAGATGACTGTATTGTGCGGTAGTTTGAGCATTCTTTGGCATTGCCTTTCTTTAGGACTGGAATGAAAATGGACCTTTTCCATTCCTGTGGCCACTGCTGAGTTTTCCAAATTTGCTGGCATATTGAGTGCAGCACTTTCACAGCATCATCTTTGAGAATTTGAAGTAGCTCAGTTGGAATTCTGTCTCTTCCACTAGCTTTTTTCATAGTGATGCTTCCTAAAGTCCACTTGACTTTGCCTTCCAGGATGTCTGGCTCTGGTGAGTGATCATGCCATCATGGTTATCTGGGTCATTAAGATCTTTTTTGGATAGTTCTTCTGTGTATTCTCGTCACCTCTTCTTAATATCTTCTGCTTCTGTTAGGTCCAAACCATTTCTGTCCTTTATTTTGCCCATATTTGCATGAAATTTTCCCTTGGTATCTATAATTTTATTGAAGAGATCTCTAATCTTTCCCATTCTATTGTTTTCCTCTATTTCTTTGCATTGTTCACAGAGGAAGGCTTTTTTCTCTCTCCTTGCTATTCTTTGGAACTCTGCATTCAAATGGGTATGTCTTTCCTTTTCTCCTTTGCCTTTAGCTTCTCTTCTCAGCTATTTATAAGGCCTCCTCAGACAACCATTTTGCCTTTCTGCATTTCTTTTTCTTGGGGATGGTCTTGATCCCTGCCTCCTGTACAGTGTCACAAACCTCTGTCCATAGTTCTTCAGGCACTCTATCATATCTAATCCCTTGAATCTATTTGTCATTTCCACTGTATAATTGTAAGGGATTTGATTTAGGTCATACCTGAATGGTCTAGTCGTTTTCCTTACTTTCTTCACTTTAAGTCTGAATTTTGCAATGAGTTCATGACTGGAGCCACAGTCAGCTCCTTGTCTTGTTTTTGCTGACTGTATAAAGCCATGTAATATTAAGTGCCAGTTAACCTTCAAATTGGGGCTTCCTGGGTGGCTCAGTGGTAATGGGTCTGCCTGGCAATGCAAGAGGTGCAAGTTTGATCCCTTTGTCAGGAAGATCCCCTGGAGAAGGAAATGGCAACCCACTCCAGCATTCTTGCTTGGGAAATCCCATGGACTCGGCGGCCTACGGGGCTACAGTTCCTGGGGTCACAAAAGTGTTGGTCATGACTTAGTGACTAAAAAACAACAATGTTAAGATTGAGTTTGAGTAATTATTTGAATCTTGAATTTAGAGTCAGGTGCACCCCTCCTTGTTTCACCTGAGTCTGCAGAATGAAGCCCGGTGGTGAGACTTCAGAAGGATGAAAGGTCTTGGAGATGAATAAAATATTGCCAGAGCTGTACTCTCACCCCAGTAGGAGCTGAAGAGTCAGGGTTGGAAGTGCCTGATCCTAGTAAGCATGTGGACAACCAAACCTTGCAACGTTCACTTCACTTTTATTTGTACCAATCTCAGGTAGACTTGTGGAGCTGGTCTTAGAACTTTTACTTACTTTGTAACAAAATTCTCCTTTGCTTCCTTTCACCAGCCTCCTCCTCTCAGATACCACATCCTTCTTTTCCCAGCTAACTAACAGTCCTCTCAGAGGCACTAATGTTTAAGTTAATAAATAGTATATTCCAAAAAAGCATAAGTACAAAGTGATGGTTAATGGTCAATTTGGAGTACTAAACAAGATCAATTTGGAGTACTAAACAATGGTCAATTTGGAGTACTAAACAATAAACATTTCGAGCCAGAGGGATGAGCAGAAAATCATATAAATGCAGCCTATAATTAGGCAATGTAGGTAGGCTAACAATGATTATATAGAATTATGATCAATTCACTCTTCCTGAATTGGAATCCTCATAACTGTGCTGAAAAACAAAAATTCTCGAGAGAAATAGACCAGCCATAATATCCTGTTTTCATCACCCCCTGCATGTTGAAAAGTCAGGGAGTGAAGATAACAAGATCTTTTAGCTTCTCATCAGAGTATCTCCACCACATTGCATTCCTTTTTTAAAACATTTCTTTTCCTCTGTGGTTGTTCTCCAGGTATTCATCACATTTGCCTTTCTAAATCTTGGCTTTTTTGTTCCTGCTGGCTCAGTTTATTTACTGCATAGGGTGGGGTTTATTTATGCAACTCAAGAAACATTTTAACAGATTTCTAGATAACACAGAACATTCTAAATATATACAAGTTTTGTTTTGTTTTTTCTTTAAAAAACCAAATCTGCTTCTATTTGTAGATATACTTCCTTCACTTCTCTTCAGTTTCTTTCACTAAGTTTTATGTTAATCTTTTCCTCATTTCTCTGAATTCAGAAGGTTGCCTCAGATTGGAGAACTGATCTAAGAATGTATCTTTCTTGAAAGTCACTAAGATGTCTACTTTTCTGAGATCAACACTGAGAGAGAGTGATATAAGAGGAAAATGTCAGCAAGTATGAGTGCATTTAATATTTTATAGCATTGTCATAGACTGTTAGGTTGAAAGACTGAAAGTTTCTTGAGATAAATTAAATTGCCAATTCAAAATTTGAGACAGGAAACTTAATCTCAGGTGGTGCCAGTTAAACATTGATAAGGAAACCACTATTCATCAATATTGTTCCATTCATGTGTCTGTATATATTTACACCTATTTTAATCTTAATCTTTTACATGTATAGTCTTCTGTTTAAATAGCATGCAACTTTTAAAATGGCTTCCTATCTTAGAAGTAGGGGAAAGGATGAACTTTTGTATTTAGTTGGAACAGATAAACCAAGACCCAGTATCTCTACATTTTCCCCAAGTCTGAAAATACTAATTCAGTTGTATAAGCAGTAAAAATGTACTGCCACACATCACATATGAGCCTCCAGACATTGTCTTAAAGCTATGTGGCTGCAGAGATTTAAGGCAAAACCCACACCTTCTGAGAGACCAGTCTGGAAAAGCAACGCACAAGTGGCCCGGTGGAGCACACCATGGTAAATCCTCGTACTGGGATTTGAGCAGTTATCAGTGGCTGTGAGGAGACTCACACTTGGCCTGGGGGAACCAGAGGGTGAGGCCCTTTAGATTATAGAAGGAAGAGTCATGTTTACACGTCTGCAGAGTTAAATGGACTGTGTCATGGAAATGTAGAACACACTGCTCACTATTTTCATTCCTCTGTTCACATAAACTCACAAAACATTTAAGATGATACCATAATGTAGACAGTTAAATCCTATGTGGATTATCACAAATTACTTTGCTGTCATGCAAAGTCTAAAAAGGCTCCACTAATGGACTATATAGACATCACTTTTCAATGCATTTGGAAATCCTTGTGCATTTGATTCCATTTTTAAAAGTCTGGTTCATATCTTTCCTCTCAATAACATTACTTTTAAAACACAGTAAATTCCAACTCAAATTATACTATTTTAAAAATAAAACTCTGTGTTTTAGAACAGTGTTAGATTTACAGAAAAACTGATAATACAGAGAGTTCCCATATATGCTATATCCAGTTTTTCCTATGATGCACATATCATATTAATATGGTACATTTTTTACAATTACCAAACCAATATTGATTCATTATTATTAACTAAGGTCCATAATTTATTTACATTTGTTTAGCTTTTGCCTAATGTCCTTTTTCTGATATAGGAACCCATCCAGGATACCACCTTAACTTTATTATCATGTTTCCTTAGGCTTTTCTTGGTTGTGACAGTTTCTCAGGATTTCCTTGTTTCTAATGACCTTGACAGTTTTGGGGAGTACTGGTCAGGTATGTTCTGGAATATCCCTCTAAAGAGATTTGTCTGATGTTTTTCTGATAACCAGACTGGGGTTGTGGGTTTTGAGGAGAAAGTCTGCAGATATAAAGTGACCATTTCATCACATGATATCAAGGGTACATGCTATGAACCAGATTTATCACTGTTGATGTTGACCTTGATCAACTTGGCTGAGGTGGTTGCCCGGTGTCTTCCCACTACACAGTACTGTTTTTTTTTTCCTAATCTCTTTTCCATATTTTTTACTTTGGAAGGAAGTCACTATGTGTAGTTCCCACTCAAGGAGTGGGAAGTTTTACGCCACCTCCTTGGAAAAAAGTATCTACATAAAATTATTTTGTAAGTATAATTTTTATACTAAATTACGAATAAATAACTATTTGGAATCCATTTTGCACAGAACATTTGTTACTTCCTCCATTTATTTACTTATTCAATCATTTATTTTCATCAGCATGAACTCACGGATATTTACTTAATACTCTGGGTTACAACTCAGTACTACTTTATTTTGTTGCTCACACCGTTATTACAGGGTTTTTGTTTGTTTGTTTGTTTTAGCATATTCTTACTTTCTGACACTACAAGACACTCTAGGCTCATTTGTATATTTTCTGCCCCACTCTTAGAGAATCAGTTATTTCTTCAAGGAGCCCTCAATTTACAATTTTTATTTTTATTTGAATCAGTACACTGTAAAATATATGTCTATATCAGTACATAGTTACTAAAAATAGAGAAATCTATCTCTTGCTCTGCTGAAGTGTATGTGCATTATATCCATTAGTGTTTTGGAGGGTTAATGCCACACTATCAGCCTGCTAAGATATACACACTCCACTCTTATCAACCCTAGTGGGAGTTCCAGGAAGAAAAAAAAACAATGCCTATTAGTAGTGCAGGCAGATGTTGTCTGTAGAGCTTGTCTTCCTTCATTTAATACCTAATACAGTGTTGTCCCCTGATGTTTTCTGGGATGAGATTTGTACTGCCTCTTCATAGATACAGAATTGATAACAGGTTTGCAGCCTCTTGGAGACAAGCTGTTTGCTTTACTTAAAGATCTTAAAGCGTAATTATTAGTACCCTGTATTTGTGCAGTGCTTCAGCATACACAATGTATTATTGTACAGTTTATTTTTTGTAGGAAAGCAAGTAGGATCTTCTATTTTAGAGGAAAGAGAGGCTCACAGAAGAGCAGGGTTCTCATGTCTAATGTCACTCTCCTTTACAAGGTCAATTAGTGACTGGAGCACGTTTTGCTTTTCTGTTGGGTCAGTATTTATCCCATTGACCCATATACCCTATTTGCCCTAAGTAAAATCCAAAGATCCTTCAGCCTTATAACTTAATGAAGTTTTTACAAAATCTTTTATACAAAAGTTCCTACATAATTTTTATATTTAAACTCACATTATAGACCTATATATAATAACAATGTACTTAAATAAAATTTGCCTTAATATTCTCTCTCTCCAATCTGCCTATCCCCACCCCTGAGAGCTGACCACACAAATCTGACCCTGTGAATTTTTGTTTATAACACTTCAAATGCGCACCCATTCCTTTAGGACAAAGCACTGGAAATAATGTGCTGTTTATGATCTGGCCCCTCCTCCCTGTGTAGCACCACCTCCCACCGCATCTCCTTTAATCTCAAACTGCAGCAATGCTGAGCTGCATTTAAACTCCTCGAAAACAACAGTGGTTTCTGGCCTCCACGGTTGTTCTGTAGCTTCATTTGCATAAACGTCCTCTCTCTCAGCCCCCTAATTCTAAATCCTTTAATTTTTAACTTTGAGATTCAGAATGCACTATACCTACTTTTTGTGGGCATGGTATGGTAATTCATTCTAGCTAGACTGAATTCCTTGGAAGCAGGGCCAATGTCTTTTTGTCTTTAAGAAGTATTCTTATGTTTTCCATTTGCATTCCTGAGGACTCTTAGCAAATGCTGAATCAGTGACTGAATAATCTTTCTGATTTTAAAATGTCAGTTTAACAGTTTCATTTTACCTGTATTTAAAAAATTATACATTTCTGATTTGTGTTTCAGTCACTCATTTATTTACTCACTCACTCACCCTCACTCATTCTACAAACATTTATAAGATGCTTAGTATTGGTCAGGCAGGTAATGCATTGGAGGTTCTTTTGGTTGAGTCTGAGCTAAACACAGTCTTTGACACAGAAAAAAACATCATCAAATGGAAAAGAAAGCTGTGTAAAACAGCAATGATCATTTCCATAAGATCGATGTGGACAATGCCATTTGAGTATGGAAAAGGAAACCACTAGGAAACCCTGTCATGGATAGGAAAGACTGCAGGAGAAAGGTCCCTTCTCTGTCAGTTGAGGGATGATTTTCATAGAGAAGAGAAGCCCGTGGGGTGGATTCCAGACAAAGGTCGAGCAGTTTCAGAGGCACAGAACGTGGGAGGGCAGGTGAGCCTGTGGAAGCCTGTGACCCTGGGGCTGAAGCCTGTGGAGGAGGGAACGTGGAGAGATGCTGGGGACTCGGCCAAAGGTCCTGTGTGCCAGGTGCTAAGGAGCTGGGATTTTATCCTGAGAAAACAGAGTGCTTTTGGACAATTTTTAAGAGTACTTAATATGTTACCTTGTTGAGTGCTTTGAAAATATCAGGAAGAGGGAAAAGGATTAAGAAGCTGATTTACAGAGTTAACTTTTAAAAATCAGTATACACCAGCTTTTATTTGCCTGTGTTCATCTGCCTGTTTCCACTGCTCTTATTTACATAAGATGGCTAACCACTAGCACCAACCTCTTTTTCTCTCGCTTTAATGCATTGACTTTCTAAATAATATTTGAGCTGTGAGAAATTGAAATACTCATCAGAGATTCTTCCAAAATAAATGGAAATCCAAATAAAAATGTGTTATAAAATAAAAATGTCAAAATAAATTGAAGAATTGGTTCTTAGTGGGATGAATTTAAGATAGGGTTACATTCTTACAAACTTGTGCTGGGCTATGAAACTTTTCTAAACAATCTCCCTTTTAAAACCACATGTTCTTGTCTGAAACTCAAAAAAAAAAAAATCTGATCACAAGATAATTTTAAGAATAGTTTCATTAATTCTTTTCTCGGTAGGTCCTCACGTGAAAGTACCCCACATTTCAGTTGTCAGACTAGGTTGCATTCTTTCTATGGAGTGTGTATTATGGGACAGTAAAGATACCAGCATTGCTGCCAATCAATATACAAATAATTATTAAACTTGAACTCTATGCAAAACTCTGAGTGATGTGTTAAACAAATGAACTATCAAATTCTAAAACATTCTAGGTCAAATTCTGAGGCATGTTAGTTTTTTCATTAAGAGATAAAACACCAAACAGAAGTACGAGTGTCCAAAGATTAGTTTCAGGAAATCAGTAGGCCCACACATAAAATTACAAGATAAGCACTGCATTTATGATCTGTGTTGTTCTACATCTCTTTCTTTCTTTCTGGTATAATTACCAATAGGGACCAAGATGTTAACCTTGATAGGTAAGCCGAAGCTATCTTTTTTTTCCTTGACAGAAATTTTATTCACTGCATTCTTGTATAACTTTGTAAGATTTATTCTCCAAACCAAACTTAAGGTGATCTTAATGACTTCCAACAGGCTATCTTATAGCAAAGTTCTCATATGCTTACCTTGATATAACAACAGAAGACAATCTCAGCTACAATTGATAAAGGACTCTGGGGGCTGGAATTGGCATCATTTTCCCCCTCTGACTCTAAGGCTACTGCTTAGTCTATTATTAAATATTTAATTTTTACAAAAGCATATTGGTCCTCCTAAACCCCAGCAGTCTAGAAGCAAATTAAAAAAAAAAAAGAAGTAAGCTATAGAAGTAATAATTAAAATGACGCAAGAGATGTGAGCACTGGCTGTCTGAGGAGGGAAGAAGCAGAAACACTACAAATTTACACAGTTACATCATTGTGCAGTAAAAGATGACCAAAACAATGACCTGGCATCACTCAGAAAAAAATGCTGTACTATTTTTAATGTAATATGCACTTTATTTTTTTTTTCATTTATTTTTATGTAATATGCACTTTAAAAGACAGGAAAGTCAAAGTATGTGATGCAAAATTTTAAGTCTCACTTTTTTTTTTTTTCGCTTTTTTTTTTTAAAGAGCTCCTACTCAGTGTGGTATGTACATACTCCACAGCGCACAAAAATGCAAGCGTGAATGACCCACTTGTGCCACAGCTTTTGAGCCTGTGCCTTAGAGTCCAGGAGCTGCAACTATTGAGCCCACATGCTGAAACTACTGAAGCCTGGGCGCCCTAGAGCCTATGTATGCTCCACAACAAGAGAAGCCACTGTAGTAAGTCCACACACTGCAACTAGAGAGTAGCCCCCTGTCAACTAAAAAGATGCACAACTTGAGAGTTGTGAGTTAAGTTTTATTTGGGGCAAAATGAAGACTGCAGCCAGGGAGACAGCCCCTTAGATAGCCCTGAGAGACTGCTCCAAAGAGGCGGTGGGGGAAGGTCAATATATAAGATTTTGGTGAAGGGGGAGTCCAGTGCAATCAAGCACTTACGTTACAAAGGTTTTCTGTTAGTCAGGAGGAGCTGATGTCACCATAAAGGGATTTTAGAGATTTTCTAGATATGAAGAGATACAAGGATTGGGATCATGAAATCAGTTCCTGAAAATATCTAACATCTAAAGACCTGTTCTACCAGATTACCTGGAGTGCCTCACTCCACTCTGAAATCCCTCAGAGGACGTTGATGGTCAACAGCTGCAGCAGAACAGGGTGCAGTCTCCACAGAAGCAGATGGCAAATGCCACTGTTGTTGTTCAGTCGCTGGCAAATGCTCTTGAAAAGAAAGTTGAAAGTGTTAGCTGCTCAGTTGTGTCCTACTCTTTGCAACCCCATGGATTATAGAACACCAGGCTCCTCTGTCCCGTGTAATTCTCCAGGCAAGAATGTTGGAGTGGGTTGCCATTTCCTTCTCTGGGGCATCTTCCTGACTCAGGGATCTAATCTGGGTCTCCTGCATTGCAAGTGGACTCTCTACCATCTGAGCCAATTTGCAGTTGACACTCTGCTCACTGCAACTAGAGAAAAGCCCACATAGCAGCAAAGATCCAGCACAGCCAAAAATAAATTTTACAAATTATTTTAAAAAATCTTTCTCAGAAATCTAAAGGTAAAGACTGGTTTCTGATTTCTTCCTGTCCCTACAAAGCATTTCATTTTGTTTGGAAAATTGAAAGGATTATGCTAAAACATTAGAAAACATTGTGATTTTTCATTTTGGAGTAGTGAACTCCTGAGCCAAATTGCCAAGGCCATAGTGATTCACTGTCACAAACAACCACTGCTGACTGAAAAATTTAGTCACAACCTGAAAGTAGGGAGTTATTTTATTTGGTGGAAATGTTAGGTCTTCAAGCCTGGGAGACCACTCTGAGGAGGTAGGGGAAGGAGTCAGGATGTAAAGAAGTTTGCAAGAAAGATGGCAGGCAATCCGAATGTCAAAGACTACTGCTAGTTAAGGAAAACCAGATGTCTCAAGAAATTTAACATTCTTCTACGCATGGGTAGATGTAAGAGTCTGGGATTATTGAAGTCATTCCTTTTACATGCATCTCAGCTATCTGGGGCCAGCAAATTGTTTTTGTTTTTTGTTTTTTTTATTTCTCACATCTCCCCACCCTGAGCTTCTCAGCAGTCACCATGGAGGGTGGCAGCACTGGCTGGATCTCAGGCATTATCATTTTGGGAGCCTTCACTCACATGTGGGAGGCCTGAAATCGCTGATGGCTGTTACATCCTGTTTATTGATGTTGCAGGAGATGTTCCATTTTACACCACACTAAAATGCTTTGTTGATTATTCAGAAAATAATGAATAATTAGAGTAATAACAAATTATTCTCCCATACTATGATACTTGGAGAAATATTTCAACTAACTTAAAATTTTTGTTGACTCTTCACCCTACGTAAGACACTATGTCCATTTTGTTAGGTAGTTAGAATAGGAAAAAGGAGTCCAAAATAGCAGTGGTTAAAAGACAAAGAAAGGAAAAAAGTCTGCAAAAATAGAACAAAGGAAGGTCCAAGGACCTGAGTGAGAACCTCAGGTGAAACAAATAGCTCTTTTGGCTAGCCCAATTTACACAGGGCAGGCTCAGGGGGAGAAGAAAATACATATAAAAAGGAGTCAAAATTGAGCCTCTCTCTTCTCTTCGCTTCTTTTGGGTTGGCCTGCCTTCATGCCTCAAGGATGTATTTTCCATTGCTTGCCAAATAAAACTGAGCTGTAACACTGGTCCGCAGTTTAAACTGAGCTGTAACTGAGCTGTAACACTGGTCCATCTGTCGCTTCAAATTTTTGCTGCAGCCAGACAGAACCGAACAAATTCACATTCCCCCAACAATTTCATTTGACACTATGAAGTCTAATGATCCTAGTTCAAATTCTGAAGAGAGCTTCCATTTTGGGCTCATTTGATGATCTCTAGATTATCAGTTCTGCCTCAATCTATAGTAGTTCAGTGAAAAATAAATATACTTCATGAAAATTACCTGTGAATGACTGCTATTGAACAATGACTCATGTCCTGTGCAGCACAGAACCAAACTCAGATAGCTGGTATTTGCAAAGTAAGAGGTTTTGGCAGGGTGTCTAACAAGAAGATCAAAGAGTTCATGCTTAAAAATCCCCAACTCCTCAATGTCTTTCAGGCAAGGGTTTTTAAAGACAGTGTTAGAGAAGACGATGGTAGGATGCATGATCAGTTTGTGGACTTCTTGATTAGTTGGTGGTGAGGCAACACAGTGATGTTTTGGGAATCTCAGCCTTCTGGTTCCAACCATTCTGAGAGCTATGTGCTTGTCATCAGCCTATAGCCATCACCCTCCACCAGGCTGGGAATTAGTCTGGATCTTCTGAGACAGTTCTTAATGTCTCTAAAGGATTCTGAACTTCTAGAAGAATGGGGCAAGAAGGGAAGTCCTCCCCCTCCATTCACTGAAGTAAAAGGTAACTGTCCTTACTTTTGATGTTATGGAAGGAATAATATATTTAAAAATTATTTCTTGAGAATGGAAGGAAGGAGTACTGGATCAGAGATTTCATACACTTCTCCCCTTCCATGCTTTAAGCCCTGATGGTTAGTATAGTCTATCAGAGCTCTCCTAAATCATCTGACCCTACTATTACTTACTCCTTGATGTAATTCCCTGTAAACAATAAATTAATTAGCCCTTGTGCAATAATTACTTCCAAAATATTCTTCTATTAATCTTTCCCAATTATATATGCCTGTGATATCTTATTTATGCTATTTTCTTTGACATCACAATTTTTCTACTATTAAGTAACTCAACTAGATTTTATATAACACATCTGTAAATCCTAGCATGAAGATATATGGGACAGAGATTTGTTTGCCAAAGATTCTTAGGCTATTTGATAATGTTGAACTCTACATACTACTTTGTACTAATCTTGGAGTTTTGGGTGGGATTAAGGCACACATTGATTGATGCTTTTGAACTGTGGTGTTGGAGAAGACTCTTGAGAGTCCCTTGGACTGCAAGGAGATCCAACCAGTCCATCTTAAAGGAGATCAGTCCTGGGTGTTCATTGGAAGGACTGATGCTGAAGCTGAAACTCCAATTCTCTGGGCACCTAATGAGAAGAGCTGACTCATTTGAAAAGACCCTGATGCTGGGAAAGATTGAGGGCAGGAGGAGAAGGGGACGATGGCAGATGAGATGGTTGGATGGCATCACCGACTCGATGGACATGGGTTGGGTGGACTCTGGCAGCTGGTGATGGACAGGGAGGCCTGGCGTGCTGCGTTCATGGGGTCGCAAAGAGTCGGACACGACTGAGCGACTGGACTGAACTGAAGGCACACAGTGTGGCTGTGAGTGCACTCGGTCAATCAGTCGTGTCCCACTCTTTGCGACCCCATTGACTGCAGCCTACCAGGCTCCTCTGTCCATAGAATTTTCTAGGCAAGAATACTGGAATTAGTTGCTAAGGGATCCTTCCAATCCAGGGATCAAATCCAAGTCTCTTGATCCTACTGCACTGACAGGCAGATTCTTTACCACTGTGCCACCTGGGAAGCTTATACTATATCTTACTCATCTTGAAAATGAAAGTGTTAGTCACTCAGTTGTGACCAACTCTTTGCAACCCCGGGAACTGTAGCCCATCAGGCCCCTCTGTCCATGGGATTCTCCAGGCAAGAATAATGGAGTGGGTTGACATCCCCTTCTCCAGATATTCCCCACCCAGGGATTGAACTCAAATCTCCTGGGTTGCAGGCACATTCTTTACTGTCTGAGCCACAGGGGAAGGTCATCTTCAATACTGTGAAAAACAATAATATAATTTTACTTTGGGCTTTCTTAGACAATAGTAAGCAAAGTGTCATTTGATTATTTAATTAACTTTCTATAATTACTTGGACATGAAGATGCATTCTAGAATTAATGAAAACACACAGAAAAATCTAGTCTAGTTTCAAAGACGTAAAATACAAATACATGCTTAATAAAACAAAACTAAAACTCTCCTTATATCAAAGAACCCCAAAGCATGGCAAAATACACTTTAAGTTTCACATAACTTAAAAACTGCTATAATAAACTATTTGTTTATTAATACTTTAAATGTCATAAACTTAAATTTAAATGATTTTTTGAGGGGGTTAAGATACATTTTCTAACAGCTGAACTAAGATAAACTGGAGAAACACCAGCATAGTCATAATGTTAAAGCAAATTAATTTTAATTAACATATGAACTCATTGAAATTAGTGATGAAAAATACTCTGAAAGTAAATACCACAGGTTCCAGTTGTCAATGCCAAAGCTTTCTTTCATCTTATTGTGTTTAACTGTTGAATCACCACAGGTCCCGTTTTACCTGTAAGGCCAAATCAAAGAATTCTTTGCATTTATATTAGCATCCTTCATTTTCCAGACAGGCATTTTAATCCCTTCTGATCTCTAAGACAAATATATTTTTTCATGTAATTATATAATTACTTGGCAGACCAGAACAGATCCCATGGAGCCACTCCAGCGTGTGCCGTGTAAATACTGCTCTGTTCTACCCCTGGTAATTGGCCAATAGATCCCCCTAGGACGTTTTGATTCCTTAAATAAACACTATGTGGGCAAAGGGGGTTGTATTTTCTCATCGGCAGTGAAACCAGAAAGAAGAGCTTCGCATTAGGTGCTTATTACATCATTTTCAAAAGAACAAACGGCTTATGACACTAGGGCGCCCTCTTCCGGTTCGTGGAGTTAAAAAAGCACAAGCAGCAATCGTTTTCCTGTACTAGACCGTCTTAGGAGAAAGAAGGGTAATCTTAGGTACCCAATGGGGTTAAACTAAAGAAATAAGCAATAATAAAGAAATAATTTTTATTTTTCTTAAATTGTAAGCCACATTCCTCACCATCTGTCTTTAATTATTTTACCATTATGTGTATCTATACTGTTATTTTTTTGCAATAAAAAACAAGCTTTAGAACAATGGTAATTTTTCTGAACTACAATCAAAGAAAGCTTTAAGAGTCTATAAGCTCCACTTAAGTAGTTCCATCTCTCCATTAGGCAGGGGGTTATTCATATTACCTTTACTTCATCTATGGGAGTGTAAAATAAAAGATGTAAAGAAATGAACATCTTTTTCAAACTGACAAATTAAACTCCTGTGCATCTCATCTTTATGGTACTGGTGACCATCTTTATATGGTTACACAAAAAGTAGCTGAAATAGAGAGAGGATGAGAATCAGAGAAACACAGGCTTTAAATTCCAGGTCTGATGATTAAAAATCTGTGTGGCATTCTTCAAGTTATTTGTCCTCTCTGTTCCCCCTTGTTCACATCAGTAATTTGGTGATAAAATTCTCAGAGTCTTTGTGAGGGTTAAATAAAGAAATGTATATATGTATAGTGCCTGGCATGTACCAGATGCACATTAATCGTAGTTAACATATTCCTGAGAAATATGTTTTTCTGCCCCAGTGAATGAATGATCCTGAGAGTACGGAAGAAAAGTAACTTCCCTTCTAAAAATTCTGAAACTGTGGCCGCAAAACATGTGTTCAATCATATAAAACATATAATTTTTAGTGAAAGAAATCAATACTTATAGAATCTATTATTCAAACCCATTCATTTTTTAATATGAAGATAAGAAATGTAGACTCTACAGAATCGTGGGTCCCAGAAACCTATTATATCAGCTATAAAAGAAGCTAGGTAAACAGCATATTCTGCTATAAAAGGATTTAGATAATGAGTTATAGATGCTGTCATAGATTATTACAAATAAATGCATGTCTTTGATAGGTCTCTTTTACTCTATATACAGTAAGTGTGTTTATTTTAGTATATTAGGTTTTCACAAGACAGTAAACAGTGGTCTTATAATCAAATAGCTAGATAGGAAAAAGTGGTTTAAGCCTAACATTTATGTATTCTGAGCGACTGTCTGCCTCCAGGGAATACTGTGCTATCTCTAGTTCTATGTACTTAGGCTAGGTTACTCTTTATTATCAGGTAATAAAAAATAATAGAGGAGTACAGGTGGTGGTTGAGTGCAAATATCTAAAGCCAGAACATCTGGATTTGAATTCTAGCTCACTTAGCTGTCTGACCTTGAGAGAGTACATGGGATTCCTCATCTGTGCTTCACTTTCTTCACTTATAAAAACTATGGCATAAAAGTGTACCCTTAGTATGTTTTGTTCAGTTCAGTTCAGTTCAGTCACTCAGTCATGTCTGACTCTTTGCAACCCCATGGACTGCAGCACGTCAGGCTTCCCTATCCATCACCAACTCCCAGAGTTGGCTCAAACTCATGTCCGTTAGGTTGGTGATGCCATCCAACCATCTCATCATCCTCTGTTGTCCCCTTCTCCTCCTGCCTTCAATCTTTCCCAGCATCAATGTCTTTTCAAATGAGTCAGTTCTTCCCCATCAGGTGGCCAAAGTATTGGAGTTTCAGACTCAGCATCAGTCCTTCCATTGAATATTCAGAACTGATTTCCTCTAGGATTGACAGGTTTGCTCTCCTTGCAAGCCAAGGGACTCTTAAGAGTCTTCTCCAAAACCACAGTTCAAAAGCATCAATTCTTCGGCATTCAGCTTTCTTTATGGTCCAACTCTCACATCCATCCATACATGACTATTGGAAAAACCACAGTGTTGACTAGACAGACCTTTGTTGGCAAAGGTCTTTAATATGCTTTTTAATATGCTGTCTAGGTTTGTCATAGCTTTGCTTCCGAACAGCAAGTGTCTTTTAATTTCATGGCTACAGTCACCATCTGCAATGATTTTGGAGCCCAAGAAAACAACTGTTTCCATTGTTTCCCTATCTACTTGCCATGAAGTGATGGGACCAGATACCATAATCTTAGTTTTGTGAATCGTGTTTTAAGCCAGCTTTTTACTCTCTTTTTTCACTTTCATCAAGAAGCTCTTTAGATTCTCTTTGCTTTCTGCCATAAGGGTAGTGTCATCTGCATATCTGAGATTATTGCTATTTCTCCCTGCAACCTTGACTCCCGCTTCTGCTCCATCCAGTCTGGCATTTTGCATGATGTACTCTGCATATAAGTTAAATAAGCAGGGTGACTTGACATCTTCCTTTCCCAATTTGGAGCCAGTCGTTGTTCCATGTCTGGTTCTAACTGATGCTTCTTGACCTGCAAACAGGTTTATCAGGAGGCAGGTCAGGTGGTCTGGTATTCCCGTCTCTTTCAGAATTTTCCACATTTTGTTGTGATCCACACAGTCAAAGGCTTTAGCACAGTCAATGAAGCAGAAGCAGATGTTTTTCTGGAACTCTCTTGCTTTTTCTATGATTCAATGGATGTTGGCAATTTGATCTCTAGTTCCTCTGCCTTTTTTAAAATCCAGCTTGAACATCTGGAAGTTCTCAGTTCACGTACTGTTGAAGCTTAGCTTGGAGGACTTTAAGCATTACTTTGCTAGCCTGTGAGATAAATGCAACTGTTCAGTTGTTTGAACATTCTTTGGCATTGCCTTTCTTTGGGATTGGAATGAAAACGGACTTTTCCAGTCTTGTGGCCACTGCTGAGTTTTCCAAATTTGCTGGCTTATTGAGTGCAGCACTTTCACAGCATCATCTTCGAGAATTTGAAGTAGCTCAGTTGTAATTCCATCATCTCCACTGGCTTTGTTCATAGTGATGCTTCCTAAGGTTCCACTTGACTTCACATTTCAGGATGTTTGGCTCTAGGTGAGTGATCATACATACCATCGTGGTTATATGGGTCACAAAGATTATTTTTGTATCATTCTTCTGTGTGTATTCTTGCCACCTTTTCTTAATATTTCCTGCTTCTGTTAAGTCCATACCATTTCTGTCCTTTATTGTGCCCATCTTTGCATGAAATGTTCCATTGGTATCTCTAATTTTCTTGAAGAGATCTCTAATCTTTCCCATTCTATCATTTTCCTCTATTTCTCAGCACCGATCACTTAGGAAGGCTTTCTTATCTCTCCTTGCTATTCTTTGAAACTTGCATTCAGATGGATATATTTTTCCTATTCTCATTTGCCTTTTGCTTCTCTTCTTTTCTCAGCAATCTGTAAGGCCTCCTCAGACAACCATTTGGCCTTTTTGCATTTCTTTTTCTTGGGGATGGTTTTGATCACCTGCTGTACAATGTTATGAACCTCCATCCAAATTTCTTCATGTACTCTATCAGATCTAATCCCTTGAATCCTTTTGTCACTTTCACTGTATAATCATAAGGGATTTGATTTGTAGGGCTGCCTTAACAAATTACCACATACTTGGAGGCTTAAAAGAGCAGAAATTTATTTTCTCATAGTTCAAGAGTCTAGAAGTCTGAAATCAAATTATCAGCAAGGCCATGTTCCCACCAAGAGCTGTAGGGAAGAATGCCTCCTTTTTCTTCCTGCTTCTGGCAGCCCCAGCTGTCCCTTGGCATATGGCAGCATAACTCTAATCCTTGCCTTTGTCTTCACAAGGCCTCCCCTCTGTATGTCCTCTCCTCTTCTTATAAGGACATCAGTCACTGAATTGAGAATACCTGATACCTAATCCAGTATGATCTCATCTTAAAGACATCTACAAAGACCCTGTTTTCAAATAAGGTCACATTCTGAGGTTCCAAGAGGACATGAATTTCAGGGCAACACTATTCAATCCACCACATATCACATGGGGATTGTTTTGAGAGTTAAATAAGTTACTGTAATTAAAGCACTAGAATAATGCCTCTCACAGCTATTTTAACAAAGATGTCTTCTAAAATTTTATCTGTAGTTTAGGTAGTTTCACCCAAATTGCAAATACACAATTGTATATGCTAGATGGCTTCCCTCAATGGCCCACCATGTAAACTCAAGCTATTTAAAACTGTCTTCATTTTCACTCCCAAATGAGAATCAAGGGATTTCCCCATTCTTGTAAGTGGTATCACCAACCCATTTGCCCATCTCTCATTTCCCAAGAGTCATAGCCTCAGCAACGTTTATAATTCCTCCTTTTTTGTTATCTTATCTAATCAACCACTTGGTCTTGTAAAGTTTACCCTGAGAGCAATCTGCTTGTTATATTCTCCCTTCTCCTTTTCCAGAGTTGGCCTTTTTTAACATTCACCCAGATGAGAAATAGCACAACATGGTCACACAGAAAATCACAGTGAACATACACACACACACCTGCACATATATGAAGGCACACATACATTTCAGAGAGGCAAAAAACTTACATTTTCTTTAAATCAGACAATAGGTTCAAATGATTTAATGAAAATGATGGAGTATGATATACAATAAGGGCTTCCCAGGGTGGCCAGTGGTAAAGGATCCACCTGCCAATTAAAGAGACACAAGAGACACAGGTTCGATGCCTGGGTCTGGGAAGATCCCCTGGAGAAGGGAATGGCAACCTGCTCCAGTATTCTTGCCAGGAAAATCCCATGGACAGAGGAGCCTGTGGGCTATGGTCCATGAAGTCACAAAAAGTCAGGCACAACTGAGCACAAATAATGAGAAATTATGAAGGTAACCTTATTTAGTAACTCTGCATATAGACTGACTATTACAGAGAAAAGAGAAGCTTTGGGGGAAGAAAGAGATTTTTGCTATGCTTCTAATCTAGAAAATGTAAATAAAGATGTGGAGATATATCATGGATTCTGTCAGAGAGTTCACAACTCTGGCATTGGTTACCTTATTAGTAAAATATGACTTTAAGAACGTTATTTAAATTCTTAAATCCTCCTGACGATGTGTTATCATCTGTAAATTGAGGTTATACCTACCCATAAGGTGGTCATAAAAATTAAGTAAGGAAACAATATATAAGATGCCCCAATAGCACTACATGTTCAATAAATATTAGCTACCAGATAAAATTTTAGGACTGTATAGATGAAGAGGAACTAAAAAGCCTCTTGATGAAAGTGAAAGAGAAGAGTGAAAAAGTTGGCTTAAAGCTCAACATTCAGAAAACTAAGATCATGGCATCTGTTCCCATCACTTCATGGGAAATAGATGGGGAAACAGTGGACACAGTGTCAGACTTTATTTTTTGGGGCTCCAAAATCACTGCAGATGGTGATTGCAGCCATGAAATTAAAAGACGCTTATGACTTGGAAGGAAAGTTATGACCAGCCTAGATAGCATATTAAAAAGCAGAGACATTACTTTGCCAACCAAGGTCCGTCTAGTCAAGGCTATGGTTTTTCCAGTGGTCATGTATGGATGTGAGAGTTGGACTGTGAGGAAAGCTGAGTGTGGAAAAATTGATGCTTTTGAACTGTGGTGTTGGAGAAGACTCTTGAGAGTCCCTTGGACTGCAAGGAGATCCAACCAGTCCATCCTAAAGGAGATCAGTCCTGGGTGTTCATTGGAAGGACTGATGCTGAAGCTGAAACTCCAATACTTTGGCCACCTCATGCGAAGAGTTGACTCACTGGAAAAGACTCTGATGCTGGGAGGGATTGGGGGCAGGAGGAGAAGGGGACGACAGAGGATGGGATGGCTGGATGGCATCACCGACTGGATGGACATGAATTTGAGTAAACTCCAGGAGCTGGTGATGGACAGGGAGGCCTGATTCATGGGGTTGCAAAGAGTTGGACACGACTAAGTTACTGAACTGAACTGAACTGAGACATGAATTCTCTAAAGATGTTGCATGTTTGCTTGAAGCCTCACTGGATAGCTTGCTTCATCTTAAATGTATGTCAGCCTGTTGCATTTCAGCAAGGCTGTATGGTTTGGGCACAGTGTGTGCAGCTGCCAGGAAGAGCAGGGCTTCTGAGTCCCAAGCTGCTGTCCTTAGGCAAGGGGTGTGGGCTCTCAGAGTTTAGTGCCCGCGTGTCACCTGTAAGGGCTTCCCAGGTGGTGCTAGCAGTAAAGAGCCTGTCTGCCAATGAAGGAGACATAAGAGACACAGGTTTGATCCCTGATTTGGGAAGATCCCCCGGAAGAGGAAACTGCAACCCAGTCCAGTATTCTTGCCTGGAGAACCCATGGACAGAGAAGCCTGGCCAGCTACAGTCCCTAGGATCGCAAACAGCTGGACATGACTGAAGTGACCTAGCATGCACATACACACATCATCTATAAAAAGGGGGTAAAATGTGTTGAGAATAGATAAATGCTGGGTATAGAATTATGTAAGTGTCCCCCACCCACACCCCGTTACCCAGGTCTTAGTTTCCAGATGAGTATCAATGGGTGTTGTTAACTTCTTTTCATTCCTGTTTCAAAAAGATGATGCATTCCGTTATGGTGCAGAGATTATACGAGGTATCTGGAAAGCAAGCATCAGAGCACTGTGATAGAAACTTTTGAAATTCTTACACTTCTAATGCTAGAATAATCAGCATATATTCAGCAACTATTCAATGTTGAGATTCTGAAGAGTGCTGCATCAGATAAAAGTGGTCACTCAGTAAAGCCTGAATGCTGAGACAAACTTGCAGGGTTAAAATAGAGGTGATCTCTCATAACTTCTGAATGGCTTTCTTTAAATATATTGTGCTGTCAATAAAAACAGCACTTAGTAGCAATTATATTAACAGAGTATAATGTGCGTGGTTGAAAAGCCACTCAGAAAACTCTTTAAATATACTTCATATCCTGTGTAAGGTCATATTCATTTCACTATGGCTATATATCTTATTCTGCACATTACCAATATTCGCCATATTAAGTCATAGATGTCTGGGAGAGAAGCCTCATGTGCAGAAACTTTACAGATAATGGGAAAATAAATACCCCAAAGTTCTAAGTATATACACATTCTTTTTTAAAAAATGTCTACCCTCCCCAGTAGCTATTACTTTGACAAAATAGATCGCAACATATTGAAACTTACTCAGGGTTATATATTACCCTTTACCTACCATTCTGTTTCCTATAAAGAGATACAGACATTTTTTGTTTATAAGAAGCTTATGATTGTGATGTAATTAGCCTCCAACTAATAAAAAAAAAAGAAGCTTATGAGCTAGTTAGGAATTTCAAATACAGGATAGGTAAATGCTAAAGATACAAAAATTTACAGATAAATGCATGCATGTGATGCTGGAAGTAAATAACTTGCCTTTACAGTGACAGAACTTAGAAATGTGATCAGAGGTGGTACAGTTATGAAAATATTTTATAGCAAAAAATCTCACCTGGTTTTTAAGGATGCAGGTTATGTCTGGAAATAATCATGAAACATTTTCTCTACAGCATCTTTTTGTGTGTTTGGCATAGAAATCACTGTCGGAAAGTTGCTCTGAAGGGCAAAGACCAGACTCTGAGTTTCAACTTGATCTGGGAAAAGTGTGAGTGAGGGCTGACTCTGCGCATAGGGTCCATTCTATCACTCACATTGGTTTCCTCATCTGTCTTTATTGGCCTGTGTCTAAGTCTTAGAAGAATATGGGCTCAAGAAGTGCTGAATATATTTGACCAAACTAGCAATAGAAACATTAAAGAGACCAAGAGAAATACAAGAGAAACTAAGAGACTGAAAGAATTATTTCAGTAAAGGCTCTGTTGGACACTGAAGGCCTAAGCAATTATTTACTAGGAAACTCCTCTAATCAGCTGCAACACAAAGGGAGAAAGCACATCCTACCTACAAACATTCTCCTACATTCCCTCCCTTCTGGTGTCCGGCAGACCCTAGTTGACAGTAGGTTATGCACCAAAGCTGTACCACAAGGGAAGGAAACTGGAGCACCGCGTGGAGTCTGGTGACACCCAGTGGGGGACTGTGGTACCTGGAGGGACAGAAGCGAGACAGCCCGGCCTCCTTTGTGAACAACGCTACACGTTACACCCTGACAAAGTCTTGAACACCTTGGGATAGGCCCAGGGCAAAGTGGATTTTTAGAGGCCTTAAGTGGGCCCAAGAGGTAAAAAAGAGACTTGAAATATTACTGATTTTACAGTCTCATTAATTCCTCAGATTGCTAACTGCTGCTAAGTCGCTTCAGTCGTGTCCGACTCTGTGTGACCCCACAGACGGCAGCCCACCAGGCTCCTCTGTCCCTGGGATTCTCCAGGCAAGAACACTGGAGTGGGTTGCCATTTCCTTTTCCAGTGCATGCATGCACGCTAAGTCGCTTCACTCATGTCCGACTCTGTGCGACCCTATGGACAGCAGCCCACCAGGCTCATCTGTCCACAGGATTCTCCAGGCAAGAACACTGGAGTGGGTCGCCATTTCCTTAGTTTAGGAAAAATCAAATTATAAAGCAAGACAGAATTTTCACATTTTCAATTGTTTTTGGTTTAAGCCTTCTAATTGAAAGAGACAAGTTAGAGATAAAAATTAACTTTTTCTTATCTATTTTATTTTGCAAGCTTTCTCTTATACACACTTTCATCTCCATGCACACAAACACACACATCTCTTTTCAATAAAAATATTCTTAATATTTATCCTTTAATTGTAGGAAATGGGTAGCCACTAAATTGTTTCCTAAAATGTTCATTACTATTTTATGTAGCTTTACCCTCCAGCCCTACTGGAATATAAACATGAAAATAGGTGCCAAAGACAATACTTCTAAGAGATAATTAAATTCTGATTTAATTCTCTTTTGACAAAATGGGAAATGCCTTGTATTTTATTGCCTCTAGCTTCTTACATTAAAAACAATCCCTAAAGAATTTGATGTGTGGAATGCTTTCTCTGCCTAAGGCAACTGTCTGCTTTGACTGTATGACAGAATTGACCTCAGTTATATTTGTTGAAGTTCAAATATTTGGTGTTCCTTCAATGAAAAACTACACTGCAACATGCCTGAAGGGAAACTTTTAAAACAGAGAAGGTACAGATAATAAAGCAGATCATATAACATGCACATTTGGACTATTTTGCCCTCCAGTATATTTTAGTGTTTTGGTCAAATGGTGTTCCGATAAATACATTAAAAATAAACTCTAGATAGATCATAGAAGAAAATTTTTAAATATTAGTATAAAATAACCAGAAAACAATGTTGATACATGAATTCAGTGCATACATATGAAATACTGAGTATAGAAATATATTTACAAAATTCATCTAAGACATAAATGAAAAGTTAAAAAGTTACAAAGAAAAAAAGTGAGAGAACTACAGAAATAAATAAAAAAACTTCTGAGAGCCAAGACATCATTGAAAGATAAATTGCAGATTGTAAGACATGACAGACATGTTACCATCGTTATATCAAGAGCTCTCTTAATCAAGGAAAAATCATGCCAATATTTTAAAAGGAAAATAAAGATGTGAATACTTTATAAAAAAAAATTAGTTCCCCAAGCAAAGGAAAAAAAAAGCTATCTTTCATAATTGAAGAAAAATAAAACAACCTATATATTTTAAATTCCCTTTAAAAATTTAATATTTGCATTTTGTGAGAGTGTGGGAAAAGAAACACTTCTACATATCACTAAAACAGTCCATTAAAAATGGTCTTTTATGACTTTAATCATATTTTTAATGATTTTTTTGTCTTTCCCTTAGTATGCTAAATCTTGTGGTGGAGTCTTGTTACAAGATACGACACAAGATATGACACAGTTGAATACCTCCTCCGTGGTGCACTGTCTCTCCTTGGTTCCTGTGCGCCACACCTCCCAAGGTTTCCATCCACCTCAGGGGTTCTTCCTTCTGTTTCTTTTGCTCTTTCACCCTCCTCACTCAGACCTCTCAATGGTGGTGTGACCCAGGGGTTAGTCTGGGTCCTCATCTCTATTCATATATTTGCCCTCTTAGAAATCACATCCAGCCTAAAGGTTCCATATACCTTTATGTACAAATGATTTCTAAATTTATAGCCTCTAAATTCCATATTCACATATCAAACTACCTTGGAAATATAAAGAATATTCCTTTGGGTATGAACAGACATCAATACATCCCCTACAAAAATCGTGATCATCTGTTGTCCCCTACTAACTTCCTCCAAGTGAAAGATATCTCCATTCTTCTAGCTGCTTAGATCAAAAACTCCTTCTTTGACTTCAGCTCTCATATTTGATATCCAGTCTCTCAGGGAATCCCTTGGTTCTACTCTCAAAAAATATTTAGCCACCTCTCACAATCCCTCCTGTTTTGTCTGAGCCATCAGTATTCTTCACCTCAGTTCAGTTCAGTTCAGTCACTTAGTCGTGTCCAACTCTTTGCAACCCCATGAACCGCAGCACGCCAGGCCTCCCTGTCCATCACCAACTCCTGAAGTTCACCCAAACCCATGTCCATTGAGTCGGTGATGCCATCTAGCCATGTCATCCTCTGTCATCCCCTTCTTCTCCTGTCCTCAATCTTTCCCAGCATCAGGGTCTTTTCAAATGAGTCAGCTCTTCGCATCAGGTGGCCAAAGTATTGGAGTTTCAGCTTCAGCATCAGTCCTTCCAATGAACACCCAGGACTGATCTCCTTTAGGATGGACTGGTTGGATCTCCTTGCAGTCCAAGGGACTCTCAAGAGTCTTCTCCAACACCACAGTTCAAAAGCATCAATTTTTCGGCGCTCAGCTTTCTTCACAGTCCAACTCTCACATCCATACATGACCACTGGAAAAACCATAGCCTTGACTAGATGGACCTTTGATGGCAAAGTAATGCCTCTGCTTTTTAATATGCTGTCTAAGTTGGTCATAACTTTCCTTCCAAGGAGTATGCATCTTTTAATTTCATGGCTGCAATCACCATCTGCAGTGATTTTGGAGTCCCCCAAAATAAAGTCTGACACTGTTTCCACTGTTTCCCCATCTATTTCCCATGAAGTGATGGGAACAGATGCCATGATCTTAGTTTTCTGAATGTTGAGCTTTAAGCCAACTTTTTCACTCTTCTCTTTCACTTTCATCAAGAGGCTCTTTAGTTCTTCTTCAGTTTCTACCATAGGGGTGGTGTCATCTGCATATCTGAGGTTATTGATATTTCTCCCAGCAATCTTGATTCCAGCTTGTACTTCATCCAGCCCAGCATTTTGCATGATGTACTCTGCATATAAGTTAAATAAGCAGGGTGACAATATACAGCCTTGATGTACTCCTCTCCCAATTTTGAATCAGTCTGTTGTTGCATGTCCAGTTCTAACTGTTGCTTCTTGACCTGCATTACAGCTATAAAAAGGAACGCATTTGAGTCAGTTCTAATGAGGTGGATGAAACTAGAGCCTATTATAGAAAGTGAAGTAAGTCAGAAAGAGAAGCACCAGCATAGTATATTAATACATATATATGGAATTTATAAAGATGGTAACATCAATCCTATATGCAAGGCAGCAAGAGAGACACAGATGTAAAGAACAGACTTTTGGACTATATGGGAGAAGGCAAGGGTGAGATGATTTGAGAGAGTAACATTGAAACATGTATATTACTATATGTAAAACAGATGACCAGTGCAAGTTCAATGTATGAAACAGGGTAGTCAAAGCTGGTGCTCTAGAAAACCCAGAGGGATGGGGTGGGGAGAGATGGGGAGAGGGTTCAGGATGGGGGGCCACTTGTGCACCCATGGCTGATTCATGTCAATGTATGGCAAAAACCATCACAATATTGTAAAGTACTTATCCTCCAATTAAAATAAATTAATTAAAAAAAAAGAAATACCTGTTGAGTAAATTAATGAACTCAGTAACTTAAACTCCATGAAGCAGTGATCATGTCTATGTTGGTCACTACTGGATCCCCAGAGCCTAGTAGGCTATTTAGCACTTAGCATACTACTTGCTGAATGAAAGAATGAGAATGAGAAATGGATTTATGGAGTGAGAAATGGATTTATCAATCATGGCACAACCTTTGGTCACAGGCCCGTACTTTATAATAGCATATATTTTTCTTTTTTGGTCAAAATTAGAAATACAATTTATATGTTACACAAAGGTGATAAGTAGTTAGTGAGTTTCCATAGGGCATAACGATACACTAGGAAATGGACTGATGGTAATCACCTGCTCTGCAAATTCTGTCATAAAAATGAACTGCTCCAAATGCCAACACCATACTTGGGGAGCAGAGTGATCACCTGTTGGCTATCTTTCTGGTAGTTCTCAGCAGTTATTTTTAACTTCTGTGCAGGTTCCCCTGTAACTTTAATGTTGAAAATTTAAAAACCAACATGCATTCTCTGATTGTGAACCGACAATGCACAGAAGATGTAAAACTTTACGAATAGATCTCTCAGGGAACTGCCTTGATCATTTTCTCCATGTAGTTTATTCGGATAACAAGTAAATTGGCACCAACATCTTCTCACTTTCTTTGGGATTTTACTCTGGGTAGATTCTAACATGCTTTAGACTATTAAGTACAGATCCTTCACACATGTTTGGGACTCATCTACAAATTTTCCAGTCCACATGTTTCAACAGACTTCTAAACTGGAAACCAGTTTGTGAAGTTTGGAGGAGGGTTGTTAATGTTCATCCATAGCAGCCCTGGGGTGGGGTTTATCTGACTGCTGAGTCATCAGAGTTCACAGGTCAAGGTGCTAGGAACACAGAATGAGGCTCTAACCAAGCAGCCTGTGACTTCCCATGATTACCAGAGAGACTGACAACCAGGCAAGGCTGACTCAGTGTTAGGCAGTTTTCTTATCGCTTGATTCCTCTTATCCCAAAAAGTTTCACAGATATTTCAATTACATTGATTATTTCTTTGTCTCTGCCTCTCAGTAATGTGTTCTTTCCTTAGCTCTACAAGTTTGGTTTAATGTAATCAAGACTAAGGCAAACAATTTCATTAATAGAGTTTCTAGTAGCAATAAGGCGATAAACTTGTTTGACCGAAATGAGTCAGAATCATTCCTTGGTGTACACAAATTCTTATTTAAATTCATTTACACTATTTAACAAAATCCTACTAGCACCTAGACCTCTAGGCCTTTTTAACAGAGTGAGACAATCTCAAATGCTAGAGGAAAGGAAAAAAATAAGCAGTTGGAGTTTCTTCTCTCTAGACAACCTAGCCAAACCAGCCCCAGGCAGGAAGAAATACCATTTATGTCTTTGTTTTGTAAACTAAATTCTGTGATTATAGTGAAAACCCAGCTCTGAACAAGAGGTGTTTTTTTTTTTTGAAGCATGTCCAGCTGGAGCCAGACAATTATGAAGTAGATTCCAGCTGTTTAGATTATTTCAACACAAGAACAACTAAATACTTCCACAGAAAGGACTATCAGCAGTAAATTCTGGTTTAAAGTTTTAGGTACGTAGAAAGCCAAATCCTTCAAAACCATTCCCACTCATCTTAGAAAGGGTAGTAAAATGAAGAGATTAATTCTCACTTGGAATTTTAACTGGCCCTACTACTGTAAGTCTCCAGGTGTCTCAAACTGTTCCAAGCACAAGTGTCAGCATTTGCTAAAAGCACATAATTCCAAGTTGGAAAAGCTAGCCCTTTCCTAAGAAATTAAAAAATATGCCAGCTTTGGGGTAAATGTTTCATGTGTTTCTTCAATAACCATAATTGTTTGTGAACTGTGCATTTTGTCTCACATTTAGTTTTTTGCCTTTTTATAAATGTAGATATTTCTTTATAGGTGTAGATATTTCTATAAAGTCTCATTTTCATCACAGAGCACAAAGCTAGTGTTTACAGTATAAAAAGGTAGCCAAAGAGTAACATGATAACCATATCGCAGTTTTCTTAAACCACAATAATCATCACTATACTGCTAATTAATTTGGTAATATTCTTAATTATATACTCTGTAACCAGTAAAATGAATAATAGTCCATATCAATCCTTAAAAATCAGACTATATAACTTTATGTTCTAAGTAAATAAATCTCCTCAGTTTTATTCTATGCCCAGCATTATCTTCCAAGAGCACACATATTTTTAAGCAATTTATATTAATATTCCATTGTACATGCTTATAGTATATTCTCTCTTCATACTCACATATTTATAAATTATACAGTTGAATCTGGTTTTAATTTCAAAACCTGACCGAAAGCAAAACATTTCAAGTATAAATATTTAGTCTCTCAAGATGAAATTGATTCATTTTCCTTTAGTATACATTCATAGTATGTATGTTTTGTTTGGACATTCTTGTCTGTGGAGACTTAACAAAACTATCCAATGATATTTTGTATAAAGATAAAAGCTAATTCTGATTGGGTCGCAGTTTGGGACCAAAGTGAAAATTCATTTTCTCACCTGATGCTATGTCAATTTACTGTTAAACAGGTCTCCTGAACTATAAATTTGTCTTGTGTGTGTATATATGTGTGTGTGAATCTATGTAGTTGAGAATACTTTATGAAAATAAGGTTGCAGGAGTTAATAGGTGAAGAATGTCTTCAACCTTACACAAGTAATAAATTGGGTGACATTTGGTATTTATAACAGATGAAAAACAGATGAGAATTTTTTCTGCCCTAACCTCTGATGAACAGATAAGCTTAGTTTCTTTAAATGCTGTGCTTAATATTTAAACTGAATCTTATTTTAAAAGATAGTCCAAGATGAATTGATAAAATCATTCCTGATGCAATCTTCCAGAAATGACAATATAAACTTAATTCTTGAAGAATACATTTAGGCAATATGCCAGATTCTGAAAGTCAAACGCTTTCAGATATTAACTAGTAAGTTTTTGATAACACCTAATGTTTAATTTTTCACACCCTAATTCTCTATTCACACATGCCAATATTCAGAGTTACATAACAATGTAAACCATTATTTTGCAAAATAAAAACTTTAAAATTCGAAAATAAAAATAAGCAACCTGTTGTTTCCCAGGGCTGACTAAATAATCTAAAAGTTTTACCTTTCTTTCCTAGAAACAAATGCTGAAATCAGTTAACCAAGTCCAGGGTTAAAAGAGGAAAAAAATGAGTACATACTTTTGGATATGTTGAATTTCTGATGACTACTGGTGAAGGACTATTTTTCTAGCCTTAAAGAAGTAATAATTAATTTGGAGGAATACTAACATTTATCAAGGAGGTAGTAAATGCAGCAAAATAGAACATGAAGGAAACTGAGAAGGAAGAGTAAACAAATGCAGCAAGGAGGTCACTGGGAGAATATCCCAGAAGCCAAGAGAAGTTGAATCCTCAAGAAAGAGTAAACATTTAACAGTGGCAAAGACTGAGGGATGGTGAAATATGATTAAAGTTTAAGAAACACCAGTTGGATTAGGCCAATCCAAGTTCCTCTATAAATAGTTCTGGTAAAGAAACTGAAGTGGAAGTCATATCAGAGTAAGTGGTTGAGTGAATAGGATATGAGAAAGTGGGACCAGCAGTGTAGGCAGCTCCTTTCTCAAAGAATGAGATAGAAGCAAGAAAAATATGTATGGTTAAGGGAGTTTTTTTGCTTTATTTATTTTTAGGATAGAAGACACTTGACTGCATTAGAGTACATTAATAAACTGAGGGGAGGAACACAGTAGAGAGAAGATAAAACAAAGTACTAGGCAGAGCAGAGGCGGATCCTAACGATTCCGGAGTTGGAGATGTGCACAGAAATCCTTCCAAGACCATCAGCACAACCAACCCTACCTACCCGCTCTATCTGTCTTGTCTCTACAGTATCAACTGATTGTTTTCTATAATACTATACAATTCACACGTTTGTTACTTTTACCATTTGTCGTCTTCTCCTCAGTCTCCTTTGTGACCCTTTCATTTCCTGCTATTCCCTTTTATCCATTTAAATATAAGTGTTCTCCCAGGACTTTAGAAATTTTAATCTTTTGCTCACTTATATATTTCAAGCACCTACAACATGGTGGGCACTCAGTAAATGCTTGTTGAATGAAAAGATGTTAAGAGTGTAGAATTTAAAATGTGTTGAGGTTAGCTTGAAAGATTTTATTCTTTTATCTGCAAAGTAGGAATGATTAAGTTGCAATTTAAGAGGAAAGTAAGGTCTTGAGAGATTTCATATATACTGAAAGCTAAACATTCCCTATATAGATCAGAGGTTATTTGTAGGAGTATGTGAGCCCCATATAAGTTCATTATTTGTTTATCCCACATAATGATTTATTTTTCTTTTTAATCACCCACCATCATTTAAGCAGACTTCCCTGTAGCTCAAACGGTAAAGAACCTGCCTGCGACGCAGGAGACTAGAGTTCCATCCCTGGGTTGGGAAGTTCCTCTGGAGAAGGGAATGGCAAGCCACTCCAGTATTCTTGCCTAGAGAATGCCATGGACAGAGAAGCCCAGCAGGCTAAAGTCCGTGGGGTCACAAAGTGTCGGACACCACTGGGTGACTAATATACACACATCATTTAAGCATTAGATTTAATGCAGTGATTCATATGTACCACTTGTCTTGGAAAACAGGAGGATGTGGCGGAGGGACATGACTCACATCTCAGCATGACAACCATCACCTGAATCTGATTTGAGGCTGTCCCCTCATCACCACCACCCAGGACACAGGTTCACAAGATGAAGTATGTGATTTTCATTTGCAGAGGTCCTCACCACTCTCTGTGGTATCCTTAACCTCCAAGTCCACTGTCAATTGCTATTAATGATAAATAGCATGGTTCACTAACAGAACCTGAGCTAATGGTTTGTACAATATGGCTGTTTCATCTTGCCTGGACTTTTCAGGCAAATGTATCTGCAATCCATGACATTGGTAACATTCAACTAACAAGTAATTTGTGTTCCAGTGGGGTTTCTCTTGTCCTTAGAAACAGATTAAACTCCTCACCATGGCTAATTAGATCCCCCAGGAACTAGCTGCTTCAATCCTCTGACCTCCCTTCGCAACTCTCCACTTGGCTTCAAATGTGCTCCTATTTTCTGTCCTCAATGGCCCTCTCCCATTTTCTTAATATCAAGCTGCCTCCAGCCTCTGTGCCTTTATATTTGCAGTTTTCTTTAGAATTTCTTTCCCTCAGATAATGAGCATGGCTGGCTCCTAATTCTGTTACACATGTAAATACTTGTTAACAAGAAGTTCCTTCCTTCAAAACCATTCAAGTTGCTCTGAAATAATGCATCTCAGCACTCTGTTCTTTCAGAATCTTCAACAAGCAACTTGCGAGAAAGGTTTACTCAAGGCAAAGGGGGCAATTTTCTAAGGGCAAGATTAATTCAAACTTTTAGTCAGAATGAAGCGACAAAGACCACACACAGAACAGACTGGAATTCCAAGACGTGATTCCACTTTGAGGTTTACTCAATTCTTAAACTCTGTTCACGTAAATACAACGGCGCCCACTGAACGTAGCTAGCCTGTAAAGGTATCTTGAACACCACTTATTTCCCTGAAGAAAAATTTCTAGCATATTATATGCTAATTAAAACATTTTGGCATTGATTGGAGTTATAAATGGTGCTCTTCTTATGTAGGTTTTCCATTAAGGTCCTTCAAATACTAACTCCCTGGAGTATTAGTCCTGATTAGCTTACTTGATATTATTAATAAGCCCCCTAAGAGGGTGATAAAATTAACACAGATTCATTCATTCCTGTACATGCACACGCATTTCACATACTCCATGAGGTGTTTTAAAGTACATCATAGGAAACATAACAAACGGGAATTAATCACTAATACATAGAACAGATAATGGAAATCCTCTCCTCCCTTCCTCCCCACCCCCTCACCTTAAATCAATTTTGAGTGGACTGACAAGAAAATTAAACGTTGGCTTCCTGTGGGACTGAGTGACTGGTTCGCACCTTTATTCTTTCGGTGGAACTGATGGGATTTGAAGAAATTGCTTCCGGCACCTCCCACTGTAACTTGAAAATTATTTGACGACAAACGACTCCAGTCTGGATCTGGCTTAGAATGGAACTATGGCTGCAGCCCTCCTCGCCGCGTACGCGGTGAAGGCGGCGCACGTGGCACGGCACGTGGCATGGCACGTGGCACTGAGCCGGGCTGGGAGCATGCGCCCTGCGTGCTGCATGCTGCACGCCTGCACGGGCCTCTCTACACCTGTGTGCTCAGTCCGGCCTAGAGGCTGCAGGCGGGAGGCGAGCGCTCTCCCGATGGCTTCGCTGCCAAACTCAGCTTTGCAAGCGTGAATTCTCACAACGCGCTTTAATGAAGAATAACAGAAAATGGTGTTGGTGTAGTGGGAAATGGCAATTTTGCACAGGACGCTTTGGGAGCTGTGCTTTGCTGTAGTTTGCCTGAAGTTAGAACAAAATTGAACCAAAAATGAGGAATTTGGTGCTTTGGAAAGTGTGAAAGCTGCTAGTGAACTCTGGGCTCCTCTATCAGAAATCACTGAAATGAATGAAACCAGTAGAAAGTCCAGGACTTAACAACAAATCTTGTTATGAAGACGGTTGGCTGATCAAGATGACACTCAGTAACCCTGCACAACTAGATAAGTGAAGAAGCATATGAAAAAAATACATAAGAGCTACTGAGGAGTGAAGACAGAACCCCTAAATAAACTAGCTTGAAACAATCTAAGATCGTTGTCTTAAATTAATGGTGGGTAAATTTTTTGAAAGCAACTTTTAGCAAAAGAAATTACTTGCCACATATGTTACTTGTAGAAAATATCCCGTAAATTGCTAATTATTTCAGATAAACTCTGTGCATCTGTTTCACAGCACTTTATAACCTTTAGGTCAGTTGGTAAAGAATTTGCCTGCAATGCAGGAGACCCTGGTTCGATTCCTGGGTCGGGAAGATCCACTGGAGAAGAGATACGCTACTCTCTCCAGTATTCTTGGGCTTCTTCTGTGGCTCAGCTGGTAATGAATCCTCCCACAATGCAGGAGATCTGGGTTAGATCCGTGGGTTGGGAAGATCCCCTGGCGAAGGGAAAGGCTACCTACTCCAGTATTCTGGCCGGGAGAATACCATGGACTGCAAAGAGTCAGACAGGACTGAGAGACTTTCAGTTTTATAACTTTTAGGTTAGGCTTCAATTATAATGGTCTTCCCAGGTGGTGCTGTACTGTACTTAGCTGCTCGGTCACATCTGACTCTTTGAGACCCCATAGACTCCACTCTTTGACACCCCACCAGGCTCCTTTGTCCATGGGGATTCTCCAAGCAAGAATACTTGAGTGGGTTGCCATGCCCTCCTCCAGGGGATCTTCCCAACCCAGGGACAGAACCCACATTTCCAGCACTGCAGGTGGATTCTTTACCGTCTGAGCCACTAGGGAAGCCTATGTAGGAGACATAAGAGACATGAGTTCGATCCCAGGGTCAGTAAGGTCCCCTGGAGGAGGGCACTGGCAACCCACGCCAGTGTTCTTATGTGGAGAATCCCATGGACACAGAAGAGCTTGGCAGGGCTCCTGTCCATAGGGTTGCAGAGTCCAACATGACTGAAGGGACTAAACAGGCATGCACCAGTTATAATATTCAAAATTCCTGAAGTTATCTGTGGTTAAAAACTGGTTATAAAAATTCTATTTTCTTATATAATATCTTAACTTGCTTATAGCCACCCCTGGATTTGGGTCGAAATACCTAATGATCTTCCCATTGGAAATAACTGGTGGTGGAGAAGAGCTTTTGTTAGTTGTACAGTGTCAGATGAAGAACAATATTATTAAATATGCAATATACTGTGTTTACTGGTGCTGTTTTTATATAATGAAGCATCAGCCTTGAGGCAGAATAAGAAACAGTTCAATAATAAAACATTTAACTATAATTTAAAAAAAGGAACTGTTGCTTCTGCATTTCTGGATCTTTATGGGGTAAAGAGGCACTGCAGGCTTTCCCAAGTAACTGTCATGAATCTCAAACTATGCTCCTCCCAATTTTCTCTTCCCACTTTTTGAATATATTTATTGCACACAGGTGTAAATAGAAATGTAGAATTTACCGGCAATTTCATCAGATAAAGAGAGGAGAGGTTTAATATCAAATACTCCACAATAAACTCTCTTAAAATTTTAGTGAGTGATCTGTTTTCTTTCAAGTCTGTCTTCCAGGTCCCACCTGCCTTTCGTGGGATCCAGCATCTATCCTCTCTTCACTTCTCTCCCTCAGGTGCTGCCTAGCTCCTGCAGATCCCAACCCTTCTTCTCTTCCAAAAGCAAATGTATTTCTCTTCTTTATCACATGCATAATAACGAACCTGTTTTTTTTTTTTTCTGATTCATTGATGCCAGTGATAGCACAAACCCCAGAGCCCCAGCATCCAGTATGAATGAGTTTATCAAAATGGCTAATGTAGGTCTTCTGGAGGATTTGTATGTCTGCAGTCCTGAAAAATAAAATTTCTTGTATTTTATATCTCTCCTTATAGAAAAATATAAACATCTTACAAGCATATTTTTGAAACACAATCACTTCTTAATTTGGAGACTTCATACAAAAAATAGAAAAAAATGCTCATTAAGTTTGGATTTTCTTCAAATATGATGGTTGTAGCTTCCTATAATATGGTATTTGGTATGCAGCAAAAAGGTACAAGCTGTTCTGTCTCAACACGCACTAATCTACACTTATTTGTGTACGGAGTATTAGCCTAAGAACAAATGTCTAAAAATAACTGGGCTATCATAATAAATACCCTAAAATAACTTTGTTTATAAAAAACCTGAAAAATTTGACTCCAGTAATTGACTCTTCAACAGATGTAATCTGTCACTCTACATTCTTTTGGCAATTATGTTTTCTAGGGAAAAAAATCAGAACTAAATTCATTTGCAATTTCGCAATAATATTGGTCCAGGAAGTGGTTTAGGAGAAGTTGGAATTCATAGGACATTTCCATAATTTATGGGAAAAGTACTTTAGCATATTTGAAATCAGTACAGTCATAGAAAAATATCTGCCTTATTCCTAAGTGCATCAGCTCTCCAAATAGGCAGAGAACAGGTAGCTGTCTAAATATTATGATGTAAGAAGAGGTACAAAGTCCTAATTTTCTGAATCATCTCCATCTATCATTGTGTTTCTTGACACCTGGATTAAAATTGTCATTGCTTGAAGCGTTCCTCAGACTATGAGAAAAGAAGCCATATTCTTTAGGGGAAATTTTTTTTTTGTTAAAATGTTTATCAAAAATATTGCAAGGGAATGGAGGTAAATCTTGGGAATGAAGATAACTTCAATTAGGAATACATTATGACTATAAGAATGAGAAGTTGGCCCAACAAGAATGAGAAATTGTGTGTCATAATGGGGAAAAAAAAACTACAGTTGATTCTTCAATAAAGAGAGTTTGAAATGCTTAGTTCCAATTACACATGGATTTTTTTTTTCACTGAATATGTACTACTGTTGTCAAACTCAAATTTGTGTGCCCAACACACAAAAAGGCCAAACAAACCCAAACTCTTTTGGAGTGGAGAAACGATTATTTATTGCAGGGCCTTGCAAGGAGAAAGGGATTGCTCATGCTCAAAAGACCCAAACTCCCCAATGGGCTTCAGGGAAGAAGTTTTTACAGGCAAGATTTGGAGAGAGGTCTGCAGGCTGTGTGGCTTTCTTCTGGGCTGACTGCTGGTAAGGTAACAGCGTGGTGTCTCAGGAATCTCAACCATCAGCCTTCTGGTTCCAAAGTGGGGTCCACATGCTTTGCTCAGGCTGAAGTTACCATCCTCCACTTGGGTGGGAGCCTCAATTCCTGTAGAAGAACTCAGAGATGTGTGTCAAATAGATATATACACATCTTCCTAGGAGAAACCAGGTTCAGGCCCCATGGCTGCACTGGTGTTTCTGCATTCCCTCACTCCCCTGCTGGCTCAGATAGTGAAGAATGTGCCTGAAGTGCAGGGTACCTGGGCTCAAACCCCTGGAGAAGGGAATGGCTACCCTCTTGCCTGGAGAACTCCATGAACAGAGGAGGCTGGCGGGCTACAGTTCATGTGGTTGCAAAGAGTTGGACATACATGACTGAGCGACTAACACTCCTAATTAGTAACTGTTTAAATCTGCCCTTTGGAACCCAGGGAAGGTCGAGGAGGCTGAAAGCCTTTTCCTACAAACAAGATAGAGGAACATGGCTTTTATGGTTGGGAGATCTCACAGGGTCTGGCTCATTTCACTAATGTACTACATGATCTGTTGTTGGTTGAATCCAGAGGTGCAGAAACACAAATATAGAGAGTTGACTGTAAAGTTATATGTGGATTTTCCAGTGTGTGTGTGTGTGTGTGTGTGTGTGTGTGTGTACTGGGGGTGAGGTGGGAGTTGGTGCCTTTAACTTCTATGTTGTTCAAGGGACAACTGTAAATTCCAAAGCAGGTATTTTGGGTTTTGATATCAACCTGCCAAGGCATCCTAGGCAACTCATTTAATTTTTGGCAGACACAAATTCCCAACTGTGAAATGGGAATAATAGCAGAAGCCCTTTTCATGTTCTAGTGTAATGTTGAGGATAGAATGATATAATTTTTGCCCTGAAAAATTGAGAAGTGTTGTAATAATATGTTATTACTTTATTAAGCAACATGATAGAATCAGGAGAATAATGGGGGCAATGAAAGAAGAGTCTTACTGTAGGTTAATGTTAATTGTAAATATTGGTAAGATAGAATAAAGGTGCAAAGGAAAGAAAGAGGATAAAACTTCCAAAGTGATCCTTCAGTCTGAGACAGCTTGGATGCCGTGTTAAGAGGTTGGGGTTAGTCATGCTTAAACTGAACCTCACTTTTATCTAGAATTAACTATGATCATAATACAAGAATAAATAGGTGAGAGGGGAGATATAGATGAACAAGAACAACAAAATAAGAGGTGTCAAGAATTAGAGATTATGCTTACTTATATTTTCAAAACCAAATGGAAATAACGATGAGGAGGAACTCAAAAGCTAAATTGTTGGGGGAATTTTTAAAAAGGTTTTCTTTGCTATGTTTTCCTAGAATCTTTAGGAGATTGCTTTTAATATGTTCTGATATCATGTGTATCAATATCTGGCATTTTCTCCACAATTGTTTTCTCCACAATTTACTGAATACATGTTTAATCTGAGAAAACTGTCGCATTTTAAGCACTTTAAAAGTGAGTTGTGACAATTCTGGGCCAAACACTTGTTTTACAATCACTCAAATACTGTCATCTGATTATTTACAAATCCACATAGTGAAGTTGATCATAAGTGCTCAGGGCTTTATAGTAATAAAATTATCGTCTCAGGAACAAAAGAAAGTGTGAAACCAGTGTGATGATTTTTAACCCTGACCTGAAAGTCTGCTACTCATTCTTCAAATAATGCCTTACCCATGAGGAGACAATTACTGACTCTGCAAAAAAATGTCCTAAATTTTCTCTATTACTTTAGTTCCAGTCATTAGTATAAATTTCAGATTTAACTTGAAGTTCACTCCTCAGACATGGTGGAACATTTCCCATCTTTGTCTAGTTCTCAGCTCATCAAAAGTTGCATTCAAAGATGGAGGAATAGGGGAGAAAAAGGGAATATCCCAGTTGCCTTTCATTTTCCCTATCTTCTTCCATCCCAGAAAGAGACCGGAGGGAAGACATTAAAAAGGGAGAATAGATTATTCAAGACACTTTGGGCTTCACATCTCAAAATCCAAATCTAATTTACTTTAGTTCCAGTCATTAGTGTAAAGTTCAAATTACACTTCAGCAGAACTAAAGAGCTTCTTGATTAAACTGAAAGAGGAGAGTGAAAAAGTTGTCTTAAAACTCAACATTCAGAAAACTAAGATCATTGCCTCCAGTCCCATCACTTCATGGCAAATAGATGGGGAAACAATAGAAACAGTGACAGACTTTATTTTGGGGGGCTCCAAAATCACTGCAGATGGTGACTGCAGCCATGAAATTAAAGGGTGCTTGCTCCTTGGAAGAAAAGCTATGACCAACCTAGACAGCATATTAAAAAGCAGAAACATTACTTTGCCAACAAAGGTCTGTCTAGTCAAAGCTATGTTTTTTCTAGTAGTCATGTATGGATGTGAGAATCGGACTATAAAGAAAGCTGAGCACAGAAGAATTGATGCTTTTGAACTGTGGTGTTGAGAAGACTCTTGAGAGTCCGTTGTACTTCAAGGAGATCCAACCAGTCAATTCTGAAGGAAATCAGTCTGAATGTTCATTGGAAGGACTGACCTGAAGCTGAAACTTCAATACTTTGGCCACCTGATGTGAAGAACCGACTCATTGGAAAAGACACTGATGCTAGGAAAGATTGAAGGCAGGAGGAGAAGGGGACGAAAGAGGATGAGATGGTTGGATTGCATCACTGGCTCGATTAACATGAGTTTGAGTAAGCTCTGGGAGTTGGTGATGGACAGGGAAGCCTGGCATGCTGCAGTCCATGGGGTGGCAAAGAGTCAGACATGACTGAGGGACTGAAGTGACTGAAGAGAAATTTATTGAAAGACTATTTGACTACTTTACGAGAGAAAGCAAATCACTAGGCAAGAAAGGAAAGGAAGCAGCTGAGACTCAGGAAACAAAGAGAATCAAAGGCTGCCATCTCATCCATTTCCTTTATTATAACTTCATCCTCCCTACAGTCCCCTGAAGACCAGCTGTCACCTTAAGTAGGAAACATGGGCATCAAGAGCAAACAAGTTTAACACCATGTATCATCCATAAATTAAAGACTCTCGTATAATGACTTGGTTTCAAACAACAAGATCATGGGAAAGGGATTGTACTAAGAGCAGCATGGGTCAGATATCCCTGTCCTTGACATAGCAGTCAGAGGATAAGAACAGAACCAGGCGTGGCTGATTGTTACCTGATATTTGGAGTGGGGAGAAGAGTGGTTCTGAAGGAAAGTGAGTGGGAAGGATAGTCATTCCCTATAAGAAGGGGAGGGTAGAGAAAAGACTAAACAATAGACATTCATCATAAAGAACAAATCACAAGTATCTGGGGGATAATGTTACTTGTTGAGAAATAAATTTTTCTTAACAACTTACAAAATTATACCTCTTATTTCTATCCACTTCTAACCGTATTATGGTACTACTGTTGGTGAATTTCCAGAACATGCAGCCTCTAATTATAAAAAGGGATTGTTCTCAGAAACTTGATTTCTAAGGAATTTGGATCTGAAAATACATAGAATCAATGCTATTTTTTTCAGGCCAATTTATAGAAACAGGGTCCATAATATTGCCTAAATTATTATGGTAACAGCCCATTTCAATCTAACAAAACACCCATTACGGTATCTATCTAGAAAGTCCAGTTGCCCCATACCATGGAAGACATTTTACCTTCTAGTGGTTTTACCTGGATATCAGGCAGCCAGGTTGTGGTTGGGTAAGAGAAGGTGGGGAGGGAATTCTGCTGGGACTCCCAGGCACCAGCTGTTTTGTCATTTCCTGGGTCTGGTTTGGTACAAAGCAGAGAACACAGAATAAAAGTCTGAAAACCTGTGTTCTAGATTGAACGATTGCTCTCTGCTGTGGTACTTCAGAAAATAGGCACTGGTTCACATCTTAATATGATGGTGGTGGTAGTCACAGTATGTGTTAACATATTGTTAGGTGTTAACAGTATGTGTTCCTCCAGAGGAACTGCCCAACCCAGGGATCAAACCCTGGTCTCCTGCATCACAGGCAGGTTTTTTACAGTTTGAGCTACAAGGAAGTCCATATATATAAATATATATATGTTTTCCCTCTCAGTAGTGTCTATTATTTAAGTGAGAAATGAAACAAATATCTAAGAAAAGGTAAGTAGACTATAGATGCACAATAAGTTTAGGGGGAAAATTGAAATAATTTCAAGTCATTTGGTTGTGCTAAGCCATAAACATACTTCAAGAGAATTCTGCCTCTTAAGGCTATGGTTTTTCCAGTAGTCATGTATGGATGTGAGAGTTGGACTATAAAGAAAGCTGAGTGCTTAAGAATTGATGTTTTTGAATTGTGGTGTTGGAGAAGGCTCTTGACAGTCCCTTGGACTGAAATGAGATCCAACCAGTCCATCCTAAAGGAGATCAGTCCTGGGTGTTCATTGGAGGGACTGATGCTGAAGCTGAAACTCCAATACTTTGGCCACCTGATGCGGAGAGCTGACTCATTTGAAAAGACCCTGATACTGGGAAAGATTGAGGGCAGGAAGAGAAGGGGATGACAGAGGATGAGATGGTTGGATGGCATCACTGACTCAATGGACATGGGTTTGGGTGGACTCCAGCAGTTGGTGATGGACAGGGAGGCCTGGCGTGCTGCGGTTCGTGGGGTCGCAAAGAGTCAGACATGACTGAGCAACTGAACTGAACTGAACTGAATCTGTAGGTTTAAATGAAATTCAACATGAGTTTTTTAAAAAAGACTTACATTAAGTTTTGTTAATAATTTTAGAATTTTTCTAATATAAAGGTGATTGTAAATTAAATGCAGTGTATATATACTGAAAGTAAGATTGTTTTCCTTTTTAAAAGAAGAATTTGAAAATTCAAAAGTCATGGTTTTAGGGCAATTAGTTTATAATGTCAAAGGTGAGTTTGAGGGTTCTAAGTTTGGTTTTGAAAAGAATTTCCCAGGTAAGAGGTAATCCTGTGTTAAGAAACTGAATAAATTTGGTAGGCAAATACTTGTTTTTCCTAGTTATTGCATTTTTATATCATAGGGTAGAAATAACAGAAAATTAGAATTTTAAGCAAAAAATTTTTTTTACTATTTTTTCCTTTGTCATGTAAACAATGTAAATTTGCTTCTCACTAGGCCTTTTGCATCAAGTATTAATAAAATCAAGATTTGAAAAGAATAAACTGTATCAGCTCATCCAAGGAGAGTTTGTTAAAGATCTATGTAAAAAGAGAGATTGTGACTTTACACACGGGCAACAAGTAAAACAGACCAACTGGAGGGCAGAAAATCAAAAAAGAAAGTGGGTCAGTGAGTCCCATGGTGATACAATAAATTGCTATTATTTAAATGGATGGTCAGAGAGTAAAACTGCCTGTGAACAAGAATGCCTAGGAGAACAATGGTAAATCTGAACAGAAGAAGCAAGGTCAGAGAAAAAGAGTGGCAAAGCTCAGAGCGTGAACTGCAAGTCCTTGGGTCAGGCAGAGGATGAAACAGAACAATCTCATCATTCAGAAGCTTCCTGGCCGCCAGCAAGCTGCATAATGAAACGCAAACAGAGCTGAGGCCCTCCGCAGAGAAATCGGGAAGAAAAACAGCCTCAGGACAGGGAGAGAGCTGAGCTGATTTTGAAACTACATGAAACTATCAACTCATCAGGATTAGCACTTTCCCACAAAGAAAAAAATTAAGTAACAGGAGAATCACTGAGGAGACCAAAATACTTAAATCAAGTCCATTTACATTACTTATATTGTGAAAGTCATGTACCCAATGGGATTAATTAACTGTGCTTGGTGATCAAAACAACTTTATATACTGAGGAAGTACCATTTCTCCTTTTCATCTTTAAGATTTCCTGCATATTTTCTTGGATAGGTAGAATTTCAGAAACATAATTACTAAATGAGTAGAGATTGGTAATCTGAAATAGTATGGGAGACTGAGAAGAACAAACTAACTCCAGGCCAAAAATAATCTACCCTTTCTATTTGTTATAAGAGATGTGCTTAAATGGATTGGGCAGAAGTTCATCCATCTGAAAAAAAAACTGGCTAGGTTGAAAATTCTTTATACATTGAATACGAAATTTTTTTCAAGTGAGGTAATTTTAAAGTTTGCTAAATGATCAAAAGTTAGTTAGATCAAAAATTAGTCATTTCCTTATTTAAAATGCACTGAGCATCTGTAATGTTCAGGCATTGTTCTGGGCTCTGCCAATCAGTCAACAAATAAAACAGTATGTTGGCTCCAATTTCATGGTGCTAATATTCTAGTGGAGGCCCACCACAAATCCATAAATAAATAGGCAACCAAGAAGTGATGAGTGCGTGAAAGGATGGAAAAAATAAGCTAAATCACATTGAACATAAAAGATACTTGAGATGTTTTAAATGGGACACTCAGTGGTCTTCTCTGAAGTGATGCCATCTCAACAAAGGCCTAATGAGGTGAAGAAAAAATGCATATGAGCCCCTCAGAAGAAAAGGAATCCAGTAAACAGAATGAGGCGAACAAGGTCTGAGGCTGTGCAAGGCCTGTGTGTAAAACACCAATGGAGCCAAGCAACTGAGGGAACGGTTAGAAGGCGACAAGTCCAGAACGAGACAGAACTTAATCATGTAGCATCTTAATGATTACGAATTTATGGTGAGTCATTTGAATTTCATTCTTAGGATAAGAATAATGAAAAAAAAAAGAATAATGAGAAGTCATCAAAGATTTTCATTGGAGGAATGATGCAATGTTTTGAGAGATTTTTCTGTAAATTATTTGAGGAGTTAACTATAGAGTAGAAGAAGAGAAAGTGGGGAAACCAGTTAGAAGGCTGTCTGAGATCCTCCAAGTAGAGATTAATGATGGATGGGACTAAGGTGGTAGTGCTGGAACTGATGAAAGCTGATTAGATTTGGAATACAATTTTGCATGTAGAGGCTTCACAATTTGGTCATGCATTGGAAAAGGAGTATGAAAGGAACAAGATGATGCAAGGAATACATTAGACCTGAGAATATTCTGTTAACTAAGATGGAAAGGATTTGGAAAAGAGAAGGTTGGTAGGGGTGAGGTGCTTGTTTCTGTTTGAAGATTCAGGACAGAATCAAGACCATGTTTTAGATATACTAAATTTGGGATGCCTATTAAACATTTAAAAGTCAGAACACAGTTAGGCTGTTGGTTATATGAATCTGAACTCAGACGTGGGACTGGGACTGGGACTGACAATACACAGTTGGAAATCATCAATTTACACATTATATTTAAAGCAGTATTGGATGAGATACCTGAGAAGTGAGTACAAATAGAGAAAACATTCAGTAACCAAGTCCTGGAAGTGGCTGGCATGTAGAGTGAGAATGAAAAGGATTGTCTAGCTGGCTATAAAGGCCAAGAAGGAGTGGCCAATGAGGTAAGTGGAAAAACAGGTGTGTTTGATCATTTTGAAATTAAATTAGTGTTTCAACAAAAAGTGACCAATTATGTTAAATGCTGTCAAGGTTTTATGTAAAATGGGTGTGAAATGTCAGTTTCACTGGATTTCCCCAGATGGAGTTGTTGGGGAAATTTGACAAGAACTATTTTAAAGGAGTGATGGATATAGAAGTCTGATTAGAGTATGTTAAGGAAAGGTTATACATCTTTTTTTATACTATAGGAGTTTTGTTCTAAAGAGAAGGGGCAGTGACTAGAGGTAGAATGGAGTCAAGAGAGAGTTTCTTGAAATGGAATAAATGAAAATATGTTTTTGTGGTTATGGAAATATTTTAGTAGGATGGGAGAAATTGATGATGCCAGAGAGAGACAGTTTATAATTTTTGGAGAATTCTTTGAAAGGGTGAGAGATACTATGAAAAAGAGGGGTGGATAAAAATGAAGGGTGGGGCTTACGAGAGGAGGCAGAGATATGGGTATAGATTCAAATATATTGGTAGATTTGGCCATGCTGATATCAATTCATTAATGGTTACTTCAAATATTTCTGTAAAATCAATTAAGTGCGAAGAGAGCACAGGGTTGTTAGAGATTTGAGGAGAGAAAAATCAGACAATCTAACGGTCTCTGGTGCATTTAGACAACTGATGTTCAGTGATTATTGACACAGATGGATTAATTAATACCATAAGGCTGACTGTCCCCCTGACAATCGGTGAGCAAGAGCTTTAATCCATGGAGGGAGGGGGTTACCTGCAGAAACAGCACAGTCAGCTCTAATAGTCATCTTGAAACTAACCATGCAGTGGTCTGATCAGTGTTATCTTGATTGTTTTAAGTACAGTTACTCTTCATTCCCATGGTTTGTTCCCATTTCCTTGTGGCCTGTTCTCAGGATTTGGGCAGCTTAAGTCATGGCTACAGTCTGGTCATCACGCAGGTAACTCCTTTCACCTGGCGGGGTTTTCAGCATCCACAATACAGCTCAAAAGAAGCTCAAAGGCGGTTTCAAGAGCTGAGAGACAGTTCAGAATATTATCTACAGCCCTTGAGGAGAAACTAGAAGTCGTTGACTTTGCTTAATGACCAAATGACCAAATGATTATCATTTTGTCGCCTTTGTTTTCTTTCGTTTCTGCATTTTTAAACTTTTTTGGTTAAACTTATTTTTTGACTAAAGTTTTTCTACAGACAAAAGGCAGGCTGAGGACTTGGGAGCCCAGGGAAAGGGCCGTAGGGCCCTGCTCCATTTCAAGGGTATGGTAGCCTAGAGTGACCATTGCTTCAGTAGAAAGGTACTCTCCTTGGAAGGCAGAGACTTTGAAAATGCCAGGACAAGACATCCATATGTGGACACACTTAAAAAAAAAAAAAGGTGTCATTTGTTCTGTGGCTTTAAATGCAACTCTCCATTCATTATTTTATTTCTAGTGCTTTCAAGGCTAACCACTGACTCCTGCTGATTGATGCATTCTTTAATTTAGATATGCTATTGTGTTCAAACAATGACAGCCAAGCCTTGCAAGAGAAGGAGTCATTCTGTCTCTTGCTATAAGTGAAATTGCCCAACACTGTTTAGCTCCATTATGTGTAGGCTTAAAAATTTAACTTTACTTCTGAGTTCATGGAATGCATTAGCTTTGAAGAAAAAGGGAGAGCACTTGGCTATAGAGAGCAAAAGAGACACTTGGTCTATCAAAGTGATTCTCAACATTGTCTAAGTAGCAGTATCCTCGCGAAATTAAAAAATCATATTCTTGCCTGATTCTAACCTTAGACTTACTGATAAAGGTATGAACACTTTGCATGTTGAAAAATGAGACTAGATTACTCTTCAATGATACTCTTTGAATTCATACTTCTAATGATAGCAGGTAAGTGTACTTCGTCTCCTATATTCTCCTCAGTATTTACTACTTAATCTTTCACCCAGGTTTTACTCTTGGGCAACAGCTTTGGTAAAATATATGATAAGTAAAATATACATAAATATGTAATACTTCTGAATATTTATGAGTATCAGACAAACATGTTGCCTCTATTCCTATGTATGATTAAGAAATTAGCATATTAGGCATTTATTCTTCTGCAGAGAAATGCTTCTCTAAGTAATGAGTAGTTAAGTGAAATGATTACGTGTGGATTTGCAATTTACATGAACTGAACAGTCATAGTATGGGAGCAGAGAATAACTGTGCTATGTATATGGAATTACTTTAAATAAAGTAGAAAGGGATGGATTTAAGGTGAGTTCAGGACATGTTTGGTGTTTACCTTTGGAATGAAATGGATAGGTGATTTGATCTCTGTGACCCTAAGTATTAAATTAATAGATAGCTATTTATTATAAATGAATGACAAAAAGATTAGATAAAATACATGTGAAAGCATTTTGGGAAATGCAAAGCACATTTTCAGTCTGACAAATGGTGGGCATTTACTTCATAGCCTTAATGTACCATATTATAGCTTAAATTATATTCCTTGGGTAAATTAATATGATTATTTTGATAAAATTTGAAGGATTGATATACAAGCAATCTATCATCTTTTTAGAGCCATTGAACTCACTCTTTCGTGCATAGTAAGCCTTCAGAAAACTAGTGATTGTTAAACATATTTTTCAAATAGTTTTCTCATATAGAAGTTAGACTTGCTATTTTGCTTAACCTAACCAGCATATTGCCCCATCAATGACTGTCCAAATTATTATCTCCTGAGTTGGACCTCTTCTTCCTCACATCAGAACTCTCCAAATGCTTTATTTCTATAACATGCTTTCATTGAATTAATTTCTTTTGTATGCACACCATCACCTCTGAGCTACATTCCCATCTGATTTGCAGTTGTGTCTCTCCCCAGTTCAACACACAGAAGGAACATTATTATACTGAACTCATATTGCTGCTTTTCTGAGAATTTTGCCAGGTTAAATTTAAATTCTACATCTTCCTGATTACAAGTTCTATTAAAAACATCAACAGCAATGATGAAAAAAAGACTAAGAAGTTACATCTATATCTGTTATTCATTGAAAGAATTTGATAATGAAAAGGGCCTCATGATCTTAAGTTACTACATTTTCCTTCCGGTTTTATTTGGAAAAGATCAATGACAATGGAAGATTGAGCCCTAGTAGTCCACATGAAAAGCCCCCAGTAGAAATTAGGGGCCCCGGTTTGTGTCCTAACCCAGCCCATGATTGCTATGTATATTTAAACAAGTCCCTTTGCCAACTGAAATTGTCCTTTTATCTTTAAAGTGAAGAGACTAGACTTGAACTCATATTCACAACTATTTGTGAGTCAGAGACCCTTCTGAGATTCTGCTGAAAACTATGGACCTTCTTCTCTGAAGAGGCACAGATATAAGTATAAATAGAATTCCAAGAGGGTCAGAGGCTCTCAAAATACACACACAAATTCCCTAGAGGACTTTAGAATGAATTGAAGTGACTAAAATATGCAGTTGAAAAAAATGAATTCATTTGCATTTGCTACTCCCAATGTGAATTAGTTTTAAAATGTGGATTTAGGCCATTTATGTCATTTAAAGTTAGAATTACTTTCTTGTAACTTACAGAACTCACAGCAGAGCAGATTCTTCAGTAGAAAAGATCTGCTTTGTATATGAGTAGCATCTCAGGGCCCTTGAGTTTTTTAGTCTGTCCTGCTACTTACTGCAGGATTCCTTCTTTAACTCTCCTCTGAAATGGAAATTTCACTTTGACTTGAACACATACAGTGATGGGGAGCTCATTCACATGCTTACTGCTGGGCATACATGAAGAACTTAGAAATTTTCTTCCTTATATTAAACCATACAGATGTCCCCAACTTAATGATGGTTCAACTTACAATGGTTCAAAAAGCAATATACATTCAGAAGAAACTATATTTCAAATTTTGAATTTTAATCTTTTTCTGGCTAACGATGTGTAGTAGGCTATGGTCTCCTAATGCTGGGCAGGGCAGTGAGCACACTCCAGTCACCCATACCATGATGAATGAAAACAACCAATGATGAATGAAAACAACCAATACACTTCCAACCATCCTGTACGCATACTGCCATTCTGGTTTACACTTCCAGTATGCTGTTCAATAAATTGCATGATGTGCCACACTTTATTATAAAGTAGGCTTTGTGTTAGGTGATTTTGCCCCACTGTAGGCTAATATCTATGTTCTGAGCACATTTAAAGTGGTGTAGGCTAAGCTATGCTCTTCAGCAGGGTAGATATATTAAATGCATTTTCCACTTACGATATTTTCAGTGGTTTACCCTTTTGTAAATCAAGAACTATCTGTAATTTGCCTTTACCACATGAATGTCTGCTCTCAGTAGCTACTTAGATAAATTTTATTTCTTTTTCCAGGCTTTGAGGAAATCAACGGCAACCTCTTTTGTCCTCTTAATTTTCTTTATGCTTGACAGTCCAGTTTTATATCCAGTTCTTTTGGAAGAGATTTCATAAAACTGCTTTCAATCCCAGTTATTTCCTTCAATGGAACCCTTGAATTGCCAAGTCCAGAACTGGGCAGCATAATCCAGAAAAGGTCTGGCCAGGACACAGTTCAGGAGAAGTTTCCTCTCTTGAACTGCTGCCTCTACTGTCTGAAGAGCTCAGTTCTTACACACAGGTGACTCTGCTGGGTCACCATGAAACGGTGGTCACTTGAACCCCTAACCATAACCAATCTAGGTTGTCCTCATTCTCTTTTAGTACCAAAATAACCTTCCTACAGAAGAAGCTCCCTTTGACCTCTACCTCAATCACTTAGGCCATCTTCCCATGGCCTTTGGAATACTAGTTTTGTCATTCATCATGGCATCTTTTCTTCCAAGTTTCATGTCCTCTACTAATGTAATAAACCTGCCCGTTTTCCCCTCTGAATTAATAAACATATTGGCCTGTGGTTTGTCAAAGGTAAGCCTCCTTTTATGGATGAATTCTTCGTAATTCTTCACTCAGTCACTTTACAACTTCACCCAGCTCACATCTAACCTCCTGACCTACAGAATGGAGAACAGCATGAGCATAATGTTCTGGGTGGGGACAACGCTTCTTTTCTTTTTCTTCTTTTACTCCATCTGCTTTCTTTTCCTCAAACTATTTTCTTCACCCCTTCATGGATTCATATTGCATCCTTGTCTTGTCTATGGTTTCTTCTCTTGGGTGTTCATTCCTGCTATGGAGAAAAGCACCTCTGTGCGTCTGGGAACCCCTCTGCTTTCCGCCCACGTGAACCCTGCCTGTGTCTCTCCTGCTTCAGGAGGCCCTTTGCCACATGCTGGGAATCAGCACCTGTGCAGGTGAGGTGTTTTCCTATGTGCTCATTAGCATCTGGCAGAAGAGGAAGCTTTGAGAATTTCATGAACACCTCCAGACCAAGTTGCTTCCCTTCACCTCCAGAATTACTCAAATATTGAATGTGGGTTCAAAGAAAATTTAAACATAAAGCATATGTGTGTCTGGAGATAGGAGGAGGAGCATGGGGAGAAACATTTTAGACAGTCCTCACAGACTTCACACTTTAATCTCAGCATTTATTGCATCTAAAACCAACCAAACATTGCTGGCAAGGAAAAAGAGTCAAAAGACAAATTAACTAACATCTGTTACTCAATGGAAAGATGATATTAGTGATAAATGCCTTGGGAACCAAAGAATCTGTGGTTCTGTAGAACAGCTTGTGTTGTTACCAACTCCTACCTCACCAACATCTTTCACCTGGAAATGGTTAATGCCACACTCGACTAAGGCTGAGAAGGCACATTTCAAGGTTTGCTGGAGTCATTTTACTTTAAGGAAGGCTTTCTCATATAACTTTGTGGCCATTATTATTACAAAATAAATAAGTAAATAGACCTATAGTCAAAATATGGGGAATAGCTGATTAATGGTTTAATAAATTGGAAATTCTAGTTACCATTTTTTAAAAATGTTTGACCCCCTCATACAGACAAATCAATGTTGGCGTTGAATTAACCCTAATTTAAAGAAAATTGTCTGAATACAACTTCATTACTCTGGAATTACCTCAAGGATAAAAGGGATGAACTCTGGAGACAGTAAAACCTTTGGGAACCCAGAGAGATGCAGGCAATTTTAGCTCAGGAAAGAGTGGAAGGCAGCTGAGTGATTACTGTGCTTTAATATTTCAGAGGGAATGACAAGATGGTTTGAACCAGATTAGTAGGTAATCCTACAATAAATCCTAGAGATTGATAGATTAATTTAGGTTAGCATCCAAAAAATTAATGAGTTGGGTGTCTCCTGACAATGGAACTTTATACTTCATTCACTCATTCATTCATTCAGTCAGTCTAGACTGAGGAACTTTGATGTGTCAGAACTTCTCTTGGAACCACACTATCATTGTTGTTTTTCAGTCACCCAGTCATGTCCAACTCTGCAACCCCATGGACTGCAGCATGCCAGGCCTCCCTGTCCTTCACCATCTCCCGGAGTTAGGGCAAGTTCATGTTCATTTCATCAGTGGTGCTGTCCAGCCATCTCATCCTCTGACACCTTCTCTTCCTTATGCCCTTGATCTTTCCCAGCATTAGGGACTTTTCCAATGAGTCAGCTGTTTGCATCAGATGACCAAAATACTGGAGCTTCAGCTTCAGCATCAGTTCTTGCAGTGAGTATTCAGGGATGATCTCCCTTAAGATTGACTGGTTTGATCTCCTTGCTGTCCAAGAGACTATCAGGAGTCTTCTCCAGCACCACAGTTTGAAGGCATCAGTTCTTTGACAGTCTGCCTTCTATACAGTCCAGCTCTCACAACTGTACGTGCCCACTGGGAAGACCATAGCGTTGACTATATGGACCTTTGTCAGCAGAGTAATGTCTCTGCTTTTCAACACACTGTCTAAGTTTGTAATCACTTTCCTGCCAAGAAGCAATCGTCTTCTGATTTCATGGCTGTAGTCACCCTCCACAGTGATTTTGGAGCCCAAGAAGAGGAAATCTGTCTTTGCTTCCACCTTTCCCCCTTTTATTTGCCATGCAGTAATAGGGTCGGATGCCTTGATCTTAATTATTTTTTAATACTTAGTCTTAAACCAGCTCTTTCTCTCTCTTCCTTCAGCCTCATCAAGAGGCTCTTTAGTTCCTTTTCTCTTTCTGCCATTAGAGTGGTATCATCAGCATAACTGAGGTTGCTGATGTCACTGAGGTTACTATCCTTGTAACCTTGAACAAATCATTTATCTTCTTGGAATCTAAATTTCACCATCTAGGTATTTTTTTTTCTATCCGGGTATTTCTTTCACTACATCTAGGTGTAGTTATTGTGAGGTTTAGTAACTCAGGAATGTAAGACTCTAGCAGAGTGACTGATTGAATGCTCATTAAACTCCCTTTCCTTCTCCTTAGGATTTAGAGCTCTTTTTCTCCTATGTAATCTATACCAAGATGAAATAAGTTCCATTTGTTAACAACAAAGTTCTCTCTATGGTGGCTGTGAGTGATCTGGGCTTGCAGATGAAATTAAAGTATTTAAATATTATTACAACCAATCAAATATATTTTCAAGATAATCCCCCAAGCCCAGGGATGTCATTCTTTGTCAAATGGTTCTCTGAGGCTTGCTGACTACAGTATATGCAAATCCACTCTCTCTCTCTTTTTTAGTTTCTTCATTTCATAGTAAACAAGAGCAGTGACTTTCTTTCATTTATTAATTCTAACTACAATGTTTCTCAAAAATATTTAGAAAAATCTCATAAACCAATTTTTGAAAAATATAATATCTATAAACTTTTCAATGTTAAGCACCACTATAATGCAAAGTGTCAGCTAGTATGATGTTTTAACAGAATAGACCCAAGTGAAATGAAAGATAATTTTGTAGAGAATGGTTGTAGTAATTGCCTTATGATTTACACCCCAAATTTGAATTAATTTTGAAAAAAATCTGACCATACATTAGTGTGGAACTTCCAAAGACATATATTTAAGTGTCACATTATTAATTCCATCAATCATTTATACAATCAGTATTAATGAACACCTCCTTTTTGCCAGGCTGTGTGCTTGGGACTCCAAAGTGAAACTCTGTAATCCTGACATCAGCGAATTTGTTCTAGTGAGAAAGACATGTAAGCAAATACAGTTCTATAAAGTAATTGATACAAAAGAAAATGATCCAAGAGCAGAGGGAAATATTTGAAAGACCAAGGAGGTTCACTTGGAGAACTTGGGGAGCCTTCACAGAGGCCAGCTGAGATCAGGATGAGTGAGAGGTTATCAGGTGGGTGAGTAGGAAGAAGCTATTTGGCAGGGAGAATAGAATGAGAAAAAGACGGAGGTTTGAGGGAGCCTAGAGTGACCTGTGGGCAGCCTGGTGGCTCAGATGGTGAAGAATTCGCCTGCAATGCAGGAGATCCAGGTTCAATCCCTGGGTTGGTAAGCTCCCCTGGAGAAGAGAATGGCTAAATATGGCTAGAACACTCCAGTGTTCTTGCCTGGAAAATTCCATGGACAGAGGAGCCCAGCAGTCCATGGGGTTGCAAAGAATCAGACACAACTGAGCAATTAACACACATAGAGTGATGTTTAAGAGCAGGTTAGCACTGTTAGGGCATAAATTACTGTTAGAGGGAGATGCAGGAAATGCTGGTGGAAATAAAGCCAGATAGGTAGGTAGAAGCCAGGTCATATAAACTTACATAGCAGGCAAAGATGTGACAATGGTTTTCCTCTGTGTAGGTTGTGGGGGAAGTGACTGAGGAATTTTTAATACAGAAGTTTCAGAATCATATCCATATGTTTTTATTCCTAAAGAAGACTAATAATATTCTTTTTTTGTTTGCAAGTTACAGAAATGGTGCACACAGACCTCTTTGTTCCTGAGGTTCTAATGGTTCTCATTGTAACAGAATTCAGGGATGCCAAAAGAAATATTTGAACTAAGTGATGTCAAAATTACAATAAGAGCCTGTGAGCAGATTTTTAGTTAACAGGTTTTTAATAGGCAGTGATGCAATTCTTAATGAAGAAGGTTTAATTACTATAAAAGATGCCTGTCTCTAATGGAAATTGGGCTGGGTGTGTTTTTAATCCCTCGGTGAATTAATTAAAAGGTCTATATAGGATTGATTGTTGAGATTCTTGGAGAAAACACATATACACCAATGAAAACGTTCCAGTCATTTTCTTTATCTCTTGGAGCAAAGCAGTCAATCTGCCAGAAATAAATTGAGCATAATTTTTATAATTTCAGGGGTTAAGCATATGAAAGGCCAGAATGAATCCGCATTCCCGGAAGAGGAAGAAGGCGTGAACGGGAGTGTGCAGCAGTGGGACCATTAATTACGGGTCTGCAACAAGAAGGCTTCTTGGGAATAACTGAACTATCAACCTTTCTGAATAGCCCATGGAATGCCACTGCTTGACTTCTCTGCTCACCACACTCATACAATAGTAACACACCTCCTGGGAAGTGCCCCTCAGTGGAACTTTAGAACTACCTACAGATTGTTTCATATTACGATACTTACAATTAAAGAATAAGTATTTATTTTACAGTGATTTTTCTTTTTAACAACATAGAAAATGTGCAAACATGTGAGTGTTCTAACTTTAATACTGCCCAGCTTAATCCCTGATGTCCTACTGATACAATTTGCCTTCTAAGGTCAAATGTAAATAGCATCACTTTAAAGGAAAAAAAATAAATATTAAATATCTTTAGACATGAGTACGTGTCTGGGTTTAACTCACAGAGGAATTTAGTTAAACTTTTAAGTTAAGCTCTGCATTTATCACGTTTCTGTATACTTAATGGTACATGGTATTTATTTCAAAATGATTAAGAAATGCCAGATTTTTTGATTCAAAATATCAAAAGGTATTCATCTTTAGATATTAAACATCTTTTTCTCTCCAACAACACATTAATGGTTAAAGGACCACAGAAGTCTCTCCATTTTCTAAGCTGTGAGAGATGTATTTTTTATCACTTCCACTAGTTATTCAGAAAGAAAAATTATAACTCTAAAATAAAACATACCAAATCTCCCCTTTTGCTTATTTTTGGCTATTACTTGAAATATGAGATGTTTCCTATTGCATTTTAATGAATAATTAGATTTTATAAATCTATTATCATAAGAAATTTCATTAATTCATGCTTTTATTAATTCAACAACTATTGTTTATGAGTTTATCTCTAAAAAGGTACTTTGCCGGGTGTTATGAAAATAGAGGAAAGATTATTTCTCCACTGCAGAACTGGCAGAGAAACATCAGTGCAAAGCAAGATTTTTCAAGACAGTATGTATTTACTGAATATGACTTTGATAATTGAAAGTCCTGGCATCCTGAACAATATTAATTATTTATTGCATTATAATGTAGAGTATCTGTACACATAATTTGGTGGACTGTAGCCCTCCAGGCTCCTCTGTCCATGGAATTCTCCAGGCAAGAATACTGGAGTGGGTTGCCATGCCCTCCTCCTGGGAATCTTCCCCACCCAGGGATCGAATTCCCATCTCTTAAGTCTCAATGGCATTAACAGGTAAGTTCTTTACTGCTAGAGCCACCTGGGAAGCCTGATGGAGGTGAAGGAATGCCCAATTTGGCTCCCACATTAATAATATTAGTGAAGTTCAAATGTTTCATTGATTAAAAAAATTAAGTTGAAAAGATTTCTCAAAAGTCAGTAAAGAGATAAACTAAGATAGGAAGAAAAAATCAAATGTGAAATCTACTGTGGGATCTTAGTATCAAGGTGCAAAGGAGTAAAACTACTGTTTTTAATTTTCACTGTGAGTTTTATAATATATAGATGAAAGGAAATGGGTGAATCTATAAGGCAGTGAAATAGAGATAACAATTGTTTTCCTTAGGATATTTTCCCCAAGAAAATAAATGCAAAACTCATTGACAAGTAGTATCTCAAGTATGTATGAATACTTATTCCAAGTTTCCTTCTTTTTTCCTTTCTTCTTTTCTTCTTTCCTATCTCTCATCCTTCCCTTCTTTCTTTCTCTTCTCCCTCCTTCCCCCTGGCTTGTTTTGTTTTTGTGAAGCCAGTTTCACCCCAAATTTCTGGAGTTTCTAGACCGCCTGCTGTGACTGTTTATTTGATTTTCTAAGTTTCTCCGTGATTAAAAGCTGATTAAGGTGCATATTTAGGTGATTTTGAATTATTTGTGTTTGGAAAACATCCCGATACCCCTTGAGATTATTTGAGGTACCCTGAGGTGCTAAAAAGTAAAACTGCCCTTCCCTTCTTATGAACAGACATTTTTATAAATGTTTTTTCAAAAGGATTCAGACAAGCAAAAGAAACCTAAGCTTTTGCTGATTTTGCAACATTGTGGGGAAATAAACAGCATGACCTCTGGATTCTTCTGTTTTCCATTTTTAAAAATAAAAAGACATCAAAATTAAAAGAGTAAGTTTCCTTCAGAATCACTGGTTTCTTCTCTTTTATTCTCTACCCCCAAAACATGGAGATCACAATTACAAGCCTAAGTTTTTCTTTGGAAAAGTGTTGACTTTCTCAGAAATTTCAAGGAAACCAGCTGAGATAATGGCTCTTCAGGTTCCTTTTCACACAGTTACAGTTTACAGCAAATTTTTTCACAGTGACAACTTGGCTTCAGTTTGGCTGAAAGATTTTCTGACCAAAACAAAACACAGCAAAACAAAACAAAACCTTTTTCTTTCCCAGACAACATTTATAATGTAATATAATGGTTAGTAGGTGGGCTTTGAGTCAACTGACTTGGGTTCAAATTCAACCTCTACCAAGTCTTTACTCCATCTGTAAAATGAGTACAATCATACTTACTTACCCTTATTGGGTAATTGTGAAAATTAAAAGAGATGGGTCTATAAAAAGTTTAGCCCAGCATCAGTTCAGTTCAGTTCAGTCGCTCAGTCATGTCCAACTCTTTGCGACCCCCATAATGAGTATTTAATAACTGGTGTTTATCAGTGCTGCTGGAATGAGAAATGACCTGAGACTCTCTCTCATACACCCCCTACAACAGCACAGACATGAGATTGCTTCTCTTACTCTTGAATGCCTCCAGCTGAATCCCAAACCCAGCCAAGGAACTTTCTTCTTTTGTGTGTTAATCTCTCTCTTTCTGCTGCTCTTTACCTCCTTCCCGTATCACATCTGTTCAGATAATGAAGAACACTCTGGTGTCATCTGCTAAGTGGTCTCCTTTCTGAGATAATACTTCATCAGTTCCTCCCAGTCCTTTCTTACCATGCTGGCCACTTGTTCTTTGATACTCTTGCATTGCATACTCTGAATCTGGGAAAGATTAAGTCAGTTGGATTAGCTGAGTATTTTTTAAATCCCTCTACACATGAGGACCTGAAGCAGAGAGTATAGAGGGGTAGAGCAGAATTCTAGGCAAGATTTATTTCTATTAAACAATAATTTTATAACCCCCTTTTCTTCCCAGAGTTGTGCAGGGTAAGCATCTTTATAATAAACAAAATTCTCAGACAATTTTCTGTTCTTAAAAAAGTTTCACCATTCTTTTAAATTTTAATTCAAAACAATCCATTTTAAATTGTATTTCAATTATATCACTGCTGTCTATATTGTGGAAATGGATGATTTTAGGTTAGCCATTGACAAGTTATTTTTATATTTATAAATACGATTATATATTAGAAAGGATACTTAATCACCATTCCTTAAGCTATTGTTGCTTAGGATGAGACAAGCTTAAAGTGTGAGTATATTTTAAATCAATATTTTTAAAAGGTGTTAAACAATCATAGTAGTTAAATAATCATAGTTAAATAATTAAGATTGCTGGGAGAAACATCAATAACCTCAGATATGCAGATGACACCACCCTTATGGCAGAAAGTGAAGAACTAAAGAGCCTCTTGATGAAAGTGAAAGAGGAGAGTGAAAAAGTTGGCTTAAAACTCAACATTCAGAAAACGAAGATCATGGCATCTGGTCCCATCACTTCATGGCAAATAGATGGGGATACAGTGGAAACAATGTCTGACTTTATTTTTCTGAGCTCCAAAATCACTGCAGGTGGTGACTGCAGCCATGAAATTAAAAGACGCTTACTCCTTGGAAGGAAAGTTATGACCAACCTAGACAGCATACTAAAAAGCAGAGACATTACTTTGCCAACAAAGGCCCATCTAGTCAAGGCTATGTTTTTTCCAGTAGTCATGTGTGCATGTGAGAGTTGGACGATAAAGAAAGCTGAGCACTGAAGAATTGATGCTTTTGAACTGTGGTGCTGGAGAGGACTCTTGAGAGTCCCTTGGACAGCAAGGAGATCCAGCCAGTTCATCCTAAAGGAGATCAGTCCTGGGTGTTCATTGGAGGGACTGATGCTGAAGCTGAAGCTCCAATACTTTGGCCATCTGATGCGAAGAGCTGACTCATTTGAAAAGACCCTGATGCTGGGAAAGATTGAGGGCAGGAGAAGAAGGGGATGACAGAGGATGAGATGGCTAGATGGCATCACCAACTCGATAGACATGGGTTTGGGCAGACTCCAGGAGTTGGTGATGGACAGGGAGGCCTGGCGGACTGTTGTTCATGGGGTCACAAAGAGTTGGACATGACTGAGTGACTGAACTGAACTGAATCATAGTAGAAGTGATACCTCAAAATCACGAAAGCGATATACAATTGAGTGAAGTTTTAGAAACACTGTTATGGGGTATTGTCATAGCAAACAACTTAATTGCAAGTATTGCAGAGTCTGCTTAGAAGCAATATGGATTTATGAATTCATAAATAAACCACTTACATTGCATTGCTTTAAAAATTCTATTTACCCATATCTAAAAGCAAGCAATGTAAAGTGCAACTGATAATGGAAAAGCATGTCTAACTACACTGAAGTGTTTACGGTTACATGGAATTTTGAGTACTTGATTTTTCCAAAGGAGGATGGGAAAGAACTGTCCTTAGTTTTCTAAGTCCTTGATTCTAAAAACCAGTCTTCAAAGCTGGTAGGTATGCATGCCTACATGTGTGCTAAGTCACTTTAGTCATGTCCGACTCTTTGCAACCCCATGGACTGTAGCCCACCAGGCTCCTCTGTCCATGGGATTTCCCAGGCAAGAATACTGGAGTGGGTTAGCATGCCCTCCTCCAAGGGATCTTCTTGACCCAGGGATCAGGATCTTCCTGACCCAGGAATCGAACCTACGTCTCTAATGTCTCCTGCATTAAAAATGTGTACGTTACTGAAATGTGAAATCTGTTGAAGAAATTAAATTATTAGTCTTCATAATATTCTAAAGAACTAAATTTCAGAGTAAGAAGAGCTTTTGGAAAATGATGGAGAGCATCTTCAGTTTTGTAAATTGTAAATAATTATGGTGATAAACTTTACAAATATCCCATAGAATTCACATAGCAATGGAGGTAAAAACATAGTTTACAAGGTTGTATGAGTTAAATGAGATAATCTACATGAATGCACAGGTGCCTGATTGCATTTTGTAAAGAGTCTACCATTCAACCATAGAACTGTCCTAGATGTTTAGTGTGAGGCTCCCTTATTCTGTGGATACAGACATTGGTGCAGGCCACTTCTCTCACTGCATTTCATACTTAATTTATGCAGATAATGGAGACTTGGTCTGTAGAGAGAAGATGAACATGAGAGTAGATTAGAGAGAAAAGGAGGTGAAGGAAGGAACTCAAAGAAGCCTGGTAACTTGAAGAAAACAATTGGAGAAAGTAGACTAAAATGGTATTGGATTTATTTTCACTTTTCTTCTCAATCTACAAATATGACTTACCAAAATTTTCCCCTTCCTCTAACTTTTTGTAAAAATGAGGCTAATTTGAGGGAATGCGCACAGCAAGCCCCAGGAGAATACGGCATTATCATGTTAGAATCCTAAAAATAACAGAATTCTGGAGTATGTTCAGCAAATGAGTCTTCATTATTTTTAGAACAAGCATTTGACAGCAAATAATAGAAAACCAGCAAACAATGGATAGAGGTTTATTTATACATCATGCAGGAAAATGTTCAGAACTGGAATTGTGCCTCCAGACACCAATGGGCATCTAGGTACTTTTCATTGTCCTTAACATCTCAGAGAATTGATGCTTTTGAACTGTGGTGTTGGAGAAGACTCTTGAGAGTCCCTTGGACTGCAGGGAGATCCAACCAGTACATCCTAAAGGAAATCAGTTCTGAATATTCATTAGAAGGACTGATCCTGAAGCTGAAACTACAATAGTTTGGCCACCTGATGCAAAGAACTTACTTATTTGAAAAGATCCTGATGCTGGGATAGAATGATGGCAGAAGAAGGGGATGACAGAGGATGAGATGGCTGGATGGAATCACTGACTCGTTGGAATGAGTTTGAGCAAGCTCCAGGAGTTGGTGATGGACCGGGAAGCCAGGCACCCAGTCCTAATCAGTGAAATGTGAAGAATGATGTGGGGGAGGGGTAACCAGATGATCATGTGAGGCTCCTTCCAACCCTAAGACCTTTGTTTCCCCCTTTGGCTCTTTCAGGAACTGCAGACAAGCAGCAAAGGACAGAAGAGATGGGACTAGACGGAAAGCAGCAGCACTAAAGGAAGATGGGATCAGAAGAGAAAAGGGGTATCTTTGAATGCTTGTCTGAGAGCCACCAGGACAAAATTGTTTCAGTTAGAAATACACATATACTACATGTATGTATAGTATGCATGCATGTAACAGCATTAGCATTGTAGCCAATTGTTTTCTCTTTTGACTTCTTAGAAAATGGTCTGAAAACTGGTGATAAATTTTTATCCTTTTAAAATTTAAAAGGAAATCTTTCCAGGAAAAATTTCCTCTCACAAATCTCCAATTGGATAATTTATCTAAGCATTACAAGTTTCTTGCCTTTAAGTGATGCATAGCAGATTTTTCCCTCTACAGAGATTTACATGACATGGTATTAAATTCTCTGGAATATTCCCCCTGTGTTCTGAAGTAATAATTATTTTCTTTTTCTCCTCCAGGTGCAAAATGGGTTGATAACAAACAGAAGCTGATTTAGTGCTGTGTTCCTACTTGTGCTTGGAAAAATACCAATGCAAAACAAATACCCATCACCACCATCACCTCCAACTCCATCATCATGTGTCATTTTCTTTCTCCAGGACTGCTCTCTGAAGTACTTTCAATATTTTATACATAAACATTGACATGCTTTTCATTAATTGTTCCTTCTTTTTTTTTTTTTTTTTTTGGCTAATCACTGATGCTACATTATTTGCCAAGTTCTTTTTCATTTCAATTTATTTCTCTCTATAGCCAAAAGTGACATCTTGAATTTGAGTAAATTTTAAGTGATTCATTTTTAGTTTCTCTATTTCTGGAATAGGGGCTTCCCTGATAGCTCAGTTGGTAAAGAGTCTGCCTGAAATGCAGGAGACCCCCGTTCGATTCTTGGGTCCAGAAGATCCACTGCAGAAGGGATAGGCTACCCACCCCAGTATTCTTGGGCTTCCCTGTATCTCAGCTGGTAAAGAATCCACCTGCAACATGGGAGACCTGTGTTTGAGCACTTGGGTTGGAAGATCCCCTGGAGAAGGGAAAGCCTACCCACTCCAGTATTCTGACCTGGAGAATTCCATGGACTGTATAGTCCATGGGGTCGCAATAGATTTTCTCTTACAATAAGGAGGCTTTTAAATATATTTTCTTTCTTGTTTTTCAAATTCCATTATATTTATTTATTCCTTTGCTTTTCAAATGCTATTGGTTTTGATTCAATTTATTTCCACAAATATATATATATACACACACACATATATATTGATAGTCTACTACATACAATTCAAATGTCAGTTATAAAAATGAGAAGGCTTCTATTGTTGCCATCCTGCTAGTAACTATATGCTCAGTTCCTTACAATTAATAAAGCGGCCTCACCTGTTTTTCAGCTAATAATCACATTAAATATGTATGATGGGTAGGATTCATTTTACAGACGAGGAAACTACAGTCCAAAGAAAGTGGCCCTAAATGAACCAATGGTCCAACAAACTCTTCCACTGTCTTATGATCTGTTTGAGAAGTTGTAATAGTTTTTAGGATGAAAAAGCCTATCCTCCTTAGGAACCATAGGCTTTCATGTTTTCTTATAGTGCTTTATAGATTGACTTAGAAGTAAGTTTTCTACATTTCATACACAAAGCATATGGGGATACTTTTGCTGAGACTGGGGTGGGAAGAAGGACCTGAGTTTTACTTTGATGCTTTGACATTGACTTCAAACTAAAATGACCTATGGCCAATAAAAAAGAAAATCTGAAACTCTTTTTGAAGTATTTGGCACATTTAGAAATCTTTTCTATGTTTGCATGTGTGCTTAGGCCCTTAGTCAGGTTGGGCTTTTTGAAACCCTTTGAACTGTAGCTCACCAGGCTCCTCTGTCCATGGAATTCTTCAAGCAAGAACACTGGAGGGGGTTGCTATTTCCTTCTCCAGGGGATCTTCCGGACCCAGGAATCGAACCTGCGTCTCCTGCACTGCAGGCACATCTTTACTGAGCAAGCCGTCAGGAAAGCCCTTCCTATGTTTGTAGTTGTTCAGTCACTCAGCTCTGTCCAACTCTTTGAGACCCTATGGACTGTAGCACACCAAGCTTCCCTTAAAAAATAGTCTTTAGTATCTTACAAAAAAAAGATTTGCCAAGTTTATGACAATCCTAAGTACAATCTACTCTTAGAGAAAAAAAGACATCAATCTTTTTAAGTTGTTCCTTTTTCTTAATTTTTAATAAATTGTAAAATAAAAGTAAATTGCACAAGTTGTTATTTTTTATTATCAAATTATCTTTCCCCATCTCTTTTCCAGAATTTGAGCAATGATAATTTTTCACATACCATCTCCCAGATTATATATTGCAGAAAAAGTAAAAATAATGTAAATAATCATAATTACCACAGACCTAAATGAGTAATTATAGAGAATATACTATAGATATTACAGTATTGAAAAAGCAACATGCTGCTTAAGGAGGAACCAAACAATATTCTAACTGCTTCTCTCCTCAAACTAATTGAGGAAGGAGTTGCGCTGGAATTTAAAAATCCATTTTTCTCAAAAGTAGTGATGGGATTCAGGACACACTACTCCCAAATATGGCACCTGGGCATACTGGATATTTTAAGTTGGAGGATTCTGAGAAAACAGAAAAAGGAGGCTCACTCTGACCTTCTCGCTGTCCTTCTCCACTGAAACAGGCTTAAAATCCTCACGTGAAAGGTGTCCTCCCTGGACCTGGGGAGAAGGATCCTTGTCTCTGAAGACAAAGGGACCCTCCGAGGAATTCAAACACACAGGCCTTAGAGGTTTCCCCGTTTCCTCTGTCCATCTCACACTTCTTAACCTGTCATATTCTTCCACGGCTGTCCATTCTTCATCAATCCTAGCAAAAAAACACTCAGATCTGTTTCTTTGGATCTTCATTTCCTTATGAAGATTCCTGTGTCCTGCAAAATTTATATTAAATGTACATGTATACTTATTTCCTATTAATCTGTCTTTCTTCTGCTACAGTATAACTATAACCTCTGCAACGGTATAACTATTAATCAAAGCAGTGGAACAATAAGAACTTTGCAAAAATTACTTGCAGATGCTTAAAGATCTCTTCAAGAATCATAAGAGAATATCTTCTCTCCTTTATTTTTTAGAGACTAGCACTTGTCAAGGCATTGCAGTAATTGGGTATTTTCCCATTACATTTCCCCTGCAGCGTAAGTTCTGTAGATGTGTTTCCCTAATCGTACTAATCACATTACCAGATGCTGCTCTCATCTTTCTTCTTGTGCCCTAATGGGACATAAATTTCCTATTTGAGATTGTCATTTATTTGTTACATTTGTCTGGTGTTTTAAACATTATTGTTGCTGTTGTTTAGTCACTAAGTCCTGTCTGCCTTTTTGCAACCCCACGGACTGTAGCTTGCCAGGCTCCTCTGTCCATGGGGATTTTCCGGCAAAGAATACTGGAGTGGATTGCCATTTCCTTCTCCAGGGGATCTTCCCAACCCAGGGATCGAACCCATGTCTCCTGCATTGGCAGGCAGATTCTTTACCACTGAGCTGCCTGGGAAGCCCATAAAATATATGCATATGTGTACAACTGTGTATGTACATGTACATAATGTAACCACACTGAAATAAAAATGGAGCTTATTTTAAAGGGCAAAAAGAGATTTAACCCATTTGCTATTAGATTAAGCACACAGAATTAAAACTTCTTTAAAATAAATACTTCCCTAAGTTATTGTTTTCAAATTATTTTCTAAGAGAAAGCTAGGTGGGAATGGAGGGAGACCCAGAATGAACTAGACAAGACAAAGGCGCAGGACTGTGGCAGAGTGGGAGGCGGAAGAGGAAGGAGCCAGAGAGCGAGCCCAAGGCAGAGGCAAGACCAGCTCCTCCTCTCTCCCCTCCCTGACCGCACAGCTTGCTCTTAATAAGTTCCTGTCCACACCTGCCAAGTCATTTCCTGCTGAATGTGTCTTCTGCACCATGGCTATTTCTAGTGGCCCTCTTGTCTCCAGTGTATTGTAAGATTACAGTTTCATTGTTGACCCACTTGGCTCCTAGAAGGCATCTGACTTACCACATTTAGTGGACACATCTGCTCTTCTCTCACAATCTCCACATTATCAAAGTTCTCCTCCCTTTTTAGTTTCCACCAAAGAGAGCTTTTTTTTAAATTTTGTTAATGAGAAGTTTGCCTGCAGGGTTTTGTTTTTTTTTTTGAGAAACTGCTACTGTTGCTTCTAAGTACACTTGGATTGTCAAATCATGTGTTTTATTTAACACTCCATTCAGAAAGTCTAAAGGTTATAGTTATTTTATCTTTATGTTCATGTTTTTCAATATTTACATTTTATAAAGTCCCTAAAATTGAATATCCACATATATCAATATTGTTATTTGTCTATATAGGTCAAACTGTATTTCAATATATCTATATGTAATTTTGCTTTTCTAAAAGCCAAGGACATAAATGCTGACCTCTATTATAAAACAGGTGGCCTACTCTTCACATGGAACAACCTCTCCATCATGTGGACTTTTAGGATATTGCTATTGAAGTCAAAATCCTGCAACTATAAGCAATAATTCATTTTAAAGGATTGAGGTGGAGCTCCTGATATTATTATTTTTATAGTTCGTACTATTTCAGCTTTTCTATATGTCAGTGGATATTCTTAGCACCTTACATGGGCCATTTCATGTAATCATTCCAGTAATTCTATAAAATAGGTACTCTTACTATCTCCATTTCATAGGTGAGAAAATTGAGGCCAAGATCACAGAAACTGTAATCAACAAAGTCTAAAATTGAACTAAAGGCCAAATTCAGTCTTTGGATGAGATATTTCTTGCCTCAGGTCTTCTACATAAAATTCAACAAGAAATAACAACACCTGGATAAAAATAAAATAATATTAACTTCTGTTAATTTAGAACCAACAGTGTGTCAAGTACAGTCTAGGTCCTTTAAACGTTCTTCACTGTTATTTTGCCATTCTACCAAAGTCTCTGTGGTGAGAAGTTAGGAAATATAAAGCTTGACAGCTACCAATTACCGAAGACATATTATGAATTGAGGCCATTGTTGCTCTGAAGCTTGTATTGTTTCCCATAAGAATCATCAATGCTATAGAAAATCAGCCAGGAAATGTGAGCTTTTCTCCTTGTAAAGTTGGTAAGATTAGCTATAATTCATATGTCTGCACCAGCAGACCCATCTCCCCAATGGTAGACAAGAGACAGATGGGGAGACTTTAATGTTTTTCTTGTATCCAGGTTTGCTTTTAGCAAGCTATTAAGAATTAATGCACATCCCTCCCCTGCCCCCCGCCATTTGTCTGTTCTGAGGGGGGAAAAAAAAACACAAATGGATTCTTGGAATTATGTAGATATAAAAAGCCTGAAAAGTGAGTCTCATTTTGGTTGAATTAACTAGAGATGTTATCTGAAAAAGATTAACTCAATCACATATCAGAACAAACAAAAATAAACTTTTCCTTCTTACCTTCATTTACTTATTCATATTCATTTATTTAATGAATATTTACTGAAAATGTGTAATATTTACTACTGTGTGTAAGTTTCAGTGCTTCTTTATCTTAAAATCTGGCAGCAAACACATGAAATGGAGAACTGCAAGTAGCACAGAGGGATATGAGATGTGTTCATCCAGAGAAGGTCTGAGAGTTCTGACCAGGTGATGAGAAGAGGCTTTCTGGGAGAAGCAGCTTTCTGTTCTCAGGTCCTTAGAAGGAGGGACAGGGAGAGGTAAAGGTGGCAAAAGGGGGTAGCAAGGTCCATGCCGAGGAGGCATCATGTGCAGAGGCAGAGCTGAGGTTCAGGAGCGGTGAGCGGTGTAGTGAAGGCTGCAGCTAAAATGATAGGCTGGGCTTAGACTGCAAAGGACTTTGAATACTACGCTAAAGTGTTTAAGCCTTGCTCATTTGTAAACCAGAGTTCTTAAGGTGAGATCTCTAGTCCAATGGCATCAGTATCACCTCAAGCTCTACCCCGGACTCATGGTATCAGACTCTCTGGGAGGTCAGTTCAGTGAAGTCCCTCATTCTTGTCCAAATCTTTGTGACCCCATGGAGTGCAGCACACCAGGATTCGCTGTCCATCACCAACTCTTGGGGCTTGCTCAAACTCATGTTCATCCAGTCGATGATGCCATCCAGCCATCTCATCCTCTGTCGACCCCGTCTCCTCCTGCCCCCAATCTTTCCCAGCATCAGGGTCTTTTCAAATGAGTCAGTTCTTCTCATCAGGTGGCCAAAGTATTGGAGTTTCAGCTTCAGCATCAGTCCTTCCAATGAGTATTCAGGACTGATTTTCTTTGGATTGACTGGTTTGATCTCCTAGCAACGCAAGGGACTCTTAAGTCTTCTCCAGCACCACAGTTCAAAAGCATCAATTCTTTGGTGCTCAGCTTTGTTTATAGTCAAACTCTCACATTCATACATGACTACTGGAAAAACCATAGCTTTGACTAGACAGACTTTTGTCGGCAAAGTAATGTCTCTGCTTTTCAATATGCTGTCTAGGTTGGTCACAGCTTTTCTTCCAAGGAGCAAGCATCTTTTAATTTCATGGGTGCAGTCACCACCTGCAGCAATTTTGGAGCACAAAAAGTCTCTCACCATTTCCCCATCTATTTGCCATGAAGTGATGGGACCAGATGCCATGATCTTAGTTTTCTGAATGTTGAATTTTAAGCCAACATTTTTACTTTCCTGATTCATTTTCATCAAGATGTTCTTTAGTTCTTCTTCACTTTCTGCCATAAGGGTGGTGTCATCTGCATATCTGAGGTTACTGATATTTCTCCCTGCAATTTGATTCCAGCTCGTGCTTCCTCCAGCCCAGCATTTCTCATGAGGTGCTCTGCATATAAGTTAAATAAGCAGGGTGACAATATATAGCCCTGACGTACTCCTTTTCCTATTTGGAACCAGTCTATTGTTCCATGTCCAGTTCTACCTGTTGCTTATTGACCTGCATACAGGTTTCTCAGGAGGTAGGTAAGGTGGTCTGGTATTCCCATCTCTTTCAGAATTTTCCATAGTTTGTTGTGATCCACACAGTCAAAGGCTTCAGTGTAGTCAATAAAACAGAAGTAGATATTTTTCTGGAACTCTGGTGCTTTTTCGATGATCCAACAGATGTTGGCAATTTGATTTCTGGTTCCTCTGCCTTTTTTAAATCCAGCTTGAATATCTGGAAGTTCTCGGTTCACATACTGTTGAAGCCTTGCTTGGAGAATTTTGAGCATTTCTTTGCTAGCATGTGAGAGGAGTGCAATTGTGCGGTAGTTTGGCATTGCCTTTCTTTGGGATTGGAATGAAAACTGACTTTTTCCAGTCCTGTGGCCACTGCTGAATTTTCCAAATTTGCTGGCATATTGAGTGCAGCACTTTCACAGCATCATCTTTTAGGATTTGAAATAGCTCAACTGGAATTCCATCACCTCCACTAGCTTTCTTCATAGTGATGCTTCCTAAGGCCCACTTGACTTTGCATTCCAGGATGTCTGGCTCTAGGTGAATGATCACACCATCGTGGTTACCTGGGTCATGAAGATCTTTTTTGTATAGATCTTCCGTGTATTCTTGACACCTCTTCTTAATATCTTCTGTTAGGTCCATACCATTTCTGTCCTTTATTGTGCCCATCTTTGCATGAAATGTTCCCTTGGCATCTCTAATTTTCTTGAAGAGATCTCTAGTCTTTCCCATTCTGTTGTTTTCCTCTATTTCTTCGCACTGATCACTGAGGAAGGCTTTCTTATCTCTCCTTGCTATTCTTTGGAAATCTGCATTCAAATGGGTATATCTCTACTTTTCTCCTTTGCCTTTAGCTTCTCTTCTTTTCTCAGCCATTTGTAAGACCTTCTCAGATATCCATTTTGCCTTTTTGCATTTCTTCTTCTTGGGGATGGTCTTGATCCCTGCCTCCTGTACAGTGTCACAAACCTGTCCGTAGTTCATCAGACATTCTGGGAGGTTGGACTTAGCAATCTGCAGTTTAACAGGCCCTCCAGGTGAGGCTGAAGCCTTCTCACTGTTGAGAACCAGTGGTGGAGCCGGCCCTACTAAACTGCTCCCCGGGCTGTGCCTGGGTGCCAGGGGAACTGGAAATAATCACCGCCCTCTTCCTCAGGGTAGTTGTGCAGGCCCCGGGGAAGCTACGTCTCCTGGGGATGACAACAGTGGCATCAGCAGCTTACTCTTTAGGGTACAAACTCTTCCATCTGAAAAGAAGCAAGTGTCAGAGGCCAGGGGGCCTAGTTTGATGGACCACTCCTGTCCCCCGAGTTAAGAATGGCTTTTACCTTGTCTTTATATTTGCTTTTTACATTTTTTAAGGCTTGTAAAAATAGGAAAGGAAAAGAGGAAGAAGAGGAGGAAAGACAGTGTTATGGGAGTGGCCTGCAAAACCTAGAATATCCACTTCCTGATTCTTAACAGAAAGGGCTTACTGACCCCTGGTGTAAATAGGGATAAACTGTTTTTGAGAAGAAGAGTGGTAGTTCCAAAGAATGAATTAAGGAGATTTAATATAATAATGGGCTTCCCTGGTGGCTCAGATGGTAAAGCATCTGCCTGTAATGTGGGAGACCCAGGTTCAATCCCTGTGTTGAAGATCCCCTGGAGAAGGAAATGGCAACCCACTCCAGTACTCCTGCTGGAAAATTCCATGGACTGAGGACCCCGGTAGGCTACAGTCCATGGGGTTGCAAAGAGTTGGATACAACTGAGTGACTTCATGTACGTACATATGTAAGATACAAAAATCAATATAATAACAGAGTGCAGAAAAGAAAAAGTGAAAAGAGCTGAAAGTAGAGAAGCCAAATGTGGAACACATGTGAGAAGGTAAAGATCTAAACCATGCAATGCTCTCTTGATAGAAAAAAGGAAATGGGTCATTAATGCTTATAGAGACAACATAAATTAACTTTCAATCAACCCAAGTGCTATGTCATAGCAAGCTTCTCAACAACTGAAGAAATTGTAACTGTGTCCAGTTTAAGAGTTTATAGGACAGACTTTTGGACTCTGTGGGAGAAGGCAAGGGTGGGATGATCTGAGAGAATAGCACTGAAACATGTATATTATCAATTGTGAAACAGATCGCCCGTCCAGGTTTGATGCATGAGACAAGTGCTCAGGGCTGGTGCACTAGGATGACCCAGAGGGATGGGATGGGGAGGAAGGTGGGAGGGGGGTTCAGGATGGGGAACACATGTAAATCCATGGCTGATTCATGTCAATGTATGGCAAAAACCACTACAATATTATAAAGTAATTAGCCTCCAACTAATATAAATAAATGGAAAAAAAAAAGAAGAGTTTGTAGGGGTTTGGTTTGCTTTAGTTTTGAGGGAGTAGAACAGTGTTGAGAGTGTGAACTCTGGAGCTCTTGTCTAGTGTGGTGGAAAAACTGCATGTCTAAGTGCTTGGTAGGTATTTAGAACTATCTCCATAATATTTGATTAACATATAGAACAATGATATGTATAGAAATCAACCAGTTATCTTCTTAAAAGGCCAATTAGAGTTTAAAAGTTTTGGATGGGCCCTGAGATTCTTCCTCTCTAAGAAGTTCCCAAGTAGGGGCCACACTTTCAGTAGCAAAGGTCTGGACTGAATACCACTGGTTATCTGAAAAGGAAAAATTTAAGGTCACATATTAAGCATGGGTAATAATTCCTCCATCCAGAGAACTCAAAGGTGCCTTTTCTGCTGTAATACATGATTTCACTGGTCACCCAAGCATACTTGTCCCTGCTGTTGGTCGGTAGAAATTCTGCCCTCTCAGAGTGGTAGCTTTTAGGGACAAATAACTAGAGAGAATAAAGAGTAGGATGGAGTAAAGGTTAGAAAAGGAAAGTAATGGATAATGTGAGTGGAGAAGACAGGACTGATCCTCTCACATTGGCCAAAGACAGTCCGTCTAGTGGTTTAGGGAGTCACACTCAGACTTCAAATCCAGGGTCCTCAACTTAATAGCTATATGAGCTACACAAATGATTTACCTTCTTCTGTCGTGGTTCCTCATCCAAAGATGGGGATAACACATCCTCAAAGAGCAGTTATAGGGAATAAAAGAGATAATGTAAGAGATAATATAATGCAGCAGTAAGACTATAACAAGAACTAAATAATTGACTATCTAATTGTTAGAGATAAAAACCTATCAGCCTGAGAGGCAAAGGAAGCTCGCCAACCATCACAACTGGTAAGGAAATAACCTAGAAAATTTATTAATGCTACTAAAGGACAAATAGTTCCCCAAAGAGCTTTAAATATGCATGTTGGTCCATATATAGAATTTGTGTCTTAAATATTTGGAATTATCTCTGAAGAAAGGACAGGGATGTAATGTGGGATATCATTAGGTGTTTGTTTTTTGACTCTAAAGTATATATTTTCATTATTGTTTAAAGCTTGTGCTAAATGCTGGATAAATTTTGTGATATTTAAGGAGAGCAATTAAACAGAGGATGCAAGGCTTTATGTATCTTCCAAAGGAAAGATGTGTTTTATATTCACATTAAACAAAATTAAATTATTTTCAAAATTAAAATATGACCTTCAAAAGCTTTTTGATATTAGGTGAAAATTTATCGTGGAACCATATTTAAAGTAGAAAGTTAAGAATCATGTATCTGATGATTAGATGAATTTCTACATTTTTTTTTAAAATTTCTACATTTTTCATAGAGAATGCTTTAGCATCATGAAGACACAGCCTAAGAGGTGACACATACTGAGCCAGTTCCTCTTAACTGAGTTAATTAAAACTCTCTAGTTCTTTACCGTGACACTCTTTACTTCTTCATTTTTTTTTTCCTCTAGTGTTACCTTATTCACATTATTCTTCTTCACAGAACTGTCTTCCCCTCTGTGCTTCTGCCGCAGCTTATATAGATGCAGTGGAAAGAAAAAGAGGCCTCTGCTGCCAGAGAGCTCTAGAACCAGCTCCAGTCTGGAGACCCACATAGCCTTAGACAAGGCTCTTTCTCTGAGACATGATTTCCTTACTCATATTGATCCCCACTTTACCAGATGATTGAGGATTAGAGATTTGTTAAGTGCTTACCTGGAGCTTGTATATAGAAAATAGGCAATGAATATGAGCTTTTGTTTATTATTTGTTATTGAAATGTCAACTCATGTGCCATCCATTTTTGGAAGCCCTGAAGATAAGGGCAGTGTTTACCTCCTTTAATACCCAGAGGGGGGCATTTTATTTGTACCTGATTACTTTATATGTGGCATTTTAGTTATTTATGTGTATAGATTTGCTCCTCTATAAAATAGGAAATTTCTAGAGTAACGATTCAGCTTTCCAGAATCCTATATGCACATGCATCTAGCCAGGAGCACACAAATAATAGGTGCAATAATACATGTTCAATGAACATTTCTTTCATTGAGTAAAAATCACTTTCTGATAGAACTCATATCAATTTTTAGGATGATGTACTTCTGGTTTTCCCTGATTTCATCAACTTTATAATGCCCTACCAAATCGAATTATATCAGGCACCAAATGGTTCACAATATTTTCCCTCCAGTAAGATTTATTTAACAATCATATATAATAGGAAATATGGAAAATTACAGCGGAATAAAAACACAAGAATTGTAGCTTGTCATGTTAAAAATTAAATAAAAGAGATACTGCTTAAATAAAAAGGCCTAGAAATTGTTAGATATATGTTGGGTAGCTGAAGGTACAATGCTAAGCAAAACATTTAAGGCTCAGGAGTTAAATTTATCCATCCTTCTCTTCAGGATGGATTCCACACCATGTTGGCAAGAAGGGATGGGCAGCACTACCCTCCCTCTAATTTCCTGCTAATTAAGACAAGTCAGTGGCTGTCTTAAAGGGATGAAGGAGGGAATAAGAAAGATACAGAAGAGAAAAGTAAAGACAGGAAATGGAAGGAGGGAAAGAGGAAGTGAGACAGGGAGGTTAGTTTAAAAGGAATAAATGCATCAACAGCATGACAACTCTTCTGAAGGGATGAAGCATGTTTTCTCGGATTCCCTGGAAGTTCTGTCACAGTGCCTTATAAGTTACATAGCCTGGAAAATTAGGTTAAAACCCATATACAGAAAATAATGACTTCATTATACTCTTATATTGTTTTAGTTATAAAGTCTACATATCTTTAAGTATTAATAGGAACAAAGTGGACATGTTTCCTATGACAGTTCAGAAGCAGTGTTTCCATTTATTTCTCTGTTGAGAGATTCTATACCTTTAATGAAAAACAACTGGCTCAAATAGGAACAATAGTAATTAGACTTCCCAGACAGTCAGATTCTATTTTAAATGCAGAATATTTTCTAGTTTGTAAATAGCTACCTTAAAAAAGACATTAAAAGCAGTAATTGCAGTTTCTCCATAAATAGAAATAAGAAATCCATTGTTAAAGGACAAAAAGTCACCATGATGTACATATCTATAAATTTTCCCTGCAACACATCATTATAGATCAATCTTTACTGCTTACATTTAAAATATCAATTGCATTATAATATCTACGATACAACGCAATTATTTATCTGTGTTCTACATATGCTTCAGGTGAAACAAAAGCGAAGGACCTTATTCACAGAACATTTAAAAGCATCTTATACACAGTCTATGCACAAATATATCTTAAATTAGAATAATGCATACCTAATATGCATATAGAATATGGCTTACACATGAAAAGATATCTAAGTTGTGAGTTATAAAATCCCACTACTTAGACTTAAAAGCTTCTGATTGCATCCATTCTAAAATATTGCTTAGCACTGTGGAACCCAGGGAAGAAGCAGGTGCGACAGAAAACTCATTAGGATGGACATATCCACCTTCACTTTCTTCTTTAATTGATGACTACTCTTGATCTTTTCCATCTAATTTCTACCTGTCACAAAAACAAATTCATTTAGTCTCACAATCATTGAAGAGTTTGTACAGTGAAAATTACATCACCTACTTGGGCTTGACCTTTCTTGGCAGCTAATAACAAATAAAGGTAGTTCTTCAATTTGGAACAAAGGCAAGGCTCTGCACATGCTCAGGCAAAACATGACAAGGAAGCAGTCTCCAATGGCTGCAGCTTGTAGTAAAATTATAAATTCACACCAAACAATGTTCTCTGTGCAGAAGTGTGGGCTTCCATTTTCACAGACAGTTTTGAGTACACACACACATATGTGCGCACACACACACACACTTCTTGTCACTTATCCCTTGACCTGTAATATATTTTGTTACATCCTGATGAGATTAACACCCCAGAAGGCAAATCTCATTCTCAGTTCTAGTGTCTGTCTCCAGCAAGGGCTGGAGGTTCTTGTCATCTTGGATCATCGGTCTTGTGTGACTTGCATTGTGATGACCCCCATGTGGGTGATGCTTCAGTGCTTTGCAATAACAGTGGTGGGTACAGGCGGGTTCACTGCTTTCAGGAACAGGTTTCGCTGTGGTTTCCCCGCTTGAGAGTTACAATGAAGAGTTCATCAGGTCACAGAGTCAGGGCTCTGATGCTTCATTGTTGTCTCAGGACTTCAACTACAACTTCTGAGCAGCCCCTCTTCTCACTTGGTTCCCAAGTATTTAAAACAACAAGGACAATCTAAATAGCCTCAGAGCTGCAAAAATATTTTTCTATAACTTTGTTTTTGCTTTCGTTTTACTTAGCAGCTTGAAAGTTTTGTAGTTACAGCACTCTGTGTAAAACAAAGCAAGAAAGTAAAATTTTAAAATGCCTCATGTTCTGTACATATATTGCATAGTTGCCTATGTAATAACTGGGTTGAAAGTGATACAAATTTGAAAATGTCCAACTTTTGCCTTAAAATTTCTCTGGTTTGATTGAAGAAGGCCAAATTGTGGAGAAAGAGCAATGGCAGAAGCACTGGCGAAAATCTCTGATAACAACTTTGAGTGTATTTATGTGGCTAGAATTCCTAGCTCAGAATTTATGTTCGTCTCTTATATGAGTTCATAAAATGGCCTGTTCTGAGTGTGTGTTGAAAGAGGAGAAAAAGATTTGTGAACAATTGAGGATTTAGAATATTTTAGTGCTGTTTTCATTATCCTGAAATAAAATCCAAATGAAAAGGAAGATCATGTTTTAGTCACATATAGGCATCAAATATTGTGTGGCAATTTCAGGTTGGACTTTACTGACCTCACAAAAATAAGAGATTTATCAGAAAATGATAGATATTCTTTTTATATCAGTTGGAATTTCTCTTCCTATCTCTTTTGTGTGTATATGTGTGTGTGTGTCTAAAGTTTGGATGGAGGTTATGGAGAGAAATTGTTGTTAACTAATACAAGCTCAGTTCAGTTCAGTTCAATCACTCAGTCGTGTCTGACTCTTTGCGACTCCATGAACTGCAGCATGCCAGGCCTCCCTGTCCATCACCAACTCCCAGAGTTTACCCAAACTCATGTCCATTGAGTCAGTGATGCCATCCAACCATCTCATCCTCTGTCGTCCCCTTCTCATCCTCTGTCGTCCCCTTCTCCTCCTTCCCTCAATCTTTCCCAGCATCAGGGACTTTTCAAATGAGTCAGCTCTTCGCCTCAGGTGGCCAAAGTATTGGAGTTTCAATATAAGACAATATCTTAAAAATTTTTAATATAGAGCTGGTTTTTAAAATTTCTATCCACTTTGTGATTTGATTTCTATCCGCAATTCATATGTAAACTATTAATCACAGTCACCAACTCTGGAACTGTTGATAGGACTAAATATAAGATTTCATCACAGTGCCTGACACTGATAGTTGCTATTAGTGAAACTATTAGTATCGATTCAAGAATCTTACAACTGACTCAAGAATACTGGGAAATGATTCGTCTTAAAAGCTAACCACATTTTTTTCTTTTTTTTCATAGTGCAAGGTTCCCTTTATTGTGATGCTCAGTGGAAAACATCTGTAAAACAGCTCACTGTAGTGGTGGCAGCTGCAACCATGCTGAGGCACTTTCACTATATAAAATAGGGGGGTTGGGAGTTCTGTTCATTCCTCTGTGACTGCAATGGGACCTGAACTCAGAGCTTTTTAGGCATATGTAGCTTTAATATAGCTTCATGATTTCTTGTGAATTTGTTTCCTTTAAAAAATGCCTTCTTTGCCATAAGTAAGTCTAAATGCAGCATATACAAAACGGTCATGGCTAATCACATTTTAACTTCATCGATTTAAAGCAACATTTGAGGTGCTACTAATAACATCTCAAAGACTTGATATGGTACCTGCAGCATTTTTTCTTTCTTTTTTTTTTTTTTAGCATTTTTTCTTGCCTCCACCATCAAGCCAATAGCAAGACTCATTTTTATAATTTTTAAACAGACATTAAGACATCTCCACTATAAAAGTACATTCCTCCCTTCTAACTCCTTTCTAGCTGCGTGCACCTTCTCTGCCCAAGTGAGTGGTTCTCAACTTCAGTATGTAGAAATTGCAACAGATCAAATTATCAAAAATTCAGATTCCTAAGGCATCACTCCCAGAGCTGGTAATTTGGTAAACCAAAGGTGAGCCCTAGAAGCTGAATTTTTAAAAAGATAATCATTGCTGCAATGTCCATGGATTTTAGCAAATATTGATGTTTTATAATATGTACTTGCTTTGTTATTATCACCCAATGTAAACACTCATATTTCCTACATGAAGTAGAAAAGGAAACTGGTATAAAAATTCATATTTCTTTTATGAAGTAGTAAAAGAAAACAGAATTAAATCTCCCCATAGGATATAGCTTATTATTTTTAAAGGACTAAAAGGTCTCAGTAAATATAATTTTTATTGATGAGTAAGTCAAGAATCCTTTGAAAAGATAAACAGTAAATATTTAAAGCTTACCTGTTAAGGGTTTGCCTCAGAAAATAGAGATTTAAAAGAAAAGAATCCAAAAGGATATTCAAATAAGATAACTTTGTTTCTAATGATACTCTCCAAACCATCCACTTCAGAAATAAATGTTTCATCTAAAAAATAAAATTACCTCCCATACTTATAATGAAAGATGTCTTTAAGGTGTTTCAAACCTATGAATGTGTCTCAGCATGTTTTTCTTCGGCATTTACTAGATCTGAGTTCTTATGCGGATCAGGTTCACCTGAAAAATAAGCACACAAACAACAAATAAACAAAAACAAAATAGACTTGAGGGGGAAAACCTAATTAGGTCAGGAAACTGAAGTGATCAGTAAAACACTGAAGACTAGATTTTATAATGGATCTGTGGCACATTTCTTCAAAGATACCAAATACTTTCTTTTCAGCCTGTGGATTTATAGAGTATACAAGTCATCTTCTGGTGGTTATACAAATTTGTGAAGTTGAGATTTAATCTGGGGATACAGAAATGAAACAGATGAGGCATGTTCAAGCATCTATTAAATCAAACATAAAAATTATGCATGTTTTTCCCAAATATTTTTAATTGAAATATATTCTTTCAAACAAGCCCTCTAAAGTTCATTGTCTTATATCACACATTGCTTAGTTGCTATGAATTTTAAAAAATGAGTATAAGAGAATGTAATGTTTAAGATACATCATCTGTCAAAACAAACTAATGGAATTTATAATCTTAGAATCACTCAGCTTCTATATAAACTTTGAGAAAAAAGTAGCATGGAAAATGTTCCATTTCTAGAGAGGCTGCAGAGAATGTATAAAAAAAATAGAAACACAAAGCAAAATGTACAGATAAAAGAGAATTATTATGTGAGAAAGTTAAAAATTAGCGGAAGTTAGTTTTTGAGTCAATTACTCAAAATACTTTGATATTTCAAAAAATAGTCATAGTCATATATGATAGAATGTTCTTTCCATCTAAAATTTGATTGAAAACATGTTGACAATTAAACTTTGCACCAGTTGATTTTGAGATTGTTTTTCCAAGATATATTGTAAGACTGCATTGTCTCAACTGCAATAGATTTTTACTGAGTTCATAAAATTAGTGAACATACAGGAATATTATCACAAAACAAAATTATTTTGTCCTTTACTCTCTTTAAAATACACTTAGCAGGGGAAACTTAACTTCTGTCCCAGGTTCAATCTTTTAGGTAGTATCAGGACTTTTCCAATCATTCTTAGATAATAAAAACATTGTGTGATCACATTAAATTGCCAGTGTCTTAGGTCTGGTCACATACAATATACATCAACCTTAAAAAAGATAAAACTTCTTCCCAACCTTGGATTTGTTGCAGAGCCTAGAAATTGTGGTGATGGGGGGTGGGAGAGGAGAGTTTGATTGATGTTTCTTTCTTTCTTTATTCTTTTAAGCTCAAGCAGGCAGGATTTATTAAGCAAGCAGCAAGCAGTGTTGCTTGTCCTCTGTCAACTGGCTACCCTGGACCCCTGAGCTGGAGCAAGAGAGGGAAGACTAAGACCACCGCTGCAGGATGGCTTTGGATTCACTAGACCTGGCAGGTGTATAGAGCTGACTACTCTGTGAGCACATGCATGGGCTCTCCAGTGACTTCTTGCCAAGGACCACTCTTGGAGACTTCTCACAACCTTGGCATGGACACGTGTTCCTTTACAATGTCCACAGCCCCTTGAAATTTCTTAGTGCATCTCCAGATTCTGTCTCCTGAGGCCCTATCATGCTTCCAAATAAAGATACGCTACATTTGGTTCACATGAAGCATTCTTTAGGCCTTTATTCCTATAAATTAGTTGAGGAAAGGCTGAAATCTACATAGCTTCCTCTCTTTCAGCTTACCTGTCATCTTCTAACCTCTTATATCTCTCACATAAGATACAGATTCCATTCCCAATATCCCCTTTACTTCAAGCTCTCCAAGGGTGAAACTATCTTCCTTTGATTTGAGGTGAAGAGGGAAGAATTTCTATACCTTTCCCAATAGCAGAGAATGCATTAAAGAACGTTTCCTCACAAATCCTATTCTAACTATCAACAACCTGACCTTTTCAATTATTTGAATTGGGTGATGGCTATAGGCACCCTATAATTGACTTTTGGATCTTCTTTGAAATTTCTGCTTCCCAAGTCAATGTATTTCTCACATTTATCATCTAGTCTTGTCTTAAACTTCTGATTTAAATCTTGCTACTTATGACTAGATTAGAAGAGAAAAAAATAGAACAGAACAGAACAGAGTGGAAAAAAAGATTGAATTAAAAGAAAGAAATATAAGTAAGTAATCCTCTCAAAATTTTTGAGAACCTTTTATGGTGGACAAAAGACACTGAGGTTTACCAATAACCAAAAGCTCTTATTTCTAGTGGATAAAAAGCTCACCAGTAATAAAAGAATGGAAGAGGAGTAAAATAACAAATGGTTAAAACACAGCATTATAAAAATGTTACATAGGCTACATCCCAGAGTAATTCCATACACACAATTAGGAAAGTAGTGATTTAAAACTGACCAACCCAAGACAAGACTTATGTAGCCCTGGGAAAAAACAACCTGTTCCTTGAAACTGTAAAATTTCAGATGTTTCAGGGGCACATACATAACATTACCAGTCAATTGCATGTCAGCCAGAATGCTTAGGAAAATACTGAATTCAGGTCTTCAGCATATTCAAATCATATTACTTTTAGTTAATAAATCTTTAGTTATAGAAGACTTTACAACTAACTTGGATAATACTCTTTGAAAGTGACTCTTAGGCTTTCATAAAAAGAGAAAGCCATATCATTCTGAAATATGATATCATTCTGTCAGAAAAGAAATTATTTGCATTTTTCAATTTATCACATTCATCAATTTTAGATAAATTCATCACATTTTAGATAATATTCATGACCAAAGAGTGGTCTGTGTAAAAGACCTTCTAAGAAACATCCTTATAATGCAAGGTCCCATACAGTTTTGAATTGTCCCCTCTTTTAGTTTGGTAAAACCTATGATTTCCTTAAAATAAAATTCACAAATAAATGAAATATAAAGGATTTCATTTATATCAAATATAATTATCAACATCTTCAAGTAATCCTTAAGATACGATACAGTAACATATGTGCTTTTTCATTAATTCATTAAATAACAAGGTCTAGCTGCAGGTCTATCATCTATATAATTCTGAAAAAATAAGATCAAAGGATACTATAATGTTTCTTCATGAATTTAAATGTTATGAAAATAATGATGATTCCATTGGTGACAGGCTTCACCAATGGCTCAGAAGGTAAAGAATCTTCCTGCAATAAGGAGACATGGGTTCGATCCCTGGGTCAGGAAGATCCCCTGGAGGAGGAACTGGCAACCTACTCCAGTTTACTTGCATGAAAAATCCCAAGGACAGAGGAGCCTGGCGGACTACAGTCCATGAGATTGAAAAGAATCGGATATGACTAAGTGACTAAGTCCATTGGTGACAAACACAACTATTACAAACGTTACTCTGCGTATTGTTGCCTACAAATGAAGGAAATCCTAAATTTTCATTGTAGGTTAGTAAAAAAATCACTGTCCAAATGTATAGACTCCATCTATATAACCTAGGTTAAAATCTTTGACCTAGTCTAACTTCATTTTATGGGTAAGAATCGGTCCCAGAAATCAAGTGATTTCCTTCAGTGCAGATCACAAATATTAATAGATAAACTGAAGTCAAAATTGGTTACTTTCAAGTCACTATTATTTCAAAGAAACCCATAAAGTGATCTTGGAACTTCATTTTAGTAAAGAGATTTGCAAGTTCACATACATAGAAAGCTACACCTTAGGAATGAATGCAATGGGTTTGCTCAAAGCAAGTGCATAGAAGCTCTTCTGATAGCCAGGAAAAAAGTAGTGCAAATAAGGAAACAGATAATTCTGTTCATCTCAAAGAGCTTTTAGGTGTCATCTAAATGTTGAAATTTGAAAAAAATAATTTGTAAAAGGATGGAAATATGGTTTTTGCTTTATAAACATAGTGTAAAATTGGTGGGGTGTAGGGAGAGGATAGTGCTCATAGGAGGGACAGATCTACCCAAATAAACAGAAATCCTCTAAATTTAGCTGATCTAAACTCAGCCTGCAATCTGAGCTCACTATTATATTAGTAACTCTAATATAATACATTAGCCTCATAGATGATAAAAACAATACTTGTAGGGAATAACATAAGGCACGTGATCAGCTGGGTATTAGAGACTCCAGCTGTCCAGTTATGGTCTTGTTGAACTCTTATTTAAAAAACAATCTGCTGGGATAAATTATTATACATTGAAAACAGAACAATAACAACACTTTGTGAACAACTGCTAGGTGGTGGGCACTATTTTAAGTGCTTCATTCATCTTAATTCCCTGAATCTTCATGGCAAACTATAGAAAGAGATGTAGGTCGAGTCATCTGCCTCAGGTGTCAAGGCTACCTAATGGCTGGATCTCTCTGACAAAGTCAAACCAGAATCTTGCCCTCTAGCTTTACCATTTCCCAAACTACAGTCATTAACATACCACCTTCACCATTCCTGCCGTATCTGTCATTTATTCTTAGTTACTAATATTTTTTTACACACAGACTTTAAACCTACTCTCTTTTCAAAGATTGGTTTTGTCCTAAATAATAATACCCAAAGAAATAATAGACTGGTTCCAAATAGGAAAAGGAGTACATTAAGGCTGTATATTGTCACCCTGCTTATTTAACTTATATTCAGAGTACATCATGAGAAATGCTGGGCTGGAGGAAGCACAAGCTGGAATCAAGACTGCCAAGAGAAATATCAATAACCTCAGCTATGCAGATGATACCACCCTTATGGCAGAAAGTGAAGAAGAATTAAAGAGCCTCTTGATGAAAGTGAAAAAGTTGACTTAAAGCTCAATATTCAGAAAACTAAGATCATGGCATCTGGTCCTGTCACTTCATGGCAAATAGATGGGGAAACAGTGGAAACAGTGGCTGACTTAATTTTTCTGGGCTCCAAAATCACTGCAGATGGTGATTGCAGCCATGAAATTAAAAGATGCTTGCTCCTTGGAAGGAAAGTTATGACCAACCTAGGCAGCATATTGAAAAGCGGAGACATTACTTTGTCAACAAAGGTCCATCTAGTCAAAGCTATGGTTTTTCCAGTGGTCATGTATGGATGTGACAGTTGGCCTATAAAGAAAGCTGAGCACTGAAGAATTGATGCTTTTGAACTATGGTGTTGGAGAAGACTCTTGAGAGTCCCTTGGACTGCAAGGAGATCCAAGCAGTCCATCCTAAAGTAAATCTGTCCTGAATATTCATTGGAAGGACTGATGTTGAAGCTGAAACTCCAATACTTTGACCACCTGATGCGAAGAGCTGACTCATTGAAAAAGACCCTGATGCTGGGAAAGATTGAGAGCAGGAAGAGAAGGGGATGACAGAGGATGAAATGGCTGGATGGCATCACTGACTCAATGGACATGGGTTTGGGTGGACTCCGGGAGTTGGTGATGGACAGGGAGGCCTGGCGTGCTATGGTTCATGGTTCATGGGGTCTCAAAGAGTTGGACATGACTGAGCGACTGAACTGAACTGAAAAGAACTGAAAGAAATAACCGTTTTCATGTGCTTGTTGTGTTTTCCTAATATGTAGAAGTCATAACTAACAAAGAGTTTTTTATATCTGTAGGTATAAAAAACACAATAATTGATTTAATTTAATGGTTTGTATCAATATTTGCCTTCACATATTTCTCTCTTGTCTGATTCAACAATCCCTACATACAGTAGTAAAACTATCAGCATAATTTCCATCTTAGGCATGAGAAAAACACAGTGAGAAGTGATAACTGACTACTCCAAGGCACCATGGCCTAGAAGGGTTTGGGAGACAGTCCCCCATATTATCCCTTAAAAATACTCCAGTTAATTTTCCATATTAAGCAGCAACAACAAACAGTGCTTGAAAAATACTTGGCCAAAAATCAGTTTGTGTAATCTTTTCAACAGAAACACTAGTTCCAAGTTATACTGCATTCTCATTTCTTCATAAGAAAAATACTACCTTAGGACTTTACTGGTGGTCCACGTGGTTAAAAATCTGCCTTGCAATGCAAGGGATGTGGGTTCAACCCCTGGTCAGGGAGCCAGGATCTCACATGCTTCAGAGCAACTAAGCCCAAGCACTACAACTAGAGTGTCTGTGTCCCCAGTGAAAGATGCCATGTAACAGAACATAACACATAACACAATATCCCACTTGCTACAACTAATTCCTGACACAACCAAATAAATAAATATATTTTTTGAAAAAGAAAAATACTACTTTTGCTCATATAGTAGTGTTTGCTCAGGCAGGTAGATCCGTCTAGGTTGATCCAGTTCTATTTTTGCTCCATTTATATAGCTTATGTTGCCAATAACTAGAAAGAATATATGATCTAGGATTTGAAAGCTACAGTCATTGGAGAAATGTAATGTGAGATAAATCAGTGCTTCTGATTCTAATCAGTGTTTCGGCATCTGTATGACACAATTTGCTTTATAGGTTGGGAATAAGAAATCTTCACACCAGGAGAAACTACTCTTCATTTAAATGCCTCTTGAGAGTAAATAGTTGTATATTTTCTGCCTGAGGATAAATTTTGCTTCATGCATGAAGATAATAGTAAACAAAGGAAGGAGTGAATGCTAAACACCAAGAGAGATGAGAAGAAAAAAAAGGTGAGGCTGCTGAAGAAAAATTCCACCCATTTCCAAATGTGCTAGTTACAACCCTATAAAGTTAGAGGAAGTAACACCTTATTTCACAAAGTGTTACATAAGACACAAATCAAGAAATGGCTAATTATTTTTTGGTTCACTAAAGCAATACAAAACACACTGATTCACACTGGCAAATGCCAGAATGAATCCCAGTCCACATGTGTTAGGCACCTAAAGATGTGGTGAGTTGTACACAGAGCTGATTAGACATGATCTGTGGAAAGTAAAGATTTCTTTCTATACTCAACTGCCTTTCAATAACATGTCGCTCAACTTAGAGACCCAGTACCACATCCAACAGCCAGAAATCTGAAAGTTCCATTGAAACTAGAGTTAAAACAATGTAGAGCAGTAATGAACTGGCTCCTTAAAAGAGTTCAGTCTAAAATTGGGTCTACAGGATGCATGTGTTTTGGTGGCATGAAGATAGGAATATTCTCCTAACAAGGGGAGTAGGGAGGTGAGATACACAAGCCAAACATGAACGAAGGCAAGAGACTGGGAAGAAAGAGATGCACCAAGGAAGAAGTGAAGCCCAGTTGAGAAAACTTGGCTTAGTGTTCCTACCCAATATAACTAAAGTAATAATTTCTCCTTCAGCACCATTCTTTTAGGAGAATGCTCTAATATCTATTGAAATACTTATTCCCAGATGGGATTTGTCTGACTGAATCACAGGTCTCTTTTTAATTTATTTATTAGAGTATAATTGCTTTACAATGCTGTGTTAGTTTCTGCTATACAACAACGTGAATCACCTATTGTAGTTCAGTAGCTAAGTCGTGTCCAACTCTTTGCGACCCCACCGACTGCAGCGCACCAGGCTTCCCTGTCCATCATCTTCCGTAGACTTTCCTCTCGAGCCACCCCCACCATCCCACCCATCTAGGTCATCACAGATTACCAACTTGAGCTCTCTGTATTATGCAGCAGCTTCCCACTAGATATCTATTTTATACATGGTGTTAGTTGTTCAGTTGTATCCGACTCTTTGAAACCCCATGGACTGTAGCCCGTCAGGCTCCTCTGTCCATGGAATTTTCCAGGTGAGAATCCTGAAGTGGGTTGCCACTTCCTACTCCAGGGGATCTTCTGGACCCAGGGGTCGAACCTGTGTGTCTTGCATCTCCTGCATTGGCAGGTGGATTCTTTACCACTAGCGCCATCTGGGAAGCCCTTTACACATAGTAGTGTATTAAAATAAATGTCAATGCAACGCTCTCAATTTGTTCCACCCTCTTCTTCCCTCCCTGTGTCCACAAGTCAGTTCTCTATGTCTGTGTCTCTATTCCTGCCCTGCACAAAGGTTCATCAGTACCATTTTTCTAGATTCCATATATATGTATTTTTGTTGTTCAGTCACTAAGTCATGTCCAACTCTTTGCGATTCCGTGGACTGCAGCATGCCTGGCTTCCCTGTCCTTCACTATCTCCCAGAGTCTGTTCAAACTCATGTCCATTGCATCAATGATGCCATCCAATTATCTCATTAATATATGATATTTTGTTTTTCTTTTTCTGACATATTTCCACTCTGTATTACAGACTCTAGGCTCATCCACATCACTACAAATGACAGTTTCATTCCTTTTTATGGCTAATATTCCATGGTATATATGTACCACATCTTCTTTATCCATTCATCTGTAGACGGACATCTAAATTGCTTCCCTGTCCTAGTTATTATAAATAGTGCTGCAGTGAACATTGGGATGTGTGTGTCTTCTTGAATTACGGTTTTCTCAGGGTACATGCCCAGTGGTGGGATTGCTGGTTCATATGGTAGTTGTTTCCCCAGTGGCACAGTGGTAAATAATCTGCCTGCAATGCCAGAGACGGGGGATTTGATCCCTGGGTCTGATTCCTGGACTGGGGAGATCCCCTGGAGGAGGGCATGGCAACCCACTCCAGTAGTCCTGCCTGGAGAATCCCATGGACAGAGGAGCCTGGTGGGCTACAATCCATTGAGTCGTAAAGAGTCAGACATGACTGTAACTGCTAAGCAAGCATGCACATGGTAGTTCTATTTTTAGAAAATAGGCTCTGGTGGCAGAGAGATGGTGAAAACGTAAGGGCATTGATTATCTCTGAAGGTAGGGAAGATGGAGAAAGAAGGTTCAGGGTAGTGAAATGAAAATCACTCAAATCATGCTTTGCTGTAAAGAGTGATGGGAAACAGTTGCGGGTATTTTAAGATTTGGCTCTTAGAACCAATTTGCTGTGAAAGGCAATATGGGCCTTCTCTACTTTTTCAATCAGGGAAAATATAGGATGAAAACTGAGTCTGAGAAGTGTGCCAAAAATTCACATTTTCTTTATTTTTTATAGACGAAGAGAGGAAAAATACATAAAGAATACTAATTTGGGGTATTCATCTAAACTAGTTTCAAAAGTTAAAAGTTGGGAAAAATTGCAAATTGATTAAAACATTTTGGCTTTGCTTTTAGTATTCTAGTTAATTAGGTTTTCTATTTGAACCTGGATTAAGAAAAAAAGAGATCTCAACTGCCTTCAGTAAAAATGTTTAATGCAAATCTACTTTTGTGCCTAAATGGAGAATACTGAACATAATTGAATTTGTTTTAATAATAGATAACCCTGCTAAAAACCCTGAGGGTTATTGTTCTAAGCATAAGTCATTAATTCTCACTCCCCTATACATGTAGAATAGAGTATTATCCATGTTTCCTGGCTCTAGGGAACTATTAAAAGATCGATTCTTTATTTTACTGCTTTGTCATCAATTCTACTCAATTTGAAAGTTAAAAAAAATAGTTTAAGTTTTTACTTTCAGTGTGAGATTTTATAACATTATGCTACTAGAATCAGGAATTTATTTCTTAAATTATTCAATTTTAATAATGTTAGAAAAACCAATGCTGAATGCACATTATATAATCTTCCCACTTATCCACAATCTCTAGCCTACAATATTCCATAAGGTTCTGAGCTCTTGTATTTTAAAAGGGCCCAAACATGAACATGAGGAAGATATGATCAGACTTTAAACTCTAGGTCTTTATCAGTGTATGCGTTAGTTGCTCTGTTGTGTCTGACTCTTTGCGGCCCCATGGACTGCAGCCTGCCAGGCTTTTCTGTCCGTGGAATTCTCCGGGCAAGAATACTGGAGTGTGTTGCCATTTCCTTCTCCACTAGGTCTTTATACTAAACGTTTAAAAAGTATACAATATTAATATATAAACAACTTTAAATTTCAAATCTTTATTAAAGTCTGTCTACATGTATTTTTAACATGAATGTGCTGTTACATATTGATTTATTAAATCATAAGTGATCTGTTAGAATGTAGGTTAATAAGTAACAGTTGCAAAGTTTATTGCTATTAATAACAGTATTACCAGCAACAGCAAAAACAGTAGTTAATATTCAAAGAATGGTTACCATGTACCAAGCACTATGTCCAATGCTCCTTATATTTTACCCTTTAATCCTCCCCAAAATTTCTATTGCCCAAAGTCACATACCAGCTAAGGAGCCAAACTAAGCCTTCAACCTCAGAGTCATGAATTAAATCAAATAGTTTGGTCACACAGTGTTAACTCTCTGACCCAAAGGGGCAGGTTTCTAAAAGAGCAATAGTATTCTGTGTTGCCTGGAGAAATACAGTGCAAAGACTGAAGTTGAAAAAACATGCCGTTTTTAATCTTCCTGTTCTGACAAGCTATTAAGATTCAAGATTCAGTTCTTCAGAAAAGAATGAGTAAGAAAGGTGAGCAGCACTCCCTACAAAACAAAACTTTCTTTTTACTATTACTTCCTATAGTAACACCTGCAGGACAGACAGGCTAAGACTCAGATTCCAAGACCCACACAAGGCCTATATTCAGGGGTATTTCAAAGTGAAGGGTTCAAGAAGGACCCAAATATTCTCTTGCCATATTTTCATACCATGGAGAAGAAATAATAGACATTCCCTTTCTCTGGGAGTAATGAGAAGTTATTCTATTTAAAATCTAGCATAAATATATGACTGAGGTAAGTACACTGAAAAAGTCAAAAGGTGTAAATGTGAAAATTCCACCACCATTTCTGTCTCGGTGATTTCTGACTTCCATCCTGCAACACCATCAACTGCAGACCTTAGGGATCGCAAACTGCATACACTATTTTCCATGCATATTCATACATAGCAAGAACAATGAATTGTTTCTAAGACTGCAAACATCACAAATTATTAATTTTTTAGTGTTTCTGATCAAATTCTTCAGTGGAGAGAGCAGTTTTTTGGGTATGATTTTCCATCTATGAAAGACGAGAGAAGAAAGAGTTATGAATTGATTTTGTTTGTCATTTTCCCCTTGGAGACAACACCACTTACAATCTTCATCAAGCTGAATACATAATTTTCAGCAAGTAGGTACTTACTACAGAAAAAGAGATTCACAAAATATTAGGGGTGTGCATAATCCAAAATTCGAGGAGGCTTTAGATATACCTGATGATATTTTATTCATATTTTTTGACAAACATACAGACTGAATTGACTTCAGGATATTAAATGCCCAAACAATTGTTTTTTTCTGTCTTGTTTAGTTTTAGTCACCAAATCTTAGAAGGCTTAGTTGATAACTACACTGATCAAGGTCTAAGAGTCAGCCAAAGTAGAAACCAGTCTCATGTATCCAGCTATCTAATCTGGAATGAGAAAGACTAATGTTCTCACAAAATGCCTTCCACGTATTCTTTCTCTCCTATGTACATGTTCCTCCTAACTTAGGCTGCCTCTGATGAGGGGCTGTTTTGAAGAAAAGTATGTAGAGTACCTTGTCTACTTATAATTAGTTGTAATTAGTAGTAGAATAAATTGCTTCTCCTGGTCATGCATGCAATTTGTTCCTATTGCAGTACGTTTATAATTTGTAAAGCCATGCTTTAAAATAAAAGCACTTTAAGCAATTAGTCACAGAGCACTTTATTGATCGGTGACATTTAGCCAGGATTGTGGGAGCAGTGTGATCTCTAAACCACAATGGCTAATGTAACAGAATTACTTTCATGATGGATGTGTGTGTTAGCTGCTTAGATGTGTCCAACTCCTTGCAATCCCATCGACTGTAGCCCGTTAGTTTCTTCTGTCCATGGAATTTCCCAATCTAGGATACTGGAATGGGTTGCCATTCCCTTCTCCAGCGGATCTTCTGGACCCAGGGATCGAACCCGGGTCTTCTGCATTGCTGGCAGACTCTTTACCATCTGAGCCACCAGGGAAGCCCAAGGAAATGTTCCGTTATTTTTAAGGAAAAACTTCTTTATTTTCGGGGCCTTGGAAATATTTCCAAACCCGAATTGAACCAGGTCTTCTGCATTGCAGGCAGAGTCTTTACTGTCTGAGCCACCAGGCAGGTTTCAAGATGGAGGTGAACTTATTTAAAATTGTTGCTGTTTTTGTTCAGTCACTAAGTTGTGTCTGACTCTGTCATCCCATGGACTACAATACACCAGGCTTCCCTGTCCTTCCTTTTCACCTGTTTATAGATACTCTCTTATCTCTACATTGAAGAAAACACCAAACTATTACCTTATTTTTGTTGAACTTCTTTTATTTTATGAGATTTTTATTTCTTATGGATGACTCTGGGATTTCTGTAACCAGCACCTGCATAGATGCTTAGTCCAGATAGAAGGGCGATATGTGGACACAGAACACTTCTGAAAGAATTCCATGTCCAAAGTAATGAGATATTATTATTGTGTGGGTTCTTGTGCTCAATTTCTCTCTTCAACTTTCACAAAAGTTTCTTGATACAAATCACAAGTAGCCCAACTCTTCAAAGGTCACTCATTATAAGTTATCTTGCTACAAAATGAGCCTAGGTTGGGTTTTGGAGATGATATAGAAATAAAGTTTGAGCATCAGATTCTTGAATGTTTTCACCATTTTCCCTAGAAGGCTTATGTACTAAACCTCAGTTGAAGAGAATTATTGGATCATTTTTCTTTTCCCCTACACTTTTCATAATTTCTTCAGAGAAATTAAATATATCTAAGAAAGATCATGCAAAATGCCAGGCTGGATGAAGCACAAGCTGGAATCAAGATTGCTGGGAGAAATATCAACAAACTTAGATATGCAGATGATACCACCCTTATGGCAGAAAGTGAAGAGGAACTAACAGCCTCTTGATGAAAGTGAAATAGGAGAGTGAAAAAGCTGGCTTAAAACTCAACATTCAAAAAATGAACTTCATGGCATCCACACCCATCACTAATGGCAAATAGATGGGGAAACAACGGAAAGAGTGACAGACTATTTTCTTGGGATACAAAATTACCGCAGGTGACTGCAGCCACCAAATTAAAAGACGCTTGCTCCTTGAAAGAAAAGCTGTGACAAACCTAGACAGAATATTGAAAAGCAGAGACATTACTTTGCCAACAAAGGCCCATCTAGTCAGAGCTAGGGTTTTTCCAGTAGTCATGTATGGATGTGAGAATTGGATCATAAAGAAAGCTGAGCACTGAAGAATTGATGCTTTTGAACTGTGGTGTTGGAGAAAACTCTTGAGTCCCTTGGACTGCAAGATTAAACCAGTCAGTCTTAAAGGAAACCAGTCCTGAATATTTATTGGAAGGACTGATGCTGAAGCTGAAGTTGCAATACTTTGGCCACCTGACGCAAAGAACTGACTCCTAGAAAAGACCCTGATGCTGGGAAAGATTGAAGGCAGGAGGAGAAGGAGACAACATAGGATTAGATGATTGGATGGCATCACCAACTTGATGGACATGAGTTTGAGTAAGCTCCGGGAGTTGGTGATGGACAGGGAAGTCTGGCATGCTGCAGTCCATGGGGTCACAAAGAGTTGGACACGACTGAGCGACTGAACTGACTGAGGAAAGGTCAAAGACTTCCCCTGTAAATCTTTTTTTTCGCATGACTTCTGGGAATTTCCTAGATTCCCATAGTTAACAAGGCAACATTATGTTAGTCAAAGTCTGAACAACATTCCTAGAGGAAATAAACTCAGAATTGAAAAGTTTGGGCTGTATATAAGGTCTAACTCTAGGCACACTTTAAGGGATAATAATTACAATGGTGAAATATTCTTTTGAGGAAAAAGTGAATTGCCACAAGCCAAGTTTCCTGGATTACCTAAAATGTCTTCTATTTGAGAGCATTTAGGTCTGCAGATGTTCAAGCTGGTTTTAGAAAAGGCAGAGGAACCAGAGATCAAATTGCCAATATCTGCTGGATCATCGAAAAAGCAAGAGAGTTCCAGAAAAATATCTATTTCTGCTTTATTGACTACGCCAAAGCCGTCAACTGTGTGGATCACAATAAACTGTGGAAAATTCTGAAGGAGATGGGAATACCAGACCACCTGACCTGCCTCTTGAGAAACCTATATGCAGGTCAGAAAGCAACAGTTAGAACTGAACATGGGACAACAGACTGGTTCCAAATAGGAAAAGGAATACGTCAAGGCTGTATATTGTCATCCTGCTTATTTAACTTATATGCAGAGTACATCATGAGAAACACTGGGCTGGAAGAAGCACAAGCTGGAATTAAGATTGACGGGAGAAATATCAATAGCCTCAGATATGCAGATGACACTACCCTTATGGCAGAAGGTGAAGAGGAACTAAAAAACCTCTTGATGAAAGTGAAAGAGGAGAGTGAAAATTTTAGCTTAAAGCTCAACATTCAGAAAACTAAGATCATGGCATCTGGTCCCATCACCTCATGGGAAATAGATGGGGAGACAGTGGAAACAGTGTCAGACTTTATTTTTTGGGGCTCCAAAATCATTGCAGATGGTGACTGCAGCCATGAAATTAAAAGACACTTACTCCTTGGAAGGAAGGTTATGACCAACCTGGATAGCATATTAAAAAGCAGAGACATTACTTTGCCAATAAAGGTCTGTCTGGTCAAGGCTATGGTTTTTCCAGTGGCCATGTATGGATGTGAGAGTTGGACTGTGAAGAAAGCTGAGCGCTGACAAATTGATGCTTTTGGACTGTTGTATTGGAGAAGACTCTTGAAAGTCCCTTGGACTGCAAGGAGATCCAACCAGTCCATCCTGAAGGAGATCAGTCCTGGGCGTTCATTGGAAGGACTGATGCTGAAGCTGAAACTCCAATACTTTGGCCACCTCATGCAAAGAGTTGACTCATTAGAAAAGACACTGATGCTGGGAGGGATTGGGGGCAGGAGGAGAAGGGGACGAGAGAGGATGAGATGGCTGGATGGCATCACCAACTCGATGGGCATGAGTTTGAGTAAACTCCGGGAGTTTTTGATGGACAGGGAGGCCTGGCATGCTGCGATTCATGGGGTCGCAAAGAGTCGGATACGACTGAGCGACTGAACTGAACTGAACTGAGGTCTGCAGAATAAATACTCTTTTTTAGAAATGTTTTCTTTTCCTAAAGGATTCTGTGCCGACAAAAAGTAAAAGCAAGTATCTTAAGTGGCAGAATCCTGAACAGAAAGTATTTAGTTAAAGGTGAAACATTTCGGCTCTACAAATTGAGTAACTTGAATAAGTCAGTTCCATTCCTTCCTTACTCATGCAGAAAACTGAATGGATCTGAGAGAGATTTGCGGGATGTACTCTATGGGCTATCCTGATGGATTAACTTAAGAATCGAAGTTGATAGAAGAGTCAAGATCAATTCACTCTACCGTAATTCACTCAATTGATTAATGGAATTGATCTGCTGCACATTTTCTCGTAAGTTAAGCAGAAACTCATTTCAGAGTTTTATGAGCAGGTAGCGCTTTTCCATAGTATACTTCCTTAAGGAAGCCTCTTTTTTAAGACCTCCGTATAATTTTGAGATATATATGTGAGTCCAGGAGAATAAAAAGAACTACAGTAGAAAACACTAAATTCTAAACACTTGATATGTATTGACATTTAATTCTCACAACAGTCATTTTTACGATCCTCGCTTTAGAAATGAGCAAATGAAAACAGATTAAATAACTTGTTGATTACTTAGAAATAAGTGACCGGAACAGAGATGAATAAGATGGTCTAGTTCCAGGGTTCTGGGTCTGGACTCTATGCAGCCTTTTCTTGGATGTGATTTAATACGTGCTATTTTTTTTTTCTTTCCTCAGTATGATTATATGCCTTATCTTTGAAATTACATCTGATGAGTAAATGATAGCTCCCCTCCCTTTTTTATTTTTATGAAGGCAGATCCAGAGAGTAAGAATAAATAATTTCTTTGTGACAATACATTCTTCAGTATTAGACACCAGCCAGCCTCAGCTAATTAATTATTGGGATGTTCCTACTAGTCTAGTATCATAACCATTAAGTCAGCTGTTAGGGGATCACAATGAAAAAGGAGTAGAAGAGTAATTCCCCAAACAATAAACTTTTCAGGAGGAAAGTACTTTGGCTAATCTTAAACTCAGTTATATATTGCACAAGTCATTCTCAAATTTCAAAAAATAATTAGGCTATTTTACCCCTGTCATTCACACCTACTAAAGTATAAACATTTTTTCAAAGATAACTGTCCCTTAAATTTTTTATAAATCATTTATAATGGCAGAAAATTATTAAGGCATTTGGTCAGCAGAACAAAGGTTAAATTAATATAAAATATAAATTAAGTTTATGAAAAACACATTACCTTTTCGGTGTCTTGGAAGGCAGAAATATAAGGATAAGCTTTATTGCAGAAATGACAAAACTAGTGATTAGCTGCTCAAAGAATATTTACTGACATACTATATTATCTTAGTAAAGAAAAATGCTACAAAATGCCACTTAAGCAAATATTTGAGAACATAAAGATGCTGACATAGTCATAGCAGCTAAGCTAGGTGAACCAAGGAATTTTTAGCTGTTACTTATGTGGTTGGCAATACTAATTAAGCAATCTGCAGAAATGGATCCCCTTTCTCTCCACAGATTTCCAAGAAGTAGACTGAAATCTCCAAGTCTTTTGGTCAAATTAGAGCTGCCACCATGCATGAGGTTTTACTTAAAGATGTTTACTGATCAGGAAAACATAACACTTCTGTGAACTAGTTTTTGCTTCTGAAAAAAAGGATCTTATTTTAACAATCTATAGAAATGATACAAAAAAGCTGTGAAAAGCTAAACTGTAATTAGCATTTATGACCAGTCATGTTTGTAAGAATTATTGTGCTAAAATTATCAAGATAAATATAATTGATATATTTTTCATTTTTAACATTTTTACTTTGATCCTAAAAACTTTCATGATTTTTTTAAATTCATCAGTGGTGATCCTGAAGATGATTCTTTTTTTCTAATTCAGTTTATTTTTTTCTGCATTTGAATTATTGCCTAAAAAGTCTAGATTCCCAGGGCTCAATTCTAATTGATTTCAACTAAAGTAGATACTCTCAGAATCTAATAAGCTGTGTCATTTTTCTAAAGTGAGGTATAATTTATATATATAATTATTAGTTTATATATTAGTTTCAGGTAGGTAGCATAATAATTCAATATTTATATACATTGTAAAATAATCTCCAAAATAAGATGGATGGAGAGTTATTGCCCCAAGATACATCAGCTTCAAAGACCACCTCCACTTACAAATTGAGTAAGGACCACATCTTCCTTCCACTCACCTTCCTGCCAGCCCAGATCTCTGCTTGTTGTACTCCTACCACCCTCGGGGAAACCATTTCTACATTATCCCTGAACCAACCAATAATCACGAGGAGAAACAAGCCTGTGACTCCTACATTCTTTCCAAGCTTTATTATCCATGCAAACATAGGTGAGGAGTTCACACACACTAGAGCAATCATTTAAGTGAAAGTCGCTCAGTCATGTCCTACTCTTTGAGACCCCATTGACTATACAGTCCATGGAATTCTCCAGTCCAGAATACTGGAATGGGTAGCCTTTTCCTTCTCCAGGGGCTCTTTCCAACACAGGGATCAAACCCAGGTCTCCCGCCTTGCAGGTGGATTCTTTACTAGCTGAGCCACAAGGGAAACCCCTAAATTCTGCAGTTGTTATAGTTCCTCCATCAGTGAACAGTTCCAGTAAGCCTTCTGCTATGTAGTAGTTTGAGGCTTCCCTGATAGCTCAGTTTAGGAAGAATTTGCCTGCAATTCAGGAGACCTGGGTTCGATCCCTGGGTTGGGAAGATCCCCTGGAAAAGAGAAAGACTAGTCCATGGGGTTGCAAAGAGTCGGACACAACTGAGCAACTTTCACTTTCACGTGTAGTAGTTTGGAAAATGCAAATAAACCAACAAATAACTTTTCAAAGATGATCTAGAAACTACTCAGAAGATCACTGGCTTGAATATAGACAAACTAGGCACAAATCCCAGCCTTTTCAAAGACTGTGTGAATTTAGACAAATAATTTAGGTTCACTGAGCCTCGGTTTTGTTAGACTACAATTCCTCCCTTATAGAGTTGCTATAATAAATGTCTATATAAATGACCAATGGGCAAATAAATAAATGATGCAACATTTCATATTTTTCAACATTTTGAAACAAAAAAACATCTTTAAGCTATAACTTGCATGTTTTTTGAAAGCTCATAGGATCAGGTATGTTGGGATGAGACAGAAACAGTTTTGATAAAGTAATTATGCTAGTCTTAAATAAGATTTCAAAGAATTTTTTTTCTTTTTCTGGGTTTCCTCCTACCATGTTGCTATTCTCAGTGTATTATATGAAACTGTGAAGAGAAATGAAGCTTGATTCATTTATAACGCGTGTGCAAATCTATGGCTTGCGTGGCTTAACTTACCTCCTCTAGACCTCAGTCTTCACAGTGGTAAATGGTGATAATACCTAAGTCTTAAGGTTGTTTGGCTGTTAAGTGGATAATGACTGTGAAAGAACTCAGTATATTGCCTGGCCAGTAAATATGTACTTAGTGGAGTATAAGTTTGTATTCGGTTTAGCACTAAAAATAACATAATAACAAAAATTACTTATTATATATAATATACACTATTGCAATTTAAGATATTTCAAATCCAAATAACAATATGTAAGCTTTAATTAGTGAACCTATTACAGTCTACTAATATGTTATGCTAATTATAATGTAAATTTGATCTTTTAAAATTTTAATGCTCTTTCATCAATTTTAAATGTTTCCTTTACTACTGGTGGGAAAGATTTCCAGTTTTGTTTAATTTTTCAAGCAATAATATGAGCTATTTTAGAAAACTTCTGTTTCCTTTTGAGAAAAATCTGTGAGTTCTTCTAAAATAAATGATTTTAAGTAAACATGTTTGACTATAATGCTATTATATATTCAATACATTTCAAATAAATTATGTTAAAAATAAGAAAGCTTCCAACTTATCAGTAACTCCTGTGATGATTTTCTAATTACAGAGGTAGGTCATAGGTATAGGGATGAAGTTTTTTAAAAATGTCCTGAGAGTAGTAGAAAATTAAAGTTTTTATAAGGATTTAATGAAGTTGAAAATAATAAACAAACCATGATCACACTAGAGACTTTCGAGCATGCATAAAGAACTATAGATACTTTAAGCCAATTGTCAGACTTTTGTTTTGTTCAGTGGGTTAAATCTGAGAGGCTAGAACTACATTGCTCTGTGCAACTAGGGGTTTTAAAGACAGAGAGAAGAAAGAGAAGAGGAGAGCTCTTATGTCAAGAGAAATGAAAGATTAGGGTTTTGGAGACAGAACAGAGGTGAGTGGTGACAAACGATGATTTAAATTTTTGCTTTAAAGCATAATGTTAAGACAATAAAGCTTCCAACGTACTTGGAACTGAGTTAATTAGTGGAGGAGCTGAAAAGGTCTTGAGTAAATGACTCAGTTAAATTCTGAGTATAAATTCTGATTACACGTGCTGTGCTGGAAGAGAGTAGGACCTGAAAGGGAAAACTGTCTCAAAGGGCTGTTCCCTACTTAATGCCCCTCCTCTTTAGACCCCTCTGCCCTCCATGATCTCTGCTCAACAGTGCAGCATCCAGCCCCACACAAATTTCCCCATCACCACCTTCTTCATTCCCAAGATATCTACTGTCACATGTCTTAGCCCAGAGTTTTCAGAGTCGACAAAACTCCTGTGAACGCTTACATTTATTTATCGTAGTTTATTGCAAAGTAGAATTAACACAAGGGACTAGTTATTGGGTGTCTGAAAATAAAAGTCTAGACAGTGAGCAATGGGAGTAGTTCAGGGGAAACATCCCCACATTTACTTTTTCCTTTTGCCATTTATCTGTGGATTTTAGATCTTTAAGCTAACAAAGAAAAATATGGTACCACTTTCATTTATATGAACTCACCAGTAAAATGAGACATTACTAGAAAACAGCCAACTCACCTCTACTTGACACTAACAGAGTTCTTACACAGCCCTGAGCAGTAACCACTGAAGATCCAAAGCTGAACGTCACATGAGTTCTGCTCTCAAAAAAATCTATAGGTATTTGTTTTCAACTTAGTAGGCCTCTGTTAATATTTTCAGAATGACCTCATCAGCAACTGTCAATATTTTATCAAGCTCTGTAGTTTTGGCATGTCTAACACATTCTGACTGTAATAGCTTATAATACGTAGTGGGCCTCATAGGGTGGGGGACGGTGCACATCTCCAAAGGGGACTATCAGAATTTTAAGGCATGTGTAATTGACATCATATTCTAAATCCCCTCCACTCCCATTCCTATTCCAGCACTGATTTTGGTATACTCCTTTTGAATATATTTTTTCTCCTTCCATTCTGGAACTTGGAAGGCAGAACATAAATATTCTAACTGCAGTAGAAATAAGTTTCAGTTCAGTTCAGTTCAGTTGCTCAGTTGTGTCTGACTCTTTGCAACCCCATGGACTGCAGCACACCAGGCCTCTCTGTCCATCACCGACTCCTGGAGTTTATTCAAATTCATGTCCGTTGAGTCGGTGCTGCCATCCAACCATCTCATCATCTGTCGTCCCCTTCTCCTCCCACTTTCAAACTTTCCCAACATCAGGGTCTTTTCAAATGAGTCAGTTCTTCACATCAGGTGGCCAAACTATTGGAGTTTAGCTTCAACATCAGTCATTCCCATGAATATTCAGGACAGATTTACTTTAGGATGGACTGGTTGGAACTCCTTGCAGTCCAAGGGACTCTCAAGAGTCTTCTCCAACACCACAGTTCAAAAGCATCAATTCTTTGATGCTCATCTTCTTTATAGGCCAAATCTCACATCCATACACGACCACCAGAAAAACCATAGCCTTGACTAGACAGACCTTTGTTAGTAAAGTAATATCTCTGCTTTTTAATATGCTGTCTAGGTTGATCATAACTTTTCTTCCAAGGAGTAAGCATCTTTTAATTTCATGGCTGCAGTCACCATCTGCAGTGATTTTGGAGCCCCCCAAAATAAAGTCTGTCACTGTTTCCACTGTTTCCCCATCTATTTGCCATGAAGTGGTGGAACCAGATGCCATGATCTTCGTTTTCTGAATGTTGAGTTTTAAGCCAACTTTTCACTCTCCTCTTTCACTTTCATCAAGAGGCTCTTTAGTTCTTTTTTGTTTTCTGCCCTAAGGGTGGTGTCCCCTGCATATCTGAGGTTATTGATACTTCTCACAGCAGTCTTGATTCCAGCTTGTGCTTCATCCAGCCCAGCATTTCTCATGATGTACTCTGCATATAAGTTAGATAAGCAGGGTGACAATATACAGCCTTGACATACTCCTTTCCCTATTTGGAACCAGTCTGTTGTTCCATGTCCAGTTCTAACTGTTGCTTCCTGACCTGCATACATATTTCTCAAGAGGCAGGTCAGGTGGTATGGTATTCCCATCTCTTGAAGAATTTTCCACAGTTTGTGGTGATCCACACAGTCAAAGTCTTCGGCAGAGTCAATAAAGCAGAAATAGATGTTTTTCTAGAACTCTCTTGCTTTTTCAATGATCCAACAGATGCTGACAATTTGATCTCTGGTTCCTCTGCCTTTTCTAAATCCAACTTGAACATCTGGAAGTTCACAGTTCATGTACTGTTGAAGCCTGGCTTGGAGAAATTTGAGCATTACTTTACTAGCGTGTGATATTAATGCAATTTTGTGGTAGTTTGAGCATTCTTTGGCATTGCTTTTCTTTGGGACGGAGTGAAAACTGACCTTTTCCAGTCCTGTGGCCACTGCTGAGTTTTCCAAATTTGCTAGCTTATTGAGTGCAGCACTTTCACAGCATCATCTTTTAGGATTTGAAATAGCTCAACTGGAATTCCATCACCTCCACTAGCTTTCTTCATAGTGATGCTTCCTAAGGCCCACTTGACTTCACATTCCAGGATGTTTGGCTCTAGGTGAGTGATCATACCATTGTGATTATTTGGGTCATGAAGATCTTTTTTGCATAGCTCTTCTGTGTATTCTTGCCACCTCTTCTTAATATTTTCGGTTTCTGTTAGGTCCATACCATTTCTGTCCTTCACTGAGCCCATCTTTGCATAAAATGTTCCCTTGGTATCTCTAATTTTCTTGAAGAGATCTCTAGTCTTTCCCATTCTATTGTTTTCCTCTATTTCTTTGCACTGATCACTGAGGAAGGCTTTTTTATCTCTCCTTGCTATTCTTTGGCACTCTGCATGCAAATGGATATATCTTTCCTTTTCTCCTTTGCTTTTCACTTTTTTCACAGCTATTTATAAGGCACCTCAGACAGGCATTTTTCTTTTTCCATTTCTTTTCCATGGGGATGGTCTTTATCCCTGTCTCCTGTTCAATGTCATGAACCTCTATCCATAGTTCATCAGGCACTCTGTCTATCAGATCTAATCTCTCCCTTGAATCTATTTCTCACTTCCACTGTATAGTCATAAGGGATTTGATTTAGGTCATACCTGAATGGTCTAGTGGTTTCCCTTCTTTCTTCATTTTAAGTCTGAATTTGGCAGTAAGGAGTTCATGATCTAACCACAGTCAGTTCCCGGTCTTGTTTTTGCTAACTCTATAGAGCTTCTCCATCTTTGGCTGCAAAGAATATAATCAATCTGATTTTGGTATTGACCATCTGGTGATGTCCATGTGTAGAGTCTTCTCTTGTGTTGTTGGAAGAGGGTGTTTGCTATGACCAGCGTGTTCTCTTGGCAAAACCTTGTTAGACTTTGCCCTGCTTCATTCTGTACTCCAAGGCCAAATTTGCCTGCTACTCCAGGTGTTTCTTGACGTCCTACTTTTGCATTCCAGTCCCCTATCATGAAAAGGACAGCTTTTTTGGCTGTTTGTCCTGGAAGGTCTTCTAGGTCTTCATAGAACCATTCAACTTTAGCTTCTTCAGTGTTACTGGTTGGGAAATAGGCTTGGCTTACCGTAATATTGAACAGTTTGCCTTGGAAACAAACAAAGATCATTCTGTCGTTTTGGAGATTGCATCCAAGTACTGCCTTTCAGACTCTTTCGTTGGCTATGATGACTACTCCATTTCTTCTAAGGGATTCTTGCCCACAGTAGTAGACATAATGGTCATCTGAGTTAAATTCACCCATTCCAGTCCATTTTAGTTTGCTGATTCCTAAAATGTCAACATTCACTCTTGTCATCTCCTGTTTGACCACTTCCAACTTGCCTTGATTCATGGACCTAACATTCCAGGTTCGTATGCAATATTACTCTTTACAGCATCAGACTTTTCTTCTATCACCAGTCACATCCACAACTGCATGTTGTTTTTGCTTTTGCTCCGTCTCTTCATTCTTCCTTGAGTTATTTCTCCACTGATCACCTGTAGCATATTGGGCACCTACCTACCTGGGATGTTCATCTTTCAGTATCCTACCTTTTTGCCATTTCATACTGTTCATGGGGTTCTCAAGGCAAGAATACTGAAGCTGTGTGCCATTTCCTTCTCCAGTGGACCACGTTTTGTCAGAACTCTCCACCATGACCCATCCATCTTCAGTGGCCCTACACGGCATGGCTCATAGTTTTACTGAGTTAGACAAGGCTGTGGTCCATGTGATCAGATTGCTTAGTTTTCTGTGATTGTGTTTTTCAGTCTGTCTGCCCTCTGATGGAGAAGGATAAGAGGTTTATGGAAGCTTCCTTATGAGAGAGATGGGAGGGCCATGCTCAGTAAATCTTTTCTGTTGACAGGTGGAGCTGTGTTCCCTCCCTGCTATTTACCTGGGGTCAAACTATGGTGGAGGTAAGGAAGATAATGGCCACCTCCTTCAAAAGGTCCCATGCATGTACTTACTGCTACACGCACTGCCCCCAACCCTGCAGCAGGCCACCACTGACCCACGCCTCCACTAGAGACTCCTGGACACTCCTGGGCAAGGCTGGGTCAGTCTCTTGTGGGGTCACTGCTCCTTTCTCTTGGGTCCTGGTGCACAAGGTTCTGTTTGTACCCTCCAAGAGTATTTCCCAGTCCTGTGTAAGTTCTGGCAGCTCTGTGGTGGGGTTAATGGTGACCTCCTCCAAGAGGGCTTATGCCATACCAAGCCTGCTGCACCCAGAGCCCCTGTCCCTGTGGCCAAACTGCCCCGTACCTCCGCAGGAGATGCTCAAACCCAGTTCTGTCTCAGTCTCTGTGGGGTCCCTGGGTCCTGGTGCACACGAGGTTTGTTTGAGCCCTCTGAGCGTCTCTGGCAGGAATGGGGTTTGATTCTAAACACGAATGAGGTGGTTATACTTATTATGTAAGTAACAGGCTTCTTGGAGAAGGCATTTTAATGGAGCTTTGGATGATAGGTAGGATTTTAATAAGCAAAGTGGATGAAGGTGTCCAAGAAGTGCATTCCATGAGGAGGAAAGAACAGGATAAAGGTACAGAGGGAGTCCACTGACTTTTTCAGAGGAGAAGGCAAACGTTCCAGGGTAGAGACATGTGGTCCAAGGTGATATTTTACGGGACAGAATTATCAAGGTGCGTACTGCTGCTGCCTGGTCCAGTTTGCCAGTGTGAAGCTGGCTCAGATCCTAATCAGCTCTTGGCTTGTCTTGACCATGAGCTGATCAAGTTTCCCACCCTCCCATTCATATCCTCCATATTAATTTCAACACACAGAATTGTTCTATTTTTTAACTACCTCTGAACTGGAGATAAGCCAATTGAACTTTTAAAAAACAAAGCAGTCCTGATGATGCTAATATGCTGCCAGGGTTGAAAACAACTGAGTCATGTCTTTTCAATAAATGAGTGAGTGAATGAATGAATAACATATAAGCACATACTCACTGTGTGAACTGTTCCTTAAGCTCTTCTAGGGTTAACTTTTGTGACTTTTGTGAATGCCACCTCTTAGAACTTTATAATTCTGATCTTCCAAAGATTCCATTCTACCAAATGCATACTCTTGTTCTATTGTACTAATAATATCATGTAGAATGCTAGTTGAAGAGATTAAATTAGAAATAAGAACAATACAATAAATTATAATAGAATACATAATTTACTCATAATTTAAAATATGACTTAAAAATTACTATCTAGATCTCATTTAGACTGGCAATTACACTTTTTACCACAATTAGAGAGAAAATGAGAGTGAGCTCTAGTTTTTATCTCTGAAAGACTTTGCTTCCCTCTGCTTGTTTACTTGTCCCTTCTGAAATATAAAAAGTATGCAATATTTTCTCAAAAATAGGCTGGAGATTCACAGTTCTGGGGGTTTAGGAGTTATAACATAAAATATATTATGTTTTATAAAAAGATAATGGAAAGGAGTAACTGAAATATTTTGTGAACAAATATTTATAAACTACCTTTGAAAGTAATTCAATGCAAAGTAACAAGGATATGCTTTTGTTCTTTTCTAAAAACCTATTTTTATTCTCTCTAGGGAACAGATGTAAGAGTGAGGTGCACTATTAGGGACTAATAGGGATTGCTGGCAAATAAGAAAAAAAAAATCTAACCAAGATTTATGAGATATGTGTGCAGAGTGATATAGGTGTTTGGGAGTGTAAGTACTGCTGTGTCACTGGTTTGGGTGTGATACTTAGGCTAACAGTTTATTCTTCCCGAGCAGTTTATCATCTATCAGCTCTAACCTGATGATTCACTGAGGAAGCTCTCTAAGTGCCCTAAAGGTTTTGGGAATAGAGCCTGAAGCCACTCAGCCTAGTTTCCTGATAATGCCCAAGTATCCAGGTTTCCCCCAGAGAAGCAAAGGAGGAAGAGAAATATGACATTCAGATGGGATTACTCCTGATTGCTCCAGAGGCAACTCTCACACCCTATTGAAACCAAAAAGAAGAATCAGCCTGACTTAAATAGTGGACTTTTTAAAAGGACAGGAAAATCCGGAGCAATCAGTGAGTATGCGTGTGCATGTGAGACAACAGTTTCTCGCACTGTTCCTAAAGTTCCCTAAGTTAGACACTGAGTGGAAATGAAGCAAGCTGGTTGGCTCAGAGGTTAAAGCATCTGCCTGCAATGCTGGAGACCTGGGTTCAATCCCTGGGTCGGGAAGATCCCCTGGAGAAGGAAATGGCAACCCACTCCAGTATTCTTGCCTGGAAAATCCCATGGACGGAGGAGCCTGGTGGGCTACAGTCCATGGGGTCGCAAAGAGTCGGACACAACTGAGCGACTTCACTTCACTTCACTTCTTCATAGCATTCAATTCTTAAAATGGGATTTTTGGACCCTGTACTTACAGGAAAAAGATAGTTTAACTGAATTCAACTTCCTCAATATGTCTTAAGATTGCACTGGACCTTACTAGCAAAGAGATGATTGTCTCTCTCTCTTTTTTTTTAAACTGATTTTTCTATGATCAAAAATGCCAGTTTCCCTCCAAAACAATTTTTAAAACTATTAACCACACTGAAAAACCTCAAAGAACGTAAGATTAATTTCATTTTGTATTACATGATTCAGTTCATTTAAAATCATTCAAATTAAAAGAGAAATGAAACTTTGATTTTTTTTCTTGCAAAGTAGTGCAAAACACTTGATAAATGTTCATTGAGTAATATTGTTTTAAATGAAGTAACTTTAGCAATCACTTTATTTTTAATTTCTCTTCTGAAACAACTACAAAAGCTGTTTGCCTTGTTGCACTGATGCTGTGAACTATTAGCTTATCTGGTTTTGTTCCCACTTACTGGTCACCAAGGTCCTTGCTCATTGAGACAAGCAGACATAGGCATTATTACTGAAGTACCCAGAAAAGGCATATGCTCTTAGCCTTCAGACTCAAAAGCCATATCCGTGTATAGGACAAAGTTTCTTGAAAGATACTTAGTCAAGTTCTTTACTTTCCCACTCATACCGCCAGAAGATCAAGGTTCTCATTTCATGGGCATGGACTGAGGTTTTTACCAAGAAAAACAAGAAAGTTAAGGGTAGCCTTCAGACTGAAGGTGGGAAAGGTTTGACTCATTGTTCCAGTGGAAATTTTTCCCGTTCCTATGGAACTGAAGGAAAATGGAGAGGGAAGAGACTTGAAAGATACAAGAAAACTAAAAACTTACAGCCTCTGAGACAGGACCCTGGGTTTAGCCAGACCTGTCACATTTTGGGTTATTTCTAAGTGGGAAAGTATGAAAGATTTTAGAAATAAAATCAGGGATCTACAAGTAAAGGAGAACTTAGTCTCCTCAGAGTTCCCATATTTGGAATTTTGAGAGGTGGAAGCAAGGTAGGTGCTCTCAGGGGCAAAGCCTAGAGTAGAGTTGGCTATGTGGAAGGTGAGAGAAAAAGTTTGGAAAAGTGGTTTTCAGTCATATGTGAGGAAGAGCAGCCTGTCCTCTAGGCCTGAGAAGCATCAAAAGTAAAGAAGAATAAGAGTGAGTAGACTACAGAGAGCAAAGTGTTGATGGCCCATAGTGATGGGGTAAGGGATTCACGGTCAGAAGCAGGAGCTAATAGCCTGAAACAGATGGGAGGATATTGGTCTGGAAGGATGAGAGGGAGCATGTCCAGAAGTCAAACAAGGACTGTGCTTATCCCAAACCCATAGCACTTCATTAGTCTCTGGGGACTTTGATGCCAGCTAAAGAAGGAAAAGGAGGTTAAAAGATCTTAATTTTTCCTCCCCAATATCCTACATTTACCAAGCTTGTGGGTGTGTCTGTATTAGTCGCTCAGTCGTGTCCAGCTCTTTGCGACTGCATGGACTGTAGACCGCCAGGCTCCTCTGTTCATGGAACTCTCCAGGCAAGAATACTGGAGTGAGTTGCCAGTCCCTTCTCCAGATCTTCCCAACCCAGGGATCGAACCTGGACCTCCCACATTGTGGGTGGATTCTTTACCACCTGAGCCACTAGGAAAGTGCTTACCAAACTTACTCTGATTCAATTAAAACATTTAAGTAAGTTTATGCACACATGTTTTCTATAATCATGCAACAAAGGGACTTAAGCTAGAAAACATGCTTGGTCACAGAAAAATAATGGAAGTTACAATATTTGTGCACCCACTTTGTGGACCAAGAAATAATATAGTAATATACTATTTATTAAATAAAAACTTAAACACTTATAGTTTTAAAAATCTGTACAGTATTTGGATATATTTTTTTCTGCCTCATGTTGTCTGTCAGGATCCACAAATCTTTGCTGAAATAGACAACAGATATTTGGGTCATCTTGGATAATTCTCACAAAACATGGCATTGAGTGGAAAACTATACATAAATGAATATAAATGACATGATTCCATTTTCACCAGGTTTTAATATAAGCAAAACTAAGCTATGCATTGTTTAAGGTTACCCAAATATGAGTAACAGATTTAAAAAACAAAAAAGAGAGAGAAAAGATATAATTATCACAAAATTAAGGGTAGTGATTAGATAATGGGAGGGAGAGAAGGAAAGAAATGATCAGAGAAGGACTTTTCAGTTCAGTTCAGTTGCTCAGTCGTGTTTGACTCTTTGCGACCCCATGAATCTCAGCACGCCAGGTCTCCCTGTCCATCACCAACTCCCGGAGTTTACTCAAACTCATGTACATCGAGTTGGTGATGCCATCCAGCCATCTCATCCTCTCTCGTCCCCTTCTCCTCCTGCCCCCAATCCCTCCAAGCATCAGGGTCTTTTCCAATGAGTCAACTCTTTGCAACAGGTGGCCAAAGAATTGGAGTTTCAGCTTCAGCATCAGTCCTTCCAATGAACACCCTGGACTGATCTCCTTCAGGATGGACTGGCTGGATCTCCTTGCAGTCCAAGGGACTCTCAAGAGTCTTCTCCAACACCACAGTTCAAAAGCATCCATTTTTCGGCACTCAGCTTTCTTCACAGTCCAACTCTCACATCCATATATGACCACTGGAAAAACCATATCCTTGACTAGATGGACCTTTATTGGCAAAGTAATGTCTCTGCTTTTTAATATGATAGCAAGGTTGCTCATAACTTTCCTTCCAAGGAGTAAGCATCTTTTAATTTCATGGCTGCAATCACCATCTGCAGAGATTTTGGAGCCCAAAAAAATAAAATCTGACACTGCTTCCATTGTTTCCCCATCTATTTCCCATGAGGTGATGGGACCAGATGCCATGATCTTAGTTTTCTGAATGTTGAGCTTTAAGCCAACTTTTTCACTCTCCTCTTTCACTTTCATCAAGAGGCTTTTCAGTTCCTTTTCACTTTTGCCATAAGGGTGGTGTCATCTGCATATCTGAGGTTATTGATATTTCTCCTGGCAATCTTGATTCCAGCTTGTGCTTCTTCCAGCCCAGCATTTCTCACGATGTACTCTGCATATAAGTTAAATAAGCAGGGGGACAATATACAGCCTTGATGTACTCCTTTTCCTATTTGGAACCAGTCTGTTGTTCCATGTCCAGTTCTAACTGTTGCTTCCTGACCTGCATATAGGTTTCTCAAGAGGTGGGTCAGGTGGTCTGGTATTCCTATCTCTTTCAGAATTTTCCACAGTTTATTGTGATCCACACAGTCAAAGGCTTTGACATAGTCAATAACGCAGAAATAGATATTTTTCTGGAACTCTCTTGCTTTTTGATGATCCAGCGGATGTTGGCAATTTGATCTCTGGTTCCTCTGCCTTTTCTAAAACCAGCTTGAACATCTGGAAGTTCACCGTTCATGTATTGCTGAAGCCTGGCTTGGAGAATTTTGAGCATTACTTTACTAGCGTGTGATGAGTGAAACTGTGTGGTAGTTTGAGCATTCTTTGGGATTGCCTTTCTTTGGAATGGAATGAAAACTGACCTTTTCCAGTCCTGTGGCCACTGCTGAGTTTTCCAAATTTGCTGACATATTGAGTGCAGCACTTTCAGAGCAACATCCTTTAGGATTTGAAATAGCTCAACTGGAATTCCATCACCTCCACTAGCTTTCTTCATAGTGATGCTTTCTAAGGCCCACCTGACCTTCACATTCCAGGATGTCTGGCTCTAGGTGAGTGATCATACCATCATGATTATCTGGGTCATGAAGATCTTTTTTGTACAGTTCTTCTGTGTATTCTTGCCACCTCTTCTTAATATCTTCTGCTTCTGTTAGGTCCATACCATTTCTGCCCTTTATCGAACCCATCTTTGCATGAAACATTCCCTTGGTATCTCTAATTTTCTTGAAGAGATCTCTAGTCTTTCCCATTCTGTTGTCTTCCTCTATTTCTTTGCATTGATTGCTGAGGAAGGCTTTCTTATCTCTCCTGGCTATTCTTTGGAACTCTGCATTCAAATGGGAATATCTTTCCTTTTCTCCTTTGCTTTTCTCTTCTCTTCTTTTCACAGCTATTTGTAAGGCCTCTTCACACAACCATTTTGCCTTTTTGCATTTCTTTTTCAGGGGGATGGTCTTGATCCCTGTCTCCTATACAATGTCACGAACCTCCATCCATAGTTCATCAGGCACTCTGTCTATCAGATCTAGTCACTTAAATCTATTTCTCACTTGCATTGTATAGTCATAAGGGATTTGATTTATGTCATACCTGAATGGTCTAGTGGTTTCCCCTACTTTCTTCAATTTAAGTCTGAATTTGGCAATAAGGTGTTCATGATCTGAACCACAGTCAGCTCCTGGTCTTATTTTGCTGACTCTATAGAGCTTCTCCATCTTTGGCTGCAAAGAATATAATCAATCTGATTTCGGTGTTGACCATCTGGTGATGTCCATGTGTGGAGTCTTCTCTTGTGTTGTTGGAAGAGGGTGTTTGCTATGACCAGTGTGTTCTCTTGGCAAAACTCTATTAGCCTTTGCCCTGCTTCATTCCGTACTCCAAGGCCAAATTTGCCTGCTACTCCAGGTGTTTCTTGACTATCTACTTTTGCATTCCAGTCCCCTATAATGCAAAGGACATCTTTTTTGGGTGTTATTTCTAAAAGGTCTTGTAGGTCTTCACAGAACCGTTCAACTTCAGCTTCTTCAGTGTTACTGGTTCGGGCATAGGCTTGGATTACCGTGATATTGAATGGCTTGCCTTGGAAATGAACAGAGATCATTCTGTCATTTTTGAGATTGCATCCAAGCACTGCCTTTCAGACTCTTTTGTTGACCATGATAGCTACTCCATTTCTTCTAAGGGATTCCTGCCTGCAGTAGTAGATATAATGGTCATCTGAGTTAAATTCACCTATTCCAGTCCATTTTAGTTCACTGATTCCTAGAATGTCAACACTCACTCTTGCCATCTCCTGTTGCCTTGATTCATGGACCTAACATTCCAGGTTCCTATGCAATATTGCTCTTTACAGCATCGGACCTTGCTTCTATCACCAGTCCCATCCACAACTGGGTATGTTTTTGCTTTGGCCTCATCCCTTCATTCTTTCTTGAGTTATTTCTCCACTGATCCCCAGTAGCATATTGGGCACCTACCAACCTGTTTTGCTGTTTCATACTGTTCTTTTCATAGAACTACTAAGCCATGGAAATATTCTATTTCTTCGCCTAGATGGTAGGTTTTCTCTCTCCTTCCCATCTTTTTTCTTTTGCTCCTTCTTCTACCTCCCTTTGTCCCTCCCTCCTCTGCTTCCTATTTTTCTTTCAACATATAATTGCTTGAGTTTCAAATTTGTGACAGCTACTGTTCTCACATTTTGGGATACATCAGTGATCAAAGCAAACATCCCTGTCCTCACCAACCTTATTTTTATTGGGAAAAAGACACCTGATGCAAAGAAATGACTCATTGGAAAAGACTCTGATGCTGGGAAGGATTGAAGGATGGAGAAGAGGACGACAGAGGATGAGATGGTTGGATGGCATCACCAACTTGATGGACATGAGTTTGAGCAAGCTCTGGGGGTTGGTGATGGACAGGGAAGCCTGGTGTGCTGCAGTCCATGGGGTTGCAAAGAGTCAGACATGACTGAGTGACTGAACTGAACTGAACTGAAAACACCCTGATAATGGGAATGATTGAGGGCAGGAGGAGTGGGCAACAGAGCATGAGATTGCTGGGTGGCATCACTGACTCAGTAGACATGAGTTTGAGCAAACACTGGGTGGAAAAGACAGGGAAGCCTGGTGTGCTGCAGTCATGGGGTCACAAGGAGCAGGACATGACTAAGCAACTGAACAACAAAGACAACAAGAGAGACAATAAAAATTAAAGCTAATAAGTCAATTATTTATAGGCTGGAGAGTGATGTGTTTTGGGAAAATAGTGGGGATTATCAGGGGGCAAGGGAGGAACATGGGTGGAATTTGAAGCTTTTTTCCAGGGGAGGAGTAATTCATTAACAAGGTGACAACTGAAGCTGGACCTGAAAGCAGAGAGGGGGAATGAGCGGGGTACATTTCTAACAAAGATTCTGGTGAAAGCTCTTAAAGCAGAAAGTATCTGACATGTAAGAAAGGAAACGAACAGTGTGGAGGTTAGCATGGCTAGAGTAAGGCAAGCAAGGGAGAAGAGAAGTGGAAACTGAATCAGCAAGATGAAGGAGATGAAGGCAGATCATATAAAGCTTTATAGGTAGTAGCATACTGCATCAAAACCCAATTGTTACATTTTAGAAAATGTACAAGCTATTTGTTAAACCAACTTACTCTTAAAAGTAAAATTATATAAACTTACAATTAAATAAATTGTATTCAAAACAAAGGTGGTATTTAGAAACCATCATGTGATGATTATTTTGATACATTTTACTGTTATCTATATCATGAGCTTAATTATTTCTGCCATTTCCCAACTCCATGTTTAGAGAAATTATATAGACAGCTTGAAACAGGCCACAGGGGGAATATTCACACCATGGATATCATCAAACTTTCCAAACTGGGGCTTGATTTCTTGTTTTATTCCTGTCTAAAATGGTGGAGATAATGTTAAAAATAAAGATTGAATTTAAAAGTGTGTCATGTCTATAGTTGCTACATTATAAATAGTACAAAATATTGAGGGAATTCCCCCACACACACTATTCAAATGCTATTATCCAGTTAAACAACAAAGAAGTCATTTGCATCTCTGATGAACAAGTGAAGTTGAATATGCCTTTCCTGTTTTTTAAATTCAGATATGTATTTCTGTACATTCATCTTCCTTCTTGACATAAATAAAAAATCAGTCTGGATGACACCCATTTGTCAGTTGCAACCATAAGTTGACAATAGACACAAGAGTTTGTCAAAAATTGGTGAAAGTATTCTGAGAGAATCAATTAGCTATACAGAATTTATAAGACTATTGTATATTAGTACTTATAAATTATGTGCTACACATTCTGTACAGTAATAAACTTGTATAATAATAATAAACATATATATACACATGTACATATGTGTGTGTGTGTATACATACATTTTTTAGCTAGTTGTTAAATTTTGCTAGCATACTATGTCTTGTGTGTGCATGCATGCTAAGTCACTTCAAGCGTGTCCAACTCTTTGTGACCCTATCAACTGTAGCCTGCCAGGGTCCTCTGTCCATGGGATTCTCCTGGCAAGAATACTGGAGAGGGTTGCCATGACCTCCTCCAGGGGATCTTCCCCACCTAGGGATCGAATCTGGGCCTCTTGTCTCTTGCATTGGCAGGTGGGTTCTTTACACTAGCACCACCTGGGACGCCCACTATTGCTTATAGGCCACTGTAATGATTGTCTATTAAAATAATGTATACTTTCTTATTAACTTATAAATACTACATATGTGTTTATATATTCTTTTGCAATATGCTGTATCTCACAAAAATTTAAAAACCCTGAACACTGTATAATTTAAAAAATTCAATGTAAATATTAAGGAAACCGAATCAGCAGATTAAAAACTAACCCACAAATAAAACACTGAGTTTAACGGGATTTTAAAGGTAGTTCTACCAATTTCACTTAAAGTCAAGCATTTTCAAACTCCAACTCATTTTATAAGGCTACTGTAATCTCAGTACTAAAACTAGACAAGGTCAGTATGAGAAAGGGAAACAACAGCTAATCTCATCCACAAATATAAATTTTATAATGCTAGCCAAAGTAACATAAATACATATATATATATCTTACAAAGGTAATACATAACAATTGAATTTATCCAAGAAATACAAGGTAGTTCAACATTAGAAAATCTATTAATGTAATTCACTGTATGAATCAATTAAAAAGAAAAATCATGTGAATTATTTTAAAAAGCTACAGAAAAGACATTTGTTAAAACTAAACGTTTTATTTTAAATTTATTTTCTTAATACTGGTGGGAATATAATTAACCTCATAAAGAGCAGATCAAAGAAATTAAGGTATATCACACTATTGCTGAAACATGAAACACCTTCCCTTTAAATTCAGAGACAAGCTGAATGCCATCATTACTTCCATTTCAGATCATTCTAGATAAACTTGCTAGTGTAGTTGTCTCAAAAGAAACAATCACAAAAGGTATACATTTGGAGAAGAAAAAACTGTCATTTGTAGAAGTGCCTGTGTGTGCCTGCTAAGTCGCGTCAGTCATGTCTGACTCTTTGCAACTCTATGGACTCCTGTGTCCATGGGATTCTTCAGGCAAGAAGACTGGAGTGGGTTGCCATGCCCTCCTCCAGGGGTTTGTAGAAGAAAAGTATACAAAGGCAAATTGTATTTCTATACACCTGCAAGAAATACTCATTCACAAAGCAATAAAAATATAAAGTACTGATGGAAAGTCCAACAAACTATATTCAGGAATTTAAAATGTAGTATTATTAATCATAAATATCAAGTGATTACATAATATATTATATGCTTAGGAGGGTACCTAACATCTAATATCACTAACAAGTATTTTCTGTCATCATTACTACTGTTATCATCACCAAAAAAAAAAAAAAAAGTTTTCTGATAAACATAAAAGAAGACATAAGAATGATAAGATAAATATGAATAGGATGACTTAATATTATAAAGATGACAATTCCCCCAAATTTATATCAAAGAGATTATGCTAAAAACTCCATTATTTTCCTTTTTTTGGTGGAGCATAGGAGCTACCTAGCCAAAGTAGGTTTCAAAAGTTTCAGATGAATGATATTATACTGAACACATTCTATGCCTCTAGAGCAACTATGTAGGGAGTATGTCACAAAAAGAAACTGGAAAGCGCTGGTATGTTTGACATTTTTAATAGATATTCTGAAATGTCGCGCTTGCCTTAAGCTAGCTCTAGGCTTCCTCCTGGTTCTAAAGAGCTGTGGTCTGTGCACAATGCAACTCCAGTGGCGTCTCAGTTCTCACGTTGCCTCCTCTTCCACTTCTTAATCTTCCTTGTGCCTAGTATTTTGGGGTTTGAATCAATATCAAATAAGTCACAAAATTACTCAGTACAGTAAGAAACATCGTGTATTCCATTCCAGACTGACCACCCAGATTTCACCCTGGGACATAACTAGTTTTTCTAAAGTACACATTCTCTTTGAGAAGATAGGAAAGAAAACAGATCTGGGATTCATTTATGGTTTTAGTTTTAGTGGACCTAGGTCAATTTGGAATTCTCATGTCTAAAGAGAATCCAGACTCTCAGGTGACTTAAAAAAAGCAACTCTTTTGCTTCCAGGGAGAACAGATACTTGTGTTTGCCACTTGGGCTGTTCTAAACAAAATGTAATCTACTCCTCCATCTCAGCTTCAGACACAGGCATTGTTCATGATATAGGAAGGCACGTCACCAGTGAAAATGATTTAGTCTTACATTTCTTTCCTGTAAAGGATTTTCTTGGTGGTTAATTGGGAGTATCTCTCACCCACTGGCCATCAAATGTACTCTTTTTTCTCATTTCCTTGATGCTTTGTTTTCAGTGCTCCACTACAGACATTCAGAACTCTGGAGCATAAATGGAGACTGGTCAGAATTTATGGGAATGCCTGCTCCTTCATTAGAAAAGATATGATTTTCCCAAGTATCGAGGGTAAGAAAAGTTTTATAATTTGTCTGAAAATCCATAGGTAGAAATAGAAAAGTGACTATCTCCACCATTTCCGTCCACATGCCTCAGTAGAAAGACAGCCACATACTCTCTCAAAATCTCCTGGCTGCTCTTAAGTAGTACGGAAGAAGGTGGAGATTGGGCAAAGACTTAAGATGCTAAGGAAGGCTGAATAGATAATGAAGGCATTTACTCACTCTAAATGGATACCTTTAACCAAAACGAGTTTGGGATGGAAGAAAGCATGTTTTCCTTTTTGTGTTTGCCACTCAAGGGCTTTACTTTTTGAAAATACCCTGTGTCAAAAAGGAATGAGTAAAAATATAAAAATAGAGCTGCCATATGACTATGCAATCACACTCCTAGGCATAGATCCAGAGAAAAACATGATCCAAAAGGATACTTGCACCCCAAGGTCCACTGCAGCCCTGTTGACAATAGCGAAGACATGGGAGCACCTAAATGTTCCCTGACAGAGGATGGCTAAAGAAGATGTGGTACACGTAAGCAGCGGAATACTACTCAACCATCGAAAAGAATGAAATAAGGTCATTTGCAGCAACATGGATGGCCCTAGAGATTGTCATACTGAGTGAAGTCAGAGAAGAAGAAATATTGTACAACATCCCTTATATGTGGAATCTGAACATAAATAATACAGATGCACTTACAAAAGAGAAAGAGATGCACAGACTTAGAGAATGAACTTACAGTTGCCAGAGGAAAGGACAGGGGGAAGGGATAGTTAGAGTCTGGGATAGGCATGTACACACTGTTATATTTGAAATGGATGACTAACAAGGCTCTACCGTTTAGCACACGGAACTCTGCTCAATGTTATGTGGCAGCCTGGATGGGAGAGGTATTTGGGGGAAAATGAATACATGTATATGGATGGCTGAGTCCCTTCACTCTTCACCTGAGACTACCACATTGTTAATCAGCTATACCTCAATAAAAAAATAAAAAGCCTAAAGTTTAAAATAGGTTTAAAAAAGGACTGAATTTTCATACAACATTCTTTAACAGATGTTCACAGATCCTGAACTGAAGACTTATTAAATGAAATTATTCCTCTTAAAAGTGTTTTATTGACAACCCAGGAGCTACCTACCATGGATCCTAGTCATCCATACCATCCACAGCTCTAGATTAGTGGGATGTTTTCGAGATAACTATGAAACATAGTTTCAGAGGTAGCATGAAAGTGAAAGTGAAGTCTCTCAGTCATGTCCGACTCTTTGCGCCCCCATGGACTGTAGCCTACTGTAGTCTCCTCCATCTGTCCATGGGATTTTCCAGGCAAGAGTACTGGATTGGGTTGCCATTTCCTTCTCAAGGGGCATCTTCCTGACCCAGGGATCGAACCCGGCATTGTAGGCAGACACTTCTACCATCTGAGCCACTGGGGAAGTCCAGAGGTAGCATAACAATGATTAAATATTTGCTCAGAACCTTGATGTTTAATTAATATTCCAAAGTTCTCAGCATCATATAACCTGCTTATTTTCATCTTAATGCAATTATAATAAGGAAACCTTCATCTTCAGGGTATTTCAGACCAGAGATGATGGCAATGGGAAATTACAATGGCAGTATCTGAAACACGCTGACTTCAAAACAGATGACTGTTTTGGTTGCTGTGTTTTTGTAGCAAATCACACTTTAAAATCTTGTATTATGAAATGCTCTATTCATAAAAATGGATTTTATTACATATATAAAGCATATATGTTAGGCCTAACCATAATCACCAAACGAACATCTGCGTGTCTAGAACTCGACTAAAGAAATAAAATATTACTAACTCCTAAATAAATTCTCCATCCTTTCCCTGGAACAATGATGAATATTTTCCCCTATCATTCTTTAGTGTGTATTCTAAAACCTATTATTCAGTTTTTAGTTTTTTAAACTTTCTATAAATGGTGTCTTGCTATATTACACAGCAGGTTGCATATTTTGCTTAATATTATTTGTGTCTTTCATCCCTGTTAATATTCACAATGAAGGTTTATATTAGCAGCTGTATGAACATGAATAAGAATCACAGTTTATGAATCCATTTTGCCACTGTTTTTAGGTTTTCTGCACTCATGAACAATGCTGCAATGAATGTTTTATGTCTTCTGATGCACATGAGCAAAAGTCTAAGGTAAAAACATACAAGTGAGATTTTGGGGACATATAGCATTGTGTCCTCAGCTTTGCTAGAGAATGCCAAAGTTCTGCAAAATGATTATAGGAATTTACTCACACACATTTAAGAAAACTGAACACTCTGGCATTATTCTCGACTCTTCTCTGGATTTCATATGGCACATCTAATCTATTAACAAATTCTACCAGTTCTACTTTCAGCACAGATCCAGAATCCAATCTCTGTGCTATCCCTTCCCGCTCATGCCTATTGGGTCAGGCATCCACACTAGACCCTGCCCCTCCACCACTGTTAACCTGCAGTAGCCTACACCTCTGTTCTGGGTTATGAACAGCTGTGTCTTGCCTCCTTCTCACGACTCTCATATTTACCTAACAAACATAACAGTTTCCATTCTGTAGTCAGAGCAGTCCTTCTAAAATTTCAGTTCATAACATTTTAGTTTTCTTCTTCAATCTATATTAAGTTTCCTTTCTCTCTTGGACCCAAACCAATGATGTCGCGTCACGTTACCCATCTATCACATTACCTACATTATTCCCACTTGCCTAATTTCCCTGGTTCATTTGCCTCCTGTTATTTCTCGCATGTCAGCCAAGCCCCACCTCCCAGTGCTGGTCATTTCCTCTGTCTGAAAACTTATTCCCCAACCCCTTACACCAGACCTCCTCATAGGTCTTTCTAACCACCTTCATGTATTTATTTACAGTATTACCTTCTCAGTAAAATCTTTCCTATGCACCTTATTTAAAGTCGTAATCTTGCTCCTAACTTGAATTCTTTCGTGAAGTTAAGTGTCTCTAGTTTTTTGTGTGTGTTGTTTTGCTTGTTTTTTACTGTACTCCTAATTCCTAGAACACATAGCAGAAGCACAGTAAGTAACAATTACAATAATAAAAGCCAATTCATGTAATGGCTACTACTTTAGGTACCTGTAAGAAAATTATATAAATCAACTTATTTAATTTTCCCAAAGCCAATGCGGAGAGAGAGGACTTCCTGTTGCTGTGATATAAAGAGGCCAAGGGTTTCTTCTTCACAGAAAAGAAACACAGCATTGGAAAACATGAACAAAACAATTATTCCATCACACTGGAAATCAATCAAGGCAACACGACACTTTGAGAAGCATTTATTCTTGAAAAATTCCTGGAGATTCTGGTACAAACAGCAGGAACCTGGACCTTCTTGCCTGGAGCTGCTCTCAACCTCCCCCGACAACAGCAGCTTGAGAATGGAAACCAGCTTTGCTGCCACAGGTAGACGCAATTTGTGTTGGGATAAGACAGGAAAAAAAACAGTTTCTCCAATATAAAGTGGTGGATTTAGTTTAGAATAAATGTGGAAACCCCACAGCTTTGCAAGCTTGAGATTGTGGTCCAAATTTGGAGTAACTGCTAGGATTTAACAAAAAGAAATCCCAGCAATCAAATAGACCTGGAAGGTCTGATATAGCTCTGCTATGGTTATCTGAGGAACATATCTGGCTGGCTGAGGAAGAACCTTGGAGGGGTCTTCCTGCATGAGCTTCATTTTTCAAAACAATGTTAAAAAGACATTGTCCTCTTGAATTTCAAGAAGATGTTTTAAATTTTAATTACTGTATTTCTGTATTTCTAAAACTTTAAAAAATAAAATATCAGTTAAAATTATTTTTTAAGATTTTTCTGTTGTTTGGTGGAAAGGTAAACTTACTGGTTAACTTTTCTGTTATTTACTATTGATTATTGATTACTATTATTATTATTAGATTTAACATTTCCTAATTAATTATGAAAATAATAGGAATAGAGTGCAAATATTTCAAACCATAAAGGAAATATATTGGGATAAAAAAGAAATCTCAAGCAGTAAGAATGAAGGCAAGACAAGTAGGAAAACAAAAATAGTAGATTAGGAATGTTCCTCTGAATTTAAAAAGTGGATGTATACTGAATTTTCTTGAATGTTCTTTATGCATTTCTTGAGGTCTTACATTTTTCTCTTTCTATCATTAATATGATGAGTGCAGTAATAGAATTTTTAAATGTAAAGCCAAATTTGCGCTTCTGGCATAAGCCCAATGTGGTAGTAAATTCAGTCTGCAAACCCATGACTTCAGTAAACAGATGCCCTCAGGAGAGATCCTTGCTTCAAAGTTTCTTTATTTCTCTGAATTTCTGTTTTATCTTTATTTGAACAGGTCCTGTGGGTGCCAGGGCTTCCCTGGGGGCTCAGATGGTAAGGCCTCTGCCTGCAGTGCTGGAGACCCGGGTTCAATCTCTGAGTCAGGAAGATCCCCTAGATAAGGGAATGGCTACCCAGTCCAGTATTCCTGCCTGGAGAATTCCACGGACAGAGGAGCCTGGTGGGCTACAGTCCATGGGTTCGCAGAGTCAGCTATGACTAACACTTTCACTTTCACTACGGGTGCCAATTTCTTTTCAGCAATATTTCATCCAGCATTGCTAGTTGGTTTTTTTTTACCATATTTCTTTAAGTTTATCTAGTTTACCATTGCATTGGAAATAGAAACCAAGTATGTAATTTTATAAATAAAATTCAATATAAGTTTCTTTATTCAAACAATGAATGCTCTTCATAAGTACCCTTGGAAATTATATTATTAAAATGCTCTATGATTTTAATTTGCTTAAAGCCAGACTTCCTATGTTCAAATCTTGGTTGCACATTTTATACCTGCAGGACTGAGTTATCATTACTCAATTTCAGAAATGTAAGTTGAGAACTTTAGGCAAATCTAAAATTTACCCCTGTGTGCAACACAATAAAGTTTATTAGAAAGAGAGCAATTGTACTTAATCCAATTCTGACACAGAGTTTTCCTTTATAACAAATAGGTTCTAAGTGATGGGTTGATGTTTGGGGTTCACTGTTATTTTAGTTAAAACTTTCTTAGAGAAGAGTGCATTTTGGTCAATTGGATTCTTAGATTTATTGAATATAAATATTTCAACTCAATTTTTTTCATGCTTTCTTGAAAGATACGCGACAGTATAATAGCATGCAGTGGGAAAAACCTTGGGTAGAGAATCAGTTCTGACTCTAGTGCTTAGAAGCTGTATGATCTTCTATTTCCAGACTGTAAAATGAGCGTAATATTTTCCACTTCAAAAGACAGTTACAAAAGGAAATAGGATAATACATGTAAAATGCCTGGTACATAGGAGGCGTTTCAGAAATCTTGTTTCCCTCCTGTCTTCTTTCTATTTCTGAAAATATGTTCATTTGTTTTCCTTTCTGAATAAATAGATTCAAAGTGAAGTTTATTCATTCACTCTTTCATTCAAAAACACATTCAATAAATAAAGCACCTATGATATGCCAGGGACATATTTCTTCAGTAGCAGATTACAAATGATCTTTCCAACTCATGAGTGAAACTGTCAGCCAAAGAAATAACTTAGTAAAACTGGAAAAAAAAAAAAAAACTCAAATCTCTGACACAAAGTCTTGCTTCCCTAGTGCAACACAATCTATTTGGAAGGCCTGAAACACAGGATCAAAAGCACCTCTAGAAATGAACAGGAGGGTACTGTGCCACGTAAAACTTGGTCACGCTTTTACTGTCCCATCCTTCCTTCACATCCACTTTCCTGTCACCCACGTCAATACTTCTACAGCCTACATGGCACAAACAGAGCAGAATTTCTTTTTATTTAACAGACAGACCAATTTTCTTATGAATAGTCAAAGTCTTATGAATAGTCAATTTTCTCATGAATAGCCAAATTATAAATACCTCTAAGAGCTTGCATATTTTGTAAAAGAGGAAATCTGGGGAGAAAAACAATCCAACATCTCAGAGGAGGCATTAGGACAGAGAGGGATGGCAGGAAGTCCTCATAAACAACTGTACCTTGAGCAGCTAACTCTTTCCACCTCTCTTTGTTCTGCTGGATGATGTCCACCAGGTTGTTTTTGAAGCTCTTCAGGTCCACGCTGGCAAGGGAGTAGTCGGGGGAGTAGGTTCCATCATTCGTGGTGCCTTTCATATTTGATCGTCTAAGGGAATCAGCAATGTGAGATAACATATAGGTTACTGAGCTAATACTAACCACCAAAGAAACCAGAAAATGCCAAGGGCAGAATATGGGATGAGGAAGCAAGGCCTGAAACACTTCACAAAACCAGCTGGAGAAGCAGGAAGGCAGCAGCCAGGCCCAGGGCTGCTCACCGCACACCTTCCTTCCCTCGTGGACAGGGCCAGAGCAGCAGGTCATAATCCCACAGCATGTGTTACGGGGTGGGGATGGCAGTGGGTGAGGCCTAAACAGAGGAGCGGAATCTTGAGACAGCTGACTTAGTGGTGAGTCCACTGGTGAACATCACAAAATAGACACCAGCGTTCTGGAGCTCAAAGTCAGATAACCGTCCCTGCCCCTCCTTCCATCATTTAATCGCCAGGCCAACCTGGATCTTTCTCAGGCAGAACATCCCCTCTGTTTCTTCACTAGGGCAACATTTAAGGAACCTGTTGGTATGTTATTAGGAACAGCTATGTGTTCATATGGGCGAGAATTTAGCATAATTTTTCTGCAACTGGACATTTTAAATAATATCCTTTAACACATTTATCAATAAAAAAATCTAGATTGAAATGTTTTAAATTGTATATAAATGAACTTTACTATTACACATTATCCAGATCCATTGTATTCATGTCATCTAAAAGGCTAACTTTGAAATAGGCATCTTTCTAGATATACAAGTGGTCTGTGATTGATTTGTTTGTTAGCAGCACAACATAATTCCCCTCTCCCAACTGCCTACCACGATTGGATATGTTAATATATCCAGGATATAATTCACACATTTCAATAAAAATTCAAATAATATTTACTATCCTGAGTACTGAATAAGATTCTATAATACTCTTTAGTATTAAACTTGGATATTTTTCCTAGTGGACATCAAGTTCCTAACTTCAAAGGCAGATGCAATATATTATAGAGCCATTAGGTGGCAATACTACCTAGTAATTCTTCTAAGAACTTCCTGCTTAATGTAAGGAATAATAAAGATAATTATAAGTAAAAGAGAAAAGACACAAAAAAAGAAAACAATCAAACCTGCTTGCTCCATAGGAAGGAGTTTTGGTTTTCGAGTCTTCCTCTATAAGAGGAATAATAATTTTCTCTGTTGAGTCTGTCAGAAGAGAAAATGTTGGTTCTACTATGAAATCAATGAAACCTACAAAAGCAAAAACATAAATAAATATCAATAAAGTCAAGTGTTATAATTTCCTAAATTCTAAATTAGTAATAATTCAGATCTAACCTCCTGATAGCAATTTTCAACTACAATGTTGGCTTAGCTTACCCTTTGCAATTAATTTTAATCCAATACAATCTTTAGGAGAGTTTAACTGCTCTACAAAATCATCTCTCAAGCAGTAAAAATGGGATACAATTTAAACTTGCTAACTCAAGTGTATTGGGTTTCCTGTTAATATTCAGCCTCATATTATTGTTAACAATAATTTCAGACTAACCAGAGTCAATTTGTTTTTCACTGTTAATGAGAGGGATCACTCTCCTTTCTAAAAAATCTTCACTTGTTTGTTGAATTTTGTTATTGACCAACAAGACATAATATCCAAGCTCCAAAGAAACTAAATAGTTGAACTATTTTTTCAAGCCACAGGAAGGCAACCACTTTTATTTTTTTCTCATACTATATCAGTCAGAGCTTTCTGCCAGTGAGGTAATATTTCAAATAGCTGTTTATTATTCTCGGGCTACAAAATGTTAGTTCACAGAGCGTGGGTGTATTCTGTTAAATCTGTCAGAGAACAGTAACATCTCCGGGAGACAGCATTAATCCCACCACTTTGAGTTGTCAGGACTGAATAAAGACTTTTACATTTAAAGTACTCATCAAACTAGAAAATGACAGACACAGAGAATGGGGCATGGTCCTCTAGGAAGCATTTACTACCTGTGTTTAGGTGGAGAAGACAAGCTCTGTGTACATTCAACACCCGAGGGCCCAGGAGAAGTGTGGCGCTGGAAATCAAATGTTTGTTGCCTTAAACACAATGGGGAGCAACAGCCCACCATCTGAATATAAGAGAACACTGTGGGGATGCTTTTTCAATGACAGTGTCCTGGGAAATATCTACATTTAAAAAATATCCTATTCATCAGGAACTTGGATAAAGTAATTTCCATTTCATACAATTGGATTCACCATAGTGTATGTTAAGGTACATTTTTAATTCAAAAAACTTCAGTAGTTTTGTATCTTAATTGATGACTTCAAGTTAAGTCACTGTTAATTGACCACCAGGGTGTTCTTTCAAGTTTTGTCTGTGGTTTTAAATGCTTGGGATCTAGAGACTGTCAAATGAGTCACCTTTACTAACATGGCAGCAATCACAGAACAGCAACAAGCCTCAGAAACTTAATTTTTCTCAGTCTGCCCACAGAGGCCCTTAACCTGCCGTATCCACACCTTGTAAACGATGAGAGGCACCTGCGTTATGATAGCTAGGAAAACAGCTATTAGAACACGGGTAGGAAGGGGGAAAGGTGAGCACAAGAAGCTTTCTGACAGGTGATCACCAGTTTGGAGAGAGGCGCTGTAGGACCAACTACAGAGGTAAGGCGGTGATTCTTTCATTTATTGGTCATAGATGCCAGAAATGAAGATGCTGGCCCAGGGAATACCATCTTAGTATATTAATAGCAGTAATATGTTTTAATCATGGGCTGGATTTGAAGTTCCCAACATAAACACAAATGAAAAGAATAAATAAGGTTGGGAACAATGTCATTTTACAAATTTCCTGTTGTTGGTTTCCCTAACATATTCATATCCTAAGAATTTTTTCCCAAAAGAATATGAGCTAGTACATTAGGCATATTATTCAAATTTAGTGATAACAGAACGGATACATTAATATTTTCATTGGATTATTCCATATATAAAGAATTAAATTACAGAAAATAATCAGCAACAAAACAACAAAAAATGCTGTCTCTTGCACAGAAAGAGAAGAAAGCTCTGTATTTTATAAAAGGATTACAAAGAGAATTAAATTATTCACTAACTCTGCTCTCTTGATTCATTTTGTGAGAACGTTTCAAAATTCTTACCATTCACCTCCATAAAGATCAGTCTAAAGATTAAATTTATCATGCATATGGAGTAGACTTTCATGAGTGAACAACATTGTGTATCCATTTGAAAACTAACAGGCACACACTCGCTCTCCATAACCACCAATTCTCAGCATTACCTATTTGGGACTGGGCCACCATCGTTGACTTCCGATCGCAAAGCGGGGAAAACGGAAGCCCTAATTCAGCTTCTTTATCTCCCTACAGAAAGAAAAGCCCATTAGTACAGACTTGGTGTGGAGAAACTAAGATAAGAGCAACTTAGATAAAAAGCCTTAAAAAGTTGCATATTTTATTTCTTAATTGGCTTTGTGTATTTATTATAAAACCAAAAGCTGTTATTCAAGTTCATATAACTTTACTGAGTTGGTCTCCCTTTGGGGATGTGTTGTACAAGGTACACAATGCAGAAGTAAAATAACATGAACATTTTCAGCACCTGGACACTGCACTGCTATTCTAGAGAGAGAAACCTTTGTTCTTTGGAATTTCCTAAAGTCGCCATAAGCTAGTCATCTTGGTATGTTATTTGGCTTTTGACATTCCAGCTCATGAATTTTCTGCTTTTTTCCCCCAATGCCAAATAACATCAGCAGATCTTCAGTATCAAGAATTCATGATTGGACTGCTTTTTAAACTTACGAGGGACCTCCTTGGCTCAGCAGTAAAGAATCTGCCTGCAATACGCGAGACCCAGGTTCAACCCCTGGGTCAGGAAGATCCCCTGGAGGGGGGCCTGGAAACCCACTCTAGTACTCTTGCCTAGAGAATCGCATGCACAGAGGAGCCTGGCAGGCTGCAGTTCATGCGGTCGCACAGAGTAGGACGTGGCTGAAGCAACTAAGCAGCAGCTGCTTGGTGATCTAGTGGCTAAGGCACCACCCTCCCAAAGCAGAGGGCCTGCGTTTGATTCCTGCTTGGGGAACTGGATCCCGATACTGCATCTGAGAATTCATATGCTGCAACTAAGACCCAGTACACTCAAATAAATAAAATTAAACACTTTTTTTTCAAGTGTATTAGCATTTTGAAAGATCTTTCTACCTATAAACCAAGTTTTATTGAAGTTCCCACAGCAAGTAATGAGGAACATAGTCAATATTCTTACATTCTATTTGCATGTGAGTGAAAGTCCCTCAGTTGTGTCTGCCTCTTTGTGACCCCATGGACTATACAATCTATGGAATTCTCCAGGCCAGAATACTGGAGTGGGTAGCCTTTCCCTTCTCCAGGGGATCTGCCCATCCCAGGGATCGAACTGAGGTCTCCTACATTGCAGGCAGATTCTTCACCAGCTGAGCCACAAGGGAAGCCCCAGAATACTGGAGTGGGTAGCCTATCCCTTCTCCAGCGGATCTTCCCGACCCAGGAATTGAACCGGGGTCTTCTGCATTGCAGGCAGATTCTTTATCAACTGAGCTACTGTTTGCATAAATCTTATTTTAATGTAGTCTTATCAGAAAAAATTGAAATATCAATGTTTTTTACTATTTGATCTTATCAACTGTAGATGAATTGAACACAAATATTGAAGAACTCCATTTTTGGAGGGGCTAAATATCACAAGAGATAATAGATTTAAAGGTGGCTACTACATACAAAACTTTTTTGCTATGATAGCATGACTGCATGCTCAATTGCTTAGTCGTGTCAGACTCTTTGTGACCCCATGGACTGTAGCCTGCCAAGCTCCTCTGGCCTTGAAATTTTCCAGGCAACAATACTGGACTGGGTTGCTATTTCCTCTTCCAGGGGATCTTCCCAACCCAGGGACAGAACCTGCATTTCTTGTGTCTCCTGCATTGGCAGGATACTTTACCACTAGTGCCACCTGGGAAGCCCTTAATTATGATAAGCTTTATCAAACATTGGCTCTTTGCATTCAAGGAGATTTGAAAGAGGAGAGAGGATACTTTGAGAGTATACTCTTGAAGAGGGGAGAGGACAGATGGAATTCTCCAGTCAAGAATACTGGACTGGAGTGGGAGGGGGGCTCAGGATGGGGAACACATGTAAATCCATGGCTGATTCATGTCAATGTATGGCAACAACCACTACAATATTGTAATTAGCCTCCAACTAATAAAAATAAATGGAAAAAAAAAAAAAGACAGAATGGGGGGACACATGTACACCTGTGGCCGATTCATGTCAATGTGTGGCAAAACCCACCACAATATTGTAAAGTAATTTGCCTCCAATTAAAAATAAATTAATTAATTTTTAAAATTATTTAAAGAAAATAAAAAAAGAATAATACTGGAGTGGGTTGCCATGCCCTCCTCCAGGGGGTCTTCCCAACCCAAGGATCGAACCTGGGTCTCTGACATTGCAGGTAGATTCTTTATCATCTGAGCCACCAGGGAAGCCCCATAAGACCACTATTAGGACATATGATCTGGTCCTAAGATCAGGGGACAAAAGGGAGTGGTGTACATTTAGTGGCAGAGCCCATGTTACAAGGCAACACCTGTCTGAGAACTTCTGTTTCCTTTGTCTGCTTTCTCTAACATCTTTTCATCATGATCTTTACATTATGTCAATGTGCGGCTTTAAAGTTTTTACTGATGATATTTTCTGGTGCAATTCCTCTGATCCATGCCTCTGATTAAGAGGGGCAGAAAGTTTGAAATCAGAATTGCTTGGGAAGATCTAATATGGTCACCAAAGAATTAGTAGGCCAAGTAGCTACAAACAAGAATGTTTCCCTATGTCACAAGTTACAGAAAATAGAGATAGAATTGCTGTGACCTCTCCCAGGAAACTTCATCATTCCCCAAGAGAATAACATCCATTCCTTTTGGAATTAATAGTTATACTTGGCTTAAGGGACAAATGGAGGTGAATTATGAGTGTTGTTAGCCCTGGAGTCACAAGACACAAAGTTGTATCACTGCTATCTCTGTTCCTTCAGACAAACCAATCACAGGCTTTGCAGAAACGAATTCTCCTCCTCTGTTAACTAACTCTGATTTCAGTTGACTCATTGTAGGAATAAGGATATAATAGCATCTGTCTAATAGAGTTATCCTGAGGTTATCTAAGATAATATATATGAAGTTTAAGGACACTACCTAATATATAGTCAGTAGTCAGTAAATATTAACTAATAAAAATCAGAGCTGGTTAGATAGCATCACTGACTCAATGGACATGAATTTAAGCAAACTTCATTAAGAGAGTGGAGGACAGAGGAACTGGGTGCTGCAGTCCCTGGGATCACAAAGAGTTGGACGTGATTTAGCAACTGAACAACAACAACAACAACAAAAATCATAATTAATAATAGCAAAAGCACCTGCAAATTAGAGGTGTTTATGATGTGTGATGCATATCTTGGATGGTGTTAAACTACAAGAAAAAGGATTGGTACTTAATTTACTTCTAATGGACTGGGGCATTGGCTTTCCCTTTCTATTGCTTAGATGGAATTGACATAACAGGAATTCTGTTTCTGAAACATTAATCTGTAGGCAGCATAGGGGTGGCTTGGGATAAGTTAAGGATGAGGCTTGTGCTTCAAAACTGAATGAAAAGGAGACTCTGGGACTATAGATAGAAATAAGACAACCTGTATGAGGGCTTGATTGAAAGACTATTATGAATTTTATTTTAACATGTTGAGAATAAAGTAAAAGAATAATATCATTAATAGCTTGTTAAATAAAATGACATTACCCTTATTAAAATAGAAATAAAGCTAGTTATACACCTCATGGGAAATGCAATATTGTAAATTCCTAATTGACATATGCAAAGATGATTAATTGCTTTTATTAGTTACAGTGTTGGTGATATTTTTAAAGATTTAGATTTATATCATTTAAATTCCTTGACCTGAAAATGATCATTTGTGCCTTAAAAAGGCATTGGGATGATTTATTTTCCACGAACTAAATTTCATAAAATGCTGGATGCTAAAATTTTCATATAGGACTTAGGCATTTGACAAATGCATGGAGGGTTGATCTTCCTACAGATGAAGTAGGAGATTTTATATTATACTTGCTTCCTGTACTCCACAATTGATTTAGAATATTAAACTTCCACTGCTAAACACATTGAATGCTAAGGTGAGTTAATTATTTGTTTATAAATATTTCAAAGTGTTACTTATTCTTTAGGGTGAATAAAGGCCATGAGCACAAGATTAGTAGGGGGCCTTGTAGCCAGATTCTGAGGGAACCAGGAACCCTAGAGGACAAGGGAGACTCCTAAGGGAAAGGGAAAGATATGTAAAGAGGGAGTCAGGATCCCTGAGGGTGAGTTTGACAGACTTAACAATTTTCTTATTCTGTTCCTGAATAGGGAACATTTACTTTTCATCAAAGTGAAATCAGGGTCAAAAGCAATAGACACTGTGTACGTCAACCGGTTTATATATTTTGGGGGGTTGTGCTTTCATTTGAGGATGCTAACCATAGGAGGCCAAAAAAATACTTTTAAAAATAAAAAAACTTACTGAATACATGTATATTCTGATGCATTGAATCAGATAAGTGGTTGATGCAAAATTTTAGGTCCCTAGGTCATTAAAATCCTAAAAGATAATGTTGTTAAAGTGTTGCACTCAATATATTAGCAAATTTGGAAATATCAGCAGTGGCCAAAAGGTCAATTTTCATTCCAGTCCCAAAGAAGGGCAATGCTAAATGATGTTCAAACTAATGCACAATCGCACTCATTTCACATGCTAGCAAGGTTACGTGCAAAACCATTCAAGCTAGGCTTCTGCAGTACATGAACCGAGAACTTACAGATGTACAAGCTGGGTTTAGAAAAGGCAGAAGAACCAGAGGTCAAATTGCCAACATTCGCTGGATCATGGTGAAAGCAGGGGAATTCCAGAAAAACATCTACTTCTGTTTCATTGGCTACACTAAAGTCTTTGACTGTGTGGATCACAACAACTGTGAAATATTCTTAAAGCGATGGGAATATGAGTCCACCTTACTTGCTTCCTGAGAAACTTGTATGTAGACCAAGAAGCAACAGTTAGAACTCGACATGGAACAATGGAGAGGATCAAAATTGGGAAAGGAGTACAATAAGGCTGTATGTTGTAACCTTGCGTATTTAACTTACATGTAGAGTGTATGTGTACGTGATCAGTCATGTCCAACTTTTTGTGATGCTATGGGCTATAGCCTGCCAGATTCCTCTGTCCATGGAATTTTCCAGCAGGAGTACTGGAGTGGGTTTCCATGCCCTCCCCCAGGGGATCTTTCTGACCCAGGGACTGAACCAGAATCTCTTGCATTGGCAGGCAGATTCTTTACCCCTGTGCTACCTGGGAGCCTTAGGTGTGCAGAGCGTGTCATGCAAAATGCCAGGCTGGATGAATCACAAGCTGGAGTCAAGATTTCTGGGAGAAATATCAACAACCTCAGATATACATATTATACCACCCTAAAGGCAGAAAATGAAGAGAAATTAAAGAATCTCCTGATAAGGGTGAAAGAGGAGAGTGAAAAAGCTGTCTTAAAACTCAACATTAAAAAAAAACTAAGATCATAGGATCTGGTCCCATCACTTCACGGCAAATAGAAGGGAAAAAGTGGAAATAGTGACAGATTTTATTTTCTTGGGCTCCAAATTTACTGTAAACAGTGACTGGAGCCATGAAATTAAAAGGTGTTTCCTTCTTGGAAGGAAAGTTATCACAAACCTAGACAGCATATTAAAAAACAGAGATATCACTTTGCTGACAAAGGTCTATGGTTTTTCTAGTAGACATGTACTGATGTAGAATTGGACCATAAAGAAGGCTGAGCACCAAAGAACTGATGCTTTTGAGTTGTGGTGCTAGAGAAGACTCTTGAGAGTCCCTTGGACAGCAAGGAGATCAAACCAATCATTCCAAAGGAAATCAGTCCCAAATATTCATTGGAAGGACTAATGCTGAAACTCCAAATTTTGGCTACCTGATGTGAAGAGCTGACTCATTGGCAAAGACCCTGATGCTGGGAAAGATGGAGGGATGGAGGAGAAGAGAGCAGCAGAGGATGAGATGGTTAGATAGCATCACAGACTCAATGGATGTGAATTTGATCAAACTCTAGGAGCTAGTGAAGGACAGGGAAGCCTGGCATTCTGTAGTCCCTGCGGTTGCAGAGTTGGACTTGATTTCGCGACTGAATTGAGCAGAACAGAGACCACTAAACTCAATTATTTAACCAACAACTTAGTTATGCCCCTGAATAAATGCATCTTTTCTTGGAGATGAGCCTGTAGGTAGGGGTTGAGAAAGTGGTTCCATCGACTTGGAAACTCAAGTAGCCTGATGTGCTCAGACCTGACAGTTTATGTCTGTCTTAGCAATTCCCTTGGGGGTTGTTGGAATTTCTTCTTTGAAATGCCATAAAAAAGAACTAGTACAGGTATACCTTGGAGATATTCTAGGTTGGGTTTCAGACCACCAAAATAAAGCAAGCACTGTAATAAAGTGAGCTATATGAGTTTTTATGTTTCCTAGTGCAAAGCAAGCATTGCAATAAAGTAAGCTACAAGTTTTTTTGTTTCCTAGTGTATATAAAAGTTATGTTTATACCATACTGTAGTCTAATGTAGTCTAATAAGTGTGTACTTACATTATGCCTAAAAAAGCAATATACATAGGTTAATTAAAAAATACTTTATTGATAGAAATTTTGGCCATCATCTGAGTCTTCAGGGATTTGTAATCTTTTTGCTAGTGGAGGTTTTGAGTACTGATGGCTGCTTACTGATCAGGGAGGTAGTTGCTAAAGGTTGGGTGGATGTGCCATTTCTTAAAATAAGAACACAATGAATGCGGCACATCAATTGACTCTTCCTTTCATGAATGGTATCTCTGTAATATGTGGTGTTGTTTGACAGCATTTTACCCATAGCAGAATTCTTTCAAAATTGAAGTCAACCCTCTCAAACTCTGCCACTGCTTTATCAACTAAGTTTATGTAATATTCTAAATCCTCTGTTGTCATTTCAACAATTTTCACAGCATCTTCACCATGAATAGTTTCCATATCAAGAAATCACTTTTTTCGCTCATCCGTCAGAAGCAACTCCTCATGAATTGAAGTCGTCTTATGATATTGCAGCAATTCAGTCACATTTTCAGGCTTCACATCTAATTCTAACTTTCCTGTTATTTCCACATCTACAGTTACTTCCTCCACTGAAGTCTTGAACTCCTCCAAATCATCCCTGAGGGTTAGAATCAACTTTTATTAAACTCCTGTTAATGTCAATATCTTGACTTTTTACATGAATAACAAATGTTCTTAATGACATCTGGAATAGTGAATTCTTTCCAGAAGGTTTTTATTTGCTTTGCTCAGATCCATCAGAGGAATCACTATCTATGGCAGATATAGTTTTATGAAATGTAATTCTTACATAATAAGACTTGAAAGTGGAAATTATTCCTTGATCCATGGCTGCAGAATGGATGTTGTGTTAATAGGCATGAAAACAACATTATCTTATACATCTCCATCAAAGCTCTCAGATAACCAGTGCATTGCCAACGAACAGTAATAATTTAAAATGAATCTTTTCCTGAGCAGTGGGTCTCAGCAATGGCCTTAAAATAGGCAGTAAAGCATATTGTCAACACATGTGCTATCATTCAGGCTTTATTGTTCCATTTATAGGGTACAGGTAGAACAAACTTAGCATAATTCTTAAGGGCTTCCCTGGTGGCTCAGATGGTAAAGAGTCAGCCTGCAATGTGGGAGACCCAGGTTCGAGACCTAGGTAGGGAAGATCTCCTGGAAAAGGAAATGACTACCCATTCCAGCATTCTTGCCTAGAAAACCCCGTGGATGGAGGAGCCTGGCAGGTTACAGTCATGGGGTTACAAAGAGTTGGATACAACTGAGCGACTAACACTAGGGGCCCTAAGGATTTTCAGAACAGTAAATGAGCAATGGCTTCAACTTTAAGTCACCGGTTGCATTAGCCCCTAACAAGTGAGTCAGCCTTTGAAGCTTTGAAGCCAGTCATGTACTTCCTCTTCAGCTATGAAAGTCCTAGATGGCATCTTCTTCCCATAGAAAGCTGTTTCCTTACATTGAAAATCTGTTGTTTAGTGAAGCACAACCCTAACCCTAACCCTAACCAGTCAAATAAATAAATAAAAATAAAACAACTGTGTGAGTCATGGCCGAGACCCCATAGATTGCTTCAGGTTGGAGCTGGTCACCAGAGAGAATAATCACATGATTAGAGGCCTGGAATACTGGGGCAGCCTGCTCTCCTGGTATGAAAGGAGGGCTGGAGATTGACTTCCATTATATTGGCCAATGATTTAATCAATCATGCCTATGAAATGAACCCCCCATAAAAACTCCTGACCCCAAAGCTGAGCAGCACATGTTGGTTGGTGAACACGCTGTACCAGAAGGTGGCATACCCTGTCTCTATGGTGAGAGAGCATGGAAGCTCCATGTCTGGGACCCTTCCAAACCTTGCCCTTTATCCATCCTTATTTGGTTGTTCTGAGTTGTATTCTTTATAATAAAATTATAATTGTTAAGTGTAGAGATTTCCTGAATTACTTGACTCACTATACTCTAGAACCCCAAGTGGGAGTAGAAACCGAAGAGGGACACCACACAGGAAAAAACATGTATACATGTTGTAGAGAATGCTGGTCATTCTCCATGTTGATGAAATAAAAATTCACATTTTAAGGCAATACAAGGAAAATTTAAACATAATTTTTTGCTCTGCCCATTTGGGCCTTTTCCCTCCCCTCAAGTGTCCATTGTGAACATGCATTATGTATTAACCAAATCTCCCCAGGAGCAGAAATACCTGCTTAATCATAAAGATGAAGTTTTCTCCTTCTGGCACCAGCCATGTCACTCCTTAGAAAATAACATAACTTTTTCAGTGTCACCAGGAGTCAAGATGACCCACTGCTTGCTTTGTATGTGCAGCCATCTTTGATGAACTTTATGTACAATGCCAAGACATCATTTCCCTTAAAGATAGTGATTCATGCAAAACAGACTGGTCAGGTGACCTGGGGAGATATGGACCATACCTAACGGAAGTTCTTAAGTACTCACTTATAAACTTATTAATGTTACTAGCTCTATCATTTGTATTCTGCTGATTTTTCATGATTATTGTTTCTTGTATTACCAAATATGTGGCTGAGACTCAAATAAAATTAATGACTAGGCAGCTTGAAACAATGGGTCAAATACACAGTTCTATAGGATCAATGATTATAAAAGTGTAACTCTAGGTATGGGACGAAGCAGCAAGATGAAACCATTTCCTGAACTATAACAGAATAGTATGACAAGTGTTCCAGAAGTTTTTGGCCACTGTTAATGGGTACAGTCCAGTAATAGTATATTGAGTGGGTTTATGAATGAAACACATGCCTGACATGGGAATGAGCATTCCGAGCACCATGGGACAAACTGGTCATGAAATGTCTCCTAAATCTTGGTCAAAATTAGGACCTGAAGGGAAGGGATTGTAAAATAAAGAATATTGCCCACCATCCAGTTCTACAAGAAGTCATTAGCCACTGCGGTTGCCGATTTATAACACACACTGAAAGGAATTCAGAGTGAAGAGTAGAATGAGGCACTTTGTGCTAGGGCAATGGACAGAACTGGCCCTTAGACAGTTAAATATTTTCAGCAGAAATTTCTTATGAACGTGTCTTGTATCTTTCCATACTTAGAAAAGTGTAACTAAGATGTCTGTTCCTAGTGACTAGCAACAACTTTCTGTGGAACATGTACTTGATTACACGCATCCCTCTTGCCAAAATCACATATATACTGTCCTCCCCCTTTACCTCTTCAGAACAGTTCTCAGAACTCTCTGAGAGACTTTCCTAGATTACAATTCTCAGTTTGACTCAAATAAAATTTTCCATTTCTTTCTTATATTGGCTATTGATTAATTTTTTGTTGACAATATCCAGGCTTGCTTTTTCACATAACAATAGCTTCTTGCAGTTAGGTACATGTTCACCCAGCTAAAAACTATATTTCTCAACCATCCTTGCAACTATGCATGTGTAAGTAAATTCCAAACAAAAAGATGTATGCAGAAGTGTTATACATCCTCCCTTTCCCTTTTTATGATGAAAGCTATTTTCTGTCTTTGAAAACTCTAACCCTAGCATTGTACCTTTGGATAGGAGATAACAACTCTAATCTGTTCATTTCTTTCTCTCTAGCTTGGCATCTAAGATCCAAGACTTGACCCTCTTTAAAACATGTATAATACTACATAGGATTACTTAATACATTTATCTGAGAGATTAATAAATTCTGCCTGAAGTCCCAAAAATGTATTGTGGCCAGTTGGTAATATCACGTCACAAGGTCTGGATTCTGTACAGAAAAGAGGTATGTTAATATGCACAGTCACTATTTCCAAAAGCATTTGCACAGACATAGTGTGAAAGAGGCACCTGTAGGAAAAACTCCTCCATTAGGGCCATGGTCCACCGGTGGTGCAGCTTCCAGGATTTGGCTGGGTGACTGATGTCTGCTGCATGGAGAATCAGGGACATGGTTTTGGCTTTGTCAAGCCTGTCAAAACAAGGGCATGCTCAAATTATCAGAACAAAATAACCAACTACAGTCTTTTCCAAGTCCAAGCCCACAGATCTTTAATATGAAAACAAAATTATAACCTACCCTTCAGGTTGCTGCAAACTATTTCTTATATTTTTAATTTGCTGGAAGTGACCCGACATGTCTGTAGACAAGACCATTTCAATCACTAGGTTCCGAAGATCCCTGTGGAGTCATGAAAAGCAGAAAGGTTTGGCCTTTTTTCTTTGTTCTCAAGTGAAACATTTAATATTAAGAATTACATTTTATTTTTTCTAATGGCATGAGCAGAAAAGATGCTATATTTTTAAATATAAAAGAGCTTATGGAAGTTTGGCTTTAGGATGTCGCCAGGAGAGCAATCTGTGAATGATGCTGTGTAACATCTCCTTTTAAAGAACTGGATGCTTTCCCTCCCATATACACAACCCTTCCCCACTCATACTTTCTAAATATTACTTTTAGAAATAATTAATATCAGAAAGGCTCCTAACCAATTTTAGAGAAAAATCACTTTAAGGCAGAATTTACTATTAATAAAACTACCACCAATATCCAATATTTATTCATTCCAGACAGTGTTTTAAGTGCTTTTTATGTGAGGGGCACTATTATTTCCAACCCAAGAGGATTGAGTTGTTTGCCCAGTCACACAGTTAGTATATAGCAGAGATCAGACTCAACCTCAAGAGTAGTACTACCAAAGCTGACAGTTGGACCACTCCATTGTACCAAGTTTCCATCATAAGAACTCCAGGAAATCAAGACTATAAGTGACTGGGAATTCTCTGTTTAAGCTCTGGGGACCTTGATCCTACATATCATAGACAGAGCTACTGGTACTGTTGAAATTGTAACCAAGACACTGTAAATATGGTGACCATATCACAAAGCCTATGCATGAATAAATCATTCACACTAAGCAGGAGATGAGTAACCCCAGCAAAGCCTTGCATGTTCTACAATTCACTGCTTGCTCAGTACAGATAGGTAAAACAGTCACTTATGCTGGAAATCATATTTTATTTTTATTCTGTGGCCAGTAGAGTAAGCTAAATTACAAGTGTATGGCAAACTTGAATTATGATCGTGTGTCAAAGATGTTTTACCTAAAGTTGGTATGATTGGATGATTTGTTTTAAAAACAATACATATTGGAGATTCTTGGTGAAAATTATGGGTGCTCAACTCATCTGGGTTTTCAGATGGGAGCAATGAGAAAACAATATTCTGATTACTTACTGTTCATGATATTGGATAGCCTTCTTAGAATATACTTTTACCCAAATATAAGGGAATGGAAGCTATCAAGGAAGTTAATACAATTATTCTCAATTATATTTTTTCTTCCAAACTATGAGATATCCATGTTACAATACCAACTGTACCAAAACATTCATGTTAAGTAGGAAAAATGAGAGAAAAGCTTTATGAAATCTGTAAGATTTAATAAATACATTGTAGTTTGCAGATGTAATGTGAAAAAAGAAACAACAGACCCAAAATGCATTATTTGTGCTAAGCCCACATCAAACCAAGATTTAATACCTAATTTATAGTTTTAACCTCCCCCAGTAGTGAAAACTTAAACCAACCAATTATCTGGTCAGCACTAGGAAGGAAATCCGCCTGATAGACCCCTACTATCCCCCAAAGAAAGGTGATTTTGCAGGAAACAATCAGATCCTTGCTAGAATAACTTTCTTGTCTTGCCTCTTTCTACTTATAAAATTCTGCCATTTTGTACAGTTATTAGGAGCTCCTTTTTATCTGCTAGATGGGATGTTGCCCAATTCATGAATTGTTGAATAAAGTCAATAAGATCTTTAAAATTTACTCAGTTGAATTCTGTTTTGTAACAGTAATCAGTAAATGCTAGGTGTTATCAATAATCAACTAATAATATATCAATAAACTGGTATACAAAGGAAATGTATTTTTTATAAACTTTTCTTGCCAAAATTTAAAAATCGCTGCATTCATGGTTACTAAAGTTACTTGAAGAAATAGATATGCAAATAGAAAACCTACAAGTCTTTAAAAAGCTATCCATATTTTAATTCTTGGTGGAATAGTATTAAGGTTATACTAGCAAATACATTTTTATAGCTTTTGGAAACAGCGTTGGATTTATTAAATTCTACCATATCATAAATCATATATCTCATAAATCATGTGATATTGCTGCAGGGAGGAGGCCAATTCTGACTCCGTGTTGGAACTGTCTCTTTGATTTGTTTTTCATTGCTTTTGTTATTATAATCATACAGAATGGTTTGCCTCAGAGAATCTTGCCCCTCTGCCTGACTGTTAAACTGAAGTGCCTTTGTTCACAACCCTGTCCACCCCTGGGTGGCAGGAAGGAAGAAATTAACACATTCCCTGCCTGAGGTTTGCCATTCTAGGAGATGTTTGCAACATTAATAGCCATTTCACTTTGATTTCTCACCTCCCTTCACCTTTAATCTATAAAAAGAACCTGGCATCCAGACACCAATAAGATGGCTGCTAGCCTACCATCTTCTCTGTCTGCCTGCTCCCCAATTAAAGTCTCTTCCTTGCCTCAACATCTGTCTCTAGGATTCACTGGCCTATTGTGCAGCAAACAGAGAAAGCCTGGACCCTGTAACAATATTATGGTATTTGTTAAACAAATTTGGAAGCTTCCTGGCAGTCCAGTTGTTAGGACTTGGTACGCTTATTGCCAGGGCCACAGGTTCAATCCCTTGTGGGGGAACTATGATCCCCTAAGCTGTGTGGCATGGCCAAAAAAAAAAAAAAATTTATAAAACCATTCAGTTAGGATGTTTTGTACACTAAGCTACTTGTTACTGTACAAAAATATAAAATATTACAGGAGCAAACTATTAGAATAAATAATAAAGATGTTAAAGAAAAAACTGTAGAGAGGAGCCAAGATGGTGGAGGAGTAGGACGGGGAGACCACTTTCTCTCCTACAAAATCATCAAAAGAATAACTGAACGCAGAGCAAACTTCGCAAAACAACTTCTGATCGCTAGCTGAGGTCATCAGGCGCCCAGAAAAGCAGCCCATTGTCTTCGAAAGGAGATTTTTACGATTTTTTTTAATTAGGGAAAAAAAAAAATTTTTTTTTCTTTCTTTTTTTCTTTTTTTTCCTTCTTCTTTTTTTTTCTTTCCTTTTTCTCTTCTATTTTCTATTTTTCTTTTTCTCTTATTTCTTTTAAAGTCCTCTAGTACTCCTCTACTACTCCTTAATTTTCATTTTCAATACACTATAACCTTACAAAAAAAAAAAAAAAGAAGAGAAGCCCTATTTTTAAACCGAAGATTATTCTCTCCCAATCTTGACTCTCTGTTTTCTACCTCAGAACACCTCTATTTCCTCCTTTCCCCTTCTCTTCCCAATCCAATTCTGTGAATCTTGGTAGGTGACTGGGCTACGGAGAACACTCTGGGAACAGACAGCTGCGTAGATCTGTCTCTCTCCTCTTGAGTCCCCCTTTTGCTCCTCCTGCTCATCTCTATCGCCCTCCTCCCTCTCCTCTTCTTCATGTAACTCTGTGAACCTCTCTGGGTGTCACTAACGGGGGAGAATCTTTTAGCCATTAACCTAGAAGTTTTCTTATCAGTGCTGTATAGTTGGAGAAGTCCTGAGACTACAGGAAGAATAAAACTGAAATCCAGAGGCAGGAGACTTAAGCCCAAAACCTGAGAACACCAGAAAACTCCTGACTACATGGAATTTTAAGTAATAAGTGACTGTCAAAAAGCCTCCATACCTACACTGAAACCAACCACCACCCAAGAGCCAATAAGTTTTAGAGCAAGACATACCACGCAAATTCTCCAGCAACGCAGGAACATAGCCCTGAACATCAACATACAGGCTGCCCAAGGACACACCTAACACATAGACCCATCTCAAAACTCGTTACTGGGCACTCCATTGCTCTCCAAAGAGAAGAAATCAAATTGCACGCACCAGTACACTGACGCAAGCTTCCCTAACCAGGAAACCTTGACAAGCCAATTGTCTAACCCCACCCACGGGGTAAATCCTCCACAATAAAAAGGAACTACAGACCTCCAGAATACAGAAAGCCCACTCCAGACACAGCAATCTAAACAAGATGAAAAGGCAAAGAAATACCCAACAGGTAAAGGAACATGAAAAATGCCCACCAAGTCAAACAAAAGAGGAGGAGATAGGGAATCTACCTGAAAAAGAATTTAGAATAATGATAATAAAAATGATCCAAAATCTTGAAAACAAAATGGAGTTACAGGTAAATAGCCTGGAGACAAAGATTGAAAAGATACAAGAAATGTTTAATAAAGACCTAGAAGAAATAAAAAAGAGTCAATTAAAAATGAATAATGCAATAAATGAGATCAAAAACACTTTGGAGGGAACCAAGAGTAGACTAACGGAAGCAGAAGATAGGATAAGTGAGATAGAAGATAAAATGGTGGAAATAAATGAAGCAGAGAGGAAAAAAGAAAAAAGGATCAAAAGAAATGAGGACAACCTCAGGGACCTCTGGGACAATGTGAAACGCCCCAACATTCGAATCATAGGAGTTCCAGAAGAAGAAGACAAAAAGAAAGGCCATGAGAAAATACTCGAGGAGATAATAGCTGAAAACTTCCCTAAAATGGGGAAGGAAATAGCCACCCAAATCCAAGAAGCCCAGAGAGTCCCAAACAGGATAAACCCAAGGCGAAACACCCCAAGACACATATTAATCAAATTAACAAAGATCAAACACAAAGAACAAATATTAAAAGCAACAAGGGAGAAACAACAAATAACACACAAAGGGATCCCCATAAGGATAACAGCTGATCTATCAATAGAAACCCTCCAGGCCAGAAGGGAATGGCAGGACGTCCTGAAAGTAATGAAAGAGAATAACCTACAACCTAGATTACTGTATCCAGCAAGGATCTCATTCAGATATGAAGGAGAATTCAAAAGCTTTACAGATAAGCAAAAGCTGAGAGAATTCAGCACCACCAAACCAGCTCTTCAACAAATGCTAAAGGATCTTCTCTAGACAGGAAATGCAGAAAGGTTGTATAAACGTGAAACCAAAACAACAAAGTAAATGGCAACGGGACCACACCTATCAATAATTACCCTAAATGTAAATGGGTTGAATGCCCCAACCAAAAGACAAAGATTGGCTGAATGGATACAAAAACAAGACCCCTATATATGCTGTCTACAAGAGACCCACCTCAAAACAAGAGACACATACAGACTAAAAGTGAAGGGCTGGAAAAAAATATTTCATGCAAATGGAGACCAAAAGAAAGCAGGAGTCGCAATACTCATATCAGATAAAATAGACTTTCAAATAAAGGATGTGAAAAGAGACAAAGAAGGACACTATATAATGATCAAAGGATCAATCCAAGAAGAAGATATAACAATTATAAATATATATGCACCCAACATAGGAGCACCGCAATATGTACGGCAAACACTAACGAGTATGAAAGAGGAAATTAATAGTAACACAATAATAGTGGGAGACTTTAATACCCCACTCACAACTATGGATAGATCAACTAAACAGAAAATTAACAAGGAAACACAAACCTTAAATGACACAATGGACCAGCTAGACCTAATTGATATCTACAGGACATTTCACCCCAAAACAATCAACTTCACCTTTTTCTCAAGTGCACACGGAACCTTCTCCAGAATAGATCACATCCTGGGCCATAAATCTGGTCTTGGAAAATTCAAAAAAATTGAAATCATTCAAGTCATCTTTTCTGACCACAGTGCAGTAAGATTAGATCTCAATTACAGGAAAAAAATTGTTAAAAATTCAAACATATGGAGGCTAAATAACACGCTTCTGAATAACCAACAAATCATAGAAGAAATCAAAAAAGAAATCAAAATATGTATAGAAATGAATGAAAATGAAAACACAACAACCCAAAACCTATGGGACACTGTAAAAGCAGTGCTAAGGGGAAGGTTCATAGCATTACAGGCTTACATCAAGAAACAAGAAAAAAACCAAATAAATAACCTAACTCTACACCTAAAGCAACTAGAGAAGGAAGAAATGAAGAACCCCAGGGTTAGCAGAAGGAAAGAAATCTTAAAAATCAGGGCAGAAATAAATGCAAAAGAAACTAAAGAGACCATAGCAAAAATCAACAAAGCTAAAAGCTGGTTTTTTGAAAAAATAAACAAAATTGACAAGCCATTAGCAAGACTCATTAAGAAACAAAAAGAGAAAAACCAAATTAACAAAATTAGAAATGAAAATGGAGAGATCACAACAGACAACACTGAAATACAAAGGATCATAAGAGACTACTACCAGCAGCTCTATGCCAATAAAATGGACAACTTGGATGAAATGGACAAATTCTTAGAAAAGTATAACTTTCCAAAACTGAACCAGGAAGAAATAGAAGATCTTAACAGACCCATCACAAGCAAGGAAATCGAAACTGTAATTAAAAATCTTCCAGCAAACAAAAGCCCAGGACCAGATGGCTTCACAGCTGAATTCTACCAAAAATTTAGAGAAGAGCTAACACCTATCTTACTCAAACTCTTCCAGAAAATTGCAGATGAAGGTAAGCTTCCAAACTCATTCTATGAGGCCACCATCACCCTAATTCCAAAACCAGACAAAGATGCCACAAAAAAAGAAAACTACAGGCCAATATCACTGATGAACATAGATGCAAAAATCCTTAACAAAATTCTAGCAAACAGAATCCAACAACATATTAAAAAAATCATACACCATGACCAAGTGGGCTTTATCCCAGGAATGCAAGGATTCTTTAATATCCGCAAATCAATCAATGTAATACACCACATTAACAAATTGAAACATAAAAACCATATGATTATCTCAGTAGATGCAGAGAAAGCCTTTGACAAAATTCAACACCCATTCATGATTAAAACTCTCCAAAAAGCAGGAATAGAAGGAACATACCTCAACATAATAAAAGCTATATATGACAAACCCACAGCAAGCATCACCCTCAATGGTGAAAAATTGAAAGCATTTCCCCTGAAATCAGGAACAAGACAAGGGTGCCCACTCTCACCACTACTATTCAACATAGTGTTGGAAGTTTTGGCCACAGCAATCAGAGCAAAAAAAGAAGTAAAAGGAATCCAGATAGGAAAAGAAGAAGTGAAACTCTCGCTGTTTGCAGATGACATGATCCTCTACATAGAAAACCCTAAAGACTCTACCAGAAAATTACTAGAGCTAATCAATGAATATAGTAAAGTTGCAGGATATAAAATTAACACACAGAAATCCCTTGCATTCCTATATACTAACAATGAAAAAACAGAAAGAGAAATTAAGGAAACAATACCATTCACCATTGCAACAAAAAGAATAAAATACTTAGGAGTATATCTACCTAAAGAAACAAAAGACCTATACATAGAAAACTATTAAACACTGATGAAAGAAATCAAAGAGGACACAAACAGATGGAGAAACATACCGTGTTCATGGATTGGAAGAATCAATATTGTCAAAATGGCTATTCTACCTAAAGCAATCTATAGATTCAATGCAATCCCTATCAAGTTACCAACGGTATTTTTCACAGAACTAGACCAAAGAATTTCACAATTTGTATGGAAATACAAAAAACCTCGAATAGCCAAAGTAATCTTGAGAAAGAAGAATGGAACTGGAGGAATCAACCTGCCTGACTTCAGACTCTACTACAAAGCCACAGTCATCAAGACAGTATGGTACTGGCACAAAGACAGAAATATAGATCAATGGAACAGAATAGAAAGCCCAGAGATAAATCCACGGACCTATGGACACCTTATCTTTGACAAAGGAGGCAAGGATATACAATGGAAAAAAGACAACCTCTTTAACAAGTGGTGCTGGGATAACTGGTCAACCACTTGTAAAAGAATGAAACTAGAACACTTTCTAACACCATACACAAAAATAAACTCAAAATGGATTAAAGATCTAAATGTAAGACCAGAAACTATAAAACTCCTAGAGGAGAACATAGGCAAAACACTCTCCGACATAAATCACAGCAAGAGCCTCTATGACCCACCTCCCAGAATATTGGAAATAAAAGCAAAACTAAACAAATGGGACCTAATGAAACTTAAAAGCTTTTGCACTACAAAGGAAACTATAAGTAAGGTGAAAAGACAGCCCTCAGATTGGGAGAAAATAATAGCAAATGAAGAAACAGACAAAGGATTAATCTCAAAAATATACAAGCAACTCCTGAAGCTCAATTCCAGAAAAATAAATGACCCAATCAAAAAATGGGCCAAAGAACTAAACAGACATTTCTCCAAAGAAGACATACAGATGGATAACAAACACATGAAAAGATGCTCAACATCACTCATTATTAGAGAAATGCAAATCAAAACCACAATGAGGTACCATTACACGCCAGTCAGGATGGCTGCTATCCAAAAGTCTACAAGCAATAAATGCTGGAGAGGGTGTGGAGAAAAGGGAACCCTCCTACACTGTTGGTGGGAATGCAAACTAGTACAGCCGCTATGGAAAACAGTGTGGAGATTTCTTAAAAAACTGGAAATAGAACTGCCATATGACCCAGCAATCCCACTTCTGGGCATACACACTGAGGAAACCAGATCTGAAAGAGACACGTGCACCCCAATGTTCATCGCAGCACTGTTTATAATAGCCAGGACATGGAAGCAACCTAGATGCCCATTAGCAGATGAGTGGATAAGGAAGCTGTGGTACATATACACCATGGAATATTACTCAGCCGTTAAAAAGAATTCATTTGAATCAGTCCTAATGAGATGGATGAAACTGGAGCCCCTTATACAGAGTGAAGTAAGCCAGAAAGATAAAGAACATTACAGCATACTAACACATATATATGGAATTTAGAAAGATGGTAACGATAACCCTATATGCAAAACGGAAAAAGAGACACAGAAATACAGAACAGACTTTTGAACTCTGTGGGAGAATGTGAGGGTGGGATATTTCAAAAGAACAGCATGTATACTATTTATGGTGAAACAGATCACCAGCCCAGGTGGGATGCATGAGACAAGTGCTCGGGCCTGGTGCACTGGGAAGACCCAGAGGAATCGGGTGGAGAGGGAGGTGGGAGGGGGTATCGGGATGGGGAATACATGTAAATCTATGGCTGATTCATATCAATGTATGACCAAAAAAAAAAAAAAACTGTAATAGAAAAATATCACACTGAAGCAGCAACAGAATCAACTTAGAGAAGAAGAGGGTTAATTCAAAGGAATGACAAAAATTAATAATGCAAATATAACCTCTGGGAAGGATAATCACTGATGAAGCAATAAATTAATATTCTAGATGGAAATAGTCAATCTCTGCGACCTTAGGAACCAACTCTGCACCTGATTCTACCCTTACCCTTCTATTTTCCACATACCCAACAGTGGTGCCTTTTATGATTAGATCCTGGCCTTCCTAGGTTGGTGACCCATCTGGGCTATGTTTCCTGTGGAATGAAATGTAAGACCTGAACTGGGTTCCCAAAACAAAATGCTTCTTTCCTCCCACGTTAGAGCTTTTTCTATGTCTGTAAAAGTGAGCCCATGTTTTTCCTGGCCTTGAAAATCCAGCAAGTTTGAATATTTGAAAAAATAACCATGGGAAATTAGGGCTTCTTTTAAATTCTAAATTAACCTCTTATTTCTTTATTTTAAAGCAGATCTTAATCCCAGGTTACTCCTTTGGACATTTCCTTTTAGCTTGATTTAAATTAAAAAACAAAGAAACCTTTGATGTTTGCATCTGAATTGGATTTTTTTCAGCACATTAACTGATTTAACGAGATCTTTGTTAAAGATAAAGGCTTTTTAAAAAATATAAGTAGATCACAGAATACTAGGGATGTCAGTTCAGTTCAATCACTCAGTCGTGGCCGACTTTTTGCGACCCCATGGACTGCAGGATGCCAGGCCTCCCTGCCCATCACCAACTCCCAGAGTTTACTCAAACTCATGTCTATTGAGTCGGTGATGCCATCCAACCATCTCATCCTCTGTCATCCCCTTCTCCTCCTGCCTTCAATCTTTCCCAGCATCAGGGTCTTTTCCAGTGAGTCAGCTCTTCAAATCAGGTGGCCAAAGTATTGGCGTTTCAGCTTCAGCATCAGTCCTTCCAATGCATATTCAGGACTGGTTGGATCTCCTTGCAGTCCAAGGGACTCTCAAGAGTCTTCTCCAACACCACAGTTCAAAAGCATCAATTCTTCTGCACTCAGCTTTCTTTATAATCCAACTTTCACATCCATACGTGACTACTGGAAAAACCATGGCCTTGACTAGACAGACCTTTGTTGGCAAAGTAGTGTCTCTGCTTTTTAATATGCTGTCTAGATTGGTCATAACTTTTCTTCCAAAGAGCAAGTGTCTTCTAATTTCATGGCTGCAGTCACCATCTGCAATGATTTTGGAGCCCCCCCAAAATTTGTTGGAACCCAAAGAAAACCAAGGTGAAGGAACAGATCAAGATCATCATGGAGGATCTGGAAGTAGTCCTGGGCGACCTGAAGGATGTAGCCAAGGAACTTAAGGAGCATGTTTACAGTCTATTGATCACAGTTTTGTGTGAAAAGGAGATACCCCATGTCCAAGGTCAGGAGTGGCGGCTGTGAAGAGATACCCCACGAGCAAGGTCAGGGGTGGCGGCTGTGCTTCGCTGGACCAGTCATGAGGAGATACCCCACATCCAAGGTCAGAGAATCCCCAGTAAGACAGTGGGTGCTGCAGCAGCTGTGAGGAGATATCCCATGTCCAAGGGCAAAGGAGAAGCCCCAGCAAGGCGGTAGGAAGGGGAATTCGCATTTAGAATCAAACCGCATTCCCAACAGAGACGCTGAGAGGGCTCAAACAAACCTTGTGTGCACCAGGACTCAGGGACCCCACAGAGACTGAGACAGAACTGTGTTTGAGCATCTCCTGTGGAGGTGTGGGTCATCAGTGGACTGCCCCAGGGGCAGGGGCTCTGGGTGCAGCAGACTTGGGTATGCCATAAGCCCTCTTGGAGGAGGTCACCATTAACCCCACCATAAAGCTAACTAGGGATGTACTTACACTAAAAAAATCTGTGTTTATCTGAAATTTACACTTAATTGTATGTCTTTTATTTTTATTTGATATATCTGGCAATCCTACAGTAAAGGAAGGGGATAATGATGACCAGAGGATCAAGAGAAAAGGAGCAAATGTTATGCTGACTGGGAGGGATACATCTTATTTTCTTCTGCATGCCAATAAGCAATAACTTTTCATGTAAATTTTTTTTAACAATACAAATGGTTTGGAAAATATTTAAGATTACCCTCTGCATCTAGGTCATTTTAGCATATTTGTAGTTTTTTCCCCAAGTAGCGAATTTTTGTTTTTTAGAAAAGCTCATATCCATGTACAAAAAATTAATATATGAAGGAATCAGACACAAAAATTCTGAATTAATGTAAGACCACATATTGGTACAATTGAGCAGAACTCCATTCCACCAGGGCTTTCCTGGTGACTCAGATGGTAAAGAATCAGCCTGTGATGCAGGAGATGCAGGAGACGTGGGTTTCATCCCCAGATCAGGAAGATCCGCTAAAGAAGGGAATGGCTACCCACTCTACAATTCTTGCCTGGAGAATTCCATGGACAGAGGAGCCTGGGGGCCTACAGTTAATGTGATCATAAACAGTTGGACATGACTGAGTGACTAAGCACTTTAGCACCATTTCAAGGAGTATGTAATTATGTATCTTAAGGTGTTATGTGGTCTTATAGATTGGTTATGATGCATATAGATGTTGAATTGGCCTTGAAATAGTTCAGCTCCATCTACAGGGCCTTGTTCCTGAATAGCCTTCCAGTACTAATCTTCCAATCAAGAGGAATTTAGTTTGTTTTGTGATTAAAGGATTGACTTTCATCTGTTTTCTTCACATTAAATCACATAACATTTTCCCTGAAATTAAATTTCCTCTATATTTCCTCTGAAACTCACCTCCAGTCATCTTTGGATAAATTTATCAGGACATTCATTTCTTCTTCTTGCATAAGTCGATAAGCTGCACTCACATGATGATTTTCAAGGACAGAGCGATCGTTATACAAAATGGCAACATCTGACCTAAGAAATAAAATCAAAATGCCTACTAGAGGATTTCTTCAGACCTCATGAGTATCTATTAAAAATACCCAAGTCATAAGGTGTAATAATATCAGTAAAAATCCAATAATTGAACACCTATATTTACAGAGGTACTTAGTTTCCTTTTTTTTTTTTTTTTTACTGTATAACAATTTTAAAAAACAGACTATCTTTTAGAGCAATTTTAGTTTTACAACAAAATTGAGCAGAATGTACAGACACTTGCCATATACCCCTTGGAGCCACACATGCATAGCCTCCCCCATTATTAACATTCCCAACCACAGAGGTACATTTATTAGAACTGATGAACCTACATTAAACATAGTTATCAGAGACCATAGTTTACATTAAGGGTTTACTCTTAGTGGTGTAAATTTTATGGGATTGGACTAATGTACAATGACATGTATCTACCATTAATGTATTATACTGAGTACTTTCACTGCCCTAGAAATCCTTTGTGATCTGCCAATTCAGACTTCCCTTCCCATTCCCTTAATACCTGGCAACCACTGGTCTTTTTATTGTCTTCACAGTTTTGCCTTTTCCAGAATATCATATGACTCTATGTAGTCTTTTCAGATTGGATTCTTGTACCTTTTAGTATGCATGTAAGCTACCTTCATATCTTTTCATGGCTTGATAGCTCAATTCTTCTGAGCACTAAATAATATTACATTATTTAGGTGTAACACAGTTTATTTATCCACTCACCTGCTAAATGGCATGTTAGTAGCTTTCAAGTCTTGGCAATTATGAACAAAGCTGCTATAAATACCCATGTGCAGGTTTTCATGTGTACATAAGTTTTCAGCTCTTTTGGATAAATACCAAGGAGAGTAATTATCAGCTCATATGGTGAGAATATATTTAGTTTCATAAGAAACTACCAAACTGTCTTCCAGTATGGTTGTACCATTTTCATTCCCATCAGTAACGCCTGAGAGTTCCTGTTGATTCACATCTTCACTAGTGTTTGGTGTGCCAATGTTCTGGATTTTAGCTTTTCTAATAGATGTATAGTGATATCTCATTGTTTAATTTGCATATCCCTGATGACATATAATATGGAGAATCTTTTCATAAGCTAATTTGTCATGTGTATCTTTTTTGGTGAAGTGTCTGTAAGGAGCATTTTAAAATCAGGCTGTTTTCTTATTGTTGACTTTTAAGAGTTTTTTATATGTTCTGTACAATAGTCTTTTTATCATATGTACCTTTTGAAAACATTTTCTCCTATTCTGGCTAATCTTGTAACTCTCTTGCTATACCTAAGATCATCTAGATTTTCTCCTATGTTATTTTCTAGGAGTTTCAGAGTTTTTCATTTTGCATTTAGGTCTATTATTCATCTTAAATTAATTTCTGTGAACAATATAAGGTTTGTGTCTGGATTCTTTTTTTTTTTTAATGTGGCTGTCTAGTTGTCTGGCACCATTTGTTGAAGAGACTATCTTTGCTCCAGTGTATTGCATTTGCTTCTTTGTTAAAGATCAACTTTAAAAGGAAATCTATTGGGGGGAGGTGATATATGCCATTAGCTAACTGCATATGTTATTCCACTTTTATAATAGTTCTGGAAACAAAAGAGGAAGTAACTATTCTAGTCCCTAATAGGTCATTCCCTTTTAAATTTTATTACAATAATCATAGCTCAATATACAGAAAACTGAACTAGGAACACATATATGCTATCCTTTTAGAGAAAATTAAATATATTTTGTGCAAGTATCTTCAGAAATTTGCTGAGATCATGGGTAAAACTGTGATTTGCAAATCACATATTTTGTATCATACAATCTCAGATTTAGCCATGGCAGTTTTGTCAAGTTTATTGTATAATATGGATCTAAACATCACTATTTCTTCCTTTCAGCAACAAGTAAAGATGTGTTTTTTAATCAGATTTAATTACAGCAAAGTCTATGTGATTTTGTCCCATAAATCCAACAAGATGCTGAGAATACAGAATGGTTTTAATGTTTGAGATAATCTCTGACTGCTATGGAAAGAACAGAATTCTAAGCAATACTCAGTGTCCATGGTAACATGTCGTTTAGCATTTGCTTTTCACAAAGAGGAAATTATCTCTATTTATTTATGCTTTCAAAGATTTCTATGGCTTACAATGGCTGTGTTGAACTCAAATCTAGCCTTGCACCATGTTTTAAATTATTTTTCAGATATTTTGCATTATCTAGTAAATAGTTTTCCATATTAGAAAAGCAACTCTAAATCCAAGTAACAAAGAATAATAAAAAATACAAATTATTAATATCAGTAACATAAGACCAACATATATTTGGACAAAGTGTAAAGCCAATAGAGCTTCTAAAAGCACATCATATTGATGCATCTGTGATCACTGCGATCTTTTTGTTCATAAAATGTTCAAGTTCTTATAGAATTAATCCATTAAATAATTGATCCTAATAGAAAATTTATAAGAAAATAAATAAAATACTAGACCTTTCCCTCACTTTTAATACAAAGCTTCTTAACATAAAATGGAGAAAAGTGTATTCTTCTTCATCTTCCTCCTCCCTCTCCTCTTTCTCCTTCTCTTCTTCCTCCTCCTTTTTCGCCATCTACTTTTCTTCTCTGCTGTCTAAAGTATAAGTTACGAATCTTCATCCAGTTGTAAATCAATGATAAAAGGAGAAAGCTAGGAATGATCATTTATACTGCTCCTGGAGGCCAGTCCATTGCCTTTACTTTTCAAAGTAGAAAGAGCAAGAAATATTTTTAGGAAACAAATCACTTGCTCCCTTCTCTAATTCCCCAAACTGTGACCCTACTCAGGGCCCAGCTCAGTAATGAGCTGTCTTTAAAATCCCACTTATGAATTTAGTGGATGTAGAAGAGTCTTTGCTAAGCAAAAATGATCGGCATAGTTTCCCTTTCCTTTGATGTTTAACACAAATGAAAACACGATATCTCCATATGCTATAAATGTTAGGTTAGTAACATTCTTGCTGCCCAACCAGACTTCAAGGCCTTCCTGTTCACTTCATGCTCTTTTAATCTGGGAGACTCTAGGGGTACACAGAATGCTTTCTCCAACATTTCACTGCCTGAATTCCAACTCTTCTGTTTCTGTCAAGGGGCCATAATTCTGAAGTCCACCCACTGAAGGCTATAAAAGACTATGACCGTTACATGTCTGTCTTTGGCCATGGGAGCAGAGTTACATTAAGTACACTGCGTTGAGAGCAAGTATCCCTCATCTCAGTGTCTCAGCCCTGCTACTGCCATCAGGCGACTATGTGCATGTAGTTAGGTAATTTCCTCCTTTTGAGATCTTTGCTGTCTCTTCTTAGACTGTGAGGATTAGACCAGAGGTTATAGAATGTGGATCTCGGTCACTGTAGAATCCCTTGAAGCTCTAAAATGCCAAGTATTTTAATGTATCTATGCTCCCCACATAAAAACAACAAATTCCTATAGCTAGGAAGTCAGTTTTAAAAATATTGCTGTTAAAAAACTGCACAAAAAAAGACCACACAAAAATCTGCACATGAACATTTAAATAAACTCTAAAATTTAGAGGAAACCAAGATACCCTTCAGGAGTTAAATAAGTGAACTCTGGGACATCCACACACAGGAATATTATTCAGTAATGAAAAGAAATGAGCTATTAACTCATGAAAAGACATAGAGGAACCTTAAATGCATATTGTTAAGTGGAAGAAACCAGTTTGAAAAGGCTTTATACTGTATTATTTCAACTAGATAACATTTTGGAGAAGGCAAAACTGGAGACCTTAACAAGATCAGGGATTGCAGTGGTTAAAGCAGGAAGGAGGGAGGCTGGAATGAAAGGATGAAGCACAGAGGACTTTTAGGGCAGTGAAACTATTATGGACGATACTGTAATAGTAGATACTTGTCATTATACATTTGTAAAGCTCATAAAATATATAACACAAGCAGTAAACTGTAATGTAGGCTATGCATACATGCTAAGTCACTTCAGTTGTGTCCGACTTCGTGCGACCCTATGGACAGCACCCCGTCAGGCTCCTCTGTCCACAGGATTCTCCAGGCAAGAATACTGAAGTGGGTTGCCATTTCCTTCTCCAAATGTAGGCTATAGATTTTAGCTAAAAATAATGTATCAATATTGGTTCATCAGTTGTAACAACTGTACCACACCTGAGGTAGGATGTTAAAAACAGGTGAAACTGTGGGGATGGGGAAGGAGTACATGGGATCTCTGTACTTTCTGTTAAATTTTTATGTAAATCTAAATCTACTCTAGGAGTTAAAAATAAACAACAAAAAATAACTTAGCTTAGTTTTCCCCCAATAAGAAGAGAGCTCTATAGTAATTCCAGAGTGAAATCAGTCTCTTAACTTACATCTCCATCTTAAGCATCTCTGACCAGTGGAAGACACAGAAATTCAGGATCCCATGTATACAAGAGAATCGGATCCTGATGGTCCTGGACCAAATTTTGCCTCTCAAGCAATGAGATCTTTTTGCAACCAGAAAGAGCTTAAAGCCCCTTTCTATTAAGGATTGAATGAGTTCCCCAAAATTTATAGGTTTATAATCCTAACCCCAGTACCTTAGAATGTGACTGCATTTGAAGCTAAGGCCTTCAAAGACATAGCTAATGTTAAAAGAGGTCATAAGGGTGGGGCCCTGATCCAATATACTGATGTCCTTGTAAGACCAGGAAGAGACCCCAAGGTATGCTCAAGCAAGAAAAAAGGTCACTGAGGACACAGCAAGAAGTCAGCCATCTGGAAGCCTAGGGGAGAGGCCTCAGAAGAAATCAAACTTGCTTACACTTTGATTTTGCATGTTTAGTCTTTAGGACTTTGAGACAATGTCTGTTATTTAAACCACCCAAACTGTAGTATTGTGTGACAGCCTTAACCAACTAATGCTCCTCTACTCTGGTATTTTGATTCTAATAACTACCATTATCACCACAATTAAAAATCCAATTTTCTCATTGTTTTAAATTTAACATTTCTTATTAACCTGTAAATAAGATTTCTTTTATTTTTAGATTTTTTTTTCAAAAATAAGTTTTCATGGTTTTCAAATACATAATGACACCAAACTGATGCCTTGACATGAAACTGACAAACTGATATCAAACAAATGATGCAAGATTTGTTCCAGGGAATAAATGTCTGACTTGTGTGACAGTTTAATGTAAGTTCTGGGCAGAGAAAAACTATCTTATGTGATTTTATGTTCTTTAAATTGCTAAATATGCCACCAAAAAATACAAGATTCTTGATAAATAGGAACTGACTGAAGTGTTTGCAGCTTAAGGCATTTTGCTAAAATCTATTAAATTCATTTTTTTAGACATCTTCATTATTATTTTGAAATCCTCTTAAAGAATAAGTAATACTCAGAAAAACAAATGTCAAATTTTAACTTAGAAAAGTTAATCCTTTGCCTTACCTTGTCTGAATATGAAAATTGTTTGTAGTCCCTGTATGTTCATAGTCATGAATGGCAGCGGCAAAGACCATTGCTAAAATTTCCAGTTCAGTCAGCCAGTGCTATTAAATTAAGGAAAGATTCCATCACATCAAAAAGTAGAATCAGTGTCGTCTTTCTACAGAAAGCTTCATTGCACAGAGTATAAATCATTCTATAAAATTCTTTCTATGAAGTTTAAATAATTTTCCCTGTTTCATCTCCATTAACTGTACATAGTGGATGCTTCACAAGGTTGATGATTGTTTAATGACTTGTAAGTTAAAAAGCAAGACATTGTAATTTTCCTTGTTAATTGGAAAAAATGGTAATATTTCATCATTTAAAAGGTAAGCTCTAAATGGATTTTGAATTTACAGCCTTACCAATTTGGGTTCTAATGAAATCATTTAGAGTTTAGTAATTTTTAACATATAACTTATATAATATTAAAATGTCTTTTAGCTCAACTTTTGTAGAAGAATTTACTATGAGAAAAGAGTTGAAAATGTTTACTTTGGTCATTAGAGAAACTGAACTTAAGTTTTATATTTAGAAATTTAGAAGAGTTTCCAAGAGTTTATTGCTTGCTCTTCTTAATACATCTATTTTATGACTATACAGTGAAACTTAATAGCAATGAAAGAGTAAATGTTTTCACATAAAATCCAAAGCACTGCTTCAAATACATTGATATTTTGTTGTTATCAATTAGATGGTTTAACAAATTTTCTCTACTCTTATAAGTTTATTTATGTAATTCAATAGTTTGTTCACCACTCACATTTTGTGTAACACTTTAACTGCATGGTTCAATATGACAATCACATGTGACTATTTAAATTAAAAATAAGTAAAATTATGTTCTCTTTTTCAGTCACAGTAGCCACATGTCAATTGTTCAATCGTAGCAAGTGGCTATCTTATAGAACAGTACAGACAGAAAATGTCTCCATCACCACGGAAGTTCTATTGGAGAGTGCTGTAAGTGGGTAGTACCTGATGGCAGGAATGGAAGATCCAAAATGACACGGAACTTGCTCTTAATGGTCTTATTCCATATACATGGAAAAGGCTTTACACAAAGTAGCAGAAAAATACAATGTAAAGTACATGCATACTTGATGAAAACTCACAGAATAAAGGTGTAGATAGGACATCTATTTGGTGGCAGTGGATCTTGGATGAAGGATGGACAAATATTGGTAGTTAAATGCAAGGTTGAGAACAGAGAGATTCTAAATAGAAAGAGTAAATATGGAATGGTACTGTAGAGGCCTATCTGGAAATTGCACTGCTAATAATACAATTGTGTTGGAGAGTCAAGTGAAGCGAGACTGAAAAGAGAAGGTGGAATATGGGAAAGAATCAATAGATTACCTTGATTAGAACTGATGAATTAGGATTTTGAATAAAAGTCAAGGAGAAGCCACTGTAAGTCTATGAATCAAACAGTGGAGGTGACACTGTTGAGTTTCATGGTTGCCAAAAGGCACAGTCTTATTCATCTTTGCTTCTTTCATATAACACATCATGGTATTTGGCACACAGTAGAAACTTAACATTTGTCTGTTGAATTGAATTTCACCAGTTTTAATTTTAGGAGGAAGTAATAGGGAATGGTGGAAAGAGACTGTGCAATCAGAGAATTCTGGTTTTAAACCAGGCAAATAAGTTATTTAATCTCTCAGGTACAGTTTCCATGAAAAGAGAATTAGTGATCATTCCCCTGTGGACTTTAAAAGAAATTTAAAGTTGATATATATGTGTGGCACCTATCACAAGTCTTACCATATAGTAAATACAGAATAAATGACATTTTACCAAACTTATTACCTTAAATGGGCTTCCCTTGTGGCTCAGCTGATAAAGAATCTACTTGCAATGCGGAGACCTGCGTTCAATCCCTGGGTTGGGAAGATCCTCTGGAGAAGGCAAAGGCTACCCACTCCAGTATTCTGACTAGAGAATTCCGTGGACTGTATAGACCATGGGGTCTCAAAGAGTCGGACACAACTGACTGACTTTCATTTCCTTAAATACACTGTTTAAGGTATTGAATCTGGAAAATAATAGTGAGCTAACATATCTTTACTGATTGCAATTCAAAAATAAATGCCTCACAGTTGGATGACTGAAGCAGAAATGATATTCAGAACCAAGGAGAGTTGATATAACTAGCCGCACTGTGTTTATAGGTGCATTTAATTGTGAGTCATTAAAAGGAAATGACATATTAAAGGCTTATATTACAGGCTGAACTGGGACTGAGCCTCCAATGTCCCCATTGAGACTATGGAATTAAACACCATGAAATGAATAGCAATTTAAGTTGGACCAAATTTTGTAACCCCCAGAAATCCATTGTTTCATTAAAGAAAATTGTTGTTAGAGAAAAAAATCACCCATTTTCTTAAATATTTCCTATTGGTTATATTTAAGATTTACAGACTTACCTGTGATTTTTAAAAGCAACATTTTATATCTACTATGATAACAGAGACTATGAAGTTGCCATTGTAAAAAACTTAAATTAGGAAATCAGAGATAAATTTTAGTTATAGATTATATCAAAGTATTTAAAATTGTTATCTTCCTAGCTGTCAAAATTGATTATACATATGCTTCCTGTTTTTGGTCTTACTAATCTCTGCCTCCCATAAACAGTACTTCTTTCATGAATTCATCTTGTTTTTTGTCACACTACCATCTTAACAATTAAATTTAACATAAAAAACTAGTTTGGGAAGAGAGAAACATTGAACATTCACATTTAATTGAAAAATACATCTATTTCATATTAGTGAAAGTAGAGCTGGGGGCTAATTTTTATCTTCTTAGTTGAAAATTTATTTTATACTGGTGTCAAATGAGAATTCTAACTCAGAAAATGGTTGCTTAAATTCGAGGATTTTGTAAATGACTCATGAGGACAAGTCACAGAGAATACGCCTAAATCATATCACTCTTCCCAACCAGAACAGAGGTCAGTACATAACCCAAGTTCTTCTTATTCCTAATGGACAGAAAATAAGAGTTAAAATGAAGAGTCATGAGGAGTGTAGATATTGTGCTTCATCTAAACTGCATTTTGCCTAGAGAAGCGCTCAGGTAGACTTACTTGTAAAGTCCTCAAATTACACCAGAGAAAGGTATTAACTGTCATTAACACCATGTACAGTGTTGATGGAAAGAAAGGAGAAGGAACTAACATTAATTGGACATTTTAGGCAGATGGTTTCATTTCATTTTTATAATCACCCTATTTACCATTTACAAGGTAAATGTTTTAAACCTCATTTGGCAGATAACACAGCCAAATCCTAAAGAAGTGAATCAATCTGCAGAAGGTTACATAGCTTTCAAATGGCAGGGCAAGAATTCAAACTGTATCTGTCTGATTCCAAAATTTCTGTTCTTTCAACAGATCACAGTGTTCCTTCTTTCTGTGGATGACAATAGCCTTCATTATTTAAGGGAGTAATATGTTAAATATATTCTTCTAAGGTTTCAAACACAGAATTTCTAGATAATTTAACTGGATACACTGATGGATAGGGAAGCTAACAAAGCTTTAAGACTTATGATGTAATTTTCATATCTGAATTATTTTGTGTGTGTGCGTGTATACAAGAGAGAATGTATATGTATGTGTGTGTGTATAAGGCTGGGAGAATTTTAGGTTAGAAAGTCACACTAACCTGTTGGTTCCTGGTGTATCTAAAAAAGCATAATTAATAACCCCTTACAGTATAGGTAGTTTTGAACCTTTTTTCTCTATCCCTTTGAATAGACTGAGTTAGTTTGCTATAACTAACCCAATGTGGAAAGTGAGTATAATAGTATTAATACATAATACATATAAGTTAATATATAGTGTAATAAATTGATAATATTTCTTACTAATTGCTGTTACGTTTCAGTAACTAGGTTAGGTTTACACATATGATATCATTATGCCTCACTGTCATACTACCAGGTGGTCGGGATTATTAAACCACATTTTAGTGACAAGGGAACAGAGTAGACAGCAGGGAAGTTAGGTAGTGGGGAAGTTAGGTTTGAAATCAATATCTGCTTGCCTTGAAAGCCCAGACTGTGTTCACTCTTCCAAACACTATTGTATTGGAAGTCATTTACAAGAAGAGAATTTCCATGTAGTTTGTAGAATAGAGACATAGTGGCAAATTTTTGTAGACTGGAGAAAAATTGAGTAGTTTCACAGTATGAGGGGCTATTTCTGGGTGTAGTAAGTGGACCACAAGTTCCAAAGGAATAGTTTTCAAGTTACTTCTCTTCGACTCAGTATCAGAGAGAATGCAATGCCAGGAGCCCTCAAAAATAAGTGTTCTCTTGCCAAGGCCCTCAGATGGTTTCATATTCAAAGAGTCATTTGGAAGCGGGTTGGCAGTACATGGTGAAGCATTTGATCTTTAGCAAATAGCTCAAGCTACCACACGCCCCTGTCACCTTGCACAGAGCAACAAGTTAATTAAGTGAGAAAAGGAGACAGAGGGAGACAGAGGGTCAGCTGTCTTTTCAGCTCTGCACTGCCTGCTCCAGGCCTGAGAGCATCCCAATATGACACTAACAAACTGAAGGACAGTGGCTTCATCGCAATCCTTTTCAGGCAATGGTCCTGTGAACATTTCGCAGCTAACAGGCTGACAGTGGCCTGACAGTATTAGGCTGCTACTGGAGCGCTCCATAAACGTCATGCCGATAAGACCATTCTGAAACAGCAGGGCATTGGCTAAAACACTAACGTAAGTGACCCTGTCTTCACCATATCAAATCTTTGGGTCCTCAGCTAAATGCATATTTCTATAAGGCTTTTTTTGTTTGTTTGTTTCAAAGAACCAATACATTCATATGTGTGAAAATTAATACTCAACTTCTACCACTTTTTTTTTAATCTAAAATACTTCTAAAAATACCTGGTAAAAAACCATTGAGCTGGTAGTATAACCTAGTTTTGACAAAATAGTCAATACACTGAAAATTCATTTTGCTTTTCCTCTCATCATCAATCATAAAATTTTGCAATCGTTTAAATGTATTTTCCTGATCCTAGACAACACTGACAGTCTCCAACTCAACTATTTTTGTAATGGCCAAGCTAAGGGGTAAGAATGGAGTCCATCGACACTTTTCTTGTTAAAGGATGAATTTAGAAATAAGTTTCTAAACCAAACGTGCTATAGTATAGTAAAGTTATATTTATCGGTTAGTATCTCAAAAAGTGACTATGTCATCTTTACTAACAATTTAAACTTTCTAGGAGTCATGCCAGGCTGGGCCAGATTTCCCATCTCCCAGAGAAGTTGGAATAGCTTGTTAGATTCTGGAACAAGCCTTCCTTGCAAGGCTGAGGGTAAACTCACATTGTGGGTTTGAATTTCTCTATTTGCCCGCTAATATAGCATCCCTCATCTGTTTAATGTCACGTTCAGCACAGAGATTCCAAAGCTGAACAAGGAGACTTTTATTTGGTTGCCTTTACATTGTAGTACTTAAGCAAAAAAATGTATTTTAGAACAACATCCTGGTTACCTACCACCCTGAATGGCATATATCTTCTCCTCATACTTCATAATTAAAGCCGATATTTTTATACCAAAGCAGGCAGAGCTTTTCCATTCTATTTTGTTCTGAGGAAACGTAATTAGTTCAGTTTCCATTTCAAACTAACACTTAAATATTTCATTTTTCAGTTAACCTTTCAATGCCACAGGATTCAGAAAAGAAGAAATGCTGAACATGTAAAATGAAAACCACCTCACTATCAGATTCAAGACCAAGGCCTTAGAAAGGAAAAAGCAAGCAGATCTAGCCAGGAAGATGTTACAGCATTTTTTCCCAGGGTAACAGCATGTGCAGGTGTCAGGAGGCACTGTTTTTCACACTAATTGCCATGCATATAAAACCCAGGGAAAACAGAGTTCAAGGAACAGCTGTGACAATGAAGTCTGATTAAACCAATGGGAGCTTTAAAAGAATTTGTGTGTATGTGTGTATGCATATGTACATATGCTGGGAAGGGAAACAGATATAAAGAAAGTCATATATACTACTTTTTTAAATTGTACAATACTTTAAAGCTATATCTTTGAATGTTTGTTTCTACCTGCTTCTTCCTTTTAAGTGTCAAATGAATGATGAGTAAACTTCAACCAAGGACCAAGTCCAACCACAACTACATTTGATTTGGCTCATTGCGCACACTTATGCCTTAGCTGAGTGATATATATATTTACAACTTAAAAAGAGAATACAAAGGTACAATTACATATAATTCAGCCTTCTAGAAGGTTACAAGAGAATCTTGCTACTGCATCAGCAAAGGTTTTTGATTTTTGCCTCTCCCAAAGTAGGCCTTAACTCCAAAGCAGTTATATTACTTGCTGATCCTGTCAATATAATGAAATTTTCTATTGAATTGGCAGTGATATTCCAAAAAATTTCTTCATTAAAAGCCCAGCTGAGCTTCCAGCTACTAGCCATTGACAACTGCCAGCCATATGACTGAACCACTGTAGATGCCTGCCCAGTGATGTCTTCAGATATCTGTGTCCACAGTTGCTAGCTGGTCACAATCACATGAGAGACCCCAAGTGAGAACCTTCTGTTTGGGACTCTTCTAACCAACAACCCTTGAGAAATATGATAAATTATTGTTATAAGTCATTGAGGTTTAGAGTAGTTTGTTTTGAAGAAACAGATCATTGAAACACTGGGCAGGAGTGGAATCTGAGCCCAAAGCATTGATGTATCTGCAATATTTAGGAGGCAAAAAAAAGATGGAGAAGTAAAATAGATCATTTTTTAGTCATTGTGTGAGGCACCTTTCGACAAATCATAGCAAAGGGGTCTCATGTAGTAAATAACACACTGGATTCTTGGGGGAAAATGCATATAACACACGGGTATACAGTAAACTTGGAGAATCATGTACCTGTTATAAGTTTTCAAGATCTTCAGGTCTCCATATTGTATCTGTAAGGGTTTTGCATGGCACTAGGTAAGGAATACAGTCTCTGGGGCAGAAATATGGACGAGTACTAGTCATATAGCTCTGAATGCCAATGACCCATACCAATAAAAAGGACATGATGTCTGATATCTAAACAGGTAGGCAATGTATGTTATAGGGTTTGCTAGGCCATTCTACTTATTTTACTTATATGTGTTTTATGGTATTGCTTCACATAGGTCAACACATGAGAATTCAAAAATGCACTTAGATGTTGGGGATCTCAACAATGACTCATACCCTGGGATGAACCCCTCCCAGTTTGGAACCTTCAGAAGGAAGGACTGCCCTTCCCTTTTTATCTCTTGGAAGTCATCCTATGCTCTGAGACATTACAGGAATTCCAGGCCGTCTCAGACTTCCCATCATATACTCGTTGCCCCAGGATTTGCACTGCTGAACCACTTATCCAGTCATCAACTGATCCATTCAGATGCAAAGAGGAAGAAGAAGAATTTGGGAAAATCCACATGAATAATTTACAAAAATATCTATTAGGATTTGATTGTAATTGGTGATACAAGCATGTAGAAAAGAAAAAGCTAGTGAGGTCAGCCTGGTTAATGAAATGAGGGAAGAGCACTACAACTAACTTTTATTCCACAGGCTTTTTTTCTAGGTCACCTTCTGGGAGTTGATTCCTATGGGGAAAGTGAGTGAGCGAGTGTTAGTCGCTCAGTCATGTTTGACCCTTTGCAACACCATAGACAGTAGGTAGCCTGCCAGGATCCTCTGTCCATGGAATTCTCCAGGCAAGAATACTGGAGTGGGTTGTGATTCCCTTCTCCAGGGGAACTTCCCGACCCACAGATTGAATCCTGGTCTCCTGTGCTGCAGGTGGATTCTTTACCATCTATCTGAGCCACAGGAATTTACAAATGAAAAATGTCATATGGTCCAAATTTTGAAGAATTTGCAGTATATTTTCACTTGCTTCTGGAGATCTTTTTTCACTGAATTAAAATATTTTTTGAAAAATGTATATTATAGATAATTTGTTAACCCTCAAAAATCCAGAAGATAGTTACTTATAATACTTTTATGAGTAATAAAGAAACAATGAGAAGGGAATGGGATTAACTAACAAACTTCAATCACAAAGACTTTCTTACCATGATACCTGTATGAAGCATTATGTAATGCACAGTTTGAGTGACATCAGCTGCATGAATCAAATTGTGGTATGGATTTTTGTACTTGCTGTAACCAACTTCTAGAGCTTCTGCAAAGGCAATTAGGCAAGAAACAGGAATCTGCAGAAAGTAATAATTATGATTATATTTTGACCAAAAGAGTGGCACTAAATTAACATGAGCATAAAGATGCTTGGGATGGGACACATCAGTGAGTCAGATGTGGGCAGTAGTTTCTTAAAGTTAAATGTGGATTGCTCCAAGAAAACAGTTCATTAATCTGTCAGTTTTCAATGCTGATGAGAATTATAACCCCCAAATGTTTAATTAAGATAGACGAAATAACAGTCTTAACCATACAGCAATCTTTAAATTTTTATATCATCTAGAGTCAAATAAGAAGGTTAGTTTTTAAAGGCATAAACTCTTCCAATTACAACTGGTAAAATCTAGTTTTTCTACCAGTAATTCAAGGAGGTTAAAATAAATGACCTCCCAGTAACTTCTAACTCTAAAAAATATCATGACTCCATAGATACACACTGAGAAATCTGAATCAAATTTGTGGCTGAGATAGGTCTAAGTGAAGTTAATTAGAAGCCCTTTCATTTTAAGAAAAGCTGCCAGAAACGGTTCATTTTGCATTTTAGGAAACTCATATTTCTTTAAGACACAGATTCCAATGTGTACACGAGTGTTCCATGAGTAATTCAAGGTGACATTCATATCTTGTTGCAATGATGCTATCATGGCTTTATGATACCACAGTGGAAATAAGAAATGTCAGTGATTTGTGGAGAATAGCCATATCATGTGGTGAACTCATCCCCACAGTTCTGTGATCTGCCAACCCAAAAACATTTTTAGATGAATTGATTAATGAGTCAATGTTTTGCATTTACACTCTCATATAGATAACTCATTCTAAGAGCATTTTACTTTTGTTTCATGTTTCTGACCTTGAAACGGTTGATAAGATCATATCTGGTGAATAGTTCATAAATCATAAACTTTAGACTATGTTCTCCACTTGCTTCATTCAAGGCAAATACATCAAAAGACCATTTATCAACATCCTGTAGGAAAAAAAGTAAACATTTTATATGACAACATCATGTGGTTTTGTTTCTTTCTATGAAAAATTCTTAGAAAGATCAGGAATCATACATCCAGCAGGTCAGATTTCAATTCAGCACATCAGACTTTACTTTCACCAGCATCTGATATGACAGGGACACAGTGTCTATGGATCCACAACAGTGAAGTCTGTATACTTAAGTTCTCCCCCTTAATCCCAAGGTTATCCAATTTGATATAATAAACTATAACTCCCTTATTCTTAGTCTCTCTCCAGATGAAAGCCATAAATTATTTTCCCAAAGTGGGCCTAATTTTAAGGTAGAATTCCAGGTTATGTGGGTGATGTAATTGAGGGATAGAGGGAAGATGACCCCGATTTACCTTCCCCACCCACACACCTACTATACTGCTTGAACGTCTGCCTTTTCAATTTAGTTCATTCTGTCGCTCAGTCGTGTCCGACTCTTTGCGACCCCATGAATCGCAGCAGCCAGACCTCCCTGTCCATCACCAACTCCCAGAGTTTACTCAAACTCATGTACATCGAGTCGGTGATGCCATCCAGCCATCTCATCCTCTCTTGTCCCCTTCTCCTCCTGCCCCCAATCCCTCCCAGCATCAGGGTCTTTTCCAATGAGTCAGCTCCTCGCATCAGGTGATCAAAGTATTGGAGTTTCAGCTTCAGCATCAGTCCTTCCAATGAACACCCAGGACTGATCTCCTTTAGGATGGACTGGTGGGTCCACCTTTTAAGAGCTACTAATTTGCTTTAGCCCTTTGATATTTTGAGTCTTCCTTTTTTTCAAGATGCAGATACTTCCTTGGTGGCTCAGGGGTAAAGAATTTGCCTGGCAATGCAGGAGACACAGGTTCAATCCCTGGTCTGAGAAGATCCCACACGCTGCAGACCAGCTAAGTCTGTACACCACAACTGCGGAGCGTGTGGTCTAGAGGCGGGAAGCGGCAACTCCGGGGCCCACGCGCCACAGCTACTGAAGCCCGCGTGCCCTAGGGTCTGTGCTCTGCATCCAGAGAAGCCACTGCAATGGGAAGCCTGCGCACCGCAGCTGGAGAAGAGGCCCCGTCCTCCACAACTAGAGAAACACCTGCTCAGCAATGAGGAACCAGCACAGCCAAAAATAAGTAAATAATTGTTTTTTTTTTTTTAAATACGCAGGTGCTTTAGAGAGAGAGAAAGAGAGAGTACTGTTTCTAGGTAGAGTAATAGTACCTGATTCCTCACTCTAACCTTGGCTGATTCATCTTTACTTTTTCACCAGGGCCAGATGGTGAGATAAAGGAAGTGGGCCTCTTGACTGGGGAGGAGGATAGTGTTTTTGGCATTTCAGGCAATTCCCCAGGGAAGTGATCAGGCCTGTAGTGAAACAGATACCCTATGAAAGTACCCCCTAATTGTGGGAAAGAGGGCAATGAGCAGGTATACCAAACCAGTCCAGCCACCTAAGGATATTGATTCAGGTAATTCCAGGTCAAAAACTTGCAGAGAAGCCCACAGATGGACTTGCAGTAAGTGTTATCAGTACATTAAATATGTATTAAGATAAAGTTTGAGTTTGCAATCATAAATAAATCTCTGAAATTTAGAAATCTACAGAAACACAGCAGAATCAGTTCTAATAATTATCAGAAATTATTAGCAAAGAAGGTCTAGTGTTTGCACACACAGAATAGGTTTAGCATTGGACAGTAAGTGGATAACCTTAAAGCTGTATATTAATTTCAAATTTAAGCAGGCCCTGTATTAGAACTTTTCATTTAGCATATTTCACAGAGACAACAATACATAATGTAATAAACTGAAAATAAACTGAAAATATGATAAACAGTATTCAAGCCATCTTTTAAAACTCTTTTGACAAACAGTAACAATAACTCCAAATGCAGTTTTAATCATTTGGGAACACCAAGGAAATATTTTTTGGCTTGCTTGTGTACCTTTGTTAAATTCTTTGCATTTGGCCTTAATTTGATCCCCAAATACTTGCTTGATCTGTTTGTAAATTTAAAAATCTCTCAGAGTTCTGTTAGAAGTCATTTTGCCATTAATAAAGCTCAAAGGAGACAAACAAATCTCTTACTAAATTCCAAAGCTAACACAGAGGAATCAGTTCAGACTGTTGCAAGGTTGCTGTTTACAGTTCCTGCTAGGGGTTTCCAACTGAGGAAAAGGTTAACTCTCCATTTGGGGGCATTTTTTTTTTTATCAGCAATGATAATTTATATCTGTAAACTTCTGAAGATGCTTGGCTTTTACATTGTCAGGCTGAGAACAAACAAGGCTGGAGGTATCTCAGAAAATCAGAATTATTAAAACATGCTTAGTGATAATTCTCCTCAACCTGTTAGTTCGTGTTTCCTCTATACTACGTTTTTGAAATCTGCTTGCAGTCTCTCATACCAAAATATTCTGGAAGTTGGTTTCTATAAAAATAAAATTGATTTTCTTGTCTACAGTTGAGGAAATAATGAGGAAATAAAAATCTTTTAAGAGCTAAGGAATAATTCATATCCAATAATATGACATTTCAGTTATATACTAGGCTCTATTATAGTTTTAGAAACAGGAATATAAAAAAGCTTCTGAGAAAAACATTGCTTTTTTAAATGAATAAGATTAAAATCTAATATGCAGCAGAGAAAAAAACAAATGCAGAGAAAAAACAAAGGGGATGTTTAAAAGGGAATTAAGGAACAAAAGAAATCAATATAAATGTAAACTAGGAACGGGGTTTAATATATCAAAAATAAAGTAACTTGTTGCTAGTATTCTTTAAATTTTTGGTTAATACAGGAAACCACTATAAAGCTATTAGAGGAGACAAAGTTGAATTTCCTACCCAAATTAAGCAACAGAATGAAATAGGGAACGTAGAATGACAAGCCTACAAAATGCCTCTTTAGTAATATAGTCTAGGAACAGTGTTCACATACACACACACACAAACAAAGTAGGAACAAGTGAGTCAAAAACTTTTACCACATCAGATTTTCAACTCTAGTTATTTCTAACGCATGTAATACTGCAACTGGGCCTCAGACTAGGGCAACCACAGGGAAAGTCAGAGACAAAAGAGATAAATTTCTTTTTTGTTTACTTTCTTAATTTTATCTTCCTTTTTATATTTTCTCAGACCTAAAATTCTAAACAATTTTCTTCGATCTAAGTTTTGTCCTTTAATTACATTTGACTGAAATGTCTTTTCACTGATAATGCATTCGTTTCATAATATATAGTAACAAAATATGTGTATTCTGACAAATGCTGATGCCCTCTCAAAGTTGAATACAAGCCCCACCTAAATAAAGCAAAAAGCATAAAGCATAAAAAAGACAACATCACACACATATGTGTATTTATACATGGGTATTACCAGTTGTTACTGATAAACATCTATATGTATTGAGTTTGTTAGTATAAACATTAACAAACTGATCCTCATTTAAATCAAGTTATGACTTGAAACACATGACATTTGTAAATGGTTAAAATAATTTTTTATATTCTGATATGTAAACTACATCAAAGACCTATTCTTATTTTCCTCCCATCATTTCAAAGAGACTAGAAAAAGTGACTATTTTATAAACTAAGATAACTAAAACTTTTTACCTTTAATGTTACTATGACAGCTTCTGGATATGCCAAGCCGACCATGTGATAGGACTTTCTGTACATTCTGAAAAAGAAAAATAAGTGTGTGTATAAAAAGCATTTACTCAAAGTTTTAACTGTTTATTAAAAACAAAGAAATAATTACCTTTGACTTGTTGACCTGGTATCATTAGATACAGATTCTCTTTCTGGCAACAGTGATAATTACTGCCATCATTTATTACATGTTTACAATGAAAATAGTATTTTGTTTACTCACAATCACATATAAAGTCAATATGGTTTTAACGTCTATGTAAAGAGATCTTTTCCTAAACTTCAGCTTATTAAAAAAAAAAGACTGTCATTTGCATGTGCAGCAACAATACTTTTTAGCAGACCATCACATTCAAGACAGCAGAGCAGCCTTGTTTTCTGTCCTGTGTTACGAAATTTTCAGTCTGGAAGCTGAATGTCACTGAAATAGTCCTTTATAGGTTTTCTTTCTTTTTTCACAAAATGAAAATTATAGAAGAGAATATGTAACATCACCAGAATTTACACACCTTACTTTTTTTGTTTTAGTTAAGAATATTGGGAGGAAACCATATTGAAAAAAATTGCTTAAGTTTGTTCAAACTGTCTTTTAATATTATTTAATAAAGATTATCAAGAAAGGATATTTTTATTTTTATAATAGCAACAATAAAAATATTTTTATTAATCAGTAATTTGTTGGTTCCATTTTCCAAGGGAAAATCAAGATGACTTAAATAAATATAAGAAAGTCTTCCACTGATTTGTGCAAAAATAGAATCAACGTGATACCCTAATGTGTAGAAATAGCAATAGGTTTCTAACCAGGATTGAAAGAAACATGGTTCCTCCACAAAGTCCTGTGAAAACCATGGAATAATCATGTCCCTTAATTTTTACATTGTTAGCTCACAAGCAAGTTTCATTCCTAGATTACACTGTAGTAAACTTCTCCTCACAAGATGCCTGAACAAAGCCATAATTTAATGACTATATCATTATATTGGGGGTCAATATAAGAAATATAAGAAAATATTCTGCATCTTTTATAGAATCACTAAGGGAAATACTAACCCTTTTGACTCAATATATCTTATATTAAAAATCCATAAGACATTAGTCAGTTCCTATGTAAATGCTATCTTTTTTTAAGATAATAAAAGCCAAATAATTTCTCATATTTTCCTTTTTAATCTTCACTTCTCAGATGCTCAGAATTAAAGTATTGTATTTACTTACATAGAGATTAGGCTTTCTTGATAAACTATCTTCCCATTTTATTACAGAGACCTTGTTACTTTATTTCCATGTTCCCATTTTAAAATTCACATTCAAAAAACTAAGACCATGGCATCTGGTTTCACCACGTCATGGCAAATAGGTGGGGAAACAATGGAAACGGTGACAGACTTTATTTTCTTGGGCTCCAAAATCACTGCAAATGGCAACTGCAGCCATGAAATTAAAAAACACTTGCTCCTTGAAAGAAAAGCTATAACAAACCTAGAAAGCATATTAAAAAGGAGAGACATTACTTTGCCAACAAAGGTCCCTACAGACAAAGATATGGTTTATCCAGTAGTTATGTACAGATCTGAGAGTTGGATCATAAAGAAGGCACCAAAGAACTGACTCTTTTGAACTGTGGTGTTGGAGAAGACTCGAGAGTCCCTTGGACAGCAAGGAGATCAAACCAGTCAATCCTAAAGGAAATCAGTCCTGAATATTCATTGGAAGGACTGAGGCTGAAACTGAAGTTCCAATACTTTGGCCACAAGATGCAAAGAGCCAACTCCTTGGAAAAGACCCTGAGGCTGGGAAAGATTGAAGGCAGGAGGAGAAGGGGATGACAGAGGACGAGATGGTTGGTTGGCATCACTGACTCAATGGACATGAGTTTGAGCAAGCTCTGGGAGAGGGTGAAGAATAGGGAAGCCTGCTGTGCTATAGTCCATGAGGGCACAAAGAATCGGACACTGCTGAGCTACTGAACACAATTTAATTTTTGTCTTGAAAGTGAAAGTGAAGTCACTCAGTCATGTCTGACTCTTTGCGACCCCATGGACTGTAGCCTACCAGGCTCCTCTGTCCATGGGATTTTCCAGGCAAGAATACTGGAGTGGGTTGCCATTTCCTTCTCCAGAGGATCTTCCCTACCCAGGGATTGAACCCAAGTCTCCCGCATTGTAGGCAGACGCTTTACTGTCTGAGCCACCAGGAAGTATTAAATGACCTTAAATAATTTTTAGATGTGGCAAACAGTTATAATAAAAAATTATCCTTATCCTCTATCTCAGTTGGAAGATTTCAGAGCAGCCTATCAGAAAAATACTAACATTACTTGCTCCACTAAGATAGGTATATATATTTTAATCTTGCAGAACAAGGAAACAATTTAATCACAATATAAAAGGTCCAGGCATTTTTTTTTAATAAAAAATAAAAAAATAAAAATAAAAGGTCCAGGCAAGGAGGAACTTAAGAGTTTTTTGATGAAAATGAAAGAGAGTGGAAAAGCTGGCTTAAAACTCAGTATTCGAAAAACTAAGATCATGGCATCCAGCCCCACCTCTTCATGGCAAATAGATGGGGAAACAATGGAAATAGTGAGACTATTTTCTTGGGCTCCAAAATCAGTGCAGATGGTAACTGCAACCATGAAATTAAAAGACACTTGCTCCTTGGAAGAAAGCTCTGACCAACCTAGACAGCATATTAAAAAGCAAAGACGTTACTTTGCCAACAAATATCCGTCTAGTCAAAGCTATGCTTTTTCCATTAGCCATGTATGTATGTGACAGTTGGACCATAAAGAAAGCTGAGTGCCAAAGAATTGATGCTTTTTTTTTACTGTGGTCCTGAAGAAGACTCTGAAGAGTCCTTTGGACTACAAAGAGATCAAACCAGTCCCTCCTAAAAGAAATCAGTTCTAAATATTCATTGGAAAGACTGATGCTGAAGCTGAAACTCCAATATTCAGTCACCTGATGCAAAGAACTGACCCATTGGAAAAGAACCCTGATACTGGGAAAGATTGAAGGCAGGAGGAGAAAGGGACAACATAGGATGAGATCGTTGGATGGCATCACCGACTCGATGGACATGAGTTTGAGCAAGCTCCAGCTGTTGGTGATGGACAGGGAAGCCTGGTGTGCTGCAGTCTATGGGGTGGCAAAGAGTCAGACACAACGGAGCTACTGAACTGAACTGAAATGATATTTAGTTTTGTTTTTTTTTTTTTTTAAGAAACAAATAGTTTTTTCTATTTTTTTAATCATTACTAAAAAATGGAGGTACGGGGTAATGAAGTTGGATGGGCAAGGAGATAAGTGGTCAGGAATAAGAAACTTTAAAAATTAAGTAACTTTACATCTGTGTAACTTCATGGCACAAAAGGCAGTATTATGTAGCAAGGAGAACACACAATTTAGATCTTGGATCACAGGGTAACCAATCCCTAGCTGTGTGACCTCTAGAAAGCTAATGTCAGTTATCTGTAAAATAAGGATAATCATACACTTTTTATGAAGATAAATGATATAAACGCCTAGTGTAACATTATTATAAGTACTCAATATAAGAAAGCTGTTATTATTTTTTAAATGCTTGTTTGTTTATTTTTGGCTGTTCTGGGTCTTCGTTGCTGTGTTCAGGCTTTCTCTAGTTGCAGTGACCAGGAACTACTCTTTAGCAGCTCCCGGTCCCTGCAACTGGAGAAGTTAGTGTGCCGGCTTCTTATTGTGGTGGCTTCTCTTGTTGGGGGGAATTGACTCTAGGGTGCCTGGGCTCAGTAATTCTGGCCCATGGCCTTAGTTGCCTGAAGGCATGTGGGATCTTTCCAGAGCAGGGATCAACCCAGTGTCTTTTGCACTGGCAGAAGGATTCTCAAACACTGGAGTACCAGGGAAGTCCCAGAAAGTCATTATTCTTAATATTAACATTACTGTTCTCATTACTCTGCAGCCAATACCATTGGCTCCAATTCTGACATTCTTCAAGGCTCTTTGGGTTCGGTGAGAACTCTCATGTTTCCTAGACTTGGAGCAGGTTTGAGAAATGAATATCCCTGTATATTCTCATTATATATAAAGAAAGAGAAGGAAGAAGATTACTCTTCTAAGGAGAAGGAGAAACCACTTCATTATCATTTTCTAACTCTATAGCTGGGAATAGGATATTAGGGTGAAAACTTTAAAAATTAGTGTGGAAAAGTAGGATAACTCATTCTGGAGAATGAATGTGGGAGAAACCTTAATGCAGTGGTCTCACATATGAGTAAATAGTCATTATATTACAAGTTGCTGAAAAAGAACAATGGATTTCCTGTTCTCCTGTAAGTGGTAAAAGTTCTACTGGAAATAGGGAAGATTATTTTTGGAAGGTTTTTTATTACAGTTGCAGAATATAATTCAAAAACTTAAAAAAAATAAAACTATCATATGCCGGACATTGTGGTGGACAAGAGACTACTCAGTGGAGAATAAGAAACCTATGTGTTGTTTTCACAGGGTTTATTTAGTGGTGAAGAGGGACAATAAATAAGAAATAATACATGAGTAAAAAGAGCACTAAATGCTATGAGGTAAACCACTGGTTGGGATAGAGAAAGTGATGAACAGTATACAGAGTAACCAGGAAAGGCCTCTGGAAAGATAGAAATGGCTAGTCAGAGTGAAGTTTGGGGAAAATCATTTCTGATAGAGGAAAGAGCAGAATTACTGGTCCCAAGGGAAGAAAGCTCAGTTCAGTCGCTCAGTCGTGTCTGACTTTTTGTGACCCCATGGACCACAGCACGCCAGGCTTCCCTGTCCATCACCAACTCCTGAAGCTTGCTCAAACTCATATCAAGTCAGTGATGCCATCAAACCATCTCATCTTCTGTTGTCCCCTTCTCCTCCTGCCTTCAATCTTTCCCAGCATCAGAGTCTTTTCCAGTGAGTCACTTCTTTGCATCAGGTGGCCAAAGTATTGGATATTCATGGAGTTGAAATCACACTAGTATAGATATTCAGTAAAGGGTGATAGTAGCATTAGATGAGTCTAGAAGATAAGGGGGCCTAGTCATGCAAGCTGTGATACAGAAGTTGCCTTTAATACCAGGTGAAATGGTACATCCAGTGAAATGGTAAAGGCAATCAGATTATTTTAAGGTTAAGAATGACAGAACTGAATTTACATTTTAAAAATCACTGTAGAAAGTGACTTGCTTAGAGAAAGCAAGTGAGGAAGAGGGGAGCCTAGTTGACAGTTATTGTCACATTTCTGATGGCAGGTGGCAAAGGCTTAGATTGGGGTTTCTGGAGAGGAGATGAGAAAGTGAGTAGGTTTGGGATACACTGGTGTAAGCAAATTGCTTGGACTTGCTGACGGGCTGATTCTTGGAAGGGGCTACTTGAGAAAAGACTCAAGAAGCCTTTCTAACTTTCATGATTGAAGATGATTATTTTTCAAAATTCTAGATAAACATATCCTTTTGTTTACATATTTACTAATGGAAATTCAAAAGTAATAGAAAATATTTCATTTCTATGTGTTTTAGTACTTTGATTTCTTTAAGACTACTTACTAATTTAGTTACCTTAAGTACGTTTTGATGTTTCTGTGCAGCAAATGAAAAAAAAAATGAAAGTTTAACATATCAATATATTTCACAGAATTTGTTTTGATTTTCTATTTAATGAGAATGGAAATTTAGTTGGTTTACTTTTACAATTTTAATTTATTTTTCAGTTTGCCAAATTCTATATTTTCTTAAACAAAAAGGCAAAATATACATTTCTTCATTAAAGCAAACATACACTCTTTTATCTCTGATTCTTTCACTGATTTTCTGAACTACTATTTAGATGTTTTCAAACTGATACTAAGAAAAATCAACTGTCACACACTTACCTAACTTGTTTTAAAAAATAGGAATATTATTATAAAAATTATTTATCTCCAGCCCTACTTGTCTGTTTCAGATTTCAGGTCCCATTTGGCAGAGTTGGGAGCAGTTTATGCACTAGGTGTTGGAGGTATCATCTCACCTAACTAATCAAGCTCATTATGCTTATTATGAAGGTTCCTTTATCAAAGGCAATTGAACATGGCTAAAACATACACAAAGTAATTTGAATAATAATAATTTGGGTAATAAAGGCATAAACCAAGATCATAGATGCTTTGTTTCTTATGGTTATAATATATCTTTAAATCACATCAAATACTTCTTGCAATGCTTGTCATTTAGATTTTTAGAAACCCAAGAGGGCTTCTCATTGTTCCTTTAGGAAGAAGATGAAAGTTTAGGAAGTTTATTAGAGGTAATAACTAGAGATGTCTGAAGATAAAAAATAATGTGGTCTCCTTTAATTTTAAACACATTGATAAAAAATTTCTCTTCCTTAATTTTGCTTTGATAACCTTTGTTATTTATAACTTGATGTAGCATAATTGTTTCTAAGTCTAAGTAAGTATAAGTAACTTTTAAGAACTATTTCTCAACATTGTCAGATGTAAGATGTTTATTTCGAGTCTTTTTATAGTTTTAGTTCTGAAGCATCTTATTTCCAGACAGAAAAAATAAGCTATGTTATTAAGGGCTAAATAATATAAAATCCTGTCATATTAACATGTATTTCACATTAGAAACTCTAGTGATTTGACTTGCTGCTTCTAAGGGCCAGCAAGTAACAGAATTCCTTCAGTGACAGAAAAGTTAAAAAGCTCTTCAAGGAGATTGGACATGAGAGAGCTTTACTCCAAGGTCGTAAGAGGATGGCCTTTTCACTTAAGTGTGGAGAAAAGGCCTGCGTGATTTTGTTATGTAGTATAGAACTTATTTTATCAGGCACTACATTTTACTTGGGTAATGTTAGGTTTATAGCATATGAATGTATTATAATTGTTTTTAAACAGTTACTCATAAAGATTCATTTGAGAATGGCCATTCAAAAGTCTATACTTTATTTAAGTCTTTATATTAATTTAAAATAAATTAAAAAAAAGTCCAGGACAAGATATTTTTTGTTATAGGGTAAATTTCCTCATAAAGTCCTAAATCCACTTATTCCAGGTATACTTATGATTACAGTTTTCCTCAATAACTACAGGACTCTCATAATATTGATATATTAAGTATATTTTCTGCCTTTTAAATTTTGTCTTAATATACCAGCAAGTTCACTTACCTTTCCACAAAAATTCCAGCTTGAACAACATGCACAATGCTCCGAAATCTTGGTTTTTCCTCAGATCTCTTTTTCATCATCCCCATTTTCCGTGTAAAGGTAGAAGCCAACCAGTCCCGGACTTCTGATGGGACAGAATCCGACTGAATGTCACTGAGCTCATCATCAGTATCCAGCAGTCTCCTACAAAAAAATTTATAGTGATTAAACCCATTTATGATAAAAACTCTCCAGAAAGCAGGCATAGAAGGAACATACCTAAACACAATAAAAGCCATAAATGACAAATCCACAACAAACATTATCCTTAACAGTGAAAAATTGAAAGCATTTTCTCTAAAATCAGGAACAAGACAAGGGTGCCCACCCTCACCACTACTATTCAACATAGTTTTGGAAGTCCTAGCCACAGCAATCAGAAGAAAAAGAAATAAGAGGAATCCAGATTGGAAAAGAAGAAGTAAAATTCTCACTGTTTGCAAATGACATGATCCTCTACATAGAAAACCCTAAAGATACCACCAGAAAATTACTAGAGCTAATCAATGAATATAGTAAAGTTGAAGGATATAAAATTAATACACAGAAATCCCTTGCATTCCTATACACTAATGATGAAAAACAGAAAGAGAAATTGAGGAAACAATCCCATTCACCATTGCAATGAAAATAATAAAATACTTAGGAATAAATTTACCTTAAAAAAAATGACCTATATATGGAAAACTTTAAAACACTGATGAAATAAATCAAAGATGACACAAACAGATGAAGAAATATACCATGTTCGTGGATTGGAAGACTCAATATTATAAAAATGAGTATACTACCCAAAGCAATCTATAGATTCAATGCAATCCCCATCAAGCTACCAATGGTGTTTTTCACAGAACTAGAACAAATAATTTCACAATTTGTGTGGAAACACAAGAAACCTCAAATAGCCAAAGCAATCTTGAGAAAGAAGAATGGAACTGGAGTAATCAACCTTCCTGACTTCAGACTATACTATAAAGCTACAGTCATCAAGACAGTATGGTACTGGCACAAAGACAGACATAGATCAATGAAACAAAATAGAAAGTCCAGAGATAAATCCATGCACCTATGTACACCTTATCTTTGACAAAAGAGGCAAAAATATACAATGAAGAAAAGACAATCTCTGTAACAACTGGATTTGGGAAAATTGGACAACCACATGTAAAAGAAGAAACTAGAACATTTTCTAACACCATACACAAAAATAAACTCAAAATGGGTTAAAGATCTAAATGTAACACCAGGAACTATAACACTCTTAGAGGAAAACATAGGCAGAACACTCTCTGACATAAATCACAGAAACATCCTCTATGACCCACCTCCCAAAGTAATGGAAATAAAAACAATAAACAAATGGGACCTAATTAAACTTAAAAGCTTTTGCACAATGAAGGAAAATATAAGCAAAGTGAAAAGGCAGCCTTCAGAGTGGAAGAAAATAATAGCAAATGAAACAACTGACAAAGAATTAAATTCCAAAATATACAAGCAGCTCATGCACCTCAATACCAGAAAAAAGAACAACCGAATCTAAAAGTGGGCCAAAGAACAAAACAGACATTTCTCCAAGAAGACATACAGATGCCTAATAAACACATGAAAAGATGCTCAACATTACTCATTATTAGAGAAACACAAATCAAAGCCACAATGAGATATCATCTCACTCGGGTCAGAATGACTGCCCTGAAAAAGTCTTCAAACAGTAAGTATTGGAGAGGGTGTGGAGAAAAGGGAACCCTCTGACACTGTTGGTGGGAATGCAAACAATACAGCCACTATGGAGAACAGTGTGGAGATTCCTTAAAAAACTGGAAATAGAGCAGCCATATGACCCAGCAATTTCACTGCTGGGCATACACACTAAGGAAACTAGAATTGAAAGAGACACATGTACCCCAATGTTCATTGCAGCAATGTTTACAATAGCTAGGACTTGGAAGCAACCTAGATGTCCATCAGCGGATGAATGGATAAGGAAGTAGTGGTACATTTACATACTGGAATATTACTCAGCTATAAAAAGGAATGCATTTGAGTCAGTTCTAATGAGGTGGATGAAACTGGAGACTATTATACAAAGTGAAGTAAGTTGGAAAGAGAAACACAAATACAGTATATTAACACATATATATGGAATTTAGAAAGGCAGTAACAATGACCCTATATGCAAGGCAACAAAAGATAGACAGATGTAAAGAACAGAATTTTGGACTCTGTGGGAGAAGGTGAGGGTAGGATGACTTGACAGAATAGCATTGAAACATGTATATTACCATATATAAAATAGATATCCAATGCAAGTTTGATGCATGAAACAGGGCACTCAAAGCCGATGCTCTGGGAAAACCCAGAGGGATGGGTTGGGGAGGGAGGTGGGAGGGGGGTTTAGAGTGAGGAGACACATGTGTACCTGTGGCTGATTCATGTCACTGTATGTCAAAAACAATCACGATATTGTAAAGTAATTATCCTCCAATTAAAATTAATTAACTTAAAAATTTTATAGTGGTTAAACTTTAGGAAAAAGTGAAGAAAAACTAACAACAAAGCAAGCAGAGAAATAGGATTTGAAGTATAGCAAGTCACTCTCTGATCATCTTTTAATATGAGCTATATCAAAAATTCACTAGGTTAATATTTGGAAAGCTCTGAGTTTCTCAAATTGGTCATCTTTTGAGGGCAAAGACTAATGGACTTGAACAGTTGATAAGTTCCCAAACATTTAAGTACAGTGACATCAGTCTGGAGATACTGATTATTAATATCATCAATATATTATTCCAATAATGAATAAAACTAAGATAAAATAGGGAAGGGGCTTCCCTGGTGACTCAGCAGCAAAGAATCCGCCTGCCAATGCAGAAGATGTGGGTTTGATCCTTGATCCTGGAAGATCCCCTGGAGAAGGAAATGGAACCCATTCCAGTACTTTTGCCTGGGAAATCTCATGAACAGAGGAGCCTGGTGGGCTACAATCCATGCGGTCACAGTCTGACAGTACTTAGTGACTAAACAACAAAATAAGATAGGGAAAAGAGTTCATATACAGATGTCTATTAAAGGATATATTGGATGGAAAGAAAAAGGGGAATTGAAGTTATAAAAATTGTCTTCTATTTAATAAGTTTGTGTATACTGAGCACAGAAAGTACATACTATGTGTATAGTCCTTGGAGTTTACAGAAGTCATTCACATGTTTTATTTTATTTGATGCATATCCTTAAATTTTACAAAAATACTCCATAGATATTCATTCTGTTATCAACAGCACAGATGAGAAGGTGAAAAAAAGAAAGATGAAAACAAATGGAAAAGCTCATTTTGGGTGACCCAGCCAGTGTCAAGTGGAAAAGTTAGAGCAAATGCTATCTGTCCTGAGGGTGCAGATCTGATGGGCTTAGAACTGCTGGCTGAGAAAATCAGCTGTGCGAGGAGGAAGTAACCAGGAGCTCAAAGTACTGCCCTGCCGCTCTCCAGTATAAGCCCCAGATAGACAACGTTGACGGCACTGGCCAGTAATAATAACTGCATTAAGGCTGGGCAGCTCCAGTGACCCAGAACTTCCTAAGGGTCTGAACTGGCAAAATAGTGTGAAAGGCTTCACACAAATACACAGAGACTTTACAGAGCAATTGAACTTTGCCTCCAGGAAGAACACAGGCTAGCTCTGTCTGTTGCTTGACTGTTGTTTCTTTGTGGGTGCACCAATTTAAGAACTCAGAGCTATTTTTGGCACATTTTAGCTTTGACCTTTGGGTTCCATTCACTTTGGTAGATTTCTTTTTTTACAGATTGAGGCCTAAGGATTACGAGCCGATGTAGGGAAGGTAGCCAGAGCTGACAGCGTGTGCTTAAGCCTCCAGAACAGGCCACATATCATCTCTAGAGAGCAGGGATCAAGGAAAGGGCACAAAGGCAGGAAGTTCATCGAAAGCACCCGAAACTACCAAAAAGAGGCTCAAAAGATAATATGACTTCCGCTATGTTCCACTGCATTTTATAAATGTTTGGATGACAGTCCTTTGCCAATATTTATTTTTCAAAGTACTAAACAAGTATGAATGCATTTATGAAATACCTTATGAAAAAATATACACAACTTAAGTGCAGGAAGTACAAAATTACATGTACACACATGAAGATAAAAAAGACATAGAAGTTAATATTAATACTTACTCTAAATCATATTTAATTCTCATTTGGCTCTTACATTTGGATGATTTTGATTTATACCTAACACATGGACATTGTAATTCAAAGCAAATTGTTTTTTTCCTCCTTTTGTTCATTTAAAATCAGATTCCTCAGTTAATCACAGCAAGACATTTCCACTACATAGTTTGAAAATTTCAGGGCTTATGCCATTTCTATTATTATTGATGCCATTTCTATTATTCCTTACGCAATGATCAAATAAAGCCAAAGAACAGGACAGGTGGAATGGGAATCATTGTGTGTAATCCTATGATGTCACTGCGCTCCAAGAATTCTACTGCTGCCTTGATTTTCAACTACACTGAGTAGAATGACAGACACACGGTAATGGTTGTCAATTGGTCCTTTGCGAATCTGATGTGGAGGACTTTAGGACTATATGTCCTAAAATCATAAATTATCCATGACAGTTCATCAAACATGATCAAATCAGCATATGAGAGTTCACATATAGATGTGGTACCCAGGAGTCTAGCAATTCTTAGTCATCATGCATGATGTCATTTATTGAGAAGGAAGAACATATAACTTCAGGGGGAAAAAGAGTGATATAGATTAATTAATGAATATAAAAATAGAGGAACAGAGTGCATAAGGAGAAAAGCATGAAATATTCTAATGTACAAAAAAGCAAATCTCAAAAAAGCAACAAACAACTCTGTGACAGTTAATTTTTTATGTTCACACACCTAGCTTATGATGCTGTGTTGTTTGGTCAAACACCAGTCTAGATCTTGTAGTGAAGGTATATTTTAGATGTGGTTTACATTGAAATCAGTAGACTTTGAGTAAAGCAGACTACCCTCCATAATGTGAGTGACCTGATCCAATCAAAGGCCTTAAACAATAAGAAGGAATCTTGCCTCCAAACTACTGTCAGACTCAACATTTACATCTGTCAGAATTTCCAGCCAGTGTCTGCCTCCTTTAAAGTATAAGTAAGACCATGTGTGTGCGTGTTTAGTCATGTTCTACTCTTTGTGACCCTATGGACCATAGCCATGCTCCTTTGTCCATGGAATTCTCCAGGCAAGAATACTGGAATGGGTTGCCATTTGCTCCTCCAGGGATCTTCCCAACCCAGGGATCAAACCCATATCTCCTGGGTCTCCAGAATTAAAAGGCAGATTCTTTACCACTGAACTACCTGGGAAACCCAAGTCAGACCATGCCAATGCTTAATTCATACAGCCCTATGAAGTGCACCACAAGCTACATCTCTACTTATATCTCTTAACAATTTCTACCTTATTCATTTTGCTTCGACGGTGCTGGCCTCCTTGCTATAATCCTATCTACCAAGCTTGCTTCTGCTCAGAATCTTTACACTTGCTGTTTCCCCTGCTTAGAATCTCTTTCTCAAGATGTGTGGATCATTTCCTCACTGCATTCATAAAGTGCTTCCTTGACCACCCCCCTCCCCCCAACTCAAATAGTAAACACCTTGATTCTCTTTATCCTGTTATAGACTTCTTAGCACTTACCACTGCTAATGTCATGCCATATGTTTATTAGTTTTTTTTTTATTCAAAATGTTTTATCCAGTAGACTATAAAGACAGGTCAGAGAGTTGGTTTGTATCTTATGCACTGCTGTACCGGCATCTACAGCAGTGAATGGCACAGATTCGGGGGATCAACATCCAGAAAGATCTACACTAAACTATTACAAGTGATTACCTTTGGGAAGTGGAGTAAGGATGGAGATAGTATAAGAAATTTTAGTCTTTTAAAGAGTCCCATATTCTTTGATTGATAAGCACAAAAGCATCCTGAGGTAGTTCACTATTAGCCATCATCTCTTTATTACCTGTATGTTAATTTGCTCTTGAACGATCTCTTTAGAATTTTTGAAGCAAATTATGGGGAAATATTTATTTGACTTGGAAAAATATTAGACATTTTTCTGGATTAAGGACAAGTATAAGACTGGATACTATAAAAACCCCTAGGGAAAACTCGGGCAGAACACTTTTTGACATAAATCACAGCCATATCTTTTGGGATCCATCTCCCAGAGCAGTGGAAATAAGAATAAAAATAAACTAATGGGACCTACTTAAACTTAAAAGCTTTTGCATAGCAAAGGGAACCATAAATGAAATGAGGAGACAACCTACAGAATGGGAGAAGATATTTGTAAATGATGTAACTGACAAGGGATTAATCTCCAATATATGCAAACAGCACATACAGCTCAATAACCTAAAGACAACCCAATCAAAAAATTGGTAGAAGATCTAAAAAGGCATTTCTACAATGAAGACATACAGATGTCCAAAAAACACATGAAAAGATGCTCCACATTGCTAATTATTAGAAAAATGCAAATCAAAATTACAACGAGGTATTACTTCACTCTGGTCAGAATGGCCATAATTACAAAGACTAAAAATAACTGCTAAAAAAAATAAATAAATAAAAAATAAAAATAACTGCTAAAGAAAGTGTGGAGAAAAGGGAATCCGCCTACACTGTTGGTGGGAATGTAAATTGGTGTAGCCACTTAGGATAACAGTATGGAGGTTCCTTAAAAACTAAAAATAGAACTACAATGATCCTTCAATCCCACTCCTGGAAGCATATCTGGATAAATCCATAATTTGAAAAGATACTGATACATGCACCCCTATGCTCACTGTAGCACTACTGGCAATGGCCAAGACATGGAAGCAATCTAAATGTCCATCAGCAGAGGAAAGGATAAAGAAGATGTGGTACACTTACACAATGGAATACTACTCAACACAAGAAGAATTAAATAATGCCATTTGCAGCAACATGGATGGACCTAGAGATTATCACACTAAGTGAAGTAAGCCAGACAGAGAAAGACAAATATCATATGATATCACTTACATGTGGAATCTTTAAAAATGATACAAATGAATTTATATACAAAACAGAAATAGATCCATAGACATAGGGGGGGGAAAAAAAACTATCATTACCAAAGGGGAAAAAATAGGCGGGAGATAAGTTAGGAGTTTGGAATGAACAGATACACGTTCAAGCTCATGCTCAGCTGCTCAGGTGCGTCAACATTTGCAACCCTCTGGAGCCTGTCAGGCTCCTCTGTCCATGGCATTTCCCAGGCAAGAATACTGGAATGGGTTACCATGCCCTCCTCCCGAGGATCTTCCCGACCCAGGGATCAAACCACATCTCCTGCACTGGCAGGCAATTCTTCACCACTGTGCCACCTGGGAAGCCCAGAGCATGGTAATAAATTCCTTAAAAAGACCCAAATAAGTTGTGAAAGAAAGTGAAAGTGAAGTCGCTCAGTCATGTCTGACTCTTCGCGACCCCATGGACTGTAGCCTACCAGGCTCTTCCATTCATGGGATTTTCCAGGCGAGTACTGGAGTGGGTTAAGATAATTAATTAAGTTTGGATAGAAGAAAGTTTAAAGGCAGGGGGATGAAACTTAAATGAATTTTAAAAATAAACAGATACACCTAATGGAGCATATTTCTCCTCTCCTCCCTTATTCATTTTTCCTTTCCCTGGCACCTGCCCTGAACACTCTTCTGAGCACAACAGCGAGACCTTCAGATTTCATTTGACCATGCTAGATAGGGCAAGAATGAAAACTCCAGTATAATATCAAATAGTAATCCTGTAATCCTGGGCTGCTAGAGAGTTACCAGAAATAATTTTTCTATACATTTCTCTAAGATGTGAAGATATCTAAATAAGACTATCACACATCAAACATTTTAGAGTAGTTTGCCCTCATTTCATTGTTGACATACATTTGTTCAAGTAGCTTGTTAAAATGAGATTTCAAATACTATAATGAATCTTGCTTCCAAAACATCCAACCACTTGACTGTGCTTTATCCTAGGGTTGGATGGCAGGGTAAGCATAAATGTTTATTCCATGAGTGCTCTTAAAAAACAAAGACTTTGTGTTTAAGAAACTTATAACATGAAAGCAAAAATCATTGGTACATTTCCCTTGGGAATTCTTAAAATGCACTACACTGAAAAGAAGGATCAGGAGTATACATCCAAAATGTTAGCACTGTTGACCTCTGAAAAATGCTTCAACTGGTGTTTGATTCAACTGTTTTTAGTCCATAAAGCAGAAAGTGAGGGGTCCCTAAACATAAGCTGTGGGTCACTGGGGGGCCGGTGAGCTGTGGAAATTGACCCTGCCTCCAGTCAGCACTCTACTGATCCTTGGAAGCTATTTATACTCCAAATTTTCTCTTGAAATCTGATGACACAATTCCCCAAGGGCTTATATTTTGAACTAGAGAGTTTGTAGGAAAAGGGAATAAAGAAAGAGGCGGCCACGGAAGGAGAGGTCATGGGATTCTGACTCTTACAATTATATCAGTGAAAACATTTCTGTCCACAGTAGACTCTTAGAAAATAGTTACACTCATGTACCCAAACAGTTATTTCCAGGCATTCAGTGCCCACGTTTATACCTATTAAGTATCTAAATTCAAGTGCCAAATGCAATTAGGGGAAACTGACTTAAATTTGAAATTTTCTTTTTCCTGCTTTATTATTCTTATAAAGGACACACTTAAACAAAACACTAACTCATTCTCCTCTTCCTCTAATATTTGCTGGGCCCACAGTAGGAGCACATATCTCTGAATATTTCACCACTAAGTATTTAAAGCTATATATCAAGAGAACAAACAGCTACATTTGTTTTATCCTTCTGCCTTTTAATAAGTTTCATAAAAGTCTGACAAATTGGGTTGGAAACAAGAATTCTCAACTCCTTGTGTGATAGGGCTGCACCCAGCTGCCTGCAGCTCAGGCCCTTGCTGTAAGAACAGGTGGACACTGTGGTCCCAGTACAATTTCCATCAATCCGCCCAAGCTTGAAAGCAGCTGCTGCTTGGCCATTCTTTAAGGGTGGAGAGGTGTACACACCCTCAGTACCCTGGGCCTCCTCAGGAGAAAAGACCTAAGGAGGAAGCCCATGAAGACTTAGGAGACAGGCTGATAGACATTTGGGTAGAGAACTCTGGGGTCTCAGGGCCAGAATATGGCAGAGGGGCACAGTGGACAGGGCAGGGAATTCCAAGATGTGAGTATCCAGCAGGGAAAAGTCATGAGCTCAGTTTCTCCTTGGCCTTGGAGACCTTCTAACCCCTGGGAAGGGGCAGACCAAAAGATGGCCATCATTGAGCACCCTCATGTGGGGGACAGTGTCCAGAGAAGCAGTTCCACTGGCTAAGGGTGGTACTGGCCTCATATTCAGTGAACACCTTCCAAGGGAGCCCTTCTGGTATAACTGGGAGAATTAGAGAAGTTGATATTTCTACAGTATGGTTATTCTTTGGAGATAAGTGGTTCTCTCATAAGCAAGTCTATTAGCATTATTTCTTTAGTTAACATATGCCTATGTTCTGAGGTGCCTGCAGCCTCTCCACATACCCCTTCTCCACCAAAAAACCCCAAGGTAATTGTCTTCACTCTGAGTTCAGAACCATCCGAGGATGGATTTGATGATAAAGTCAGCTAACTTTATTGCTTACTTACTATGAACCAGGCAAGGAACCATGCTTTACTTCATTTAATTCTCAAAACACCACCATAAGGAAGATATTTCTATCAGTACCTGCACTTTACTGATGAATAAATTGAGGCACAGACACCCTAAGTGATTTGCTCAAATCATACAACTGGAGGCAGCCACTCCACTTTTTGAGCTCAAGTCTCTCTGATTTCAGGATCTGAGTTTTTAACTGATGAGCTATTCTTTACCTCAAATGTGTCTTTTGTTGACTAAGTGTCCAGACTCCCTTTAAATTCAGACAAAAATATCAGCAATCATTATTCTCTATCCCATCTCTACACTGAAATTCAGGTTTAAAAACAATTGATCTTAAAAAAAAAATCTTAAAGGAGTTTAGTTCACCAGAATTATGATTAGAAGAAGCTTAAATTTGTTTTCCATGACTGGTGTGTTGAATCATTTTCTCAGAGAGAAATATATCCGGATGGTAGAATTTCAGGGTACTTTGAAGCGTAATAAATTGAATGCCAGGATGCAAAGAGGTAATACATTTGAAAAGCCTTGTCGACTTGTTTGGAACCTATTTCCCAAGTACTAAATACATTTGAATTAATTTTTCCAGGCCACCACCCATATACATTTATTTATTTATTATTTGCCTTGTTTCAAAAGACTTAAAATGGCAGGCTCACAGATTTATTTCAACAGCTTTTTTTTTATTTGCTTGGTTTTGGTTTTTTGGCAATTTTCTTTTTCTGTCTACCTACTAGGCCTCTGTCCAAGCTAAGGCGCAAGGCTCTGCACCTCCTCTGCACCCACCAAAGGAAGCAGAGTTCCAGGAACGGGAGGGTCATCCCCTGGGACAGGAAAGAAGGGCCAGGAAATGTTGGGGCAGGCTCTGAGAAGGGGTTAGGATCTCAGAGAGTTAGGATCAAGATTGTATTTAGGGAGTCAGTTGGGATATGGAAATGGAGGCAACGGGTAAAGCAGAAAACTGCCCTGGGCCTCACTGATGACTCTTGGCTTCCTACCAGGAAGTCCTTTTGGCTCAAAATATCTTCAAAAATATTCCTCTAGGCTCAAAGCCTGACATTCCACTAATTACCAATTTTTTTGATTAGTAAGCATCCTCTACAGTTAAGAGAACTGCCTCAGGAGTTGGAATCCTGGCTTCATCACCTACTAGCTGTGTGGTCTTGGAAAAAACAGTCCATCTTTTGAATCTCAGTTTCTTTGTCAATAAAAGAGAGACAATAATAGTGATAAGTAGTGAACTGAAAGTCACTCAGTCATGTCTGACTTTTTGTGACCCCATGACTGTAGCCTGCCACACACCTCTGTCCATGGAATTCTCCAGGCAAGAATACGGAGTGGGTTTCCTTCTCCAGGGCATCTTCCCAACCCCAGGGATCGAATTCAAGTCTGCCTCATTGCAGGCAGATTCTTTACCATCTGATAATAGAGCTGATAGTAACAGTACCTCTAGTGGTGGGGTTGGAGGATGAAACAGTTACAGAAAGCACTTAGAATAGTGTCTGACACAAGGCACTCAGTAATCTCCAGCCATTTATACACCTGCATGAATTACTCTAAGCAAATCAATTTATGATGTGCAGTAAAGGGAAGGTATCTTGTGACGGAAGTGTTTCCGACATTAAAGGAAGAAGTTTGTCAAAGTGCACTTGTGGGAACCAAAGAAAAACTTATGCATTCTACGGGTTGTAAGGAGGCAGTGGGAGGGATCGCCAAAAATACTTTTTACCTACTTTAAAATTTTAAAGAGTAGAATAGGCAAATTAATAGAGATAGAAAGTAGAATAGAGGTTACCAGGGGCTGAGGGGAGAGGGGGACTGGGAGTTATTCTTTAATGGTATAGAATTTCTGTTTGGGATCATGAAAAGGTTTTGGAAATGGATAGTGGCAATGGTTGCACAACATTGTAAATGTAATTAATTCTGCTGAATTGTACACTGAAAATGGTACATTTTATCTTACATTTCATGACAATTCTACAATATCTACCTAGTACTGATCTTCCTGTCCCACTTTTCAGAGAATGATATGCTGCTTCTTCTAATCAAGGTAATAAGACAGAGAGGAGGGTATTCCAAGGTCGATTTAAGTAAATGTCCTTCCATGGCTCTCCAAGTTGCAGGCTGAAGAAAAAATTTGAGGTTGTGGCCCAGAGATGGAGCATAAGGCCACGGTTTGCCCAATCTGGGAGAGGTGATTACACTATAGACCCAAGGACAGGCTTCCTCTATGCCCAAGAGCTGTTGCTCGAGGCACTACTTACCTCCAATTCAGCACCCTTGCCTACTGCTCCTGGTGCAAGATGAAATTTCCTGGTTGGGGGAGGCATTTTAGCCCCCAGGCTTCATATACAACTTGGGGCAATATTTGGGCCACATTCCTTTGATAAGGCCTCAAAATTCTAGCCATTAGATTTCTAACATTCTCTGTGTCTGCATGTCTATTCAGTTGTGTCCAACTCTTTGTGACCATATGGACTGTAGCTGCCAGGTTCCTCTGTCTGTGGAATTTTCCAGGTAAGAATACTGGAGTGGGTTGCCATTTCCTCCTCCAGGGGATGTTCTTGACTGAGGGATCGAACCCATGTCTTCTGAGTCTCCTGCATTGGCAGGTGGCTTTTTACCTCTGAAGACACATGGGAAGCCCAACAGTCTCTGTATATCTTTCCTGCTGCTGCTGCTGCTAAGTCGCTTCAGTTATGTCTGACTCTGTGCGACCCCATAGACGGCAGCCCACCAGGCTCCTCTGTCCCTGGGATTCTCCAGGCAGTATATTTTTCCTACTGTAGCCTAATTTGACATTCTCTATAAGTGTGGTCTCTGGACTGGCAGAACCGGCAGCAACTGGGAACTTGTTAAACCTGGAACTTCAAGGGCTCTACTCCAGACTTGTTGACTTAACAAGCCCTCCAGGTGATTCTGATGAATACTTTGAGAACTGCTCTCACCCATTCATGGTGTGCCAATCAGTGGAAGATCGTGGCCAAGGAAGTAAGGTTTAATCTTTTTCTGCAATGTGGATTTAGCAGTACTGCTTATTTCATATGCCCATTATTTCACTATGAGAGAAGTGAGTGAACAAAATAGGAAGGAACTAGCAGAAGAATCTCAGTAAAAGTATCTTAATTAATAAATCTTTAAACTCATTTTATGAACAAGAATAATCTGTATGTTACTTAACTGAAAGTAGAAGAGTCAATTTCTCAATTTTTAGGGTCTACTCTCTTAGCAACTCTTAAAACGCACTGCAGTATTATTAACTATAGTCACCATTATGCACAGAGGCGCCAAATTCTCGGGGAGCAGAGAATGGATACTAAGAAGAGCTGGGATATATCTGAAGGACGGGGGTGTGAAGGAAGAGGAGGAATATACTTCTTTCTAAACCTATGAAGCTGAAAGACTAAGGGTAATGACAAGAAGGAGTTAACAACAGCCAAACAGAAAAGCAAAATAATTATCAATGCATATAGTGTCCTTCATAAATAGTTGTTGAGTAAGTGAATAAATGTATAAAAACATAGGCAGAGAGTCTTTGGTCTTAGAGGCTATAGAATATTGAGATACTTACAGTAGTTAGGTGAGGAATAAAATCATTTTCAGTCACGTCTTGCTCCATGTGTGAAAAGATAATCTCACGATTAAAATTTTTCTGTTACCCTGGCCATATATTTAGCCATGTCTTCATTAACTGACTCTCTATGTATGACACAGAATAACCTGGGGAGGAAAAACTCCTGTTCCTGGATTTAAGTTGCAAAATCTAGGTCCTTGAGAAGGAGGAAAGGCCCAAAGATGATGGAAGAATATGTGATGACTCAGAGCAGAGTTTCCATTCCTATTATCATCCAAAGAAGCCCTACATTAATTAGGAAGACAGAAGAGATCTTGAGAAAGGACACTTGAGTCCAATCTGAAATTCTCCAAACCAAGTCAAACATTGAGTGGGAAAATAGCACATCCCAATATATTTCTAGGATCCTGGAGCAGAAGGATGCTAGATGCCCTGCCCACTCCCTAACTGCACCTTTTTATTTTTTTTTTAATTTATTTTTTTGCACCTTTTTATTTTAATAAGAAAAAACAAGTCTCTGACATTCAGTACCTGGTACTTGCCCAAGAACCACCTGTGCTATTTAACTGTATCATGGGGTCAATATATTTCATGATTTGCCTTGGAAACTCAATCAACCTCTTGCCTTGTTTCATGGGAAAATATATTCTAAATAGTTATCTTAGATATCTTAGATAACACATTTGTATTAGGACTTAGGATAAGGTGACTATCTACAAGGTTTGAAGATTAAGAACATGGGCTTTGGAGCAAGGAAGATCTTTAAGGCTATAAGGATGCTCTCAGTAGCAAGTGACATCCAACCTAACCCAAAGTGGCTTAAATAATTGGATTTATTGTTTTTCTTAACAGGAAAGTTGAAGACAGGGAGACTCCAGTAGGGATTTTTTTAAAAAATCAGTAGTCAACAGTATCATCAAGGACTCGGGTTTTCTCCATCTTTCTGTGCTGCCAACTTTAGTGTTAGGTTTAGCTCTAAGCTTGCAGCCAGATGGTTGTATCATTTTCAAGCATCATACCCAGATACAATACCCAGAAGCAAAGGACTCCTTTTGCATGGGGAGGAAATCTTTTGATGAACCCCACCCTCCCCATTTGTTTCATTGGCCAGAATTATATCACATGTCCATGTCCAAACTTGCTGGTTAGGGAGTTGAGGACTAATTTCTGATTTGGATCAATTAGGATATACCCATCCTAAGCCTGGGGCTAAGATTGGTCTCCCATGAATCACTGGCTTTCCAGAGAAGAGTGAATAATTGAAAAAAAAAAAAAGGGTTCTATTACCAAGGAAGAAAAGAATAGATGTTGGTAATCTCCATCTCAGTTTGAACTTGTCTCTGACACATAATACTTATATGATTCTAAGCAGTTTAATTACCTTTTTATGTCTCACATTTTTAACTTAATAGTGAAAATAATATACATATTAACAGAATTTTTGAGATATAGAATCATATATGCAAATTGCATAATGTATTGCCTTGGATATAATTATCTATCAAATAATCTTGTTATTAATATCATCATTAGAAAAGAATAACATTAAAAAGTTTACCTTTTTCAAATTCAGGAAATATTCATTTATATTTTATTGACCCAAAATATCATAACAGTAAGATCATACTTAATACGTTGAGCTTCTTATGTCAGCCATCTCTCAAAAGATCTGGTCAGATTTTTTTTCCCCCCTTTCACTAGTGAGGCTGTTTTTGAAATTTTGCAGAAAGTAACACATCACAGATGGCAAAAAAACATGAAAATCAACCAAAAGTTACTGCAACTTTTTCTAAGCCTGGTTTTCACACTCCATCTCCAGGGTGAGAACAGCCCACAAACACAGCACTCCAAACAGCCACCCCTCCCCACAGCTCACACCATAAAAATGGAATTCATAAAAACCATAATTTGCTTTTTAATGGTTTACTGAACTCCAGCAATGCCTTAGCACATACCCTTCAAACTGATTTCCTTAGGGACACCTCCAAACAGAAGCAACTCTAAAGAGCACAAGAGTTCAAATTTATAAATGCTCCCCCACTAGGCATCTGATAAACAGTAGGCTCGGTCACCCTCCTGGTGACCGTAGGCATAAGCAGGTCTTTTCAGGGGACTTTGGGACCATTAATAAAACCATAGAATTTGAGAACAGAAAGGGACTGCTGACTTCATCTCTGTGTAAGAAAACCACTGACTAGAGGGGAAAAAAAAAAAATCTCTTGCCCAAAGGTTTGTCGCAGGAGCAAATGTAGGACGAGTTGCTCAGTATCCCACACAGACTCTGCTCCAGCTCCACCTGCATGTAGTAATAACATTTTAGTTTTCACTCTGGAGAGAGCATTGTTGCTGCTACTGTGGCTATTGCTGTCTAGGAAAGCACTCTCTTCCATTCTCAATTCTAGGCATGTGATTGAAATAAAATCCACCTTTGAACTGCCTCATAAGATGCTTTATCAGTGAACGTGTATAGTCAGTTCCTCTGGGTACGATTGTGTGAGGGATAAGCGAATGACCTAACTAGAGCCAATGAAACAGAAAAGTTGTGTCTGCTGGAAAAGAAAGCCTCTTTTATTCCTGCTGGATTCGAAGGTGGGAGGAGGTACCGCTTGGAAATACCACCTCTGTCTTGTTTTGCTACCCTCAAAGCCTCAGAGAGAGGTCATTCCAGAGTAATCAAAACAGGAAGATTTTTGATATCATTTTGTCCTGATTCACCAATGCTTACAGTCAGCACTGGTCATCAGTGTTGGCAATGAGAGTTTGTTTAAGGTGATTTTGTTGGCTTTTCTTTTACCTGTAATTGAAATGTTAATGAAAGGTGTCCATTAGTCCAGCTCTTTTCTCTTCTCCATCTTCCCTACCCTGGCTCTAAGTGTCTGAGGATTATACAAGAGTCAGTGCCATCATGATGTGTAGGTTGTCGTGATTAATCACTCAGGGTTTGCTCTCTACATCATGTTGATCTCTGAGTTTTAGAGTCCATGGGCTATAATTTTTGTCAAAATTATTGCCACACTGTTACTCTTGCTGAGCAACTGAGTTTAAAACCAATGCTTACTGACCTTTTTGATTGTATTGTGCTATGCATGTTTTGCTTATTTGAAGATCCTTAGATATGTGCTATAGTTAGCTCCATCTTCACCTTCATTTTCCACCTATGCCTGGCTATTTGTCTCCTTTCCAAGATAACTTAAGACTACTTTTTTACTGAAGTACAGTTGATTTACAATGTTGTGTTAATGACTACTATACACTGACTCAATGGATGAATTTGAGCAAGCTCCAGGAGATGGTAAAGGACAGGGAGATGGGGAAGGACAAGGAAGACTAGCGTGCTGCAGTCCATGGGGTTGCAAAGAGTCAGACACAGCTGAGCAACTGGACGACAACAACAAATATAGCAGTGACTCAGTACATTTTTCTGGAGGCTACCTTGGTGGTTCAGCGGTAAAGAATCCGCCTGCCAATGCAGGAGGCATGGGTTTGATCCTTGGGTCAGGAAAATCCCCTAGAGAAGGGCATGGCAAACCACTCCAGTATTCTTGCTTGGGAAATGCTATGGACAGAGGAGTCTGGTGGGCAAGAGTCCACGGGGTCGCAGAAGAGTTGGACATGATTTAGCGACTAAACAACAGCACACTTTTAAAATATTCTTTTTCATCATAGTTTATCATAGGATAATGAATATAGCTCTCCATGCTATGCAGTAGGACCTTGTTTCATGCATTCTATATATAAACACATATCTGCTAACACAAGGGTGCCTACATCTTTTTGAATTATAGTTTTATCCAGATATATGCCCAGGGTGGGGTTCCTGGATCATATTGTAATTCTATTTTTGGTTTTCTGAGGAATATCCATACTGTTTTTCACTGTGGCTACACTAACTTACAAAGAATAACTTCTTGACCTAATCTTTCCATAGTTACTCTTTCTCTTTAATCTGAATCTCTTTTTTATCTTAAGGTTCATGGAAGGTTTCTGCTCTAAAAAAAAGCATGAAAAAAATTCATTCCTATTAAATAGACTGTTAAATCGCTGCTTTTTCCTACAGGCTAGGAAATTCTTGAAAAATAATCTACGCTTTTTTCTTCTAGAGACATTCCACTTCCATTCCTCATATTACCGTAATCTGACTGGTGGCCTTTTCTCTTTGTGAAACTCCATTTCAGAGGCATCAGGACTCTCCTAACTGCATTCAGCGGTTCTTCTGTGGCATATTGATTTACCCTTTTTAGCAACCCTGGCTTTGCTACTCCAGACTCTCCAGATATACTTTCTTCTATGTCTGTACTTCCTGAGTATCCTCTGAAGTTGCTCCATTCCTAACTTTAAATGGTGTGTTCCCACATCACATATTGAATTAGCATCGGAATTCTGATTATTTAAAAAAAAAAAAAAAAACCAACGTGAGACTCCTGGATTATAATCCCTAAATTCACATCTCTAACTGGCACCATATTTCTGAGCTCTCGTGTCCATATATCTAGCACATTCCAGACTCCCCTTTATTTAACCTTAATTCCTTTTGTTAGAAGCCATGTCTTTGAGAACAGGCACAGGGAGTTTTGCTGGGGAGCTAGATTTATTAATATTAAGTAATTCCAACCATTGCCTGGTTTGGAATCTTAACTCTACACTTTCTATCCCATTTTATATCCATGTTCCTGTTATGGTTTACTGCTGTTAAACGTGTTTCCTCTTGTAATCTTTCAGTGTGCTTGGGTTTTTCACTCACTCCAAACCTCCGTTTCATGTTCACCGTATTAGTCCTGTTTCCTCTATTTATCTTCCCAGTTCTTGACTCATTTCTAATGACCAGCTATCCGCACAGTTGTACTCTGGATTCTGATGAGCGATGTGTCTGGTGTTCACTTCACATACTCAATAGATATTTATGTTATGAGTGAACATTCCTTAGTAAATTCTGGTACATGATGATTTCAAGGGACTTAGACTTCAAGGTGCCCTGGATTTCAGTCAATTTCTAGCAGACTAACTTCTTGAATTACTGATTGATAACCATGCAGTCTCACTCAGACAATCTCTCAAAATTAAGGACATTTAGATGAGTCAAGTAAAGATCTTTTTAGAAATCAAGATGGGTATCCTATTAAGGTCTGTTTCCATCAGTTTGCACTCTGTTCTCTTTTCCTGGTAACTTAAGCCCACCTGACTTCATTTCTCAGGATCAAAAATTGCTCTCAATAAATTATTTGATTTTTAAAAATAAATTATATATCTTACTGTGTTATGTACCCAGAAGTCTCTGCATTTATTAGTACAACAAAAAGTTGTTATTATTTAACTTTTAGTAGTGTAAGTCACTCAGGGGTGTCAGACTCTTTGCGACCCCATGGACTGTAGCCCGCCAGGTTCCTCTGTCCATGGGATTCTCCAGGCAAGAATACTGGAGTGGGTTGCCATTTCTTTCTCCAGAGGATCTTCCCAACCCAGGGATTGAACCCGGATCTCCTGCCTTACAGGCAGATTCTTTACTGTGTGAGCTACAGGGAAGTCCCAATTTAAAATTTACTCTATAATTTAACTTTTATTCTGTCAGATATGGTGTTACACTTAATCTCAAGGCAAAACTGTGCACTTAGCACTGTCATTATTGTTAATCTACAAAGATAAAGCTAGGAAATATAGAAGTTAAGTCACTTGCTTAACTCTTAAGAAGAGAGTATTGGGTGGAGCATTCTGACTTTGAACAGCCCACTCTTTCTGAATTTGGAGTCTGTAATCAAACAGTGGTAATTGTAAGACTTAGATTAATTCATATCAAGAAAATAAAGTTATAAATTGTGTTGTGTGTGTGTGCTAAGTCACTTCAGTCATGCCCGACTGTTTGTAACCCCATGGACTGTAGCCCACCAGGTTCCTCTGTCTATGGGATTCTCCAGGCAAAAATACTGGAGTGGGCTGCCATGCCCTCCTCAAATTGTATTGCAGGGCAATATTAATAAGCATAATTTCCGTCATTTAAAGTGTATCTCCCAGCCAGCTGCCTATCCTATTGAATAGCAATTTATGAGGTCAAGAATGCTACTTTTCCTGGCAATATCCAAATATAAATAAGGACAATCAAACAGAAGCTTTTTGTAGGTCACATGTTTCTCGATTTTATCTGTGTGGCTTTGAAAAACAAAAGCCTCTAGTGATACATCTGAAAGCAGGACTCATAAAATGCTGGTATTTGCATTTGAAAGTGTTTTGTCAAAAAACCAACAGTCATATTCATTAGGGAGTTTTGCTATAATTCCTGAAAGAAAGTCAGAATTCTAATTCTAAAAGAAATTGTTTTTTATTTTTTCTACTCATATTTCAAGAGAGATTTTGTGCTTTGATTTATCTTAACTGAAACCCTGCAGTTGTTAAAACTTAGTGGGAAAATGTATGTATGTATATATGTATGTGTGTGTGTGTATAGGGGAGAATTAAACCAATTCATAGTTTCCATTCTATCCTGCTTTATCATGTTTTAATCTTTTTTTGAAGTTCAGCCCCCTCCAAATGCCTCTCTTGAATACTTACTGAAACATTTTTTTATAGAAAGAGAATTTTCTAATAAAAAAATCTCAGAAGTCATCAGTATTTTTAAAGTTTAAAAGAAACTAAATGCTTACTCAATTATCTCTGTTTTACTAATATCCCTAAGGCAAATGCAGTTTTAAAAATTATATACACATGGCAACAAAAAGTATCTCAGCCTGATGCTGTGTCTTACTAAGTGAGAAAGTTAGTTGTGTCTGACTCTTTGAGACCCCATGGACTATACAGCACGTGGAATTCTCCATGCAAAAATACTGGAGTGGGTAGTCATTACCTTCTCCAGGGGAACTTCCCAACCCAGGGATTGAACCCAGGTCTCCAACATTGCAGGTGGATTCTTTACCAGCTGAGCCACAAGGGAAGCCCCAAAATACTGGATTGGTTAGCCTATCCTTTCTCCAGGTCATCTTCCCAACCAGGAATCAAACCAGGGTATCCTGCAGAGCAGGCGGATTCTTTACCAACTGAGCTATCAGGGAAGCCCTGTGTCTTACTAAGTCTATAGAAAATCAAACCATTTCAAGTATTTTTCCTCTAAAATTTCTTGAGCTGATATTTTTAATCATCAAACTAGTTTTAGAAGATATGTACAAAGTAATGCTGGGTCTAAGCAGTAGCATGATAACAAATAGTTAACCACATATTCACCAAGAAAAAAAAAATCCTGATTTGTATCATATGCCAATTTTTATAGTATAAATACTCTTCAGTTCAGTTCAGTTCAGTCGCTTAGTCGTGTCTGACTCTTTGCAACCCCATGAATCGCAGCATGCCAGGCCTCCCTGTCCATCACCAACTCCTAGAGTTTACTCAAACTCATGTCCATCAAGTTGGTGATGCCATCCAACATCTCATCCTATGTCATCCCCTTCTCCTCCTGCCCACAATCCAGCCTAGCATCAGGGTCTTTTCCAATGAGTCAACTCTTCCAATGAGGAGGCCAAAGTATTAGAGTTTCAGCTTCAGCATCAGTCCTTCCAATGAACACCCAGGGCTGATCTCCTTTAGGATGGACTGGTTGGATCTCCTTGCAGTCCAAGGGACTCTCAAGAGTCTTCTCCAACACCACAGTGCAAAAGCATCAATTTTTCGGCGCTCAGCTTTCTTCACAGTCCAACTCTCACATCCATATATGACCACTGGAAAAACCATAGCCTTGACTAGATGGACCTTTGTTGGCAAAGTAATGCCTCTGCTTTTTAATATGCTGTCTAGGTTGGTCATAACTTACTTTCTAATGAGTAAGCGTCTTTTAATTTCACGGCTGCAATCACCATCTGCAGAGATTTTGGAGCCCAAAAAAATATCTGACACTGTATCCACTGTTTCCCCGTCTATTTCCCATGAAGTGATGGGACCAGATGCCATGATCTTTGTTTTCTGAATGTTGAGTTTTAGCCAAATTTTTCACTCTCCTCTTCCACTTTCATCAAGGGGCTTTTTAGTTCTTCTTCACTTTCTGCCATAAGAGTGGTATCATCTGCATGTCTGAGGTTATTGATATTTCTCCTGGCAATCTTGATTCCAGCTTGTGCTTCTTCCAGCCCAGCGTTTCTCATGATGTACTCTACATAGAAGTTAAATAAGCAGGGTGACACTATACAGCCTTGAAGTAATCCTTTTCCTATTTGGAACGAGTCTGTTGGTCCATGTCCAGTTCTAACTGGTGCTTCCTGACCTGCATACAGGTTTCTCAAGAGGTGGGTCAGGTGGTCTGGTATGCCCATTTCTTTCAGAATTTTCCACAGTTTATTGTGATCCACACAGTCAAAGGCTTTGGCATAGTCAATAAAGCAGAAATAGATGTTTTTCTGGAACTCTCTTGCTTTTTTGATGATCCAGCAGATGTTGGCAATTTGATCTCTGGTTCCTCTGCCTTTTCTAAATCCAACTTGAACATCTGGAAGTTCATGGTTCATGTACTGCTGAAGCCTGGCTTGGAGAATTTTCTGCATTACTTTACTAGTGTGTGAGATGAGTGCAATTGTGTGGTAATTTGAACATTCTTTGGGATTGCCTTTCTTTGGGACTGGAATGAAAGCTGACTTTTTCCAGTCCTGTGACCACTGCTGAGTTTTCCAAATTTGCTAGCTTACTGAGTGCAGCACTTTCACAGAATCATCTTTCAGGATTTGAAATAGCTCAACTGGAATTCCATCACGTCCACTAGCTTTGTTTGTAGTGATGCTTTCTAAGGCCCACTTGACTTCACATTCCAGGATGTCTGGCTCTAGGTGAGGGATCACACCGTCGTGATTATCTGGGTCATGAAGATCTTTTTTGGACAGTTCTTCTGTGTATTCTTGCCACCTCTTCTTAATATCTTCTGCTTCTGTTAGGTCTATGCCATTTCTGTCCTTTGTTGAACCCATCTTTGCATGAAATTTTCCCTTGGTATCTCTAATTTTCTTGAAGAGCTCTTTAGTCTTTCCCATTCTATTGTTTTCCTCTATCTCTTTGCATTGATCACTGAGGAAGGCTTTCTTATCTCTCCTTGCTATTCTTTGGAACTCTTCTTTCAAATGGATATATCTTTCCTTTTCTCCTTTGCTTTTTGATTTCTTTTTTTTCACAGCTATTTGTAAGGCACCTCAGACAACCATTTTGCCTTTTTGCATTTCTTTTTCATGAGGATGGTCTTGATCCCTGTCTCCTGTACAATGTCACGATCCTCCATCCATAGTTCATCAGGCACTCTGTCTATCAGATCCAGTCCCTTAAATCTATTTCCCACTTCCACTGTATAGTCATAAGGGATTTGATTTAGGTCATAGCTGAGTGGTCTAGTGGTTATCCCTACTCTCTTCAGTTTAAGTCTGAATTTGGCCATAAGGAGTTCATGATCTGAGCCACAGTCAGCTCCTGGTCTTGTTTTTGCTGACTGTATAGAGCTTCTCCATTTTTGGCTGCAAAGAATATAAGCAATCTGATTTTGGTGTTGACCATCTGGTGATGTCCATGTATAGAGTCTTCTCTTGTGTTGTTGGAAGAGGGTGTTTGCTATGACCAGTGTGTGCTCTTGGCAAAACCTTGTTAGCCTTTGCCCTGCTTCATTCCGTACTCCAAGGCCAAATTTGCCTGTCACTCCAGGTGTTTCTTGACTTTCTACTTTTGCATTCCATAAATACTCTATCTATAGGCAATTTCAAGCAAACGATGTTGAAGGCAGAGTTGAGAAAAGATGTAACCACAGTCAACCAACCAATGGGCCTGACAATCCTGTTATTATGTGAGCTTTCATCAAAACTCCAGGAAGTCTCTAAAATCACCTTTTTGTCAGATGTGAATAAAAGGATGCAGATGAGAACTGTGCTTAAACCCAGCCTTTAGAGTCAGGCGCCAAGACCTAACTCTACTCTTTAAATTATCCTCTGTATATCTTACATAAGCCATCTAACTTTCCTGTGACTCTCTTTGCTCATATGTAAAATGGTAATAATATAAGTTTTAATCTCATTAGAATTCCTATGATTATTAAATGAAATAGTACATTGAAGTGCTTAGAAGAGTTCTTGTCATATAGCTATAATAATAGGCTATTAGTAATAAATGTTAGGTACTATTTTTCTAGATTTTACAATCTAACTATCACAATATTTTACACATTGTCATCTAAATCTTTCAGGGTTCATTGAACCCTGCTTGATAACAACATTCTGCCAGTTATAGAGGGATGAGCACTAAGAAAGATGTCATACGTTACTTACTAGTCCCAATTTTGCCAAAGTCTAGGTTTGTGGCCTTTGGCAAACCAGTTTACTTCAGACGCTTTGGTTCTTTCACTAGTAAAATACAGAAAGTAATGATCACCCTGCCAACTACACAGGACTGTGCTGAGATTACTATAAGTTAATGAAACTAAGAAAACGTGGAAGATGGTACATACGTGCGATGTTATTATTAATCCAATTTAAAATTCATGATGCTATTGAGGCATTAAAATAAAAGAGTGAGAAGTTTTGTGTCATTTGAGTAAGCATTTGGAAATAATGTGTTGTTAAGAGCTGGGATGTTTTGTTGTATTGTAAAGATAAAAAAAAACCCACATTTGTATCCTGAAGCAGTGAAGCATTTTTTTCTTCCCACAAAAGAGCAAGTTTCAAATGAAAAGGAACTATACTTTGAAATATAACATATGTTTAAATGAATTAAGGATCCTGGGGAACTGAGTTAAAAATATCTTTGAAATCATAATTTTCTAGGAAAGGAAATATAAAGGAAAAATTAATAAATAAAGCATATAATATTTTGTCAAAATGGATAGTATTATGTCATTACAAGATGAATAGTGTAAATTTCCAAATAATTATTAAAGGCAAAATTTCATAAGTTTTATAAATAAGTATAAAAAATGAAATGTCCAGGACAGATTGAAGAAATTTTAAATTAAGTTCAGTCAACTTGTAAACAAGAAAAAGCACACACAAAAATGAAGGCAAGGAAATTATGGGAAAAATATTTGATTTTTAAAAAAATTTACCCATTGAATCTCTGTTCGTGTATAAGAATCATATACATTTATGTTCATTCAGTGAAAGTTAACTAAAAATCATTCTAAAAGTGTGCCTATGATTTTTTTCTCTTAATTTATGACTTCACACTGTGGTTTAACAGAGGAGTTCTGTTCTAGAGAAAAAGAATCACTGTGCAGCCTGGTCTTCACCACACCCTTTTTTATCACTTACCAGTAAAAATTCTTATGGCCTAAAATTTAAATGTTGGTATACGATATGGGAAGACCAAGTTCCCTTGTTGAGCGGAAAAATCAGAATGAAAGTTATGAATAGTATGTTATCTTCTATGAGAACCAGAGGGAAAATATGAAATAAAAATTTGTAAGAAATCACTGAAAATATTCATAAGAAATTTATGAGTTAGGGAACTTGAGTAGACTAGGAAACAGGTGGATAAAGACTTTCATCAGGTACCATTTTATATTGTTTTGATTTTTGATTTGTGAATTTATTACCTACCAAATAACATGTGTGTGTGTGTGTGTGTGTGTGTGTGTGTGTGTGTGTGTGTAAGTCCAGTACACCTCAATCTCGCATCTGATTTAACACTTCTCACCTGCCCCACACTCAGGCCGACAAGGCAGAGACGCCTGCAGAGGAGACGAGTGTGATGGATTCAGCCTCCGTGTTTGGTCCCCTGTCCCACTCACTATGCAGCTTCTTCTTGTTCGGCAATGTGGTGGGGCAGACAGGGGTCAAAGGGTCATACAAGACTGGTGGGTTTGCTGTCATCTGCATGACAAATACCCAAATGCTGATTACTTTTTCTCTCCTGAGGAGTTTCCGTGCTTCCTTCAGAGACAGCACCCTACACCAACTGGGTACCTTGTTCTTTGATATTTATGCTGAATTTTTGATTCCTACTCTGTCTTCTATATCAACAATCGGCCCACAAAGTCTGCTTTTACCCTCTGAAATCCGTATCTGTTGGACAACGCCTTCAAAAGACCTCTCCTCCACCTGCCTCTTGACTTTGAAAAACTCAGTACCTTTTCTGTACCAACATCTGGAAGTCCATTCTCTTTCAACAGGATCCCTCAACTGTTCTCCTTTAGGCCAAGATTTCTTAACCTCTATGGTATTAACATCTGGGACTAGATAATTCTTTTTTGTGGGGGATTTTCCTGTGCATATTATGATGTTTAGTGGCACCCTTGACTTCTACCTGTTAAAACAGTAGCTAGCTCCCATCAGCCAAACCGAGAGTGTCTCCAGAAATTGCCCAATGACACCTTGAAAGCGAATGGCCTGATTGAGCGCCATAGGACTAAGGTAACAATCCTCTTCAAATGAATTCCCATTTCTGAATCTCCTTACCACTCTGGTATTAATAATTATGATGGAGTTTAGATGATTATCAAATACACATGGGGAATTGCACTTAGCAAGCCCTTATACAGTGTCTGATAGATACCTCTCATGATATGGACATGTGACACGTTTTCTCAGAAGGAACTCTGAAATCTTGAGATAATAGGGAAACTCTTATATCAGTGAAAATCAGTGTAAGCTTACATCTATCTCTGACATTTAAAACTCTGGGCTTAAGGACTGTGAGAGCAGGGGGAGAGGAGACTTAATTTGCTTATTACTTTATTGATTGACTGTTTTGTATCATTCAAGCATTTAGATTAAAGTGTGTATTTTTTAAAAGAAAGAATCACAGTTCTTAATATGGCTACATCAAGAAGAACATTTTAAGCTTTAATAAGATTTTGATTTTGGTTTCTTAGCCAAGATATGAAAGCAGGGTCAAGAAAACAGGGGGAAAAAGGAGACAAGCAAAAAAGTTAAAAGGGCAAGGGGGTTAAAACTTACCTTGTTTCATCAATATAAACTGCTTCCAACACAGACGCTGCATATTCAATATTCTTCTTTAAGTCGATGACATTAACGTCACCTTTTTCCAGCTGCTTCACTAAGCATCTTAGTCTATTTCAAAAAGTAGCCAAGAAAAGAAAAAGAGAGAGATTTATCATGACTATAAGGAAAAGAGTCAATATTAAATATACAAATTGGGTTAAATTTTCAACTTATCTTTCCAGGTTATTAAATAGCAATATGTCCAGGTATATTTGAGGTATAATTAAGATCAATCTTTATTACTTAAACAACTATCAGAAATTATATTCACCTCTCAATAATATTAAGACTATAGGTTGCAGGTTTATGTACCATATTTCAAACACAGTTTTTCTGAAAATTCAAACAATATAGGTTATTTTCATAAAAGTATTTCTAATACTAGAATTTATTCTATGGCTGTTGTGCTTCTTCAGAGTTGGCAATAAGAAATACTTAACAGGTACTCTTTTGACCAGTATTGTATCAATTATTCACTGGTTATAGCAGTAGAAACAAAAATAAAAGGCAAAAGATTCAAGAAAATATAATTAAGATGAGAAAAAATATATGTATACAAGCTTAGTGTTTTTATTGCAATGATTTTTCAGTTGAGGCAAAACTACAAAATGTTTTCTCATGTTGTTGCCCATAGAATCATGTATCACAACTGAGAAATTTTAAAGCATTTCTGGATCTCTGACTCAGAAACTGTGATGTAATTAATACTATTGTTTTAAGTCACTACATTTTGAAATAATTTTTTAGGCAGAAATAGATATCTCAGGGAGTGAAATAGTACAAATTATCTCAATAATTTTCTAACACTTGTAGAAATTTCTATGCATTAACTATAAACCAAGTGTTTCTAAAGATACTTCCCTTTAATAAAAAGAAAAAGAAAACATGTTCTTTAGTCACTATACACTATAAATAAGCATTGTGAATACAATTCACCCATTTTCCTGTCAGCAGGCAGAATTTAATTTCTTGAGAAAAGGTATTTCAGAGAAAATAGAATACATCTACTTTTAGGCACTGCCTTAAAGATAGTATAACAGATTCTCTGAAAACTTACTTTGGATGATTTCCAATACCACAGTTTAGGGTATCAAGACAAGTTACAAATTTCAGCAGTGGTATTTTACATTTCTTCATCCATAAGAAACTTTATTTCTCCATGGAAAAGAGCCATACCTAGCTTAAAACTTCTTATTCAGGCAACTACAATTACTTTTTGTATCACATATTTTTGTATGATAAAATATTATCAAACAACAACTTTGCAAAATAAATTCCATGTGTCGATAAAAGTCTTATTTGTCCAGAGTCAGCAAAGCAAAACAAAATAAATATCAATGACTAAAACAGGTTACTTAGAAAAGAAAAATTAAGCCTGGCTCTGAGGCTTGTGTAAAATACGGAATATGATAATAATGGAGCAACACACAGAGTTTTAGGGGATTTTTGTAATTCTATAATCCAAACACATTGTACTTAGTAAAATTTCCTTTTATGTAGAAAGTAAAAGAAAGAGTTTCATACTTTGAAACAGCTTAAAAATATACCACTTATGTATCCTTAGCACTTTAGGGATTAGAGGGAGCTGACTCACCTGAAAAATTCAAAAAAATCTAGCTAATGTCATAAATAATGCTAAATGACTGAAGGTTTTCCTTCCAAAATCAGGAACAAGATTCTACTCTTACCACAGATATTCAAAATTGCGCTGGATCTTTTAGCCAAAGCTACAAGGCAAGAATAAAAGGTATTCATATTGGAAAGAAAGAAATAAAACTGTCTTTGTTCACAGACAATGTGATTGTCTAAGTAGCAAATCTGAGGAAATATACCAAAGAGTTACTGGAAGTGATAAAACGTTATAAATGATTTTAACAAGTTTACAGTATAAAAAGATACAAAAATTAATATCATGCTATACAATAATAATGAACAATCTGAAATTAAAATATAAAACAATACTATTTACAATAGTTCTGAAAATGCAAAATTCCTAGCTATAAATCTGACAAAGTATGTGCAAGCCCTATACACTGAAAACTATAGAACATCACTGAAAGGAAAAATGGTAGATCTAAGTAAATGGAAAGATACACCCATGCTTATGGATTGAAAGACTTTATATTGTTTTCATGTCATTTCTCCAAAAATTTATTTATAGATTCAATGTAACCCCAGTAAATATCCCAGCGGGCTCTCTTGTTGTTATATATATTGACATGTTGATTCTGAAATTCACATTGAATCAAGGAGCTAGAATAGTCAAATTTAACAAAAAGAACAAAGTTGGGGAATTTACACTACTTCAAGACATAAGCCTTCAAGACATTCTAAAGCTACAGTAGTCTGTACAGTATAAATGGCACAATACACTGCATTATTAGCACCAAGATAATACAATAGCTAAATCAATAGATTTATAAAGTTAAAAATAGACCCGCAAATATATAGTTAATTTATTTTGGGAAAAGACGCAAAGATAATTTAGAGGAAAAAGGATAACCTTCACAACAAGTTATACTGGATAATTAGAAATATCCATGTGTAAAAGGAACTTTGTTCCATCCCTGCATTGCAGATCTAAATGTATATCCTAAAACTATACATGTAGAAGAAAACATAGGAGAAAATGTTTGTGATCTTGGTTAAGCCAAAGATGTCATACATACAACACCTGCAATGAAATAATGAGTTGAACTTCACCAATATTAAGAACTTCCAGCCACAGACTGGGAGAAAATATTTGTACATCATATATCTGATAAAGATTTTTAGAAAACATGTTAAGAACTTGCAAACCTAAATAATAAGATAAATAATCCAATACAAAATCTGCTAATGATTTTTTCATATCACCAAAACTGATATATTCATGGCAAACATGAAAAGATGCTCAAAATCAGTAGTCACCAGAAAAATTCAAATTAAAACAACAAGGAATCAAATACTTTTTAGAATGACTAAAATTAAAGTAACTGATCATACCAAATACTGGCAAAAATGTGAAGCAATTTAAACTACCACACACAACTTCTGGGAATGTAAATAAGTACAATCAATTTGGAAAACAATTGCCCAAAAAGTTAAACATGTGTCTGTCACATGACTCAACTGTTCTATTCTTTGGTGGAGAGAAGAATAAATATATGTCCTTACAAATACTTGGACATAAATGTTCATGGCAGCTTTATTTGTAATAGACCCAAACTGGAAGCAAACCAAATGTTCATCCACAAGTAAAGGGAAAACCAACTGGGCCATATCCATCCAAAGAAGTTCTACTTAGCAATATAATGAATAAATTGTTGATACACAGTGACGTGACTGAACAATGACTATGGTGAGTGAGACAGGATATATGCATCCTGTATGATCCAATTTGTATAAAATTTTTAAATGCAGTCTGTTCTTACTGAGACAGGAAGCAGATCAGAGGTTGCCCGGAATTAGGAAGTAGAGATGAAGGAAGAGAGGAAGGGAAAGATTACAAAGGAGCTGGAAGAAGTTTTGATAGTAATGGAAATGTTAATTTTCTTGATTGTGGTGATGGTTTCATAGGTGCATACGTATGTTCATACTTATCAAATTATAAATTATAAAATGAAATATGTAATTTGAGATAGAAAATGGATATGTGCAAAATAGATGTTTCTGTTACATATCTGTACTTTTAACCAATTCCATTAAAATACTTAAATTTTTAATATGTAATATCAAAGACATGGAAGCACTCTAAAGCAGCATTAAAATGTTAATGGTTTTTCTTCAAAAAGAAAGGCACTAATCTTTGATAATTCATGAGACTTTTAAAATCAGCCTGAGTATTATGTACTGAACAGGTTTTGATATTCTTAGCTTTTTGGTGGGACTACTTCCTCACTTTATAAGGATCAGAACACTTAAAAGAAGCCAGCAATGAAAATAGAAACCATCTTTGAAAATAATTGATTAGATCTGTGATCTGTGATCTGTGATCTAATTAGTGATCCAGTCAAGCAGTCATGGAAGAAAAGCAATTTCTACTTTTGAACAAAGAGTACTGAGCTGTAGAAAATGATTTGAGTACTTTTATTCAAATATAGAACTGCCACTTTCCAAATGAAAAAATATGCAATGTAAAATGATGTAGTTTTCAGAATCAAGTACTTCATATATTCTAAACTTAGCTTCTAAGATATTGCTATAAAACCCTATCTTGCAAAAGAACCACTTACATAATAAGGATATTATACTGAAAAATCCCATGTGTCTATGCATGTCTTCATTAATTCTAGGATAAAAATGCCCAGGATATCTCTAATGCTGTAAAGCATGAGTGATGTGTATGTTAATAATTTTAACTTAAAAGAGAATTGAAAATAATCATACTTCTATCAATGTCCCTATTTTTTACATAATTGAAATACAAAAGAGGGAAGGATGTGGTTGTAAGAATGCCACACTAGGAAGCAGAAGAGGTAATGCTAAAGGAATATCTAGAGTGATATTAACATTAACATTAAAATATGGCCACACAGGAGTGCACAAAGACATACAAACTGGGACTGCCAGAACTAGAAGCTGCTCTGTCCTTTTCAGTAAGTCCTGCTTGCCTCTAATTCTAACATGATTAAAAAATGATGACAAGAAGCCATTATTTAGTGACGTTTTCTTGTCTATTCTGCAGGTCAATGCTTAGGAAATTAAAGTCTAACCTTTGTCGAAAAAGAAAGGCTTATAAATTGAAAGTCTTTTTAAGAAACTTTTTTTCCCACAAAGGCCAATGTTACAGTTGTAAAATCCCTTGATATCTTTATTTTATAGAATAAATAACTCCCAAAACAATTGGCATCACTGAAAAAATGGGAACAATTGTATGGCAAACATTATTGGCCTTTAAAATATATTTACAGTCTACATTTAAAGAAGCAAAATGTTCTCCACTGAAGTGGAGAACATAGAATGGAAAAATGAATTTTTAAGTGCAAAGAAATATATAATTTTTCTTCCTTTTCTTCCAAATCACATTTTGGGTTAACTATTTATCACTTTACTTCAAGAGTGTACTTTTTAATCACAGAAATGGGCACTGCATGGTTCCCAACATTTTGAAGTATTCCTTTTAAGTACAGAGATACAAACACTTGAACAGTTAGAAATGCTTTCAAGATCAATTTTGTTCCTCCTTAGAGGCAAAGAACAATAAGACCATATTAACTTTAAAGGGAGAACCAATCATTTATATCTGGTTACTGTCACACCTCTGAAATACTACAGGCTATATCAACTCAAGGATTTTCTTTAAAATTACATACTTAAATAACTATGTATAGTAAATACATATGTAAATATACACATATTTAAATATAAATATTTGACTATATAAATACACATTTAAAATATATATTTATAAAAATATAAAATATTTGTAAACTCCATTTTTATATAGTAAATATATTTATATGTTAAGTAGATAAATATATTTATGTTTTATATATATATTTAAATATATTTGTTCTGATGAAGAAAAAGTAATGATTCTCACCTACTACTAAGTATTTATTTAAACCAGGGAAGAAACATTAGAGATAGGGTGCACACACAGCAGACCCACTGAAGAACAGTTTAACTTTTTTTTTTCCATTTATTTTTATTAGTTGGAGGCTAATTACTTTACAATATTGTAGTGGTTTTTTTCATACATTGACATGAATCAGCCATGGATTTACATGTATTCTCCATCCCAATCCCCCCTCCCACCTCCCTCTCCACCCGATCCCTCTGGGTCTTCCCAGTGCACCAGGCCCGAGCACTTGTCTCATGCATCCAACCTGGGCTGGTGATCTGTTTCACCCTAGATAATATATATGTTTCGATGCTGTTCTCTCGAAACATCCCACCCTCGCCTTCTCCCACAGAGTCCAAAAGTCTGTTCTGTACATCTGTGTCTCTTTTTCTGTTTTGCATATAGGGTTATCGTTACCATCTTTCTAAATTCCATATATATATAGTGTTAGTATACTGTATTGGTCTTTATCTTTCTGGCTTACTTCACTCTGTATGATGGGCTCCAGTTTCATCCATCTCATTAGAACTGATTCAAATGAATTCTTTTTAATGGCTGAGTAATATTCCACGGTGTATATGTACCACAGCTTCCTTATCCATTCGTCTGCTGATGGGCATCTAGGTTGCTTCCATATCCTGACTATTATAAACAGTGCTGTGATGAACATTGGGGTGCACGTGTCTCTTTCAGATCTGGTTTCCTCGGTGTGTATGCCCAGAAGTGGGATTGCTGGGTCATATGGCAGTTCTATTTCCAGTTTTTTAAGAAATCTCCACACTGTTCTCCCTAACGGCTGTACTAGTTTGCATTCCCACCAACAGTGTAAGAGGGTTCCCTTTTCTCCACACCCTCTCCAGCATTTATTGCTTGTAGACTTTTGGATACAGCCATCCTGACTGGCGTGTAATGGTACCTCATTGTGGTTTTGATTTGCATTTCTCTGATAATGAGTAATGTTGAGCATCTTTTCATGTGTTTGTTAGCCATAGTTTAACATTTTACGTCATTCTCTTGGACCTTGCAAAACACATGCCTAGCACTGAGCTTAGGTGGCCCCTCTGTGTTAAATGTCTTTCACTTGCCCCTCCAGATCCATCTATTGGGCTCTGCCCCGCTCCTGGCCCTGAGGGAGAGAATGCAGAGACCTCAGCAGACCTTGGATCTGGTTTCAGGAAACAGGAGGAAGGGAGGCATGAAGGCCCTGTTATTCTTCTCTCCTCCCTGGAGAGGCACCCAGCACAGAAGGTCATTTGTCAAACAACCCTCTCCCGAGTCCCCTTTCAATCTCTCTCTCTTTCTCTTTTCAAGTATAACACATCCCTGGAGCCTAATGTTATCAGCCCAGAGGTATTGCATTACCCTCGTAATTCCCTACATGGGTGTAACAACTTTAAATATTCTCTTTATTAGTTACTCCTCAAATGATCTGATTTTACTATGTCAATCTTTTTTACCTAACTTCTATGACACTCCCTACAGCACCATCCTCTCATACCAGAGACGTTCAATATAGTTCTACTGTAGTGTTGGAAAGACTATAGGGCTAGGGCTTTAAAGTCAGTGGGGCTCACTCAACTTGCATTCACTTTTTCCTGGTATTCCTGGAGAGAAGTAACACCCTAAATAGAGGGCTACTTCCAGCTTTCTGTAGTGATCAGCTTTAGAGTGAGCTCTGCCCAGGGAAACTGCACATAATGCTGAGGACCAGATGCTCCATAGGAGATGCAGGAGAACCGTGGGACTAAATTGCCACCCTCACACAGGAGGAGCCTGATTCTGGAAAGGAGTGTTTATGGGGGTTGGCTGATGCTAGCTGGGTCAGAGAATGTGTGATATCATTTTTTTAATTTAAAGGAAAGAAATAGACAAAAGAACTGTGGTTGGCAGTGGAGCCTGATGGACTAAAAAATGCCTTTATTACTGTTCACCCCTGAAACATCATTAACATAACATGAACAGACTGAAAACATAAAAGAGGTACAAGGAGAAAGAACAGAAGATAATAGAGCAAAGAAAAGCTTATAATACAGTTTCTGGAAAAATAGTGAAATATGGTAACTGATTCAGCAGATACCAAGAAAGACAAAGCAAAGAGCTTTTGATGGGTGATCATTGAGAGAAGCAAGATGACTAATGTCCAGAGAAGCTCAGAATAGCTGAGGAAATAGGGATAGCAAAGATCTTGTAATCCAAGGATCTGTCTTTATGCTTAAAAAAAATGGTGAAAATCTTTTCACAGCTTCGATTCCTTTCTCCACCCCAAGTAGCAGGAGATTATCCTTACCTACTCCTGTAGCAAACCTAGAAAAGAGACAAGATTGCCAGGTTGGAAACAGGGAAATTAAACAAAAATGAGCATATTGAGTGATGATACCTCAGGTTCTTTTCTCCCACCTATTTACAGAATGGAGATTGTGGGATTAACCACAGGAGAGACGGAAAAGTCCCAGACAAATAAAACTTTGGAAACAAAAGTTTGTCCTTGTTCTCCCTCCAACTTTCAGTGAAGCCCAGAAGGTGACAAGCACCACCTATAACAAAGAGATTCTAATCACTTTTCAGACACATTCTTCAATATTAATGGCCTGTCATCAATGAGCAAGCCTTGAAGGAAAACCCCAAACATGAAAGACATTGATTTATCTAAATAAAATAAAGAAACTTACAAAAAACAGAAATAATATCAAGATGAAAGGGAAACAAAATCAAACTCCAATCAAAAACTCCAGTCAAAACTCCAATCAAAAACTGACCACATGAGATATTACTTCATACCTGTTAGATGGCTGCCATAAAAAAGACAAGAAATAATAAACATTGGCAAGCATGTGGAGAAAGAGAACCCTAGTTCACTGATAATGGGAATATAATTTGTACAGTCACTATGGAAAAGAGTATGGAGGTTTCTGGCTATTTATCTGAATAAAATGAAAACACAAATTTGAAAACATATATACACACCAATGTTTATCACAGCATTATTTCTAATAGCCAAGACATGAAAGTAAGTTAAGTATTCATTAACAGATGAATGGATAAAGAAAATGTGGTGTACACACACACACACACACACACACACACACACACACACACTGATATATAATGGAATGTTACTCAGCCATGGAAAAAGAATGAAATTTTGTCATTTGCAACAACATGAATGAACCCGTAGGGTATTATGTTTAGCGAAATAAGTTGAACAGAGAATGACAAACACTGTTTCACTTATATGTGAAGTCTAGAAAATAAATGAATGAATGTAACAAAACATAAACAGACTCATCAATAGAGAGAACAAACTATTTTATAATAACTTTAGATGGTGTATAATCTATAAAATTATTGACTCACTGTGTGGTATACCTGGAACTAATACAGCATTATAAATCAACTATACTTCATTTTACAAAAACTGAGAAAAATAGTGAAGAGATTCATCCATGAGAGAAGAACATGCTGTGACTTTTTAAAAATAGAGTAAATAGTGATGAAAAAGCTCTTAGATTCTGAAACTGATGATTTACATAAAAATGTCAACAGAAGAGGTAGAGGATAATGTCTAATAACCCATGAAGTAGACATAAAGACAGCAAAATGAATAATAGAATAATAATGATAAGAATTAGAATTAGAAAATTAGAATGCTGGTTTTGGAGATCTAATATCTAATTAGCAAAATTCTAGACACCAGGAATGGAGGAAATTCTCAAAAAAAGGACAATTTCTAGAACTAAAAATCTCTATTTTGTAAGGGTCCAACTAACCACGAGGGTCAGTTTCATGAGTATCCAACCTCAGAGTCATAGTGGACCTTGCAATTAGGAGAATCTCCCCCCCAACCCTTGGTTTAGCACTTTACTGTCACTATTTCGAAATTCTTAATCATTTTTGAACAAGAAGTCCCACACTTTCAACTTGCACTGGGCCCTGTATATTATGTAGCTGGTCCTGGGGTCAACCTGCAATTCTATACTCAGTAAAGCTATCAATCAAGCTTGAAGAAAGAATAAAGGCATTTTCAGATATTCAGTGACTGTAAAAATCTGACTTTCTATGCATTCTATTTCAGTAAGCAACTGGGAGATGCATTTGACCAAAACAAGAACATAGCAGGAACTTTAATACAGAGAAGTGAAAATGAGAAGCCTCCAAAGGAGATATGTGTGCATCCTAGGAATTAACTAGTCCAGATTGAAGTAGGAGTACAGAAGAAAGGAAGTAGGAGGGAAGTCTCTGGGGGTAAAAATGGAACTGATGAACAAAGAAACTGATGGGATGTTTGGAACTTTGTTCTGACAGATCAGTTGAGCATAAAATTATAAAAATACACTGCTTATGAAATCAAGGAAAAAGAAAAAAATTATACAAGATATAAGTCATTTGATTGACTCTATTTGATTGAGAAGTGAATAATACTTACAAACCACACTGCTATAAACAGCAGTGATCTTAAAACAAAATAAGATATAATAAAACTCTTTTGAGAAGATGAGGCTAGGGAAGTTGAAATTGTAACATACAATAGAAATTTCCTCTATTAACATTACAGATGTCAGTTGGTAAAGTCTGAAATTGATAAATCAAAAAATATAAAGGCATATTATTTGGAAATATGCTAAAGAAAAATAGCTAAAATGAACTAAATCATTGAGATTATTTAATTCTGGGAAATTGACTGCTTTTTTTGATAATAATAAAAAGAGTTTTAATGAAATAATCCCCTATTAAAGTATAACATCTGATATATTGTTCACAAAACAATAATTGCTCACATTTAACTTAGAAATCAAGTTCATTATTCAGTACTTTTGGAATCACTGACCACGACAAATGTAAATGACTGAAAAATAGCAAGATATCAAAATTCATCCTGAATTGCGAGCAAAGACTTTAAAAGGGTACAAAATAACAAAACATCTCAATCATGATTTGATGATTATGTTGAAGCCCAGGTGTTCTAGCCTCTTTTAGACACACAGTGAAGCCAAAGGAAAGAAAATAATACATAATAATTAAATATACACCTGTTCATCACATGTTCTAGGCTCATGGACTAAACTGACTGAAAACAGGCACACACATTTCAGATTTGAGGTAGACACAGAAAAGGAAATATGTGAAAAACAGAAAGGGAAAGATGGGGAAATAGTATAAAATATGAGAGTAGAGTGAACTATGATGGCTGAATTTATTACATATTTTTGCAAAATCAGACAAAGGGGAAAAGCATAGTAAGTAGTGCTACAAAGGTCAGATGAAGATGTGGTTTAGAAAGAATTAAAGTTAGTACAACTTGATGCTGGGAAAGTTCAAGGGCAAGAGGAGAAGGGGCAAAAAAAGATGAAGTGATTAGATGGCATCACTGACTCAATGGACGTGAGTTTGAGCAAACTCTGGGAGCTAGTGAAGGACAGAGAAGCCTTGTGTGCTGCAGTCCATGGGATCACAAAGAGCTGGACACAATTAGTGACTGAACAACAACAAAATTAGTAGACAAGAGGTTGAGCATGGAAACAACATGATGAATACGCGGTGCTCCTAAAGCAATAAGGGACAGGAAACCAGAAAGTCTACAACTATACTGGCTGGGCAAAGCAACTTTAGCATCAGTTCCACCAAAAATAGCAAACGAATGTTTAAAAGTGTGTTTAGGACATTTATTCCTAATTAATGCAGTACTTGTACCAAAATGCTTCAAAAATACACTACCAGAGAAGGAAAATCATATTAAAATAGATCTTTAAAGAAATATGCCTGCAAAAATATGAAACTATGGAGAGAAAAGTCAACATGGATTTTTTCCAGTTACAATAAATCATACACATCAGAAAACCTAAGAAGCAGAAATATTTCCATGGCAAATACAGTTAAAATCCTACCAGCAAGCAGAGAAATAGAGAAGCTCTCCTGTTAATCTTATCACCCAGAGATAGGAAAATTGGGGTCAATTAAAGCAGAGTGTCTTGAAAGAGCAGTTCTTCTTTGGGATGAAATTGGTGACATGTTAAAATAAGTGATCAAACTGACCTCCAACAAATTGATTGAGAAGATGGCTTTTACTGCAAAGTTTGCTGTATATATTAGATAAGATCATTTTATCCTAATTTGAATGATTTTCTCTCCCTATCCCTCCCCAAATTCCTCCCTCTTTCCCTCCCTCTTTTCCTGTCCCTAATACTCTCACTTACTACTCTCCTCCCTTCTCCCTGCCGATCTCACCCACCTCCATATTGTATATGAATACTCTGGATTTCAAGACACTACTAAAACTGGAGGACACAAATTCCTCTTTGATTTTGCAGAATCTTCCTTGCCTCCACAGAAATGTAACTTTCATATACATAATCTCTCAGGATCACTGGAAATAATTCTTTCCTTCTGAGATCTCAGGAACACTACATTGACATTGACAGAATCAGTTTTAAGAATGCATCATCACTAGTTTAAACTACTGAGTCCCAAATTTAGTACAGCTTAACAATAGGAACATTACCTGGTGGCCTCAGTGGTAAAGAATCTGCCTCAAATACAAGATAAGTGTTTGATCCCACAGTCGGGAAGATCCTCTGGAGAAGGAAATGGCAATGCACTTGACTATTCTTGCTAGGAGAATCCCATGGATAGAGGATGGATAGGAAGTGATGATCAAAACCATCCCCAAGAAAAAGAAATGCAAAAAGGCAAGATGATTGTCTGAGGAGGCCTTACAAATAGCTGAGAAAAGAAGAGAAGCAAAAGTTAGAGAAAAGGAAAAATATATCCATCTGAATGCAGAGTTCCAAAGAACAGCAAGGAGAGATAAGAAAGCTTTCCTAAGTGATCAATTCAAATAAACAGAGGAAAACAATAAATGGGAAAGACTAGAGATCTCTTCATTAAAACGAGAGATACAAAGGGAACATTTCATGCAAAGATGGTCTCAATAAAGGACAGAAACGGTATGGACTAAACAGAAGCAGAAGATATTAAGAAGAGGTGGCAAGAATGCACAGAAGAACTATACAAAAAATGACTCAGATCACCACAATGGTGTAATCACTCACCTAGAGCCAGATATCCTGGAGTGCAAAGCCAAGTGGGCCTTAGGAAGCATCACTACACACAAAGCTAGTTGAGGTAATGGAATCCAATTGAACTATTTCAATTCCTGAAAGATGATGCTGTGAAAGTGCTGCACTCAATATGCCAGCAAATTTGGAAAATTCAGCAGTGACTACAGGACTGGAAAATGTCAGTTTTCATTCCAATCCCAAAGAAAGGCAATCCCAAAGAATGCTCAAACTACCGCACAATTGCACTCATCTCACATGCTAGCAAAGTAATGCTCAAAATTCTCCAAGACAGGATTCAACAGCACGTGAACTGAGAACTTCCAGATGCTCAAGCTGAATTTAGAAAAGGCAGAGGAACCAGAGATCAAGTTGCCAACATCTGTTGGATCATAGAAAAAGGAAGAAAATTCCATAAAAACATCTACCTCTACTTCATTGACTACACTAAAGCCTTTTACTGGGGATGAAAAGAAACTGTGGAACATCCTTAAAGAGATGGGAATACCAAACCACATTACCTGCCTCCTGAGAAATTGGTATGAAGGTCAAGAAGCAACAATTAGAACCGGACATAGAACAATGGACTGGTTCCAAATTGGGAAAGGAGTACGTGAAGGCTGTATATTGCACCTTGCTTATTTAACTTATATGCAGAGAACATCATGTGAAATGTCAGACTGGATGAAGCACAAACTGGAATCAAGATTGCAGGGAGAAATATCAATAACCTCGGATATGCAGATGGCACCACCCTATGGCAGAAAGTGAAGAGGGAGCTAAAGAGCCTCTTGATGAAAGTGAAAAATGAGATGAAAAAGTTGGCTTAAAATTCAACACTCAAAAAATGAAGATCATAGCATCTGGTCCCATCATTTCATGTGAATAGATGGGGATACAATGGAAACAGTGACAGACTTTATTTTCTTGGGCTCCAAAATCACTGCAGATGGTGACTGCAACCATGAAATTAAAAGACACTTGCTCCTTGGAAGAAAAGCTAAGACAGCCAGTTAAAAACAGAGACATTACTTTACTGACAAATGCCCATCTAGTCAAAGCTATGGTTTTTCCAGTAGTCATGTAGGATGTGAGAGTTGGATCATAAAGAAAGTTGAGCACCAAAGAATTGATGCTTTTGAACTGTGGTGTGGAGAAGACTCTTGAGAGTCCCTTGGACTGCAAGGAGTCAAACCAGTCAATCCTGAAGGAAATCAGTCCTGAATATTCATTGGAAGGACTGATGCTGAAGCTGAAACTCCAATACTTTGGCCACTTGATGCGAAGAACTACTCATTTGAAAAGACCATGATGCTGGGAAAGATTGAAGGCGGGAGGAGAAGGGATGACAGAGGATGAGATGGTTGGATGGCATCACTGACTTGATGGACATGAGTTTGAGCAAGCTCAGGGAGATGGTGATGGACAGGGAAGCCTGGTGTGCTGCAGTCCATGGGGTCATAAATAGTTGGAGATGACTCAGTAACTGAACTGAACAATAGGAATAAAAAGTAAAATACTCTAGAATGAATTAGTCATGTTTTACCCAGGAAACATAACAGCTGTGAACATTTAACACTGAAAATTTAATTCTGAAAATTGATTACTGGGAGGATGGAAGATCATAAGACAACCAGGAAAATAGTGTAGATTCCTCTAAATAAGCAACTACTGGAGACTTTAGGAATCAAGGGAAAGAGACAGTGTCTCCAGAGCCTTGCTGTTTTGGGAGCTCCTGTAGAAAAAAGGAGCACAGGAGGGGCAACTAGAATTACAGAAAAGATGCAACTGATACAAGGAAGGCTTCCTTAAGGGCAGAGAAGGAAAGAGAAATATACCATGGCTTCTCTTTTCTTCCTTACTTATCCTTCAACCTCCTCACAGTGTCTGCCTTTGGCTAAATTCAGCCAGATACCAGTTGACAAAGGAGGCTGGGAAATTCAGCTGTGATGATACAGAGCAGAGCAGGGATAGAACAAGGAGTAGACCCAAAGGCAAACAAGTCATACATCTGAATACACAGTAACCAGAAAGTGTCAAAAATCTTTTCTGAGATTTGGAAATAAGGCAGAAAGGTGGGTAACATGTCTTCTCTCTCAGTTTGGACAAATCCAATCAAGAGTTATCCAGAGGAATGTAGGTAGTTTAGCTTGCTATTGATTCAAGGATTCAGATTTAATGAAGTTATTTGTTCATTGTACTTATAGATTTCTGCCTTGTAGAAATCTATTGTAGAAGTGAACAACAGTTTTATCCAGTGGAACAAACAACTTCACAGGTTTAAGACCTGTTTGTAAGCATTAGCCTGCTGTGCATCTACCTCAAAAATCTTATCAGAACATTGTCTATGTACACCTTCTTAAATGTCTTTTGAACAAGTCATAACATCTTACTGATCTCCTCATTATTGATTTAAGGAAAAAATTTGTAGATATTTAATTTGTATTTGCATCACTCATGATTTTACCTTTTTGAAAAGTATATTTTAACAAAAGTATTACAAGTACAATTTATCCCAACACCCTCAACACATAAAACAATGAAAAATGCAACTAAATCTAGAATGGAAGAAGGAACATAAAACTATAAAATATTTCCTCTCTCCCTTCCCTGCCTTTCTCTCTGTTTCTTTTCTCTCTTTCTTTCTTAATTTCTTTCAGAACTAATAGAGACATAACTCTCATGCATTCCTATAGTATAGGTGAAAAAAAAATTTTTAATGGCCCTATAAGAGATGCTCCAAAAAGCAATTATTTGGGGAAACTGCACCTTCCTAGCAGATACACACAGCAGCATTGCTACCCTCAGTTCAGTTCAGTTGCTCAGTTGTGTCTGACTCTGCGACCCCATGGACTGCAGCATGCAGGCCTCCCTGTCCATCACCAACTCCCAAAGCTTCTTCAAGCTCATGTCCATCAAGTCGGTGATGCCATCCAACCATCTCATCCTCTGTCGTCCCCTTCTCCTCTTGCCTTCAATCTGAAAACCACAATCACAGAAAACTAACCAAACTAATCACATGGATCAGTTTGTCTAACTCAATGAAACTATGAGCCATTGTCTAGAGCCTTCCAAGATGGACAGGTCATGGTGGAGAGTTCTGACAAAACATGGTCCACTGGAGAAGGGAATGGCAAACCACTTCAGTATTCTTGCCTTGAGAACCCCACGAACAGTTGCTATCCTCACCTGGATGCATTTTTTTGTTATTCAAAATACAGACCAAGCATTGATCCTGTTCCATACTCATACTACACAGTCATAGACAGAATTCTCCACATATTTTTGTTTCTAAGTCCATTGCTCCTAATTGAGGCAAACAAGGCAAGTAATTCAGTAAGACAGATTCCTGATTTCAAACATGAAGTGACATGCTAAACAATAAGAAAACTGCCTTAGGCCAATTTTCCCCACGACTAGTTTTTAGGGAATTCTCAGTGGTGTAGATTTTCTGACTAGAGAATTGTTAGATACTTGAATGACACCTCACATTAGGTGCTTTTCTGCAAATTCCTCCAAGTCGATTGAGGTCAGTGCACCTCCATGTGTATTAAGATGCACTGCTACAGAGTTTAAGCAAGTATTTCAGATAAAATTAAATGGTCTTCTGAGACAATAATGAGCTGTCAGGAAGCTCTTCATCTGGAATGATTCTCAAAATCAATAAAGGTCCTTGTCTGACTCTTTTGAATCTCTGCCATAACTGGGTTACAGTGAGTGCCTGGCAAGTACCAGCCTTTGTTGTTGTTGTTCAGTCGCTATGTTGTGTCCAACTGTTTGCAACCCAAAGGGTTGTAGCCCACCAGGCTCCTCTGAATGCCACTGTCTCTCCAAGCTTGCTCAAATTCAGATCCACTGAGTCAGTAATGTTGTCTAACCATCTCATCCTCTGCTGCCCCCTTCTCCTTTTGCCTTCAATCTTTCCCAGACTCAGCGTCTTTTCCAACGAGTGGGCTCTTTCCATCAGGTGGCCAAGTATTGGAGTTTCAGCTTCAGCAACAGTCCTTCCAATGAATATTCAGGGTTGATTTCCTTTAGGATTGATTTGTTCTATCTCCCTGCAGGCCAAGGGACTCTCAAGAGTCTTCTCCAGAACCACTATTGGAAAATATCAATTCTTTTGCGCTCAGTCTTCTTTGTGGTCCAACTCTCACATCCATAAGAAACTACTGGAAAAACCATAGCTTTGACTATATGGACCCTTGTTGACAAAGTGATGCTCTGGTTCTTAATATGCTGTCTAGGTTTGTCATTGCTTTCCAAGGAGCAAGTGTCTTTTAATTTCATGGCTGCAGTCACTGTCAGCAGTGATTTTGGAGCCCAAGAAAATGAAGTCTGTCACTGTTTCCATTTTTTCCCCATCCATTTGCCATGAAATAATGGGACCAGATACCATGATCTTAGTGTTTTGAATGTTGAGTTTTCAACCCTTAGTTAGTCTATTTAATGTCAATCAATCCACAGCACTAGACCTATATCAAATCTGTGTTCTCTGTGTCTGAACATGATTTCTAGATCTTGATCTTTCTGGAAGATCAAAATTTCTTCACAAAGCATCTCTAATATGGTGATTAAACACATCAATTTCTTGAGAAATGTAACTCTTAGTTCTTTCCTTTAACCCCACAAAGATTCCAATTTACCTCAAAACAAAGGCTAATCTGGAAATGAGCATGGTTAAAAATGTGATTAACATGCTTAAATAATTAAGTCAAGTCTCCCAGAATCCCATGATGCAGCACCCAGATTGCACCCATCTCCTCAGAAATGAAGGGCTGCCCCTCAGGAACCCTGACCTGAAACAACTCCTTTCCCAGCAGCAGTTTGCCCACCAGGGCAATCATGCAGCTTGTAGTTCGGTGCCTATGAATGGCAGCAGTGGTCCCGAGGGACAGATAAACATGAACTCCATGCTCATGACTGGCATGCCCATGGGTCCTGATAAGAAACATTTCTGACCTCCAAGGAAAACACTGTGCAAATAATCCTGCATTAGGATTATTGGGAATAAAGACTCATTGCTCTAGGCACCCAGCTTTGAAGAAGGGACCAACTCTGATCTCCATCAAGGACATTTCAAGTGACGTCATTTGAGCAGAACTAGATTTTAAACTGAAGTGTGATATCTACCTGGTTTTTTTCCCTCCTTCTCCTAAGGACCATGTGTTTAATACAACTATTTTGGGCATTCTGCCTTCTTGGGATATGATTATGGAGTTAAGGTGTATTACTGATCACAAAAGTGTCTTGTGTCACTTTTTTTCTGTTTGGTGATCCACAGTCTTTGGAAAAAATGCAGATGGGCCAGAGAACACTGGAGAAATCCAGAGATTAGAACACCTGGTTTCTTGGTAGTTGTGGTATTGAGTGAAGACCATGGTCCCACCCTCGAGGGTTTTTGTCATAGGTTCTGTCTTGTGGAGTTGGCATTTCCAAGTTCTCCCCTAAGGACAGTGTTGAGTTGCTACTCTTGGTTGTCCTAGACTTTTTCCTAAATAGGATTTTTATCTGCCCCTAATGTCCTGCATTGCACTTCCCTGCATTGCTCAGTGGTAAAATATCCACCTGCCAATGCAGGAGATGCAAGAGATGCAGGCTCCATCCCTGGGTCAACAAGATCCTCTGGCAGAGGGCTTGGCAACCCACTTCAGTATTCTTGCTTGGGGAATTCCGTGGATAGAGGAGCCTGGTAGGCTACAGTCCATAGGGCAGCAAAGAGACAGACATGACTGAGAGCCTGAACATATACATCATATCAGATTCTTGTCAACACTCAGAAAAAAAAATGGACAGTATTTCATGCAGATTGAAATGTAAGAGCAGGCTTCGAAGTCAATACCTGCTTGGTTTTCCAGAGATAGTCCTCACCCTGGTAAGCTCTATCTCATTCTCTATAGTAGCTCAGCAGTGGTTAATTTGAAGGAGTGTGCAGGAAGAAAAATCTGATAGAACTGACCCGCCCAAGAAGGCTTGAAGTTTTTTTATTTTATTTTTAAGTTTAAGGCTGAAATTCCAAGGTTCAACTTCACTTCTCTCTCCCCCAGACCCCTTATCTTGGCAAGTAACAGACTTTCACAGTTTCTTAGAGACTTTCCATAAATTATCTTCTACTAAACAATAACTGGGGTTTAATGAAAACAAGGTATCTCAGCAGGATTCTTAAAAAGTAGACTTTGATTTTTTAACCTTGGATTTATTATATAAATCATTTTTATTATACATATTATTATATAGGCAATGAATATTCATGGTTAATAGGCAGAGGATGAGCAGATTTTCAACAATGTCTTGTAGTAGGAGGAAAATAGCATCATCCTATAAACTTAGCAAGCACAACCTAAATGATCATAATATACAGAACCTCACAAACCACCCACCACAACAGAATCAGAGAGCTCTCTAAGATATGTAACAAGCTAAAAAGGTTATTCTCTCTTTGCCTCCTTATTTATTTAAGGTCCATGCCCTTTTGGGCGTAACAGCTATGCCTGTTTTTCAACTTCCAGATAATCTCATACTATAATAAGTGGCCTGTCTGTGTTCTCAGTTAGAAAACAGTAGCCAAATAGCAAAGATCAAAAAGACCCATTGGCTCTGATTCTTTTTTAGGGTTGGTTTCCTGAGTAGCTGATGACCAAACAAAGCAAAGTATTGATAATTTTGGTTGCTGAGAAGAGTAATTCTCCTTATGGATAGTACATTCATGGCCCCAACTTCTAGAATTTTGCTTTCCTTTTCTTTCTATAGTGAATCAATCTTGGTTTCCTACACTGTAGTCTTTGGGGTTTCAAATTTATAGCATTGACTTATTATAAGGAGATTTTTGTAAGATTAAAATATGAAGGTTTTTCTTTTTTTTTTTTTTTTCTTGTTTCTTGGCCTTAACTCTTAAAATATTTTTATCAAATTGTGGTGGTTTAATCATTAAGTTGTGTCCGACTCTTTGCGACCCCAAGGACTGTAGCCTAGCCTACTAGGCTGTTCTCTCTGGGACTTTTCAGACAAGAATACTGAAGTGGGTAGCCATGCCCTTCTCCAGGGTATCTTCCCAACCCAGGGATTGAACCTGGGTCTCCTGCATTGTGGGCAGACTCTTTACCAACTGAGCCACCAGGGAAGCCAGAGTAAATCATGCACAAAATCAAATACATACATTTGACTATTAAATATATAATCTAATATATTTTAAATTATTTACTGAAGTATATAATTTAATCTATATTTGAAATCTTTTTCTAAAAAAAACCTGGCAGTTTCTTCACCCACCTAGTCTCACGCCATGTTCTGTTCACCAAAACATCTATTTTAAAATACTATCTTGCTGTTTTCTGTGGGATTTTTCTCATTATTTCTTAATGGTATACTTATTTTTCTATTTCTCGATTTTAATATTTGATAACTATCAACTTCCTGTTAGGATAGTTGAAGACTTATGTGTTTCACATTTCTGAGTGACCATTTTACTTTACTCTAAATTCCTAATACTTCTCAGTACAACTCATAACTTAATCAGTGTCTACATTTTATGATTATGTATATAATGCTTGGACTTCCCTTGTACAGGCAATGCGAGAGACCAGGGTTGATCCTGCATTGGGAAGATCCCTTGGAGGAGAGTATGGCATCCACTCAGTGTTCTTCCTTGGAGAATCCGCATGGACAGAGGAGGCTGGTGGGCTACAACCCATGGGGTTGCAAAGAGTCGGATGTGACTGAGCAACAAAGCACAGCACATAAAATGCTTGTTACATGGCCAAATAGTGTATATTGACTATATTTCCACCCTTGGACTTTAAAAAATTTCCTGAATTTATTCAGTTCAGTTCAGTTCAGTCACTCAGTTGTGTCCGACTCTTTGCGACCCCATGGACCACAGCATGCCAGGTCTCCCAGTCCATCACCAACTCCCAGGTTCCATCCAAACCCATGTCCATTGAGTCGGTGATGCCATCCAACCATCTCATTCTCTGTCATCCCCTTCTCCTCCTGCCCCCAATCTTTCCCAGCATCAGGGTCTTTTCAAATGAGTCAGCTCTTCGAATCAGTTGGCCAAAGGATTGGAGTTTCAGCTTCAACATCAGTCCTTCCAATGAACACCCAGGACTGATCTCTTTAGGATGGACTGGTTGGATCTCCTTGTAGTCCAAGGGACTCTCAAGAGTCTTCTCCAACACCACAGTTCAAAAGCATCAATTCTTCAGTGCTCAGCTTTCTTTTTAGTCCAACTCTCACATCCATACATGACCACTGGAAAAACCATAGCCTTGACTAGATGGACCTTTGATGGCAAAGTAATGTCTCTGCTTTTTAATATGCTATCTAGGTTGGTGATAACTTTCCTTTCAAGGAGTAAGCGTCTTTTAATTTCATGGCTGCAATCACCATCTGCAGTGATTTTGGAGCCCAGAAAAATAAAGTCAGTCACTGTTTCCACTTTTCCCCATCTATTTGCCATGAAGTGATGGGACCAGATGCCATGATCTTAGTTTTCTGAATGTTGAGCTTTAAGCCAACTTTTTCACTCTCCTCTTTCATTTTCATCAAGAGACTCTTTAGTTCTTCTTCACTTTCTGCCATAAGGGTGGTGTCATCTGCATATCTGAGATTATTGATATTTCTCCCAACAATCTTGATTCCAACTTGTGTTTCCTTCAGCCCAGCATTTCTCATGAGTACTGCATAGAAGTTAAATAATCAGGGTGACAATATACAGTCTTGATGTACTCCTTTCCTGATTTGGAACCAGTCTGTTGTTCCACGTCCAGTTCTAACTGTTGCTTCCTGACCTGTATACAGGTTTCTCAAGAGGCAGGTCAGGTGGTCTGGTATTCCCATCTCTTTCAGAATTTTCCACAGTTTATTGTGATCCAACAGTCAAAGGCTTTGGCATAGTCAATAAAGCAGAAATAGATGTTCTTCTGGAACTCCCTTACTTTTTTGATGATCCACCTGATTTTGGCAATTTGATCTCTGGTCCTTCCGCCTTTTCTAAAACCAGAAATGTGGTCCAATCTGATACAATGTGGTCCACTGGAGAAGGGAATGGCAAACCACTTCAGTATTCTTGCCTTGAGAACCCCATGAACAGTATGAAAAGGCAAAAAGACAGGACACTGAAAGATGAACTCCCCAGGTCGGTAGGTGTCCAATATGCTACTGGAGATCAGTGGAGAAATAACTCCAGAAAGAATGAAGGGATGGAACCAAAACAAAAACAACATCCAGTTGTGGATGGGACTGATGATAGAAGCAAGGTTCAATGCTGCATAGGAGCAATATTGTATAGGAACCTAGAATAAGAGGTCCATGAATCAAGGCAAATTGGAAATGGTCAAACAGGAGATGGCAAGAGTGAACGTCAACATTTTAGAAATCAGCAAACTAAGATGAACTGGAATGGGTGAATTTAACTCAGATGACCATTATATCTACTACTGTGGGCAGGAATCCCTTAGAAGAAATGGAGTAGCCATCATAGTCAACAAAAAAAGAGTCTGAAATGCAGTACTTGGAAGCAATCTCAAAAACAACAGAATAATCTCTGTTCATTTCCAAGGCAAACCATTCAATATCATGGTAATCCAAGCCTATGCCCCAACTATTAATGCTGAAGAAGCTGAAGTTGAACAGTTCTATGAAGACCTACTAGAACTAACACCCAAAAGAGATGTCCTGTTCATTATAGGGGACTGGAATGCAAAAGTAGGAAGTCAAGAAACACCTGGAGTAACAGGCAAATTTGGCCTTGGAGTACAGAATGAAGCAGGGCAAAGTCTAACAAGGTTTTGCCAAGAGAACACGCTGGTCATAGCAAACACCCTCTTCCAACAACACAAGAGAAGACTCTACACATGGACATCACCAGATGGTCAACACCAAAATCAGATTGATTATATTCTTTGCAGCCAAAGATGGAGAAGCTCTATAGAGTCAGCAAAAACAAGACCGGGAACTGACTGTGGCTCAGATCATGAACTCCTTATTGCTAAATTCAGATTGAAATTGAAGAAAGTGGGGAAAACCACTAGACCATTCAGCTATGACCTAAATCAAATCCCTTATGACTATACAGTGGAAGTGAGAAATAGATTTAAGGGACTAGATCTGATAGACAAGAGTGCCTGATGAACTATGGATAGAGGTTCATGACATTGTACAGGAGACAAGAATCAAGACCATCCCCAAGAAAAAGAAATGCAAAAAAGCAAAATGGCTGTCTGAAGAGGCCTTACAAATAGCTGTGAAAAGAAGGAAATCGAAAAGCGAAGGATAAAAGGAAAGATATATCCATTTGAAAGAAGAGTTCCAAAGAATAGCAAGGAGAGATAAGAAAGCCTTCCTCAGTGATCAATGCAAAGAAATAGAGGAAAACAATAGAATGGGAAAGACTAGAGATCTCTTCAAGAAAATTAGAGATACCAAGGGAACATTTCATGCAAAGATGGGCTCCATTAAAGGACAGAAATGGTAGGGACCTAACAGTAGCAGTGGATATTAAGAAGAGGTAGTAAGCATACACAGAAGAACGGTACAAAAAAGATCTTCACGACCCAGAACATCACAATGGTGTGATCACTCACACTCAGCAGGAGCCAGACATCCTGGAATGTGAAGTCAAGTGGGCCTTAGGAAGCGTCACCATGAACAAAGCTAGTGGAGGTGATGGAATTTCAGTTGAGTTATTTCAAACCCTGAAAGACGATGCTATGAAAGTGCTGCACTCAATATGTCAGCAAATTTGGAAAACTCAGCAGTGGCCACAGAACTGGAAAAGGTCAGTTTTCATTCCAATCCCAAAGAAAGGCAATGCCAAAGAATGCTCAAACTACCTGAAGTTATTAAGTGCTTCATTTTTTTTTTTTAATTTATTTTTTTTTATTATTATTATTTTTTTTTCCAGTGGGTTTGTTATACATTGATATGAATCAGCCATGGATTTACATGTATTTGTTTTTTATGTCTATTCTAAATTCCCCCCTAAAATCTCATTTGCATGTGCCAAACACCAGTTAGCAATTCCCCTTTTTTTTCTGGAGAACTCTGTCTTGGAGTTCTTTATCTCCTGGTTGAAATCCCCATGAGTTATTTTCCAGACCCAAAACAGTTTTCATCCTGAGCCTTCCTTTAACCACACTCCCTAGTATTGTAGCCCCCCTGGTTCTGGAGTCTACCATCTTTCTTATTTCTAAATTCTCCCATTTTGTTGAAAAGTGCACATTTTGCTGGTAGTCACCAAGAAAGTATGCATGTGATATAAATCTTGGAATCTCTGCTAAAAATCATTGTTCTTTCTTCTCATTTGATTGACAGCTTGACAGAGTATTCTAGATTGTTAAATATTTTCTCCTAAAATTTGAAAATTTTGCTTTGTTTCTTCTGCTAAAGGGAGTAATGCCCTTGGTCACTCTGTTCTGACAGTCCTTCTGTTTTCCATATTTCAAAAATTCATTAAAATATCCTACCCTTTAATACCTCCTTTTTTCTTTTTTCGGTTTTGTAAGTTTATGAAATTCTACTCCTGTGGTATCATTGTAGAGGAGGTCTCAAGTGGAAAAAAGATACACATATCAGGCCACTATCTTTATTCAAAAGTAAGTATTTTCTTTTCTTGCTGCCTAACTAAATTAACAAAAAGAAGATAATATGGTATGGCTAAGATGAAAACTCATTTTTGATGAAGTACCTCAGTAATTAAACAAAATATTAATAATGAGGCAGGAAACAGAGGGCTGGTACAAATGGGCATAACCATTTGGTGTTGAAAAGATTACAGAGTGGTTTTCACAAGCAGAAGAAAAACTGTCTTTTTTCTGGGGCTGAAAAAATGACTGGAGAAACAAGAAATAAAGAATTATAGCTGAAAATTCACTTGGATAGTAGGGAGAATCAGGTTTGATATATTGATAGAAACAATAACTTGATTGGCATGCAATTCAATGGTTTTCCACTTCATTACTCCCATCCACCCCCACGACTACGACTATAAAGGCTCGGGGAGACAAATTCTGAAGGAGTCAGTGTACTCTAAAATGCATGAGTCATTTTCTTTTGTTAAATTCAGCATTAATTTTCTGTCTTCATCAGTTACTTTAGAATTTTTGTCTAAAGGTGAGATATTCTCTCAGGTTCTGTAACAGAGATGCTGGTTTTCTACTGCCATTTGGCTTTAAAATGTCTTCAGCATGAAAAAATCATGCTGAAGAATGTTATAATGAGTGCTTTATCTTAGTGGTATTTAAAAGAACATCACTTTTCAAAGCAACTACTTAAACCAAGTTTGCAAAACAGTCATGCAACTTTAAAATGATACTGACAAAATAGAAAGTAACATCAAGAAACCTATCTGAATGCTAACCATATGGACTAGAAGACTTGATCTGAACTCCAGTAAACAGTTGCCCCATGAAAGAGCCAGATGTTGAGAAAAGGCACTGCTGCTACTGCAACTAAGGAAGGGAAAATAGCTATTCACACTCAATGTACATTACATTCACCAAGTGCTTTTATAGCCAGAAGAGAACTGAAGAAAGCAGTGGTGTGTGACAAATGTCAGTATATTCAAAGAAATGAGGTTGTAAACATGTTCTTATTTTTTTTAAACTACCTTTCTCAGTGACTGCTTAGATTGAGGGCAGGAAGAAAAGGGGGCCACAGAGGATGAGATGGTTGGATGGCATCACAGACTCAACGGACATGAGTTTGAGCAAACTCTGGGAGACAGTGAAGGACAGGAAAGCCTGGCGTGCTCCAGTCCATGGGGTCGAAAAGAGTCGGACAGGACTTAGCGACCGAACTACAACAAAAGATGTTTTAAAGAAATAAACCTTGAATTAAAATGTTGGAAATAAGAAACCAATACATTATCAATAAAGTTTTGTATGTTTTTTATTGACCATCTAGATTGTTTCCCCAGTAGCTGTGGCTTTCCATCATCTGAAACTATGTCATCCTCAATACAGTGATGCTGTTATTTCAGACAGAATGTTAGAACTATCTAGCTTAATCTTGAAGTTGGAGTAGATCCATCCAGTTAACTCTGGTGACTCAACTCAGTAACCTCACAGAGAAGATTTTTAACCATAATCTTAACCTCTCTTGGTGAAAGAAATGGCAACCCAGTCCAGTATCCTTGCCTGGAAAATCCCATGGACAGAGGATCCTGTTAGGCTACAGTCCATAGGGTCGCAAAGAGTCGGACACGACTGGGCCACTTCACTTCACTTCATTTCACTTAACCTCTCTACTGCTCTTCACCTCACTTGTCCTCATTATCTTCTTGCTCTTGAGCTTTCTCCTTTAATCATTTCTTGTTATGTATAGTAAGTCTTCCTCAATTACCAATGCTCAGCTAGGTCTTGGCTATTCCTCTCCTCTCAGAGGCAATGGTCATTGTCAAGGGAAGTCACTGCATCCTTTTTTTGTTTTTTAAAAAGAACATCATTACTGAGATATATTAAAGATATAAATATTGTATATATGTAAAGTATGCAACTTGTTTTGATATCAATATGCACTGTGAAAAGATCAAAGTTAAACTAAATAACATATCCATCACATGTATATAGTATTTGCGTATGGGGGGGGGGGTGAGATTTACTTTAAGATCCATCTTTTTATCAAGTTTTAAGAATACAATACAGTATTGTTAACTGTTTACTTAATACGCATATACTTTTCAAGTTGTGACCTTTCCTCTAATCTCAAAGCTTGACTTGAATTATCAATTATTTTCGCTAAGAAAAATGTTCTATGTAGATGAAACTCACCCCTTTGAACTAGTTAGGCTCATAGGTGTCTCTGTTACAATGATATACAATTTGCAGCAACCTTAACTCAACCATACAAAAAACTCAGCACAAAAGCATCGCTTCCATTGAAGTCCAACTCTCGGTTCCATTGCACAAGCATACCCTGGGATCCAACTACGGACATCCCCGTTTACCCATATCATATACACTAACACTGAAGCTTTGTGCTAGCTGTGTATGTGTGTGTATTTACACACAAACATCAGCTTCAAAATTGGCACTATTTCCCTACAAATACCAAGAATTTAATCGAATACTTTGTAATTTATAAATGATTCATCCAATATGTGAATAGTCTACATATAGTCTTGTGCATAATAAATCTCCTAGTCCTAAATTACCATTGGTAGTCCTGTTTATTCAAAAAACTATTTAAAATCTATCTGAAGATCATAAAACTTATTTAATTCTCACAAAAACCTTAACGAATTATTCTCAGTTTTAAAGTTAGGACACTGAGGCTCAGAGTTTTAACTAAACTGCCCACATCTACACAATTAAACAGTGGAAGAAGCATATCTAAAACTAGTCCATTTTTCTCAAAAATTCATGCCTTTTCCTTATGTATCAAGCTAAATACAAGACTGGTTATGTTTAGCAAATACCTGAAATGTTGCCAATGTCAATAAGCAATAGGAAAGAATATTTCCTTTCAAATCTTTACATTTTAAACTGTCAGCTTTTGATGCACTCATTCTTAAAGATTAGTAAAAGTGATAGCAAAGCAAACAGTTCTGGACATCTGCTGAGTGTCCAAATACATACAGCCAGTTAAGCCTTATACTTAGTGTGAATGGTCATGGATATGGCATAATTACAGTGATTCTTATGGAATTTTTCAACCGCTGAATCCTTCTCAGAATAACATAACACAGTGCTCAAAAAAAAAGGACAACACATTGTCCTTCAGGAGTCTACCTTATCAATAAGGAAACTCGGTTTTGGTTTGAAGGGTACCTGAGTTTCACACACACACAACACACACAAACGCACACACATTATAACTCAGTGGCAACTTTCATTAATGCTATTGAATACAAACAGATTTGAGAAAATGATAAAACAATATGGGGCTCTGTTTGGGCTTTTGATTTTATTTCTGAAGTTGTTTTTTTAAAATCTTTTCAACTGCTAACTCAGAACAAATCATGAGTGACCATTAGTTTAACAAAGAAAGGCACATATTTGTAGTTTTTCTGAAAGGAAACAAAAAACACTTCCTTGCAAAAGAAAATATATCATTCTTAGGAACTACAGTCCTAACCCAAAACAAAAGACACAAAGAAGCATCACTATAACTTGGCATTTTTTGACACACATTTAAAAATTATAAAGTGAAAGCCAGACAAGGGAAAATGCTTTTGATTAAATTAGTGGTTTTCTAGAACTCCATGGCAACAAACCCACGCTTGTGAAAAGCATCCTGTCTTAAAAATTGTATATGCTCAAACTCCATTTTAACATCTTATTCTAAGGATAGTGTAAAATGTCAATGATACCTGACACCTAATGGCACTTAGGATAACTGGGGCATTAGGAGCTCAAGGAGGTGGTTTTCTAACAGTAAAATTTGTAAAACGTGAAAGTGAAAGTCACTGAGTCATGTCCGACTCTTTGTAACCCCATGGACTATAGCCCACCAGGCGCCTCTGTTCATGGAATTCACCAGGCAAGAATACTAGAGTAGGTTGCCATTTCCTTCTCCAATTGAATTAGATCTCAACTTTCAAGCAACTAGTGACCTGATAGCCTTAACCTGTCCTATTGCAGGAAAGCATATATGAATTTGAGAATTCAATAGACAGTAAGGTAAGGAGATGGCTTATATGGGGATATGCTGATGGCAAGAAGGGGTAAGGCCTCACTGAAGACCCATTATCTATTATTTTAAATTCTAGTCAGGTGTCTAGACCTTACACTACGTGAGTGATTTTAGGAAATGGTCATGATAAAAGCAGTTTTGATAGGACTATCTGGCTTAATTTTTAGCTAGAAAGAATCTTAAATCCAAAGTAATATCTATACTTATAGGTGACTAGCTGCATTACAGGATTTTATCAACTGATATATCACTAAGAGTTTAATTAGATGACTGAGAATTATGATGCAAAACTAGCACATAAAATCAACTTGAGCAAACTCATGAACTTTAAGAATCACTGGCTAATTTTTTTTATTTTCAGTAATCTTTGCTACAGAGTAATAAAAATATATTTTGAAGGGAAAGGAATATAAATGGAATTTCATTATAATGTTATTAACTATCAGATATGCAACAAGCTGTTTTTGCTTTAAGGGACGTGTTGGCTAAATTAATCAGAAGAAAATAAAAAATTTCAGATTTTCTCATTTAAGTCAACAGAAAATATAGATGAGTGGTGATTTTTCAAATAAAAACATAACATTAAATTCTCTTTTCCCTAGGTTTTTAATCATTTCTTTGTACAAGCTTTCTGTCATCAACATATAAACATGCTAAATATTTTCCCATAAAAATAATTGCTAAAACTTATTAAACATTCACATTGTGTCAGAAACTCTTTAAAGTGCTTTACACTTATCAACTCATTTGATCTTCCATTAATCCTGTTAGATAATTTTACATTTATATTGATTTTATATGAGCATTCTGAGATAGTGGGAGATTTAGTAGCCTACCCAAGATCACACAACTAGCAAGTCGTTTCTTAGATAGGTAGCCAGACAGTCTTCAATATTGTACTAATTACCATGCTGGACCTCCATGGTGGTACAGTGGATAAGAATCCACTGCCGATGCAGGGGACAGAGGTTTAATCCCCGGTCCAGGAAGATCCCACATGCCCCGGAGCACTGAAGCCCTCATGCCACAGCTACGGAAGCCCGCGTGTTCTAGAGCTGGGGAGCCACGACTACTGGGGCTGCGTGCTGCCACTACTGAAGCCCTGGGCCTCCAGCCTGAGCTCCGCAGTGATGAGAACTCACTGTGCGCCGCAACTAGGGAGTAGCCTCCACTTGCTGCAGCTAGAGAAAGTCCACAATCAGCAGTGAAGACCCAGTGCAACCAAAAGCAAAATACATTTTAAAAAATTACCATGCTATCCTTAGTCCTTTCTAGCTACTATTCTTGTAGTCTTTTGCCATCCCTTCATTAGCAAACTTCCCCACAAATAGTCACATTCTTGCTTCTGATCACTATTCCCTCCTCAGGGCCCACCTTTCACCTATGCCACGGCACTGAAACCAGTCTTGCCTATCATGATTTTTTCATAGCTACATCCAGGGATGCTCCTTGGTTCTTATGCTTCTCACACTCTACGGCATGTTTCATTTCTGAATGCTTTCTGGAATGTTCTCCTTTCTTGTTGACTCTGGCATCATCTTTATATGGTGTGCTAAAGTTTCTTTCTCAATTTTCCTTTCTAAGAGCCTGTGCAGTACAATAGACTGAGTATAACCCTCCCCTCCTAAACATCTGCTACAATGATATTTACCTTGACCACGTTCTTTAACCAATGCAATGTGTTGTTTGAAACAAGTGGCAGTCTTGAGAGTATTTGCAGTTTGCCTTCTTCTCTTGGGTTCCTGTGATTCAAGAGGAGCAGAACACACCCCAAGTAGTAGCCGGCTGATGACAATGAGGAACCATGTGGAACAGACTAGAATCTAACCTACAGCCTGGAGGCCTGCTGAGCTGATCCCAGATGAGGTCAGCAGAGAAACAGCAGATATGCAGATCCATGAATAAGAAATCAAAGGTTTAAAAATCAAATGTTGTAAATGACTAGGAAGTTAAAGTTCAGCTTCACTATCCAAGTGTGAGACTGTGATAAATGGCAAATAAGCTACCATAACACAATTCTAAGTGCTTTCATTTGTAAAGTCAGAGGAAAATGGTGTCTGCTTTGCTTGGGTTGTTGAGGAAATGAAGCACATGAGATAATACATGTGAAGTACTTAGCACAGTGACTGAAAAACTGACATATAATATGACCCCAATTGATGCCTGCTATTATTATTCCACCAAAGAAGGTCCTCCTCATCTCCAGACTCAAATATGCTACTGCAAACTACTCTGTGAAGTCACTTAAAGACCTTAAAATCTATAGGTGCTATCGTGAGCTCATTATATTTCCTCCTCCTTGGTACCTAACACTGAAAATGGCAATTCGTTTCACATAGCTCACAAGTGATCAAACTGTCTCCTCTGATTCTTCCTTCATTAACCCTTTTGTCCAATCCTCAATCAATTTTTTTTTTCAATTTTGCCTCCAATATATGTCATTTATTCATCTCCTTCTCTCCTTACTGCTAGTACCTTAATTTACTTATTTTACTGCATTAGTCCCAATTTTAAAGTATTTCTCACTATTATAAAAGATAAAACCCTAGCCTAGTAGCTTATTACAATCACAGTTTATTTCTCATAAAGAATTCAAGCTATGAGTTTCTGGTTAGTAAATGATTTAGGACCTAAGTTCCTTCCTGCATGTGGTGCCAGTATTTTCAATACTGGCTTCCATGATCTCTGGACTCATGTATCAAGCCAATGGAGTGGAAAAAAGCATAGATTGTTGCATATAGAAGGCATTAGGGTTGAGAGATCGAAGTGGTGCTCATAACTTCCACTCTTCTTACACTGACCAGAAATCGGTCACATCTCACTTTAAAGGAGACTGAGAAGGGCTATCCAGTTGTGTGCCAAGGAAAGAGAGGTGATGGGTGTGATGGACGGCCAGCCATACATTGCCCTACTTTCCTTGCTGGTCTCTGTCCTTCCAGAACTGGTTCTCCCACCATTCAATTCCTGGCAGGAGCCAGAATTTTTGTTGGTTAAACAAAAATTGGATCATCTGACTCCCATGTTTAAATTTTCCAACATCTCCCAGGAGTGCGTTGACTAAAACCCAGACTCCTTACCTTGACTTAGACAGTGCTTTGTAATCTTGTCCTTGCTTTACCTTTCTGAACCTGTCTCATGTCTGTCTCTTCATCAGACACTAGGGGATACTCACACTGATTTTATTTTGTTTCCTTGACTATCCAAACCAGTTCCTTCCTGGAGTGTTCTTACTGACCCTTCTCTCTTGCTAGAACACTCTTCTATAATCCTCACATGGCTAGCACCCTTCCTCCCACTAAGACTTCAGCTTAAATGACACCTCTTCAAAGAAGTCCTCGCTGACAATCCCATCTAAAATAGTCACCCAGTCACTTTCTAGTACATCCTTCTTTGTTAATGTTCTGCATAGATCTTATGACAATTTGATATGTTGCTTTCTATCAGGAATCTACTTAGTAAGTCTACCTATCTATCTATCTGCCTAACTATCTACATAACTATTCACTTATCTATCTATTCTTCCCATAGTATAAGTAGGCAGAGATCATTTTGTGTTTTATCCACCACCCTAGAATGCTAGCACTGTTTACCTTATGGTTAGTGTTCAGCAAATTTGACTCATTAATGAAGTTTGTTAAAATTTCTACGCATGAGCAGGCAAACTTTCATGCCCTAACCAACTCCACTGAGCTGAAAAGGCAAAGAAGGTTTGTTTCTTAACATTACAAAGGAGAGCTGAAAGTTAAATTTACTAGGAAATAAACTGGTCAAATTATGCATAAAGTCTTAGCTGACCAACTTGGGTCCTCTTTACTTCCCACTGAGCCTAAAAATCTGAATGGAATGTCTGGGGATAGAAAATATAATATACTTTTCTCTATTGACTCAGGACTTTTTCCCCCTAAATAAAAATTTTACATGCAGTGAAACTATTAAATTTTAAAGTCTGGGACAAAATAGCTTCTTCCGTTTAATTAATTAAATTATTCTTCCAGTTTACATTAGAAATCTCAGTGCAAATGTAGAACAAATTTATAATGTGTATTAGAAGTTAAAAAGCACAGTGGTACAAAGAAAGTCAAAATCTTGATACTTAAAACAATGAAAGACATTTTTTAATATTTAATAATTTTAATAATGTAATTTAGTTTGATTAAATGTGGAATTAAGATTTTTTATTTTATTTCTTCTCCAATAGAAAGTTTGAAGTAATAAATTTATGGCAGTTAATAATTGCTGAGAACTTATAAAGTATGTGCATACTTTATAAGAACTATATGAGTTTTCAAAGCTGAAGCAAAAGAGTTTGTAACTTTCCTGAAATCAGAAAGCTATCAAGAGTAACCACTATACACAGGGCAAATAAGATTTGCAAACCACAATGTTACAGCTATGTCCTGAAGTGCTAAAAAAAAATTTGCAGTGTTCTTTGCCTAGCAACAATCACACTATCTAAAATTTGAATACTAGCATTTTACTAAAACATCCCTTTTATTTAGGACACTATCATTCAATACTTCCTGCCTAGATATGAGGCATAATAGATTCTAACAAATCTACTCAGAATTACTTCATGGCCAACAAGGCAATAAAAGCTACCTGTAATGTTAGTTTCTGCATGTAAGAGACAGAGAGGGTAAGTATATCTAGCGTGCAGGAAATTTGAAATCTTGAACAAAAGCACTGATGCAGTGCCAGACCTGTTATCTACAAGGAGTTGCTACATTTTGCTTCTAGCACTGCCATGAACCTTGATGCTTGCTTCCCTTTCTGACTACTACTTCACCACTCTCCCAACCTCATTCTGGCTTAAACAGTAGATTATTAGAACTGGATGCTACATTAAGAGTTAAAACATCATCGTTTCAGAATTTCATATGTTGAAGGATGTTTTTGCATTAATTGGGCTTAAGATCTTTCTTTTGTCAATGAAACAAATTAGTTCAGAGAGGTCTGTCATTAGGGACAGCAAGGGCTGGAACTCCAGCTTCTGTTCCTGGATTCATGGTCTTTCTGTTATAGCACCATTTCCTCCTGTTACTGCTTCTGGTTGTTCGTAACTCCTTAGGGTTCCTGGGATCTATGTGACTTCCAAAGACATTACTTTCCTAGGTAATTCCCCAAGACCACTATGCTTGCTTCCTTCTCTGATTCTGCTACTTTATTCCTCTCCCACTGTCATTACAATACCAGTATTTTTCTATCTTATTACCCTTATTTTCTGTGTTTTCTATCTGCTTAGATATCAGGAAAAAGGACAAAGGCTAAAGTCTGAAATACTTCTTTCTCTTTCTTGGCAAAAATTTTGTTTATTTAAAAACACACCTTCTGAAGTCTCCAGTGATTGGGATTTGGGGAAATTAAGCAGAACAAAAAGATATCTTGGGCAGTTACTTGTCAAGAGTCCCTCAAGTCACTTGGGGCATAGTGCCAGCTTCATATAGAAGGATACAGAGGCAAAAGAGCAATGGTAACATAACAACCAGAACAAATGAAATAAACATGTGTATAAATATTTAAACTAGCGAGAGCCATTACTCCCAGTGTTTTAGTATTTCTGTGTCTTCTCTAATCACAAACTATTCTTTGTTTAGTTTTCATTTCTAGTTTCAAGAGAAAGCAGATTTCAAGAGGGGCCATTTTAACATTTAACAATAAGGACATTTTCTACAGCTATTTTTTCAAATGTAACAGTTCGTTCAATTTATTTTACTGGATTTCCAGACCTGAAATTTATTATTGCCTTTTGTCTACTAAGGCAAATGTACTTAATTCTAAAATTCTCCCCTTCACCTTTGAGTCTATTGTTACTTTTAATCTACATTAATGATAAAACTCTAGAGGAAAAAAGCATATAGAATATGTATGTACTTGCATATTTGTGGGCATCTTATGGGTAATGTTAGGCTTCCCTGGTGGCTCAGACAGTAAAGCGTCTGCCTGCAATGCGGGAGACCCAGGTTCAATCGCTGGGTCGGGAAGATACCCTGAAGAAGGAAATGGCAACCCACTCAAGTACTCTTGCCTGGAAAATCCCATGGACAGAGGAGCCTGGTAGCTTACGGTCCATGGGGTCACAAAGAGTTGGACATGACTGAGCGACTTCACTTTCATTTATGGGTAATGTTTGTATGTGTTTTTTTTTTTAAAACAAAGTGAGTATCCAGCACATGCAACATTCAAAACAAAATAAAGTGTTTTATAATCTCTAAATCCCTAGGTGGAAAGATTAAAGTCCACAATTAATGGAGTTCAACTGAATATTTGCTTATTTCCCCAAAGCTTAAGACTGTTGTCTAGCCAACACTAACCAGGGTTAAAATGAGAAAAACAAGGGTAGAGTGAGTTGCAACTTGGGTTTAATTTTTAAATATGGAAGAACTAATGGCAGATGAGTTTCTACCTCACATATAAAGAATAAACAGTCCAGTCTCCCTGGCCTCCTTGATCCTTGCCATGCTGTCCTCTTTGAAATCCTGTATTCCCATGCCCCTGTGACACTCCCTCACTTCTCATTTTGCTTCATGTGGTCATATTTTACAGCCTCTTACTAATTCTCTTCTCATCATTCAGCTTCAGTGTTAATGTCGCTCAGCATTACATACTTGCTTCTCTTCTCATTTTAGCCTACGTGTCCCCAGATTCTACTGTCACCTCTACGCTGGCAGCATAAATCTACATTCCCTGCTCCTCGTGAAGGTTCCAACTTACAGCACTTCCTACCCGTGTTCCTTATGTAGATGCCCCCAATGACCTCAACCTCCATAACTCCAGACTGAGCTTAGTAACCCCAAACCTGCTCTTTCCTCCTTTCACTGTATTTTTTTTTTTTTAATTTTTTTATTAGTTGGAGGCTAATTGCTTCACAACATTTCAGTGGGTTTTGTCATACATTGATATGAATCAGCCATAGATTTACACTTATTCCCCATCCCGATCCCCCCTCCCATCTCCCTCTCCACCCGATTCCTCTGGTGGCACCACCACCCATCCCGTCCTGCAGCTTAGAACTGTGGTTATCAGCCTTATCTCAGACTTCACATTTAACACTAATCCATGATATTCAGTTAGCCACCTGACGGCCACTAAGTTCCCATCATACCTCGTGTATTTAACCACTCTTCTTATTTACAGTAATAACTGTACTTCAAATCCTGATCGTCTCCTGCTTGGATTGTCAGCCTGGTCTACTAATTGTTCTACCCCCTAGGTGCTCCCAGCCACTTGCTTTAAACAATCCTTCATTATGTTACCACTGAGATAATCTTAATAAACCACATGTTCAAGCAAGGTAAAAACTCTCCAGGATCCCTGTTGCCTTTGGACTTCTGAAAGGAAATTCCTTAGCATATCCTGGAAGATGATATACTACTAGTCATCCTTCAAGAATTCAATAAAAAGCTTTCTCCTTTGTGAGATTTTTCTTGACATACTGAAACAGAATTAAATAATTCCTTCTGCTAATGTGATTGTATATGCTGCATATCTCTGACTTTGTACTTACTACACTGTTGTATGATTATATGTCTACATGACTATACTGGATTGTAAGCTCTTTGAGGCTTTGCATTGTGGCTATTTATCTTTGAGGAGAGTGAACAGAATTTTTAAGCATAAAAATACACCAATTTCCTCTGAGAACACTGGGAAACAAAAGAATTTTTTAAAAATTGGATGATAATCCCCACAATAACTTAGAGCATAAATTGGAATATGGAATATGGTGCCCAGAAAACAAGTAGGAAACTGGTTGCAATAGTATAAGCACAGAAGAAATGAACAACCTAAAAAAAAAAACAAAACAAAAACTATCCTGGGGGTTTGCAGAAAGGGTTCTGTTAAATATGGGGAAAAACTATTATTTGTCTGTTTATATAATTTAAATTCTGACATTCAGAAGATTTTTCTTAAAATTTCTTTAATCATGTTTTTGTATGAAACCTGAAGGACAAATATATTCATTATGTTCTCCCTTCTGAAAATATTCTTTTGAATTACTGCTGTGTAAAACATGTTTGGGAAGCCCGTGTTACTTATAAAAAGCCTGTGTTACTTCAAAAATGGCATATTTTTTGATTTTTAAAAATAAGGATCACAGTGCAGTATGATCTATGAAAATGCATCATTAATATGGAAATAAATATCTGTCCAGTAAAAGTGGGAAGTATTCTCTCTCTTTTTTTTAATCCTTAAATTCCTGGATATACCGTGTGAAGTGACTTCACAAATGTTATCCATATAAATTTCTGAATGACCAGAGGCTCTTTCTCTAATAATCCTATCATGAAGTAATACTGCAGATATTTAGGAGAGCTCCTTCCTGGGTTATGTGTATTGACTGCACTCTATGCCTAACTTTTTAACAAATGAACATGAGGCTGTAGTGTCTATAGATCTGATAGATTTCTATGACTTTTACAAAGAATTATACTATTAATGCCTTACATTTTTTGTACAATTTATATATTTATTATTTGCAATTAAAACAAAATTTAACATTTTTAGCCCTAATTTTTGTTTAGGTAGTCTGTGCCATAATTTTTATAAGGATTTCATTTTAGAATATATATTCTTCAAAAGAATATTCAACATTCATAGTATAGTCCCATCATATTATATTCAGAGTATATTTTCATCAACAACTCTGTATTACTGAATAATAATATAAAATTTGGCATTTTAATTTTCTTAATGCAGAAAACACAAAAAAGAAAGTAGAAACCACACATACTATATAATTTAGAAGAATATAGAGGGGTAAAACTCTCTTTTTAAATTAAAAACCTGATGCTTCTCATTCCAAAATTTTCCCCATGGCTATAATAATATGTCTACCTATAAATATCCATATATATAGTACAACTTTTTGTTATAAAAGTGAGATATAGTCTACACACTATTCTGCAATGTTTTTAAAAAATTGTATTCATGTTTCAGCACCAGGTTTTCAATTCAGTATGATCTAAATATAGTTACAAATCTTTTAACATTTTGAATAAAGTATAATTTATTTATAATGAAACATAAATCTTAAGTGTATAGTTTAACAAATTTCAACAAATGTATGCACTAGTGTAAATGGATACTCGAACATTTCCATCACTCCCAAAGATCTCTTGCATCACTTCCCATAGAACACTGCATCACCCACCCTCACCTCAAGCAACTACTGTTCTTATTTCTTTCATCCTAGATTAGTTTTAGCTTATAGAAATGTACATAAATATAATCATACAACACCATAATATCTCATTTCAAAAATATTTAACTATTCTCATGTTAGTAGAATTGATAGGTTGTTTCAAGTTTTTATCTAAAATTACTCTCATAAGTATATTTAGTCTTTAGATCTTTAGTACCTCTGAAATTTAATATGTTGTGAAATATGGCATAAATTAATTCTATTGAACACTGATTACTGGTATTTCCAAATCATCTACATTATAGTCTATATTTCCCATACTAGTTTCAAATTTCACATGTATGATATATTAAAATCTCAACATACTACTTAGATACACTATTAACCTATTTTTTCTATCATTATGATATAGTATTGTCTCTTTATTATGGTAGTATTATGCACATTTTATTTTCTGACAGAGCAACTATCTCTTCATTTTACCTTTTCTAAAAAGACAAAAATCTTTGGCTATATTCCACTTACATAAATGTATACAGTGGTGTCTGACATGTTAAACATCCAATAAATATTGTCCACTATCATTTGCTAAGAAATATTCATCTTCTCTTTAAAAAAGTAGTCTGTAAAAGAATATGTTCAAGAATATTTTTAGTAGAATTCAGTTAGAAAATGTTTAAAAATCATCAATTTTTTTACTTCAATTCATATTACTAACTTTGCCCCTTTACTTTATTCTTGTATGATTTTCAGGTTCTGCTTGTAAAATGTCATAGTAATAAATACTTCTTCTCCATAATATGAATTATGAATGGAAACAAGTTTTAGGAACAGAATGAAGAAATTTAGGCATTCTTTAGAGAACAAAAGAGCACAAGAATGGGTGTGTGGTTATTTACATCCTTAGATGTCTGTTTCCTATTATTTGATTTTGAAGGAGCCCTTTAGAATATAAAGTAAATCTGTGCTCTCAGAAGAATATCTACCCATCCTAGTGTTTCACCATTTGACTTTCATTGAGAAGGTTACATGGACTGCTACTGAGGCGTTTCAGAGCTTATGGGCCAGTCATCACATCACCCCTCCTGCTCCACTATTCACTATGTGCTGGGTGTGTGCATAGTCGCTTAGTCATGTCCAGCTCTTTGTGACCCACGGACTGTAGCCCACCAGGCTCCTCTGTCCATGGAATTCTCCAGGCAAGAATACTGGAGTGGGTAACCATGTCCTCTTCCAGGGTATCTTCCCGATCCAGGGATCAAACCCAGGTTTTCTGCATTGCAGGCGGATTCTTTACCATCTGAACCACCAGGGAAGTCCTCTATTCACCATATTAATCACATATTACTTGAGAATCATCTTGGCAAATGTCACCCTACTAGGTATTCGGGGGATTATGAAGAAGTCTAAGAACTTCACATATACTTAAGAAATGTGCTATTTATTTGGAACGATCACACTTTTTTTGAATAGGCAAAGAATGATTATATATTTATTTATCTACCTACCTATGTACCTACCTATCATCCTCACATATAAATAGATAGCTAGCTAAAGAACAAATAAGTAATAACTCAAAAGAGTGTGCACTTCTAATTATAAAATCTTAAACATATGCCTTTGCATCCTAAGTCCATCTCATGTAGCAGCCTTAATCCTCAACCTGGCCATTTGCCCCAGCTTACTCACCTCAGGGTCCATGCTGGGAAGGCAGATGGGATGGTTAGTGGAAAAGATGGAGACAGTATTCCAGGTTGAGAGCACAGGTTACTCAGTTTATAAGAGTTCTTAAAATGTTAGTCTTTATCCAATATATACCATTTTCCCCTAAATGTCACATGCTGTATTAAAAATATTAATCCTAAGTAGATGGTGATTTAAAAAAGGGATAAACAAAAAGATGACCCATACTGAGTCCCTTCCCTGTTCACCTGAAACCATTACATTACCCACTAGTTGGCGATACCACAATGCAAAATAAAAAGCTTTTCAAAAAAAGATGAGCCATAGACGATGGATACACTGGGCAATCAAGCATGTAGATGTCAGCTATTAAGGACATCTAACCAGTTTCCCTGACTTGCAAGCTTCCACCATCCTCAAGGCACCTGATTACAATTTAGTTTATCATGAATGTAGAGTGTACTGGACACAGTGCGCTAATGAATAACACAAGGCTCCACACCTCTTGATAATTACACTTCTTATTGGAGAGTAACAACCTACATACCTGTTATCTTTAAGTTAGCTACTCATTTGGCTCAGTGGTATAGAATCCACCTGCCAATGCAAGAGACACAAGTTTGATCCCTGGACTGGGAAGATCCCCTGGAGGAGGAAATGGCAACCCACTCCAGTATTCTTGTGTGGAAAATCCCAAGGACAGAAGAGCCTGGCAGGATGCAGTCCATGGAGTCACAAAGGGTCGAACATGACTGAGCTACTGAGCATACACACACAGTTATTTTTTTCTTTTTAAGAATTACTAATTAAGAATTAAAGACTCTGGATCCTCTACAAAGCAAGTTGCATGAGATCCTTCCTCACAGATTCAGATTTGAATGTAGGATAGAATTTGCAGGCAACAAAAAATCTAGAGCTCTTGCATCATTAATAAATGCCTCCAAGAAAACTTGCAGGATTTATTTTGGCTAAAGGAATCTAAAATAAATTAGAAGAAAACAGTAGCATTTACATTTTTAAAACATTATCAAAAGATAGTGGTTTAACAACATTAGTACTTCAAACATTTTAGTTACTTAAATATTAATGCCTTTAAAGTTTCAACCACAATACTGATGAGTAAATGAAATATATAACAATAGCAAGCTGCAGTAAAAGTCTATGTGATGCACTGGAATTCATGAAATGAAGCAGAAACTGCTAACTGAAAGTAAACTGCCTACATGTGAGTTTTGGGACAGGCTCTCTGGCTGCTGTGCCCCAACCTTCCCACTATGAAGATTTTCACCTCCTTTCTCTTAGTCTTGTTACTTCCCCTCGCTGTCAGACATATACAGGGAGATGAAAGAGAGGTTAGGCACACAGTGTGTTAGTCACTCAGTCGTGTCCGACTCTTTGTGACCCCACGGAGTGTAGCCTCCGGGCTCCTCTGTCCATGGAGTTCTCCAGGCAAGAATACTGGAGTGGGTTGCCATTTCCTTCTGCAAGGCACACAAGCGCTTGCCTAACAGCAAAGGTGCACTGAGAAAAAAGCACCTTTGGTTTTGCAAGCGTGGGGATGTGTCAGTGTTTGCATGGCTGCTCCTAGAACCCTCCCTGTATCTCTCTATTCTTCCCTTAGGGGTGTACAGTGGGTGGCCCAAGGCCTCTTTCCCAAGAGAAATAATGCCAATTAATGAAGAGGACACTCATCTTCAAGTAAGGAATACCCTGAAAAATTGCCTTTATAGGCTGTAAAATCTAACCTGCGAGGCAGTGGGTGTGCTAAGATGTATATTCTGCTCCTGCCTTGGTTAACTATAAAGTAAATTTTGGCTATTCCTGGGTTACAAAAACTATTACCTATTGCATCAAACTTCCTCTGTCTCTTTTTGTTTGTTTTGCTCTTTTCCATTAGTGGAAAAAGTCCTACTTATCCTCTTTTCCACTCTCCTCCTCCCACTGGCAGGAAGATATTGTCCTTGCTAATTGTCCTGAGCTCCATTTCCTGAGCTCAGTGGGGGGAAAAAAAAAACAAGAGCTATTTTTCTTTTATCCCTGAGCTGACAACAGAGAGAAGATTTTCTCATTAAATTTGATTGGGAGTCATTTTTACATATGCCACTCTCAAGTACGAACTAGACAATATTCTTGGAATTTTGAAATGAATGTGAAAGAAATAGCTTAGTGTAGGTTCACCACAACAGGAGTCTGAAAGCCCATGTTCTTATTTTCATTATACTACATATAGACTCTGAGATGTTATGCCAGTCACTTACACCAGGTGCTATTTATTTAGGCTTTATTACTTTCATCCAGGCTTCCTACACTCCCAACATCAGCACCCCACATCTTTACCTGAGACTCTCTCTGGATGCCGCTGCCCACTCTGTCATGCCTGATTCTGGAAGTAGCCTTGAGTAGTACCTGACAACAGCAATGGTTGTCATAATAATTACCCACTTCCCTCACCCTTTGCATGGCATCATTTCATGGCACATGTTCCACACTGCTTCCTAGAATTTCCCTGTAAATCCCAGTTGCCCACACTCATAACTTGCTTGCTAAAACATCTTTCCATGTATCTCTTCCCTAGCACCGTTTCCAGAGATCAACTGATCAGCTTTTGGGAGGGCACAAACAAAGACAGTGTTTTTCTATATTAAAAAAGCAGATACACAAGTTAGTGGAATTGGATAACTTGCCAGCCAGGTAGCAAGAAGAGTCCCACTGCTGGTTATAATTGCAATGGTGATATCCTTGGTGTACTCCAGCATCACAGTTGCTAGCTCACTTGTGAAGAACGGGGATAAAAGACAGATAGGAGGTACTTATGCAAAGTATTCAAGAGCTATGGCATCAACGATAACTAAAGGAACTATGGATTTGAATGTTTATTGTTAAGTGTCAACCAGTGCTTAAAGAAAGAAAATGACAGAGTCTGTCGAGTCCATTCTCAACTCAGAGGAAGGTGTGAGGGCCATAACGTATTTATGGTAGCGTTTAGACACTTATCTTTTATAATGAGAGGAATATGTTGTAGATCAGTCCTAAGACATTTTTGTGAGAAAGACTGAAACACAAAACTGGACAGTCCCTTACATTACAGTAAGGCCTTGTTAAGAAAGGAATGTGACCATAGGATGTGGAGTGGATATACCTGGTAAACAATTCTCAAATTCCCTTGAACCCTAAAAGAGGTGAATCACTCCTTTGTTAAAGAATAACAGGCTTTTCTTCTCTGGAGTCTGTACTGATGATTCAGAAGCTGATCTCCCCTCACTTTACTTCCCTACTTCCAAACCAATCACTAGAGTCAAGTCTTAGCTTGAACTGGCTTGAGAAGTACAGTTCCTTTTATAAGAGGAAAGAGACAATTTACAAAGAGCTGTAGGAGCTTGATACTGTATAACAGCAAAAGCTGAGAGCCCATGCCCGAGAATTGATCTTGAGGATACTGAAATATAAGGGCTGAAATATAAGGAGTGGACTCTAAGGTTGGTATGCATGCATGCACACACACAGACACACACACTAAATAAGAGATCAGGTGAACAGAAGCTTGATATTTGCTGCTGTAATCTTTCAGTCAGTTTCCAGAGCGGAACTTGTTCTAGACTCAAAACCATCAGTTAGGGAAACAGGGTCCCCTTGAGGAAGTACCTTGCAACAGCACAACAAATATGCTGAGTAGAAATTCCCCAACATTCCCCCAAGTTCCCCCAAATACCAGCATTGCTATGCAATGGAAAAAAATGCTCACACTTTTGAGGGCTGTTGGACATCAGGGGACCGTAAATACCATCATGGACTGATTTTTTTTAGAGTTCATGTATAGATGACAGGAGGTAAATGGAGTCCTGGCTCATATCTATCTCATGGTGGATCCATTGTGTCCATGGATCTATCCTATGATTATTTCCCCTGTCTCTGAATGCAGAATCTGGACAGATGTAAACTGACAAAATCTTTGAACTGATTTCTAAATCTTTACAGTAAGAAACGTTATGGCAGGAAAGATCATGTACAAGTCCTTAAAATTTCTTCTTTCCCTCTGGTGAGGAATGTAAGTCAAATGCAATATAGCATTCTGGGTGTAGTAGCAGATATTCGTACACCATGGAAGACAAAGATACAGAGACCATCATTTCCATTATCTCCACAATTAATTTATCTTTCTGGCTCTGCAGAAATAGGCTAGATCATGACAGATGTTGGTCAACTAACTGCAAACAAATTAAGCAATATTAATAGCTCCATTTGCTGTTTCTGTGCTAAATGTGTTATCTTTTCTAGAGCAGATTAACAAAGCTTCTGACCCATGATATGCAACTACTGAAGTGGTAAATGTTTTCCTTTCAATATCCCACAGAAAGGAGGATCAGAAGAAGTTTAGATTCATGGGTTAGATAGCAGCATATGTTCATGATTATGCCCCAGGATTGTTAGTTCTCCAGCTTTTTGACCCAATACAGGGACCTTGACCATTTGGACAATCTGCAGAACATCACACTAATCCACTCTATTAACGATAACATGTTACTCAAACTTGAGCAGCAGCAAGTGATAAGGAAACCCACACTGGGACATCTGTCTGACAGAGCATAAGAAACAAATCCTCTAATGATTCAAGTGAAGGTTTAGGAGCCCAGTTGTCGGGAACATGCCAGAACACGTTACAAGATAAAGAGCATGTTATTGTACTTTGCACCTCCAGCAGTAAGAAAGGAACACATTTTGAAGGCATTTACTTCATAACACATTTGGCAATGTTACTTATGGGATGAAGCCTAACATACTTAGTATACTGAGAAAGTAACTTTCAGGAACAGGTGGACTAGACTTCTGTGTTGCAATGACACCTCTCTCAGCTCGCTCCTAAGACTTCATGGGTGGTTCTGTTTGACAAGCTGATGGAGCTAGAGGAAAATCTGTGCTTGGTTTCTTGATAATCCATTGCAGTAAATTGTGGGGAGCTGAAAATGCCACACTACATCTCAGTGACAGCCCTGAAAGACCATAGTAAGGGGAAATCCTCCCAGGAGGCAGGACCTTGAGTAGTGTACCTGGTCACCAACTGTGTGGACAAATTGGCCATGGAATTCTCCAAGACAGGCTTCAACAGTACGTGAACCATGAACTTCCAGGTGTTCAAGATGGATTTAGAAAAGGCAGAGGAATCAGAGATTAAATTGCCAACATCTGTTGGATCACTCAAAAAGTGAGAGAGTTCCAGAAAAACATCTACTTCTGCTTTATTGACTATGCTAAAGCCTTTGACTGTGTGGATTACAACAAACTGTGGAAAATTCTGAAAGAGATGGGAATACCAGACCACCTGACCTGCCTTCTGAGAAACCTATATGCAGGTCAGGAAGCAACAGTTAGAACTGGACATGGAACAACAGACTGGTTCCAAATCAGGAAAGGAGTACGTCAAGGCTATATCTTGTCACCCTGCGTATTTAACTTATGCAGAGTACATCATGTGAAATGCCAAACTGGGTGAAGCACAAGTTGGAATCAAGATTGCTGGGAGAAATATCAATAACCTCAGATATGCAGTTGACATCACCCTTATGGCAGAAAATGAAGAACTAAAGAACCTCTTGATGAAAGTGAAAGAGGAGAGTGAAAAAGTTGACTTAAAGCTCAACATTGAGAAAACTAAGATCATGGCATCCGGTCTCATCACTTCATGGCAAATAGATGGGGAAATAATGGAAACAGTGACAGACTTTATTTTCTTGGGCTCCAAAATCAGTGCAGATGGTGACTGCAGCCATGAAATTAAAAGATGCTTGGTCCTTGGAAGAAAAGTTATGACAACCTAGACAGCATATTAAAAAGAAGAGACATTACTTTACCAAGAAAGGTCCATCTAGTCAAGGCTATGGTTTTTCCAGTAGTCATGTATGGATGTGAGAGTTGGACTATAAAGAAAGCTGAGTACTGAGGAATTGATGCTTTTGAACTGTGATATTGGAGAAGACTCTTGAGAGTCCCTTGGACTGCAAGGAGATCAAACTAGTCAATCCTAAAGGAGATCAGCCCTGAATATTCATTGGAAGGGCTGATCCTGAAGCTGAAATTCCAATACTTTGGCCACCTGATGCGAAGAACTGACTCATTTGAAAAGACCCTGATGCTGGGAAAGATTGAAGGTGGGAGGAGAAGGGGATGACGGGGAAAGGGACGAAGGATGAGATGGTTGGATGGCATCACTGACTCGATGGACAGCCATTTGAGTAAGCTCTGGGAGTTGGTGATGGACAGGAAAGCCTGGCGTGCTGCAATTCATGGGGCTGCAAAGAATTGGACATGACTGAGCAACTGAACTGAACCGAAGGCTTTGTATGGAATACTGAACAGTGGTAAATGATCTGACTGTGTGGTTGAGAGCTTTGGAAAGATGGATTGGGAGATTAGAGGTAATAGTGTCTAGAGAAGAAATAGTGGAAGGAATTATTGGAGGCAGTCACAAAGCCTGTAGAGCTTCTTTTCTTGTACAAATGCTTTATTGCAGTATAAACACTGAATAACCAATGGATAGAATTACCTGTCTAGTGGAATAAGTTTTCTCCCTGTGGGTGCTACACTTATTGTGTAATGGCCCATGGGAGAAATAGTTATTGTGTCACAGATGTAGACTATGCATGGGCTTTCTCTTTGAAAGCTAATCTAACTATTAATGTTACCTCTGTTGAATGACCGATGTCATAATCAAAAAACCAACAGTGATGACTTGATATGACACATTCCCTTAAGGAGACCAGCCAGTCATTTGGTTGCAAGTTGGTAATATTTGACCCTTTCCTTCATGGAAAGGGCAATTAATTGTCATTGCTGGGATTGATAAATATTTTGCTATGGATTTGCCTTTTCTTCCTAAGTGTCCCATCCAGCAGTACTATCCAAGAGCTCAAAGAATGGGAGATTTACTGTCATTGAATCCTGTATAACTTCTTTTTGATTGCAAGTAAAAAAGGGCCTATATTACAGTGAAGTTAAGTTCAGTCGCTCAGTCGTGTCCAACTTTTTGCGACCCCATGAACCGCAACACACCAGGCCTCCCTGTCCATCACCAACTCCCAGAGTCCACCCAAACCCATGCCCATTGAGTTGGTGATGCCATCCAACCATATTATCCTCTGTCATCCCCTTCTCCTCCTGCCCTCAATCTTTCCCAGCATCAGGGTCTTTTCCAATGAGTCAGCTCTTTGCATCAGGTGGCTAAAGTATTGGAGTTTCAGTTCATCAGTCCTTCCAGTGAATACTCAGGACTGATCTCCTTTAGGATGGACTTGTCCTTGCAGTCCAAGGGACTCTCAAGAGTCTTCTCAACACCACAGTTCAAAAGCATCAATTCTTCGGCGCTCGGCTTTCTTTATAGTCCAACTCTCACATCCATACATGACCACTGGAAAAACCAGTCGAGCAAAGGTGACCAAAAGTGCATGGCTATGAGATATCACTCATTTTACTATATATTGCATTACCCCAAATCTGCTGGCCTGATAAAATGTTGGATTTTATCTTGTGTTTCTTCGAGGCACAAGAAAACCACTAGTTTATGTATGACACTCTTACTCTGTGGGCTTGGGGTCTATCCTTTAAGAGTCAGTGGCTATTGTGTGATACAACATCTCTAAAGGGCTTCCCTGGTGGCTTAGATGGTAAAGAATCCACCTGCAACGCAGGAGACCTGGGTTGGATCTCTGGGTTGGGAAGATGCCCTAGAGGAGGGCATGGCAAGCCACTCCAGTATTCTTGCCTGGAGAATCCCCTTGGACAGAGGACCTTGGTGGGTTTCCAGTCCATGGGGTTGCAAAGAGTTGGACACGATTGAGCAACTAAGCCCAGCACAGCACATGTCTCTAAACAGCTAGAACACATGGCTCTGAGAACCGAGAGTCAAACTAGAAGTAGTCCCTTGTACTGTCTCTCCCAGTGACCCACTTAGGTGATGGATGCTTCCCATACTCAACTTTCAGTTCTGCTATATAAGAGGTACTGTTCCCCAGGGTGTTGAGCAGGGGAAGGTTTTACAAGGGAGTAGCTGTGTTCCAATAAAACTTTGCTTACAGAAACAGAATACAGCCAGATTTAGTCCCTGGGTGATTGTTTGCTTATCCTTGTCCTAAATTATTTCTAAGTTTCCTTCATGGTCTAAAGTTCTGTATTATTTGCCTCTATATTCAAGAAAGACTTTAGAAATTTCTCCAAGTCACAAGAAATTATGAATATCTCTATGAAGAGATTATAAAGTTTATAAAGATCATACATAGTCTAAAATAATTGCCAAGATCTTGTATTTTGAAATTAGTATTTTATAGTAAAAACAATGTATTTGTAATAGGCTATCTTTAAAAGTGAACTTTTTGAACATTTAGCATTAAGGCGTTGACAGTTTTATTGACTACATAATTTGAAAAATAATATACACTGAGGAAATTATTTTTTTTTCAGATGACAAGACTTGCTGACAATAATATTCTGCACAAGTTTAATAGCTATAGCCTAAATCAGAAGAGAATAATTTTCAGCTTGGAGCACTCAGGAAGACAAGCCACATGTAACATATGTAATAACTTAGAAGCATGAAAGAGTCATTGTTTAAAGCATACTGTTATAATGAATTCAATTATGTAGTAATATAAATGTCTTCACTCCAATAAAAATGAATGTAGGTTATGTAAATCGTCACTTTTAAATTGCTAAAAAAAATTAGAGATTGAAGTGCTAAATAAAATACAATGAAATTTTTAATAAAGAAACTGAAAGATAAGCTCAAGTCACTGAAAACTTTAAAAACAAAATTTCTGCATACTAAACAATTGTAAATTAGCTAAATGCTTATGTTTATCATTATTCCTCCTCTTTCATTTTTAAACAGGCAAAATAAATAAAAAGATTAAATAGAACAATTCAGAAATTAACAGAAATAGTTATTTATATTATAAATAGTTATAATATTAAAAGTAAAACTTGGCCAAGCACATTTTTTAAAATTTTAAACAACACTGATAATATAAATGTGATTCACTGGTAGAGAGAAAAATTATGGTATTTGGAATTACTGCCTCATTCTTCTATATATCCATAAACTGTTCAACTGAAAACTTTCATTTTCATCCAATTATGAATCCATGCTAAGTCGCTTCAGTCATGTCCAACTCTGTGCAACCCTATGGACTGCAGCCCATTGTACATTTATGTATTTTTCCAGATACAACATGAGTTACATTATAAAGAATTAAAAGCATAAGAAACAATTCAACTAATTTCTTTTATTCAGTCGAAGGCAAAATGTACGTGACTTTTTTCTCTATAGTTAAAAAGCACAGTCTGTATCCCATAAAAGGCTATTAAAGTAAAAGTAAAGTAAAATAAAGTCGCTCAGTCGTGTCCGACTCTTTGCGACCCCACAGACTGTATGTAGCCTACCAGGTTCCTCTGTCCGTGGGATTTTCCAGGCAAGAGTACTGGAGTGGGTTGCCATTTCCTTCTCCAGAATTATTTAAAAAAAAACAGCTTAGTGCTATTACTTATCCATGATCTGTCATGTTTATTTTTATTTTTAAAATTTAAATAGTATTTCTTTTGTCCTTACTTCTTAGTTCTACTATTTTTCATAAAAGCCACATAAACATCTACTTGCTTCCCCAGTGGCTCAGTGGTAAAGAATCTACCTGCCAATGCAGAAGATGCAGGACATAGATTTGATCCCTGGACCAGGAAGATTTCTTGGAAGAGGAAATGGCAACCCACTCCTTTATTCTTGCCTGGATAATCCCATGGACTGAAGAATCTGGCAGTCTACAGTCAATAGGGTCACAAAATGTTGGACACCAGCTGAGGACACATGCATTTGTGCACTTTGGTTTATAAGGTAGGCCTTAATCTTATTTTTATTAAAAAAAAAAAAAGTGACAAAGAGGGTTTACAAATCAGTCTCTAAGAATTTCATGAAACCTAAGTTTTCCTTTCAGGTGAAAAGTTGGATGTGTTTTTATGTTTATTTATGAGACTCAATTTGCTATTAATTCTGAAAAGAGAAAACTGATAAACTGTATCCTTATTTGATATAAACATATATATTTTTAATTCATATAGTATCGTTATATACAGAAAAATTAGCATTTTATATTTATGTTGAGATTTTTTTGTGTAGAATACAGAATAATATTGAACATAATACAATTACTATAATTTCATAATTATGGGTAAACACAATGAAAGATCATTTTTTGCTCCTATGCCTAACCAAACATTTCCATTTCTAGTAATGAAATGCAGAGCCTAGAAAGCAGAAAAACAAATAGGTAACCAAAGTGATAGGAGAAAGACTGACGACCAGCTTCCCAGTAATAGAATCACAATTATCTTCTAAGACTATAAAGTATTTGCCATGATCATGCTTGGTGGAGTCTGATAAAACATCAAAGATGAGAAAGGATAAATTATTCAATCTGAATATCAAGCCAGTCATTTCAGTTAAAATCTCATTCAAAAAATGAGCTGTTATTTAAAAGCTGAAAATAGTGAATTGATAAGGAAACATTTACTTTGCAGATATATGAAGCAAGATAAAAATATGCATGAAAATACAGTTGGGCAAAATATCAAAAGGATAATTTTAAGAGTGTTTCTCACATAAAGATGCAGAGAGGTGAAATAACTACAGTGATGGATGTGACTAGCTCAGGAATGATGTGAAAATTGTTCTGTAACTCAATAAAATAGTTTAAATTGGATTCAAAGTTATTGAGAAGGTAATTTAAAAAGAAAGAGAGAGAGAATGCCAATGTAACAAAGAAAATTGGTTTAGAAGTGATCAGCTGGTAGACAACCCTAAGGAGAGAAGCAGAGTTCTCTGGGTAATTGAGGCAGGACACAATGAACATACTAAAGATAAAAGAAAAATACAAACAAGGCAAAAATGACATCTGCAGAAAGAAACAAAATAGGACTTAATTTCATTTTTTGAAATAATACTACATCATTCTACATTTCAACATTATTTGTGCACATTATTGTTATTTTTATTAGCACAGATGGTAATACTATATCCTTAGCCTCAACACATTAGGACTGCAAAGAACAGAAATGTTGTAAGAAATCTTGTGGCTTTGTTTCCTTTATAGTTCATAAGTTATTATCTTTTCTTCAGAGAGGAATAAGACAAGCAAAGGAAGTAACTATTCCTTTGGAGAGTATGGAGAGAATTATTAGAGAAGTTCAAAAGTTCCTGAAAAAATTTGAGCTTTCCAGGGAAAGTCATTGAACATAATGATTGTTTTGCAAACTGCAGAAACTTAAAATTAACACAAAATTTGTCATATTTGTGTGTGTGTGTGTGTGTGTGTGTGTGTGTGTGCACTCAGATACTCAGTCGTGTCCAGCTCTTTGCAACCCCAGGGACTGTAGCCTGCCAGACTCCTCTGTACCTGGGATTCTTCAGGCAAGAACACTGGAGTGGCTTGTCATTTCCTTCTCCAGGGGATCTTCCTGATCCAGGGATTGAATCCATATTTCTTCCGTCTTCTGCATCGGCAGGCAGATTCTTTACTGCTGCACCACCTGGGAGGCTCCCAGATGCTCATTTAGTGCTTTATAAACCAGGAAAGACAGCCTCAGGGTACTTCTGTATTCACTCCTCAGCATACCTTTGAGTAATAGGCAAGTATCATCCTATTTTACAAGGACACCTTTGGCCAGCTACTGCCCCAAGGACAATATAAACTTCTTAATCTTGGCATGCAGTGTACTCCTGTATCTAGTTCCTCCCACATTCTCTTACATATGTTACTAGCTTCCTACGCATAAACGGATTCCTCGGCACTCTAGGACTGCACATCTCACCTTCACAGATCCATACCTAGGGCAGAGACACTACTAGGTACTCACAAAACTCGTATCCTTTTCCTCCTAGGAACCCAGCTTACACTGTATTTCCCAGTGTTTTTACAGATACACAAGACCATTTTGCTCTAATTGGCAAGGAATTTTTCTTTCTCTATTTGGCCTCTTTTTGTACACTTCCATATCCCGCCTTGATCTTCATTTATGAGCATATTGAGAATTAGTAGAAAGCAGGAGGCTTCCACTGCTATGAGTATCTAATAGGGAATACTGTTTTGTTTATCAGTTGGCTGATATTATAGATCTATTTTAGGTACAGGATAAAAGATTAGTAGGTTTGTGAAGAAAAGATATTACAAAGCAGTCTCCTTAAAAATCATTTTAATAGTTACATAAACATTGAATTAATCAAATATTAAAGTCTAACATCTAAAAGGACTGAAGAAACCTAGAGATGGAGCAACTTGAAACTCAGATGTCACAGGAATACAAAAGGGTGACTTAGTGCAGAAAACAGTTCAGCACTTTTTAATGAAGTGATTCTCTCCATGCCCCACTCAAGAGACTGATTCCATTAGAGAGAAAAAGTACAGAGTTGGGTGGTCTGGGAATATTTTCATGAGGGTTTTTAAGGGATGGACTCTGGGGCACGAACAGAATTCTATATTGTTCAGGCAATTGAGTACAGCACAGTAGAAAAGAGATGTTTATTCCCAGTTTCAAGGACTACCATCTGGTTTTAGCAGGGAGGATTCTGGGGAATGAAGTGTTAGAAGAGCCAGAAGAAATCACCTCTAAGCAAACACATCATCATTTCCACTGTGGACACTGGCAGCAGGGGCTTGGCAAAGCTCTGCTCGTAAGTGACTTCACAAGCAATGAAAACTGACCAAGGCATCAGTTTTTCAGAACGAGCAGAATCTGCATGGTGTTTGTGAGTGCAGAGGGAACATCCCAATGTCTCCCAGCACTGATTGAGTAAGGCTGTAAATGTGACTACTGGATCTATGCTGGGAAGATGCATCTAAGAGTCAATATTAAACACAGGTTATTAAGAAATAAATGCACAATGTTAGATTATCCTCATTCATCCTCGTGAACAACAGGGTAACAGATTACCTCTATAAAAATGAGGTAATATATGTTGTCAACTTTGAAAAAAATGCCTTATTTTTTTCAGCTTGCAATGTGTTACTTTTATTGACTTGTTAGTTTATATACATTTAAAGTTTTACAAAGAGCATTCATATATTTTTATCATTTGAATAAATTTGTTGTTGTTCAGTCACTCTGACTTGTCCGACTCTTTGTGGTCCTATGGACTGCAGCATGCCTGGCTTCCCTGTCCATCACCAACTCCCAGAGCTTGCTCATACTCATGTCCATTGAGTCAGTGAGGCCATCCAACCATCTCATCCTCTGTTGTCCCCTTTTCCTCCTGCCTTCAATCTTTCCCAGCATCAGGGTCTTTTCAAATGAGTCAGTTCTTTGCATCAGGTGGCCAAAGTATTGGAGCTTTGGCTTTAGCATAAGTCCTTCCAATGAATATTCAGGACTGATTTCCTTTAGATTGACTAGTTTTAACTCCTCGCAGTCCAAGGAACTCTCAACAGTCTTCTCCAACTCCACACTCCAAAGCATCGATTCTTCAGCACTCAGCTTTCTTTATGGTCCAACTCTCCGTCCATATGACTATTGGAAAAACCATAGCTTTGACTAGATGGACCTTTGTCAGCAAATAAATGTCTCTGCTTTTTAATATGCTGTCTAGGTTTGTAAGAACTGTGGTGCTGGAGAAGACTCTTGAGAGTCCCTTGGAAGTTTCTTTCATTTCTGATATATGTCAGCTTAATATTAAGTGAAGAAAGTCTGCCAAATTCCTGTTTGATTGCAGAACTCATTAACAAAAATGAAAAGTTACTTATCTCCTTTTGTAAGACATTAAGAATGGACATGTTTTCCCTGTTCTTCCTCTGGTTAGGCTGTGTTTAGATTTAAAAGGCTTGTATTTTGGTTTCATCTTGCTTCCAAATAATAAATTTCTGGTTTGAAGTTTAGACTCATTCAGTTATGCAACACATCTTAACACCCACACTTAAACATAGTTCCATCCTAACCAGATGTTAATACTCTCACACATTTATGCCTTATGACACTTGTGGCTCCAGAGTTAAATTTTAAATATTTATGATAAATTTTTTAAAGATGATCTTTGAACATTTATCACAAACTTTAAAAATATATATAAACTAATAAGTCATGGGTTGTATTGTGCAACACAGGAAATACAGTCAGTAATATTGTAATAACTGTGTGGTGACAGTTGGTAATCAGACTCATTATGGGGATCAGTTCATAATGTATAAAAATGTTGAATCACTATGTCATGTGCCTGAAATTAACATGATATTAAAAGTCAACTATACTTCAATTAAAAAAAAACAACAAAAAAGTGTTGTTTGATAAAACCATGACTTGCTGAGCTAAGACATTCCAAAGAGTATCTTTCTTTCCACTCACAATGCTATCATCATCCACCTAAAAAGCCATTAGCTCACAAATAAGTACATTAACAAACCTGTATCAATTGACACCTATTCTATGCTAGGTACTGTGCATGGTGTGGCAGAGTTTTAATTGAAAGGTGCTCTTCTCATTCCCCTAGACTAGACGTGCCACAGACAAGGGCTCTGATAGTCACCATATAAGATGAGTAATGCTGTGACCAAGGAAAACATAGATTATTATGAAACAAACAAACAAACCAAGCATGTGTCTTTCACTCCAGATGATGTAGAATGTTTCCTGGGGGGAGCTTTGGGGGTTACCCTTGCAGTGAGTACTGAAGCTATAGTAGGAGTTAGTCACATGAAGGAAGAAACCCAGGCATAAAGAATAACATGCCCAAAGACTTGAAGGCAGATAAGAGTAAGAATGCCTGCAGAAACTGCAAATCATTAAACACACGGGATCTTAGGGCCCCTTTGTGAGGTGTGGCAGCTGATGATATTAGAAGGCAGGTAGGGGCCATATGCACCATGAAGAGGTTTGGAATCTATTCAGAGGCCTGTGGGGGAGCCAGCAACCAAATAAAGTAGGGAATACCACTCCTGACATATTGCAGTATGCTGAAGGACAAATCTAAGAGAGATAGGACCATGGCAGGAAAACCAAGGCTATTTTGTTACCCAAGTATGAAACACAAGAAGGCAGTGCGAGGGGAGAGGAGGCGCTTGATGACTGATGGGCTGTGATGATGAAAGAGAGGGAGATGCTAGAATTTAGAAACTGAGGAAGATTAGTGAGCATCACCCGGACAGTGGTCATGGCAGGTTGGACTCAGAGGAATGCCCAGTTCAGTTCTGAGAACCTCAAGCAAGTGGAGCTCATGGGACACCCAAGCAAAAATACTGAGAAGGAGCCGGGTACTTGGTCTATCATTCAGGAGAGAGATCTGAAGTGGTGACATGTACTTGAAATATATTAGAATGTGAGCAGAAGAGGGTCTGGTGGAACCTCAGACTTGCACTTCTACAAAGGGCTCATAAGTGACTCCAAAGCACATTGTTCAGAGACCACATACTCAGTCGTGAAGAGTAGTGGAAGCTGTTGATGTGAATAAACATCTCCAGAAGACTCTGTAAACAGGAAGAAAAGGACATTAAAGCTTGAATCATGAAAATGACATTATTTACAGGATGGCCAAGAAAAGATGGACAATGTAAGGAGAGAAATGAACTGGCAATGAGGAGCATGGGGGAGAAAACCTCAAGGTAGCATGTATCAGAAGAGTTAGAATGTCGGTACTCCTGAAGATGAGGTCCAGAAAGAAAATCCTGAAAACTACTGATTAAATTTGGCAACTGAGGGAACCAGGGATGTTAATAGGGCCTGTTACACTGGAATGATGGAGAACAAAGCCTGTTGCAAAGGGTGGAGGCTTGACCAGACGATGGGAAGGTGGAGTTAGTGAATGTGAACCAAGAACTTGTACCGTGAAGGGAAGAAGAGAGCCAGAGTGGTAACAAGGTGGGGAACCTAGCAACAAAAGAGGTGGCACTCTGTTTAGGTTTTGACTAGTTCTTGTGGCTGCTTATATGCTAGGTGGGAAAAAAATAGAGATCAGAAAGCCAGGAAGACAGCTAGAACAAACATTCGAGAGAGGAAAATAGGCAGAGAAGGGGAGAGCCTGAATTATTATTTGCTTAGTTCATGTGCCAGGCACCTTAAGTACTATAACTTTTTAAAAAATATATAGATATGAGTGTCTAACTGTGTGAAGATATGGTTGTCTCCACTTTAAACATCAATGCAAAGAGACTCAGAGTAGAATTCAGATGCTCTAGGCCACACAAGCAGAGCTGGGAATCAAGTACTGGATTTTCTGGCTACAATATGCATTTTCTTTTAATTACACCAGTTTCTCCAAGTTTTAAAACCTCCTTATGCCTTTCACAAACATGAAAATCTCACCCCACACTTATAGTTGATATAATATGTTCCCTCAATGTAAATCACTATAATTTTCACTAGCAAAGGTTTTCAATCCCTCTAGTTTGAAATATAAATCAAGTAATACATATTTATTTCCAAATATAAAATTACAATGCCAACTATGTACTTTTCAACCTACATGCACCCTCCCACCCCAGTTAAAAATTACTAACCCTAGCCTAACACATTCTAATGCTGTTTCACATGAAGAAATGAGTCCCGATGTTTGCCATTTTTGGTACCCTCCACATTTCAAAAAATTGACTATATATATAAATCTATATAATCAAGAAACAAGTTTTCACTGAAAGCGTTGATGAGAGGTAGAAAGGCTCTTCCCCTGGAAGTTCAGTGCTACAGTAAGAGGGTGCTGGTTTCACACTCTCTCTGGCCCTCTCACCGTGATGCCCCTGTGACGACCATGTGAATGAAAAGATCTTCACCCACAGGACAGAAAGTGGAAGTGTTATTCAGTCAGTCGTGTCTGACTATTTGTAACCCCATAGACTGTAACCCACCAGGCTCCTCTGTCCATGAAATTCTCCAGGCAAGAATACCGAAGTGGGCTGCCATTCCCTTCCCCAGGGGATCCTCGCAACCCAGGGATCGAACCCAGATCTCCTGCATTACAGGCTGATTCTTTACCACCTGATCCACCAGGGAGGCCCTCAGATGCATACTGCTGCCAAACACTTCAATGTCACAGATACTCCAAGGGGAAAGTAACATCTTTATAACAACATGATAATTCCCGGCTTCTAAAATTTTGTAGGACATCAGTGGTCCTAATTTCCTCTGGAGTTACATGTGATTCATTCTATGTGACATGGGCTCTTTATTCTGTTCATTTTTATAAACTTAAGAAGATTCTGCTAAGCCCATATTTATTTCAGCATCTTAGTATTCTCAACATGAATTACTCATTATCCTATTTTCTTAGTCATCCTTCCCATGTATACGTAAATGTATTCAGAACTGCCTTTGAGAACGAATATTTTCTTTTCACTCCATCGCCCCCTCTCTCATTTTACTCTTCATGCTTTTATGTCTTGAAAGGGCAAGGTTATTTCTCATCATGTATTGATTTTCTTGCTTTTGTAATTTCTGATTTTGCCAAAAAGAAAAAAAAATCACGCAATATGATTCTTCTACAAGGATAAATTGGTTCTTTTTAATTTTTATAAGGAGATTTGCTGGCTCAATGCTCAGCAGACTGGAGAAGGAAATGGCAACCAACTTCAGTATTCTTACCTGGAAAATCCCATGGACAGAGGAGCCTGGTGAGCTACAGTCCATGGAGAAACAGAGAGTTTGACATGACTTAGCAACTAAACCACACAGGAGAAAAACCAACACTTAATCTTTACAAAACCTAAAATATCCTACCAAGTTTAATTGATATTATTAAAATACACAGTGTTATCTAAAACACTGATGATGAAAGTGTTAGTTATTAAAGGAGATTATTTTTAAAGATTCTATAATAAATTAATCCTAAAATTCTAGTTTAATTTTTCTGCCTTTAATCAACAAACTTTAAAATGCTCAGGATGGTTTTGCCCTTAATTTTGCATTTTAAATCTGTTCATATTTAGTAGTACTTGTATTTTTACTTACTCTCATACTTCTGTATGAGAACTCCTTTGCTTAAACAATTAGAATAAATGTATTAAAATGGGGTTATCATTACGTGGACTTAATTTACTTCTGTGGTAACCCACCTAAGAGATAATTTTCCCTAGATAGAGTTTCTGATGGCTCAGAGTGACGCTATGAGAAGAAGTATACTTAAGCCCTCTTCCTTTTTCTCTTGGCTGAGTCATCCTTATCTGTACAGCTGTTCCTAAGAAGCTGCCAGAATGACTTTAGTCCCCACTGACAAGCACAGAAACCCATCAAGGAACAACAAAAAGTTGCAGTTCCTCTGAAAATTGGCATGATAAAGCAAATAAATATGATACACATTGTTTAATTGTCATACAATGGGATTATTTTCTTCAGTGTTTAGGCCATAAAATTCTGAATATTTATTCAGCCTCTACTGGATTCTATGTGTGTGTGTTAATCACTCAGTATTGTCTGACTCTTTGTGACCCCATGAACTGTAGCCCACCAGATTCCTCTGTCCATGGAATTCTCCAGGCAAGAATACTGGAGTGGGTTGCCATTCCCTTCTCCAGGGGATCCTCCAGACCCAGGGATCAAACCCAGGTCTCCTGCACTGCAGGCAGATTCTTTACCATCTGAGCCACTGAGGCCAGGCTAAATCAGAAAGCAGCTTTCCCCTTTGAAGTTTCTTCTACAGAAGAATATGTACTATGTCTGTGGTCTGCATTGCTTGGACTGGACACTGGTAAGCTATGTCAGTGACTGCCATCCATTAAGGTCTATAAAATAAGGGCCAGCTGGAAGGTACACAAGTTGTCTTAGTTCATAGTGAAGACTGGGAAAATGCAGTAATTGTTGAATTAATCAATATTCAAAGTCATGAATGACACTTGGTATGACCCTGAAATTAATGACAAACAATCTAAGTATGGGAGACTCCTGACCATCTTCTTTGTTATTATGTCCAGAGAGCCAAGAATGTGCCAGGTTGCTTTAGTAGGTTGTCTGAGTGGACAAAGGTATGCAAGCCGTGGCACCTATGTATTCATGCAGCAGATTATCCACTGTAATGTACCAGAGCCTCTAGGAGGTGCAGGATGCAAGGTTTCTGTTTGGCCACATTGACCAGGAAGAAATTGGTAGAAGGAAACTTGAGAGAAAAGTATGGCTTTCCACAAGCTTAAGAAATATTTTAATTATTATGTTGTAAAGCTATATTATAAACAAATAAGAGAACAATATTCTCTAGAACAAAAGAAATATGTTTTTAAAAATTCATATTTATCTTTATTATCTCAATAAGTAGATATCATTACCTACAAGTAGGAATTTGTTTTGAATTTACTTTTTTGGGGACTAAATAAAACTAGCTTTTTAAAATTAACTGTTATTTTTAGTATTGAATCACCTTTCCTTTGCTCTTAGCTAACTTCAATTGAACAGTTTGCAAATGAGCTAGTTTTTACAAAAGCCTCTGTTAAACATAAAGTTACACATATTATTTGACAGATTATCTTGAGGATTTAGAATAGCAGATTCACCATTTCTGATTTTGTGACTCCTTAATTTCCATGGGATGATCTCCAAGTTGCTATCCTAAACTAGAAATATCTTGCAAGTAAATTATTACATATCTGCAAAATATTTTGTCCTATACCACTAGCAGGAATATAATTAACTAAATATCAATTTATCTTAATATTTACACATTCAGTCTGTTTCAATAGGTGATAATAAAGTGCTTTGAGGAAAATAAATCTGCTTTCAATGAGAAGCAAAACATACTATTTAGGGCAAATGATGGCTAATGACTTCTGTGTAACTATAAAGTAGATAGATGTTTTGCGTACTGAGCAAGATATAAAACTAAAAGGGTCATTAAAAACAGCAGTAATGGCATTTTCCACTAAGAACATTTACTGATGCCCTCTGCCCGGATTCCAACTCATGAAATCGCAGCCAAAATTTCTGAGCTCTCCTGGAGTTTCAATTGGCATATTTCTCCACTTATTGCTTATTTCTCTGTGAAGGGACATTGTGTCCCCATTTTTAATAGTTCACAAACTCTCCCCAAGGCAATGTGTTGGAGCAAGCCTGAAGATTTTAGTTACAGATGTACACATAACTATAAAAATTCTTTTCCCCCCACAACTCTTAGCATACGCACACACATTTTAAAGAAAGTTATCTTGTGCATTTATTCTTTAATTTATTCACACAAAAAATGTTGAGTTCCCATTAGGTGCCAGGCAGCTGGTAATGAGCTTCAGTAATTAAAAGTAGAAGAAAAAAAATGTGGTCAGTGACCTGCCATATGAATCTGCAGTGAGAGAGATAAAGCATAAACAGGGGAGACCTTATCACTTGGATAGCATTTCTTTCATTTTAACTACATTACTAAAAATCTGCTGTTGTTGTTTTTCATTTCTGGAATGAATATAATTGGACCTTAACAGTGGTTCTCCAAATTACTCCCCTAGGACTTGATTCTGGCAAGGTTCTTTGGGACTCCCTCAGAAAGCATCTCGAACTGAGAATTGCACAAGGCTACCTTCTGCCCTTACTCATTTTGATAGAGCTCTCTGAATTTGCACAGTGACTCCAAATACATATTTCAGCTGCCAGTTAATTTTTTAGTTACAGGTAGAGTTTCAAGGCTAAGAACCAGTTTATAAACTGCGAGGTAATCTTTTAAGATCTCTTCCAGCTTCACCATTCAAAGATTCTAGGATGTTGTCTTCCTCTGATTCTGTAACTTCAAAGTAACTGTTTTTAGAATAAAAGTTGTTGGTCTGTCACTAATCATTGGAAATGAGAGCTATCAAGTTACACTGGACTTTAAGTCCTTCCCTGCCACTTACCAGTTAGGTGATCTTGAACAAGTTAGGTTTTTTCCCTAGACTTCTTTTATAAAAGGAGTGAGAGTAGGCTCTACATCCCCAGGATTAAATCCAGTATTGTATGGAAATTTCTTACTATGGTGCTGGACAGCTAATAAGCCACAGAAGCAATTCTAGACTTCACAGTTTCTTGGATTATTAGAAGCTGAATTCATTTCTCATGATGTAAAATCTGCTACACAAGTAAAATTATATGTGATTCACCAATATTTTTCATTTTCAACTTGATGGAATTTTTACTTGAGATATTTAGAATACTTCATGAATTTTAGTAAAAACATTTGTAGAACATGCCAGTGGAATAAATAGGTGAAGCTATATTCTTTTCTTATTATTCTTTCTATTTTATGAAAAAATAGAGGAGAGATTAAGTGGCTTCTCAGAAATGAATAAGTAAATAGGCTTTAGACCCAGAAATCATATCAGAGATGGTGTTCCATGAAAGAAATACTGTAACTACCTGAGTTAATAAAATTTTAAACACATTTAGTTTCCACAAAATGAATTTTAGTTGAATTCCCAAAAGTGCTCAATATTCTGAGTGTTATGTATAATACAACTGTTTTACAAAATGTTTTGTTTTTCTAATTTCTAATGGTGAAGCTGGAAGCTACAAAATAAGGAAATATTAGTTTACTCTGATGAGTTTTAACAAACAGATCTAAAATAAATGGCTTTGTAAAGGCTTTTGGTATTGTAAACAAGTTAAAGCAGTGGGGGAAGAAAAGGATATTTCAAGAAGATATATACAAGTAAAGAACAGGAAAACACATCCAGTTTCTTTCCTTTTTGTCTAATAATTTAAAATATTCATTTATTGTCAATGCTGGTTAATACATCTTATGATATTAACAAGAAAAAAAACTCACACTTTTCCTCCCAAAATAAGAAACTAGTTTTTGTTTTTGTTTTTTCGGTCGGGATTCAGTCACAAAAGTTATATAGAGAAATTCTCTACTAAGGAAGTAATAACTAAAATAATGAATATTTTTCTAAGAAGAAATACAGGGACAGTTAGGAAATTGAACACAGACTAAAACCAGACCAAACAAATTTTTTTTGGAAAACATTTCAACTGCTGCCCTAATGTCTAGCAATTGGAGCTAAAAATTTCTTTCAAGTTTATGGAGAGAAGGGGGAATTCTTTGGAAAGACATAAGTGTCTGTCAGAGGAGAACTGGCTAAATCTACCTCCTATGTAAGCCCTGCTTGTAGATCCTGCCTGGGGAAGTATGTCCAACTGTCATCAATGAAACAAGGTGAGGAAGTCCCCAAAGACCACAAGGATGGTGTTGAAAAGTGCAGGAACTCAGAGCAGCCATCCGCGCGCCCTCCTTCTAGCAGTGAGAGGCTGCATCAGTTTCAAGGGGCTTCTGGCAGGAGCCCTACATCCTGGCAGGCTAGGCCAGGGTATAGCCCTACCTTCCTACACAAAGCTACAGAGCCTGGCAATGAAATTCTGCTCTGCAGATTTCTAGAGTAATAAACAATTTTTTCAGGTACAGCACAGATTTTCTTAATGAGCTAGGGAATCAATCAGAGACTCAGTACGGCTAGGACAGGAGACATCCCAGTTTTGAAATACTGTAGGAGAGTGGAAGACAGAGCCATAAATACTAGTGGTGCTATTAATATTTACTGTCCATTTTCAAGACTAGTACTTGGAAAAAATACTCATTACAAGTTTATATGCTTCATTTCATTTATACCTCATGATAGTACTGTGAAGGAGATAAGGTAAAAAATATTATTTCAGTTTTATTGAGGAGAGACTAAAACACTAAAAGTTCTATGCCTCAGTAGTTAAGTATCAGGGAACAGAATCTATCCAATTTTAATTTCCTCACTAGATATTGACTCCCTCATATTAATCCTTTTTCTAAAACTCCATTTTGGGATCATCCATTTTCAGATCAATGTATACAACTTTAAGGGTATTTTGAAATTATAATTATGCTACTTATAAAAATTATATGCACAATTTAGGGAATTTCAAAATGTAAAAACTTACTTTTAATAATTACCTGTATGTGAGAAAATTTAAAAGAGATGGAAATCAGAGATCTCCTATGTAATCTTAAAACTTCAGACTTTCTCCCCAATCCAAGCACTGTACTTTCTACCTAATGCCAAGAATTTTTCTATTTTAGAGATCAAATTTGCTATGGCCATTACTTTCTGCTTGAAGTTTTATATTTTGGCCCCAATCTATAAGAAAACAAAACCACTGCTCTGAGGGTCCCTACTGAAGTAAGCGTGCTCACTCCACACCTACACTCCTCTGTGATATCCCTCAGCAGCCGGCCTTTATCATTCCAGCGTGGGTGGTTTGCCCTCTTCACCTTCTGTCTACTGCATTGTTGACTGCCCTCAACACAGGACTAGTCAGCTGATCTTAGTCATTCATAAAAAATTAGAGGTTCACTGTTGGGCAATAGAGTCAACAAACATTAATGTGTTTATTATGCGCCAGTTGCTCTAACAGAAGTTATCACAACAAACTCTGAGGTAGGCACAATTACTCCTGCAGCTCAGAAATGTTTAATGACTTGCTCAGGAACTAGTTATTGCTAGGATTTAATCCATGCTTTGGACTTTGAATTCATTGCTTTTTTTTTTTTTTTTTTTTGTATGCCAACAACACATCTTGGCTAACATCTTAGGCTATGAATAAACATTTATTAAGTTCAGTTCAGTCACTCAGTCATGTCCGATTCTTTGCGACCCCATGGACTGCAGCATGCCAGGCTTCCCTGTTCATCACCAACTTCTGGAGCTTACTCAAACTCATTTCCATTGAGTCGGTGATGCCATTGTTAAGTTAACAGGAGCAAAAAGTGTAATAAAGGATGACCATGTTGAGAAATTAGAAGTAGGAGGATTTAAGTTTCAATATGACAATTATTGGCAACTATAGACTCTTTGATTAATAATTTAGTGACACATAGATATTGTGTCATGTGCCAACACATGACAACCACATATGACTGAAAAGTATACATGTATTCTCACCTTACACTCTATACAAATACTAACTCAACAAGGATCACAGATCTAACACAAGAGCTTAAACTACAAAACTCTTAGAAGAAATGGGAAAAACTTCATAACGTTGTATTTGTCAATGATTTCTTGGACATGACATCAAAAATTTGGGCAACAAGAGAAAAATTTGATTTTCTCAAAATTAAAAACCTAAAGGAAATCAACCCTGAATATTCATTGGAAGGACTGATGCTGAAGCTGAAGCTCCAATACATTGGCACCCTGATGCAAAGAGCTGACTCATTGGAAAAAATCCTGATGCTGGGAAAGATCGAAAGCAGGAGGAGAAAGGGACAACGGAGGACGAGATGGTTGGTTGGCATCACCAACACAATGTTTGAGCAAGTTCCGGGAGTTGGTGAAGGACAGGGAAGCCTGGCCTGCCGCAGTCCACGTGGCTTCGAAGAGTCGGACAGGACTGAGAGACTGAAGAACAACAACAAAGTGCATCAAAGGACACTATCAAAAAAAAAAAAAAGAAAGAAGGAAAAGGCAACATATAGAATGGGAGGAAAAGTTCACAAACCATATTTCTGATAAGGAATTCACATACAGGGTATGCTAAGAACTTTTATAACTCAACTACAAAAACTCAAACCACCCAATTAAAAAATGGGCGAAGGACTTGAATAATAATCTTTTCAAAGAAGATATACAAATGGCCAATAAACACGTGAAAAGATACTCAGCATCACTGATCATTAGAAAATGCAAATCAAATTTACAATGAGATTACAATTCACACCCATTAGGATGGCTAGTATAAAAAAAAAACAAGAAACAGAAAATAAGCAGCCTTGGCAAGGATGTGGAAAAATTGAAACCCTTGTGTGCTGCTGATAGGAATTTAAAATGGTGCAGCCACTGTAGATAATATTATGACAACTCCTCAAAAAAATTAAACATAGAGTTATCATATGAACCAGTAATTCTACTTCTAGGAATATCCCCCCAAAAACTGAAAGCAGGAACTCAAACAGATATTTGTACATAAGTGTTTATAGACTCATTATTTATAATAACCAAAGGATAGAAACAAACCAAATGTCCATTGATGAATGGATAGATAAACAAAATGTGGCATACACATACAATAGAATATAATTTACCCTTAAAAGGGAAGAAATTCTAGTATATGCTACAGCATGGATGAAATTTGAAAATGTTATGCTAAGTAATATAAACCAGAGGCAAAAAGACAAATACACTATGATTTCACTTACATGAAATTCCTAGAGTAGTCAGATTCATAGAAACAAACTAGAATAAGTAGTTACCAGGAATGAGGAATTGTCTAATGGGAATAATGTTTCAGTTTGGGAAGATGATCCAAAAGTTCTGGAATAATAGTGGTCATTGCATAGCAATATGAATGTAATTAATGCCATGGAACTGTAGACTTAAAAACTATTAAAACAGTAAATTTTATGTTATGTATACTTTACCACAATTTAAAAATATACATGCCTGCATTTACTTAAGAAGGTGAGCTCACAACCCTTGAGCTTACAACCCTTTAAAAAAATGTACTTGTGTGGATTGGGGTCAAAGTTAGAGGGAAGACACACATTACTTTAAATATTGGCAATGCAGCTGCTTTTTTGTTCATTTAGTCAACATTTTATACTTATGTATCAAGGGTTTTGTTCACTATTTATATAACATAAGGAAGTCATGGCTCCTGTTCTCAAAACGTTCACAGGCTATTTTGAGTAAACAGTACATCACACACAAACCTGTGATGCTACGTCAGTTTGTTTCCTCTCATTCATTCAACAAATAATGATTGAATGTCTAGCACACACCAAGAATTAGTCTAGGCTTTGGGGACACTATGGTGTATAAAGCAAAGTTCCTGTCCTAATACAGCTGACATACTTGAGGAGAGACAGACAGTGAACAACTGGGTAAATATGCAATAGATGGTGATCAATGCTGGAGAAAAATAAAGCAGTGTTTGGGGGAGAAGGGACTACCTTGGTGAGAGCAGGTGAGGGATGTTTTATGAAGTGGCCAGTGACCTGTCTGAAAAAAAAAAGTGATAATGTGGTATTAAAGATCTGAATGAAAGGAAAATAAGCAATGTGGATTTCTGCAGGAAGAGGATTCCAGGCAGAGGACAATGGAATTGCTGAAGCCCTGAGATAAGGAAACACAGGCATTCAAGAAAGTGTGGAAGTCAGTATGAATGCAGCAGAGGTTTTTAAAAAATGCTTCAAATTTTAAAGATAAGAAGATGAGAGAGAATCAAAGTCACTGAGACAGAGTCACCAATGAGATGAGGGTGGAACTAAGTGAAGAAACTGTCTCAAGGGGCTTCCTTGGTGGCTCAGTGGTAAAGAATCCACCTGTCAATGTAGGAGACACAGGTCTGGTCTTGGAAGTTCCCGCATGCCATGAGCAACTAAGTCTGTGAGCAACAAGCAATAAGCCTGTGCTCTAGAGTCCGGGAACTACAACTACTTAGCTCACGTGTTGCAACTACTGAAACCGGTGCAACCTGGAGCCACAATGAGAGGTCCCACTGCAAGGAGAAACCCGTTCATGGCCACCTAGAAAGCAGCCCCTGCTCATTGCAACTAGAGGAAAGCTCACGCAGCAATGAAGACCTGGCATACCCAAAAATAAATAACTAAAGAGTGTTTTTTTTTTAAAAAAAGAAATCACGTCAATTAGGAGAGGGAATTTAGTTATGAGCAGACAGAGATAGGACCACTGAGTTTAGAAATGTAAGGTCATTGAAGAGTGACTAGAGCTATTTTAGAGGAGAGGTGGGAATAAATCCTAATCCAAGCGGGGTTGAGAGATACGGGGGGGGGGAAAGGAAGTAGAGAAAGCGCATACAGATAACACATTAGGATTTTGCTATTATAAATGGTAAAGGAGAATGGAGAGAAAGCTGGAGAGAAATGTGGTTTGAGGACAGTTTCTTCTAAATGGAAAATGTAAAAGTATATTTTTATGCTGAAAGCACTGGTCCAAAAGGACAAATGATGTGGGGAAAAGAAGGAGTGATGGATAAAATCTTTGAGAAGGAGAGAAGGAATACAATTAAGGTATAAGTAGAAGTGATGGCTCCCATGGGCACGCTTACCTACATTTACAGGATTGAAGGCAGAATATACAAACGGTGTAATTAGGAGGGTGGGTATGCTATCAATCTTGCAAGTTCTTGCCTGAATTACTTTCTCAGTGAAATAGGAAACAAAGTCACAAAGACTCCATTTGAGAGTGAGGGACAGGTAACATGAAAGGAAAGACTAGGAAAATGGAAAATATTTTCTAGGAGAGTGTTTGAGCCTGAAGCAGTAGGGAAACAGTATGATTGCCAGGCAAGCTTAAGCGATTATTTGAGGTTTGTGATTATGAATTTGAACATAGAATATTAATCATGACTTTGTTTTTATTCAACCACATTTGCCAAGGACTGGTACAAATAGTTTGAAAGTGGAATTTTACAGTGTCAGGGTTTTGCCAGAAGAATAATACAGAAAGTCATGGCAACAAGGGCATTGAGAATGTAAGGAAGGTCATGAATGCAATTACGGACCACTGAGTATGAGGTGTGTGAGAAGAGAAATAAAGACACAGTTCAGGGACGGGGGCGAAATAAAACGGTGGTAGGATTAATGGGTGAAAGTGAACATGCTAGCTCCTCAGTCGTGACCACATAGACTGTAGCCCAGCAGGCTTCTCTGCCCATGGGATTTTCCAGGCAAGAATACTGGAGTGGGTTGTCATTTCCTTCTCCAGGTGATCTTCCCGACCCAGGGATCAACCTGAGATCTCCTGCACTGTGGGCAGACTCTTTACTGTCTGAGCCACCAGGGAAACCCATGGATAGGAGGTTTCATTTGGTTCAAGGTTTTTGCAGCTGGGACACTGGAGGGAGTGAACTGGAAAAACAGGAAGTTGTTTTTAGAACCTGAGAGGCTAAAAGCTGAGAATGTGGAAGGGCCACAGTCATTCAGCTCAGAGTATGATCATGGTGGCAGGTGGTTGCGAATGGCTGATGGGATCAAGGAATTGAGATGCCAGTATTCTATGTGGAGAAACAGTGAGGTAGATGATTAACTCTTCAAGGATAAGTGAGCAAGGGTCTCTGCATTATTTAAATCAAAGTGATGTTGAAGAACAGTGTTGGAAACCGCTTCACCAATTCTTCCTCTAAAGCAAGAATTCTTAACCTAGAGTCTATGGAAAGGATTTTAGAAATTCCAGAATCTTCTGAAATTGTAAGCAACTTCTTTTCTTTGGGTACCTATGTCCTTTTTTTTTCTTTAAGAATCCATGGCTTTCAATAGGTTCTCACAATAGTCATATATCCCCCAATACATAAACTACTACCAAGGCAAAAAATTATATATAAGAAAAGTAAAATAATCCTTTAAATGCAATGCATTCCTAAGGCTGTCTTTACCTATAGGCATAGGGACTCCTGTTTATACAATTTACATTTGCCAAGCTCCCACTGGCATCTTTGCCCATTTCACTTTAGCCACAGAGGCTTTGCAGCTATTCCTTGAATCTGACAAAATCTTTGCACTTATAGCCTGCTGCACTCATGTTCATCTGTCTGAAATATTTTCTCACCATATATTTATAAAAGTCAGATTCTCATTCCTTTAAATTTCCACTCAAACATCTCCCTGTCAAATAAGCTTTCCTACTCCTCATCAACAACAGCAATCCCAACCCCCTAGGGGTCAGTTCTACTCCTTTACTCCAATTTGGTTTTCTTCATACTACTTATTCCCACTGGACATACTAACACTTTCTATCCATTCATTTGCATGTTTCTTGTTTATTTTAAACAGTCTCCATAATGAAAGTGTCTTAAGAGCAGGAATTTTGTTTATATTGCTTTTACTATCATTGTTGGATTTCCAGCACTTAAAGTGGTATCAGATATGTAGTGACAACTTAATAAAAATTAATTGTTGAATGAATCTCAAATTTTCATCAGTTATTTCTTGAGCAATAGCACTGAAAAATTGGTAAAATGCAAATGTTTTCAGAAGGGCTCTAGGCCTGTTTGTTTCTCCTGAAGGTTACTTTATTGCTCTCCCTCTTCTCAGGCTCTCCCTGTTGTTCCTCTGATCCTTAAACGCTGTGTAGAAACACACGCAGATGGGCCCTGTCCACAAGCCCTTTTCCCAGCACTGCACTCTCTCGGGCTGCCGCCCGCCCTCTGCACCAAACTGCTGGGACAGTCACTCCCCACCCTGCCTAAGCCTCCTCGTCTCCCTCCGCAGAATCTGCTGCCAGCCCACTTCCACCACTGCAGCTCTAGGAAGGCGTCTCTCAAAAGGTCAGGAATGACCTCATCGCCAAACACAATGACAAGGCTTTAAATATAAAAGCTAGGTTTGACCTCGTTGGTCAGGTCCTTTGCTTCAGGAGTATCACTCCGTGCTGCTCCAGCCTCTCTAACCTCCCTCCCACACTCTGCCTTTCATCCTTCAGCACCCAGGTCATACTTCCTCTTCCCCCTGCCCCACCGAGTCCTGCCCTGGTAATCTTCTCGCTCACTCAGTGAGTTCTTCCTGAAGGTCTCCTTTACCCTCAGGGCTTCCCTGGGGCTGGTCTCCAGGCTTAGAGCTCTACCTTGCCTCTTCAATTCCAGACTCACATTTTAACTTGCTCATTCAACATCTCTACCAAGAAGACTCCAAACTCTTTGAAGCTTATCTATTTACTTTGTATTTCTACTACCTCCATAACAGATGAGCAAGGAGGCACAGAGAGGTTCTTAGTTCAGTCCTTGAGTTGGGAAGATCCCCCAGAGAAGGACATGGCAACCCACTCCAGTATTCTTGCCTGGAGAATTCCATGGACAGAGGAGCCTGGTGGGCTCCATGGGGTCACAAAGATTCAGGGATGACTTAGTGGCTAAACAACAGCAATGAGAAATCACACAGTTATAGAGCAGCTGATCAGAAGCATCATACTTTAGTAACTGGGTAAGTTACTTAAATTTTCAGTATCTTAGTTCTCACATCTATAACAATGGATTAAAAAAATAGCCCCTATGCCATAAGTTGGCTATGAGAATTAAAATGCAATAAAACTATAAAGTGTTTAGAAGAGTACCTGATACATTGTAAATGGTAGGTACATGTTAGGCATTATTTTCCTTACCTAAGGTTTGAATCTGTTCCCTTTGCATTATATGTTACAGTGTAAAGTGCAAATTCTCAAATGTGGGGAAAGGATTTGGGCAGGGAAAGACAGACAGACAGAAAGATTGTGAACTTTTACGTGAAAGATATACAAAAGAAAAACCAGTAGTAAACTAAATGGAAAGAAAAAAAAATCTCCTACATAATAACGGAGCTTCACAGTTAATTTCATTTAACATTATTTGGAATATATTTAGGTTATCACATCGTAAGACTAAGTTACATTGACTTTACCATCTAAATGGAAAGTATGTGTGGAATCTTTGACAGAATAATGAATAATTCTGTCATCTCAAAGTCATAAAATTATTAATTACCTGAAGTTTTTGGTAAATAATATGTCACTTTATCTTCTCAACTGTGAAAATTAGCCTCTACAATCTGGAAATTAGCTTTCACCAGTGTTTCCACTGCTAAAACTATGACAGCGGACTCAGAACGGAGTCACATATGCGAAGCCTCATATCACCAAACTGAGGCACGTTAATCAACTTTGGCCTCTCCCAGAAATGGAATTTTAAACCCAACAATCTGGAATCCCTCGATCAGGACTAATGAGGTGGTTTGATGGATCCCTGCCATCCCCTAAAGTAACATGACCTTGCCATAACCAATCAACTTCTTATTAGTACTTCCTTATTTCTGCTCCCTGGAGTTTGCTTGTAAAGTCTTTCATTTTGTACAGCTCCTCAGAGTTCCTTTCTGTCACTAGACCAATGCTGCCTGATTCATGAACTGTTGAATAAAGCCAATAAGATCTTCAAATTTTACTCAGATTAATAGTTTTAAGTCCTGTGTATAATGAGGAATGACCTAAATCAAATCACTTATGATTATACAGTGGAGGTAATGAATAGATTTAATGGATTAGATCTGGTAGACAAGTGCCTGAATAACAATGGATGGAGGGTTGTAACACTGCACAGGAAGTGATGGCGAAAACCATCCCCAAGAAAAAGAAATGCAAGAAGACAAAGTGGTTGTCTGAGGAAGCTTTACAAACAGCTGAGAAAAGAGAAGCAAAAGGCAATGGAAAAAGGGAAAGACACATCCAACTGATTGCAGAGTTCAAGAAAATAGCAAGGATAAGAAGAAAGCCTTCCTAAGTGAACAGTGCAGAGAAATAGAGGAAAAGAATATAATGGGAAGACTAGAGATCTCTTCAAGAAAATTGGAGATATCAAGGGAATATTTCATGCAAAGATGGGCTCAACACAGGGCAGAAACAGCAAGGACCTAACTGAAGTAGAAGATATGAAGAAGAGGTGGCAAGAATATATAAAAGAACTACAAAAAAGGCCTTAATGATATGGATAACCATGGTGGTATGGTCATTCCCCTATAGCCAAACATCTGGAGTGTAAAATCAAGTGGGTCTTAGAAAACATTACTATGAACAAAGCTAGTGGAGATGATGGAATTCCAGCTGATCTATTTTAAATCCTAAAAGATAATGCTGTCAAACTGCTGTACTCAATATGTCAGCAAATTTGGAAAACTCAGCAGTGGACACAGGACTGGAAAAGGTCAGCTTTCATTCCAATCCCAAAGAAAGGCAATGTCAAAGACTGTTCAAACCACCATACAACTGTGTTCATTTCACATGCTTGCAAGATAATGCTCAAAATCCTTCAAGCTAAGCTTTAGCAGTACCAAATAACTTCCAGATGTTCAAACTGTGTTTAGAAAAGGCAGAGGAACCAGAGATTAAATTCTCAACATTCACTGGATCATGGAGAAAGCAAAGGATTTCCAGAAAAACATCGACTTCTGCTTCATGGGCTACATTAAACCCTCTGACTGGGTGGATCACAACAAAATGTGGAAAATTCTTAAAGAGATAGGAATGACAGACCACCTTACCTGTTTCCTGAGAAACCTGTATGCAGATCAAGAAGCAATAGTTAGAAGTGAACATGAAACAACAGACTGGTTCAAAATTGGGAAAGGAATACAAAAAGGATGTATGTTGTCACCCTGCTTATTTAACTTATATGCAGAGAACAGCATGTGAAATGCTGGGCTGGATGAATCACAAGCTGGAATCAAGATTGCCAGGAGAAATATCAACAACCTCAGATATGCAGATGATAATGTTCTAATGGCAGAAATCAAAGAGACACTAAAGAGCCTCATGAATGAGGGTGAAGGAGGAGAGTGAAAAAGTTTCCTTAAAACTCAACATTCAAGAAATGAAGATCATGGCATCTGGTCCCATCACTTCATGGCAAATAGATGGAGAAAAAGTCAAAGTAGTGATAGATTTTATTTTATTTTCTTGTTCTCCAAAATCACAGTGGACAGTGACAGCAGCCACAAAATTAAAGATGGTTGCTCCTTGGAAGGAAAGCTATGACAAACCTAGAGAGTGTGTTAAAAAGTAGAGACATCACTTTGCCGACAAAAAGCCTTTTTTTTTTATTTTTAGGTCTTCACTCAGTCTTGTCCAACTCTATGACCCCATAGACTGTAGCCCACCAGGCTCCTCTGTCCAAGGAATTCCCAGGCAAGAATATTGGAGTGGGTAGCCATTCCCTTCTCCAGAAAGATCCTTACAGTCAAAACTATGGTTTTCCCATAGTCATGTACATACGTGAGAGTTGGGCCATAAAGAAGGCTGAGCACAGAAGAATTTATGCTTTTGAACTGTGATGATGGAAAAGACTCTTCAGAGTACCTTGGACATCAAGAAGACCAAACCAGTCAATCCTAAAGGAAATCAACCTTGAATATTCATTGGAAGGACTGGTGAAGCTGAAGCTCCAATATTTTGGCCACCTGATGTGAAGAGCTGACTCACTGGAAGAACCCCAATCCTGGAAAAGATTGAGGGTAGGAGGAGAAGGGGACAACAGAGGATGAGAAGGTTAGATGGCATCACCAACTCAATGGACATGAGTTTGAGCAAACTCCAGGAGGTCGGGAAGGAAAGGGCAGCGTGGAGTGCTCTATTCCATGGGGCTGCAAAGAGTCAGACACAACTTAGTGACTGAACAACAAAAAACAAATAATGAAGAATGGCCTCGTCTTATACTTTCAGATATCTAAGAACTTAGAACGAAACAGAAACATATCAAAAAGAAGTAGTTCAAAATGCTTCCATGTCTGGATATTGTAAATAGTGCTAGAATGAACATTGGTACATGTATCTTTTTGAATTATGGTTTCCTCCAGTAACTGAAATGGGAAGCAACCTAAATGCCCATCGACAGAGGAATGAATAAAAAAGATAGGCACATGTATACAATGAAATACTACTCAGTCATAAAAAGAACAAAATATTGCCATTTGCATTAATATGGATGGACTTAAAGATTGTCATACTGAATGAAGTAAATTAGACAGAGAAGGGCAAACATCATATGATATCACTTATATGTGGAATCTAAAAACAAAATGGTGCAAATGAACTTATCTACAGAACAGAAATAGTGTGACACATGTAGAAAATAGTATTATGATTACCAGGGGGACAAGGTGGGGAGGACTAAACTGTATAACTGAGACTGACATATATATACTACTATATGTAAAATAGATAACTAATAAGAACCAAATAGGGAACCCTATAGAATACTCTGTAATGACTTATAGGTGAAGAGAATCACAAAAGAATCAGTATATGTACATATATAACTGATTAACTTTGATGTACACCTGAAGTTAACACAACACTACAAATCGACTGCCTTGGTCTGGTCTAAGACCATCCCCAAGAAAAAGAAATGCAAAAAGGCAAAATGGCTATCTGAGGAGGCCTTACCAATAGCTGAGAAAAGAAGAGACGCGAAAGGCAAAGGAGAAAAGGAAAGATATACCCATCTGAATGCAGAGTTCCAGAGAATAACAAGAGGAGAAAAGAAAGCCTTCCTCAGTGATCAATGTAAAGAAATAGAGGGAAACAATAGAATGGGATAGACTAGAGATCTCTTCAAGAAAATTAGAGATACCAAGGGAACATTTCATGCAAAGATGGGCTCAGTAAAGGACAGAAATGGTATGGACCTAACAGAAGAAGATATTAAGATGAGCTGGCAAGAATACACAGAATAATTATGCAAAAAAAAGATCTTCATGACTCAGATAACCACTATGGTGTGATCACGCACCTAGAGCTGGACATCCAGGAATGCAAAATCAAGTGGGCCTTAGGAGGCATCACTACAAACAAAGCTAGTGGAGGTGATGGAATTCCAATTGAGCTATTTCAAATCCTAAAAGATGGTGCTGTGAAAGTGCTGCACTCAATATGCCAGCAAATTTGGAAAACTCAGCAGTCGACACAGGATTGGAAAATGTCCGTTTTCATTCCAATCCCTAAGAAAGGCAATGCCAAAGAGTGTTCAAACTATCACATAATTGCACTCATCTCACACATTAGCAAAGTAACACTCAAAATTCTTCAAGCCAGGCTTCAAAAGTACATGAACCATGAACTTCCAGATGTTCAAGCTGGATTTAGAAAAGGGAGAGGAACCAGAGATCAAATTGCCAACGTCTGTTGGATCATCGAAAAAGCAAGAGAGTTCCAGAAAAACATCTACTTCTGCTTTTTTGACTATGCCAAAGCCTTTGACTGTGTGCATCACAATAAACTCAAAAATACTTAAAGAGATGGGAGTACCAGACCACATGACCAGCCTCCTGAGAAATGTGTATGCAGGTCAGAAAGCAACAGTTAGAACTAAACATGGAACCACAGACTGGTTCCAAATTGGGAAAGTAGTACATCGAGGCTATATATTGTCACCCTGCTTAGTTAACTTATATGCAGAGTACATCGTGAGAAATGCTGGGCTGGAAGACGCACAGGCTGGAATCAAGATTGCCAGGAGAAATATCAATAACCTCAGACATGCAGATGACACCACCCTTATGGCAGAGAGTGAAGAAGAACTAAAGAGCCTCTTGGTGAAAGCGAAAGAGGAGATTGAAAAAGTTGGCTTAAAGTTCAACATTCAGAAAACTAAGATCATGGCATCTGGTCCCATCACTTCAGGGGAAATAGATGGGAAAGCAATGGAAACAGACAGACTTCATTTTTTTGTGCTCAAAAATCAGGGCAGATGGTGATTGCAGCCATGAAATTAAAAGATGCTTGCTCCCTGGAAGGAAAGTTATGACCAACCTGGATAGCATATTAAAAAGCAGAGACATTACTTTGCCAACAAAGGCCCATCTAGTTAAAGCTGTGGTTTTTCCAGTGGTCATGTATGGATGTGAGAGTTGGCCTATAAAGAAAGCTGAGTGCTGAAGAATTGATGCTTTTGAACTGTGGTGTTGGAGAAGACTCTTGAGAGTCCCTTGGACTGCAAGGAGATCCAACCAGTCCATCCTAAAGGAAATCAGTCCTGAATATTCACTGGAAGGACTGATGCTGAAGCTTAAACTCCAATACTTTGGCCACCTGATGTGAAGAACTGACTGATTGGAAAAGACTCTGATGCTGGGAAAGATTGAAGGTGGTAGGAGAAGGGGACAACAGAGGATAAGATGGTTGTATATGGCATCACCAACTTGATGGACATGAGTTTGAGTAAACTCCAGGAGTTGGTGATGGACAGGGAGGCCTGGTGTGCTGCAGTCCATGGGGTCACAAAGAGTCAGACACAACTGAGCGACTGAACTGAAATAAACTGACAAATCAGCTGTACTCCAATTATTTATTTTTTTTAAAGACGTCTTGTTTTCCTTTCCCTATACGTGACTGATAGGCTTGGTTCCTACCCAAAGAGTCACCTGTTGTAATAATTATCAAAAGATAGAGTTTTGTCTACCCTGTAATGAGAGTTGGTGATGGACAGGGAAGCCTGGCATGCTGCAGTCCATGGGGTCGCAAAGAGTCGGACATGACTGAGCCACTGAACTGATCTGAACTTGAGGGTTTTGTCAAACTGGACTAAATGTATATTTCTGTCTTTTTGACAAAAACCAGGATGATCTATTTCAGTATACTAAAGGTAACTACATCAGTAGATTTTTTTTTTCTTCAGAGAAAGGCTGATATCCCACTATCATTGGTGATATCTAGGGTAAAACATTGGTGGTGGTGGTTTAGTTGCTAAGTCATGTCCAATTCTTTGCAACCCCATGGACTGGAGCCTATGTAGCCTGCCAGGCTCCTCTGTCCATGGAGTTTTCCAGGCAAGAATACTGGAGTGGATTGCCATTGTCAGGGGATCTTCCTGACCCAAGAATCAAACCTACATCTGCTCTATTGCAGGTGGTCTCCAGTAAAACATTAGACACTAACCAAAACCTTCTTTGTCAATTTTTGTCCTCTAAGAGCTACCTGTCATTTGAAGTTCCAGAGCCGTTACGCCTATATCATTTTCAACTGTTAGTTGTATTCCTCCTACTGGATGCCCCAGGTTTTTATATCCATCAGCAGTACCTTCACACTGTCAGCACAGAGGACTGACTGACGAGTTCTAACACCGTCATTCAAGAAATAATGCCAGAGATATGAGCAATCATTCTAAAATGTATGGAACTCTGGACCCACTGAGTTCATTCTCTTCCTGTCACAAATGGGGCAAGGGTAGAAGGCAGGGTGCTGGAACCAGAAACACTTGCCCTTGAACTCGGATTCTGCTACCCAGTATTTGATGTGGGGTTACTTGGGCCTCTGGGGCCTAAGTTTCCTCACCTGTAAAATGAGGATAATACCACTTTCTCAATGAATTAAAGAATTGAGCACATTAACTGCTTTCAATCAATGTCAGGTCACTTACTGAACTAACATGAGAGCCCTTTTCTTAATAGTTGAGCTCTTAGGACGGCAACTGACATAAGCACCTATGCAATCAAAACCATTTTTCACTTTCACGATGGTCCCTGTCACCTCTGCTAAGCATATGGTTTCATTTGTAACCAGGAGGCAAGAGTCTGAGATGACAGGCAGGTAAGTCATCTGTTTTCTCTTGCATGACTGCACCGATGGCAAAAAACAATATTTCAGTGGTAATGAGACTGCATTTAATGATCTGTTTGAAACCCTTTCTTAACCTTGTTTTCGCTCGGTTCTTATTAGTGTCTTACTGAAGAACATGAATTTTCATGAAAGTCTTCATGGATTTGTGAAGGCTTTTCTTTTTTCCTGTATAACTATGAAAGGATAACTTTGCTCTAACCTCAAAGGCATATTTCCTTCTCTTTGAATCATTGCACACACACACAAAAAAAATTATAGGTCTTTGGTAGAGCTAAAAGAACCACAAGAAGAAGGCTTTGCTGTTTGCTTAATAGATTGTGAGATCTTTCCAGGTTATTTGTACTTTTCAATGTTGCTTTTATCATACCAAGACCTTTTCATGTTATCTTTTGATTTCTTTGTTACCTAAGAAAGGTAACAAAGTGTTACCTTTGCCAACATCTGTTGGATCATCGAAAAAGCAAGAGAGTTCCAGAAAAACATCTATTTCTGCTTTATTGACTATGCCAAGCCTTTGACTGTGTGGATCACAACAAACTGTAGAAAATTCTTCAAGAGATGGGAATACCAGACCACCTGACCTGTCTCTTGAGAAACCTATATGTAGGTCAGGAAGCAACAGTTAGAACTGGACGTGGAACAACAGACTGGTTCCAAATAGGAAAAGGAGTACATCAAGGCTGTATATTGTCACCCTGCTTATTTAACTTCTATGTAGAGTACATCATGAGAAACGCTGGGCTGGAAGATGCACAAGCTGGAATCAAGATTGCCAGGAGAAATATCAATAATCTCAGATATGCAGATGACACCACCCTTATGGCAGAGAGTGAAGAGGAACTAAAAAGCCTCTTGATGAAAGTGAAAGAGGAGAGTGAAAAAGTTGGCTTAAAGTTCAACATTCAGAAAACTAAGATCATGGCATCCAGTCCCATCACCTAATGGGAAATAGGTGGGGAGACAGTGGAAACAGTGGCTGACTTTATTTTTGGGGGATCCAAAATCACTGCAGATGGTGATTGCAGCCGTGAAATTAAAAGACACTTGCTCCTTGGAAGAAAAGTTATGACCAACCTAGACAGCATATTAAAAAGCAGAGGCATTACTTTGTCAACAAAGGTCAGTCTAGTCAAGGCTATGGTTTTCCCAGTGGTCATGTATGGATGTGAGAGTTGTACTATAAAGAAAGCTGAGCACCGAAGAATTGATGCTTTTGAACTGTGGTGTTGGAAAAGACTCTTGAGAGTCCCTTGGGCAGCAAGGAGATCCAACCAGTCCATCCTAAAGGAGATCAGTCCTGGGTGTTCATTGGAGGGACTGATGAAGCTGAAACTCCAATACTTTGGCCATCTGACGCGAAGAGCTGACTCATTTGAAAAGACCCTGATGCTGGGAAAGATTGGGGGCAGGAGGAGAAGGGGACGACAGAGGATAAGATGGTTGGATGGCATCACTGACTCAATGGACGTGAGTTTGGGTAAACTCTGGGAGCTGGTGATGGACAGGGAGGCCTGGCGTGCTACGTTCATGGGGTCACAAAGAGTCAGACATGACTGAGCGACTGAACTGAACTGAACTGAACTGAAGGAAATGTTTAGTATAAACTAGATGTTATGGTTATGAAGTACCCATAAATTTCCATTTTATAAATGAAAATATGGTAACAAAATCTACTCCTTGAAAAGCACTATAAAGAGAGCTATAAACTTCAAACATGATCTAGTTGAAACAAAATTTAATTTATTTAATTTAAATAAAAATTTTTCATTAACAATATGTAGTCTTAAATAATCATCAAAATGTAATTCCTTCGAAAAGAGACTCAATCCAATTCTCTGGGTAAAAATATTAACATAAAAGTGCCCCAAGTTCTAAGTGTTCTGTTCAATCTAGGGGAAACGTATGCATTTTTAAATCTTGAATGACTAGGAATTATAAGGCAAGGGCTGATCCCGTTTTCAGGCAAAAGTAAATATTCCACTTCTATTTATGACAAAAGTTCACAAAACTGTTGAATCATAAATACCTGCGGAACTTTTTTAAAAATAATAACACTCTGTGAGATTTTGAGCAGGTCTGCTTTATATGAATTTCATAAGGTGAATCATAATGCAATTATATTTATGTTTTGTGAAAGGAGGAATGTAATTTTTATTTTCTAAATGTCTTAACTCAATTTACTTGGGGTAGAGGAGGTAATAACCATATATTCATTATCCTGTCATTGTAAAGATATAAAACTGCCTCCAAGTGATAAAAGAATCTCCTGTTTCATAGCTTGGGCATAGATCACTGAGATTATACTATAAAATGCAGCTTTTATTGAAGAGTAGTTTATGGGGATTGTTGAATTATGATAAAGCCAAGATAAATAGTAAAATGAAGTATATTCAGTCTGCAGGATTTATGAACTGTCAAAAGTATAAATAGTTTCAAAATAACCAAATAGATACTTTTAAGGCCATTTGTAAAAAATACAACATGTGTGTTTTCATTTGCTCTCAGGGATATTACATCAAATTTAAATTTTATTCTTCAAAAAGCTTGTCTAATAAAATGCACAACCATAACTTCTGTATGGCTAATGTTTGCTCTCATCATTGAAGACTAACTGGCTGTCAAACTTTCAGAGAGCTTCCCAGTGGAATAAATTCTGAAGAACAAAATTTCTGAAGCCTGTTTTGGTCCCCGAATCCTCCTTTTACTTTTGGCCATTAATCTAAGCCCAAAGAACCTTGTCTCATAAAACTCACTTCATAAAATACCCCTTGTAAAACAGGAGAAAGTGAAAACTTTGAAACTAGAAACAGAATACAAAAAAAAAAAAAGCTAGATATTAAGAAGATACAGCATCTTCAGATTTTCATGTAGGAAAAGTTTTTAAGGAAGATTTTACCCTAAAAATTGTATGATTATGCCATGCATGGCATTAAAATAGCTAGAATGTCAGGGAAAATAGCCCTGATGTTAAAACAGGGAGAAATAAACTGAAATATGGGAACTGAATATAATTTAATAATTTATTAATGGGGATGAATATTTTCACACATCAAATGGGTTAACTGTAGATAATTTTTTTTAACTTTTATTTAGAAACCTTTTGGACTTGCATAAAATAGTTCCTTGAATTCAGAAAAAGACATGGCAGAAAGTGGTCTTCCCATTAGAAAAGGAATATAAATACATTCTTACTCTGTAGGCTTTTTTATAAGAAACACAAGAAAAAATATTTAAAAATAAAAATTTTTTAAGATATATTTTCTCTCTATTGACACCCCAAGATACTGTTAAATGGATGGAAATTATCATAAAGGTTAAAGAGGCTCCAAAATGTGATAACTGCCTTTGCAACAAGAGCAGGCTCATGCCACAGTACTTGGCACACAAGTACTACAAGTACTACATTTTTAAAATATAAATATATTATTTGATGAACCCACACCCAATTTTATGTAATCCAATTCAAATTCTAAACAAGCATTTCATTACATATTTACAAATATTAGATCAACATAAATGTTCAACTTTAACATGAATGTTTAGAAATATCACACAAATAATAAGATGTTACTGATGGCATACTTTCCCCTCCTTACTAGCCAATGTAATGGTGTGGTAGGACCATCTTAGAGTAATAAAGCCTAGGCTTACTAGTTGTGGAACCTTGAACGAGTGAAACAGTCTTTCTAGGTCTTAGAATTTGCATTTGTAAAATGGAGAGTTTGGATATGTAATTTAAATTTCTAATGTCTCTGAGTTCTTAGCACTCTGACTTAAAATAATGCTTTTCTCCTAGAATTTTCCAAAGTACACATTTTTTTTTCAGGTCAGTGACTATGTTTCTCTGGCATCCTCTGGTACTGCTTAATGTGGTGTTGAGCCTGTGGACACTAGACTATTCATTAATAATAAAATCTAAATTTTTAATAATACTTTACAGTCTAAAATGTCTTTTTCAAACACCATAACTTTTGATACCCAATTCTCACAATCTCTTGAGAGGAGGGGCAGTAGTAATTCTTTTCATTTCATTAAGGAGAGACCAAAATTCAAGGGAATTAGAGTCTACCTAAATTGTAAATGCAGGGAGTAGCTAATCCGGTGCCAAATTCATTTTCTGATCTCCCAACCAGTGAACTCTATTAATGAAGTCATTTCTGAGTCATGGTTATTGTCGAGGTAGGTTACTTTTCTAAGTTTCTAACTATGAAAAAACAGAAATATTTGTGGCTCTTACTCCTGCATGTCTTTTAATGACGTGTTTATAGATGTCATTTCTATCATCAGTATGTACCCAAATGGTGATCTAAAATGGGACCTTTACAGTCTACCTTCTGGTAACCCTCCCTGAGATTCAGCATCCCCAGAAACTCCATCCTGACCTGGTCAGATATTTCAATACAGAGTGTAAGATGCAGTTTTGTTCTTGCTATTACAGACACAGCATAAGCCTTTACCTATAAAACTTTCTTTGTAACTTCACAGGAAGAAAATTGTTCTTATTCTAGTGTTTTATTGTGTTTATATGGTACAATTTCTTTGAAAAAACTTTTAAATTTGGTACATTCTTTTCTTTAGTTACCTGCTCTATAGTAGCAGAATTTGCTCATATTTTGCTACTGAGAATCTGGATTATAAAGCAAATCTCAAACACTTGGAAACAGAGTGTGTTTGCAGTTCACTGGCAGAAACCAACAACAAAATAATAAGTAGAAAATCCCTTATATGCTTGGAAACTAAGAAATACCTTTGTGATTAATCCATGGGTCAGAGACAATCTTATACAAGCTATTTTTGAGCTGAATTATTAACAAAAATGCAATTTTACATGCAGAAAAGACAAAATAGAGGAAAATCATATATCACTAAATGTAGATATTAGAAATGAAGAAAGGCTAATAATGACTTTAGTACTCATTTCAAGAAATTAGGAAAAGTTGCAAAGTATATATTGCTTTTCTCATATGGTCTATGGTTTGAAAGTGAAAATTTTAATACAGTAAACATCTTTATATAATGATATCATGAGAAACAAAAATCAAAAAAATATGGGCTGATTTATAAATTAAATTCAATAATCATATTTAATGCTTATTGTGCAAGCATATGGTATTCATTTGGTAATTTTTTTATTGGATGGATATACAACACTATATGAAATCAACCACTTTATCGTATAATACATCCTTTAAATACAAAAGGGGTTTGAGGGTGTTCAGTATAATTTAATAAGCAATAGACCAAACTAGGTGACACTTCTTTTGAATTTTGTTCTCATAGAAACCATAGAATACAATGTTTCCTTTAAGATAAAAAACTAGAAAATCTGTCACTAAAATTGCCCCTTCTTTAAAAATTATTACTCTTAAAGTTTTTTGCAGCCTAATTGACAAGGCTGGATTTTTATACAGATCTACATCTTCAGACTATTAAAGTGTTTTGGGATATAGTTATCCAAATCATCATGATTAAATTGAGTACCAAAGTGGGAGAATTATTATAACTATGATTTCTCATTTTTAGGAATTAAGTAGTAAATGTCATCTTTGACAAGATTATCCATAGTCTATACTTAATATTTCTTCTGAATTATATAACAACGTGTATTCACAATGTTTTTGATACCATCATTAATATCTATTGAAAAATACTATTTATGTCTTGAATTATGCTATAAAACATATGAATATGTGAAAGCTTTCAAATATGCAATGAAATATTTACAAAGAAAAAGAAACAAAGCTTAAACCCTACCCCCACTCCCCAGTTTAAAAATATATATATCAGCATATACAAATTCACTGCATGGTTACTTTTACTATTCTTAGTAATGATTGCAAATTGGCTTCAATCCTCTCAGCTATTATTACTTAGCTATATATAATTTGTCTCCAGATTTTACGACCCTAAGTGTATGAATAAAATCACATTCATATGTAAGCCAAGATTCTGCTAGCTTTGACCTCCACCTAAGGAGATTCCTTTTGGGGTTTCCTCCATCCTTAGGTGTACTGGAAGTCCAAGCTGTGAGTGTATTACTTCCCAGTTTTGAAGAGCACTGCATTATTGCCTCCCTCAGCATACCCTTGCAGCTCACTTAAACTGCTCTGGGCCCTTGACGCTTGCCTGGGGGCCCACTACTCTCCTTTAGCAACCTAAATGGCCAAAATGTGGATAGCAAACTTTCCCTTCTAAATTCTACAACACAGTTAAGTTCAGGCTTTAACATGAAACCATTCCCTGTTAAAGACCAGAAATTACTTATACAACTTAATGATTACAACTAGATCTTTTACAAAGGAAACTTAGTCTATAAGCATCCCCAAATCCCCACCATTTGTACACAATCACTCAGCTCATTCAGCTCATTGTTGCCCTGGCTTCTTAAACACCTCCACTTCCAGCCACGGCTTCTGCTTCACAGTGATGTCATTACTTTTGTGCTTTCCTCTGGACAAAGAAATATTTGCACTAAAGGTATCTTTATCTTTGCAAGGCAAAAAACGGCTTGCATCTTTAATAGTGTGGTGTATGTTGGGCTTTCTTTGCCTGTTTTTTTTTTGTTTCTTCCCTCTCTCTCTCTCACACACACAAGATTTCAAAGATTTCAGAAGGGTATTTTTATCCGGAGGTCTGGTTCAAAGTGCCAGTTATGGTTATCTGTCTTCCCTGAAAGAAACCTTTGCAGAAAAACAATGAGCTGGTCCCAAACACAGTATATAGAAACGGGCACTTTATTCTTAAGCAACCACAGAGAGAGCTATGTGTTCTACAGCCTGATACAGTGACCACTGCCCTTTCCCTTGGCTTTCTATGAGATCTGTACTCTCTGCTTTAAGATCAACAAGGATCTCCTTTACAGGTAGATAGATCCCTGAACTTGTTTGGTGGGGGCGGGGGGGGGGGTGCGTGCTGGAAGGAGGTGACTAGCTTCAGAGTCTTTATTTAGACTGATGATTACCACCTTTATATCTTTAGGCTGAACCTCTCTGGCTTATCTCCATCTTCACTTAGATATTTAATAAATATCTCATAATAAATATGTGTAAAAATGAACTGCCAATATCACCCCCTTCCATCTTCAATTGTTTCTCAGTTATCCCCATCTAAGTTAATGGAGAAGCCCTTCTTCCAGGTGTCCCACTTACATATTTTCAAGTTATTTTGGGCTTTGCCTGTCAATTACATCCCCTATCAAGTCCAAGGCTGCCACTCTGGACACAATTCCTTGCCTACAGTACACTGATAAATACTAGCTCTTGCTTCTTTTCTTGCCTTCCTACAGTCTATTCTGAACAGAGCAGCCAACCTCTGTGCAAGTCCACTGTGCCTCCCCATCTCACTCAGAGTAAAAACTGATTTCTTTTTAATACATCTTATAAGACTCTACATGATCTTAACCCATTTGCTCCCAAACCTCCTCTCCCATCACACTTCCTTTTGCTCATTCCTCTTGCATCATTCACTTGCTATTCCTTGAACACTCAGGCATGCTTCTGTTTAGAATCTAAAATGGTGGTTGTTCTCTCTATTCTGCCTTCAGGGATCTGTGTGGTTTGATTCTCTTATCTACTGCAAGTCTTGGCTCAAGTCTCTCTCAATATTACCACACTGACTACTGTAGTGAATGTCATCACAAACCCTGGCGCCCTCATTTTTCCTTATCTTGATCTTCTTTGTCTTATTTCCATGGCAAATTCTACCTCCTAACATACTAAATAATTTGCTTATTCATCATGTTTATTGTTTATCATCTGTCTCATGTAATGTAAACTCAGCAAGGAGAAGGAGAGTTATCTTTTTTGCTCAAGAGTCTAGAATAGACACCCACAGCAAAAATAGACACCTACACATATAAATCTCTTAGAGGAATGAATGTGCTATCATCAGACTTTTATATATATATTCATTACACAAATGACAAGCTAAGTGCTCAAAATTTGAATTTCCTAAAACATCAACATCTTTAACATTTATCCATTTTAGCTGAAATAGCCTAAAAGATTTAACTTTCTAAAATATAGTATCCCTACCCACAAGAAGTAATAATCAAAAACAAAAAACCTTGAACTATTTCAAATTAGTGTTGAATTTTAGCTTACTTTATGATCACAAAGACGCTTGCTCCTTGGAAGAAAAGTCATGACAAACCTAGATAGCATATTAAAAAGCAGAGACATTACTTTGCCAATAAAGGTCTGTCTAGTTAAAGCTGTGGTTTTTCCAGTAGTCATGTATGGATGTGAGAGTTGGACTATAAGGAAAGCTGAGTGCTGAAGAATTGATGCTTTTGAACTGTGGTGTTGGAGAAGACTCTTGAGAGTCCCTTGGACTGCAAGGAGATCCAACCAGTCCATCCTAAAGGAAATCAGTCCTGAATATTCATTGGAAGGACTGATGCTGAAGCTGAAACTCCAATACTTTGACCACATGATGTGAAGAACTGACTCATTTGAAAAGACCCTGACGCTAGGAAAGATTGAAGGCAGGAGGAGAAGTGGACGACAGAGAATGAGACTGTTCGATGGCCTCACCAACTCAATGGACATGAGTCTGAGCAAACTCCGGGAGTTGGTGATGGACAGGGAGGCCTGGCATGCTGCAGTTCATGGGGTCGCAGAGTTAGACATGAATGAATGACCAAACTGAACTGATGGTCACAAACGCTTGAAAAAGCAAAATAAAAGTTCCTTTGGTGAAACCCAAAGATGAATTGAGATAAAATATAATAGAATTAAAATTTCCATAGAAGAGTGTGTATATTTTCCACGGATATCAGCTCAGTGAGGGTAAGTTAGAGGATGAAATAGGAAAGGTGTAAACAATAATATTTATTGAATACCAAGTCAGGAAAGTGGAAGTCACTCAGTCGTATCCAACTCTTTGTGACCCCATGACTATATAGTCCATGGAATTCTCCAGCCAGAATACTGGAGTGGGTAGCCTTCCCCAGCCAGGTCAGGAACTGGGTTCAAATTTTTATTTTATATTTTATTGTGTTTGATTTTTTTAGTTAAGAAACTTACTTTGGAAGGGATAATACATGTAATGATACAATGTTCTAATGTTCTAAATGTGCAAAAGGATATACCATAAGAAATACATCTGTCCTCCATTCCTGACACCCAGAAGTCACCTGTTTCTTTCCTGGAGGGAAAGACTATAACTATTTCTTTGAAAACCTTCTAGAAGTGATCCACACACACATACAAATGTATGCATATTGACATATTTTTACACCAGTGATAGTTGAGTCCTGTTTTAAAAATAAGAAAATTAACTCAGTCTGAATGACAATCCCACAATCATTCAGAAAATAAATGGATGAACTGGTGTCTGAACTACTGCCTGTCTGATTTTAAAGCCCATAACCAAGAAAAATCCCAGGTATTTCACCCAGAAAGTGAAAGTGAAAGTGTTAGCTGCTCAGTCATGTATTCTTGCATCCCCATGGACTATAGCCCGCCAGGCTCCTCTATCCATGGAATTCTCCAGGCAAGAATACTGGAGTGGGTAACCATTCCCTTCTTCAGGGGATCTTCCCAACCCAGGGACTGAAGCTGGTTCTCCATTGCAGGCAGATTCTTTATCATCTGAGCCAACAGGGAAGCCCCAAAAGAGCTGAAAAGAAATTGACTTGTCCTCCATAGAAGCACTTTTCCTTCACTTGACAGTTAGTTAAGAAGTAAGTAGTTAGACCTTCTGTTTGTTTTTTCCAATAAATTTCTTCTAAATAAGATCTGAGATAAAGGTCTACAAAGGCAGATCTGAACATTAAGGGTTAAATCCTCATCCATGTGAGAAAGAATACAACAATAAACAATAAAATTTTGTTTTTCCCTGTGGCCTGAATGTAAAAGCTATTTTGTCATAAATATGTTTAAATCCTGATACAAAATTTTTTATTTTTTATTTTTTTTCCATTTATTTTTATTAGTTGGAGGCTAATTACTATTGTAATTTTATATAAAGCTCCAGCTATTCCTTTAATAGATAACTGGCCTTATCTCTCATTAACCCAAGGGGAAGGGAGTATACACAGACTCTGCTACAAAGAAAGCAATTTGCTAACTTCACCTATTAATCTAATTTAAAGTTGTAAACTCTGAAATTAATACTAAAGCCTTTGGAGACTGCAATGTTATAACTAATTTGTGCTATCCCAGTATATAACTCATCTATTCAGTATCAATATTAATGCACTTGGATATCTATTTCATTTTGTTAAAATTATGTTTCTCTTATGATCTTAATAATATCACTTCCTTTGCCTCTGATACAATTATGGATTGAAAATTTTGTTAATTGTAGCATGAATTTTCTGTAATATACATCAAATGCCTAATTTAAGACAGGTGCCACACTACATACTGTACAATAAGAATGAAAAGGGCATGTTCTCCATTCTCAAAGAGATTTCCATCCGATGGGAAATGCATAAACAATCATAATGTGAAAACATTAACAAAGAGATAAAGTACAATGAGAGCACTTAAGAGAAAGCATTGATTTTGACAGAGAGGATCAGAAATAGCATCATGAAGGAGGGACTTGAAAGTTGAAAATTTTTAAATATTTACGCTAGATGAGAGAAAAAGCATAAGAAAAAGGCACAGTGTTATGGTGGTACAAGATCATTTTTAAAGGAAGCAACAGGTACTTTATAGGAAAAATTTAGTGCTAGCCACAAATGAAATAAATCCACTCCTGGAAATTTGAAGACATTATTAAACTCAATAATGCTATGATGATGTAAAGCCAATAGTATGTTTGCTATTTCTTCCGGACCTACTTCTTCTCTGTAAACCCAAATCGTTTAAGAAAAAATAATGTACCAGTTAAATTATATAGTGATTTTACATCAATAACCTGAAGAAATCAGGACAGGCAAACGAAAGAATACAAAAGGCAGAAAAGGGTCACTTTCCTAGTCTGTGTATATTGATAAGAATCTTCAGGAATTCAGGGAGATTGTTAGAGCCTTCTAGTAAGAAAGAGAAATGATCAGAGTTAAGAGGAAAGGAGTATATAGAAAAGGTGAATGCGGCCAAGAACGTGCATAGCACAGCAGTATTCTGCTGGTCACTGGCATTTGGGCATATTCATTTCCCATACAAATGAGCTCAGACCACCTAGCCGTGGACCACAGATTCCCCAGGAAAGCTTCCTCCTGTGTTTCACGTGGCTTAGGGGATTTCTCCTCATTGCTCACACATGTATTTCCTTTCTTCGGCACATTTGTGTTTGATGTGTGTGGATCACATCTAGCCATCGGTCTCTCTGGACTGCACGTGATCCTACCCATTCTGTTCCTGCAGTACAGAGTAGTCTGTTCCCTTCAGCTCCATGTCCAGTTACACTCGAAGCTCCAGCCCTGCATCTCAGAGTCTTACCTTGTGCCAGAGCTTTGGGCTCCTACACACCTGGGACAGTAATTGTATCTTACTCTAAATATGTGGTTCAAATTACTCTATGCTTTTCCGTAGGGAAACAGATTGATTTTGTCTGTGATCAGAGGAAAGAATTCAAGAAAGAAAAGGCTGTGCAAAAGAGGAGGGATAGTTTGAATTCCTGTAAAAAGTGTTATTGTAGTACCAAAATAAATGAATCTGTTCTGATAAATGGTATATTAATAGGCATCTCCAATAAGGAGTTAGGTAGAATAAAATGTCATTGCTATGGTGATTTTAGTCTCAGGAGAATTGAAAATAACCCAAGTGAGTGTACAGGCCAGACCTTTGACTGCTAAATTTATTTAGTCAGAAAGCTCTTGGCTGTGGATGCCAGGAGCAGGATTTTGATATACTCAAGTCCAGATTACAAAATGGACCTCAGTGGGGGAAAAGGGAAGCATCTGTGGGTGAACAATATAATTTTTTAAAATATTATAAGTAAACAGGATAAACATAGAATCTGTCTGAAAAAGACACACTTTCCATTTCTCTTTGCCAAAATCATGTACTGACCTCCAATGGAGCCAGTACAGGTCAGTAAAATAATATGGCCATTGAGTCCTTGGGATCTTAACTACAACAACAAATTGAATGGAAAAGCTTTCCAGTGACAGGCATTTATGTTTAGATTTTTCTGTCATGTTTTCTGTTGTACTTGGTCAGAGATCAGGTTGGTGGAATTTTTAGTAGTATTTCTGACGTTGAAAGGCACTTGAAATTTCTGTGAACCATCAATTTTCTGATTAGGAAGATTAAGATTTGTCAAACCGCATTCCTTTCCAAAGCCATAGGCTGCTAGATATGATACTTAGTCTGAAAATTAAAACACCAACACAAACACACACACATATATTCAAAAGGAAAGATATTTAAAGTCTCTGGAGGGTAACAGTAGGAGAATATTTTGTCCTGCTGTGGTTATATAGTAGGAGCAGATTGGAATTTCAATTTATTGCCTCTTCTCAAAGGAACAGTTTGTGACCAGGTTAGGAACAAACCGTGCAGAGCACTGTAGACTAGATTAAGTAAACTGGATCTTATTCAAAAGGTAATAGGAAGTCAAACTTGTAACTACATAATTAATATTATCAGATTTGTTTTTTAATAAACTAACTTGTGATAGAAAGGAAGCTGAACTGTCTAAAGAGACCATTGGCAGAAAAACCTTATACTGCTGCTGCTGGGTACTTGCTAAGTCATGTCCAGCTCTTTGGGACCCCATGGACTGTAGCCTGCCAGGTTCCTCTGTCCATGGGATTCCCCAAGCAAGAATACTGGAGTGGGTTGCCATTCCCTTCTCCAGGGGATCCTCCTGACCCAGAGATCCAACCCGCATCTCCTGCATTGGCAGGAGGATACTTTACCACTGACCCACCCAGGAAGCCCCAGAGAAACTCTATAGGAATCTGCAAATATGGTAGGGACAGATAATAATAAGTTAGCTAAATATTCTATCATCAGACATTTATTTTTCTATTATAGTTCAACCTTCATGGATTTGAAACTATTTGACAATAATAAATGTCAAATATTGGAAAGTAGAGAATATTAATTATTTTAAATATTCTACAAATTTATGTTTTAGTAAGAATTTTTATTTGCCTAATCCTCTCCAATTTGCCAAAATCTATTAATATACAAAGTTTTCACTGTTTCTATGAGAAAACTGTCTGAGGATATTTGAAACTGCTTGAATTAATTGCTCGTAAATCAATATTGACAATTAACAAAACAGAGAAAATATATAATTAGACTAAACCAGCAGGAGTACATTCCTCTTATATACCCATTTTTAGTTTAATTACAAAAGCACATTGCTTTAACCTCACCAAGGATGGTTCTAATTCATGAACTATACTCCATAGGACATCTCTTATAATGTCACCCCTTCCAAGTCATTGCCAATTGCTGTCTAGAGGGACTTTTGTGATAGAAATGTATTTTGCCTCTTGTTATTCTTTATACTTTTACAAAGTTTTAATCAAAAACAAAGGTTTCTTCTTTATTTACAAGCCCTATAGTAATTTTAGCATAAACAAGAAAGTAAATTCATTTTGCTATATTATTTCTTCCACTGAACTTCACATGAACAGAATCAGGTCATACTATATAGTAGTGGTGAAGAGAAGAAGGGAGGCTGTTTCATGATACATTTTTTTCAACTTTTTATTGAACTATACATGTACAGAAAGTGCACAAATGTTAAGTTACAACTTGATAATTTTTCACATATGAACATATCATTTTTATCAGGATCAAGATCAAGAAAGAAAATATTATCAGTACCTCAAAATTTCCACTTATGCCTTCCTTTTGTACTTACCCAACCCCTCAAAATAGTAACTATTATCTTGACTTCTAAAACTATAGAGTAGTCGAGCCTGTTTTTGACTTGATATAAGTGGAATTATATTGTATGCACTTTTCCATATTTGGATTCTTTCATTCATCATGATCTTTGTGGATTCCTTAGCATATTGTTCCTTTTAGACATGATTTTTCCCCACATTATTGGGCTTTTGGATAGCATTCAGGTTAGAGCTGTGAGAAAAAGTGCTTCTACGACTATTCTTGTGCATGTCTTTAGATGAATATATTATGTATTTCTACTAGGCATTTCCCTAGGAGTTGAATTGCTGGATTTTACCAGCATGTTCTGCTCAGCGTTAGTGTGCTGACTGTTGCATCCTTATTTGAGCATAAGCAGAAGTGTTTTCTCACAAAGAATGTCTACATATGGGCTGGCTGCAAACTTTGCAGGGCACAGTACAAAATAAAAATACAATGTTCCCTTTTTAAAAAGCAGGAAAAGTGCAGTTAGTGGTATAATTTTTTCCTCTTCCTCTTGACTTGGTGAATAGCAAGATTTCCAGTAAAGAAAAATTTTAAAGTTAAAATTATCAGCAGGAATTGTGCCCTCTATATCTATGTTGTAGAATACCAGTTTTAAATGCAACTATAATAGCATTCAGTCTTCCCTGGTAGCCCAGACTGTAAAGAATCCTCCAACAATGGAGGAGATCTGGGTTCGATCCCTGGGTTGGGAAGATCCCCTAGAGGAGGGCATGGCAACCCACTCCAGTGTTCTTGCCTGGAGAATCCCCAGTGACAGAGGAGCCTGGAGGGTCATATAGTCGATGGGGTTGCAAAGAGTCAGACAGAACTGAGCGACTGAGCACACATGCATAATAGCACTCATGTGGAGTGCTTATAGCTTATATGTGGAGTCACCAAAGTTGCATAATTCCCTCAGACTGACCAGAACAATCACAATCCAGACTCAACAAGGCTACAAGAAGGAAGAGCAGGGTCCCTAGGCACATATTTGGCCAAAAATCTCTCTCAGTGGGGCAAGGGATTCTCAGTTGCCTGCAGACTCTCATAAGAAACCAGGAGCCCACCTGTGAATAGGCCAGTTCTGAGGAATGCCAGTTTCCTTGAGTGACATGCCAGGTCCCAGGGTGGGCTTTAGGGAAATTGAGGCAGGCATCTCCCCTTTCCATGAGCCCCCCTGCCCCAATCTACAGTAAAACCATCCCTGCTGCTGCTGCTGCTAAGTCGCTTCAGTTGTGTCCGACTCTATGCGACCCCATAGACAGGAGCCCACCAGGCTCCCCCATCCCTGGGATTCTCCAGGAAAGAACACTGGAGTGGGTTGCCACTACCTTCTCCAATGCATGAAAGTGAAAAGTGAAGTCACTCAGTCATGTCTGACTCTTAGCGACCCCATGGACTTCAGCCTACCAGGCTCCTCCGTCCATGGGATTTTCCAGGCAAGAGTACTGGAATGGGTTGCTATTGCCTTCTCCGAAAACCATCCCTAGGCATGTACAAAAACCGGCCATTCATCACAAGGGGATTTATATAAAAGAAATGCTTGTGGTAAATCCCTTCTACCTCCTTATCCTGTTCTGCAATATTTGCAATTATATTTGAAATACTAAAATCAGGAACAAAAGCATCTTTGAGGTGAAAAAGGAGAAAATTATGTAAAAGACAATATCTAGAGAAAATTAAATGATAGTGAAAAGAAAGGGAAAGTACCATGATCAAAGAGAGACCAAGACAAGAACCTTTCTGAAAAGAAGAGAGCTGAAGAGTAGCAAAAACAGAGTCAAGTTCAGGAGGTCAGCTAAGGTAAAAAGGAAAAGGAAATTTCCAGAGCTCTTGGAAGTCAAGCATGTCCTAAGAGAGAAATCACACCATACATGTTTGTAGATTAAAGTTCTACAAATTAGATCCAGTCAAGAGAAATAGCCACAGTAAGAGTGGCGAGCTCTCAATGGAGGCCACTTGCAATATAATTATTTATAGTGTTTAATGACTGAAGGAAAGTAAAGTTAGACCTATAGACATCAGCGACAGAATTTTAAGACATTTAGGTGAAATCTGCCTTTTCCTGAGGGAGAAGTTCTGAAACCACATGAGACTCAACTGAAGCAAAATAGGAGAGGAAGTAAATGGTATTATTACTGAGGTGGATCAGTCCACCCTCAGGAAGATAGACTTGGGGAGGAAGCTCTTGCAGGGCCTAGAATCAGATTCTAATCCACATGGGTATGGAATCCTGGCATTCCAAGCTCCTCAAATGTGGTCAAGAAGAGAGGCTTGTGGACTTCCTGGTGTTCCAGTGGTTGAGAGTCTGCCAGCCAGTCCTGGGTTTCAACCCCTGGTATAGGAAGACCCCAAATGCCTTGGGTGACTAATCCCATGCCCCACAAGTACTGAGCCTGTGCTCCACAACAAGAGAAGCCACAGTGATGAGAAGCCCACACACTGTAACTAGAGAGAAGCCCCCACTCATTACAACCAGAGAAAGCCCGTGCACCATTTAGACCCAGTGCAGCCAAAAATAAATAAATAAAATTATAAAAAAAGAACTGAGGCATGTACAGGCACTCAGAGAACATTTCCAGTTGCTTCTGTGGACTTCTCTGTCTGTGGGCATGGTCAGAGGAGGCTAGAGCAGGAACCAGGGTAGAGACCCCCAGCACTCAACTGTAAGGATGGTTGACTCCCCCCGCCACAACCACCACTGTTATCACACTCACCAGCTGACTCCCCCATCTGTCTTTACTTCCTAACCTACAATATTCTGATCTCTGATTTTCCTGACTCCCAGAGAAGGGCTCTGGTCGTTACAACTTGTACAGCTTTTTATTTTTATGAATTATGACAAATTAAAGGCCGACATAGCAAAGGATGGCCATTTTGCTTTTTTACTGTTTCAGCAATGTTAACAAAAAGCACATTGAGCTACAGAACATGTTCTTCTTAGGATAATTTGAAGACAAAAATACATTTGAAATAGGCAGGTTCTGACTTCTAGGGATCTTAAAAATAATTTCATTAAACTCTGATGTCTAGCACCACTTGAGCAGCACAAATGATTTTGCCCTCTTAGCTCACTGCTTCTACAATTTAATCTGCTGTTTTATCAAAGTAGTTATCAAATTTTCCATTTTTTTCAACAGTCATAAATGCAGATAAGTGCTTGAATTTTCTAATACATTAACAATGGTCACAGTTAGGGGTAGTTTCTAGATGTTTATTTTTCTCTAAATGTCTCAAACTGATGAAAGTCAATTTCTCATAGAATAACTGAAAGTCAGGTGATTGCCCACATCTGGAAGATTATCAATAGAAGCTTGGAATGTAAAAACTGAACAGTGGATCTGATGAAATCTATTAGTTGCTTGGTCGTGTCTAACTCTATGCAACGCCATGGACTGTACCCCATTCTCCAGGCAAGAATACTGGAGTGGGTTGCTGTTTCCTTCTCCAGGGCATCTTCCTGACCCAGGGATTGAACCTGGGTCTCCTGCATTGCAGGCAGATTCTTTACCATCTGAGCCACCAAGGAAGCCCAAACAGTGGGTATGAAGTGAAAATATTCAACAGGGTTATATCAGAGAATAAGTCATTTTTCTTTCCAAATTTGGAATGCTTGTCATGAACTAATCATTTCATCTGAAGTATTTCAGGTGTCAGCATGGGCTCCTTACACAGACATTTTACAATCAGTCACAGCAGTCTACTCTAGCTTCCAAATGTAAAACCACACTCGAGACCCTGCTGTATTCTGCTGTGTGCATATAAACTTTATTGAACCTATAAGTTGATTTTTTAAGGCAATGAACCTGAACTATAACTAATTAATGTGGATAAGTTACTTGATGCTAATGTTCTAGGACATAACCTGGACTAATAAGGTGAACTGATAAATATATAATTTGTCATATACATGTTCAGTTAGTCACATGCCAAAAAATGTGAAAAATATTCACACATATCTCCCTAAAGTAGGGTTATGCATGTCAAAGCATTTATAATATCCACACATAAGGGTGTTACATGATGGAGGCCTCCATAGGTCTCTAGCCCTCCTGCATGTCCTGCCGAGTATGCTGAGATTTCAGGACGATGGCTGCTTTTCATCTTTTCATCCAAACCATTTCTCAGGTTGTGTCTGCAGTAAACAACTTTGAGGGACGAGGTGATAATGTCTCTCTTTAGGACAAAGAGAAGGCTTGGTTACTATTTGCTATAAAAAGGTGGGTTCCTCTAGCCCAGTGTTCCTTAGCTATGACTACATGGGCAGTGTCCATCTGGATCCATATAAGTTGGCCTGTGGGATTTGGGGTCAAGGGTAGCAAACACACATGCTGATACTCATGCTGCTTGCAGTGCCTCAAGTAATAAAGTTTTTGCTTCCGACCTAGAAGTCTCATGTCTTCTGCCAGCATCTATGAAGCAGTAATAGGCTAATTTATTTGCTTGTAACTAGGGTTAAATCTGGAATTACCCAGATGGCTCAGTGGTAAAGAATCTTCCTGCAATACAAGAGACACAGAAGACGTGGGTTTGATCCCTGTGTGGGAAAGATCCCCTGGAGGAGGAAATGGCAACCCTCCCCAGTATTCTTGCCTGGGAAATCCCATGGACAGAGGAGCCTGGCGGGCTCTAGTCCACAGGGTCACAAAGAGTCGGACACGACTGAAGGACTGAGCACCGGGTTAATCTATTCCAAGACAAAGGGATACAAATAAAAAATACTGAAGCATAATTAACATTACATTTCATTTCCAAGGAAAATGGAAAGAAGGAAATAAATTAAGGAATAAAAAAGAAAAAAACTATATCATAGATATCAAGACTAGGACATTTAACTTACTGTCAACTAATGCTCATCTCCTTAAAAAGTGTTAATTTTCCTTTTAATTGTATGGGTGCTCTGCCCAGTTGCCAGCTGGACTAAAGGAGTTGCCTACAAGAGTTGACTTGATACATGGCAGAAAGCATTTATTTTAGAGAAGATTTCATAAACAAAACACAGCTGCTGCATTTATTTAAGCAGTAAACACATTTCATCTTGAGTCAAGAAAACCATTAGCCAATCTGTTTTAAAGTGAGAACTTTAAAATCATAAAAAAAATTAAGCCAACAACTTAACATAGTGTGTCTCAAATATATGACACATATAAATCAAAAATCAGTACTTGAATAACACGTTTCACTTGGGCTGGACTGTAGAGTTCCAATGAAACATTGTAACTACAAAGTAATAGTAGTTAAATTAGAACATCTGGATAGGCAAAACTGTGCCTTGACAACTAGTATCACAATTACACACGGAAAATTCATGTCTATTTTACAGGTGAAAACTTGTAAAACAAAGCAGGAAACTACTTACTAATGGCCATAGTAGACAGGCACATTGAATTCAATTATGCTTCTCTTTTACCTGTATTCTAAAAATTAATCAGTTAATTAACTGTTTAGATTAACTGTTAGATAGCCAACATTTATCAAAGATAGTAGCCTAACAGCATTTGCGAAATCCAGACTTCTTTGGTGTGACATGCATATTATGAAAATCAAGTATACTGATGGAATGCAAATATAGGTTTACTTTCTGATCACTCCACATCTGAATATGTATGCTCTAACTCTTGCCATTCTGAACTTAAGTATAAATAAAATATACAGTTTACTGACTTGTCAGCGAATTTGGTGAATACACAAATAGAAGATATGTAAAGGTCTCATATTTTAACTCACATGAATATTTACTATTAGCCTATCTTTTCATATACCCCCCAAAATGTAATTAAATGCAAATGAAATGTATATATGTGAATACTCTACTGACAGTCTATCAATAGCTCAATTACACTAAAATAAATATGGGTATTCCTATCTTTAAAGCATAGTACCATATTCCCGTCAATATGTAAATTAATCAATGTCAGAATTTGTCTTGGTATTCATAGCACAGGAAGATGATAAGAGTATGGAAGTATTATAATATAATAGGTCAAAATTACTGTCATTTTAAACAGGAAATTTTATTCCAATTTTTCTTGTTCTTATAAAATGAGTCTAGCTTTGAAAATAAAATTGTAAAACTAAGAAACTTTCAAGAGATTTCAGTCATTTCTAAATGACCGGATTTCACATCTACATGGTTTATGTGGCTTTTATTATAATCATATTATCCTCATTTGAATTTTACATGTATCCATTAATACTAAAATCATTGCTATCAAATTAAAACTACATAAGACATCTGTTTCTTAAAAATAATTTCAAGGCACATATTTTTAAATGATTTTAATTAAGGTAGAGTTTTGGTAGCAATGCTATTTCTATGACAGCTCATTATTTTAGTGTAGTTCTTTCAATGTAATGTTCAAAGTGAACAATTCTAATTGAGCACATATTTAATGAAATTTTAGGCTTTTAATTTCAAATGATTCTCCCCCTTAAAATGATTTGTTTGCAATACTTTCAAGTCACATTGAGTTATAGGGATTTGGAAAGAAACAAAGCTTACCAACAATTTTATGAGTTGTTTATATTTCAGGATAGGGAAGTCCAAGTTGGATAACATCTCCTATGTAAAAGTTGCACAATTTGAAAATAGCTAAAGGTCAGTTTGATTGTAATAAGAGCTTTTAATCTACCCTGCTGAGTGTTGATATTAAGATACAATTGAACCACACAAAAAATGCAAAGATATTTTACAAAATTGCTGAATTCCAGAGACAGAAGATTTTAATAATAACTAAGAAATGCTTTGATAGTATAATAAGCTACAGAGCAAAAAACCAAAAAAAATAAGAGATTACATGACCTTGGGGATATGCCTATGTTAAATATCTTTTTGGATCCATTTAAAAATAAAAAATAATAATCTTGAGAATTTTATTATACCAATTTATAACATTAATTAATAAATTATTAACCCAAATAGAAATTTCTCCTTGGCTTCTAATGATCTAGCTATTTTATGATAAATATTATGATAAACATTTTATGAGAAAGAGAACAAGGAAGAAATTTTTTTAAAGAGGGGAATGACAAAAGGAAGACCAGAGAGGAGAAGAGAGGTAGCTGTCTAAACACTTAGATGACATTAATATTTTCATCATCCCTGAAATCAGTTTATTGCTTTAAATTATCTTAGTGTAATGAAGAAAAGTTATGACCAACCTAGACAGGATATTAAAAAGCAGAGACATTACTTTGCCAACAAAGGTCTGTCTAGTTAAAGCTATGGTTTTTCCAGTGGTCATGTATGGATGTGAGAGTTGGACTATAAAGAAAGCTGAGTGCTGAAGAATTGATGCTTTTGAACTGTGGTGTTGGAGAAGACTCTTGAGAGTCCCTTGGACTGCAAGGAGATCCAACCAGTCCGTCCTAAAGGAGATCAGTCCTGGGTGTTCATTGGAAGGACTGATGCTGTAGCTGAAACTCCCAATACTTTGGCCAACTAATGCAAAGAGCTGAATCATTTGAAAAGACCCTGATGCTGGGAAAGATTGAAGGCAAGAGGAGAAGGGGACAACAGAGGATGAGATGGCTGGATGGCATCACCAACTCAATGGACATGAGTTTGAGTAAACTCTGGGAGTTGGTGATGGACAGGGAGGCCTGGTGTGCTGAGGTTCATGGGGTCGCAAAGAGTCAGACATGACTGAGCAACTGAACTGAACTGAACCGATGTGAAATAAAACTTATATTTTATGGCAAACAAGGAAAATTTAACCAAAAATTTTCTCTGTTTTGGCCTCCTCTCTCCATACACTGTGCATTGTGTATCTACATTATACATCATCACAACCAAGCCTCCCCCATCAACAGAAATACTTGCTCAACCATAAAGACCAATATTCTCCTAGCAGCAACAAGACAAGTCCTTAAAAAGATAACATTCCTTCTCCATCATATAAACGGCCATGATGACATTTAGATCTGGATTTTAAGCTGTTAATAACACATCATTTAACATACAGTCCTGTCTTAAAAAATGCACATAACTGTGCTTTGACTGGTGGAATAGCTCTCAGAGCTTTGAGATGCTCTTTCTGTGTTATAATCTTCAAATATGGCTCAAATAAAATTTTCCATTTCTTTCTTAGATTAATTAATTAACTGATTAATATTTGTTGACAAGTGTATATGGAAAAAACTGAAACAACATTAATTATCACAAATTCACTGGCCTTTCTTTAAAATAAGAAGTCAACCTACAATATTAAAAGACTAAGTTTTACTGAATTATACTACCAAAAAGCTTTTGAGAGTTGCAGAAAATTTACTTATTTCCTTGGCTATTAAGATCATTATGATTTATATAAGAATATCACTACTTTATTAATATCAAATCTCAGCAGAAAAAAACTACTAATATCGCCCTCCTGAAAAGAATTACAAGGAATTTAAATGTTTACACAAAATACCTCTCAATGTTTTTGAAATCAACATAACTCAACTTTAAAAGACAAAAGTACAAAATAATAATTCTTCCAAATTCACATTAAACATTCAATAGCCACTCAAGACACTTTTTCCAAAGAAAAGCTGTAAGAGTCTTTAATATGTTTCTATATTATCTGTGAGCTTTTCAAAAACACTTGGCATATAAAGAGATAACAAATACTTAGACCACAAAGTTTACTTTTCCATAGAGCCTCATAAAAATGCTTTATTAAAAATCTAACCAATAATGTAACCTGTAAGAGTAAGAATACAATATTACTGTGTCCATATTTTATTTTAGTTATCAAATTGCTTTGGAGGTAACATAAGTTTCCATGTTACTCTTTTCCATACATTTCACCCTCTCCTCCCCTCTCCCCATGACAAAAAAAAAATAAATTTAAAAAAACTGCTTTGGAGGGAGCCTGGAAATAATTAGCTTTATAACCAACTCTGTTTTGCATATGTAATGGAAGGTTCCAGACTTGAACTAAAACACAAAATTTAATAAAGTGTTATTATGACACTCTATGGAAAAGAGCAAACTTTGTGGTCTAAGTATTTATTATCTCTTTATATGCCAAGTGTTTTTGAAAAGTTCACAGATAATATAGAAACATGTTTAAGACTCTTACAGCTTTTCTTTGGAGAAAGTGTCTTGAATGGTTATTGGATGTTTAATGTGGATTTGAAAGATGTCACCCTGTTTATTTAACTTAAATGCAGAGTACATCATGCGAAATGCTGGGCTGGATGAAGCACAAGCTGGAATCAAGATTGCTGGGAGAAATATCAATAACCTGATATGCAGATGACACCACCTTATGGCAGAAAGCAAAGAGGAATTAAAGACACTCTTAATGAAGGTGAAAGTGGGAGAGTGAAAAAGCTGGCTTAAAACTCAACATTCAAAGCTAAGATCATGGCATCTGGTCCCATCACTTCATGGCAAATGGATGGGGAAACAATGGTAACAGTGACAGACTTTATTTTCTTAGCCTCCAAAATCACTGCAGATGTTGACTGCAGCCATGAAATTAAAAGGCGCTTGGTCCTTGAAAGAAAAGCTATGACAAACCTAGACAGCATATTAAAAAGCAGAGACATTACTTTGCCAACAAAGGTCCATATAGTCAAAGCTATGGTTTTTCCAATAGTCGTGTATGGATGTGAGAGCTGGACCAGAAAGAAAGATGAGTGCTGAAGAATTGATGCTTTGGAACTATAGTGTTGGAGAAGAGTCTTTGAGAATCCCTTGGACTTCAAGATCAAACCAGTCAATCCTGAAGGAAATCAGCCCTGAATATTCATTGGAAGGACTGATGTTGAAGCTGAAGCTCGAATACTTGGCCACCTGATGCGAAGAGCTGACTCATTTGAAAAGACCCTGACGCTGGGAAAGATTGAAGGCAGGAAGAGAGGGGGCAACAGAGGATGAGATGGTTGGACGGCATCACCAACTCAATGGACATGAGTTTGAGCAAGCTCCGGGAGTTGGTCATGGACAGGGAAGCCTGGCGTGCTGCAGTCCATGGGGCCACAAGAGTTGGACATGGTTGAGCAACTGAATAACAATAATGCATTTCAAAGGTAGCTCCATTGAGTTAAATACACGCCTCAAAGAAATAAACTATTATCAGTAGATCATGAAAGAATTAGATTTCTAAGCATTTTGCCCCAAGGTAGCATTTGGTGTGATTGATGCCTAAACTCTAGAACTCTAGATCAAGGGAGATGGAAGTGGGATGGGCAGTGGGCACCTCTTTCACTCTGATGAGCAGTGTTGCAGCTCTTACCTCTAGTGGATGGACACCTGTTGGTTGCCTTTCAACCATTTCTTAGCCACCTTCTATTTTCTTCATAATTACTCTAGTTTCCCAGCTCCATTTTGAGTGTGCATAACTCCACTCTTCTACACTCATTTTTTTTTTTCAAGGACAGATCCAGTGGTATCACCTTTTTAGGTAATTCCTTTAATGGCTTCATAGTCCTCATATGTTAATCAGAAGCCCCAGACTGCCTGATTCTAACTTTCCTTTCCAGACTCATCTCCCTCCACTCAGCCACTCCCTCCCTCGAGGGACATCTTACAGTTTGACATTTCTTAAGTCAACTTACATTGTTATTTTGTCTAACTCACTAATCAGAATTGATCTCTCCTCCTTTGTGTTATCCAGTTGTTTAGTACCTAAGTCATATCTGACTCTTCGCATTCCCACGGACTGCAGCAGACCAGATTCCTCTGTCCTCCACCATCTCCTGGAGTTTGCTCAAATTTATGTGCATTGAGTTGATGATGTGGTCTAACCCTCTTATCTTCTGCTGCCCCCTCCTCCTTTTGCCTTCCATCATTCCCAGGTTCAGGGTCTTTTCCAATGAATCGGCTCTTGGCATCAAGTGGCCAGTGTATTGGAGCTTCAGCAACAGTTCTTAAAATGAACATCCAGGGTTTATTTCCTTTAGAATTGACTGGTTTGATCTCCTTGCTGTCCAAGAGATTCTCAAAAGTCTTCTCTAGCACCACAATTCAAAAGCATTAATTCTTCAGGACACAACTTTCTTTATGGTTCAACTCTCACATCTGTACATTACTACTGGAAGAACCATAGCTTTGACTATACAGACCTTTGTCAGCAAAGTGATGCCTCTGCTTTTTAATACACTGTCTAGGTTTATCAAAGCTTTCCTTCCAAGGAGCAAGTGTCTTTTAATATTATGGCTGCAGTCACCATCCACAGTGATTTTGGAGCCCAAGAAAATAAATTCTGTCAGTTGTCACCTCCATTGCCTATTAATATTATTTTTTTTCCTTTAGAATAATCTCTGTGCCTTCTCTAGGACTTTGTTCAGATTTATATCATAGTATTTATAGTATTGTATTATATGGTATATCTGCATTTGTATTTTGCTGTTTTCCTGAGATAGTATGAGTTTCTTGACAGCAGGGATAGTCAGTTAACGGCTAACATTTATGGAGGGCTTACTCAGTAGTGCCAGGCATGAATCTAAGCACTTAAAATGCATAAACCCATTTGATCCTTATAACAACCTTGTTATCATTCCAATGTTACAGATGAGAAAACTAAGGCAGAGAGAAGTAAATTCTCAAGGCCTTGTTTCTCATTCAGTATTGGAAGAAATAATATTCAAACTCAAGCCATCAGACTCCATAACCCTCATTCTTAACTATCCCTACCCTGTCTTTTTCCTTCCTTTTTTCTTCCTTTTGCTCTTTCTTTCACTTTTCATTGCCTATTATAGTAGTTCGAAATGTTTCTTGAACATTAATTAACACTGTTTGAACACACATGAATGGATCTTAAGTAAAGGTAGGCACAGTGTCTTCCCAAACAAACATTATAAAAGTATGACAGATCTAAGTAAATTATATATAAACAGTTCTGTTTCCTTAGTTTGTAACTGATGAAAACCAGAAACCACTTGAAGCAAAATTTAAGTATACTCTTTCAGGGCACACTAACTCATTTAATTGATTTTTTTAAAGGGAAAAACAGAAATGATTATGTTAGAATTTGTAATAAATAATGGCAATAAACCCCTCCATCTCATACTTGAAGGGTTTCATTTTAGTGACTTTATCACATAAAATCTCTTTTAGAGATGACAAATTTATAACCTTTCAGCTGACACCTCAATGATTAATGTAAACAACTTTTTCAGTTTGAGATCAGTTGCTCGGTGCAACAATTCAGATGCCTAAGTTTAATCTGAACTAATACATTTCCCCCAAGTTGAAGCAGCATTTTGCGTGTCAGAAACATTATTGATGTCACTTTAATAAAGTACTTTTTTTTTTTGTGGTGTGATGTCCATGTCAGCATAGTAATTGACTAGTTAAAATCTGTACAGGATTGTGTGTTGTAGACACACTTTATGCTGCTGAGATTAAAGCTCCCACTAGTTAAGAAGAGTAACAGGGAAAAGGTTACAGAAGGCATTTTCCCATGAGCTTCTATTCCCCGCATTCATAAACCTTCTTGTCTGGGGAGTCATGCCACACCAAAAAATACCCAGCAAAGAAGGGTAGGTTTATCCTGAGATTACACAGCAATGACTTGTTTATTTATCTCTGTTTCTTGAAGATGGTCCAATGATTCTATACAGTTCAAGCCCTCAGTTCCTAAGTTCTACAGTCTTCAAAGTGGAGCCCAAATGCTGTAGTGTTCCTCTTCCTCATGGAAATTAGCACAGGACATCTACAGGTTTAAAATGCATGACTCTAGGCCACTTTTCTTTCCTGATTACACTGACTCCAGACACTGACTCTGACACTGTTTGGGAACTTTCAATATACAACCACTTCTGGAGAACAGATGATGAATTACTACAATTCCTAGTGAGCCTTTGTTTGTGATTAATCTTAGATTACATTATCTGACATAGGGAAGAATTGTTGAATTTTATGTTTTAAAATATTAACTTCCTTATCATGATCCTTTAAATTTGTATAATCCTCTCCATCATCCTCAGAGAATGAGGGAATAGGATTTGGCTGATGTCCCAGTTTTGTCTAACTTAGTTTTGAAGCTAACCATGGCATATTTTGCAAGACACTGTGGGGACAGCTGAAAGACCTCATTAGAACCTTGAATTGCAAGACCAAACATCAGGAGAGAAGAATGCATTATTTTATTGCTTGTCTCAGTACAAAGCAGGTTTTTTCTAACTTAAGGTTCATTTAACCATTAGGTACAGTGCGTACAGTGTCTAGAGTCCATGATATATTTACAGACCCATGGATATGTTCTTATTTTAATTTCCTTAAAATATGAACAAAAGTAAATATAATAGTAATGCATATATTGCAATGAATCTCACCTGGACTTTTTTCTAAGGTGAAAGAAGCCCATGAAAGCAAAGTGTCCACAGTCCAAGAAAGTCATAACGCAGCCTTGAACTTAGGTAAACTCTTGTTGAGTTGATTCTTGATTAGCTTCAGATTATTACTGTGGCTGGCAGAGAAAACACCCTAGACTAGAATCCTGGTTCCACAAGTTAGGAGTTTTGTGAATTGGAAAAGTCACTTAACCTCTCTACTCTCAGTTTCTTTCTCTATAAACAGCAGTAATAATAACAGTGGCTATGTATTTAACACTGTCCGAGGTACAAGTGTTAATTTATTTAGTCCTACGGCAACTCGGAGAAAGGTTAACCTGAATGAGGCAGACATTGCAATCACCATTATACACCTGCCCATACTGAGGATCAGAGAGCTGACTTGATTCCCCAATTACCCACATTAGGGAGTGGTAGAGCAAACATATGAACCCACAAATTCAAGGTACACATTTGAATACCTTTTCTCTTCCCAGAGTCATTATGAGGATCCACAGATGAAGGAAGAGATTTCTTAATACCTAAGCATCATTTAAATGTAAAGCATTTAATTGCAAATTATGACATTTGCTTTTGTTAACATTTTTCCCCAAAGCATTTTTGATCCAAATATGAGAGCTGTATATAAACAAAACTAATTGTTTGTCATCCAGGTTTTAGTCAAAGTCATAAAACTATAGTTTAAACCTAAACGAGGAAAATACAGGAGCTGTTAGGTTTCCTTTAATCTATACACACACATGCAGTTCAGTCTCAGAGACGTGTGTTTTTTTCCAGTCATGCACATGTGTATTTTATGAGGAACTTGCTGGTAAATTATGAAATTCAAATTAAGTTTTAAATTGTTCAAAAGACAGTTGGGTCCTTTAAAAAACAAATTAATCCAGCAGGAAACAAAGTTACTTCAGAAGAAAATGTTTTTGAGTCATACCACAGTTTGTCATGGGGAAATCTTAGTTGAAAAGGGTAGGGAAGGCTCTAACATAGAAAAAATAAAAAAATAAAGTTTTTCAACATTTTGTGGCCCAAGAAGGCTCCTGCTCGTTCCCAAGTGCCCAGTTTTCCAGTTGAGGGGGTAAAGTGGCTAGGCCGTCTCCTGAGCAAAACCAACAGTTACAACTGCAAGTCAGAAGAAACCCACAGACGAGCATTCAAGGATGTTAGTGGTGAAAAGGATGTGGTTTAACATCTGTTCTCTTCACTTTAAAAAAGAAAAAAGCCAAGGCTAAAGTAGTGAGATGATTTGAGCGGATTAGTGGCAGAATTTGTTTACTAGTCTGTCATTCCTTCATAATAACAGAAGCATTAGTGAGAGCAACATGCATTCACCCTGCAATGCAAGTCAGAAGACAAAGAAATGACAACTTAGAAATTCGTCAGTTAAAGAAGGAAGCCCGTCAGGCCATTGATGGGGTAAGCATACACAATGTTATTAAGAATTATTAGAAACATAGAGGTCAGCAGTGGCATAGCCATCTCACACCAAGACAGAAATAGGTGATAAAGACATTAAACAATGACAGGCAATTACAAGAATAAAAGGTGACCTACTGTCCTGGTTTGCTAAAGGTTAAGAGGGTTCCCAAGACACGGAATTTTTAGTGCTAAAAACTATGTCCCAGGAAAACCATAATAAGATGTCAAAGATGTTTGTCTAATTTTCAATTTTCTCCTTTTATCTTCCTTCTATTTTCAAACTTATTTATTGAGAATGCAGTTGCTGATATTTAATAACCATACAGATAGATGCACATATATGCCTACACAGAACAGAAGGAAGAAAACAAGATACAAATCCCTACCTCAACGACATTTTGTCCTAATGGAGGAAGAGAGATAGAAAATAAACACAATAAATAAATGAAACTCAAAACACATTATGGAATGCTAAGTATCATTGAAAAACTAGAACAGAGGAGAGGGATTGACCCAAGGAAGCAACTTTAAGTAAGATATTCAGGGAAGAAGCTTACTAAGAAGATGACATTTGAACACAAACTTGAATAAGGTATTATTAAAAGTAAGTCAGCAACATGGATCACTGGGGAGTAGTGTGTTCCTGGCAAAAGGAACAACACAGACAGAGACTCTAACGAGGGAGCAAGCTTTGTATATCTGAGGGAAAGTGAAGCCCAGTGTTGGGCTGGGTACAGAGTAGTAAGAGATGAAGTCAGAAAGAAAATTCAAATAATCCTACACTATTTAGCTGCAGCATGTAACACTGCCTAGAAAGACAAAATTAATCATGGAGTGGTTACTATTCAACATAGTGTTGGAAGTTTTGGCCACAGCAATCAGAGCAGAAAAAGAAGTAAAAGGAATCCAGATAGGAAAAGAAGAAGTAAAACTCTTGCTGTTTGCAGATGACATCATCCTTTACATAGAAAACCCTAAAGACTCTACCAGAAAATTACTAGAGCTAATCAATGAATGTAGTAAAGTTGCAGGATATAAAATTAACACACAGAAATCCCTTGCATTCCTATATACTAACAATGAAAAAACAGAAAGAGAAATTAAGGAAACAATACCATTCACCATTGCAACAAAAAGAATAAAATACTTAGGAGTATATCTACCTAAAGAAACAAAAGACCTATACATAAAAAACTATAAAACACTGATGCAAGAAATCAAAGAGGACACAAACAGATGGAGAAACATACCGTGTTCATGGATTGGAAGAATCAATATTGTCAAAATGGCTATTCTACCCAAAGCAATCTATAGATTCAATACAATCCCTATCGAGCTACCGACGGTATTTTTCACAGAACTAGACCAAAGAATTTCACAATTTGTATGGAAATACAAAAAACCTCGAATAGCCAAAGTAATCTTGAGAAAGAAGAATGGAACTGGAGGAATCAGCCTGCCTGACTTCAGACTCTACTACAAAGCCACAGTCATCAAGACAGTATGGTACTGGCACAAAGACAGAAATATAGATCAATGGAACAGAATAGAAAGCCCAGAGATAAATCCACGAACCTATGGACACCTTATCTTCGACAAAGGAGGCAAGGATATACAATGGACAAAAGACAACCTCTTTAACAAGTGGTGCTGGGATAACTGGTCAACCACTTCTAGAAGAATGAAACTAGAACACTTTCTAACACCATACACAAAAATAAACTCAAAATGGATTGAAGATCTAAATGTAAGGCCAGAAACTATAAAACTCCTAGAGGAGAACATAGGCAAAACACTCTCCGACATAAATCACAGCAAGATCCTCTATGACCCACCTCCCAGAATATTGAAAATAAAAGCAAAAATAAGCAAATGGGACCTAGTAAAACTTAAAAGCTTTTGCACTACAAAGGAAACTATAAGCAAGGTGAAAAGACAGCCTTCATATTGGGAGAAAATAATAGCAAATGAAGAAACAGACAAAGGATTAATCTCAAAAATATACAAGCAACTCCTGAAGCTCAATTCCAGAAAAATAAATGACCCAATCAAAAAATGGGCCAAAGATCTAAACAGACATTTCTCCAAAGAAGACATACAGATGGCTAACAAACACATGAAAAGATGCTCAACATCACTCATTATTAGAGAAATGCAAATCAAAACCACAATGAGGTACCATTACACGCCAGTCAGGATGGCTGCTATCCAAAAGTCTACAAGCAATAAATGCTGGAGAGGGTGTGGAGAAAAGGGAACCCTCTTACACTGTTGGTGGGAATGCAAACTAGTACGGCCACTATGGAAACCAGTGTGGAGATTTCTTAAAAAACTGGAAATAGAACTGCCATATGACCCAGCAATCCCACTTCTGGGCATACACACTGAGGAAACCAGATCTGAAAGAGACACGTGCACCCCAATGTTCATCGCAGCACTGTTTATAATAGCCAGGACATGGAAGCAACCTAGATGCCCATCAGCATCTAGGTTGGATATGGAAGGAATGGATGGTACAGGGATAAGGAATGGATAAGGAAGCTGTGGTACATATACACCATGGAATATTACTCAGCCGTTAAAAAGAATTCATTCAAATCAGTTCTAATGAGATGGATGAAACTGGAGCCCATTATACAGAGTGAAGTAAGCCAGAAAGATAAAGAACATTACAGCATACTAACACATATATATGGAATTTAGAAAGATGGTAACGATAACCCTATATGCAAAACAGAAAAAGAGACACAGAAGTACAGAACAGACTTTTGAACTCTGTGGGAGAAGGTGAGGGTGGGATGTTTCGAAAGAACAGCATGTATACTATCTATGGTGAAACAGATCACCAGCCCAGGTGGGATGCATGAGACAAGTGCTCAGGCCTGGTGCACTGGGAAGACCCAGAGGAATCGGGTGGAGAGGGAGGTGGGAGCAGGGATCGGGATGGGGAATACGTGTAAATCTATGGCTGATTCATATCAATGTATGACAAAACCCACTGAAATGTTGTGAAGTAATTAGCCTCCAACTAATAAAAAAAAAAAATACTTAAAAAAAAAATCATGGAGTGGTTTCATCAGGAAGAATTAGAAACTAATGCCTTTAGAGACTAACAAGGCTATGGTCTCACTAAGGGATGTTTCCCACAAATTATAGACACAAGGTTTGAAAGACTTAGAGCTCTGATGAGTAAGAGGTTTATAGATTGAGGAGAGAGAAGTCAGTACCTATAGTGTTTAAAAATGAACATAAACAACTTTAGAAAATAACTTCTATATAATACGAACAGCATCATTTTATGTTTATAGTCATTTGCTTTGTATCTCAATAAGAGGCAACAGTGATATTAACTACAGTGATATTAATAAAGAAAACTGATTTCATTTCACAAACATATGTGAACTTCAACAGTTTTAAATTTCATTACAGGGAGCTAAGCTTAGAGAAAATGTTTCTGATGCAACATGTGAAATGACTAAAAAGTCAACACACATCTTCTAAACTGAAGTGCAAGCCAAAAAATATTTTACAGATGTGTATGGTATTAACCAGTATTTGCTCTGTAATGGTGATGGAATGAGGAGCTAGAAATAGTACTGGGCTAATGAGAAGTCAGGAGATGTGATCTAATCCTCAGTAGCTCTCTAAATGTACATCCCAGGAGGCTCACCTGTAAAGAATCTGTTTGCCAATGCAAGAGATGCAGCTTCAATCCCTGGGTCATGAAGATCCTCTGGAAGAGGAAATGGCAACCCACTCCAGTATTCTTGCCTGGAAAATCCCAAGGACAGAGGACCCTGGTGGGCTACAGTCCATGGGGTCAGACATGACTTCTCAAATAAACAACAACAGCTCTCTAAATAACTTGAGAATCTTCTCCACCCCTTGCTTTCTGTTTGGATTGTTATCATGGATTATTAATCAATTGAGTCTTGCTTCTGTTCATTCTTCTCTCCCATAGTTATCTTTCCAATTGCAAATATATTCACATGATAACACTAGTCTCTTAAAATTCTTCAGATGCTCTTTTTCAGCTTTAGAGTGAGTTCTAATCTTTATTTCATAGCATAAAAGAACCATAACCAGATATGTCTTGGTCCTATATCCTGATAATTCTATATCTGGAATCTACCAGATATGTCTTGGTCCTATATCCTGATAATTCTATATCTGGAATCTACATCTGTTTTCCCTTTATGCCCTCAGTAATGCCATTTCCTCTGTCTACAGGTGTTTCTCCTATCCTTATGCTAATTATTTTCTCATCTCCTTCAATCCTTGTTCAATATTCAATTCTTCTATGAAACTTTTCTTTACATGTCCCCCCACTCCACTCCTCCTCTGTCTCTAAAACAGACCCCTTAAAAGTGTTAACATACTGGATTTTAATAGATTTTTTACTTCTTTAGGTTGTTGCAGAGCACCAGATTGAGCTCCCTGCATTATGCAGCAACTTCCCACTAGCTATCAATTTTACACATGATAATGCATATGTTTCAGTGTTGCTCTCTCCTTCCACTCTCTCCTTGCCCTGCCATGTCCACGTCTGTTCTCTATGTCTGCATCTCCACTCCTATCTGGCAAATAGGTTCGTCAGTACTATATTTCTAGGTTCCATATATATGTGTTAATATACAATATTTGTTTTTCTCTTTCTGACTTACTTGCAATCATGCATTTTAAAATTCATTTATAATTATGAAATAACTAATCAAATCTAAATAGTAAATAATGAAGTAGATAACCTTTTGTAGCACTGGCTTTCAGATTCTTTTATTAGCACCACTAAGCTGCCCAAGATCCCAAACAAAATATACAAAATAGTAAAAGGACAAATTATAGCTACTCAGGTTGAAGCTGAAATAGAGATGTCCAGCCTTTCTCGCTTATTTTCCTTACTTTCCTCTTATGGGACTGCAATGTATATTTGCCATATTATTTAAGAATATTCAATTCTGCTTTGTAGAAAATAAAATGAAATGAACAAAATTCACAAGAAATATTAAGATGAGATGGTGAGCAAACAAGTAGTTTTGGAAACTTAGGTAAAATTCATGTGTTATGTATAGATAAAAAGTAAATTAGTAACTTGTAAGAGAAGGATATCTCTATTATAGACAGAGTAAATGGAATATATGATTTAAAGTGAATGGAATAAACAGGAGTATCATTTATAGATGGAAAGTGAAGGACCAAGTCACCAGACATAAATCATGACACCTTCAGATTGAAAGGAACATCATCACTAAGTCAGCCACCCATTTGTGACACGTATCATGATTCCTACTGGTTCCATATGTGTTCTGCCCCACATGTACAGGGAAAAGGCAAAGCTATTCACCAGGTCACATGAAAGTGACAGCAAATTATTAGGTCCTCCTCCTAAATAGAACAAGAATGTGCTGCTATCAAGCACCTACCTTCCCTAAGCCCCGTTGTTCAATGTAACATTTGATCACATCTTCAGTAAGAAAGTCTGATGTAGCAGAGAGAGAGGCAGAACAAATACAAATTCTGCAATACAGGATTCAGATAGTATTCTATCCCAAGTATGTTAACCTATCTTCTACTCTTTCACTTGCTTCTTGCTGTTTTTCTTTCGGTTCAATAAACCATTTGATTCAAGTATCTTTGTTTGGGTCTGTGAGTCTTTTTGTCCTTTCATTCCTAAGAATGTCTGTCAGTTAATATGCTTACAGGCAACCATTGCCTCAATACAATTTCCCAAATAACAGGGGCCCTGGAGACTGTTATCTGTTTGGAAAACACAATTATAATGCAGTCTTACAAATCAATAAATATTCATCTACTTTTTAAGCCTTTCACTAATCTTAACTATTATCAATCATGATTTAATTTAACATGGCTTTTATAGCATTCCCAGACTACATTAGAACACTCTGTTTTTAAAAAATGTACTCTGAATTCTTTTCTAGGAATCTTATCCGTTACAGGAAGTGCTAGTATAGTGCTCTGACATTTCATGACAGCTTGGCATCAAAATACATTCAACGTTTCTCTTAAGCTTTCAGGGCTGTCCCTCTGACTCATACATTTTATTATTCCATTAAAGGCATAGCACATAAAGGAATAGCTTAATTTTTATTATTTCTGATGAAGTTTTCATCAGAAAACTTATTACTTCTGATAAGATTTCAAAGCAAAACAATTTGTAGATTACTTTTCAAATAGATATAGATAATCTGTCTACATCTTTTCAGAGACTATAAACATAATACAGACTCCTAGAGTTTGACAGTCATTATATTAGGTTGAACCATATAAAAATAACAGTTTTGCAAATTTAATAAATATTGGCACCTTTGTGTAATTCAAGTTAATAAATCTGCTGCTCTAACCATTATCTGGTTTGTGTTTAGCTGCTCAGTCGTGTCTGACTGTTTGTGACCCCATGGACTGTAACCCACGAGGCTCCTCTGTCCATGGGGATTCGCCAGGCAAGAGTACTGCAGAGGGTTGCCATGCCTTCCTCAGGGGATCTTCCCAAACCAGGGGTCAAACCCAGGTCTCCCACATTGCAGGCAGATTCTTTACCGTCTGAGACACCAGGGAAGCTCATTATCTGGTTTAGGCCCCTTGATTAATCATTTTTCTGCATCTGATTGAGAACTACAAACATTTCAACTGGCTCTTAAAGCAATTCCTTCCATTATTGAACAATTTTTACTTACGGAAAGTTCTTTCTAAACTTGAATTAATAAATCTGTATCACTATAATTTCACTACATGAAAAGGGTGTTTATATTCTTTATCATGCATGCCAGAACACTTCCGAGAATGAAATAGGACACCCTTAGTAAACATGGGGAGATAGCGGGTATAAACTGGGATAATGCCAGGCAAATAAGTAAACAGCATCCTACATATGGGTCATAATGAATTTACATGATTCCTCCTTTACAAACTATTCTTTCAAATAACTGATGATTTCCAAATACTAGCACTGTTTTCTCCTGTCTTCATGAAATTAAATATAACCATGTTGTTTTAGATCATCCCTCTGCTGGCATGACTTTGAGCATTACACATTTAACTCAGCTGAGTATAAATATATTAACTATGTATTACAAAGCAAGGAGAATCAAATTAAATCTTCTAAACTAAAGCCTCTCAATCACAAAATGGACATAAAACTAATGGAAAAGCACCTTTCTAAGTTAATTCTTGCCTGTGAATCACTGACTCCACATGTGCCTTATCTTTCCCTCTTCCTGTTTACACTATATTCTTCTCCTTAACTCCCCCGCCTCCTTACCAGTTTCTAGGGCCTGTTATAACAGAATTAATATTGTTTAGATTTGTGCTTTTTTTCTCAATATTAAAAATGTGCTGACTCATCCTAGAATCCTGATTGAATAAAATACAAAAACTCTCTTGCTAGTTCCCTTGCATAGAAAGGTATTCCTCGTTTTTTATTGCCCTCAAAGAAACTGAACTCAAAGTAGGAGATGAAGAGAGTGCATGGAACTTATTAACAGGGCTTTGCACCCGGTAAACACTCAATAAACCAGTGGTTCTCACCTCTGCTATTTACCACATTTTTCCTAGGTGTGTAGCCAAATGTTGAAAGATGCTAAAGTGTGTGCAACGTGCAGGAATTTGCCTCCTAAGTACTAAAAGAGGTTCATGTGGCAATAAACAGTTATATTCAGTGACACGCTGTTGAAAGGTGATGACATGAATTCTGTGCAGTTGTGATTACTTTTATAGGAGTAGACTCTGTGAGAAGTATCTCTACTGGAGCAGTTTTGAAAATTTACTTATTCCTTCTGTGTTTAGCGGTATTCTTTTTAAAATATTCTTTCAAGGGAGGCTCCAAAACTTCTAGTGTTAAAGAGTTTGCTTCAAACATGAAAAGTATGAAATCCACTGTAATAAACATTTGCAGAGAGGTGACTGACCAAAATAATTAAAAAGATGAGAAAAAAGAAATAGAATGAGGGGTGTGTTCCTATGAGCCTTTACAGGTGAAGTGACATTTCTGTGAATGCTGAATCTAAAATCACAGTAATCTATTACCTATGATTTGCCTATTTTTTTTAATTTATCAGACAACTTTAAAAACTCAAAACTACCTCTATATAACGTAATAGTATCTTCTCCCCCCAATTAATTTAATAATCTTTCAATCTTAAATTTTAAAAATGAATTAAGTATTAATAGAATTTTTGAAGTACTATGATGATAGTGAGAAATACAGACAGTGTGAAATTGGAAGCTCATTTCACATTAAGAGATATTTCAAATATGAGAAGTCAATCTGTTCATGTAAAACTTTATTTTTGGACATCATCTGTCCCTTTAACAGAACATCATTTCCTCAGATTCCATGGGTTACTATGGCATCCTGCTTATGTTTGCTCCTGCTAATGTTCTTGAGTCCATTAATGTTCAACTGTAAAATTGTTTTGACTAGTAGACTTGGCAGTCCTGGCTAATGTGGGATGAAGAAAGCAGCTCCTTCAGCAAAAAGAGTGGTACAGAAATAAACAGACGAAAGCATCATTGTCACAAGCCCATGTTAAGTCATCACAGGCTTTTTTATTATGACAAGATAGCTGTAAACCTAACAAAACACTACAAACTATAAAAACAAGTTTCAAGTACTTGTTGACCATCTTTCTTCAAATTACTGTTGGCCACTATGGCAAACAACAGACCACTTCTTTTGGTCAAGAATATTTAATAGTTCACAAAATTGGCAATTTAGAAAAATTAGCAAGCCTGTTTTATTCATTCTTTTGATTTGGAAACCAGATGAAAAGATGAAAAAAATGTATATGCTAAATGAGTGTGAATATTAAGGATCCTTGAGATAAAAGCCATCTTTTATTGATTTGTTATTAAACCTGTTAACTATTTTGACTCCTATGACAACAGCCACGGGTGTACATGTGTCCCCCATTCTGAAGTCCCCCTCCCACCTCCCTCCCCATCCCATCCCTCTGGGTCGTCCCAGTGCACCAGCTTTGAGAGCCCTGTTTCAGGCACCGAACTTGGACTGGTCATCTATTTCACATATAGTAATATACATGAGAAACTATGAATTTAAATTAAGTTTTAATTAAATTAAAGACTACAGATGAATTCACAACTTCAAATGAGGGTAGGTATGAAGAAAGTCTTGAAAAGAAATTTCAGATTTTCCTTTTCAGATAAGAGGAGAAAACGTGGCTGATTAATTAGGTAAACTTTGAGATGAAGATGGATGAAATTAATAGGGACTATACCTGATGGATTCCAGTTTTTTGAATATCCAATAAATGGATAACTTGTTGAGTGTTGAGTTTTTGAGAAAAGTTGTAAAGATTTCTATGAGTTAGTCAGTAAATATGAATGACATCAACTAGAAACCAAGAAGGACTGACTGTGACTGGAAGCTTCCTTAAGAATGACTGGCAATGATGTCAGGCAATCCATCCTGAGCACTATTTGGACCAGAAGCAGGCCAAGAGGAAGCTGATGATTGACTCTAGAAGGCAGGACCCAAAGAATGTGAGGAGACTGTTGTTACTGGCAAGGCTGCTATTAAAGAGATTATTAAAACACTCTCCGATCAGGGCAGGGAGAGAAAGAAGGCCAAGAGTAGGCAACAAACTGGGAGGAAGAATTATGAACAGCTAGAAGAATTCAGGCAAGGATAGGAAGAAAACTGTGGCCAGAAAGGAACTTTCAAAATTCAAGATCTCAAAAATAGGACTATGGGAGTGTGATGCTGACATAGCGGGGAAATCACTGGATTAAAGAATTTATTACGAGTTTGTTAAATGGACTATTACTGAAGGTACTGAAACTGTGATCTTTTAGATGCCTTCAGGGACCTTCCAACAAATAAAGAAGAAAGAAAAAAAAACTTCAGAGAGAAGCTTTATAACGTTTACCATGAGAAGGAAAAGAAGAAAGGGAGAATGAATCAAATAGGATAAATTAACATATCTGAGAATTACAAAGAGAAAAAACTTTCCCAGAGGTACAGGCTAGGCACACAGTCTTTGCCTATCCAAAGTAGCAGCTGCGTAGAATCACAACTTAACGTCACACAATTCTAACATCACTGATAAACACTAGAACAACAGTCCCAAAAAAGATCATGGAAAAAGTGGTTATAAAATATGTATTATAAACATTTATTAAATATAGATTTCTTCCATATTAAATTACTCTTTTAATACCTACAGGCATCAGTTTCTATTTAAGATCAAGATCCTGCCAACTTTTGTTTTGTTAAGGAAAGAAAATCAGAAGAAACTTCCAAGCAATATCTTATTTGAAATGTTATTTTTAAATATGACTATCAGGTCTCCTGAGATGAAAACTTATTCTGACAAACATTTACTATTAACAGGATTGAGGGAGCTGAGTGAAGGGAAAGGACTGTACTGAGATAAGATGCCAACAACTGCAAATAAAAGTAAGAGCAAACTCTCCCCACTGTATCTCAGCAGACACTGTGAATTGTTTGAAACAGTGAAGATGTGAAAATAGTAATGACAAAGAATTAAACAGCACTGTTAAACACCAGTATCAGAGCAGTTCCTAAAGTACAAGGGAAGCACAACATTCTGAATTAGTGAGGAATCCAGGGCCAGGAAGGGTAGAGAAGTGAGACACACACTTCAACCCAGGCCTGGCTCTTCAGGGTAAGAATGCACAAAGTCTAAGAAGGTGCCAATGCCACAACCTCCGCTTCAAATTCAAAATCCTTTCATTCTCGATAACCAATCTGAGAACACTGGAGAACCAAACAGAGGATTTCAGAACCGTCTGAATGCTCAAGAGTAAGGCGGACAAGTGGTTATCATCTGGGGAGCATTCCCATAAGCAGAATATGCTCAAACACCAACCTGAAGCATAAGGCAAGGCTGTTTCCTGGATAGAGGAAAGACTGGACACGACAACCCAGAAGCAGGGATGGCATAAGGACAGAGATTGAGGTTGGCAGCACGTACAGGTGAGGTATCTACTCGTTACTTGTGAAAGGGGACTGAGACAAAAGCCCAGCTGTCAAATTTCATTGGAATAAACACATAATCTGTGTTTTACTGTATGTCAATTATGCCCCAATCAATTAAACAGAACTGAAATTAAACCACATGATTTCTAGGAGTCCCTTTCTATTCTAAAATTTTCATCAAAACTGTAACAATTTTCCAAGTATTAGCTTCCATGAAAATAATTATTGAAGGGACTCCATAGATTATACTTAGAGCTATTTGCATGTTATTATTTTAGAAGTTTAACATCACATAGCTCTTTAATGAGTTTCAAATTGCAACTAATGAGCTGTGACTCAGATGTCTTTCACCATATTATTCAAAGGCTCTCAATCTTCCCAACTTCTCATTTCATCTCCAGTCAGGATTATATTACTATTAAAATTCTGCTTTTTATTACAAATCTTTACTATGAAATCTTTTTATTATCCAATGTTATCTTATTTTTAAGAGTCAATACTATTTTAGCATAACTTTATCTGCAACAAAACTCGGTGGTTTCTAATCTGATCACGGCATTTGCTTAGACTTCCAACATGACTCACAAAATTACACGCAATAAGTGGGAATTTATTTACTTATTTTAACATTCATTTTTAAATATCATTTTTATGAATATTAAGCTATGAAAAATGAGAACAGAAAAAAAATTTTGGTTAAATCTCATTTATAACAACTATCAGAATTTAAAATAAACTCTATCCTTTTTGAATAGTATAAGGAATACTTTTCGAAACTTACTTTATCTTTGAGATAAATCTCACATGCTACAGCAACACCAATTTTTCATAATTATCTTCCACTTAATGATCTAAATTGAACATAGTGAATCTCAACCCCCTTTCAAAAGAAATTATCCTAGAGCCACTTTAATACATACTTCATGCCAAGTGACTTCACAAGATAGAATCATCATTACAATCATTACATTGTATCATTACAATTTTCTAAAGTGAGTTTAATACAGCAATCACAAGTGGCCTGAAATGTTAAAAGTCAGATATTAGATGCAATTTCTTTTCACTTTCTTGATCTTGGCACATATTAAGATGTTAGTCTTTTTTAAGTGAAACTGTGTGAATATAAAACTACTGAGAGAGATCATGAGAGCTCATGCCCTTGCTGACACAAGCTCTACAGATTCTTTCCTTCAAACTCAGAAACAACACAATCCCAGCTGCTCACATGTCTGACTGAAATGAGGGCTTGGAAGAGTTCCATCTGGCTGAACTTTAACAGCACAAACAGGAATAAAGCAATGCTCACAGGCAAGGATTTTGTAGGACTAAATAATCCTGCAAATGGAGGAAATAAAAATGCATCATTCTGCAAAGTTTAGGTAGAAAGAAATGTACAGTAACATAATATAAAACAAATATTTAAGCATAAAGTGTTAACAGGGCTGTTCTTACTTCAAAGATAAACATGCATTATTTATAAAATATCTTTTCTTTTCAAAAGTGGATATTTGTCAGGATCATCTTTCTTTGGCCTAAAGAAGTCAGTGTGGATTCTGTCAAGATGAAATATTTTCTATTCTACTCATTCGTGACGGTCCAGGGACTTGAATGAACACCTTACTTTGCAGCAAATCATAGGCTAACCTGAAGAATCTGGAACACCATCAATATGACACACTTCTAAGCATTATAGATCAGATCCACCAAAGTCTTATTCTCTTCTTTTCTTTTGTCTTCTCTTCCTATACGTTCTCTTTAGGCTCTCCATCACAGTCCCGGGCTCTATCATGTACCTCTGCCTTTATTCATGCTTGCCCTGATCCCCTCTCCAAAACTAGTTCATCTTAGAAAACCCAGCTGTTCTTTAAACTTTCCAAGTTTTCTTTCTCTCCTGTCTTGGTAGAATAAACTATTGCCTCTACCCATTTATACCCCTGTGATACATCTCCTTATTCATTTTGAGAATAATAGCATGTGTGCTAATTTTTTTACCAAATTAAAAAGCTATTTAGAAATTATCTCACACAGAACAAGTCTCAATAAATTCCAGAAGGTTTAAACTGTATCAAGCATCTTTTCCCAAAACAATGGCGTGACACTAGAAAAGAATCACAAGAATAAAAAAGCATGAAAACCCACAAAATATAGAGATTAAACAACATGCTACTAAACAATAAATGGGCCATCAAAGACATCAAAGCTAAAAGCTTTTCTTCTAACATTGGGAACAAGATAAGGATGCTCAATCTCATCACTTTTATTCAACAGAGTATTGAAAGTTCTAGCCACAGCAATTAATCAAGAAAAAGAAATAAAAGGCAAGCAAATAGGAAAGGAAATAGTAAAACTGTTACCATTTGCAGATGACATAATACTACATATAGAAAATCCTAAAGACTTCACCAAAAGAATATGGAATTTAAAAAGATGGTAATGATAACCCTGTATGCAAGACAGCAGGAGGGACACAGACGTATTGAACAGTCTTTCGGACTCTGTGGGAGAGGGCAAGGGGGGGATGATATGGGAGAATGGCATTGAAAGATGTAAATTATCATATGTGAAACGAATCTTCAGTCCAGGCTCAATGCATGACACAGGATGCTTAGGGCTGGTGCACCGGGATGACCCAGAGGGATGGGATGGGGAGGGAGGTGGGAAGGAGGTTCAGGATGGGGAGCACATGTACACCCATGGCAGATTCAAGTCAATGTATGGCAAAACCAATACAATGTTGTAAAGTAAAATAAATTAATTAATTAATTTAAAAAAAAATTTTAAAGGAAAAATAAATAAATAAATAAATGAATTCAGCAAAGTCACAGGATACAAAATAAATATACAGAAATCAGTGGCATTTCAAATAACAAGCTAGCAGGAAAAAAATTAAGAAAATCTCACATACAATTTCATCAAAAAGAATAAAATACCTAGGAATTATTCTAACCAAGAAGGTAAAAGACTTGTACTCAGAAAACTTTAAGACACAAATGAGAGAAATTGAAGAATATACACCAAAAAATGGAAAGATATTCAATGTTCATGGATTGGAAGAATCAGTACTGTTAAAGTATCTATATGCCCCCAAGCAGTCTACAATTTGATGTAATCTCAATCAAATCCCAATGGCATATTTGATGGGACAAGAAAAAATCATTCTAAAATTTGTAACAGAACCACAAAAGATCGAATAGCCAAAACAACCTTGAGAAAGAAGAACAAAGATGAAGGTATCATGCTCCCTGAATTCACACTACAAAGCTATAGTAATCAAAACAGTAAGGTACAGGCATGAAAAACAAACAGATGAACCAGTGAACAGAATAAAGATCCGAGGAATAAACCCACACATGTGTATCAACTGATCTTTGATACCAAGAATACACAATGAGAAAGGGATAGTGTTCTTAACAAATGGTGTTAGGAAAACTGAATATCTACATGCAAAACAAAGAAACTGGACCCTTATTTCACAACATACACAAAAATCATATGAAAAGGCAATCTAAGAAATGGGAGAAATTATTTGCAAACCATATATCCATCAGATAAACAAAGGGTTAACATCCAAACTCTATAAACCTCAACAGCAAATAAGTAAATAATCCTATCTAAAAATAGGCAAAGGACCTAAACAAATGTTTTGCCACCCATCTTTCAAGACACAAAATCCTTCCTGAAATTCTACACCCACTCTCAAGATCATCTCCCTTTGAGAATTCCGAAGCACTTCTTGTCTGCGCCAGTTATTTTGCCAGCATATTTATTCTGTCATCTCTAATGTCATCTTGAACTATTACTTAACTCATTGCTCTATATGGATCATAGATTCGGAATCAAGATTGCAGGGAGAAATATCAAGAATCTCAGATATGCAGATGACACCACCCTTATGGCAGAAAGCGAATAAGAACTAAAGAGCCTCTGGGTGAAAGTGAAAGAGGAGAGTGAAAAGGTTGGCTTAAAACTCAACATTCAGAAAACTAAGATCATGGCATCTGGTCCCATCATTTCTTGGCAAATAGATGGTTGTGTCATCTGCATATCTGAGATTCTTGATATTTCTCCCTGCAATCTTGATTCCGGCTTGTGCTTCTTCCAGCCCAGCATTTCTCATGATGTACTCTGCATATAAGTTAAATAAGCAGGGTGACAATATACAGACTTGACATACTCCTTTTCCTATTTGGAACCAGTCTGTTCCATGTCCAGTTCTAACTGTTGCTTCCTGACCTGCATACAGATTTTCAAGAGGCAGGTCAGGTGGTCTGGTATTCCCATCTCTTGAAGAATTTTCCATAATTTACTGTGATCTACACAGTCAAAGGCTTTGGCATAGTCAATAAAGCAGAAAGAGATGTTTTTCTGGAACTCTCTTGCTTTTTTGATGATCCACCTGATGTTGGCAATTTGATCTCTGGTTCCTCTGCCTTTTCTAAATCCAGGTTGAATATATGGAAGTTCACAGTTCATGTACTGTTGAAGCCTGGCTTGGAGAATTTTGAGCATTACTTTATAGCATGTGAGATGAGTGCAATTGTGCAGTAGTTTGAGGATTCTTTGGCATTGCCTTTCTTAGCAATTGGAATGAAAACTGACCTTTCCAGTCCTGTGGCCACTGCTGAATTTTCCAAATTTGCTGGCATATTGAGAGCAGCACTTTCACAGCATCATCTTTTAGGATTTGAAATAGCTCAACTGGAATGCCATCACATCCACAAGCTTTGTTCATAGTGATTCTTCCTAAGGCCCACTTGACTTCACATTCCAGAATGTCTGGCTTTAGGTGAGTGATCACACCATCGTGATTATCTGGGTCATAAAGATCTTTTTTGTACAATTCTTCTGTGTATTCTTGCCAGCTCTTTTTAATATCTTCTGCTTCTGTTAGGTCCATACCATTTCTGTCCTTTATTGAGCCCATTTTTGCATGAAATGTTCCCGTGGTATCTCTAATTTTCTTGAAGAGATCTTTAGTCTTTCCCATTCTATTGTTTTCCTCTGTTTCTTTGCACTGATCAAGCTGTCTTACCTCTCCTTGCTATTCCTTGGAACTCTGCATTCAAATGGGTGTTTGTGAACTATTTGTAAGGCCTCCTCAGACAGCCATTTTGCTTTTTTCATTTCTTTTTCTTAGGGATGGTCTTGATCCCTGTCTCCTGGACATTGTCACGAACCTCAGTCCATAGTTCATCAGGCACTCTATCAGATCTAGTCCCTTAAATCTATTTCTCACTTTCACTGTATAATTGTTAGAGATTTAATTTAGGTCTTAGCTGAATGGTGTGGTGGTTTTCCCTACTTTGTTCAATTTAAGTCTGAATTTGGCAATAAGGAGTTCATGATCTGAGCCACAGGCCAAAATCCCTGCAGATGGTGACCGCAGCCATGAAATTAAAAGATGCTTACTCCTTGGAAGAAGAGTTATGACCAACCCAGACAGCATTTTAAAAAGCAGAGACATTACTTTGTCAACAAAGGTCCGTCTAGTCAAGGCTATGGTTTTTCCAGTGGTCATGTATGGATGTGAGAGTTGGACTATAAAGACAGCTGAGCGCTGAAGAATAGATGCCCTTGAACTGTGGTGTTGGAGAAGACTCTTGAGAGTCCCTTGGACTGCAAGGAGATCCAACCAGTCCATCCTAAAGGAAATCAGTCCTGAATATTCATTGGAAGGACTGATGCTGAAGCTGAAACTCCAATACTTTGGCCACCTGATGCAAAGAGCTGATTCATTTGAAAGACTCTGATGCTGGGAAAGATTGAAGCTTGGAGGAAAGGGGACGACAGAGGATGAGATGGTTGGATGGCATCACTGACTCAGTGGACATGAGTTTGAATAAGCTCTGGGAGTTGGTGATGGACAGGGAGGCCTGGTGTGCTGCAGTCCATGGGGTCACAAAGAGTTGGACACGACTGAGCGACTGAACTGAAAGAATATAGTCATTTGAACAATCTATATTTCTGTATAGTATAATTTGTGTAAACAGCTTTTCAAATGTTTCTAAAAGAGCAAGTATTTAAAAGAAAGAACAAATATATAAATTATTCAGTGGCACTGAATCTAAAACTTTGTGAGACACTATTAATTTCATATCACTAAAAAGAAACAAAAACTGTCAATTAAACCATAAAAGAATGATTTCACAATATTCCTGCATGCACTGAGGGTCACTTTGGAGTACTTATCATCACTTTGGTATTTATTTCACCAATCCAGGTGATTTTGCAAACTGCTATTACTTTCAGTTGTATTAGCTGGAGAGTAAAAGCAATGTTTGTGCATATACCTAAGGAAGAACATAGCACAGTTTTATCTATCTGTGTTTGTCACCTCTGAAATCTCTTCAAGCCTTTGGTTATTGATTTGCAAGAAAATGGATAATTGAGGTAATTTACCCCATAGTGGCCTGGTAGGCTGCCGTCTATGGGGTCGCACAGAGTCGGACACAACTGAAGCGACTTGGCAGCACCCCATAGTGAATGCATGCATACTCAGTCGCTAAGTTGTGTCTGACTCTTTGCCACCCCATGGACTGTAGCCCACCAGCCTCCTCTGTCCATGGGATTTCCCAGGCAAGAATACTGGAGTGGGTTGTCATTTCCTTCTCCAGGGTAACTTCCCAACCCAGGGATCAAACCCTCATCACCTGCATTGGGAGGCAGGTTCTTACCACTGAGCCACCTGGGAAGCCCACAGTGAATATTTGCTACAGTGTCAAATATAGGGCCCACTGCCCTGTTTTCATGCCTTTCTTCACAGACAATTAATAACTCAACATGTATGGTAAAAAGACGATAACTAACATCACCTGAGTTGATGAAAAGATGAATGGGAAAAATAACAAAATTTACAAATGGGCTGGCAATTATGTCATATAAAATTGCTGCTTTTTTAGGCCAAAAAATGTTTATATCAGTTTCATACTGTTTAACCGGATATGTCATGATTGTCATCTTCTCAAAAAGCATCATAAGACATCATTTATTAAAAGACACCACCTAATTTCAGGTATATTTTAATCTAGGGGATTGTACATCATTGCAATGAATTGGGGGAAAAAATGGTATTTTTCAGTAAGTTCTTTCCCAGGAAAAAAAAAAGTTATATATAATTTTTATTGTTAGTGTCAGACATAAGGGAAATTTTCTGGGATAATAAACCAGACTAGGATAGAAATTTCATTAACTGTTTCAAAAATCAGAAAAAAATACCCTCCACCAATTGTACCAATACTCCAGTGTTTTTTTAATCTCTTTTTTCATCACTTTGTACCACACAATGGAGGAACATGAACAGCAAGTTCTAACTCTTCTACTGAATGATAAATTCTTTAAAGCATGAGTCTCCAGACTCAGGGTCACAGAATGGTACCGCCTGTCAGACCAGGGTCAGCATTAGTTTAGAAATAAAATGCACAATAAATGTAATGTGCTTGAATCATCCCTGAATCATCCTCCCACCCCATCCGTGGAAAATCTGTCTTCCACAAAACTTGTTTTTGCTGCCAAAAAGGTTGGAGATCGCTGCTTTAAAATCAAGACAAATTCTAAATCATCTTTGTATCTCCTTCCCCAGCTAATATGGTACCTTGAGCATAGAAGGTGATCAGTACCTATTAACTGCTTGAATGAATGGATGCTAGGGAACTGTCAAAGGAGCATGATATAGTCTCTGCACTTAAATTACTCACATCTGTTTGGAGAGATGAAATTAACATACTAAGTATGGTAAGATTTTAGAAAATAAAAAGTGTTATTTCCAAAGAGGTTTACATAAAAATTTTCAACTGAGCTCAGAAAGGATGAACACAGTTTAGACAGATGAGACAAAAATGACAAGCAGTGTTTGACACTGAAAAAGAAAAATAAAAGGAAATTTAAAAATAAATAAATAAATAACCTTGACTTGGATGAAGGCAGTGAGGAAATTCCTGTTTTACTTTTGTAAAACAGTTTATATTTACAATGTGCTATCTTGATTATAGGGGCTTCCCAGATGGCCCTGAGTGGTAAAGAATTCACCTGCCAATGCAGGAGAAGACAAGAAAGGTGGGTCAGGAAGATCGCCTGGAGGAGGAAATGGCAACCCACTCCAGTATTCTTGCTTAAGAAATTCCATGGACAGAGGAGACTAGTGGGCTACAGTCCATGCGGTGGCAAAGAGTCAAACATGACTGAGTAACTGAGTGTGACTGACCGTCTTAAATTATGATCACTTAAAAGGAAGACAGATATTTCATATTTACTACTAGTATTGGAAATGTACATATCTATGAATTACAATGAAAACTGTCAACCTTGACTGTGTAACTCTGATCTCTTTTGCCACTTAACTCCTATTGATATGAAAACGCAGGGTTCAACATTGTCATAAGATGTTAATGAAGCACTACCAAACAGACTTCAAATTTATTATACTCCTCTTCTTACTGCAGTGACCCGAGGTTAAATCATTTACCATTGACTCTTTACCCTCCACTATTTCACTTTTTAATGGATTTTTGCAAGTGTGTAAGTCAAGTTCTTTTGCAGAATAGAATTAAGATTCTTTATAAAAAATTATGTTACTTTATTTTCAGCATCATGGAACTATGCACTTGGATAATTCCAATAATTTGTGATCACTTATCCATAGTGCCTGCAAGAGTGCCTGGGTAGATGGGTAACTACTTATGTTTAAGGTCATTTTATTACTCTTATTGTAAAGGAGCATATTGCTATCTCAAATCTTGCTAGATTTTTCATTGCTGACATTATAGTTAATTCATACAGTTTGTATCCCATGTATTTTCCACTTTTAGAAATCTTGACCTCCTTTTTTTCCTGAAGTTTGGATTTAAACTTGAAGTCCTATTAACTATGTAGCTCTGGGTAAATTACTAAATAGTCCTAAGCTTTAGTTTAGCTATTTATAAAACTGGGTGAATAATACCTATTGATCTATCCTATCAATTAACTGGCTTAACTGTCCTGACCGTCAATGACTAAGTGGGCTCAAATTGGAAAATAATATTAAAGCTTTCAACACAATAGCATGGTTTTCTCTTGGGAAAAAAAAAATTGTCTTTTAGTCCAGTCTGTAATTAGTAGATTTGGAGAAACTATTTTTAATTATCCAGTTCTCAACTTTTAAAAAACATTCAATTTTTTCCTTCACTGATTTTTAGTTTCTTATTAATACAAACTCATATACAATAAGATGTGCTTTTTTGATGTAAAATTCTATGAATTTTGGAACATGTACAGATTCATGTGTCAACCCTTACCATCACACTAAATACAGAACAGGTCCAACAGCTGAAAGCCACTCATGTTGCTCTCTTGAGTCAAACCCTCCCCAGCACTTCATCCCCAGAAATTACAGATATGTTCCTCAACTTTATACATTTTAACAGTAAAATTAACACATGCTTACTCTAAAGAGTTAAAAATATATGCATTAGTACCTAAATTTAAAAATCAGTGTGTTCCCATTCTTTTTACCAATTCCATTCATTCTAAGCTAATCAACATTATAGTATGATATGTACCCTTCTACAACTTTCTCCATGCTCAATTTATAAATCATTTATATATATATATATATATATATTTAAATTTATAGAGCCCTATACTTTTTTTTTTGGGGGGGGGGGCTTCCCTGGTGGTTCAGAGGTTAAAGCATCTGCCTCCAATGCGGGAAACCCGGGTTCGATCCCTGGGTTGGGAAGATTCCCTGGAGAAGGAAACGGTAACCTACTCCAGTATTCTTGCCTGGAGAATCCCATGGACGGAGGAGCCTGGTAGGCTACAGTCCACAGGGTCGCAAAGAGTTGGACACGACTGAGTGACTTCACTTTCTTTCTTTTCTTATACTTTTTTTTAGTGAAACCATTTGAATGTACAATTTACAAGCTTACTCTTTCAATATTAATATATTTGGGGAATATTTCCAGATTATTTTTGGGCTTCCCAGGTGGCACAGTGGTGAATCTTCCTGCCAGTGCAGAAGATGGGGGTTTGATCCCTGGGTCAGGCAGATCTGCTGGAGGAGGAAATGGCAATCCACTCCAGTATTCTTGCCTGGAAAGTTCCATGGACAGAGAAGCCTGGTGGGCTATCATCCACGGAGTTGCAAAGAATCAGACATGGCTGAATGACTGAAGACGCACACTAGATTAATACAGAACTCATTCTTTTCAGTAGCTGGGGAGAAGTTTGGTCATAACATGACTCACAATAATTAGTAGTAATTGATTTTAATCTTTAGTTTCTTGTTCATGTCATTGAACACATTTCTATCAAACTATTTGAGTTTTCACATGACTAAATGAAAAGTAAGTTTCCTTGATATATAGCAGATACCGAGCAAACTATATTAAAATTTCCCATTTTCTTTTCCCCAAGCATTGTCTCAAGTTAGCAACCTCTCTGACACGGTGGCAGTAGATTTTTACATTTTAAAATAGACTTCTACAAACTGAGAAATGCTTGCTTCATCTGTTTTATAGTAACTTTAGATAAACCCTTTAGGAATAATGCTCCCAGGCAATGTGCCTTTGTTTACGGCTGCAGGAAGAGCTTTCCAGCATGCATATCATGACTGCCCTAGCTCTTTACAGTTTGACTTGCAGGAGTCTGTGAATGTCTCCTTAGATGCTGTAGCCCTAATTATCTTTTCAGAAGACTGAAGCACAAGCCTGAGGGGAGAGATTCAAATTAAGCCACAAAAGGACTAAGCATAGCAGTGTTTATATTCAAAGGAATCATTCTCTTATGGCCAGAAGAGAAGATGACATTATATATTTTGAGTTTAATACAATGAAGGGAAGGACAGGTTGGGGAAAAGGTTAGGAAAATGAGGCCAAAACAGCAGGCCAGAGAAGGACCACTTGTTGGGATGAATAATCGGAGGCACTATTTTGGTTGACCTGCTCTAAACCTGCCACAGAGATTTTTTTCCACGTAATAGAAAATACCACCTTTGTCAAAAATATCAGCATTTTTGGCCTTCGAGTCCAGTGCAAAACATAAACAACTCCTACTAAAGGGGAGTTTTTATTATTCCACTATGTTCACATTTTGCTATAAGTCCTTATTTATGAATCATAAGTGCACATGAAAAAACTATCTCCCAAGGCTTTTCTTCATAGAATAAGGCAAAAGGCTTATTTTAATCTGAGCTATCACATACCAATAAAAATAAATTTTTTAAAAATTTATATTCTATTAGAAGAAAAGTATGCTTTGAAAATGTCTTCAGTGAATATGGAATAAGTCAAGAAGTTCCATGTTACAGGCAGACTAGAAGTTCATCCAAGCCCCAAACCTGGTGGCTCCATCTTTTTCTCTCTTGGATACATTTTGACTAATGGCCCAAGAGAAGAGCAGAGGGAAATTACTATGAGAAGCATATAAAATTCTTTATATTCTATAGACCATGTATAGACAGACCATCCTATAGATCTTAAAAAATTACTCAAGAGAGATGACTCATACTTTGGCACACAAAAGAACATCCCAAGAAGACCCTTCTATACCAAAAAGTCCAACTTTTTCTTTCACCTGACAGTTGCAATTTTTACTAACAGTTCACTTTTAGTCAATTTTTCAAGCCCCTCCATATCTGGAAAAAAATGGTCAAATACAGAATGGAATACATCCATTTTATTACTGTTATTCAAATTTATTGACTAGAAGTCATTAGCCTTTTGAGAGAATCTTCATTAAATCATCTTTCAACTAACTAATACTTAAAATTATAATTAATAATTAAGTATTATACAAGACAAAAAATGGTGTCTTTATCCTTTTCACCTTATATCTGATAATTTCAGACCAGAGACATGGGCGTGGTGGATGGGGAGACCAGAGACAGAGCACAGGTTAGGAGATTCAAGTCGAGATGCTAAACAAAAGGTGAGTGCATGCTCAGTCACTAAATCAGGTCTAACTCTTGGTGATCCCATGGACTGTAGCCCATGAGGCTCCTGTGTCCATGGGATTTTCCCGGCAAAAATACCAGTGGGTTGCCACTGCCTCCTCCAGGGGATCTTCCCAACCTAGGGATTGAACTTGGGACTCCTGGTGTCTCCTGAATTAGCAGGCAGATTCTTTACCACTGAGCCACCCAGGAAGCCTGCTAAATAAAAGCTAAGAGTTAGCTAATGTAGAAGATATCAGAAGACAACAGTAGAGCATTGACAGGTGGATAATCCCATAGGAGTCAAAGAATAACCCAGCAGAACTGATCTCAAAAAATTAATGACAAAGAAACCAGGAGTGAGATGGCAAAAACCAAGCCTAACAGATGTCAGAATCTACATGAAGAGCCAGAAAAACTGAAAGTAGAATCAGAACATCTTGAAACAATGGCAGTGTCAAGCCTCATCTGTGCATAAGTCCCAGTTAACTTTACCAAGTGCAAATGAAAAGCTAAGGATTAGAGATAAAATCTAACACTCAACTGGTTAAGTGTGGTTCAGGAGGAACAGCAACAAAACCATCACTGAATCAGCATCTAAGTGACCCACTAGAAAGTCACAGCCAGACAGACTGAAAACCACAATCCAGAACTAACCAAACTGATCACATGGATCACAGCCTTGTCTAACTCAATGAAACTATGAGTTATGCTGTGTAGGGCCACCCAAGATGGATGGGTCATGGTGGAATTCTGACAAAATGTGGTCTACTGGAGAAAGGTATGGCAAACCACTTCAGTATTCTTGCCATGAGAACCCCATGAACAGTATGAAAAGGCAAAAAGATATGACACTGAAAGATGAACTCACCAGGTCATTAGGTGCCCAATATGCTACTGGAGAAGAGCAGAGAAATAGCTCCAGAAGGAATGAAGGATCTGAGCCACAGGGAAAACAACAATCAGTTGTGGATGTGTCTGGTGATGGAAGTAAAGTCAGGTGCTGTAAAGAACAATATTGCATAGGAACCTGGAATGTTATGTCCATGAATCAAAGTAAGTTGGAAGTAGTCAAACAGGAGATGGCAAGAGTGAACATCTACATTTTAGTGAACTAAAATGGACCATAATGGCCAATTTTAATTCAGATGATCACTGCCTACCATACAATGTTATGAACCTCCATCCATAGATCTTCAGGCAATCTGTCTTTCAGATCTAATTCCTTGAGTCTACTTATGTATTTGTATAATCATAAAGATATAATCACATCTACTACTGTGAGCAAGAATCCCTTAGAAAAATGGGAGTAGCCCTCATAGTCAACAAAAGAGTTCCAAATGCAGTACGTATGTGCAGTCTCAAAAATGACAGAATGATAGAAGTTTGCTTCCAGTGTGAACCGTTCAACATCACAGTAATCCAAGTCTATGCCCCAACCACTAATGCTGAGGACACTGAAGTTGAAATGTTCTATGAAGACCTACAAGATCGTATAGAACTAACACCAAAAAGAGATGTCCTTCTCATCATAGGGGACTGGAATGCAAAAGTAGGAAGTCATGAGATACCTGGAGTAACAGGCAAGTTTGGTCTTGAAGTACAAAATGAAGCAGAGCAAAGGCTAACAGAGCTTTGCCAAGAGAACGCACTGATCATAGCAAACGCCCTCTTCCAACAACACAAGAGAAGACTCTACATATGGACAACACCAGATGGTCAACACCGAAATCAAAATGATTATATTCTTGCAGATGAAGATAGAGAAGTTCTATACAGTCAGCAAAAACAAGACTGGGAGCTGCCTGTGGCTCAGATGATGAACTCCATATTGCAAAATTCATACTTAAATTGAAGAAAGTAGGGAAAACCACTAGGCCCTTCAGGTGAGCCAAATCCCTTATGATTATACAAATAGATAAATAGATTCAAGAAATTAGATCTAATAGAGTGCCTGAAGACCTATGGACGGAGGTTCATAACACTATGGCAGGTGGTGATCAAAACCATCCCCAAGAAAAAGAAATGCAAAAAGTCAAACTGGTTGTCTGAGGAGGCCTTATCACAGCTGAGAAAAGAAAAGTGAAAGGTAAAGGAGAAAAGGAAAGATCTATTCATCTGAATGCAGAGACCCAGAGAATAGCAAGGAGAGAGAAGAAAGTCTCCCTAAGTGAACAATGCAAAGGATAGAGGAAAACAGTACAATGGAAAGACTAGAGACCTCTTCAAGAAAATTAGTGATACCAAGGGAACATTTAACTTATATGCAGAGTACATCATGAGAAATGCTGGGCTGAAGGAAGCAAGCTGGAATCAAGATTGCTGGGAGAAATGCAGATTTGCAAATGACACCACCATTATGGCAGAAAGTGAAGAAGAACTAAAGAGCCTCTTGATGAAAGTGAAAGAGGAGAGAAAAAGTTGGTTTAAAGCTCAACATTCAGAAAACTAAGATCATGGCATCTGGTCCTGTCACTTCATGGCAAAATGATGGGGAAACAGTGGAAACAGTGGCTGACTTTATTTTTCTGGACTCCAAAATCACTGCAGATTGTGATTGCAGCCATGAAATTAAAAGATGCTTACTCCTTGGAAGGAAAGTTATCACCAACCTAGATAGCATATTGAAAAGCAGAGACATTACTTTGCCAACAAAGGTCCATCTAGTCAAGGCTATGGTTTTTCCAGTGGTCATGTATGGATGTGAAAGTTGGACTATAAAGAAAGCTGACCACTGGAGAATTGATGCTTTTGAACTGTGGTGTTGGAGAAGATTCCTGAGAGTCCCTTGGACTGCAAGGAGATCCAATCAGTCCATCCTAAAGGAAATCAGTCCTGGGTATTCATTGGAAGGACTGATGTTGAAGCTGAAACTCCAATACGTTGGGTACCTGATGCGACGAGCTGACATTGGAAAAGACCCTGATGCTGGGAAAGATTGAGGGAAGGAGGAGAAGGGGACAACAGAGGATAAGATGGCTGGATGGCATCACCAACTCGATGGACATGAGTTTGGGTGGACTCCGGGAGTTGGTGATAGACACGGAGGCCTGGCGTGCTGCGGTTCATGGGGTTGCAAAGAGTCGGACACAACTGAGCAACTGAACTGAACTGAACTGAAGGGAACATTTCATGCAAAGATGGGAACAATAAAAGACAGAAACAGTATGGACCTAACAGAAGCAGAAGATGTTAAGAAAAGGTGACAAGAATATATAAAACTATACATAAAAAAGATCTTAATGACCCAGATAACCACGATGGCATGATCACTCACCTAGAGCCAGACATCTTGGAATACAAAGTCAAGTGGGCCTTAGGAAGCATCACTAAGAACAAGCTAGTGGAGGTGAGAAATTCCAGTTGAGCTATTTCAAATCCTGAAAGATAATGCTGTTAAAGTGCTGCACTCAATATGCCAGCAAATTTGGAAAATTCAGCAGTGGCCACAGGACTGGAAAAGGTCAGTTTTCATTCCAATCCTAAAGAAAGGCAATGCCAAAGAATGTTCCAACTACTGCACAGTTGCACTCATTTCACATGCTAGCAAAGTAATGCTCAAAATCCTCCAAGCAAGGCTCCAACAGTACATGAACAGAGAACTTCCAGATATTCAAGCTGGATTTAGAAACGGCAGAAGAACCAGAGATCAAATTGCCAACATCTATTGGATCATCAAAAAAGCATGAGAGTTCCAGAAAAAACATCTACTTCTGCTTCATTGACTATATTAAAGCCTTTGACTGTGTGGATCAGACATGGGAATACCAGGCCACCTTACTTGCCTCCTGAGAAATCTGTATGCAGCTCAAGACGCAACAGTTAGGACTAGATGATGCAACCAGTTAGAACCAGTTAGAACAATGGACTGATTGCAAATTGGGAAAGGAGTACATCAAAGCTGTATATTGTCACTCTGCTTATTTAAATTATATGCAGAGTACATCATGAGAAATTCTTGGCTGAATGCAGCACATTTCATTCAGATTGGAATCAAGATTTCCAAGAGAAATATCAGTAACCTCAGATATGTAGATGATACCATCCTTATGGCAGAAAGTGAAAAGGAACTAAAGAGCTTCTTGATAAAAGTGAAAGAGGAGAGTGAAAAACCTGGCTTGAAACTCAACATTCAAAAATCAAAGATCATGGCATCCAGTCCCATCACTTCATGGCAACTAGCTGAGGAAACAATGGAAACAGTGACAGACATTATTTTATTTTACTTCTAAAATCACTGCAGATGGTTTCTGAAGCCATGAAATAAAAGATTCCTGGTCCTTATAAGAAATGCTTGATCAACCTAGACAGCATATTAAAAAGCAGAGACATTACTTTGCCAACAAAGATCCATCTAGTCAAAGCTATGGTTTTTCCAGTAGTCATGTATGAATGTGAGAGTTGAACCCTAAAGAAAGCTGAGCACTGAAAAATAATGCTTTTGAACTGTAGTGTTGGAGAAGAGTCTTGAGAGTCCCTTGGACTTCAAGGAGATCAAACCAGTCAATCTTAAAGGAAATCAGTTCTGAATATTCACTGGAAGGACTGATGCTGAAGCTGAAGCTGCAATACTTTGGCCACCTGATAGGAAGAGTTGACTCATTAGAAAAGACCTTGATGCTGGGAAAGATTGAAGGCAGGAGGAGAAGGGGATGACAGAAGATGAGATGGTTGGATGGCATCACTAATTCAATGGACATGAGTTTGAGCACGCTCTGGGAGGTGGTAAAGGACAGGGAAGCCTAGTGTGTGCAATCTATGAGATTGCAAAGAGTCAGACATACTAAACGACTGAACAACAGCAAGGAAGTCAATCTGTGACTTAGCCAATCAATGACATAGAAAAATACAAACTTGTAACAGATTACTTAAAGCTACAGATATTTCTGGAGATGTTTCTGGAGGTTCAATTGTTAAGAATCTGCCTTGCAATGCAGGGAACACAGCTTCAGTCCCGGTCGAGAAACTAAGATCCCCCATACCACAGAGCAAATAAGCTCGCACGCCACAACTACTGAGCCCCTGCACCACAACGAAAGATCCCACCTGCCACAACCAAGACCTGACACAACCAAATAAATAAATATTAAAAAATAAAGTGACAGATATCTCTCCAATATCATAGAGCATCAGAGCTCCAAGCATCAGTCCAGTGCTCAATGATTTTTAATTTGTCAATCTAATCTGTGTGGTTACAGAATAACATCTATAGGTAAGAAGAGCGTTTTTCTGCCATCAGCTCTTTTGGCTTCCAGCTATCAACACATTTTGGCTTTATTTCATCTCCCACGCTCATGCTCGGTTGCCAAGTCATGTCCAGCTCTTTGCAATCCCACGGAACGTAGCCTGTCAGGCTCCTCTCCCCACGGGATTTCCCAGGCAAGATACCTGAGTAGGTTGCCCTTTCCTTCTCTCCAGGTGATCTTCCCAACTCAGGGAGTGAACTCACATCTCGTGTCTCCTACAGCGGCAGGCAGATTCTCTACCACCGATCCACCATATATACTTTATAGAGTAAAATCCTGCCCTCTACTTACCTCTACCTCCTCTTTGGGATAAATGGCTCAGCCCTCAGGTAGTTTATAGTAAATTACTAAATTATGTACTCACAGTTGGAGAAAAAAGAGAAAGGGTGAGCATTCACTTTTGCTTTGGTTTCAGTTTCCTCCTCTGTGACTTATGAGGTTGGAGCGGGGTGGTCTCTGATCCCCTTCCCAGTCCTGGGCTGGAGCCAGCCCCTCCATCTCTTGAGAGCTCTTTGTGCTGTCTTCCCAGTTTGAAGTCCATGATGGAAATATTTACACCACGGAAACTGGCTAATGTTACAAGTAAAGGCTTTTATATTTCTTTTTATAGAGGTAATTTACCAGTCATCACTATTTCTATCTCTATTTAAGAAAAACATGAAACTCAATAAGCTGCAAGCATGGGGATGTTTAATATCAGTGCACCACATAGTAAAGGGGTAAAATAAGAAGTGTAGTTTAGTAGGCAGGACCTGAAGTCAAGAGAAAATAAACTGCCTAGTCTCACAATGATTATAAGTGAAAATAATAGAAGACTGCTTGTCAAGAATTAGATTTGGGCATAAATCTCTATCGATTGCTGCTTTACTGGTGGCCAACATGTCCCCTATTCTCAAAATTACTGAAATACAACAGTGATGAAAAATGAGTCACACAAAATTGTTCTCTCGGAGTTGCTTGAGAGACTTCCACACTTGTGGAATTATTACTGTATCAGTAATAACAATACAATCACTCCCTTAACATGATTACTTGTTCAACAGAAGTTTTGAACTTGGTTTCAAAATAAAATTCAAATTCCTAGTTAGCTTTTATTATCTTATATTGTACCTTCTCAATCCAATATTGTTTTGCTACGAACTGTATTTTCACTGCAAATTTCTATCATAAACTCTAAGGTGCTCCTGATGGGAATTCACTACTTACTAAATATGTTACTCCTGACTCTGCACTTATGGTCTCCAACCCATAACCATCTCTTTTGTGACATATGTAGGAAGAATAATAAGTGCTGCCTCTTCCTCTGGGGTTTGCATCAGATTTAAATCTAAAACAATAGAAGAAGAATGTATATGAACTATAGAAATAGACTAGTTAACTTTATTATTTCTTTATTGGCCTAAAGAAAAAAATGTGAGAGAGGACTATTGCTTTTCCCAAAACAAGCAGGCAATAAAGAGAGTCTGCTATGGGTCAATAAGATCCAAATGACAACAGAATGAACCACACAAAGTGGTGTACACTTACAGGCAGTGAAGGCACATCACAGCCATGTTGGTGGATGGCATAACTGAGAACAGAGTTTCAGTGGTATAGAAATATACAAAATTCAGTGGCACAGTCCTATCTCAGGATAAAATGAGAAGTACACAGGAAATTAAATGTATAAGTGAACTGTTCAGTTCAGTTCAGTCACTCAGTCGTGTCCGACTCCTTGCGACCCCATGAATCACAGCACGCCAGGCCTCCCTGTCCATCACCAACTCCCGGAGTTTACTCAAATTCATGCCCATCAAGTCGGTGATGCCATCCAGCCATCTCATCCTCTGTCACTCTTCTACATCTCCAGTATTATTTATACAAGGAAAACAAGAAGACAGAGCTGATACTGAAAGGGAGCCTACTGCTGCTCTACACTGCAAGATGCCAGCAGGGTCGGGGGAAACTGGCATCTCATAAGCCTAAGTTCTAGGATTTTGTTGAATGGTCTGACATAATGTTAGCTTGCAGGCAACTATAAATATGTCTGTCTCTCGCAAAAGATTTAATCACTTTGTCTACTTTATGTTTGTATTCCTTCCCATTTTCATCATTTTCTGGCTTTCATTTGATTCTGACAAGAACTATAGTCACCAAGTCCTAGTGTCTTACGATGTGTTAAGGAAAAAAACATTGACTTACAAATATGTTCACCTCAAATGGAAAGGATTATGGACTCATTTTAGGTCAGAGTAAATTAACCAAAAAAATTAAGTTTCTATGTGATCATGATAGCTATAGTTTATCAAATGCTTAGACTACTTTGAGCACTGTTAAATCCTCTCTCTCTGTATTATCTCATTTTACTCTCATCCCAACCTTAAATGGCCCTACTAATATTACTCTCACTTCACCAGATGAAGAAAACAAAAGGTCAAGCCAGGACTGAAATTCCAAAATTCTTTACAGATTCTTTTTAAGGGATCAGGCTTTAAAAATTCTAAAGTTTACTGAATTTATTTAGTACTTTTCATCTTCAGCCATAAACCTAAAGAAGTAGTTTTGATAAGCAGTCAAATTATTTTTAGGATCTTGGCTCACAGTAAAAATGTAGATTTCCAGTAATGTTAGCAGACCAAACATAGCTTATTTTAAGCATTTGTTTATTATCCATTCATCATTTTTCTTTTCATTCAATAAGTATGTATGATCAACTGCTATGCTCAGATCTCTGGTAGAAGCAAAGCAATAAAAAGCAGTTTTCCACAATCACTTAAGATTTTAAAAAACAACTGTTTTAGGCAGTGGCACATCTAGCACATTGGATACCCAAAGTAGGTCATTTTTAATCCTCCTATTATATATATGAAAAAAATTGTTTTCAGAAATAATCATGAAATGAGACCAATAATAAAAATGGCCAGAAAGGAAATATAGAGAGCAAACATTTTCTCTAGATGAATTGTGCCCATATACCCATATACAAATATAAAAAAATTTTTCAAATGTATTAATTAGAGATATTACAGAAAAATGTAAAAGGAATGGATTGATTTTTTTAATTATGAAAGGTAGCGAAAGTATATCTACATAGGATTTTATTAAGGACATCATTAATATTAGTTTTTCCTTTGAGCCTTAACTTCTGAATATTTTTCAACAAAGTTGTCAAAATTGATCTTCTTTACATAGTCGTTTTCAGCAGACAGTGTAACCAGATTAATTGATCTATCTTTGCTCAGAGTAATTCAAAAAGCACTTTATCTGAATTTTACTCTAAAAATATCTCCTTCACATGAAGCAACCAATATCAAATTATAGGAAAAGTATTAAAGCCTAATTTGGCAGAGATTTACAAAATTCCATCTCAACAATAAAATGTTGCTCATGTCTTTGTTCTTCAGAATTGATTCTAATTGCTTTCAAATACCTCTTTGGTCAAAATATTGCTACTAAAATATCTTTACTGGAAGAGTTTGCAAACTTACAAAGTCTGCATTAATTTGTATTACACTTGGTAAACTTTTCCAAAGTTTATAATTGCTCAGAATTGTTTGTGTCTGATTTAAGTACAGTTTTTACTCTCTTCAGCACATTTTAAACACTACATTTGAAATGAATGATAGTCCAGTTGAGACAGAGCAGGACTCTAGGTCCTCACCACCACCACCACCATGCCCTCAGTCTGCCTTTTGTCTGTAGAAAAACTTTAGTCGACAAATAAGGTTAATCAGAGAAGTGAGAAAATGTAGAAGCAAAAAGAGTCAAAGGAGACCAAATAATTAGAGTCTAGTTATTAAGCATAGTCAAGGACTTTTAGTCCTTCTCAAGGGCTATAGATATTATTCTGAGCCACGTCCTGTGAGCTGTCTTATAGATCCTGAAACCCCCATCATGTGGAAGAAGTTAACTACAGGATGACCAGACTGTAGCCAGGATAAAAGTTCCAACAACTTCGAGAACTGGTCTCTGGAAACAGAAACAAGCCAACCCTGAAACTAAAGATTAACTGTACTTAAGACAATCAAGATGACACTCATCAGACCATGGACAATCAATTTCAAGAAGACTATAAGAGCTGACTGTGCTATTTCTGCATGTGGCCCCCTTCCTCAGCCCATAAAAGCTCTTTCCCACTGATTGTCAGTGGGCGGGGGGTGTGGCATGTGCCTTTGGACGGGCATCTGCCCTACCCCCTCCCCACCATGGTTGCCGGTATCCCACACAGAGCAAACTTTCCTTTCCACCAACCTTGCCTCTTTAATGACTTTCAGTGGCTAGAGCCAGACCCCAATTTCAGTTGCGGATTTTGGCAACCAATATGGGGCTGCTGCGGCTCCTATGCTCTCGTGACATCTCACGCCCCTCGGTTTCCCAGAGGAGAGTCACAGCCATCACAACACACCGGGATGGTTGTCATGAGCTAGCTTCTTACGGCTAGCTAGCCCAGAGAAGCAGATTTGGGGGACGTTCCTAGCAGCTGCCAAAACCATTTGTTTTGGAGATCCTCCCTATTTCTCCTCTGCTCATCACTAGCCGCCAACTTATTCTCTTCCTTGGTGGGATGGAAACAGGCATCTGGCTGAGTTGACAAGCTCCAAGACGGGTAAGTTCACCAGTGGGCACCCAGGCAAACTTCTCTTTTGTTTACAAAGTGCTCAAATGCTATGTGGGCATTTTTGTCGATTGGTTCTGATGTGTGTCTAATACTGAGAACCGTTTGTGAGCACTGAGGGTCATTGGGGCATTTAGCCAATTGGTTCTGATGTTTGTCCACCATTAAGGACCATTTGTGTCAGAAAAGTGTTTGGGCCTCCTGTGTGAATGTGTTTTCTATCTATGTGATTGGTGCTCTTGTTGCCTTTTATAAAATGAGAAATTCAGGTTCAATTCATTAAGCTATAAAACTATGATCGAAGAAGAAAGATTTTTTTTTTTAAACCGATATATGGCTACAGTATTAGACTCTGGAAAAAATTGCTTAAGATGACACTACTGAAAATGCCAAAAGTTCTTTTTTGCACATGCAGTTAGAGAAAACTAGCTTGATAAAATACTTTTTTCAGAATTCTGATCCTGAGATAACAAAAACATCCTAGGAGAAAACTTGAAGTTAACTCTAATCATGTCATTGAAATACAAACACAGCCCACTTTGCCTGGGACCTCAGCTTTTGGTTAATTAATAAAACTTCAAGCCAAGGGGGGAAAAAGGAGGGAAGAAAAAGAAACCTTTTAAAATTGAGTGTATAAATTTGATAATTCTGACTGTTATTCACAAACTGATAAGTTTAACTGTGATGCCTAATTCATGAAATGTAAAAAGATGAAATAATGAGATCTCTGTTTGGATGTATGTATGTCTCTATATGTATCTTTGGATAAAATTGATGAGGTTAATTTATAAAGAGTTCTATTTAATTGGCTTTTAAAACTAAGTGCTTTGTAAGTCAAATTTAAATTTACTTACTTTTGTCTTCTTACAAGACCAAGAGGGAAACTAAAGATGTTTGGGTTTATTAAAAACACATGGTACCACATTAAAGAGAAATTGTGCTATGAAGGAATATTTTCTTAAGTTTGCCAACAAGAAAATGCTGGTATAATATTCCAATCACTTGTTTCTTGGTTTTGTTGAAGTTTCAATGGTTAAAAATCATAATAAGTACAAATGGCAAGGGAGACATTACGGTGTGTGAAGCAAGTAGGATATGTTGTCAGAGAGAGAAATTATAAAGAATGGAGATATTTTTGTTGAGGAAAAATGATGATTAACTTTGTCCTACAATTGGTTGTTTCTGAATGGGTAAAAGGGAAAAATTGTATGGATCCAGAAAATGATTTAAAAAATTTGTGAAAAAGGAACTTTGAGAAAAGAACTTTTACATTTTCAGGATTAAGGTTATACTGAATTTAGTTAGGTAAAGAATTTTTTTAACTGTAAATTGATGCAAGACTGAATTTGCTCTTTTCTCTCTGTTTAGAAAACAAGGTTTTCCTGGAATATTGATCTGATTTTGACAACAGAGAATTCTAATGGGAAGGTATTATTTTGCTTCTAACCATAATTTTGACTCCAATGTTCAGGATGGAAAAAATTGTTTAATTAAGTTGTCACAGAGTATAACTACTCATGATGTATATCACTGCTGGCTTTAAGTTTACTGCTAAAAGCACACGTACAATGTTTGTGTGACAATTGGGTATAAATGATAAAGCAGCCAGACCACACTTTTGGTTACACAGTGACCAAAAAAACAAAAGTTGGCTGACTGCTTACTTCTGAAACAAATGGATGTAGCTGAGTCTTCATGTTCTGGGAGACTAAGTGGAATTTCCCTCAAAGTATCTCCCATGTAGAACATAATGTTTATTAAAGATAGAGTAATATATGTATGTATGTATAAAATATATGTATAAACACAAAAACATACTCTATATATGTATATACACACACATGATATATACATGTATACATGTATAATGTGTATAGATACGTAAATAATTAAAACTCATCAGTACCACAGGAATTCTTTAGAAGTTAAACCAATTATTTAGGAGTTAGGAGGTGTTAGGACTGATAATGCTTAGCATTGCTGGAACATGGTAATAATTAAAAGCAAGCTGACTTTTAGCAGGTTATTACTGTTTTTTAAATTCTCTACAGAAAATGTCAATCATAGTGCCTGACTGCCATTAAGGACAACTGCCTTGTCCCACACTTGCCAATTTCCACTGGTTTGAGCCAAAGGGATTTAGTCAGTTAATTAATGCAAAAATAATAATATTTAAAGTACTAGTCAATTAAAAAACAGTGGCTACCTGATCTTTTGACGATATTGTATCCCCCACACTATTACTCCCAGCTATTTGAGACAATACAATGTGTTTAGACCGCATGGATTGCATAGTCTTGAAGACTGAGTTTGAGTTCTGGCTCTGCTACTTTCTAGCTTTCTAACTGTGAGATTGTAAAGCAAGTTAGCTACCCCTTCAATTTTAATTTTTCAACTTTAGAAAATACTTGCCAGTGTGACAAAACTTTTACACATGTAACAAATGAAGAGGCACTTTTACTCCTTAGGTGCTCATTCAGCATAACTATCATGATTATCCCTTAGTCTTGGCCATGCATCCGCCATCTCCTACCAACTCTTAAATATTTCAAACTCTTTGGGCAGCAATTACTTGTGATAGGTGATGGACTAAACATAGGGTTTATTTTATTTTCCTAAGATACATTTAAAACTAATCATGATATCTTTCTTGCTAAAAATTTAGTTTCTTACAAACTATTGATATAAATGATCTACACTCATTGCCCCTTCTTTAGCACCACATGGTTTCATGCTTTCTTCCATTCTTCTAAAAGCCTCACTTATCAACAAAGATCAACTTTATGGCCTTTGCTCATTCTCTCAAAAAGGGTTCAACAAATTCAGGGACTGCAAAATCTGCTTGTGGCCAATTCACTCACCCTTCAAAAGAAAACTGGAGCTCGGACTAGTGAAGCAATTCATCTCACTAGCGAGAGGCTGGGCGGAGACACAGATCTGTTCCAAAGCATGCCTTTTTTGCTCCGTTTTCACTACTAGTCAGTAACTGCTGTGTGGCACTCTGGTGACTTCCTCCGTTCCTTATTCTCCTCTCTCCCTCTGAAACCGGGCATTTCTCATGCTTCCACATGATATCTCCTAATGAATAGCTTCTAAATTTATATTTAATAGGAATAAACTTGTGAAAAAATTCAAAAGTGTATAATAAAAAATCAATGAACTTATCACTTTAAAATATACCCACAGTTTGAAACTAAACATTTATTAAAGTATAATTTATCTTATATAAAGCCTGTACCTTGATATGAATTGTTCCCAACTGTAAAATAATGACTGGTAATCTAAACTATGAATGTGGGAATATCTGGCTAATGAACATATAAAAATCACAATACAATTAATATATAGCTATATAATAGAATAATATAGCTTGGATCACATGATCTGTGTCATTATGTGTAAAGCATTTCCATTTCTCAAACTCTACTCCATGAGACTAGTTTAATCACTTTCATTAATGACATAAAATAATAAAGCTTGTGAGATGTGTGGATAAACATAGAAAATTTAAAAGTTAGATGTATTCCCATCAACTTCTAATTTGTCTTCTACATTTATTAATAATTTCTCTGATAGGTTTCCATTAACAAGGCATAGAAGGGAAGTATTGTTCATTCTTTTCACGCCCACCCATACAATCTAGAGTCATTTGCAAAATGTATCCCCATCAAAACTTCTCCAGCACCACAATCCAGTTTTCCCTGAAGCTTCATCTGCAGTCAGTTAATATGGAGTGTTTGGGTCTTTCCATAGAAAATGCTCTAGTTTTCTTCTAGCTTCTTACTAAATTATATCATTCATACTGAAAAACCATACAAATCATGTGTTAGGGTGATGAATTTTTGAAAATAAAATACACCATGTAAACAGAATAGTATGAAAAATATGAAAAGGCACAGTATTAAATAGTATGAAAAGGCAAAAAGACAGGACACTGAAAGGTGAACTCCCCAGGTGGGTAGGTGCCTAATGTGCTATTGGAGAAGAGCAGAGAAATAGCTCAGGAAAGAATGAAGAGGCTGAGCCAAAGCAAAAACAAACCCATTTGTGGATGTGACTGGTGATGAAAGCAAAGTCTGATGCTGTAAAGAGCAATACTGCATAGGAACCTAGAATGTTAGGTTCATGGATCAAGGTAAATTGGAAGTGGTCAAACAGGAGATGGCAAGAGTGAACACTGACATTTTTAGGAATCAGTGAACTAAAATGTACCAGAATGGCCAAATATAATTCAGATAACCATTACATCTACTACTGTGGGCAAGAATCCCTTAAAAGAAATGGAGTAGCCATCACAGTCAACAAAAGAGTCTGAAATGCAGTACTTGGGTGCAATCTCAAAAATAACAAAATGATCTCTGTTCATTTCAAAGGCAAACCATTCAATATCAGAGTAATTCAAATCTATGTCCCAACCACTAATGCCAAAGAAGCTGAACAGTTCTATGAATACCTACAAGATTTTCTAGAACTAACACCAAAAAAAGACCTCCTTTTCATCATAAGGGACTGGAATGCAAAAGTAGGTCGTCAAAAGAGACCTGAGTAACAGGCAAGTTTAGCCTTGGAGTACAAAATAAAAGCAAGGCAAAGGCTAACAGGATTTTGCCAAGAGAACACACTGGTCATAGCAAACACCCTCTTCCAACAACACAAGAGAAGACTCTACACATGGACATCACCAGATGGTCAATACTGAACTCATATTGATTATATCTTTACAGCCAAAGATGGAAAAGCTCTACATAGTCAGAAAAAAAAAAAAAAAAAGACTGTGGCTCAGATGATGAAATCCATATTGCAAAATTCAGACTCAAATTGAAGAAAGTAGGGAAAACCACTAGACATTCAGGTATGACCTAAATCAAATCCCTTACGATTACACAGTGGAAGTGACAAATAGACTGAAGGAATTAGATCTGATAGAGTGCCTGAAGAACTATGGATGAGGTTTGTAACATTGTACATGGTGCTGTGATCAAAACCATCACCAAGAAAAAGAAATGCAAAAAAGGCAAAATGGTTGTCTGAGGAGGCCTTACAAATAGCTGAGAAAAGAAAAGAAGCAAAAGGCAAAGGAGAAAAGGAACGATATATCCATCTGAATGCAGCGTTCCAAAGAATAGCAAGGAGAGGTAAGACAGCTTTCCTCAGTGATCAATGAAAAGAAATAGAGGAAAACAATAGAATGGGAAAGATTAGAGATCTCTTCAAGAAAATTAGAGATACGAAGGGAACATTGCATGCAAAGATGGGAACAATAAAGGACAGAATCGGTATGGACCTAACAGAAGCAGAAGATATTAAGAAGAGGTGGCAACAATACACAGAAGAACTATACAAAAAAGAACTTAATGACCCAGATAACCATGATAGTGTGATCACTCACCTAGAGCCAGACATCCTGGAGTATGATTCAAGTGGGCCTTAGGAAATATCACTACCAAAAAAACTAGTGGAGGTGATGGAATTCCAGCTAAGCTATTTCAAATCCTGAAAGATGATGCTGTGAAAGCACTGCACTCAATATGCCAGCAAATTTGGAAAACTCAGCAGTGGCCACAGGACTGGAAAAGGTCAGTTTTCATTCCAGTCCCAAAGAAAGGCAATGCCAAAGAATGTTCAAACTACCTACACAGTTGCACTCATCTCACATGCTAGCAAAGTAATGCTAAAAATCTTTCAAGCTGGTCTTCAACAGTATGTGAACTGAGAACTTCCAGATGTTCGAGATGGATTTAGAAAAGGCAGACGAACCAGAGATCAAATTGCCAACATCCGCTGGATCATCAAAAAAGCAAGAAAATTCCAGAAAACATCTACTTCTACTTCATTGACTATGCTAAAACCTTTGACTATGTGGATCACAATAAACTGGAAAATTCTTCAAGAGATGAAAATACCAGACCATCTTACTTACCTCCTGAGAAATCTGTATGCATGTCAAGAAGCAACAGTTAGAACTGGACATGGAACAGCGGACTGGTTTCAAGTTGGGAAAGGAGTACATCAAGGCTGTATATTGTCACCCTGCTTATTTAACTTATATGCATCATGCCTAATGTCAAATGCTGGGCTGGATGTAGTATAACCTGGAGTTAAGATTGTCAGGAGAAATATATATAACCTCAGATATGAAGACAATACTACGTTAATGGCAAAAAGCAAAGAGGAACTAAAGAGCCTCTTGATAAAAGTGAAAAAGGAGAGTGAAAATGCTGGCTTACTTAAAACTCAACATTCAAAAAATGAAGATCATGACATCTGGTCCCATCATTTCATGACAAGTAGATGGCAAGTCAATGGAAACAGTGACAGATTTTATTTCCTTGGACTCCAAAATCACTGCAGATGGTGACTGCAGCCATGATATTAAGACACTTGGTCATTGGAAGAATAACTATGACAAACCTAGGCAGCATATTAAAAAGCAGAGACATTACTTTGCCAACAAAGGTCCATCTAGTCAAAGCTATGGTTTTTCCAGTAGTCACATATGGATGTGAGAGTTGGACCGTAAAGAAAGCTGAGTGTCAAAGAATTGATACTTTTGAACTCTGGTGTTGGAGAAGACTCTTGAGAGTCCTTTGGACTGCAAGAAGATCCAACCAGTCAATCCTAAAGGAAATCAGTCCTGAATATTCATTGGAAGGACTGATGCTGAAGCAAAAACCAGTACTTTGGCCCCCTCATGTGAAGAACTGACTCATTGGAAAAGATCCTGATGCTGGGAAAGATTGAAGGCAGGAGGAGAAGGAGACGACAGAGGATGAGATGGTTGGATGGCATCACCAACTCGATGGACACGAGTTTGAGCATGATCTGGGAGTTGGTGATCGACAGGGAACTCTGGTGTGCTGCAGTCCATGTTCAGTGCTGAGCAACTGAACTGAACTGATGTAACAAGAAGCCACATAAAAATATGTTACCATGCCTAGAATCTCTTTTCATGCTTCTTTTCCAAGGATAACTGCTTTTTTTACTTTTAATACCTAAATTAGTTTTTCCTGTATGGAAAAACCTTAAATGGAATTGTACAATATATACTCTTTTGTGTCTGGATTCTTTCATTCAACAGATCTTTGTGATATTTAGCCATATTATTGCATGTATTTTTGGTTCCTTATTTATCATTGCTTAATAGCATTCAATACAATGTATTTATGCTTTCTACTTTTGAAGAACATTTGATGATATTTTAGTTTATTACAAATAGTGCTTTTAAGAACATGTTTGTACAAGTCTTTGATATATTATATGTATGTACCTGTCTTTGATGAATATATGATATGTATGAACTTGGTCAAGAAATTTAGTGTCTTGAAGTTTTTTTGTTTATTCATCTATGAAAAAAGAGTTTCACAAGATATAAGGTATTCAACCTAATCATTTTTATAATTCTATAAACATGACAAAGTTTCAGTCATCAACAGATTCATAGTAAGGGAAGAAGTATATATACTAAATCCTATCAATTTCTTGCAAATATACTCAGAAATACAGAGCTACAAGAAAAAATGGTGTACTCCCATTAAAGCTCAAGAGAAGAGAAGCTTATTTTTGCTGGAAAATTCAGGGAACACTTCATGAAGACAGTAGCATTTGAATTACAACTTGAAGAGGATAAAGTTCAGACAGGAGATGGAGGAGAAACACTGAAGCAGAGTGGATATAATAAGCTCAAGAAGGGAAATGTAAGACAGTCTTATGGGAAAAGGAGTCATCAAACATGACTGTAGCTTGGGATTTGTGAATGAAGGAAGGAGATAAGGTAATGGAGAGTAGGTAAAAGGCGCTTGGAATGCTAGAAGAATCAATAGCTGTCTTAATTGAAAATGAAGGGTCATTGTAAATTATGGAAGAAGGTAGTGACATAACTATGGCAGAGATCTAAAGACTAACCTGAAAACTCTAGAAACAAGGAATTGTGAAAGGGAGGGGCATGGACTAAAAAATAAGTTTGAAAATATCATAAAATTTTAGATGGGGAGAAAGGGTTTTGAAGTAAAAAGTCACAAAGAAAAGAGAGAAATATGTAATTTTTAAGGACATAACTGAAAGAACTTGATATTTGTTTTGTTATGGAAGATAAGAAGTAGAGGGGCATTAAAAATAACTGCGATTTCAAGTCTAAATGGCAAGAGAAGTAAAAGAGCAGGGAAAAAATTTATGCTTTCCTTAATAGCTATCAACACAGTATCTAGGCTTAAGCTGTTCATCTAAGCAATATTTTTCAAAAAGTATTATTGGAGACTTTAATATCTTTGTAGTTATTTGACACAAAGATTTCCACAATCAATTTAAGAAACACTAAATAGCATATCATCCTCCTAAATATTTACATTTTACATAAACATGATAAAGTTCTAGGAAATAGTATAGTAATATGTGTGTGTATACATGTGTGTGTATAAAACTATTAATTCTCATGGGGCGCTTATGTTGCAAGAGACAAAGTTTGGAGAGACAGGCACATGTATGCTCTTGAACTTACTCTTACAAAGGAAGTTCATGGTGTAATAAATCTCCTTGGGGTAGATTAGTATCAGGTATTGGGAGGTCAGGGCTTCCCTGGTAGCTCAGTTGGTTAAGAATCTGTCTGCAATGTGGGAGACCTGTTTTTAAACCCTGGGTTGGGAAGATCCCCTGGAGGAAGGCATGGCAACCCACTCCAGTAATCTTGCCTGGAGAATCCCCATGGACAGAGGAGTCTAGCAGGCTACAGACCATGGGGTCACAGTGTCAGACATGACTGAGAGACTCAGCACAGCACACATCGGAGGTCATTCAGGTGAATGTATCTGAGGTGGGAAGATAGCGTCACTCTGGATAGAGCTGAGATCTATAAATGTAAACTTAGGAATCTCCTAGCAGAGCAGATCATTGAGATTACAAAAGGAGATGGTTTTCAATGGACTGGAGAAGCTACTAAGAGGATGTGGAAACAACATAAGTCTACATTTTAAAGACTAATGCATAAAAGGAAGAGAGATTGGACTGTAACTTAGAGTAGAAAACCTAAGGGAAAACTGTTTCAGAATGAGGTCTTCAAGTTACTCAGCAAGTTATGGAGATGTCACCTAAACATTTTAGTCTAAGACAAGTCTTAAATATGGAATTCCAGATTCTTCTCTTGACATCTCAATATTTAAGGGGAAATTCAGATCTGATACTCCACCTGGAAGTCCTAGGGCCACTGTCTCAGATTTAAACTCACAGCTGTAAGGTGGCCTTAAATGTTCTAATGTTTATACTTGGAGGCAGAACACCTCAGGATAACACACTAATTGGCATAACTATTAGTTTTCTCCGTGTATAGTAAATTCTTCTCACACAGGAAATGCTAGGCATTCTGGGGTCTGGCAGGAGAGGAGGAGGAAAGAAAAGAGCAGGGGGTAAGAAGGAGTAACATTAATTTTTACCTAGACAAGTTGGGTAACTGGAGCTGAATTCTCAGCTGGGCTAAAAAGAGAGAGAATAATGTGTTGGAAGGTAAGAAGGGTTAAGCAGAACAAATTATCCTGATTATACACACTAATCAAAATTATTCAGCTTTAGCAATTTAAATTCCACATGAGTTTGTCTAAAAGTTCGTATACAGAATTAATAGGAGTTTTTACATAAAGTTTAGGTCAATGGTTATTTAGTAACAACAGCTGTTTAGATAGAATGTACTCAGGAAGTGTTTTCCATTGTTTAAATAAGCAAATATCAAGAAATAATGAATCCAATCTGGAAACAGAATATGTTTTAAACAACTTGCATCTTTATCACCCTGTGCCACAAAACAAATATCCTTTATTAAACTTTCCTAAATATTTGATTCTTAAGACAGAAAATAGCCTTACAAGTGCACTATATTGTTTGCCTAATAGAATGTAGCATTTATTATGTTGGTGCAAAAGTAATTGTGGTTTTGGACTGTGATTTTAAATGATTATAACTAGGCTCAAACACATCTTTATTAATCAAAATAGGAACTATGACAATCAACACATTTCTGGCAATGAGAAATAAATTTGCTCATTCCTTGTAGAATAAAAAATTCGTGCTTCAAGATTCAACAAACTCTTGGAAAGCATTTTCTGCCTCCTGCTGGTTGTGGAAGTGCTTTCCCTGCAAGAAGTTGTCAAGATGCTTGAAGAAGTGGTCGTTGGTTGACGAGAGGTCAGATGAATACGGCAGATAAGACAAAACTTTGTAGCCCAGTCCGTTCAACTTTTGAAGTATTGGTTGTGTGATGTGTGGTCGGGCACTGTCATGGAGAAGAACTGAGCCCTTTCTGTTGAGCAATGCCTGCTGCAAGTGTTGCAGTTTTCAAGCATCTCATTGATTTGCTGAGCATAATTCTCAGATATAATGGTTTCACTGGGATTCAGAAAGTTGAGTGAATAGATCATCAGCAGACCACCAAACAGTGACCATGATCTCTTTTTTTGGTGCAAATTTGGCTTTCGGAAGTGCGTTGGAGCTTCTTGGTTCAACCACTGAGCTGGTAATCGCTGGTTGTCATATACAAACCACTTTTCATTACACGTCACAATCCAATTGAGAAATGGTTCTTGTTGTTGCACAGAATAAGAAAAGATGACATTTCAAAATGACAATTATTTCGATTTGTGGTCAGCTCATGAGGCACCCAGTTATTGAGCTTTTTCAGCTTTCCAATTTGTCTCAAATGCCGTATGCCCGTAGAATGGTCAGCTGCTGAGTTCTTCAGTAACCTCTCATGTAGTTATAAGAGGATTAGCTTCGATGACGGCTCTCAGTTTCCTGTTGTCCCCGTCCAATGGCCTCCCACTATGCTCCTCATCTTCAAGGCTCTCGCCTCCTTTGCAAAACTTCTTTAACCACCACTGCACTATACATTTGTTAGCAGTTCCTGGGCCAAGTGCGTTGTTGATGTTGTGAGTTGTCTCTGCTGCTTTATAAACCATTTTGAACTCAAATTTAAAAATTTGCTTATATTTGCTTTTTGTCTATTAATAACAACATTTACCATAGTCTAAAATAACTATAAAATAGACAGCAAGTAATAATAAGTCATTAGCAAAAACATAAAGCAAGAAATGGGCATGAAAATGATGTATAACATAACCACATTTATTAAGAATGTATTCCAATATCAAATGGCAAATTTCAACAATGCAAAAACTTCAATTACATTTGCACCAACCTAACCTAATATTTTTCCCTCCAAAAAATAGATTTTTAGCATAACTTTTTAGAAAAGCTATCACAATAAAGTAAAACATCTTAAAATAACAAAACATGGAATATTTATGGCACTCAAGAATGATCTTTTTTCCCCTGTACTATACAGTAGATTTTCATTAGTTGTCTATTTTATATATATATCAATCCCAATTTCCAAGTTCTTTCCACCCTCCTTCCTGCCTTGATATACACATTTGCTCTCTATGTCTTTGTCTCTATTTCTGTTTTACAAATAGGTTCATCTAGATTCCACATATATGCATTTATATATTAACATGATATTTGTTTTTCTTTTCTCTTTCTGATTTTCTTCGTCCTGTAGGACACTGTCTAGGTCCATCTCCATCTCTGCAAGTGGCACCATTGTACAATCTGTACTACATTAAAGTTAACCTTAAAAATGCATTCCAATATACAGTAGGTACAGACAAATAATGTTTGATTCCACTTACACAAGGTACTTAGAATAGTCAAATTCATGGAGTCAGAAAGTGTACTGGTAGATGCCAGGGACGAGGTGGGTAGGAGGAATTGGGACTTAGTGTTTCATGGAACAGAGTTTCAGTTTAGGAAAGTGAAAAATTCAGTACATGGATGATGGTAAGAATTGTACAACAATATGAATGTACTTAGTACCAACAAAATGCTTTAAAAGAGCATTGCCCTTAAATTCATGTTTAGTGAAATGTAGACTGTTTAATCTAAAAATAACACAATTTTTAATAATGATGGCTTATGCTTGTGTAGAATCTCATGTCAAGGCCTTAAAAATTTTTTCTTTACATCCATTGTACTATCTGTTCACACAATATCCTTATGAAATAGAATGAAAACTATTTCATAGGTGAAGAAATTGACACTCAAGGGGTCACAATAAGTCAAAGGAAGAAACAGTAAAGAATGCTGACATTAAGAGCAAGCATTTAAGCCTGGCTTCCATTATAGCTTGCACCTTCATAACAGATAACATTAGGAGAACTTAATGTGGATGTCAAGGCAGTTATACGATCATTCCTTGAGGTATAACGCATTCTCACTTAACAATGTAGTCATCCGAATCACTTTTTAAAATTAGCTACTCACAATTATTTAATACACATGATACACATGAACATTTTCTTTTCTCTAGGTAAAGCAAGGGAAAAACAGAGCAAAAGTAAGTGACTATGTGTTCTCTGAGCCACATGATTTACTGTGAGAATTATACAGTTTTGACATGTCATATGTAAAGCCTTTACTAGGAATTTTAGGATATAAAATACTGTCTTTAGAAAAATTAAAGAGGAGGGAATAGAAAGGTAAAGTTCAGATGGTTACTTTGAAAATGTTTCTAAACAGAAGAGATTTGTTTCTACCATAATATAAACTTCATTTTGCTAGGTAGCAGAAAGAACCTTGCAGATGATGAAGCACAAGATGTGGGTAAAATGCAGCCAAATTTGTGTGTATAGTGATACCTGGGTGTGATAATCCACACATAGTTCCCATCTGTTATTTCTTAATTTGCTCTCAGCTGTTTCAATAATGTGACATTGTTCATCACTTCTCAACCTTTTCAAAATATTTCTTTTCCTTTTTTTAAACTCACACCATCACAGTTATGTAATAGAATATTACCTATTCACTCAACTAGGCAACATTATTTTGCCTAAGCTTCTCTAAGAGTGGATAAAAAATGTTAACTATGAAGACATTTCTTGGGGTCAAACTCTATTCTAAGTAACATAAATAAGAGAAGAAATAATTAAAGGAAGAAAACAAGACTACCTGAAAAATAAAATGAATTTCAGAAAAATAAGAGAGCCATTTTTTGAAAAAAAAATCTAGGGGAATAAAAGTGTATACTTTGAAGCATTAATTTCTGGAGATTATTAGTAAGCATCATATAGAAACAATATGATTTGGGTAATACTGGAGTAAAAAACTTGTTTCACTGCAAGAATTCTAATATTCTTTATAAATCTCTAAGAGGAGAAAAAGTATGACGGGCAGCATTTTCCAAACTTATTCAATGGTTTTGTTCAGAGTATCTCTGGGGGACAGTGCTCTAAGCAAAATAGCATTTTGGAAATACTGAGCTCAAGAGTTTGATTCATCAGTTCTGTCGGTTTTAACAACAGACCAGGGGAGTGACACCACGCACACCTTTACAAGATAAATGTAGTATGGACTTTGACTCACTAGCCCCAACCAAGCTTTCAGCCACAAGCCTTTTCCACATACAAAACTCAGTTCTATGCTAGCCTTTCAGAAATTCTCCCTATTGGCAAAATACTCTCCAACACTTCATGTACCTTTGCATGCCCATGCCTTTGCTTATGCTGCGCCATCTTTTTGATGTCTTTTCTTTCTTCTACTTGCCTGTCAAAAGCCTAGTACTGCGCAGTGTTCAGTTGTTCCTCCCTCTCCTGTCACCATCTTTCATGTGTGCTCCTCTTAAAGGCAGAAGTTCTCAAATGTGGCTGTATTCCTAATGCATTAGGAATAATTACAGAGTTTTTAAAACACGTGTTCCTAAGTCTCATCCAGAAATTTTGATATAATAGGTGGGGATTTTTAATTCCCAAGTGACTGTAAAACAGCCAAAGCTGAGAACCACTGCTTTGGAGTTCATGGTAATTTGTCTCTGTATTTTACAGACCTACATCCTAAAAAGGGGTTTAAGGTTTTTTAGAGGAGAAACTTAGCCCTCTTCATATTCGTAGGTCCCCTGTACTCACAGAAATTTTTGAATGAAAAAATAAAATACCATATGCCCTCGCCTATGCATTTCTAGAACAAAACAAAACAAGCTCATAGGCACAGAGCACAGATTGCTGGTTGCCAGATGTGGGAAGGGGAAGGGATATATTGCTTTAAATAAAATTAATTACTGTTTTATTTAATTAACAACATTCATTGCACCTGAAAAAAATTGTTTGGTTTATATTTCCAATGTTGATGCTAATCTTATGAAAAGGGTTTCCAAATTACTCTGCTTTTCCATTCCTATTGTATGTAAATTATATCATTAAGGAAAGTGGCTCCCAATCTAGCTATAAATCAGCAATAGACTGGGGAGCACGTAAAAATTATCAAAGCTTTCTACTTCCAGACCTACAGAAGCAGAATCTCTGAGGTTGGGACTGCAGAACTTGTCTTATTTTAGTTTAGTTCAGTTCAGTTGAGTTTAGTTTTGTAAACAGTAATTTTAGTATCAATAGCAAACATTCATTCTGTGAATCACTGATTTAAGAGGAATTTTATAATTTGTTGCTTTTATGAAAACATTTACTTATTATTGTACTATTTTGGAGGGTCTAGTAGTAGAAAACAATATAAATCTATCTCATAAAAAATAAATCCTTTTTAAAAGAATATAATCATAAATCCCTAGAGAAGACACATTATTGATGAAACTTTATTATTCAAATGCAAAAGGAAGTATTATTTTATTTTACTATTTACAAGGCCTTTTTTTCTAATAGTTTTTCATAGTTTTAGTGGAACTGGAATAGAATTGCCCAAAATCATGTAATAAATTTTATTCAGCTTTTATTAAGATAACTAATTTTCTCAAGTCTGTTAGCATGACACAGTAAAAATCAATTCTCCAAAAGGAATTAGGAAAGTATAGGCCATCATTACGGATTTAACAGCTCATGTTTTAGGCAATTAAGTGAAACTTTTTTTAACTTTAAGCTTTTTTTCTTTTTTTAACTTTTTAAACCAATGATTTCAGGCATGCTATAACCTGAAGTCAGGTGAGCCACATTTGGCCTATTAGCCACCTAAGGAAAAACTGGACTTCACTATTCTGCTAATATATATGTATATATTTCCTATTCTCCCTGGTCACTCAGATAACTTTAATAGAATGAAAGGAAAATTCAAATTATTGCTGTCTCTTCAATGGTTGAATGAACTACAGATGGACTAAAGGAAAGAAGAATCAGAAAGAAAATCAGAAAGTGCTTTCAGAGAGCATTAATTGTATTAATTGACCCAGCCGCATGTGTTTCTTTTTATTAATGCCATCCACCCAATTCTGGGTTTGTCATGTAACTTTCTGATTTTTCCAATGGGAAGTAGAAAGCAGACTGAATCAGAGCCTTGAAAACTGTGAGTTTATGCTGCTTCTCATGGATTTCTGTTAGTACCATGTGAACATGACCAGGCTAATTTGCTGAAGGGATAAAAGGGGACACATGGAGGAAATCCAAGTTGTATTGATATAACCAAGGTCCTCCTAGACCAGCCAGCTCACAGCAAACTCATCTTCTGGCCATAGATGCATGAGAAAGCTCCACTGAGATCTATCGAATTTGACACAGATTACCAAGCCTCTTGGCTTAATCTGTAGACTCACGTCATTTTAAGTTGCTATGCTGTGTGTGTGTGCTCAGTCGAGTCTGATGCTATCTAACTCTGTGGATTGCAGCCCACTAGGCTCCTCTGTCCATGGAATTTTCCAGGCAAGAATACTGGAATGGATTGCCATTTCCTGCTCCAGGGGATCTTCCCAACCCAGGAATCGAGCCTGCGTCTCCTGCATTGACAGGCAGATTCTTTACCACTGTGCCACCTGAGAAGTCCATTAGGGAGATTTATAAACATTAAAAGCAGACACAATTGTCTTCCCGTGTTTGAAAGGTTGTGCTATTATAGACAGCATTTGGATCCTTCATGTGCCAGTTCTACTAAGAGAGAAAAAAAGGTTATATTGATAGAAAGACAGATTTCCATTTGACAAGGTACTTTCTAACAAATCATAGTTGTTGAAGGATAGGGCTATAGACATTGAATTCCCTGACTCTAGGATGATTCAAGATGGGCCTAAAATGAATCTATTTTATTCACTTAATCATTATATGTTTCTTCATCTATCCCTTTAGTGCTACAAAATTATATACAGATTATCAGTACAAGTGTGTTGTAGATTATAGTGGTTTTCTCATTCTTTAACTGGCATTAGAAACAAGTGCCATGTACCCATTCCTCTAGTAATCCTCTTGATATAGTTGCCAGAATTCTCAGTCAAGATTTACCCCCATAACTTACCCTGAAAATGGAGAGATAACCACTATGTGGACCTAAGAAAACAAATTATTCTTTGTTCTATCATTCATTCAAAGTTATCAGCTAACAGACTGCAGTTGGATTTTGTCTAGTCTATCAGTGTTTTTTAAAAATGTGAGACCAAATGCTTTTTGCTTTTCATCTATCACAGTTCCCAACACTTCCTATTTCAAATATTTATAATACTGACCTGGTTCTTTTAGGTATTTAAGTTAAGACTGGGTAAGTTCTTACTTTTCATACTGTTCATTGGGGTCTCAAGGCAAGAATACTGAAGTGGTTTGCCATTCCCTTCTCCAGTGGACCACATTTTGTCAGAACTCTCCACCATGACCTGTCCACTTTGGGTGGCCCTACATGGCAGGGCTCATAGTTTCATTGAGTTAGAAAAGGCTGTGGTCCATGTGATCAGTTTGGTTAGTTTTCTGTGATTGTGGTTTTCATTCTGTTGGCCCACTGATGAATAAGGATAAGAAGCTTATGGCAGCTTCCTGATGGGAGAGACTGACTAAGGGGGAAACTGAGTCATTCTGACAGACAGGGCCATGCTCAGTAAATCTTTAATTCAATTTTCTGTTGATGGGTGGGGTTGTGCTCACTCTTTGTTGTTTGATGTGAGGTCAAACTATGGTGGAGGTAATGAAGATAATGGTGACCTCCTTCAAAAGGTCCCATGCATGCACTGCTGCCCTGAGTGTCCCCAACCCTGCAGCAGGCCACCACTGGCCCACGCCTCTGCCAGAGACTCCTGAACACTCACAGGAAAGTCTGGGTCAGTCTCTTTTGGGGTCACTGCTCCCGTCTCCTGGGTCCTAGTGCACACAAGCTTTTGTTTGTGCCCTCCAAGAGTCTGTTTCCCCAGTTTTGTGTAAGTTCTGGAGGCTCTATGGTGAAGTAATGGTGACCTCCTCCAAGAGCGCTTAGGCCATAACCCACATCTGTTGCACTCAGAGCCCCTGCCCCTGTGGCAGGCCACTGCTGACCCATACCTCCACTGGAGACACTCAAATACAGTTCTGGCTCAGTCTCTGAACAGTATGAAAAGGCAAAAAGATAGGACACAAAGATGAACTCCCCAGGTCAGTAGGTGCCTAATATGCTACTGGAGATCAGTGGAGAAATAACTCAAGAAAGAATGCAGAGATGGAGCCAGAACAAAAACAACACCCAGTTGTGGATATGACTGGTAATGAAAGTAAAGTCTCATGCTGTAAAGAGCAATACTGCATAGGAACCTGGAATGTTTGGTCCATGAATCAAGGCAAATTGGAAGTGGTCAAACAAGAGATGGCAAGAATGAACATCAACATTTTAGGAATCAGTGAACTAAAATGGACTGGAATGGGTGAATTTAACTCAGATGACCATTATATCTGCTACTGTGGGCAAGAGCCGAAACTCCAATACCTTGGCAAACTGATAGGAAGATTCGACTCATTAGGAAAGACCCTGATTCTGGGAAAGATTGAAGGCAGGAGGAGAAGGTGATGACAGAGGATGAGATGGATGAATAGCATCACCGACTCAATGGGCATCAGTTTGATCAAGCTTCGAGAGTTGGTGATGGACAAGGATACCTGGCATGCTGCAGTCCATGTGCTCACTTAGAGTCAGACACAACTGTGTGACTGAACTGAACAGAAGTTTTTACTTATGACTCACATTCTATCAAAAGTTATAGGAAATACAGAGATTCAATATGAATTCTAGCCTCAGGAATCCTACAGTTTTGGAGAAGAGGTGATTTCCTTAGGTAACTATAATAGACTGAAGTAAAACATGCAGTGAAAGAGATACAGATAAAATGAGATGGATCACAGAATTAGAAACAATTGAATGTAGCTGGATTATGAAGCCAATGCGCAATTAGTGGGCTGAAAAACTACAGACTTCTTTTTATGTTGTTTCTCAAAGACATCACCACTGGAATTGTTATAAGCATTTGAAATCTTTATTAGAGTTTGCCAACAAACAGGTGGTCCAGATTGTCACATGTCTCTGCTTTCATCCAAATTTTAATTTAATGATACAATTTAAAAAGTTACTTGACCTATTAGAATTTTCTTTCCATTCTAGGACTCAGAAAATCACCACATTTGTATGTTGAAGATACAATCCTATTGTTTTTTATTACCAGTGGTCTCTAAACAATTTGTTCTAAGCTCTTTGATCCTTAAAAGTGTCAAATTAAATATTCATATTTTTAAAGCTGAAGTGGTGATTTTCATAATAAAAGTCCATGACTTTCAATGCCTACCAAACACCTGGTTAATGAGTATATAATTAATATTTAAATATGTTTTGATTTAATAAACAGTATGTCTAAAAATATCATCTTAAGATCCTAAAAGCTAGAGTCATTTCTCTGATAATGAGTGATGTTGAGCATCTTTTCATGTGTTTGTTAGCCATCTGTATGTCTTCTTTGGAGAAATGTCTATTTAGATCTTTGGCCCATTTTTTGACTGGGTCAATTATTTTTCTGGAATTGAGCTTCAGGAGTTGCTTGTATATTTTTGAGATTAATCCTTTGTCTGTTGCTTCATTTGCTATTATTTTCTCCCATTCTGAAGGCTGTCTTTTCACCTTGCTTATAGTTTCCTTTGTTGTGCAAAAGCTTTTAAGTTTCATTAGGTCCCATTTGTTTATTTTTGCTTTTATTTCCAATATTCTGGGAGATGGGTCATAGAGGATCTTGCTGTGGTTTATGTCGGAGTGTTTTGCCTATGTTCTCCTCTAGGAGTTTTATAGTTTCTGGTCTTACATTTAGATCTTTAATCCATTTTGAGTTTATTTTGTGTATGGTGTTAGAAAGTGTTCTAGTTTCATTCTTTTACAAGTGGTTGACCAGTTTTCCCAGCACCACTTGTTAAAGAGGTTGTCTTTTTTCCATTGTATATTCTTGCCTCCTTTGTGGAAGATAAGGTGTCCGTAGGTACGTGGATTTATCTCTGGTCTTTCTATTTTGTTCCATTGATCTATATTTCTGTCTTTGTGCCAGTACCATACAGTCTTGATGATGAGGCACTCATTATCAGAAAAATGCACATCAAAACCTCAATGAGGTACCATTACACGCCAGTCAGGATGGCTGCTATCCAAAAGTCTACAAGCAATAAATGCTGGAGAGGGTGTGGAGAAAAGGGAACCCTCTTACACTGTTGGTGGGAATGCAAACTAGTACAGCCACTATGGAGAACAGTGTGGAGATTCCTTAAAAAACTGGAAATAGAACTGCCATATGACCCAGCAATCCCACGTCTGGGCATACACACTGAGGAAACCAGATCTGAAAGAGACACGTGCACCCCAGTGTTCATCGCAGCACTGTTTATAATAGCCAGGACATGAAAGCAACCTAGATGCCCATCAGCAGATGAATGGATAAGGAAGCTGTGGTACATATACACAATGGAATATTACTCAGCCATTAAAAAGAATTCATTTGAATCAGTTCTAATGAGATGGATGAAACTGGAGCCCATTATACATAGTGAAGTAAGCCAGAAAGATAAAGACCAATACAGTATACTAACGCATATATTGGAATTTAAAAAGATGGTAACGATAACCCTATATGCAAAACAGAAAAAGAGACTCAGATGTACAGAACAGACTTTTGGACTCTGTGGGAGAAGGCGAGGGTGGGATGTTCAAAGAGAACAGCATTGAAACAAGTATACTATCAAGGGTGAAACAGATCACCAGCCCAGGTTGGATGCATGAGACGGGTGCTCAGGGCTGGTGCACTGGGAAGACCCAGAGGGATGGGATGGAGAGGGAGGTGGGAGGGGGGATCGGGTTGGGGAACACATGTAAATCCATGGCTGATTCATGTCAATGTATGGCAAAAATCACTACAATATTGTAAAGTAATTAGGCTCCAACTAATAAAAATAAATGGAAAAAAAAAAGAAAAAAAAAAGGACTTTTCTCTTGACCAAAATAAATAAAACTTGTTTGAAATATGGGTAAAAAAATAATAATAATAAAATAAAAGATAAAGTCACCAAAATAGCAAAAATGGACACAAATTTGACTCAGAATTAACACTTCTTCAAAACAAAAATATGACTCTAACAGAGCACGCTTGGGATGTTTCAAAGATAACTCTGGAAGCTTTATCATCTTTTCCTTCAAATGCACTGTAGACTTGCCCCTACACTTGCAGCAGCTCCAATTCAGGAAATGTTGGATTTTGCTCAATTAAAGATCATGTCCAAATGGACTTAATCAAATATATAAATAAACTGAAATTTTCCCATGAGAACTATCGAAATTATGTCATGTCAAGTCACAGAACCAGAGACTAGGTTTATAAATAATGCAGACTTCTTTAACCTTGTTCTCTGTAAACCAACAGGTCATTTTTAAGCTTACTAATATTTTTTCATTGCTATTATTATTATTTTTCATTGCTTTTTACCTGAACACTATAAGTAGTAGGCTGATTATTTCAAATTTATTTTCAAATAAAAAAATTTCAAGATAATATAAACCATAAAATTATCCCCACTAGATCATTTTACTTGCATAATCTTGATTTTCCTCATTTCAAACATTACAAACATTTGAAAAGCAGTTTCTAAACAATACCAATATCCAAGATAAATGCAAACAACACCAAGCATCTCTGGCTTAGAAAATAGGACTTGCATAGCTCCCTAGTGAGAAGTGCTTTCTTGTGTTTTATCTATTCCTTGTTCCTGGATCCATGTGTGTGTATGTGTTAGTCACTCATTCATGTCCAACTTTTTGCAACTCCATGGACTACAGCCCTCCAGGCTCCTTTGTCCATGGAATTTGTCAGGCAAGAATACTGGAGTGGATTGCCTTTCCCTTCTCCAGGGGATTTTCCCAACTCAGGGATTGAACCTGGGTATCCTCTATTGCAGGCAGATTCTTTACCATCTAAGCCACCAGGGAAGTCCTATACCCAAAATTATTATTTATGAATTTAATACTTCCTCATGAAGTTGCCCTAAAGATTATATGCTTGTATCTTGTCTAAAAATATGCTAAGATTGTGATGAATGGTAGCTCTCAGTATTAATTTTAATATCTACTGCTGCTGTTGCCACTAGTTATAAGTTTATTGGAAATAATTTAAATTTTTGTAAATTGTGGATGAAGTAATAGTATGGGAGTAGATTACTCATTGCCTGACTTCAAAATGTATAACAAATTACAGTTTATTTGTGATAACCACTTAAAAATTAGAGCTACTTTTTTCACAACTGGGGAAAAAGGCTCAACAATGTCTAAGATGTTTTCTTGATAAATATTTTCTGCCTTACATTCAAATGTATTTGTTGTTTTACTCTGACCTTCATAATTTATTTTGAAGATCAATTTGTAATTATTTCTTCCTTAAATGTCACACAATGACTTCTGACCAGCAGCAATAGTATCTTGACAACAAAAATATTAATAAATGTCTGTTATAAAATATATTTGTTCTATTAATTAGCAATGTGTCTGATAATGTCATAAACTTTAAATTCATATCACTATGTCTATTTTCCAGAAGTATTTTTCACTTTTATAGCAAGTAGAAATAAATGCAATTATTTTGTTCTATCAAATGTCACTTACTTTAAAATTATCATTTATTAAAGAAAACCCTTGAGCCTAAGTTTCCATTGCAAGTCAATTCAACTTCCTTTTTCTCTCTTAAATAAATGAATTCACAATCACTTGTCTTAGAAACAAAAACTGGCAAAATATCTTCATATATATAAAGTTGTATTAAGTTTTGGATTTGATTTACATAGAACTTTTTCTTAGGAGAAAATACATTTCATAAAATAAAAGGTATTTAACATACTCTACTACTTCAATAGTTAATAAATTTTTTCTATGTAATTTTCACTCTGATGACTTTGTACTATATACATTTCTATCTGAATCACACATTTTTGGGTGGGTGTGTATGTGTGTGCATTCAGTCGTGTTTGACTCTTGTCAACCCCATGAACTGTAGCCCGCTAGGCTCCTCTGTCCATAGGATTTCCCAGGCACGAATACTGGAGTGAGTTGCCACGTCCTCCTCCAGGGGATCTTCCCAACCCAGGTATTGAACCTGCGTCTCCTGAGTCTCCTGCATTGGCAAGCAGATTCTTTACCACTGAGCCACCTGGGAAGCCCCAATATATTATACTACTTCACCAGCTAATTTTTTCTATGTAATTTTCACTCTGATGACTTTGTACTAAAATTTCTGGCTAAAGTACACATTTTTTGTTGAGGAAGTGTTAAAAAGAAATTAAAGCACAGGATATTATAAATACATATTTATGAGATGAAAATGCCAATATCAATAATGTATGAACAATACAATTTCTTTAAATTTTGAAGTGAGTTTACATTTTATGTTACTTGTTCCCATTTTCTATTATTCCCAAAACACTGAAGTAAATGACTCTGAAACATTGAGTAGAAAACTGCCTAGAAAACTATTGTAAATCAGCAAAGTGGTCAGGTGTTCCACCTTATTACTGTTTAAAATTTTTTTAAAAAATCAGTAATATTACTGATTACTTATTCCTATCTGAAAATCAGGAATATGGTGTCACCTCTGAAACTTCTGAACTAGCTTTAACACCGATGTTAACACACTGAGCTTAAATGTGGGACTAAATAAAAATGATTACACTCCAAAAGGCATACAATTTTAAATATGTAATAGATATTTTATGCTATTTCTCTATAAAGCATAGATCACAACCTTGAAATAAGAATTCAGACCCAGCAATAGGGTACTAATCATCCTCATTAGGTACACAAACAAAATTAGGACTGCCTTTCTTTTCCTAGGCATCTCACTGCTTTCTACATCTCCATGTGAAGAGAATATGCCTGCCAAAAACACACTCAGAATTCCTCTGCTAACAGCCACTTGTAAAAATAAAACTTTGAAAAGGCATAAAGAGAAGAAACAGCATGTTCTAAATGCTGTGAGGAACCCAACATGATTTTCATTGGTCTTGGGCCCTGGCAGCCGTTCGACTTGCACTTTACTGTCTCAGCTCCTGGATTCATCGACCAGTTCTCAGTTCTAGGGCTGAGGAAGAACCATTTGCATGATTTCATTTGTAGCTTTCTCATGCTACTTCTAATGTAAAGTCACCACAAAAGTAGCATCCACTTTTGAATCCTGAGAGAGGTTCAAAAGGTTGTTGGTTCCAAAGAAAACTAAATGAGGCTTAACATGTAAGAAAAAAATTTCAATTTATTTTTTTAATTCATTTTTCCTACATACTTCCAGAAAGGCTTTGAAGCAACAAACAGAAAAAAAAAGATGCATATATAGTAGAATTTGATAAAAATAAAATATCAAATCAAGTGGGGGAAGATAATTATAACAAAAACCCAGACTTATATATTTCATAGCAGTGTAATTCAGGTAAGAATTACTTTCACTGATGCAGTTTTATTAGGAGAAATAGATTTTTCTTGGTATCAAAGTCTAAGATTGAGTAATATTCTGGGAATATAGAAAGTTCACTAAGCTATGAGCATGCAATAAGATGGAAGTATCTTCAGCAATTCTTTTATTGAAGTTAGACAAAGGTACTTCATCTGAAATGTGCTATAAATTGATGAATCTTTTTACATAAGTAGATTAATTGTAATTACTAGATCAAACTCTGTGGTAACACAGAAAAAGAAGTTTTTAAATGTCTAAAGAATGTGTGTATCAGAGAGCTCTAATATCAAGTGCTGATTCAAATCTTAGATTTTTAAAGATCTATACAAATTCATTTTCTAAGTGCTGAGGAACAAACTCTGTTGTTGATGGAAAACACATTAATATATGTTTTGTAACAGTATTTCCTTCCTGGAAAATTATAAAGCCTAAAGTGTTTCTCTTGAGTAAAGGGAGAGTGATTTCTCTGTACCATTCTGAGTGGCAAGAATATCTGCCGAGTGAACCACAAAATGTGTCTGCGATGCATCGTTTCTATACGCTCCAGGCTGAACGGTCTCATTTATCCCAAAGTAACATGCAAAATGTGTGAACGTGTGCGTACAGACTCCAGCCTTGGCCATAAAAGAAGCCTTGTCTTTGTTCCTTGCTTTACAGATCTGACATGAAAATGTATATCTAAATTTTCCATGGAAGACTTTTAAAACATGGATTTGATAACCTAACTGTGTGAAATGATTTGGGAATCAGCATTGTGGGAGACCAAGACATTCTTAGAGAGTTTCTAAATAGCATATAAGACTCCTCCCAGCCTTCCCAACAGCATACCAGCCATGGAATTTCAATATTCATCATCTCCTCTAAAACCTCTCAGCTAATTTTTTACACTTGATGGATGATTTTTATTAGTTGAAATTTAGGGAGATCATGCTGATGAAACATTAATATTAATTCTGTCTCAAAAATTAAATTTAAAAGAAAATCTTTCTCTTAGAAGAAACTAAGACAATATTGTAAACTGTAACTCCAATAAAAACTAATTAAAAAATTAGAAATTGAAGGAAATATAACATTAAAAAATAATAATAATATAAAAAATATTGCTCTTATCTTTCTCAGTTCACTTAGGGGCCAGAATTAGTTTTCACTGAAATTTGTCTTTTCCATTATAATTTCCCAGGATGTTGTTATTTTCTTTTTGGCACCCATCACCTGCCTGTGTCATGGTTACCTAGATACACACGAGATGATATGCTTTGTAAGGGCAGGTAAGGCTGTTTTTTTGTTATTGTGTCTGGCCTCTCCAATGGTGCATGCATACTCAGTTGTGTCTGACTCTTTGTGAGCCCATGGACTGTAACCCACCTCTGTCCTTGGAATTTTCCAGGCAAGAATACTGGAGTGGGTTGCTGTCTCCTACTTCAGGGCATATTCTCACCCAAGGATCAAACCCGCATCTCTTGCATTTCCTGAATTGGCAGGTGGTTTCTTTACCACTTGGGAACCCTGGCCTCCCCAATGCCTTAGCCCAGATATGGTCATGTCTAGTCAAGCAGAGAATGACAGGTGAATTGAATTAAAGTTGTGGGCTCAACTGCAGAAGAAAATAGCCTGTATATAGAAATTTGAATGGTGTCAATGTCAGATGTTTCTAAAAAAAAAAAAAAATCCTAGGCTGATCTCTTAAAGACAAAAATTTTAAATGAGTATTTTATAAAAAATAGCAAAGATATTTCACAAAATTTCTATTAAACTTGTACCTAGCACATATGAAACAATCTAGCACAGACTTGCATACAGATTGAGAACAGGTGTGCAAATCTCTTAGGAAGTGGGGTGTACACGTACTGTACATATTGACAAGGAAAAGTCTGTTCATGGGACTCTGACCAGAAAAGGAAGCCTAGAAAGATGTCTCAGAGTGAAAGGCTGGACAGCTCAAGGGAAAGCCAAGGGAACAGGGGAGCTGGGAAAGGAGGCTAACAAAGAAAATAAAGTGGGACATGGGATAAGAGCCAAAGTGGCCAAGAGAGAGTCAGTTGTTCAGTAATGTCCAGCTCTTTGTGACCACATGGACTGAGTCTGTAGCCCACGAAGCTCTCTATCCATGGAATTCTCCAGGCAAGAATACTGGAGTGGGTTGCCATTCCTTTCTCCAGGGGATCTTCCTGACCCAGGGATAGAATCCAGCCCTCCTGCATTGCTGGCAAATTTTTTACTGCCACCAGAGTTAAAAAAGGTGGCTCTCTAGTCTGAGCTACCAGAGAAGCCCAAAGATGCCAAAGGAAAGCTTAACCCATTTCTCAACTTGCCCAAAAGCACAACTAGCTATTAGAAAGCCCATGCTGCATTTCACTAAAGAACAGCCTAAAACTTTCTCTGAGACAGTGTATCTAGTCATTTGGATTTTTTAAGATACTCTCCACCCTCCTTTCCTTCATAACAGTCATATCTTGATAAAAGCAAAGCCAGCTGTCAACATGCCAGTAGACCCATGATTCCACATCTGGCCTTAACCTGTGTTCAATCGGGAACCCATTTCAGCACTTGCTTGAAATAATTGCCTGGGTAAACGTATATCCTCTTTGGTAGCTGTGTGTTCTCTTCTAGGTCATCAGTATCATGAAACAATCATTTGAATCTACCAAACTGTATTCTAATCATCTGGACAAAGAATCCCACCTTCCACAAAGGATCTACTGTTTATACAGAAGAGCAGCACACCTGAATGGCAATTCCCCTGAGAGCGGCACCTTAACATAGCATTCGTCGGGAGCGGACAAGGATTCGGCATTAAAGCAGTGAATGACCACCTGCCAGCAACAGTTCCACAATGGGATAAGACACTTAAGTTGATGGCTAAGTGCATCTGATTTTATCCAAAAGAGCCCTGCCTTCCTGAACTTCTGTAGGTACCCTCTTTAAGTGACGTCTCAGTGGGGTTGAGTTTGGGATTGTCTGTGCAACTTTCACGCCTCCTTGAAGTCACACATGTGCTTGGAAAGAAAATAGTAGCAAACTGCACAGGAACTGAAAGAACATTTCCAGCTCCGGCCATAGGAAACACGGAGGTGAATACACCTTTTGGATTTTTGGTTAAATTTACAAGTGCATATTTAAATAGACATATAATGTTAAATTTGTAATGGAGATTTGAAAATATCTTCAAAAGATTTTAAAACAGATTTGAGCTAACATTTTGTTTTAAGCATTATGAAAGTATATAGATATTACTAGGAATATTATAGTAATGCTTAATTAGTACATAAGAATGGAAACATTTTATATATAATTCTATTCCTTGAAGGCCCACTCATTATTTAACATCCACAGAATGTCAGGAATTTCATCCATAAACTTCTACAACCCTGTAGTTAATTCAAGATCAACAGCCAGTGACTACAACTTAACATTTAGTGTTGTTAACATGTGATATCTTTGCTATATTTAAGATAGTATCTGGGGGGAGGCCCAAATTTGATATATGGTTAACTTTAATTCCAAATTCTGGATTCTAAATTACATAACAGGTAACTAAAGAATCAAGACAGAAGAAATTGCTGTCTCTTAGTGAAAAAGTCTCTCCCCCCTCAAAATAAAACCTTAGCCCAATCTATTATGCGAGATCTACATTCTGCCTGGGCAAAGATTCCACCCCAGTGCAAAATATCTCCTATTGCCCTGCTGTTTCTTTAACTGCTATACAGATACTCCTAAATTAGCTGTAAAAGGTACGTACTATAGTACAATAGCCATCAAGTTCAAATTTGTCTCCCCATACATTACTGCAAAAAAGCATAGCATTCACAGCACTAAAATACTACTTCTGAGAGAAATCAGTTGAAAGAACCACACGTTTCCCATTTACAGGGCTATGCAACCACTAGAAACAGCAAGGGATTGCATAATGTTTCAAAAGTTTTTCTAGTGCTATGTCACTGAAGTACATGAAAAGCTAATACGTTTTTAAAATACATCTTGAAAAACTGATAAAAGCTTGTGCTTTGGGTTTCAGAAAATAAAAAATAAAAGAACTCCTTCAGGATGCATGAAGTTACACTTTAGGCACAGTCTTTATTGCTTTGTTATAACTTAGTGCCAGAATTCACAAGTTAAGGATGAAAAAGAAATTATTTTTCCTGATAGCCCTGGAGCCATCTAGGATACATCATGACTTACCTAAAGATGGGTCTTTGGAGATGTTTCCTCCTGATTGTGACATGGTCATCCATTTAAAGGTGAAAGTTTAGCTTGTTCCTGGAAACCACTCCAGAAATCCAGGGAGAGAATGTGGAAGCTTATCCTGATCTATTGTCCTGCAAGGAGCCCAGAAGGCAAAAGTGGTTTCCTCTTTCTCTTTTTGGGTGCTGGGAGAAAACTTCCCTGCTCTCTGCCAGCTGAGTAATGTGTCCATAGAGGCCACATAAGACAGGCACGATGGGGCACTCCCCCACAGAGCCGGGTGTGCGGAAACACCAACAGTCACGTTGACATGGGCAAGGGACGTGCACGGGACCCTCGGAAACAGAGCAAAACGAACAGAAACCTTCCTACCCCTGTGGCACCCAGGTAGGAGCTCCCTAAGTTATCGCAGCCATGAGAGCGCTCCTTCCACATGCTGGTCAAGCTCGGAAACGCTAAGTCCCTCCCTGTCTTTAAAACAGCCCGTTCCGAGGCTCAACTTTTTTTCTTCAAAATAAAAGTTGTCCAGCTGGCTCAGCAGTCCCATGTGAGTACCCTCAGAAAGTTTGTTCTGTTAAAATAAGAACTGTATACAAATTAATGAAGAAAGATGGGCTGAAGCTGCATGGCTGGCTTTGCTCCGAGAGATTATAATTATTTTACAATCTTGCTTTTATTCATGCTGGATGAAGTGTGGAGACAACTCATCATTTTTGGCACTCATAACCTAATAACCTACACTTGGCTAAAGTCAAAGATGCCATTTCAACTGATAGAAGCCCTGTGAAGCTGGCCAGAGCTACAGAAGTTAGAAAAACAAAAATTGCTCAATTCCATCAGTGACACTGTACCCAAATGCAGCTTTTCAACTAAGAAAGGACACTGCAAAAAGATATGGAAACACACACACACATCACACTTTTTTTTAGTTCCCAAAACTCCCTAGGAACCTAAGGTTTTTATATGATAAAATCAAATTTTAATTTATGAAAATAAAAAGGAAGAAAAGTAGGTATAAGAGAGAAGCTGTGAACTGAAAATAAACAGTAAAAATTGTTTTACTTGGAAGACAGACTCACACTGTAGGGACTTTTGTTCAAGTTACAAATAAGGTGAATTCTCATATTTTAATATAACATTCTGGAGACATTCCTGTATCTAAATCAGTAACAAATTTCCTCTCAATCAGTAATGTCATGAGATTCCAGGCTAGAGGTTTGTTATGAAAAAAAAAATTCTCAAAGCATGATTAAATGTTTTAAAAGTACACATGTTAAAAGGAGGATAAACTGAGAAACACACATGCTTTCACTGAATGATCCATAAAAATAAGATTTAAATGTCACAGAGGGGGATATGCTCTATGTGATAGCAGTCTGTAACTCTTAGCACCCTCCAGATATGTCCACAGAAGCAAGAACACCTTTTTATTTTCCTCCCACAGGAGAGACAAAGAAAAAGAGAATTAAAAATAAATCACTGATTACATTGAGCAGTTCTAATCCATGCTAGGAAATGGAATCAGTCTGAGAAAGCACTGAACTAAAAATAAAATAAATGGCTTCTAGTCCTAGTTTTATGAATATGCTGGGCCATTGTGAGAAAATTTCTTGACTTATCTGAGCTCCAGTTTCTGTTTGTAAAATAAAGCTATAATATTAGTTGAATTCTATGTTCTTGTCCAGCTGTAGTCATTCCAACAGACTCTTTCTAAGTATGATTAGTCTGCTGCTTGCAGAGATACTAGCATGGGCCTTATGGTACATGATACTCCAAAAAATACATTTTCATTATGTGAAGTAATAAAAAGGAAGATCATTTTATATATTTATGTAGCTATTATGTATCAATATAATTATGTATAAATCAAGGTTTTCTTCACCATCAATAAGCATTCAACCATAATTTGACATGTGTGCAATATTACAGCTATATCCAGAGACCATCTACATGTAAACTGATATGCAGACCTTAGGGTAGTGGCTTCATTACAACCTTATGCTTTTGCTTTCTTTGTATATGTAATAGCACATTACAGAGATCTTCTGGAAAGATTTCTGCATTTATGGATGGCATTCAATTTCTGTACTCATGGTTTATCTATATCACTATTAATTTAGCATAAATATCCCTGAGGAACAACTCAAGAGAAAAATAAGCCTATCAACTTTTAAAAAATAACTTCCACTTTGTCTACTTTTGATTTAGAAAAGTGTGATGACTTCTTCATTAACGTGTTGGAAGGAATTCAACAAAATACTAATAAACATATAGCCAAGGTACAATTCAAATGACAAGCAAGCATACACTCTTACTTGAGGCTCAAAGCCTTGATTATTAACCATAGAACCTGAAAGCTATTAAGCTAATTACAGAAAATCCATAACATCATTGTTGCATTAGGTTCATATTCTTTTTGCTCTGAAGTTAAAGTAGAAAACTTAGATTCTCACTTACATCAAGCACTGAATTTATTTTAAAGTCCAATCTTAAAACTTAAGGATCCATAGACGATAACAGTAAGTTAAATAGTCATTTGACACAGAGAAAAATATCTATTTCTTAAAAGTTTTCATTAATATTTTTTCAAACAGCATTTAAACTTAATATTGGAAAGAAAAGTTTGCTTTGTTAATTTAATGTAGTATTCAATAAGATGAAATAACCTCACTGTTGTTGCTTAAATTCCAAAAATATAGTCTTTAACACAACTATACTGTGAAAAATGCTAAAACATCATACAGGCTGTCTCCTATTAAAATATGCTAAGTATAGTCTATTTTGAATAGTTTTTTCAGGGGTTGGCTGTCAGAAATTGTTTTTATATTTTTTCTATCAAGGTGAACTCTCAGTGTGACTTAGCCTAACACTTTTACCACTACTCTGCACACACACACACCCCCGTACATATACCGGCACACTTCCCCCAACTCAGCACTGTTAGACTCTTATAATAGGTGCTCAACAAATATTTCTTAATTTATTAGAATTCTTAGCACAACACACAGAACATATCCATCATAAGCAACTCATTTTATATGATGAAAAACATGGATTAACTTGCATGATTTTTCCAACCAAGTGGGTACTAAGTATGTCATGGCATTTTGTGTGAAGCCTCATGGAAAATGATAAACTTTACTTTTTCTTGTTTTTTGATTGTAATAATCTATTCTTTGACCCTGTTTGTGATATACAAGAGCTAAATAGCATGCAATAGTATAAAAATCATATAGTATTGTGAATACGTCAGTCCAAGAACTGGAAATTGAGTGCAGCTACTGGTTGTTTTTTCACCGCAGAACTCCATTCAAATATCAGTCTGAGACAAAGAGGGTGTGCTTTTGTCCCAATACAATTCAATTAATCACAGTGTTACAAGTTATATGTTTAAGTGAGTTTTTAAATTAAGTGGAGAAAGAGGAAGGAAGTGCAAGAAAGAAATGATCAGATGGGATTATAGATTTTCTCATTGTATACATACAATATGATTTAAAATTTTTTACAGGTTTCACACTGATGATGAAGCTAGTTGATGGATGGTAGAGCTGGGATATGAACCCAGATGCCTTGCTCCTGAGCCCCTGCTTTTACCCCTACTGAGAAGGGGTAAAATGTAGGCATTGCGTCCTTTCTGGGCTATCATCCACATTCTAAAGAGAAACAAAAGAAACTAACCCCTCTGATGAGTGTCTATTCTTCTCCTAATCCTCATCCTTACTTAAACATCACTGCATGACTCATTATGTTTCCAATACTTACAAGAGCCAGCCCAAGAAATGGTCTATTGATATCAAGGTGAAATAATCAATGAATATGTTCTACAAAGATCTGAATGGAAACTCTTTTCCATTACAAACAGCCTTGAACTAATGTCAAGGAACACATATTTAAATCCCAACTTTAGCAGTGATATCCTCTTCAATTCTATGACTGTTTCCTTACCAGCCAAACTAAAATGTCAGGCTAGATGACCTCTCAGATCTTTCCAGTCCTAACTTTTTATGACTCTATGACTGACATATGATAAGATGTCAAGTTATTTAAACTTAGTGTCCAAGCAAGAATAAACTCTGTAATCATTTTTAGCTTTTCTTGACCACAACAAGGTCGTGCATACCACCAGAATACTTTCCGTTACTACTGTTGTGAAATTAAAGCTATCTAACATACTACTATTGAATGTGCAACTACATATTCATTTTTCTAATTAGGCAGTTTTCTTTCTTTCTATAGCTTCAACTGGGAACTAGTCACTTGAATGTGAGATCCAGGAAGACAAGGGTTGGTGTCCGTTGTATTCCCTATGCACAATATATAAGAGACATGAATGTGTGCTCAGTCACTTCAGTCGGGTCCAACTCTTTGCAACCCTATGGATGGCAGCCCACCAGGCTCCTCTGTCCATGGAATTCTCCAGGCAAGAACACTGGAGTGGGTTAACCATGCCCTCCTCTAAGGATCTTCCCAGCCCAGGGATCAAACCTCTCTCTGTCTTCTGCATTGCAGGCGGAGTCTTTACCACTGAGCCACCAGGGAAGCCCATGTAAGAGACAGTCATGGTTATTTATTGAATGAATGAACACAAAGTGCTAATTAATGCTACCTCATTATTTTCTTGTATATTCTTTTTCTAAAAACGTGGGCATATCTGGTAAATGTTCAATTTTATGTCCTCCAACCCACTATTTTTCTTCAAAGACGTATCTGAGTTTATAGACAGGCGGGCTTCTGTGACCTTTCAGCAGCAGAAAGAAGGGAGTCTCAAACCCAAACCAGCAGGTTCCTGCCATCCTTTGTGTTCTCTGGAATCTGCAACAATGTCCTTTAACTGTCTGGTCACTTCACTCACTGCTGACATCCACTGCTGAAATCTGTAGCTGGTCTGTTCAATTGGCTCAGTTTGGGAACGGTGGTCATCTCATTGAGCCCAATCAGCCTTTACTGCAAGACTGCTGCAAGACTCTCTAAGTCTGTCTTTCAACTTGGCTAACATTAACCCCTCTCACCACACTGCATGAGGCAAATGGATTCCTGACAGACTGGGAAAAAGGAAAGATCATATACATCAAAATGAAAGAAAGAAAATCACACTGTTCCCATTATGTTATGAAGCATTCGTATTCATTCATTTCAGTGGGTACACAGTGAGTAACTATATCACGATATTAACCATCTGCCCTATCTAGCCCTCACTCACCTACCTATACTTCCATCTCGAAACCCTAACATTTAGGTTAATTCTTCCCTAGCCATATTGGCATTTTGTTCCTCAAACACTCCACCCTCTTCCCTGCCTTTTCTCCATGTACTGTTCGCTCTGCCTAAAATGTTCTTTCTCCTGCTCACTACTCATATGTAGCTGCAATTTCCCCTCCTCACAAAGGTGACTCCTCTGACAAGCCCATATGTATTTTATACACCTTCAGGTCTCTGTTTCCCTCAAAGCAAGTATCATAGTTTGCATTATATTCATTTACAAATCCATCTGTTCAATGAATGAACATGTCCATTCTGCAGCATGCAATAAACTGAGGAAAAGATCAGAACATCTAACTGTTCCTGACTACCTTAAAATTAAATCTTCATTTTTTCACCACATTATCCCTGCTCCTGGCCTGCTTAAAAATGATCTGTCTCACCAGCCCAGGTGGGATGCATGAGAAAAGTGCTTGGGCCTGGTGCACTGGGAAGACCCAGAGGAATCGGGTGGAGAGGGAGGTGGGAGGGGGGATCGGGATGGGGAATACATGTAACTCCATGGCTGATTCATGTCAGTGTATGACAAAACCCACTGAAATGTTGTTAAGTAGTTAGCCTCCAACTAATAAAAATAAATGAAAAAAAAAAATGATCTGTCCTTGTCACTATACTGCACACCTATAGCTTACATAATATTGTACAACAGCTATATTTCAATTTTAAAAATATTGTTGGTCCTGTAAATAAACCTCTTATTCTAAAAAATAAATAAATAAATCTAGTCAAGTTACTCTGAAAGTGTGTTTGTCCTCATGTGTGTCTGTAATAACCTAAAAATAAACTCACTGATCTCTTGCAATGCTTCAAAACATTTTCTGATTACATACATGTTCCATCTTAAAATATTTGTCATTATACTTCTTCAAATCAGAAACTCTACTTATCTGAGAATAAATATAATAGGATTATTAATATTGAGGGCAACTAAAAATCACTTTGGAAATAGTTCTCAGTTTGACTAAGAAATGTTTTCTGCCTTAGGGGCAAAAAGCACCTACCTAGCTAAGAGATTTAAATTAGATTTGCTTATCTTGTGTGTCAAACTTAACACTTATTGGTCATTTATTCAATAAAAAAACATATCAGAATTATTTTCTAAAATTAATTAATAAAGAAGACCTGGTTTATAGCTTCAAGTGGCAAGGAAAAACTGTTCTTCAAATTGGCTAACCCTTTAGCCTGGTGTAAGAATAGAGCCTTTTCGGTTCAAATAGTAGGACAAATTCCTCTTTGTCACTGAACTATACAAACAGGTCAACTAAAGTTTGATTGGTTCCACTCAGTACGCACACAAGTTCTGACAGCCTTTAGTGCTGGCAGTTATTCAACTTCCTTTGAATGAATGTGGCATTCTGTGAAAATATCATCATCAACAACAACAACAAAAAGAATCATTTAAAAAATATTCTCATAGCCAAATGCCAAAACACCAATGTGTATCAAGCAACATCAAATCTACTATAAAAGGAAATGGCTTTTGCATAGTGAGTAAATATAGTGAATAAACATTACAAAAAGAGACCTCCTTAATATAAAATGCCCTTTGAGTCAGAGGACTAAGAAAGAGATGGTTGGACAGAGGCTTGAAGGAAGAATAGATATTCAACAAGCAGGCTAAGAGGAAAGGCAAGCTGGGTATTTTCATCGCTAAGCATGAGGCAACAACACGGGATTTGGAGGGCACACTACAACTGAGGCAGTGTGGAGTAAGTCCTATCACATTATCTGTAGAATCACAGACTCCACCATCACAAAAGAAGAGTGGTCACAATTAGGAAAATAATATGATATCACGGTTTAAAGGTGTATGAGTCAAAGGATTCCATTACTCTCCAAATACATCAAAAATGTTATCTGCAATTTTTCAGTCAGTGGAAGTTGTCCAAAGGTAGTTAAACACCGAGGCTGGTTGAGTTTCCTTGTAGGTCTGAAATTCATCACTAAATCATTAACTTAGCATCAGTACTGAGTCATCATTACCAGCTTTCCTCAATATTTTAAGCTTGGTTTCAACATGACTTTAAATCCAATTAGCAGTTTTAAAAAAATCTGTCTTAAGCTTCCAGTAATGCCTATGAATAAATGTGTGGAGTTACCACCAAGAAATGAATCAAATCAATGTCAGTAAGTGGAAAATTTCTAAATGTTAACCTATCGACTCTCCAAGATTTTAGAATTAGACAGAAATAGAGATAATCGTGACTTTGAATAGAAGCAATCACTCAGTTTGCCAAGCTTATAATAGTATGTGTGGTAGGTTCTATATATTGATTAGTTTCTATATATTGATAAATAACTCAAATGTACTTGCTTATACCTTTTTAAATAAAAACTATCTTATTTTATAATAACTATAGGCCATACATACTTTGTACCTTTATACCCATTCATTTCTCAAAAACCTCAGTCCAGCTTCAGCTTTTCTTTCTATTTCAGCTGACTTTCTTCTACTCCACATCCACTGAAATGATCTATCCTTGCCAATTTCATCTCTGGCTTTACATATCTTATTTTTCATATAAATACATCATTTCAGTCAATTATTCCATGACATATTACACTTATCATAATTTATTTTTACATTCATTTAATTAAAATCTACATTTAAATTCATAGAGGATTTAAACTGATCATTGAATATTTTCCCAAGCCCAACACCAAACACATTTTCTACTGTATCATCTGACACAAGGCCCAATGCCTATCAAAATATTGGAAACGATGTCTATCTTAGAAATTCTGCATCTTTTCTAAACATTATTAACTTCTATCAAGCTGTATAGTCATAAAATGACAGTCTTCCCCCATCTATTCTTTTCTCCATCTAGCCCAATGGAAAGTATGGAAGCAAGAGGGTTGTTATGTGTTTATCAATCATTTACTGTATGTTAGACAGAATACCTTACATGCACTATTTCAGTTAATTATACATAGCACACCTAGAAAGCAGATTCTCTTACTTTCAAGGCACACTCAGGAATCTAGAGTTGAGAAAAACCATATAAGTTGCCAAAGGCTATATATCTTATATGTTACAGTAATAGGGTTTAAATCTAGTTCTGTCTGATGCTGATATTTTAATTCTTACTAACACTGCCTCCTCATGATCACATTAGAATGTGTTTTAATAGCAGCCTTAAAGAAAAAGGCATGCTAGTTTACTACCACAGTTTGAAAACTATAATACACTGACCATTTGAATTAGGTACAGCCCTAGAGAGAATACAGGCTTAATTTCAGAGACACATTAGCTCGCTTTGGGTCATTCTCACAATATAGGCCTCACACATACATGGATGAGTGAAGCCCAAAAACCAGAAGAAAAGAAGATTAAACTTCAAGATCTTAAAGCTTAAGTTTTACTATTCTTTGCTCTATAATCTCTACTGAAGAAGAATGGATAAATAAAACTTTGGTCAAAATATCACTGAGAAACTCTAAGGAAAAAAAAACTCAGACTAAATATATAAGTGAAGTTGTGGTTCTATCCCCAATATACAGAATGGCTCTGCAATGCTGAAGTGTATGTATATAATGCAATCCTCTCTTTAAAATCATGTTCACAAAAAATCCAAATCATTAAAAAATTAATCCATTAATTAGAATTCCCTACCCTCTTTCTGGTGGCTTGGAGGTTAAAGCATCTGCCTGCAATGCAGGAGACCTGGGTTCGATCCCTGGGTCGGGAAGATCCCCTGGAGAAGGAAATGGCAATCCACTCCAGTATTCTTGCCTGGAGAATCCCATGGACGGAAAAGCCTGGTGGGCTATAGTCCACGGGGTCGCAAAGAGTCGGACAAGACTGAGTGACTTCACTCTCACTTTCACTTTCACCCTCTTTCAAAACTGCATTATTAAATACTTAACTTTCACCAGAAAGTTGGATGGGTCATAGACTTGAAAAGTTCAGAGTTGCCTTACCTACCCTCTATATTCTACTACAAGGATAATATTGACAACTGTTGCTTCACTAAGTACATCCTATGGGCCAGGCACTCTGAAGACTCTACAAAACTTATTACATTGAATTCTCCTGACAGCAACCTGGGATAGGAGTTGGATCTCTATTTTAGAGAAAGCTAATGTTGCACAGCTGGGACTGGTTAAGCAAAGATTTAAGCCCAGGACTTCTCTCCTCCATTGCCCATGCATTCAACGACTCCCGTGATCGGGGCTATCTGATTCACTTTGATTTCCTTTTCTCTGTTTCTCAGGGTCACTTAGTATTTTTTAATCTTCTCCCTCTCCTTTTGTTCCTGCTTCATGAACAATTCCGTTTTCCAGTGATGAACTCCAAGATCATCAGTTCTAACCTTCTTAAAATTGTGGCTGCTTGTGAATTCATTCTCCTCAGTTGTTCGACAAATACAGAACACTGTTATTGTTTTAAATGTACACATTGTCTCAGTATAAGAGCTCATGGGCTTTTATTTTTGGCTTTGAGGTAATGAGTTACTTGTTATAAATAGAATCATAGACTCCTGGAATCCAAAGGAACCTTTGCCATTAAGTTTTTCACCTTTCAATCCTTTGCAGAATTCCTCTTGCTTGTCCTCTCAGAAAAGGCTTACAGTAATGTCTCTGAGCTGGAAGAAGTGAATCTGCTGTTTCTTTGATCTCCGTTCCCCAAGAACCTCTCATAACATGAGAGTTTCATTTTGTTGAATGCTATTTCTGTTTCAAGATAGAGACTTCAGTATACTAACCTCTACACCTGGTACACAATCGAACAACAGTCTCTTCCAGCAACAAGGGAAAACTGGCTGTGTTGGGAGTACAGAAAAGTAGTATTTAGTCTCAATGTAGTCATTGTCTATGCACATTGAAAAGTAAATTTTTATTTTAGGTAAATTTTTTGCCTTTTATACACTACCTTTAAAGATAGCACAGCTTAATTTCACTAGCCAATGTGACAAAGGATTTACTAGAGGTTAAGAGAACAATGATTAGTAAAACACAGGCTCTTTCCTCAGGGAGCTCAAGTTTAAAAGGAAAGAAATCATCCACTTTTAAAAGCAACTTCAATCCAATTTAATAAGTGATTTAATAAAATAAAAGGGACAGAAGAAACCCAGAAGGGAAAGAAATAAAGACTCACAGAGGAATATATTATATTTTACCAAGTTTTATCCAGTAAGTTGAAGTTCAGCAAGGGAAAATTGTTTACTAGCAAGATACAGTGAAGAAAGTCTAGGCAAAGGAAGATGAAAAACAACATAGAAGCATGAAATACCATAGTTTCACAAACTGGTCGGTATCTTGCTATGACTGAGGGTATAGGTGTGAGGGAGAGTGGCAGGAAATAAAGCTGGAAAATCAACAAATGCCATTGTGTGTGCCATATAGGGAGCTTAGACTATATCCAACAAGCAATGGGTACTCTGTGGGCTACAGTCAGGGAAATGGCACCTTCAGCTTTACAGTCTTGGAAAACCTTACTGATAAAAATGTGGGAGACATTTTGAGAAGAGTAAGTCCAGGTATAGTGGTATCAGTAAAAGATCTGTTAGAGTAATCTTGGTAAGAGATGAAAATGACCTAAAGTAAGGCAAAGACATAATTGGAAAAGAGCCTCTTCCAGACACTAACAGGTATAAAGTATCAAGTGAAATGCCAGTCACTCAGTCGTATCTGACTCTTTGCGACCCCGTGGACTGTGGCCCAACAGGTTCCTCTGTCCATGGAATTCTCCAAGCAAGAATACTGGAGTGATATTGTCGACCCAGGGATCAAACCCAGTCTCCTGCATTCCAGGCAGATTCTTTACCAACTGAGCCCCCAGGGAAGCCCATAAAGCATTGAGCTTAGTGAATGATTTGGTATACTGAATGAGAAAGAAGAGGATGTAAAGACAATACTTTCATTTCTGGCTTATTATCTGAGTAGATGATACCACCACCAAGAACCAAATAGTAAAAAGGGCAATAATGAAAGCATAAAAAGTGAAAATAATAAATAATGAAAGTATGAAATAATATAAATAATGAAACTATAAAAAAGAAAAAAGTATAATCAAAAGTTCATTGATGGGGCATAATGAATTTGCAGTACTAAAGGATGGCCCAAATGGAGATGTTTCATGGACAAGTAGATATTTAAATTACAGGGAGAAAGTAAAGAAATCAGTTATAGAGATAAAATATGCATATGGAAGGTGGAGGTGTTGCTACCTAAGTATAAAACTATGAATGTGGATAATACTGCTCAGAGAGAACATGTAAGTTAGAGGAGTGAAGACTCAAGAATAAAACCTGACATACAGAGGGAAGCATATCCAGTGAAGATCTCAGAGACACTAGAAAGTTGGAGGGAAAGTTCGTCCCACAACCAAAGAGGAGGGAAGGAAAAGGAAGAGAAAGGTGCCACTAGTACCAAATGTGCAGAGCAATTAAAAAGAGAACAAATTAAAGCTTTAAAGAGACATGAAAAAAAATCAGAAACGCCTCTATCAAAGTTATCAATATAAAAGTGACTGGTGGCCTTAACAAAAGCAATTTCTATGCTGGAATAATCATATGTTCAGCAAGATAAAAGTTCTCCTTTAGTTTATTTTCTCTCTTTTACCTTAAAGTACCACTTTTCACAGACATTCAATTTTCATGTTTATTTGGCCCAGAGTCTCTTCTCTTCTGCTGATTTTTGTGCCCCAGTATCACGCTGGCTTATTTAACAAAGCTTTCAGTATGTTTGAATACTGGGTAGTACCAGTCCTCCTTCAGTTTTCCCCCTTCCCACAAAATTTTTTTCAGTACATATACAAGTTATTCTTCTACAAAAATGTATTCTTCCTTATCAATTTTTCTTCTTTTATCAAATATAAAAAGTTAAAGAGCCAGGAGCCAGTTTTTCATGATTGGAGAAGGGAACTCCACATATGGGAAAGTGAAAGACTAGAATATATCCTGTGATGTTGCAAAGAAGTTAGAGATAGTGGTATGAACTATAGGTAATAAATATAAGTCTAGCTATGTTCATTGAAGAGGCTGAGAAGCAATGAGACACCATTAACAATTAACACGACAATCACCCAAATTTTGTTTTCTATATACCCCTCACTACTAAAAGAAATCAGAATTCCTTAAAAAATAAGCTGAATCTAGGGCTGGGGAAGGAAAGTGCAAGATAAACCTGTAAGGAAACGTTCAAAGAATGAAGAGGACATAAAAAAATACAGGAAACAGCTTAAAGAGGCTATATTGATCAAATATGGGAAATGTGAGCAACAAAGTAAATAATGATTATAACCTATTGTTACCCATTGAATAAAATAAGAAATATATATATTTATTTATTTAGAGAGAGAGAGAGTGATAAATGGAGCAAAATATAAACAATTGCTCCTGGAGTTCCTTGTACTATTCCTGTAATTTTTCTTAAACTTTAAAATCTTATGAAATGAAAAAAAATTTTTAACATTGTTACAACTTTAATTTTTGAATCTGGATTGAAATCTTAGACATTGAAAAATCAAAGTACAATTGACTTTTCATTGTAACTTATAATTCAGCATTACCTTTAAATTTTGTATCTTACAATAAAATTTGCAAATCAAAACATAAATGTCATTTTTCAGAAGCAAGGTTAACTTTAGGAGAATGACACCTGTGTGTTATTTATATTCACAATTATTTTGTAAAGGCAAATGATCAGTAATAAATAAGTAATGTACTACCCTGGCTGAGTTGTAAGCCCAACCAAATGTTCTCCCTTCACAAAGGTTTCCCTTAGCTCTTCAAGTAGGAATAATCTTCTAACTCTTAGCTTATATACCACTGTTTCTTTAACTTTTCTGGAATATATAAAACCTTCTGTCTTGGATAACAGTTATTTATACACGTATTATCTCTGACAATGAGCTAAATAAAGCTCTTTAAATTTAGGTAGAATTCCAATTTGCTTAAAATCTTTCAATGATTCCCGGATGCCCACAAGGTGTAAACTCTTTAACATCATATTATATAAAATGATACATTACATGGTATTATATGTTTCATATATAATACATATTATATATTCCAGCTATATCTTTCAAAATCTGCCACCCACTACTCATTACATAGATATACAACCATACTGAATTACTTTCATTTCACTTAGATCATTATGTTCTCTATAGAAATTTACAGTTTCTGAGTTCTTCAGTCTAGAATACACTTCCTTCAAATTCTTCCTCCAGCCATTTCTTGCTTACTGGTCAACTCTCAGTGTGGATATCCCTTGCTTCTGAGAGCCTTCGCTGAGAACCAACTCTGATATGGATGCCCCTTCTCTGCTCGTTGAGCATCCTTACTTCCACGTCTTACTTCTAAGGAATCTATAGCATAACTGCAATATCTTTTTTTTTTTTACTTCTTTTGGTCCACCATTAACTGTAACTTTCCTGTCTGATGTTGGAGAAATAACAAACATCTTTCACTGCCTTGCATAAAATACATTAGCAATAACTAAATGTCTATCTGTACTGTACTTTTGCAAAATGCTACCTATGAATTTTGAGTTTGGGGAGAAATTTCTCTCTCTTATTTCCTTGTTCTGTCCACTGGCAGGTCTGCAAGCAGTGACAGTTCAGTAGAAATGGGCACATCCAGCACCCAGATCTTGGCTTCTATATACTGTCCTCTAATAAAAGAAACTTATCTACCTACCTATATATCTATCATCTACTCACACATACATGAATGCATATATAATTATATTTTCCTAGAGGTTGGCTTCAGTATTTAATTTAGTACTCTTATTCTTCTTTAGAAGAACAAGGGGGAAAGAGTGGAAAAGATAGCTAACGCTTTGGGGTTTAATATGCTAAATCAGTCCCATGATACACAAGTTAAACTTGGCATACCCTGGACCTGATCCAAAACCTTGTTTTTATTGGCTGTGAAAAATGGAATTTTAGACTACATTGGGCCATACTACAGTTGTGTTTGGAAATGTATAACATGATGTTTGAGCATTCAGTGCAACTAAATAATTTAAGTATATGCTGAAAAGTGAATGACTGTATATTTCTCAGCACTTGAGGCTAATGCAGATAAAAGGCAATGGAGTTTAACTTAAGACTATTTATTGAAGACATAGAAATGCAAATATCTGCAAAAGACAATGAGGAAGTATAAAGGAATTTCTTTCTAAATATAAAGACTTCAACAGAGTTGATAGAATGGTCTGAAGTCAACATTTTATTGGTATAAAAAACAACAGTAAAACAAATCAGAGTAAATAGTTTATGCCTTGAGCTATCTCCTCAAAATAAACATTCCATTTCCCATCTGACAGAGAATCAAATGACACTGTTTTGCTTCTAAACAAGGTTATTTTTCCTAGGGTCCATGAATGTTGGTGATTCCCTTCAGGAGAATTGAAACCTATAAATATTGTTTTAGCTGATCTGGGAGTTTAAAGGAAAATATCTTATGCCAATAAAAATCAAATTAGCTTCAGTATGAAAGCTATACATAAGAGGAAAGTCTATATTCTGGCAATATTAAGAGACAAAATACTGTATTTTAATACCATTACTTACATCAGTTTCTGCTTAGGGCAATAAGAGTTTAAACATTTCCTGTTTCATTCCTGCCCAATATTGTTGTTTTTTCCATTATTGCAGCTCAAAAATACTTGGGCTGTTTTAAAGATTAGCATGCTGGCATAAAATCACTCATGCCTCTTAAGAGTATTTTCTTTAACCCTCATCATGACTTAATATTTTAAAACGTTTGATATGGTCAAAGGCCTTTACCATCAAAACAAAATTTCATCAAACCTTATTAGGCAATTAGTTATGATAGAAATGATAGCATGCTGGGACATGAATATTCAATATTTATCACTAATTAAAATGCTAATATGCAGGATAAAAGTACAAGTGTCATCCTAATTAAAATGCTAATATGCAAGATAAAAGTACAAATAAGTTTTTTTTTCAATTCATTTCAGCTTAAATGGTAGTCTTGGCATCATGTTTCTATCATCTCAACTTTTGTTATTAATTTAGTAGAATAAACTAATTAAAAAGTAAAATGGTTAGCAATGGTTTCTCAGGAATATTTTATGTATCTTAAAAAGCTCACTAGATGAAAAGCATGCACTGATACCAAACTTCCTGCCTGGAAGAGATTGTGGACCACGCCACTCTACTAAAACAGCATACCAGTGACGTGAATATCCTCACAAGGTTCAGTTAACATAGGACAAAGATAAATTTATCTTAGCCACTGATCACATAAAGGTATGTTGTTTACTACAAATAAAATCAGGTCAAAGGGTGGAAAGAAATATTATTGACATTAAACAATTGTTAAATTAAGTACAGTCTGCTGTTTTGGTAGAGAGTGCTTACTACAACATACCTCATCTGAGACCAACAATGCTCTGTTTGAAATGTCAGATTTTAGAACTAACAATCAATGTCCATTTACTGCGAAGCAGAGTAATTATTCAGACAGACAAATTGCTTTATGCATGGAAGTGGAAGGATAAAAGTATAATTAACAAGTTCAGTGGTTTTGATGTTTGCTTACTAACTGACCCACATAACACATGTGAAATGTTAAGTTCAAATAATTAAATGTTTGCATAAGTACTCTTATGCACCTTTAAATGATATCATCTTTGATATAAAGAGCATCAAATCTCTGAAAAGACCTACACTGGTTAGAATCCCAGCCACTTCTCTAACAAGGTGTGTGGCGTTTGGAAAGTTATTTTATAAATTTGAGTTTCAATTTCCTCATCTGCAAAGAAGGAGTAATAGTTGTGACCACCTGCGTGGGAGTTGGTGTGTTTTGAATGAGATAATATATATCCCTGGTAAATGCATGTGTTTCATTTTTCATCTGAATCTATACACAAAAGTCTAGAATTACAATTTGATTAGATTCAGAAGGACAACCTTGGGAAAAATATTTACCTTGAGGATTTTTTTTCTTTGCATCACAGTTCTTAAATGCTGAATGAACCACAATTTTCACATATTTGTGTTTGTGTGTCCCTATTAAGACAATATGTAAGATCTCAACTCTCAATGCTTTTTTGAATTTCAGCTCTTTTTTTCCTGTTATGCTCTCCTGAAAGTAATATTAAAAATTAATAAATTACATATATTTTCTCCTATTAATCTACCTGTTGTCCAGCTATCAAAACTAGGAAGGTAACTCAGTTCATTTCAGTTCAGTCACTCAGTCGTGTCCGACTCTTTGCGACCCCATGGACTGCAGCACGCCAGGCCTCCCTGTCCATCACCAACTCCTGGAATTTACTCAAATTCATGTCCATCGAGTCGATGATGCTATCAAGCCATCTCATCTTCTGTTGTCCCCTTTTCCTCCTGCCCCCAACCCTTCCCAACATCAGGGTCTTTGCCATTGAGTCAACTCTTCACATGAGGTGGCCAAAGTATTGGAGTTTCAGCTTCAACATCAGTCCTTCCAGTGAACACCCAGGACTGATCTCCTTTAGGATGGACTGGTTGGATCTCCCTGCAGTCCAAGGGACTCTCAAGAGTCTTCTCCAACACCACAGTTCAAAAGCATCAATTTTTTGGCGCTCAACTTTCTTCACAGTCCAACTCTCACATCCATACATGACCACTGGAAAAACCATAGCCTTGACTAGATGGACCTCTGTTGGCAAAGCAATGTCTCTGCTTTTTAATATGATCTCTATGTTGGTGATAACTTTCCTTCCAAGGAGGAAGCGTCTTTTAATTTCATGGCTGCAATCACCATCTGCAGTGAGCCCAAGAAAATAAAGTCTGTCATGGTTTCCACTGTTTCCCCATCTATTTCCCATGAAGTGATGGGACTGGATGCCATGATCTTAGTTTTCTGAATGTTGAGCTTTAAGCCAATTTTTTCACTCTCCTCTTTCACTTTCATCAAGAGGCTTTTTAGTTCCTCTTCACTTTCTGCCATAAGGGAGGTGTCATCTTCATATCTGAGGTTATTGATATTTCTCCTGGCAATCTTGATTCCAGCTTGTGCTTCTCCCAGCCCAGCATTTCTCATGATGTACTCTGCATAGCAATTAAATAAGCAGGGTGACAATATACAGCCTTGATGTACTCCTTTTCCTATTTGGAACCAGTCTGTTGTTCCATGTCCAGTTCTAACTGTTGCTTACTGACCTGCATACAGGTTTCTCAAGAGGCAGGTCAGGTGGTCTGATATTCCCATCTCTTTCAGAATTTTCCACTGTTTATTGTGATCCACACAGTCAAAGGCTTTGGCATAGTCAATAAAGCAGAAAGAGATGTTTTTCTGGAACTCTCTTGCTTTTTTGATGATCCACCTGATGTTGGCAATTTGATCTCTGGTTCCTCTGCCTTTTCTAAAACCAGCTTGAACATCTGGAAGTTCATGGTTCATGTATTGCTGAAGCCTGGCTTGGAGAATTTTGGGCATTACTTTATAGCGTGTGAGATGAGTGCAATTGTGTAGTCATTTGAGCATTCTTTGGGATTGCCTTGTTTGGGATTGGAATGAAAACTGACCTTTTCCAGTCCTGTGGCCATTGCTGAGTTTTCCAAATTTGCTGGCATATTGAGTGCAGAACTTTCATAGCATCATCATTCAGGATTTGAAATAGCTCAACTGGAATTCCATCACCTCCACTAGCTTTGACTGTAGTGATGCTTTCTAAGGCCCACTTGACTTCACATTCCAAGATGTCTGGCTCTAGGTGAGGGATCACACCATCATGAATATCTGGGTCGTGAAGATCTTTTTTGTACAGTTCTTCTTTGTATTCTTGCCATCTCTTCTTAATATATTTTTCTTCTGTTAGGTCCATACCATTTCTGTCCTTTATCGAGCCCATCTTTGCATGAAATTTTCCCTTGGTATCTCTAATTTTCTTGAAGAGATCTAGTCTTTCCCATTCTGCTGTTTTCCTCTATTTCTTTGCATTGATCACTGAGGAAGGCTTTCTTATCTCTCCTTGCTATTGTCTGGAACTCTGCATTCAGATGGGAATATCTTTCCTTTTCTCCTTTGCCTTTAGCTTCTCTTCTTTTTTTTTTTTTTTTTATTTATTTTTATTAGTTGGAGGCTAATTACTTTACAATATTGTAGTGTTTTTTTTTCATACATTGACATGAATCAGCCATGGATTTACATGTATTTCCCATCCCGATCCCCCCTCCCACCTCCCTCTCTACCCGATCCCTCTGGGTCTTCCCAGTGCACCAGGCCCGAGCACTTGTCTCATGCATCCCACCTGGGCTGGTGATCTGTTTCACCCTAGATAATATACATGTTTCGATGCTGTTCTCTCGAAACATCCCACCCTCGCCTTCTCCCACAGAGTCTGAAAGTCTGTTCTGTACATCCGTGTCTCTTTTTCTGTTTTGCATATAGGGTTATCATTACCATCTTTCCAAATTCCATATATATGTGTTAGTATGCTGTAATGTTCTTTATCTTTCTGGCTTACTTCACTCTGTATAATGGGCTTCAGTTTCATCCATCTCATTAGAACTGATTCAAATGAATTCTTTTTAACGGCTGAGTAATATTGCATGGTATATATGTACCACAGCTTCCTTATCCATTTGTCTGCTGATGGGTATCTAGGTTGCTTCCATGTCCTGGCTATTATCAACAGTGCTGCGATGAACACTGGGGCTTCTCTTCTTTTCTTAGCTATTTGTAAGGCCTCCTCAGACAGCCATTTTGGTTTTTTGCATTTCTTTTCCATAGGGATGGTCTTGATCCCTGTCTCCTGTACAATGTCACTCAAAAAACTCAAAAGCTTTTGCACAACAAAGGAAACAATAAGCAAGGTGAAAAGACAGCTACAGAATGGTAGAAAAACAGCCAACGAAGCAACTGACAAAGAATTATCTCCAAAATATATAAGCAACTCATGCAAATCAATACCAGAAAAATGAACAACCAAACCAAAAAGTGGGTCAAAGAACTAAACAGACATTTTTCCAAAGAAGGGATACAGATGGCTAATCAACACATGAAAAGACACTCAATATCACTCTTATTAGAGAAATCCAAATCAAAACCACAATGAGGTACTATCTCAGGTCAGTCAGAATGACTGCCATCAAAAAGTCTACAAACAATAAATGCTGGAGAGGATGTGGAGAAGAGGGACCTGTCTTACACTGTTGGTGGGAATGCAAACTGGTATTGCCACTATGGAGAACAGTGTGGAGATTCCTTTGAAAACTGGAAACAGAACTGCCATATGACCCAGCAATCCCACTGCTGGGAAAACACACCGAGGAAATCAGAATTGAAAGAGACACCTGTACCCCAGTGTTCATCGCAGCACTGTTTATAATAGCCAGGACATGGAAGCAACCTAGATGCCCATCAGCAGATGAATGGATAAAGAAGCTGTGGTACATATACACCATGGAATATTACTCAGTCATTAAAAAGAATTCATTTGAATCAGTCCTAATGAGATGGATGAAACTGGAGCCCCTTATACAGAGTGAAGTAAGCCAGAAAGATAAAGAACATTACAGCATACTAACACATATATATGGAATTTAGAAAGATGGTAACGATAACCCTATATGCAAAACAGAAAAAGAGACACAGAAATACAAAACAGACTTTTGAACTCTGTGGGAGAAGGTGAGGGTGGGATATTTCAAAAGAACAGCATGTATAATATCAAGGGTGAAACAGATCACCAGCCCAGGTGGGATGCATGAGACAAGTGCTCGGGCCTGGTGCACTGGGAAGACCCAGAGGAATCGGGTGGAGAGGGAGGTGGGAGGGGGGATCGGGATGGGGAATACGTGTAAATCTATGGCTGATTCATATCAATGTATGACAAAACCCACTGAAATGTTGTGAAGTAATTAGCCTCCAACTAATAAAAAAAATAAATAAATAAAAAATAAAAAAAAAGAAAAAGAAAAAAAGAAAGCTGTGGTACATATACACAATGAAATATTACTCAGCTGTAAAAAAGAATGCATTTAGTCAGTTCTCATGAGGTGGATGAAACTGGAGCCTATTATACAGAGTGAGAAACACCAATACAGTATATTAACACATATATTTGGAATTTAAAAAGACAGTAACAATGATCCTATATGCAATGCAGCAAGAGACACAGATGTAAAGAACATACCATTGGACTATGTGGGAGAAGGTGAGGGTGGGATGATACAAGAGAATAGCATTGAAACATGTATATTACCATATGTAAAACAGATGACCAGTGCAAGTTAGATGCATGAAGAAGGGCAGTCAAAGCCAGTGCTCTGGGACAACCCAGAGGAATGGGATGGGAAGGGAGGTGGCAGGGGGGTTCAGGATGGGGGACACATGTGCACCTGTGGCTGATTCATGTCAGTGTTTGGCAAAAACCACCACAATATTGTAAAGAAATTATCCTCCAATTAAAATAAATAAAAATTTTTTTAAAGAAAAAACTAGGAAGGTGGAAGGAAAGTCTCTCCACCCCTATGATACATGTATACTCTGTTCATATTTTATATTACTCTCTTTATTATAAGGAACCCCTTCCCATAAATTTTAGCATCTCTCAATTACCAAATACTCCTAGATAAAGTTGCACTTAGTTTTGATGTCCTAATATCTCATGTCATCTATGAGTAATAATTTCCAAGTAGGTGAATGAGAGATGGCCATCCAAAGAAACCACAAAAGGATCAGCTGGGGTCTTTACAGATTACAGATACACCTTGACCCCCTTCCCCAACTTCTCCCCCTTACAACCAAATTCTAACCTCCCTCACCAACCCTCCCTACTTCAGTTCATAAAGATACCTCTTTGCTGATGGGAGTAAATATCACAAGTAGGAAAAGAAGATACATGCTGGAAATCCACCACCAAATCAGTCTTTACACTTCCCACCTGGGCTTCCCAGCTGGTGCTAGTGGTATAGAACCCACCTACTAATGCAGGAGACATAAGACACGGGTTCGACCCCTGGGTCCGGAAGATCCCCTGGAGGAGGAAATGGCAACCCACTCCAGTATTCTTGCCTGGAGAATCCCATGGACAGAGGAGCCTGGCAGGCTACAGTCCATAGGGTCGCAGAGAGTCAGACACAACTGAAGCAACTTGGCACTCATGCACACATCCCAGTAAGGATCCTAACTTAGGAAGTCTTGGATACTAAAGGAGCCTCTCTATGAGACATCCACGCCTGCCCAGTGAGGTTCAGCTCAAAGCCTATCTGTTCAGTGATGTTTTCCCTGGTGCCCCCCACTCTGTGGAAAGTCACAAAACTGACGTATACCTTTCACTTTCTACTCCTTATGGCAATGACATCTGTCCTAGGCTTCTGTGCATTGTAGTTAGTAACTTGATGAATGGATGGATGGGTGAATGAATAAATAAATATCAACTAGCCCCCTTTGAACTTTTTCTAAACTGTCTGGACTGTCTTGTGCTTCATAGCTCTGTCTATATTCTGTTACAAGGATGTTTCTGATGAGTATTGACATTGGAAAACTTTTTTTACATTACGAAGCTAGAACACAAGCTTTTCTTGGAGCCCTGGCTTGATCTCCTTGGAAGCTCTTATTCCACGTCCCTGAATGTCACGGCTGTTCTCACAGACTCCAGGCACTTCATATGACCTGAAGCTGCATTTTAGCATTTTAGCACTCCATTATGAAGTCGATGACTCTTCTAATTATGCAAATCCTTGGCTTTCCTAGCATTTCAAGCTCCTGACACTCATGCTTGGCACATTGGGTATGCTCAGTAACTTTTGATTTTCTTCCTTCCTTTCTTATTTTAAACCATTTGAACCATGTTGGAGCATATGTTTCAAATTAAAAAACAAAAAACTTAAAACCATGTGATTTGCTTAATCTTATCACTTTGATTGTTTTTACTTTTTCATATTAAAAGCGGCCTTTAAAGACATGGAATTTAGAGTTACCTTTGAATTACTGTTTTCAACTTACAAGTTTTTCTTATTGAAGTCTGATTTACAAGTACCCTGAAATTCCATGACTGTAAAGCATATGTGACTTTTTAAGACCCAGGAAAAATTATTGAGCATTATACTGTGAAAAATGTAAAGAATCTCAGATATTTAGAACTGAAAGAAAAACTTCAAAGGCATTCCAAAATTGCTTCCTGTTCTTTCCACATTACAGTCAAAAAAATTATCACCCACTGCTAATGACTGTGCATGCCAACCAGTGTTCATCTATCAACAAATGTATTCATTTACAGTTCTTTTCCACAGACTTTTAAATTAATTTAGTGTGGCTTAACGGCTGAAGTCTAAATGATATTTTTTAAAGGCTGTGTGTATTACAGAAGTTGTCATAATCTATTATGATTCCATTCAATGGCAGGTGCAAACATGTATTATGGTTCCAATGTGAAGAAGTACTATAGAGAACATCTATCAGTACTTCAGACCCTGTATTTTCCTCTGGGGAAAACTGAGGCCACAAGACACACTAAAGCAGTTTCCTTTCCCTCTATTTCACAAACTTGAAGTTAATTCTTCTCTATATTTTCAAATGCAATTTTAAATTTAAAATAATTATTGGCAATTGATAGAATCATACAATCTACAGGAACACACACACATATACACACAGATGAGAAACCCCTCAAGATCTTAGATACTAGTCTTGTCAGTTCTTGTAACAAGCCTATAAAGAAAAGGTATCACAAAATGACAACACAGCCAAATGTGGAAGTGTCCCTGCTAAATATCCAGACTGACCCAGGAAATATACCAAAAAATATCAAATGAAAAGATCACCCATTTAGCTTTAAAAAAAAAAGTGAAACCTCAATGAAAAATTCATTCAATGTCATTAACAGTAAAAAAGGAAAAGAAAAATAACTCCTTCCCCTCATTACCTCTACCCTATTCCTTTAGCAAGAAAGAGGGTATTTGAGGTCTAAATATTGGCAAGAGTAATTCAAGTTGAAAGGAGAAAGTATAGCTATCTAATTTTTATTTCATTCAGGTTTGTTTTCCACAGTCACTGAGAGGGACTCAACACTTTTTTGGCATGTTCATCTGTATTTCTATTACTGAGAAGCATCATAAAGTATAAATATTCATTAAAAACAAATATGAAAAAGACCTGGGTTGGAATACTGGCCTTCACCACCTACTAGTTATTTGAACTTGGATAACTTTCTCATCTCTTTGCCTCAGTTTCCATATTTGTAAAGTAGACTTGAGAGTAATAAATCCTATATAGGATTGCCCTAATAGTTAAATGTAATCACAATAGATTTTTACACTTCTATAATGTGTATAGCACTTACATTTTTGAAAATGTTTAGACTTCAGCCTAAATGTTTGTAACACATCAAATTAAATCAACTTAGATAATTCATTTAAAACCTTTATAATATTGATTATCACATAAAACTTGTTAGTTAAAATTATTGTTACCTCATAGGGCTGTTGTCAAGATTAAATAAGATAGGACAAACATACACATCTCTGAGTGCAGTACCTGGTACATAGCAAGAGCTCAATAAGTATCGGCTTTTTCATTATCACCATCATTACTCTCATTGGTAATATTCTTAATTATTCCTATGCCAGCTGCCTGGGCTTCCCAGGTGGCACTAGTGGTGAAGAACTCTCCTGCCAGTGAAGATGAGGGTTTGATCCCTGGGTTGGGAAGATCCCCAGGAAGAGGGCATGGCAACCTACTCCAGTATTCTTGCTGGGAGAAAACCATGGACAGAGGACCCTGGCGGGCTACAGTCCATGGGGTCATGAAGAGTCAACACAACTAAAGTGACTTAGCACGCAAGTATGCATGCCGACTGCCTTCTCTCTTTTTTTCCCCATCAAAGGAAATAAAAGGATCCTCAGGCAAATATCATGTCTTCAAAGGACTATGGCACTCATAAAAATTTACTAACTAGAGAGAATGATGGAATGGATGAAAGAAAACTAGAAGAAATGGGGACATAAAGTGCCAAATTGAGCCAGATAGTTTCCAGTTGGAGAAAAAAAATTATAAAATCCTCCTTGAGCAGAATTCAGGACTCGCCAGTTTATGACTCCACCTCAGTTCGTGTGCCTAGCGGCCAAAAACTAAGTATTTACCCATGAAAGTGAATTTATTGGCTTATGGAAGGAAACAATATACTAATGACATCAAGCTAGCTCTCAAAAATATTTTTTTAATAAAATAAACAACATTACTAAGGAAATGAAAATCCCCTGCAGTTTGATTAAATCAAGAACTGGTTAAGATCAAATCAGGCTCATTCCTTTTAATGCTATTGTTTTGTTTTTCAAATTTCCAAGGAGTCATGCTTCGGAAATTATAATTTATTCATCAGAGATGTTATATTAGCAATACAGTATGTGAACTGCTGGCTTTTCACTATGTGTAAAAAAGATGAGAAGCACACAAAAAAATAAGAATTGCTTACATTTGTAAATAGTTAATGTATCTTGACTACAAAGCGGGGAAAACAGATAACTACAGCTGGCACTATTTGGTGTACCAGTTTCTAAAAATAACAGAGAAAGGCAAAAATACATGAATCACCATAAGCAAGTGCCTTCCTCCAACAAATTTAATTTACAAAGAATGCATGCCTGTATTCTGTAACTGCCATTGAACTTAGAGGCTGGGTTCCTAATTATATTTCAATGACCAATACTATAGAAATATGTACTTGAAAGGTATTTTTCTTCTTGTAAAAATATTTTAAATGTATCATAATATACTTGCATATATAAAAAGAGAAATGCAGAAATACACACTGTCCCCACATGTATTTTTGTTGGCAACCGTCACCATCAGAAAATACCATATCTTATTTAATTGTTTAGGCAACTGCAGCTGGATTCTTTCAGCCTTTTTTAAATGCTTAACCATTTTTTATAAAAATCACTGCAATGTATTAAACACTCCTCAACTTATATAAGAAATCATGAATTACAGGGGATCCTGCTCCTCTTTCAAGCCAGGGTCAGAGACTTGAGGCCACAGGGACTTGAGGTCAGTGGGAAGCCCCCCAGGGCACAGCTTATCTTCTGGCTGCTTAAAACCTTGATGGTGCAAGGACTGTGGAAAGAGAGCAAGAGTAACCTGCGGAAGCTAAGAGTTGTGCCGTGCCGCTGTCTCCGGTGCCAGTTCAGAGCTGCCTTTGCACTAAGAATATTTACTCTCTTCTGCCCTCTTTACTGCTTTGCTCCCTTACTACTTCCACTCTGTACTGCCTTTTTCAAGCATCTCTCCTTCCTCATTCAAATCAGTGACAACTCAGAGCTAGAATTTCTGTTGCGCGCTGGTTATACGCAGTAACAAGACAGACACATGCTGCCCTTACAAAGATTAGATTCCTGCTTCTCACTTATGCCCTTGAAGTCTTTTTTTCCCAAGAGTGTCCTGTTTAATTTATAGCAACTTTGATTCTAAAAATGTATTAACTTTTATACAAAAATTTATTTATGATGTGTTGGGCAAAGTAAAATGTTTGAGCCAAAATTCCCATATATTTCTCTACCAATAAAGGAAACAGTCATGTAGAAAGGACCGATATTAGCAAATAAAAGCAATATAAAGATAGTGAGATATTTACTTAAAAATAAAAAACAGTAGCTATAGCAAATAGTTTGCATAAAAACTTCAGGAAGATGCAGTAGATCTCATCTTGAGATAATGTGCGAAAATAGTAGTACAATGGAAAACAAACAGAGAAGATCATTCATCAAATTGAAAAAACTTCCTTGAATCAAAGATTTTGGGCCTAATCTCAACCCGAGACAACGTTTCCAAGAAAGGCTTTCATAGCTCAGGGTAGCAGTATTTGTTTTCAGTTCTTCAGTTCAGTTCAGTCGCTCAGTCGTGTCCGACCCTTTGCGACCCCATGAATCGCAGCACAGCAGGCCTCCCTGTCCATCACAAACTCCCGGAGTCTACTCAAACTCATGTCCATCAAGTCGGTGATGCCATCCAGCCATCTCATCCTCTGTCGTCCCCTTCTCCTCCTGCCCCCAATCCCTCCCGGCATCGGGGTCTTTTCCAATGAGTCAACTCCTCGCATGAGGTGGCCAAAGTATTGGAGTTTCAGCTTCAGCATCAGTCCTTCCAATGAACACCCAGGACTGGTCTCTTTAGCATGGACTGGTTGGATCTCCTTGCAGTCCAAGGAACTCTCAAGAGTCTTCTCCAACACCACAGTTCAAAAGCATCAATTTTTCGGCACTCAGCTTTCTTCACAGTCCAACTCTCACATCCATACATGACCACTGGAAAAACCATAGCCTTGACCAGACGGACCTTTGTTGGCAAAGTAATGTCTCTGCTTTTTAATATGCTGTCTAGGTTGGTCATAAGTTTCCTTCCAAGGAGTAAGCGTCTTTTAATTTCATGGCTGCAATCACCATCTGCAGTGATTTTGGAGCCCCAAAAAATAAAGTCTGACACTGTTTCCACTGTCTCCCCACCTATTTCCCATTAGGTGATGGGACTGGATGCCATGATCTTAGTTTTCTGAATGTTGAGCTTTAAGCCAACTTTTTCACTCTCCTCTTTCACTTTCATCAAGAGGCTTTTTAGTTCCTCTTCACTTTCTGCCATAAAGGTGGTGTCATCTTCATATCTGAGGTTATTTATATTTCTCCCGGCAATCTTGATTTCAGCTTGTGCTTCTTCCAGCCCAGCGTTTTTCACTTGTTAGCCAACCAAATTTTATTTAGAACCTGCTCTGTGTCAGGAACCACTCTATTCTTTTGGAATAAAGCAGTGAACAAAACTCATAAAGTCTCCGTGTTCATGGAGTTTCCATTCTAGCTCAGGTAGAGAATAATTGGGTAAGCAAACACAGCAAAGATAGGAGGTATTGTAAGAATAAACAATCAGTGTGTGGGATGGAGAGTGATGGGGTGATATTCTCTATCTGTCATTACTTTAATCTTCACAAAAGCACTCTGAAGGAAATAAAGTGGGTTTAGTTGAGTCTTATATTAAGATGAGAAAATTATGGCCCAGAGAGAATCACAGGAAGAAGCAGATCCAGTACTAAGTCTTAGGTTCCCAGCTCAGCCTTGTACTCATATTATTATACCATCTAAATCTGATCAGGAGAAATTATTCTGGTTTGAAGAGCTTTCTTTAATAGAGCAAAATGAGAGAGAAGCCAGGACTGATGTGTAGGCAACTACTTTTTAAAAACACTAGGGAGCAAAAACAACATTATAAATTTACACTAATTAAAATGATGCTAAGTGCTCTCATTGCACAGATAACTATGCCAGATAGTTATCTATGCCAGATAAACAGAGTATCACAGATATTCTATTTATTAGTGGTCCAAATTTTGAATTATCATATTCTAAAGATGACTCTTTAAGCTTAAAATCTTTCTTCTTTTCCTTTTTTATTTTTATACAATATAGTTAAAAAAACATATAAACATAATAAATTCATTTGCGATGTTTCCTGAACTCATAAACTCTTTTTTAAATGCATTTGATTTATAACAATTTTCATTCAACCCTTAAATGTAAAATACATACACTTATCATTTGCTATTAAATTATTTTTTCAGCTTTACTGAGGTATAATTGATAAAGTTGTAAGATATTTTAATGCTCAATGTGATAATTTGACAGACGTACACACTGTGAAAGAATTCCTCTCATTAAATTAATTAACATGTCTATCACCTCACACATATACCTTTTTTTGTGTGAGAACATTTAAGTTCTCCTCTCTTAGAAAGCTTCAGTTATACTGAATTCACTATAGTAACCATTATATACCCTAGACTCTCAGACCTTATTCATCATATAACTGATAGTTTGAATCCTTTTACCAATCTCTCCTATTTCCCCCACCCCTTAGGCCCCAGCAACCATTTTTATACCCAGTTTCTATGAATTCTTTTTTTCTAAGATTCTGCATTTAGGTGATACCATGTGGTATTTGCTTTTTGCTGTCTGGCTTATTCCATTTATATCTGCCATTAAACTAACCCTAACAAACATGTAGATGTTCCCAGTGTAAGCTGTCAATATGCAGTTAATGAAAGTTTGATATACCAATGCCAAAGACAGAAGTCCTTATATGGTTCTAAAATCTTAATATCTTAAGAAAAGAGTTCAGGGCTCCTCTGTAAGCTAAGCTCTCAGAGGAGGGAATGTTATTATCAATATCCCCCTTGAGAAGGGTCTTCCTAAAGCATATTAGAAGGAAGGTGGGCCAAGAGAATTTCCTTCAGTACTGATGGCATGCTTTAACGGCCTCTCCCTTTCCTACTCTATGAAATCATGCTTTCTGTTCTATCCTGTAATGCCTGCATTTATATCTTTCTGATCAAACTTGGCCACAAAAGGAATTTACTGGAAGGCTATTATGTAGCTGGACTCACCCTATCTCCAACCACCCAATATCTTTATATCAATAACTCCAAATTCTGAGCTTGGTCAAGAACATCCCTTTGGCTGATCTTGGGTCCCCTAAAGGAATGATAACTTTCAGGGAGAAGGGAGAGGAAATGTCTGGCCACCTTTGGCCTCCGTAATGGGAGATAAACAACCCTTTTGCTAACATCCCATGGGGAATTCTACAAAAAGGGTTGAATGTGAGCAAACAAAAATAAATAATTTTAAACCCTAGAAAATATCCACTGTAGCATGGTTTCTCAAAACTCTTGAGCTTCTAGAGAATTGTAATCTTCCCTATTGTGCCAACACCATATCTAGCACCAAAATGGCCCAATAAATATTTTGTTCATCTCAGCACACTGTTCAACTTTAACCTCTTTAAGATCAAAGTGTCTGTTTCTTAGGCACCTCATTCTCCATTCACTGACAACTGCCAAGCCAACCTTTGTTCCTGCTTTTTCCTCACTCTTGTTATTTAGTTGGTGACCGCGTCCATTGATACAATCCTCCTTTAATATATTTCCTGTTCATTCCAATTCATCTTCCTACATACCACCAGAGTGATTTTTCTACAATATAAATCTGCCTAAAAATCCATCAGTAATTAGCTGCTGACTACCTACAAGGGTTACCTGCGTCAAAGGCAAAGAGGAGAATATCTCACACCCTGATGCCCTAATTAACAGTTTCTCCTCATCACAGTGCCTCCAGCCTCTCCTATAACAGGTGCACATTCATTTCCTTGGACAGTTTGAGCATCACTTCATCAATGAGACTTTCTCATCCCTGGTTCCTCCTTCCAATTAAGAGCAGTAAAAACTCCTGATTGCATAGAATTTGGAAACGTGGAGTTGTCATCCAAAGTGTTGGTTAAAGCAGGAAAGCATTAAACTATGATTAACAACTTTTAATTTAACTTGAAATTTGTGAAAATGCTTTTATTGGCCAATCATTTGCTTAGAAGCAAAGCTTTTTCTTTGCATGAGTCTGCTAATCAGAGCGTCAATTCAATTTTTAGTATGAACTGCAATCAAATTGCCTCTCTGTGAATCTTAGTTTCCATTTTTTTTTTTAAAGTGGAATGAGAATTTAAGATATCTGCAAAGCAAACTAAGGTCAAGACCATACTAGTTTTATTTAATTAATTCTTCTTCCAAACACTTGTTCTTATGTTTTTCATTTTAAATTAGATACATTTTTAGTATGACTTAATTTGCATGAGTCTTTTCAAAATATTAAACTTACTTTTGATATAACAATAACTTTCTTTTCATACTTACATTTTATTAATTTAACATTTCACTAATTTGTATAATTACTATGTAAAGCACAATGGGCTTTAATGAGTTTGGAAAGAAACATAGATTCTTAGCAAGCATATTGCTCAGCTGGTAGGCTCAGAGGGCATTACACGTATCAGAGATTAGCCTATTTGCTATGAGGGCTCAGGGGCATCCTTGTTTTCCAAGCAACAAGAACTGAACTCAATTGATTTAAAGAAAAATAGGAAATATGCAGACCTATAAAAGGATGATTCAGTGCTAGTGCTTCCTTCAGCTGTGATTTGACCCAGAGTCTGAACTGATGTCATCGAAATGGGTTTCTCTGTGTCTCAGCTGTGCTTTCCTCTGTGAGTCAGCTTCATCCTCATGGTAAATCCCTTTTGGTAGGAAAAAGGCCACGCAGTTCTAATCCTTGAGTCTTCACACTCTCACATTTAGCAGAAGGAAGACCCTAGCTATTTTTTCTCAGAAGCTACCAAAATATTCTCTTGTATCTTATAGTTCTGACAGGGTTACATGCCCATCTGTGAACCAGTCTCAGGACCAGGGAGGTAGCCCATCTTTATTGGATGAAGCCAATCAGGGCTCCTCCTGCCCTTCTGTCCATTGTGTGTTGGGAATGAGGTCAATTCCATCAACCAATAATAATGGAGGAGGGCTGGCTTTCAAAAGCAGTTTGGATCTGTTATTGAAAGAAAAAAAGACTAGGTTCCCATCAGTCAATCAGTTCAGTCTCTCAGTCGTGTCCGACTCTTTGCGACCCCATGGACTGCAGCACGCCAGGCCTCCCTGTCCATCACCAACTCCTGGAGTTCATTCAAACCCATGTCCATCGAGTCAATGATGCCATCCAACCATCTCTTCCTCTGTCGTCCCCTTCTCCTCGTGCCTTCAATCTTTCCCAGCATCATGGTCTTTTCAAATGAGTCAGCTCTTCGCATCAGGTGGCCAAAGTATTGGAGTTTCAGCTTCAGCATCAGTCCTTCCAATGAATATTCAGAATATATTGCTTTAGGATGGACTGGTTGGATCTCCTTGCAGTCCAAGGGACTCTCAAGAGTCTTCTTCAACATCACAGTTCAAAAGCATCAACTCGTCGATGCTCAGCTTTCTTTACAGTCCAACTCTCACATCCATACATGACTACCGGAAAAACCATAGCTTTGACTAGATGGACCTTTGTTGGCAAAGTAATGTCTCTGCTTTTTAATAAGCTGTCTAGGTTGGTCATAGCTTTTATTCTAAGGAGCAGGTGTCTTTTAATTTCATGGCTGCAGTCACCATCTGCAGTGATTTTGGAGCCCAAGAAAATAAAGTCTGTCACTGTTTCCACTGTTTCCCCATCTATTTGCCATGAAGTGGTGGGACCGGATGCCATGATCTTAGTTTTCTAAATGTTGAGTCTTAAGCCAACTTTTTCACTTTCCTTTTCACTTTCACCAAGAGGCTCTTTAGTTCCTTTTTGCTTTCTGCCATAAAGTGGTATCATCTGTATATCTGAGGTTACTGATATTTCTCCTGGCAATCTTGATTCCAGCTTGTGCTTCACCTAGCCCAGCATTTCTCAAGATGTACTCTGCATATAAGTTAAATAAGCAGGGTGACAATATACAGCTTGACATGCTTCTTTCCCTATTCAGCAATTTCATATTCAAAATCTTGGGATTGAGAACTCAAGTGGGCTTAGGCCTGATTGTAGGAAGTGACAGTTACAGGGACTGCCCTCAGTAGGCTTAATCTGCTCGAGGTGTGCACTGGGAAGTAGGAGAGGGGAATTGGGCATGGCTTCTGCCTTTTAGCTTGCAATATTTCTGCCCAATTTTCCCAGACACTGACTAGTCACATTACCAATATCTCCACCTTTGAGGGGATCAGGAAGAAAAAGAAATAGGCAAGGAGCTGGCAAGGCAGTAGTGGAGTGGAGAGTGGGGGCAAACACTCCTGCCCACCACCCTCAATAATAAATTCTTGCATTATTTTCCTCTGCAAAATATTTTAAATTAAAAATAAAATATCAACACTGAATTATTTTTCTTTGTTGAAATTTTAAGGAGAAAATAAGAGATTATGGATTTTTTTAATGAAGACGTTATTTTTTAGATCAATTTAAGGTTCAAAGCAAAATTAAGAAGGCACAAAGATTTCCTGTGTACTCCCTGCCTAACACATGCATAGCCTCCCCCATTACCAATATTCCCCACCACAGTGGGTCATGTGTTACAACTTATGAACCTATATTGACACATCATAATCATCCAAAGTCCATAGTTCACATTATGGTTCACTCTTAATGTTGCCCATCCTATAGGTTTGGAAAAATGTTAATGACCTATATCCAACATTACGGTTTCATATCGAGCATTTTCACTGCCCTAAAAATCCTCTGTGTTCTACCTACTCATCCTTCCTCCTCCTCCTCAACCCCGGTAACCACTGATCTTATAGTTACTATAGTTTTGTGTTTTCCAGAATGTCATACAGTTGGAATCATACAGTATATATCTTTTTCAGATAAGGTTCTTTCACTTAGTAATATGCATTTAAGTTTCCTCCATGTCTTCTCATTTTTTTTTTGCACTGAATAATATTCTATTGTCTGGATTTGCTATGGTTTATCAACCCAACGATTATGTTTTTTCACAATATGTTTTATATTTATGAGCTTCAAGTCAAATTTAAATATATTTTTCTACAACTGATCTTCTGCATCTTATTAATAAAATGACCCCAAATCTAAGGATCTCGATGTATCTAAAAATATTAGTTTACTAAAAAAATAAATTATTACAAAGCTAACCTATGTCTCATCCCCAGGAATCTTACAGCAGCCACATCACAAAGAATATACTGGGCTCAGTTTATCCCTTAGCCTTTAACCTTTAGATATAAGAATTAAATTCACTCTGATTCAGCTGCTTTATGGAAAAGAAGAGAATATTTATGTTGCACTGGATTGGACTAGAAAGGGGGCAACTTGCTGGCATTTTAACAGCCTCAAATAACACTGGCTACCATAAGAAAATGGTTATGGAAGACATACTTTTATTTTCTTCTGGCAGACATAAGTAGCAAGAATTCAAGAATCTTCCCTCACACATACTGCTCTATATAAGGAAGAAAAAGTGCATTTCAAGAGGAAAAAATTTTGTCTTGTTAAAATTAACAAGTACATAAAAGATAATGTCCAAATTCCTATAGAGTTCAGATAATATGCAAAATATGAACAAATAATTAAAAATTCATAGTTAGTTTTTCAAAAATCACAGGCAAAACAAGCAGAAAAAAAGCAAAAGCATGAAATCACACTCTAGATTCACTCAGAGCTGCCAAGGAACACTTCTGGGAGCCCTTGGTAACTGAGTTATCTCATGGCAGGGAAACTCCTGCCACGGGACTCAGCTGGTAATGATGTGGACAGAGTTGTTTCTATGCCAGCCCCATCTCTCACTTTATCTGTTTGAGAAGTGAATAGGAGTTGAGAGCCATGGTGATGACTATGCTGACTCTACCAAATCTCTCTTCTGCATCCTGTTCTGGTCATTTACAGCACACAGCACCAAGGATCCAGAACTCCAAAAAAAAACAACTCCTTGTGTTTTCTTTAGAATACTGGTTTCGTGGAGACTAGAAGAATTTCTCACCCCTTAAAACTCTGAGTGGAAATTCCAAAACCATCAGCTTTATATTTGATTCTACAGAGAAAGGCTCTCATGCCAGAAATGGGCTGTTAAAGGAGAACATAACATTTCTTCTTAAAAGATTTTTTTTAATAGAAGAGAATCTACATCTATCTAGAACAATTTAAGAACTGTTCTACCTAAGAGCGAAAACCAGGCCTCTGATTGAAGACTGAAAATTGCCCTTCTTTAAACAGTGAATCTAAGAAATCCTGAAGAGAAAGAGAGAGAAAGAGAAATAATATTTGTGTGTTGGGAACTGAAGAGAAAGTTATTGTTAAATAATTTGGGTATTATAAAAACCACTTCAGTTTTGTCAACCCATTAAGCATTTCAGGATGCTTTTTGAGTACATTCAACTTTGCTTTTAATTAAATAATAAAAAGGCTTATCAAAGTGATTATTCTTATTTTCGACTGATATAACTTCTTTCTAGTCATAGTAAGTTACCATAGAAACAGCAAATTTCCACTCAACTCAAAAGATGTACTATGGTCAGAACAACTAGGTGGTATAGGAAACAAAAGGAGTCAATTATTTTTAAAGCCCCGAATCAAAAAATTTAATGACACATAGATACCATATTCAGAATCATTCTTCAGATCCAGAGGATAATTTTTTAGTTGTAAAAATAACACTTTTGAAAGGAAAACGTGTAAAGACCAAACTTTATTATTACTTCCAGCAACAACTGTCCTCCGTTTGCCTTGTTCTTACTGTCTTTTGAAAGTCTGTCATACGGGTTGGGAAGGTGTCAAAACTGAAATGTCATCCTGGATGCAGAGGCAAAGCTACTTCCTTTTAGAACCTAATCTATTATAAGGGGCTCATTTATTTTGGGGACATTACAAAGCTAAGTCCATTCTCCTGCATCCAATTTTGTGAATCTAGTAAATTCTAATTCTTCCACAGGTCAGCTCAAGTAATACATCTCAGTAGGACTTTTTTTTGGCCACTCTCTTATAAAGTAGACCCAACAGCTTCTGATTTTCTATTCCATAGCTTATTTCTTTCAAGTCACTTGTCATTTTCTGAAAGTATCCTGTTTACTTATTTGCTAACTCTTTAATACCTGTCTTCACTATCTAGAAGAAAGCACTGTTATGGATGGACCCCTCTGCCTTCTTCACCTCCGTATTTCTCCTGCAAAGTGCAAAGACTGACATATGATGAGCCCTCAACAATATGTTGACTGAATGACAAAGAGTGAGACTTAAAGACTTAACAGAGACTTAAACAGAAATAGTGAGAATGTGCACTTTTCACTGCCTTTTATTTTTGTTTCACTTTTCTTAGGGAATCATTTTGGGTAGATTACCTCGATATTACCTCATTTTCTTTGGCTTCATTCTAAGACATGAGAGTCAGAGGAAGAGACAATGCCTTTGGTTCATAAAGATTCTACCAATGATAATGTAACAGGAATTTGGGCCCATCATATATTTCAAATTTAACCTAAAGTTTGCTGGTCAACTCAGAGTGCCATTGCATTTTGCCAAAAATCCTGTAAATGTCTACATCTGAGGATTTTACACTTTTTCTTTCCAAATATACATATAATAGAATTGGGATTTGAGAAACTTAAGTATATTTTGATAAACAAATTTAAAGCAGTGTCTCAAAAAATTTTAATTGCATATATAATACTGATATACTGAGGAGCTATGTACTTCCAACAAACCACAGGGATCACAAGTATTTTTTAAAGAGGATAAAAAATTCTCTTCAGTTTAGAAGCATTTCCTTTTTTCTATTCTTTGTCAAGTATGGTATTTGAGAATAGCATTACTTAAATTATTCCGATAACATTAAATTTAAAGCCTGTTTGATGCAAGTTAAAACAATAATTTTTGTCCTCATTAAACAAAAATACATATATTCTGCTTTCATGCCTACTTGAATGGTGTTATCCACAAACAAACTTGGAATCTATTTCTAAGTATTTCCAGATTCAGGATTATGACTTCCTCTCTTAAAAAATAACTGCAGAATCAAAATTTTCTTTTTCAACAATCTTAGTAAAACTCTGGCATATGTATTTTGATGGTGAGAGCATCATTAAATAAATGATTCAAGCTTGTGTCCCCAGTATCTAGAATAAGTCTGGAAACATTAAGTAGTAAAAATAGTTTATATAAATAGGTAAACACATTAATATTTATTATACCAGACATAATATGATAAGATGTATGCTAATCTAGAGCAAGAATTTTAAGGTAGGTCCAATCCTATTTTTTTTGTACCCTGCCAGTTCTTATTTCCCAAGGTCTTATATGTGTTGTCACATGTTTTCTTTGCAATATCTTTAGATTCATACCTTTCTAGTTGACCCACAGTCTAACCTGACCTGTATTCTCAGGGATACCTCAAGCCTCTTGGCTCCTGTGCCTGTCAGAGTTTCATCTTGCTCCCTGCTATTTAAAGAGATCATATTTATCTTGCTCAGATCACATTTTCTTCCCATGAGTTATCTTCCTAGGAACCTAAAAAGGCTCCCTATTCCTCACCACATAAAATCCACTAGACTAAGAAAGAAAAATTAGACTAAGAGAGAAAAATTCTAGATCTGAATTCTCATTCCAATTCTCTCAAGTGTTTGACAATGATCAATTTTTGCCACCTCTCTGGACTTCAGTTCTCCTAGAAAACTCAGAAAAATTAAGGAGCAGATCAGTCCTACAATAGCAAAGTCACAGAAGCAAACACCCACTGGGTCATAGTTACTAATCATGGCCTCCTCTAAAACCCCAAAGTTGTAATTAGACAACTACAAAAATAATGAAAATTTTAGGTTCTGCCAAAATTGCAAAAAGTTCATCTCTCAGAATCTATGGATTTTACCTAATAGTAAATAATTTCCTCTAAGAATCTTGGCTAATGAGACCAATGACTTCATACCTGAAACAATGTTTAGCCCAGTTCCTTGAAAATAGTAGATTCCCAGGAAAAGTTTTATCAACTTTTCTTTAACATGATAGTTTTAGAATCTGAGCTTCAATAGGAAAAGAAAGTGCTGTATATTTGTTATTTCTAAATCTCAGAAAAAGCATAAATCCAAGTTGTCTGTTTTCAAATACTGCTGTGGATTTAGAAAGACATTCAACAACCACAGAGCTTCCCAGTGACTCAGCTGCAAAGAAACTATCTGCCAGTGCAGGAGATACAGGAGATGTGGGTTAGATCTCTGAGCTGGGAAGATCCCCTGGAGAAGGAAATGGCATCCTACTCCAGTATCCTTGCCTGGGAAATCCCATGGACAGAGGAACCTGGTAGGCTCCAGTCCATGGAGTCGTAAAGAGTCGGACATGACTGAGCACGCATCACTCACTCACTCAACAACCACAGAGCTACTGGTCTACATAGCCTATGTGAAATAGGATGATGCACAAGAAACTTTTAGTGGACTGGGCTCGTCTTATTTATATGTAAAGTGCAGGCCGTAGTACTGTAATCAATAGTAGTGATGCATACTTAGGCATTTTAGGTAGTTTCATGCTATTGCCTGTAATTCCCATCATGAACTGTGCCAGGGTAATAAATTTCTCAATATAAAATTCTAAATGTTCAGTTACATGCAACTCTCTCTGCTGAATATTAATTGAGCAGTTACCATCTATGAGCAATTATTATAGGAATAACTATTTAACAATTAACAAGAAGATAGCCTCTCTCTTTGAGAACTTTAGAGTTTAGTGAAAGAGGAAAAGCAGAGATTTCAATAAAAGCATGACTAACATTGTGATGTTGGCAAATACAGGATTCTGTAAAGTCAAGATTAAGGTGCCCCTAACCCAGTCTTCTAGTCCAGGAAAGCTTCAGAGAGTGGGCTGATGTCAAATGAGACCCTAGGATGAGGAGCTGACCTGCAGGAGTGAGGACAGCTGCAAGAGAGAATACACACTGCTCATGGAACAAGTAGGAAGTATAAATGGATACATTCACAGAGTGAAGAGAGCCTGTACCCTGTTACAGAACACTTAGAATAAAAGGTTTTGCACATGGCACATTAGGCTCAATCCAGTGGGAGATGACATTTGACTTCACATTTTACAGTGATACTATGACTATTTTGATAAAGTGATTTGTTTTTCATGAATTACCTTGTCTGTGTTCTAAGTGATTTTTGTACTTGAGTGCTGCATGTAGGTGGAATAACATTTCAAACAGTTAAAATTATACACACTTATCTAGAACACAGAGGGTAGGCAAATGACAATCTTCACGACTGAGTGAACTAAATTTTCTAAATAGTTTCAGGGAAATCAAATCTCTTTACAGATCGATACATTTAGATCCAGAGGGAAAATATTTTCTAAAACCACCAGTATAATACATAATCATATGGCTTTAGAACACATAAAAATTATAATGGAGATAAATTTCAGTAATTATTCATTGAATTAAAGTTATAATATATCACAAAGGTAATACTTACTAAGCAGATGAAATAATACGAACAGGAAACTTTCCCTATGCCCACTAAAGAACTGACCTCATCTAATCCCACAACTACTAGAAGTCCCCAGGATTTTTTTATAAACAGTACAATTATTGGCTATTGTCATAGGAAGCCCACTTGAAATAAAGCAAAACAAAGAAATCTGGGTTAAAGTGAGAATCGCCTTTGAGTGAAGGGTAGAAAGTAAAGTAAAAGTTTCTTAAGTGTTTCTTCTTCAAGATATGCCAACCCAATTCTTTATACACACTCAGATGCTATGCACTGCTCACTACTAAGTTATACTGAACTGTGAGAAGAGAATTTTTTAAGTTGGCATTTTCTTCTTTTTAAAAAACACTCTTTTGCTGAAAGTTTTTTCAACAGGAAAGAAATTATCACACTCTTTAGTGTTCCAACTCTTTAGTGAATATCAATAGAAAAGTCAGTGGCTCAGCAACGTGATTGCAAAGTGAGTTTCATGAGACTCTCTTCCTCCCGAACTTTCTTATCTTAAAATCCATTTAAGACTTAAAGAGGTACTTCTTTAATATAAAGATCTACCTTTAGTATCCAGATTCATAAGCTTCCCTCAATGTTACCAATTAACTGATGCTTATATATTGTATAACTATTTTGTGGAAAGTGATAAATAAACATAGAGATACATATTTACTTGGATCTAGGTATTTTACTACTATCATGAAAATTTTACTTTTTACTTAAGACAGACTCACTTCTGAGTGGAGAAATATGTCTTTGTAAACATTTTTATCAAAGAAATGTATTCACATAACATATGACAGCAAGGCAGGTTATTTAATTCTCTAAAAGTCTGAGGAGTAAATCTGCAATCTACTCAACTCTGAATCTTGGTTTCCTTATCCATAAAATATACATTTCTATTGTCGTGAATGTTGTGAAAATTCAAGGAGATTATTGTGGAGCATATACTAGTTGCTTAACTGGGTTATTTATTTTAGTGACATAGAGGAGGCCTCTAAAGTTGATGCTTTTCCTCAATAAGATGGAAAAAGGAAACTACAGAATATGAAAACAATTATATATATATATAGGTACATTAGTTTGCTCTTTAAAAAAGGAGAGAGAGAAGGACCAGAAACTCCATTGTCTAAGTTGACCCTGAAGAGTCCTATTTACAGAAGACCACAAGCTATTCTAAGAGAAGAATATAGTAATGTGGACAACTGGGTTCAGATGTACAGAAATTAAGACTCCCTTGAAAAGTGAAGACAAATATCTCTGCAATCTCTCCCATGTCCAATGGAAAATGGACAGTCTCTAAGAGAGAATAGTCAGTGTGGCTGGAACCTGGGCTTCACCCTCAGGGATCTCTTGAAACAGCATTTTTAGATGTAGTTCTTTGTTGCCCCTGAATGGCTTCTTCTCTAGCCGTAAGGATTGACTATAGCTTCTTTAAAAAAAAAAAAAGAAGAAGGTGAAAGAAAGTTAAACCCTTTTAGAAACCTAATGAGAAAACAGAATCTTCCCTTACTCCAAGGTGTGTGACAACAATGGGATGACTTTCATATCATGGTGAGAAATGTCACCAATGTCAAGGTGAGACCCCAGATAAAAGACCCAGATCAGTGCTGCTTGGGCTAGTAGGAAAAAATGCAGCTGGAGACCATCAGGTGACAGAGTATTGATTAGTTGATTAACACCACTGATAGAGGCTAGACCAGGAAAGAGATGTGTGTGCATGTGTGTGTGCATGCTCTATCATGCCCAACCCTTTACAACCCCATGAGCTGTAGCCTACCAGGTTCCTCTGCCCATGGAATTTTCCAGGCAAGAATACTGGAATGGGTTGCCATTTCCTCCTACAGGGGATCTTTTGGACCCAGGGATCGAACCCGTGTCTCCTGCATTGGCAGGCGGATTCTTTACCACTGTGCCATATGGGAAGCCCGAAAGAGATGTGAGCTAACACTAATGAATCTCCCTGCTTCCTCTGCCCAGACTCCAACCCCAAACAGGCCTGGAGCTGACTGAGGAGAATAAATATGAAAGATGAGAGGGGATTTGCAGCCCAAGCAACTCCAAGGGGTTGGAACTGGGAGTCGGGCTACATTGTTTTACCATTTCCATTACTGCTGTGATATATTACTAATATTATACATTCTAGAAAAGCTAAGGTTACATTTCTTTGTGACCGAAATTATTTTACATCCTCTTGAAAAAAATATTCTCATCACTCTTTCTTCCATCATTAAACAAGTACCACAAAATGTTTCTCAGATACAACAGATCTTTTTTTCAACTCTCTTACCTTTAATGAAAATAAGGAACAACTCTATTTTATTTCACTTATCAAAAGTGTTTTCTCAGTTTCTTCAGACTATATACTTAGTAAAAAGTACTATGAATGAAATTAGAGCTTTTTTTTAATCCTTAAATGTTTACTTCCTAAAATGTTATATAATAATATTTTAGTTAATTCAGTTTTGCTCTTAAAATAACACAGTAAAACTAATGAGAAGGTAGGATACAGATAAAGAACTTCATGCATTTAAGGTGTAAGTGAAGGGTGAAAGTGTTAGTTGCTCATTTGGGTCTGACTCTTTGTGACCCCATGGACTGTAGCCCACCAGGTTCCTCTGTCCATGGAATTCTCCAGGCAAGAATACCAGAATGGATTGCCTTTTCCTTCTCCAGGGGGTCTTCCTGACCCAGGAATTATACCCGGATCCCCTGCATTGCAGGCAGAGTCTTTACCATCTGAACCACCAGGGAAGCCCTGGAGAATAAAACAAATTTTCTTTTTTTCTCACCACGAGAAAACTAAATTTCATCCATGTGCTCAAAAACTCATAATAATATTGAAAAGCCTATTTAATATTGTGACTAATTTTCCTTTAAAGGAAATATTGGGACAAAAAATATGTATTTTCTACATCTACAGGTTAACTGTCAATTAGCATAAAATATATTTATCATAATTAGTGTTACCTATTTTATGGCTAAATTCATATGCACTCATTTTGTCATAATATACAACACATTGCTTTGCTTACTGGAGCATTTCATTTAATTAAGTCTCAAAATTAAATCCAAATGTTACAAGATAGCAAAGGGAGAATCAAAGTTTATCAGAACTTAGTAGTTTCTTTCTTCTAATTTTCAGTGATCCATCTACTTAAAAAGAGACTTGTGCCTGTTTACCAAAAAAAAATTAAGCTATAGAACTGGAATATTTTAACATGAAAATGTAATGATCAATAGTATAAGTGATCAGGGAGCAATAATTATATAAGGAAATTTCAATTTTTAATATGGCTAAAGTTTTTGTGAATTAACCATTGTTCTAAATTTCTTTGCAGCTGAGGTAAAAAATGAAATGCTATGCATTATATACAACTTATTTCACCTCATAAATCAGAAGAAACTTTTTAAATATTTAAATTCTATTAAGAGTTTGTTACATGAGTTGTTATATAAGGAAACCAAAGAACAAAAAGAACAGCATAATGATTCAAAGGCATTCATGTATTTTCGTCATTTTAAAAGATCATCTGTATGTCTTCTTTGGAGAAATGTCTGTTTAGTTCTTTGGCCCATTTTTTGATTGGGTCATTTATTTTTCTGGAATGGAGCTGCAGGAGTTGCTTGTATATTTTTGAGATTAATCCTTTGTCTGTTGCTTCATTTGCTATTATTTTCTCCCAATATGAAGGCTGTCTTTTCACCTTGCTTATAGTTTCCTTTGTTGTGCAAAAGCTTTTAAGTTTAACTAGGTCCCATTTGTTTATTTTTGCTTTTATTTCCAATATTCTGGGAGGTGGGTCATAGAGGATCCTGCTGTGATTTATGTCGGAGAGTGTTTTGCCTATGTTTTCCTCTAGGAGTTTTATAGTTTCTGGTCTTACATTTAGATCTTCAATCCATTTTGAGTTTATTTTGGTGTATGGTGTTAGAAAGTGTTCTAGTTTCATTCTTCTAGAAGTGGTTGACCAGTTATCCCAGCACCACTTGTTAAAGAGGTTGTCTTTTGTCCATTGTATATCCTTGCCTCCTTTGTCGAAGATAAGGTGTCCATAGGTTCGTGGATTTATCTCTGGGCTTTCAATTCTGTTCCATTGATCTATATTTCTGTCTTTGTGCCAGTACCATACTGTCTTGATGACTTTGGCTTTGTAGTATAGTCTGAAGTCAGGCAGGTTGATTCCTCCAATTCCATTCTTCTTTCTCAAGATTACTTTGGCTATTCGAGGTTTTTTGTATTTCCATACAAATTGTGAAATTATTTGTTCTAGTTCTGTGAAAAATGCCGTTGGTAGCTTGATAGGGATTGCATTGAATCTATAGATTGCTTTGGGTAGTATAGTCATTTTGACAATATTGATTCCTCCAATCCATGAACAAGGTATATTTCTCCATCTGTTTGTGTCCTCTTTGATTTCTTTCATCAGTGTTTTATAGTTTTCTATGTATAGGTCTTTTGTTTCTTTAGGTAGATGTACTCCTAAGTATTTTATTCTTTTTGTTGCAGTGGTGAATGGTATTGTTTCCTTAATTTCTCTTTCTGTTTTCTCATTGTTAGTGTATAGGAATGCAAGGGATTTCTGTGTGTTAATTTTATATCCTGCAACTTTACTATATTTGTTGATTAGCTCTACTAATTTTCTGGTAGAGTCTTTAGGGTTTTCTATGTAGAGGATCATGTCATCTGCAAACAGCGAGAGTTTCACTTCTTCTTTTCCTATCTGGATTCCTTTTACTTCTTTTTCTGCTCTGATTGCTGTGGCCAAAACTTCCAAAACTATGTTGAATAGTAGTGGTGAGAGGGGACACCCTTGTCTTATTCCTGATTTTAGGGGAAATGCTTTCAGTTTTTCACCATTGAGGGTAATGTTTGCTGTGGGTTTGTCATATATAGCTTTTATTATGTTGGGGTATGTTCCTTCTATTCCTGCTTTCTGGAGAGTTTTAATCATAAATGGATGCTGAATTTTGTCAAAGGCTTTTTCTGCATCTATTGAGATAATCATATGGTTTTTATCTTTCAATTTGTTAATGTGGTGTATTACATTGATTGATTTGCAGATATTAAAGAGTCCTTGCATTCCTGGGATAAAGCCCACTTGGTCATGATGTATGATTTTTTTAATATGTTGTTGGATTCTGTTTGCTAGAATTTTGTTAAGGATTTTTGCAAATCAAAACCACAATGAGGTACCATTACACGCCAGTCAGGATGGCTGCTATCCAAAAGTCTACAAGCAATAAATGCTGGAGAGGGTGTGGAGAAAAGGGAACCCTCTTACACTGTTGGTGGGAATGCATACTAGTACAGCCGCTATGGAGAACAGTGTGGAGATTTCTTAAAAAACTGGAAACAGAACTGTCATATGACCCAGCAATCCCACTCCTGGGCATACACACTGAGGAAACCAGATCTGAAAGAGACACGTGCACCCCAGTGTTCATCGCAGCACTGTTTATAATAGCAGGACATGGAAGCAACCTAGATGCCCATCAGCAGACGAATGGATAAGGAAGCTGTGGTACATATATACCATGCAATATTACTCAGCCGTTAAAAAGAATTCATTTGAATCAGTTCTAATGAGATGGATGAAACTGGAGCCCATTATACAGAGTGAAGTAAGCCAGAAAGATAAAGAACATTACAGCATACTAACACATATATATGGAATTTAGAAAGATGGTAATGATAACCCTATATGCAAAACAGAAAAAGAGACACAGATGTACAGAGCAGACTTTCAGACTCTGTGGGAGAAGGCGAGGGTGGGATGTTTTGAGAGAACAGCATTGAAACATGTATATTGTCTATAGTGAAACAGATCACCAGCCCAGGTGGGATGCATGAGACAAGTGCTCAGGCCTGGTGCACTGGGAAGACCCAGAGGGATCGGGTGGAGAGGGAGGTGGGAGGGGGCATCAGGATGGGGAATACATGTAAATCCATGGCTGATTCATGTCAATGTATGACAAAAACCACTACAATATTATAAAGTAATTAGCCTCCAACTAATAAAAATAAATGGAAAAATAAAATAAAATAAAAGATCATCAACAGAAAGCCAATTAAAAAATGTTGATGTTCTGTAGTGATAATTGTAGTGCAGGATAATACATAGCAATTCATATATGTAGCTTTTTGATTATCTGACACATGTTACACTAAAAAATGTATGAAAGTGAACGTGAAGTCACTCAGTCATGTCTGACTCTGTAGACTCTGGGGGCTCCAGTCCATGGAATTTTCCAGGCAAGAGTACTGCAGTGGGTTGCCATTTCCTTCTCCAGGGGATCTTCCTAACCCAGGGAACGAACCTGGGTCTCCAGCATTTCAGGCAGACGCTTTTACTGTCTGAGCCACCAGGGACCCCCCCCCCAAAAAAAAAGCACAGTGGGTAGCATTTCTCTGATTATAATTTTCATTACATCAACTAGTATTTATCGATTATAATAGCTGTTGTTAGACATAAAGAACAGACTTGTGTTTGCAATGGAGAAGGTAAGGAGAAGAGGGATGCACTGGGAGTTTGAGATTAGCAGATGCAAACTATTACATACAAAATGGACAAGCAACAAGGTCCTACCGTATAGCATAGGGAACTATATTCGATATCCTTTGAAAATCCATAATGGAAAAGAGTAAGATAAAAAATATATGCATGTATATATATATTTATAAGTGTGTGTATAACCAAATCACTTTGCTATACAGCAGAAACTAACACAACATTGTAAATCAAGTGTACTTCAATAAAATACATTTTTAAATAGAACAGTAAAAAAAATAATAGCTGTTGTTAATTGGCTAATTACTTGACATCAGCAAGGAGCCAAGTGCTTTAAACATGGGACAATTTAACCCTCATAACAGTTGGCTTTCCTCTAGACAAATGGAGAAAGTGAGACTCAGAGTGGTCAAGAAATCCACGTTGAGTCACAGAGTTAGTAAATGCTGAAACTGACATGTGAACCCTAAAGTGTTTGGTTTCAAAGACAATGCTTTCAATTCTCACATTATCCTGCCTCCCCATTTGTTAAGTGCCATGTTCTAAAAGACATAGTGCACAGCCTGAATACTAACTGACACTTCTTTACAACTTCATAAGCATTTTCACATACGTAATTTCATTTCATAAAACCACTCCAAACAGTAGATAGTGCTATTATAGCAATGTCCATTTTACAGATAAGAAAATTGAAGTCATATAAAGCCCAAAATTGCATAGTTAGCTTAAACTGGGCAGATATCAAAACTGGAAAACCCAAACCCTTCTGTGCTTCTGACAGAAGCTGTATGGCATAGTTCAAAACACAGTCACGAAAAGGTCATTCAGGCGGTGTCGTCAGTGGAGGTCTGGAGGATCTCTGCTCTTGTCAGGTACATAGCAGAAAACAGGGAGGTTTTGTTGCAGAGAAGTCATGGAACCTGCCTCAATACTCTTGCCATGACAAAGGACAGAGTCCCCTCCAAGTGAGGAGAGCAAAAGAGCACCTGCGGGTTGGGTTGAAATTAATCTTGAAGCTGTTCAAACCAATATAAACAAACATAAGGGATCCATCACTAAATTTTTCTGTGTGTTTTTCTTGACAAGTATTTCTTTTGACTGGAAGTTTGAAAATAATTCCAAAGAGAAATTTCTTTGTTGGGCTGTATTTGCCACAACTCACAAAACACCAAGAAAATTTTATGAATTAAGGACAATCTTGTTCAGTTCATTTATGAAGCAAATATCCATTAGGCACTAATGAGTACTCAGTTGGTTACTACTGTTACACACACACACAAACATACACAAGTTTTTCCTAATTCTGGCAGACTAGCAGTAGACCTGGAGCCCTGTGTTGAGGGACTTGTCCAGACTCACTGGGAAGGGGTGCTATGATAGATGAACAATGTCTGACCTTGGCAGAGAAATTCATGCATGCCACGTGTACACAATTCCCATTTTAGGAGCATTCTCTTTTTTAATGTTATCTATTTGGCTGTCTCAAGTCTTAGTTCTGGCCCATGGGATCTTAATGGCATCATGTGGGAATGCCTCTGTTCTTGCCTTTGATGACTTGACTATTAAAACACTTTCTTGTCCAAACTAAAACTATAACGTCACGATGTCTGATAAATGACTCCTTTCCTGTTGTATAATGTTATAACAGAATATTTTATGCCAAACCACATTGGATTTGATTGATGATGCTTCCTTTAACTTGAAGTTACTGAAACCACACATACATGTCACTTCCTATTGATCCCATTTAGTTAGAAATGAAGATAAAAGATGAAAGCCTAAAGTACTTCAAAAAGTACTTGTTAATGTTAATTCTAGCAAAAGATAATCCTTTCAGAACATGTTTATAGGACAATCTATATAGGAGGTGTTACAATTTTCTTAGACAAACCCAAAGCATGGAAAGCAAACTTCACTTTTATAAAAATCAGCAGTTGTAGGCAACCTCAAGAATACATGAAAGCAATATGCCTGTCTTTACATTTACTCCCACTTGAAAGTTCATCCAAAAGATAGTTAAATTGACAGCTTACCACACTCACACTTATAATAATTCTTAGATAAACTTGGATTTTACAAGTTTTAATGAAATGTGAGAGCTTTAATTGAACCTCTAATTTACAGAATCATTAGTGTCAAGTTTGCAGATGTAATTTTGTCCTTTTCTTCATGGGAAAAAAAAAAACAGGAAAAGAAATAAAGAAGACAGACAGGCAAGCTTAGAATCTAAAACTGATTTAGATCTAGTCTCAAAAGATGAAAATGCCTAAAGTGCAACTGGCACAACATTAAATACTATAAAAGAAAAGATAAATGTACAATGCATCTCCGTTTTTATTGTAATCTGTATTTATTAATTAAATATTGAACACATAATAAAGTATACATAGTGTCTTAGAAATGTTATAGAAATATATATATATCATGAAAGTGAAAGTCACTCAGTCATGTCCAACCCTTTGTGACCCCATGGACTATACAGTGCACGGAATTCTCCAAGCCAGAATACTGGAGTGGGTAGCCATTCCCTTCTCTAGGGGATCTTCCCAATGCACGGATTGAACCCAGGTCTCAATGCATGGACTGAACCCAGGTCTCCCAAATTGCAAGCGCCTTCTTTACCAGCTGATCCACCAGGGAAACCCTTTTTCTTCTAACAGAACAAAATTTCACTTTCATTTTTTTCATATATATCATATCTTGCATCACAATTTCTTGTTTTTATTTATTACATTATCATAACATTCTTATAAAAGGTTTTTATTGCAAAATCATTTGATTCCTTTATGTATACAGGGAAGAGAGGCAATGTAGACTTCTACAGGATATTAACAGAGTTAGTAGATATAAATTCTGTGCTATTGACATTGATAACCTGATAAAAAATGGTTCTACCACATCTACGTCATACAAAGAAAAGAACTTCTTAAAAATCATGGTGTAAATTATCTTCTCCTTTTAATTACAAACAATTTTTGCAATTACATATTCAGCACCATTATATTCAAGAATAACAACAAAAAAATAGACTATCACCAGTTAGATCATCGATAGTATTTACATATATGACAGCTAAGAAAAAGAAAAGTTTATTAAAAAAATAGTAATTTTTCTATAAAAAAGAATCCAATATCATGTTCCCTCCGAATGGCAAAAATCCACTACCAAGTAGATCTATGGCCAAGTAGCATTTATTTTCTTTCATAGCTAGGAACAGAGCGGTGCCACATGCTGAAACCTGTACATGGTGATTAAAGTCCATAGCTAGGAGCAAAAGCACCAATTACAAGGATCATTTCCAAAGGCCAGAGAGCTTCACCTGTTACAGATAACCACCTACCTGAAGGGCTTTCTTAAAAAGGACTGGTTAACAGAACTAGAAATCCTGACATACACACACAGATGTCTCCTAATACAGAAGAATGGTATAAAGGAATGATTGATGGGAAGGAGGTCACTTTTGAGGAAAGGCTGCTGCATTCGTGGAAAGGATATTCCCTCCCCTCCTTCTCTGCTACAGCCATCACCTGTACTTTGCAGTAACTTGGGGACCCTTGGTCTGTTCTGCTGTTTCCCCAGGTTCAATATCAGAGCATCTGGTGCCAAGGAGAAAGGTGTGGCAAGCAAGTTGTCTGAATAGAAAAAGCCATTCCTTCTCTTGCACTTGGGGTTAAGGAAGGGATGAGAAGAGTTTTAAATTGAATATAAGACTGATAGCTTAAAATAACAAGACCAAGTCTTAATGAAACAAAAGGCATTAATTTAATAACCAAAAGAGATTGAGAAGTTTTCTAAAGCCACTGATATTTTATTAAGGGGGCCACTATTTTGTGTGGAAGAGAGATGTTTAATAATATAACCAGGTACAATTATAGAAAAAATTTATGTTTAGACCTCAAGAAATATTGTACATATCCCTTATTATTAAAAGTATAATAACACTAATGGTTTTTCATATATTTATACATTTATGTGTATATCTATCTATCTAGAATTTTCCACAAGTCTATAAGCTCCATGAAAGCCAAAATGTGTGTGTTTACTGCTTTTAATAGCTTTTTGTTTCCAACAAATATTACTGTTTATAATCCCAACATTTAGTGCAGTATTTTGCATATAGTAGGTACTCACTAAATATCTGTTGAATTAACCTAAAAATCAATAAATAATAACCAGCATTTATCAAAAATTTACTAATTTTCAAGTTCTGTTTTAAGTGCTTGGAATATGTTATTGTATATATTATTTATGAAAACCCTGTGAAGAGCAACCCAACTGATAGACAAAGAAACGAAGACTAGGGATAAATTATTCTTGCTTGGTCACCCAGCCCTACCGACGGGCAGAGCGGATCCATGTCTGCCTGATTCTAAAATTAATGTTCTTACCCACAAGAAATATCTCCTATTAGTCATATGAGACATTCTCCTTCTGATCAACCCTTTGTAACAAGCACACACAGGGGGCCCTGAGCTGTCTGCTCTGCAGGGACAAAAATCTAAAAGAATAGACCAGAGATTTAACTAAAAGCAAATGTGAAGAGTCTCTGCCTTTTCCTTGCTTTTGTTACATATTAGTAACAAAGTAGAATTTTTACATAACCACTTCACTTTGTTATTAACACTTTGTATACCTTTAATTACAATTTAGAATCTGACAAAACCAAAAATATAAGCACACTAACCAAATAAACTCTCCCCATAATAACTGTAGGAAGTACGGATTTAAAAAATAAATTTTAAGCTTTATAAAATTTATATAACTTTTAGGTCATCAGCTTTTCTTTAGACTGCCAGAAGATCAAACAATATATCAATATTGAGGATAACTTTTATTTCCCAAGACCTTTATCTTAACTTTAACAATCTAATCAATTATAAGAGAAAAGACTATAAATATAGGATTTTAAAGTTACTGTATTTTATTTGTTGGAAAAAATAAAGCCCACATATTTCATCAAAATGTTTCATGAAATCTAAAATGTTGGGGAATTCTGGTTATGGGGGAGTGAAAGAATAAAAATACTCTCCATAAAAACAAAAGTTATGCAACTGGTGAAATACTGTCAAAAACAATCTACTGTCAGGACTGTAAAAATCAACCAAAGGCAAAAAAATTACCCAAATTTAAAAGCATACATTCACCAAAAACTCTGACCATCAGTTAAAGCTGAGAGTCTATGGCATTCTAACCTAGAGCTACTCTCCATCTACCACTTTAGCTGGATCAACATAATAGTTTTACCACAGTGATGCTGGGCTTAAAAACCAGGAACTTCATTGCTGGAAGTGCCTAACTTGATCTGGAGCAGAATATGGAGGGCAAAGAAGGGCAATGCCAAAGAATGTTCAAACTACCATACAATGTGATCATTTCACATACTAGCAATGTTATGCTCCAAATCCATCAAGCGAGGCTTCAGCAGTACATGAACTGAGAATGTCCAGATGTACAACCTGAGTTTAGAAAAGGCAGAAGAACCAAATATCAAAATGCAAACAATTGTTGTATCATAGAGAAAGCAAGGGAATTCTAAAAATCATCTACTTCTGCTTCACTGACTATGTTAAAGTCTTTGACTGTGTCTATCACGACAACCTGTGGAAAATTCTTAAACAGATGGGAGTACCAGATCACCTTATCTGTCTCCTGAAAAACTTGTATGCAGGTCAAGAAGCAACAGTTAGAACCAGTCATGGAACAGCGAACTGGTTCCAAATTGGGAAATGAGTACATCAAGGCTGTTTATTGTCAACCTGTTTATTTGACTTATGAGCAGAGTACATCATGCAAAGTGCCAGGCTGGATGAATCACAAGCTGGAATCAAGATTGCTGGGAGAAATATCAACAAAGTCAGATACACAGATGACACCACTATAATGGCAGAAAGTGAAGAGGAACTAGAGAGCCTCTTGATGAAGGTGAAAGAGGAGAGTGAAAAAGCTGGCTTAAAACTCAACATTCAGAAAACTAAGATCATGGCAACTGGTCCCATCACTTTGTGGCAAACAGAAGAATAAAAAGTGGAAACAGTGACAGATTTTATTTTCTTGGGCTCCAAAATCACTGTGCATGTCAACTGTAGTCATGAAACCAAAAGATGCTTGCTCCTTGGAAGGGAAGCTATGACAAACCTAGGCAGCATATTAAAAAACAGAGACTTCACTTTGCCAGAAAAGGTCTACATAGCCAAAACTATGGTTTTTCCAGTAGTCATGTATGGATGTGAGAGTGGACCATAAAGAAGACTGAGCACCAAAGAATTAATGTTTTTAAACTGTGGTGCTGGTGAAGACTCTTGAGAGCCTCTTGGACTGAATATAACCAAATTAGTCAATCCCAAAGGAAATCAGTGCTGAATATTCATTGGAAGTACTGATGTTGAAGCTGAAACATAATATTTTGACTGATGCAAAGAGCTGACTCATTGGAATCAGATTCTGGGAAAGACTGAAGGCAAAAGGAGAAGGGGAGGCAGAGGATGAAATGGTTAGATCAGCAACTCAATGGACATGAATCTGAGCAAACTCCGGTAGACAGTGGAGGACAGAGGAGCCTGGTGTGCTGCAGTCCATGGGGTCACAAAGAGTTGGACATGACTTGGAGACTGAACAACAACAAAAAACATGGAGGGCAAAAAGGAATATGACATAGAGAAAATAAACTGCAAAATAAGAGACATTAATCCAATTCCATTAAATGTGATTTGATTAAAAATTCCAAAGGTAGAGATTGTCCGACTACACCAAAAGGCAAGATGAAACGATATGCTATCTATAAGAGACATGCTTTAGACACAAAAGATATAAATTGAAAATGCATGTGTGCATGCACACTTAGTCTCTCAGTCATGTCCAACTCTTTGCAAGTCCATGAACTGTAGCCTTCCAGGCTTCTCTGTTCATGGTATTTTCCAGGCAAGGATACTGAAGTGGGTTGCCATTCCCTACTCCAGGGGAACTTCCCCACCCAGGGATGGAACCTGCGTTTCTTCCATCTCCTGCATTAGCAGGAATATTGTTTACCACTGGGAAAAGATATGCCATGCAATCACAAGAAGAGTAACCTGCCTCTATTATAACATACAACACAAATTTTGAAACAAGAAATGTAACCATAGACAAAGAGGAGCATTCATAATTCCTCAGGAAAATAAAGTACTTAGAAATGTATACCAAAGAGAGGCACCAACAACCTGAAGCAAAGTTGATCACATTAAAAAGAAAATGGAAAATTAAACAAATAGAGTTGTATATTTCAACACTGCACTTTCAATAGTTGATAGAAAACTAAACAGAAAATATACAGAGATATAGAAGACTTGAAAAACACAATCAATTAGACCTGACATTTAAAGAACATGCTACCCCAAAACAACAGAATATACTTTCCTTTCTAGTGCACAAATATTCTCCAGAATTGACCATATGCTAGCCTGTAAAATATGTCTCAATAAATTTTAAATAATTGGAATCACTTAAGTATGGTTTCCTACCAACTACATCTATACTAAATTATAAATCAACAACAGAAAATAATTTGAGAAAATTCACAAATATATAAAAAATAACATACTCTAAATAACTCATGGATAGGTGCAACTGCAATGGAAATTAGGACATACTTGGAACCTAACAAATGAAAATACAGCATATCAAGTTGTGTGAGACACATCTAAATCAGTGTTAAAAAGGAAATGTATATCTCTAAATGTTTACATTAGAAAAAAAATTAAGGTTTCAAAAAGTAATCCAAGTTTCCACATTAATAGCCTAAAAATGAAAACTAAATTACATCCTAAGCAAGCAAAAGGCAAAATAATAACAATTCAGAAATGCATGATATAAATAACATAAAACAATAGAGAAAAATCAATGAAATAAAAAGTTGGCTCCTTGAAAAGATGAACAAAATTGGTTTTTGTATAGCTGGATTATCCAGGAAGAGATGAGACACAAATCATTAAAATTAAGGATAAAAACATAAACATCACTATCAACCCTTCAGAAATTAAAGGACAATGGGGGAATAATTTGAACAACTCTACAATAAAAATTAGACAACTTAAATAAAACTGGACAATTTTTAGCATGATATAAATTATCAGAACTGACTAATGAAGATACAGGAATTCTGAATAAATCTGTAACAAGTAAAGACATTGAATGAAGTGAAGTGAAAGTCACTCAGCCATGTCCGACTCTTTGCAACCCCATGGACTATACAGGCCATGGGATTCTCCAGGCCAGAATACTGGAGTAGGTAGACATTCCCTTCTCCAGAGTATCTTCCCAACCCAGGGATCGAACCCAGGGTCTCCCACATTGCAGGCAGATTCTTTAACAGCTGAGCCACAAGGGAAACCCAAGACATTGTCAAGTAACTAAAAATCTCCCAAAAAAAGAAAACTGAGGTCCAGATGGCTTCTCCAGTAAATTCTAGAAATTTTTTTTAAAGAAATAATATTCTTTCATCTGATAGCATCTGGAAGAACATTTCCCAACTTATTCTATAAATCCAAAGTTAGATAAAACATCACAAGAAAAGAAAATTACAAAGTAATATCCCTCAGGAACACTTACAAAAAAGTCCTTAACAAAATAAGAACAAACCAACAATATGTAAAAGGATTATGTCTAATATCCATTCTAAAAATGAAGGATTGGTTTAAAATGTGGAATTTAATTAATATTATATATCATATTAGTAAAGGACAAAAGCATATCATCATCCCAATAGATGTAAGAAAACTTTCACAAAATGTAATACATATTCATTAAAAAATATTCACAAACAAGGCATAAAAAGGAACATCAACTTAAAAGGCATCTTTAGTTGAAAAAAGAAATGCTGAATGCTCTCCACCTAAGATGGGCAAGGACATCAGTGCTCAGCACTCTATTCATCATCATACTGGAAGACTGACCCAGGGCAATAAGGCAACTAAAAGCAATTATAAGCATACCAATTAGAAAGAAATAAAACTTCCTTTATTCACAGCCTACATGTTCCTATATGTAGAAAATTCTAAAGAACTATTGAAATTAACCTACTAGAGGCTAATAAATAAGTTTAGCAAGTTTGGGGCATACATGATCAATATAAAAATTAAACTGCATTTTTTTAATTTATATTTTTTATTATAATGTTCCATTTTTTATTGTTCTGCCTATAAATTTTTTCCAGTTTTAGTGAGATACAATTGATATATAGCACTGTATAAGAAATGATTTAACTTATATAACTTAATGTGAAATGATTACCACACTAAGTTTAGCTAACATTCAATTATAGGGAATGGCTACCCACTCCAGTATTCTTGCCTGGAGAATTCCATGGACAGAGGAGCCTGGAGGGCTACAGTCCACAGCGTCACAAAGAGTCGGACATGGGTCCTTATAGTAACTATTCAAAATAAAAAATAAATTTCATTCAAAATATCATCAAAAAGAATAAAATGCTAAGGGATAAATTTAATAAAAGAATCATAGATTTGTATAGTAATAACTACAAAAATATTATTGAGAGAAATTAAAGAAAATAAAAATCAATGAACTTTTCATTATGAGCTGGTGACTGTTTATGAGCTGATGACTTTATGTTGTTAACATGGTAATCCCCTAGGATCAATTTATAGATGCAATAAAATCCCTATCAGAATCCCACCAGGCATTTTTGTAGCAATTGGAAAGTTGACTCTAAAACTGATATAAAATTACAAAGGACATAGAATAGCCAAAATAATTTTTTAAAAGAAGAACAAAGTTAAAAGGTTTATATGTGTGATTTCAAACTTACTATACAGCTACAATAATTAAGACAATTGGTACGGTGTAAACTGGCACATAGACAAATAGAACAGGATTAAGAGACCAGAAATATATTCTTACATTTTTATCAATTGATTTTGAATAAAGGTACCAGTGGGAAACAGATAGTCTTTTCAACATATGTTGACAGGTAATTTGTTATCCACATGCAAATATATGCACGTAGACCCTTACTTCAACCCATACATAGCAATTAACTCAAATAGGATAACAGACTTAAATGTAAGACCTAAAACTACAAAGTCATCTAATAGAAAATAGGAGAAAAATCCTGTAACCTTGGATTAGGCAAATATTTTTTTAGATATAATACTTAAACCACAATCCATATGAGAAAAAAAATTGAATTGGGCTTCAATAAATTTTAAAAGTTTTGCTCTTCAAAAGATACCATTAAGAAAATGAAAGACAAGCAATAGAGAAAAATATATGTATTTGTAGGTTGTATATCAGATATGATAAAAGACATGCAACAAAAGTATAAAGAACGCTTAAAATTCAAAATAAATTACACAATTTTTAAAATGGGCCAAAAACTTGAATATTCTATGAAACAAACTATACAAGTAAGTAATGGGCACATGAAAAGGTGTTCACACTTATGTCTTTAGAGAAATATAAATTAAAGTCAAAATGAGATACAATTACTATTATATTCCCACTAGAAACTGTTGTCGTTCAGTTGCTCACTCATGCCCAACTCTTTGCAACCTCGTGGACTGCAGCACGCCAGGCTTCCATACCGTGCACTGTCTCTTGGAGTTTGCTCAAACTCATATCTTGAGTCAGTGATTGACCATATCATTCTCTGTCACACCTCCTCTTCTCCTCCCCTCAATATTTCCCAGAATCAGGGTCTTTTCCAATGAGTTGGTTCTTCACATCAGGTGGCCAAAGTATTGGAGTTTCAGCTTCAGCACCAGTCCTTCCAATTCAGGGTTGATTTCCATTCAGATTGACTGGTTTGATCCTCCTGCTGTCCAAGGGACTCTCAAGAGTCTTCTCAGAACCACAGTTTGAAAGCGTCAATTTTTTGGCCCTCAGCCTTCTTTATGGTTCAACTCTCACATCTGTACATGACTACTGAAAAAAACCACAGCTTTGACTATATGGACATTTGTCAACAAAATGATACCTCAGCTTTTTAAAATACTACCTGGGTTTGTCATAGCTTTTCTTCGAAGGAGCAAGTGTCTTTTAATTTCATGGCCACAGTCACTGTCCGCAGTGATTCTGGAGCCCAGGAAAATAGTCTGTCACCGTTTGCATTGCTTCCCCAACTATTTGCCATGAAGTGATGGGACCAGATGCCAAGATCTTAGTATTCTGAATGTTGAGTTTTAAGCCATCATTTTCACTCTCCTCTTTTACCTTCATCAAGAGGATCTTTAGTTCCTCTTCGCTTTCTGCTGTTAGGGTGGTGTCATCTGCATATCTGAGGTTACTGATATTTCTCCCGGCAATCTTGATTCCAGCTTGTGCTTCAGGCAGCCCAGCATTTCCCATGATGTACTATGCACAGAGTTAAATAAGCAGTGTGATGATATACAGTCTTTCATACTCCTTCCCAATTTTAAACTAGTCCGTTGTTCCATGTCGATTCTAACTGTTGCTTCTTGAGCTACATACAGGTTTCTCAGGAGGTAGGAAAGGTGGTCTGGAATTTGCATCTCCTTAAAAATTTCCCACAATTTGTTGTGATTCACACAGTCAAGGGTTTAGCCTAGTCAGTGAAGCAGAGGAGATGTTTTTCTGGAATTCCCTTCCTTTTGTATGATCCAGCAGATGTTAGCAATTTGATCTCTGGTTCCTCTGCCTTTTCTAAGCCCCGCTTGTACCTCTGGAAGTTCTCAGTTCACATACTGTTAAAGCCTAGCTGGAAAATTTTTGAGCATGACCTTGCTAGCATGTGAAATGAGTGCAGTTGTATGGTAGTTTGAACATTCTTTGGCATTGTCCTTCTTTGGAATTTGAATAAAAACTGACCTTTTCCAGTCCTGTGGCCACTGCTGAGTTTTCCAAATTTGCTGGCATATTGAGTGCAGCACTTTAACAGCATCATCTTTCAGGATTTGAAATATAGCTCAGCTGGAATTCCATCACCTCCACTAGCTTTGTGAAAAATGAAAGGTGGAATGTATAAGTAATCAAAAACATGTAATTTTATTTTTCTAAACTAGCAAGAATTAAAATATTACACAATACTTGTAGGTGTGCAATGAAAACAGCTCTCACAGAAATTATGTAATATAAAATTTGATAATATGATTCAACAATATCAATGTAAATAGACTATTGATTCATCCATTCAACACAAAAAGTGGTAGCTGTCAAGAAAGTTGCAGGCATGACCCAGGCACTGGAGAGAGAGAATGATCAAAAAAGAAAAAAAAAAAGTGACTGCTTTTATGAAGTTTTCATTCTAATGGGAGACAAAAAAATTAGCAAATAAATATGCAAAATTATTAAGGTGGATTCAAGAACAAATGGAAGGAGAGTGGGTAGAAACAGTATGTGCAGACAACTCTTTTGAAAGGTTTTACTGTAAAGGGGAAATCTGACTTAAATGGAAGGTAACACAACTTGGAATTATTACCATATACTTATATGCTGATATAATTATATGGTAGAAAAGGGGGGAATGCAATCTAAAGCAGGTATAATTATAGGGATGTTGTCTTTGAGTGACAATCACACTTCAGTACACGAATGGGGGGTGGTCTTAGATAGAAGCACTGACAGTTCATTCATTGTAACAGATGGGAAGGCAGAATATGGGTGGGGAGGGACACGTGGGGTTGAAGACTTGATTGGGGAGGGTTCTGGGTAGTAATACATTTTCTCAGAGAAATAGGAAGGAAGCATCTAAGGTTTCAGGAGGTAGGAGATGGTCCAGAACAGCCATTCTTGGTTACAGGGGACACAAGAATGTGTTTGTGGACAATTAGGGTCCATTTGAGTTTCCTAGCCCTGCATTTTAAAGTAACAGCAGTCAGCATAGAAGTGTGTTTTTGTCTAGCCAGACTCACCTACATAAGTGTGGGCATGAATGATCAAAAAGTGTGACTAACCAGAAATAGGATTTTCCTGGAATTGTACCTATGAGAGGAACAAGGGAGTCAATGAGTACACAAGCAAGAAATATGAGAATGAACTAAAGAATCTAAAGCTCGTTGGGGAAACATGAGCACATGAGAGGAGCAAAGAGAAGATAATGTAGATGGATAATGAACTGGGGGTCCCAGTAGGGTGAAAACCTCCTGGATTGGAGGTGCTAGGAGGAGTAGGCTTAAAAATAAGAGGAGGTTTGGCCACTTTAAATTTAGATTTCACCCAGCATATCTACTTCTGGAAATGTGTTGGAAAGAAAAATATAATCTATGGAAAAGATGTTTCCTGGTGTTATCTATACAGCAGCCCTAAATTAGAAACAACACAGTTGTCTAGCAACAAAGAAGCAGTAAACACCACGTTACCAAGTAAAACATAATATATAAAGAAAATGAAGCAGCAGGGAATGAAATGTAACAGAAACAAGTCAGACACCAAGTTGTATGCATACCACATTGTATGTGTTCATACATATATAAATATGTGCTTACATAAACATATATTACAAATATATAAATATATCGCATCTGATTATTTGTGCTAATGTCAAATTCTCTAATTAGATTTTAAGCACCCCACTTCCTAAGGTTTCAGAGTCTTTTTATTTACCTAAAAAGCAGGCTGTCCACCTGGTAGAAGTTCAGTACATTTTACTGAATGAGTGCATGAGTGAGTTGATGCAGGGAGTGAATTAATGGATGATGAATGAATAAATGAAGATCTATGTATACTTTTCAAATTTCAATTCTAAACCTTACATAAAATATCTAGTAGCAAGATTCTATCAAACTCTGGAATTAAATTTAACTGCCTGACCTATTGATCTAAATGTTTTAGGGTTATAAAAGCATCACATAAATTAGAACCTTTGCCTATATGACCTTAAAACAGACTGTGGATCAAAAGAAAACTATTCATCTTGTGAATTAGTTTCACTTAGGGGGGAATCAATTTTCCTATCATGTGCTTTTGTGAAACACAAACTGCTGTTTATTGTGATACTTCAAAACAATGCTAAATGAATTTTATTTTTAATCCAGTGAAACATGTTTTTAAATAAAGCCTGATTCTCAAAGAGATTTCTGTGACAAGAGATATCCACATGCCAAAAAGTCATTAGTACCGCCTTTGTTACTCACATACTTAATTGTGTGGGGAAACACAAATAATTTCCAGGCTAAGAATGAGTGTCAGGCAGTGCAATGCCCATGTGTTCTATTGGCGTGACAGCAATTGGGCAAGGGACCAGCAGGGTTTTCAACCACACTGTCTTTTTTGTGTGTGTAAAACATCTACTCTGTGCTAACCTCAGTCATAATCACTGCAGGAGCTACACAGTCCAAGACAAGAAGACACTAACAGGAATTCAAAGCAAAAATGTTAACAATTAGTCAAAGTATTCTTTGCCATACATAACACAAATTCCCCCTTCACTTACACAAACTTGCAATCAGCAAGAGGTCTTTTCAGATGATCTTTTGCAATGCATTTTATACCACTATTTGAACAAATTCCAGATAATCACACTTCAAAAGTTATGTAATCAGAAAACAATACTGTTCTTTAATTTGATGATATTGTTAAAACTTTAAAAAATGTTTTAACATCATAAAAATGTACATCTTAAAAATCAACTGCTGTGGACTCCAAAGGAGCTACAAAATCATTTACTGAGTCGTCAGTGAGTAATGTGTTATTATTTGAAGAAAAGTTGAATGATCTTTATTGCGCTATCTCCTAAGCTAAGATAAATGTTAACCACCCACCTGTCTAAAAGCAGCAGCACTCTCAATTCTGTTCACTCATCTAAATGTGAAGTAAGGACCTTACAAAGTCATTTGGATTCTACAAATTTTTTTAAAAAGGCAAAATAGAATGCTGAATCTTTATGCAGAAAGCTTTCCAAGCTTTTATTACTTAGTGTTATTGATTATTGATTATACATTCTCATCCTGTGCTTGCTCCCTGTCCCCAAAACACCTGTCTTTCTCTATCCCAGAGATTCCAAATGAAGACACACAGTCTTCACTTGCAGACACATGTCTTACAGATATATGTTGAAGAAACATGCTAGAATCAGTAAGGAAACTTTTATTCTTTTCCCACATTGACCCTTCACACCCACCCTCTGAATTTCGTTTCCACTACCAGATGAAAGCCAGCTCCCACAAATTTTCTGGCCCCTTTCAGTTACAAGATGAATTTCACTGTAGAAGTCAAAATGTCCTACATCCAGTGTAATAATCAGAACTATATTTTTTTTTCCAAATGAAGCATTTTCTAGCCTCATCTTCCCGCCCCCAAGCTCAGCCCTGCTTCAGGTGAGAGTTTCCTTCCTGCCCAACTCTCTAAGTCACTAGGGCAGAGGAGAAAGTGAATTAGGAGGAATAGCACAGTTTTATTCAGCAGGTACAACTGATTTCCTAAGTCAGTTCCTTCTAGATACTGACTTTTACTCTGGTGTGATCCCAACACACACAGGATTTTTGGAAATGTTCCCCCTGGGTCCTCTGACTGCAGTTCCTAGGGCAGGAGATGTTTTGTCCTCTACCTGACCACTCACACCTCCCTCTTTCAACCCCAACTCCACCGGTTCACTCTGCACTTTCACAGCTTCATCTTTTAGGATTTGAAGTAGCTCAACTAGAATTCCATCACTTCCACTAGCTTTGTTCATAGTGATGCTTCCTAAAGTCCACTTGACTTCACATTCCAGGATGTCTGGCTCTAAGCATGTGATCACACCTTCATGGTTATCCAGGTCATTAAGATATTTTTTGAATAGTTTCTTCTGTGTATTCTTGTCACCTCTTCTTCATGTCTTCTGCTTCTGTTAGGTCCAAACCATTTCTGTCCTTTATAGTGCCTATCTTTTCATGTAATATTCCCTTGGTATCTCTAATTTTCTTGAAGAGCTCAAGAAAATTCAAGAAGAGCTCTCAAATCTTTCCACTTGAAAGAAGTGTTTTCCACTATTTCTTTGCAATGTTCAGTTAGGAAGGATTTCTTATCCTTGCTCTTCACTGGAACTCTGCATTCAGATGGGTATATCTTTCCTTTCCTCCTGTGCCTTTCGCTTCTCTTTTTTTCTCAGCTATTTCTAAGGTTATCTGGTGATACAACAAATAAATAGAAGCTGAGCTAAGAGGCTGCTGACTAAAGAGGCAACAGGTATCCTCTGAGTTGCCATAGTCACCATCCAACCCACCTTCCTCAACAATGGCCTATGTGGGATTTGACTCAACTATGACCTATCCCTCTCTCCATCCAAATCCAATTATATCCTCCAGTTCAGTTCAGTTCAGTTGCTCAGTCATTTCTGACTTTTTGTGATGCCATGGACTGCAGCATACCAGGCTACCCTATCCATCATCAACTCCTGGAGCTTCCTCAAACTCATATCCATTGAGTCAGTGATACCATCCAACCATCTCATCCTCATCCCTTCTCCTGCCTTCAATCTTTCCCAGCATCAGGGTATTTTCTAAGGAGTCAGTACTTTGCATCAGTTGGCCAAAGTATTGGAGCTTCAGCTTCAACATCAGTCCTTCCAATGAGTATTTAGGACTAATTTCCTTTAGGATTGACTGGTTTGACCACCTTGCAGTCCAAGGGACTCACAAGAGTCTTTCCAACATGACAGTTCAAAAGCATCAATTCTTTGGTGCTCAGCTTTTTTTATGGTCCAAACCTCACATCCATACATGACTACTGGTAAAACCATAGCCTTGACTAGATGGACCTTTGTTGGCAAAGTAATGTCTCTTCTTTTTAATATGCTGTCTAGATCGGTCATAACTTTTCTTCCAAGAAGCAAGCATCTTTAATTTCACAGCTACAGTCACTAGCTGCACTGATTTTGGAGCCCCAAAAAATAGTCTCACTGTGTCCATTGTTTCCCCACCTATTTGCCATGAAGTGATAAGATTGGATTCCATGATTTTCATTTTTTGAATGTTGGGTTTTCAGCCAGCTTCTTCACTCTCCTCTTTCACTTTCATCAAGAGGCTCTTTAGTTCTTTACCTTCTACAATAAGGGTGGTGTCATCTGCATATCTGAGGTTATTGATATTTCTCCCAGAAATCTTGATTCCAGCTTGTGCTTCTTCCAGCCCAGCATTTCCCGTGATGTATACTCTGCATAGAAGTTAAATAAGCAGGGTGACAATATACAGCCTTGACGTACTCCTTTCCCAACTTGGAACTAGTCCATTGTTCCATGTCCAGTTCTAACTGTTGCTTCTTGACCTGCATAAAGGTTTCTCAAGAGGCAGGTCAGGTGGTCTGGTATTCCTATCTCTTTCAGAATTTTCCACAGTTTATTGTGATCCACACTGTCAAAGGCTTTGGCATAGTCAATAAAACAGAAATAGATGTTTTTCTGGAACTCTCTTGCTTTTTTGATGATCCAGCGGATGTTGGCAGTTTGATCCCCGGTTCCTCTGCCTTTTCTAAAACCAGCTTGAATGAAGTTCGTATCCTCCAGGTTCATATTAAATCTCAAAGGAGATACTGGTAAAAAGAAAGAGTCTAATATTTAAATCCTTCTCTATAGTCCAATGTCAGCATGATTTGGTGAGTTCTCTAAACTTCTTGAGTGGCAATTTACCGCTCTCTAAATTAGGGATGGCAATTTTAACTTACAAATTTTGTATGAAGATTTAAAAAGATTAAAATATAGTTCCTAACAGTCTTTTGCTCATCCACAAAGAAAACATTTATCTTCCATATTTTATCATGTACCACCAATTGATACAAGTTAGTTTTATCTACCCATTTAAAGACTAAGACTTTTACTTCTGTATTCCTCAAGTGGTCTCGTATAATATTCAGCATGTAATATAGGTCCATGTGCTCTGTGCAATGAAAATCAAAGTAAAATCTTCCATTTCAATATTACCAAATACTGCTGGGACCAAAAGCCTTAAAAGAAATCTTGCCAATTACACTGTTATTGTATTTTAGATACTCATTTCATTTGGGCCACCAATTGAATGTGATTTATATTCTTTTATAATTAAATGTTTAAATTTTAGGAGAAGCTATGTTCCTGCCACTGTTTTTGACTGACAAACAAGGCCATGAGACAGTTCTACTGGCTGGACTCCATCTTTCATCACCAGCCACTGGCTCTGCAGGTGTCTAGAGGCAGTGGGTGGTAGCCGTAGTTATGGAAGCCCAGCTGTAGTATCTTCCTGCCTCTGAATTACATTCAGTTTACCAGTCCAGTGGTGGCTCCTGACTTCTAGCCCCTGCAAACATTCCTATGATTTTGTAAACATCTATTTCCTATATTGAGTCCCCTTCTATTTCAAATGCCAGCATGGTTTCTATTTCCTGCACTGAACCCCGTGTAATTTAATTACTTCTTTGAGAAGATCATCTCTAAGATCACCTCTTTTTGTTACCTTACATGTAAAAGAACTTATGGTCTTACCTCACAGGTTTTCAAGAGAATTAAAGAGAAAAGAAAATTTGGACTAATTTTAAAATTATTGAAAAACTTTACTGCATCTCTTTTTTTCCTATTCTTAATGATGTTACACATTTCTTAATTAGGATTTTTATTAGGTAAATATGTACATATTCAAAAGTGAAGAATTATATGTTTATTTCCTACAGAAATTTATACAACTCAAAGGCTTTTTCTTTGGTGTCATTTAATTTGCTTTTTCAGCCTTACTTCCATTTAGATTCATTTATTTAGAGACATCAAAATAAGAAACATTTAGAATGTGAAATATGAACATATACACATTTAAGTAAGATTTAGTTACTAGACAAATTTTATCATTTTTCTTTAACAAGTATATACATACTTTATAAGTTGTTAATACTCTCATGTATAGTAAGATACCTTATTGATGATGCTCATCTTTAATAATGTAAATCAGATGCTAACCTCCAGTTTGGGAATGGTTTACTGAATAACTTGATTAAATTGGCATTTAACTGGATTCTTATGGAGAGTCATAAAGAACAGATATCCTGAATTTATCCTAAATAATCTTAAAATTATGAAATACTTTTAAAAAACTTTTTATTTTGTATTTGGTTAACAATGTTGTGATAGTTTCAGGTGAACAGCAAAGGGACCCAGTCCAACATATATATCTTTTTAATCATGCTAATTGAACATGCATTCATCATTGCTAACCCTTAAAGCTCCACTATCATCACTGTAAAGACATAAAGACACTGTAAATTTCCCATAATTACAAAGTAAGTGGGAAAAAACAAGCAGAACACAAGAGAATCTACTTATTTTTTGGAAACTTGGAAACAGGAGAGTGGAAATCTTAGCAAAGAACATCAGCTAGAAACAAATGTTTCACACTGCTGCTGCTGCTGCTAAGTCGCTTCAGTTGTGTCCGACTCTGTGCGACCCCATAGACGGCAGCCCACCAGGCTCCCCCGTCCCTGGGATTCTCCAGGCAAAAACACTGGAGTGGCTTGCCATTTCCTTCTCCAATGCATGAGAGTGAAAAGTGAAAGCGAAGTCGTTCAGTTGTGTCTTACTCTTAGCGAGCCCTTGGACTGCAGCCTACCAGGCTCCTCTGTCCATGGGATTTTCCAGGCAGGAGTACTGGAATGGATTGCCATTGCCTTCTCCAATGTTTCACACTAAGAACCATGAAATGATGCAGGAATTGGAGGCACCAGATTGCAAAAGTCAGAGAATGAGAGTAGGACTGAAAGTAGGATTTTCTTCATTTTCCTCCTTAATATCTGACAACTACCTGCCCCCTTCATGTCACCATGGAAGATAGATTTTTATCTAGTTAGATGTTTATCTTCTAGTGACATTAAGCCACCGAGATGAGAGAGGTGAGCTTCTATGTTGTAAAAAAGGAAACTAAGTTTAAAACTACATAATGAAATATATGACCCCAACTCTTAGTCCTAGAATAAGGACAATAAGGTTTTAACATCTCAAGACTGGTGATTAGACTGTCTTCCAGATAGAAAATAAGTAGCTCCAGAGAAAAGACCTTTGATTACAGGCATTTTGTAATCATCTAAGTAGCTGAGCACTTCACACCCTATTATGAAGCCCACACGTCAACAAGCAGTGTCCATTCACATGCTTATTTCAGTTAGCTTCGCTGTGTCTCCCTTTTACAAGTGAGGGGATAGTCAAGAATCACCAGACCTTTAAGAAGAGTATTTATCATGAAAGAAACTGAAACAAACACACAGAAAACAGCAACTCAGTGGAATATATTCAAATAGAAGAAGAAAAACATTAATCAACAAAAATGAATTTCAGAACTGTAAGAAGTGTTATTAAATGCATTATTAATAGTTAAACATGGAATGCTACAAATAGAAATCCATTAAAATAAGAGTGAGATCAGGTCTTGGAAAGTATTGGAGATATTGAAAGATAAGCATTAAAGTTTTAAGTTTTTTTTTAAAAAGTAAAAATGACTATATGGTCAAAATAACTGTGGTGGTGAACATGCTGTTAGTATATATAGAAGTCAAAATATAATGTGCACATGAAACTTGTTATCAACTGATGCTGCTTCAATAAATAAAAAGTAAAAAGCAAAAATGGACAAGAAGAGAGTAAATATAAGAAAATTTGAGGCTTAATGCAGAAGGAAAAACATATAAATCCCAGAAAGATTAAATGAAGGAAGTGGCAAGAAGAAAATAATCAAATTTAAAAAAATGAAGAAATTTTCCCCAAACTGAAGGGCATCCATTTCCAGACTGAAAGGACCAACCAATTTTCCATTATAAAATTCTCACACCAATGTTATTATCATGGAATTTCCAAAGAAAAGAGAATAAAAACAAAGTCCTGGCTTATGGATGTTGGGCAGAATATCACAGAAAAATATCAAGGCTAAATGGCATCAGACTTCTTAGTAGCAATACTAAAAGTTAAAATACAATGAAGCAATACTTTCAAAATTCTGAGAAAAAATTATTTTAACTTATTGTTTCAGAGCCAATCAAGCTGTAGCAAAATAAAAGAAAAAGTATATTTTCATATATGAATGTACTTTAAGAGAGTGTGTTTCTCAAGGGTCCTATTGCAGGAAGCTCATACCCTAAATGAAAGTAAACCAAGAAAGAATGAGACCCAGGAAATAACAGACCCAACTCCTGAGGGTGTTGATGCTATTTCCCAGAATGAAGGCAATGGGAAGTCTCAGGGGAGAGTTGTGCCTTGGGCATGGAGAGCTCCAGAAGGAGCTGGGACAAAGACTCAAAGAGCAATGTCTCCAAGGAAAAGAGTGGGGCAGAAAAAGCACATGGTGTGCTTGGAAATGTGGGAAATATATTGAAGAGTGTCTTACAATTTTTTTGATGACTCTGGAACGAAATAGGGATAGGTGTATAGTAATCGAGGTCAATAAACTAGCAATTAAAATGAAATAGTTAATAATTTCAGGAAAAAAACAAAGGGCGATTTCTACAGGAAATATATCCATATTTCATTTCTTGGCTTGGAAGTGAAGACAATTCAGTCATATACTATAAGCACCAAATAGTGATTCACTGGATTGATAATAGAACTGCAGTAGAAAAATGAGGGGCAAGTCAAGCAGGGGGTGGCTAGAACTTGATCTAAGAGTGCTACATTTTCATCCATTGCTGTATGAAGTCAAATAATGTTCAAAATAGATAAATCAAGGAACAACTATATAAAATTGGTATTTTAAACTATAGACAACTTATAGGAAGAAAGAACTAAAAGATGAAAGTCGATGTCTCAGGAAGACGACCCAGGTAGAATCAAAGGGTGGGGGAGTAAACTTGTTTCCTTGTCTTACAGTACTACTTTAATACTTTAATAAAAACTAGAATTAATTTCTGAAATTAAAAGTATTACACAATGTACAGGATTAGTACCAAGGAAGCCAAGTTTACATTTCTCTAAAGACCCAGCCAAAACATGTGACTGGCATTTTTAGACATTCAAGTACAGCTTTGATGGCAAATAAATAGGAGTCATGTAGTTTCAGATCATATTCATGCCAATCCTCAAAGGAAGGAAAATCAGGAGGGAAGATCTCCATGTACTGGAGAAAGAAATTTAATTTTCCAACAGTAAAATGCATAGCATTACCTATGGGGACATCTCAACAAGGGTCTAAGAATTATAAGAATTATTTTGGGGTAAGCAACCTGGTACCAAATTTCAAATAAAATCAACCCTCAAATGCCAAACAGAAAATACAGCAACCATTTTAGAAGAATAATTTTCAAATATTCATAGAACTCACATATGATTATCCTCAATTTATTTCACAAAAACAGAAGATTCAATTTACTGGGAAGAGTAAACATAAAGTCTATCCACAAGTGGTTTTTACATTTAAGTCTTATAACTGTTTAATGTCATGACCTACCAAATTCTATATATAATGACATCATGATAAAAATCAGGTCAGTGGGTAGGATTCAGTGCTTTCACTGCTGGGACCAGATTCAATCCCTACTCCGGGAACTAAGATCCCTCAAGCTGCATAGTATGGTCAAAAATAAATAAATAAATATCAAAAGAAACTACAACATTTAATTCACTTTACACTTGATCAGCTTAATATTATATATAGCTACTAAATGGAAGTTGCATTTATACCAAAGTACATAACTAAATATCATTATTTTGTGTGAATATGTGTGTATTTATGTATGTGACTGCTTTATTACACAATTTCAACCAAGCATATTTCACTCTTGCTAATAAAATCATTAAAAAAAAGAGACAAGTAGTTGCTTAGCATGTACAGATTCACAACATGATTTGGTTCTCAAGCAGGAACTTAAAGTCTGAATTATTTAGGTTATCTAAGCTACCATCAAAATAAAGAGGCATAACAACTCTTATGTAGTGAAACAATCTCCATATCCTATTGTGAAAACCATATTTCACAGCAGTCCTTCATTTCATGTTCAGCCCATTTTACTGATACATATATTAAAATTCACCATCTACCACAAGAACACTATAAACAGTAAAACATCAGTCACTGGAGCAAAGTGAAGGGAAAACCCTATTATATGTTCTCATGACACTGTGAAAAGCTCAAGTGTAAAAGGGAATTGAACCTCCCTGACCAAATGCACTCTCATTAATTTCTGGAGCCAATTTATATTGTTGTATAAGCAATATTTAAAAGGCTGTTGTCAAGGAAAAGCATCCTAAAATTAGCTCTGACAGCTTTGTTTTCTTTGCAGGAATGGTCACACTTCTAACAGCCTCTTCTGTTTTGAAGAGAAAGCCTAGTAACAAAATGTAAAGGAGCTCAGAGCAGACTTTTGTAAAGAGGGGAAAATAAAATCACCTACCATAGATTCATTTCACAAATTGTATTTCTTATATAGGCTTGTCTACGCATAATATGTGTTTATTATATCAGTTTGTGTCTTTGAGAAGAGAAAAAGGTCACTGATTCTAGCATCTCATTCCAGAAATTCATTATTTCTGTCTCTACATCCAACCTTCTGACCTTATCCACTTTTTCACTGGCCATCATTCTGCCCACGCTCTCACGTTTCCCCTTGACTTTAACCTTAAAGAGGCCCTCAACCCCAGTTTCCCCTTCTTCATCCACCGCATTTACATTTTCTGACAAAATAGTAACTCTGTAAACCCAGTTCTACATCTGCTCTGACCCTCCATAGAAGCAGGAAAAAAAGCAAACAGGGATGTAGGCTGATGCCCCTTTAAATATACCCTTGAAGTGGATGAGCTCTGCCCATCAAGTCCACCTTAGTCACAGTCCTTCTTTCTGAGGTGATTATTTCACATGTTCTCCTCAAATCTCCACTACTTTCTTCCCTTCTCAGTCTCTGCAGATAGCCTCTTATCTCATTTCCATGAGGAAATAAAAGTAACCAGAAGGGATCATCACCATGTTTACACCTATCTACTTGCAAGTGTTCCCAAACATTCCACCTTCCTCCCTGTTGCCATAGATGATCAACCTTGCTCTTATATCCAGTCCCTATGCTTAAGCAGTCCTTACCTCTCACCTACTCAAGGAGCTGTAGATCTCTCTCTCTTTCTCTGCACTGATTTTTCACTCTCTACAAAATCATTTCTATCATCATTCCCATCAGAATCCTCTAATAGCATCTCTAATTTTATAAACTTCTCTACCCTTAACCACCTCCGCTGTCACCCTACCTTTATGCTGTCCCTTACAGAAAATTCTCTGAAGAGTTAGCTATTCATGCTGCCCCCACTTCTTTACCTTGTCTTCCCTTCTACCCAGTCCTATTAGAATTTTGTCCATTCAGTTCACTGAGAGGGTTTTGCCAAAGTAGCCAAAGACCTCTACAACACAAAAGCCAATAGCCAAGGCACAGTTCATGCTGCATGACCCCTCAGCAGTGTTTGACAAAACACTCACTTTCTTAAAAGTCTTCTCTTGGCTTCCAAGATGCCACAGCACAATGGCTACTCCTCGGTGTCTTTTACTGTCTCCTTTCCCAACCTTTAATTATTGGAGTGGCTGAGGGCTCAACCTTTGATTCTCTTCTCACTTATACCAATTTTAACTCCACAGATGATCTCATTTAGCTCCATGACTTTATATCCATATATTGATGACTCCCAAATTTATACCTTCATCCCTGACCTCTAATTTTTCCAGCTATCTATTTATTTGCAAGGCTACTTGAATGTCTACTAGGCATCTGAAAATTCATGGTTCCAAAACAAATTTTTGTCTTCACCACCAACTTCCTCATGTGGGGAGATGTAACAGGTTAATAATAATCCCTTATCCATAGCTATGAAAATCCTAAAACCAGACATTTTCATTTGGCAGTAAAATCTGATCTGACCTGAACTTATGTGGCAGCAAAATCTGAACTGAACACAGATGATTTTTGTCTTTATTAAGTGAATATTTACTTGTTTTGTTCCAGAAGTATTCATTGGCAGGTACCCTGGATTCCACTGAGAATATTCAGTAATTTTTTGAATAGGCATCTTATTACCATTTTAAAATCTGAAGAGTTATAAATTCAGGTCACATTTGGATCCAAGGATTTCAGACAAGGGACCACAGACCCAGTTGATAAGGATCACATACACACGCACACATACAAAATAAGGCATTATATCTCATTCTTTTCAAACCTTACATTCCCAATCCAAATCACCATGAGTCCTCCAGCTTGAATCTTAAACATGTCCTAAATCTGAATATTGAATATTTCTTACCAATTCTATAAGTACCAGCGTTACCAAAGCTACCAACTGAACAATTGCCATAACCTCTTAACATATGCTTTTTCTAATCTTGTTCTTCCCTGACTTCCCCCTCGTCAGTGTTAGTTTCCACAAAATGACCAGAGAAGTCTTCTTAAAGCCTATGTCAGACACTCCACTCCATGGCTTCAAAGCTCCAAAATCTCTCTACGAGGCTCAGAATAAAATCTTAATTTGTTATCATGACCTGTTGGGTTTTAGATGATCTGGCTTCTCCCTTTCTCTCCACACACAATTCTTCCTCTCTTTTCCTCACCCACTGTGATCCAAGGTCCTCTTGGTCTGGTTTTTCCTCCGCATGCCACATGCACCCAATCAAGGGGGCTGTGCCCTCAGCTCCCTCTGTCTAGGACCCCACTACTTCAGGTCTTGGCAGAGCTCACTCCTCATCCTACTAAGGGCCCTCTTCACAAGTCAGTATCATGGAAGCCCTTCCATGAGCACTCTACCGAAATAGCCACATTTGAACCTCCCAGATACACTGCCATTTTATTCTATTTGCTTTTATTAAGATTACATTGCATGTTTTTTTGTTTGCTTGTCTATCATCCATCCTCACCATCAAAATGTGATTAATTCCATGTAGGTACAGATCATGACTGTACGGTTTATCACTGTATCCCTGGTGCCTAGAATGATGCTGGGACTCTCTGTGTGCCCAATGATGAGTAGTCACTGAATGAACAAATGATTAAATTTTATTAACAAGCCATCTGAATTGGGCAAATTGAATAATACTAGTTCTCCTTTACAAAGTACCTCAATATCTTTACAAATGTCAGTATAGTCCTGATGAACTGCTACAACTTTATTTCTTACTCTCATTCTTAAGATAGTTTAATCAGTGACTAAAATAACCATAGATTGACTCACACTGTGTAAATTAGTGTTTACTTTGATACCCATAAGACATATACTTAAAAAAACAATTCGAGTTTATCAAGGAGAGTTCTTTCTTAATTCCCTATTTCTAAACTTAAACATTCCCTCTTTCTAGTGAACTAAGATTACTTGGCAACCTGTTTCTAATTCCAAAGTGCTCTAAAGTAATTCCATGTTATTTCTTATTTTCCATGTGCTATAACTATCAATGGATCAACCAACTTATCTAATAAGAGAATGTGATGTTATGCTAATTTGTTATAGATACAAATTAAAGAACTATTAGAATAATGGTAAACAAAAGAATTTTTAGCATTTTATTTAATCATTTTTTTATTTAGAAAACTAAAACCATTATGGTAACAAATCAAAAATTTGTTATAATACCTTAGGTAAAACAGAGGGAAAGTATATATAATAAAGTCATTTGGGGACTAATACCAGTTATAGTTTAATTCTTTAAATTGTATACTACTATTTTGGTTGTGAATTTCATTTTGGAACATTCTCACTCATTAAGTATGTATGCTCTTTCTTTAATTCATGACTCCATTAATGGTAGGAGGGTTTGCTCTCAGAGGCATCTTTTGATACACATTTTGCAAATATTTATCCTGAATTGAAATATGATTCACATGACAGCATGAAGTCAGAGAACACAAATATTAAATGACAGCTTGAAAATTATGACTTTAGTTGAAGCCTTGTCACACACCTTGGACTTGAATGTCTGGTAAAAATAAACCTCAAGCACTGTTAAAATTTCTCAGTCAATTGTGACATTTTAAGACTTCTTTTGCAGTCTCTCTTTGAGGAACTGTGCAAAGAGGATTAGTTTGTCTTCTCCAACTCAGTAGCAGACAAACTGCTACAGCCCAGAAGCCAATATAAAGTATTTAAGCTGATCTCCTCCAAATTCGGTTAGCTTATCACCTTTTGTCTGACTCATTAGTTTGGAAATTCTAGCAGGAAACTAACTCTCATGGGATACACAGCAGTCTTCACTCGCCAAGAATTCTCTGGGCTACTGGGCCAAGTCAACTCAGAATATTCACTAAGCACTGAAAGATATTCTCTGTACAATCCCAACAGCTCAACTACACAATGAACAGAAATTTGAGTTTTCCAAGGATATGAGTTCTATAGAACTTAGGAAATCAGAATTTTGGAGTGGGAAGCTCACTCAATGTTTAATCTGCTCTGCCTCTACCCATCATACAGTTCTTAGGGTCAACTTTTATCTCAATCTATATTTGGCAGAGGAATGGGCAAAAACAAACACACTGTCTCATACAGAGTTGTGCCACAAAGGCAATTTATAATTGCAGATGCTCATTTTGTGCCGGACACAGGGTATGGGTACTTTAACTCCATTATTTTACCCCTCATGATCATCTCACTGGCCCTGGAAGTAAAATTCCCTGGGGGGGTCTCAGTCCCTTCACTGGATCCCCGGGTTGGGAAATCTGTTGTGGGCCCTAGGACTTTCACAACAGTGTGAGAACTTCTTTGGTATTTGTTCAGTTTGTGGATCATCTACAGTCTGTGGGTTGGCTTTACGGTGGGGCTGATGGCAACCTCCTCCAAGAGGACTATGCCACATGCTGCGCCTCCCAGGTCTGCTGCAGCCAGAGCCTCTGTCCCTGTGGCAGGCCACTGTTAACCTTGCCTCTGCAGGAGACACACAAACACTCAAAGGTTGATCTGGTTCAGTCTCCAATGGGGGTCAGTACTCCTTTCCCTGGGTCACAGGGTGCACAAGCTTTTGTTTATGCCCTCCCAGCATCTCTGGTGAGTATGAAGTTTGAGTCTAAACACAGTTTTGCCCCTCCTACCATCTTTAATAACCTGTTGATGGTTGTTCTGCAGCTAGCTGCAATTTTGGTGTTCTTGCAGAAGATGAGCACACATCCTTCTATTCCACCATCTTAGCAGAAATTTGACTTTGAAGGCCAGTGCGAATTGATTACAGAACTCCCATGGGACTGGGGAAACAGACTCTTGAAGGGCACAAGAGTCTGTTTCAGAGGTCTGGTGGAAGTGTTGGTCTATAGTGGCCTGATGCTGGGTCAGGAGCACTGACTCCAACAGTCCAGGGAAACAAGATCATAGTGCGGCCTCAGGCCAAACTACAGGGAGTGAACACAGCCCCACCCATCAGCAGAAAAACAGATTAAACACTGAGCATGCCCGCCCACAATAGCAAGACACTAGACCCAGTTTTCCCCACAGTCAGTGCCCCCCATCAGGAAGCTTGCACAAGCCTCTTATACTCATCCATCAGAGGGAAGACAGTATGAAAACCACAATCATGGAAAACTAACCAAACTGGACCATACGGACTACAGCCTTGCCTAACTCAATGAAATTATGAGCCATGCTGTGTAGGGCCACCCAAGATGGATGAGTTATGGTAGACATTTCTAACAAAACATGGTCCACTGGAGAAGGGAATGGCAAACCACTTCGGCATTCTTGCCTTGAGAATCCCATGAACACTACAAAAAAGCAAAAAGATATGACACTGAAAGATGAACTCCCCAGGTTGGCAGGTGCCCAATATGCTACTGGAGAAGACCAGAGAAATAGCTCAAGAAGGAATGAAGAGCCTGGGCCAAGGGGGAAACAATGCCCAGTTGTGGCTGGGTCAGGTGGTGAAGGTAAAGTCCTAAGATGTAAAGAACAATATTGCATAGGAACCTGGAATGTTAGGTCCATCAATCAAGGTAATTCGGAAGTGGTCTAATTACCATGGCAAGAGTGAACAACGACATTTAGAAATCAGTGAACTCAAATGGACTGGAATGGGCAAATTTAATTCAGATGACCATTATATCTAGTACTGTGGGCAAGAATCCCTTAGAAGAAACGGAGTATCCCTCACACAGTCAACAAAAGAGTCCAAAATTCAGTACTTGGGTGCAATCTCAAAAATGACAAAATAATCCCTGATTGTTTCCAAGGCAAATCATTTAATCCAAGTCTATACCCCAACCACTAATGTAGAAGAAGCTGAAGTTGAACAATTCTATGAAGACCTACAAGATCTTCTAGAACTAACACCAAAAATAGATGTCCTTTTCATCATAGAGGACTGGAATGAAAAAGCAGGAAGTCAAGAGATAACTGGAGAAACAAGCAAATTTGGCCTTGGAGTACAAAATGAAGCAGGGCAGAGGGTAGCAGAATTTTACCAAAAGAATGTACTGGTCATGGAAAACACTTTCTTCCAACAACACAAGAGACGATTCTACTCATGGACATCACCCAGATGGTCAATATCGAAATCAGATTGATTGTATTATTTGCAGTGAAAGATGGAGAAGCACTATACAGTCAGCAAAAACAAGACTGAGAGCTGATAGTGGCTCAGATCATGAACTCCTTATTGCCAAATTCAGACCTAAATTGAAGAAAGTAGGGAAAACCACTAGGCCATTCAGGTGTGACCTAAATCAAATCCCTTATGATTATACAGTGGAAGTGACAACAGATTTAAGCGATTAGATCTGACAGAGTACCTGAGGAACTATGGATGGAGGATCACAACATTGAACAGTAGGTGCTGATCAAAATCATCCCCAAGAAAAAGAAGTGCCAAGAGGCAAAATGGTTGTCTGAGGAGGCCTTACAAATAGTTGAGAAAAGAGAAATGAAAGGCAAAGGAGAAAAGGAAAGATATATCCATCTGAATGCAGAGTTTCAAAGAATAGTAAGGACAGATAAAGCCTTCCCAAGTGATCAATACAAAGAAACAGAGGGAAACAACAGAATGGGAAAGACTAGAGATCTCTTCAAGAAAATTAGAGATACCAAGGAGACACTGCATGCAAAGATGGGCACAATAAAGGGCAGATACAGTATGGATCTAACAGAAGCAGAAGATATGAAAAAGAGGTGGCAAGAATACACAGAAGAACTACACCAAAAGGCCCTAAGGACCCAGATAATCACAATGGTGTAATCACTCACCTAGAGCCAGACATCCTGGAGTGCAAAGTCAGGTGGGCCTTAGGAAGCATCACTATGAACAAAGCTAGTGGAAGTGATGGAATTCCAGTGAGCTATTTCAAATCCTAAAAGATGAAGTGGTTAAAGGGCTGCACTCAATATGCAGCAAATTTGGAAAATTCAGCAATGGCCACATGACTGGAAAAGGTCAGTTTTCTTTCCAATTCCAAAGAAAGGCAATGCCAAAGAATGTTCAGACTACTGCACAATGGCACCCATTTCACATGCTAGCGAGGTAATGCTCAAAATTCTCCAAGCTAGGCTTCAAGAGTACGTGAACCAAGAATTTCCAGATATTCAAGCTGGATTTAGAAAAAGCAGAGAAAGCAGAGATCAAATTGCTAACATTTGTTGGATCATAGGAAAAACAAGGAAATATCAGAAGAACATCTACTTCTGCTTCACTGACTACATTAAAGCCTTTTTGACTGCATGGATCACAACAAACTGTGGAAAATTCTTAAAGAGATGAGAATACCAGACTACCTTACCTGACTCCTGAGAAACCTGTATGCAGGTCAAGAAGCAACAATTAGAACTGGATATGGAATAATGGACTGGTTCCACTTGGGAAAGGAGTATGTTGAGGCTGTATATTGTCACCCTGCTTATTAAACTTATATGCAGAGTACAACATGCGAAAAGCCAGGCTGGATAAAGCACAAGCTATAATCAAGATTGTAGGGAGAGATACCAATAAACTCAGATATACAGATGACACCACGCTTATGGCAGAAAGCAAAGATTTCCTAAAGAACTCTTGATGAAAGTGAAAGAGGACCGTGAAGAAGTGGGCTTAAAACTCAACATTAAAAAAAAAAATCATGGCATCTGGTCCCATCACTTCATGGCAAATAAATGGGGAAAACAATGGAAACAGTGAGAGACTTTATTTTCTTGGGCTCCAAAATCACAGCATATGATGACTGCGGCCATGAAATTAAAAGACGCTTGCTCCTTGGAAGAAAAACTATGATCAACCTAAACAGCATGTTAAAAAGCAGAGACATTCGTTGCCAACAAAGGTCCGTATAGTCAAAGCTATGGTTTTTCCAGTAGTCATCTACGGATGTGAGAGTTGTACCATAAAGAAGACTGAGCATCAAAAAACTGACTTTTTGAACTGTGGTGTTGGAGAAGACTCTTGAAAGTCCCTTGGACTGCAAGGAGATCAAGTCAGTAATCCTACAGGAAATCAATGCTGAATATTTATTGGAAGAATTGAAGCTGAAGTTGAAGCTCCAATACTTTGGTCACCTGATGCAAAGAGCCGACTCATTAGAAAAGACCCTGATGCTGGGAAAGATTGAAATCAGGAGGAGAAAGGGACAACAGAGGACGAGACTGTTGGAGGGTTTCACAGACTAAAGGGACTTTACTTTGAGCAAACTCCGGGAGAGAGTGAAGGACAGGGAAGTCTGGCCTGCTGCAGTCCACGAGGTCTCAAAGAGTCGGACATGACTGAGAGACTGAACAGCCACAATATGACCACCCTCTGAGATTCTAACTACTGTATTATAAGGCTTATCTTTTGGTTTTGGTTTTGTTTGTCATGTAATCTCATCCGCAATAATCTCTACCAATCCATCAAATCTTCTTGACCTTCCAGCCTGAATTAATGTTGCTGCTAAACAATACAGTCCTACCAATGAACACCCAGGACTGATCTCCTTTAGGATGGACTGGTTGGATCTCCTTGCAGTCCAAGGGACTCTCAAGAGTCTTCTCCAACACCACAGTTCAAAAGCATCAATTCTTCGGTGCTCAGCTTTCTTTATAGTCCAACTCTCACATCCATACATGTTCATTGTATGCCTGATTTTGAAGCTGCAACTCCAATACTTTGGCCACCTGATGCGAAGAGCTGACTCATTTGAAAAGACCCTGAGGCTGGGAAAGATTGAGGGCAGCAGGAGAAGGGGACGACAGAGGATGAGATGGTTGGATGGCATCACTGACTCAATGGACATGGGTTTGGGTGGACTCCAGGAGCTGTTGATGGACAGGGAGGCCTGGCATGCTGCGGTTCATGGGGTCACAGTCAGAGAGGACTGAGCGACTGAACTTAACTGAAACAATACAGCTTTACTAGCTGAAGTTGTTGTTACACATTGCCTAATTATTGGTTTTTGTTATTGTGAAACAGTTTTTTAAGTTCTTACTTTATGTAATGTACTATTCTAAGGTACTGAGAATATAATACTAAACAAATGGCAAATGGATACTACCTCTCCCCTCTTGTTACCTCTTGGGAAGTTGGAAGGGTTGCCAGGAAGGCAGAAAATCCATCTGAGCGACCAGGGAAGCCCCCAGTAATAATGCATGAAGTACAATTAGAGTACCTAGATGGGTCATCTTATCTAGTCTCACATAGTCTTGAGTGTTTTTTCACAGATTTTAGTGATATTCTGATTAGGCTTCAGTTTTCTTACCCCGTCTTTCAGAAATTCAGCTTTAACTTAGCTATAGTCTCCCAAAGATACCTCCTCTTTACAGCCTATAGTTCCTTTTTCACTCCATTTAAATTTAGTCTTTTCTCCACAAATCCCTTTTCCTATTTTTTGAGTGAAAGATTTAGCTTCTCTTCTCTTCAACAATAAGACTCTGGTTTACAGAAGTTCAAGATTTCTGTTTCATAGAATTTTAAGCTTGCTACTCTACCTAGAAATTCTAGGTATTCTGTTATTCTACCTTTAAAATTAAAGGAATCAACTAATATTTTAACTCATGGGGAAATTGGTGGAGACTAGTAATAGCACTCCAGTACTCTTGCCTGAAAAATCCCATGGACGGAGGAGCCTGGTGGGCTGCAGTCCGTGGGCTCGCTAAGAGTCGGACATGACTGAGCAACTTGACTTTCACTTTTCACTTTCATGCATTGGAGAAGGAAATGGCAACCCACTCCAGGGTTCTTGCCTGGAGAATCCCGGGGCAGGGGAGCCTGGTGGGCTGCCGTCTATGGGGTCGCACAGAGTCGGACACGACTGAAGTGACTTAGCAGCAGCAGCAGCAGTGACAGCATAACTGATGTTATTTGTCATGGGCTTCTCTGGTAGCTCAGTGGTAAAAAATCCACCTGCCTGTGCAAGAGACACAGGTTTGACCCCTTGTTAGGAAGATCCCCTAGAGCAGGAAATGGCAACCCACTCCAGTACCCTTGTCTGGGAAATCTCATGGACAGAGGAACCTGGAGGGCTATAGTCCATGGAGTCGCAAAAGAGTCAAACACAACTTAGCAACTAAACAACAGCAAATGTTTTTGTCAGTTTTAAACAGACAACTAGTTTATACAAAACTAAATATTATAAAGACAAAATAACTTCCAGCCCCCAAAATAAAGTGTATTTCTTTTACATAATCAAACCAACTGCTTAAGTAACAGAGAAGGAAGGAAAATAAGAATTCAAACAGCTTGCTTTCTTATCAACTCTATATCATAAGAAAAGATAAGTGATGAAAAATAATGAGTTGAATAAGAATAAAGAAGAGGAAAAGTTCTACAGAACTGAAAATTAATTGGGCAAAACAATTTATAACAGAATGTCATTTTATGGTGTTTGGCTATGCACTGCCTGTTCACAAAATACAGGAACCAAATAAGCAACCATTTCACAGATTTGACTTTCCCAGATGAACTCCTTAAAACTTAACTAAGCCTAACCAATGTAGCTAAATGACACAGACTCCAAATCAGCTCTTGGCTGCTGTATTATTCGTACACTACTGATCTGGTGTCCACGATTTACTACCTCTACTGCTTTATTCCCTCCCTCTCCTTTTTTTCCTATCATTTTTAGCTCAGTCAAAAATCAGCAAATGTTTCGGAGATTATGAATATAAAAATTCAGGTCACTATTTTCTTACCCTCTCATACATCTGGAAAGATAATCTTATACTGGAATGATTCAGATAATAGAAGAAATATTCCGGTAGGGAAGAACAAAATGCAAAATCACTTTCTCCTTTTTCTTTGTGGTTGCAAGGAAAAGGCCTAGAAAAGTGGGAACCGGGCCTTCCCATGCCCTGCCTGACCTGTTGTCAGGGCAACAGGATGTGTGGGGAGCCCTGGCGTTCCCAGTGCCTGTTGCCAGGGTAACAGGATATGAACCATCTTCTCTTATGAAACTATTCAGTTTCTCTGCCATATTCTATGTTTCTCTTCTATTTGGTGGAAAATTATATTTGTTCAAAGAAATCTAAGATCAATATAACTTGAATGCACAGGCTACTGAGTGATTATGTATTGGAAGAAATACTGTGTGTGTAAGTATCATGGACATTGTTACTGGTGAAAATAACATGGAAGAGAATTTTATTGGACTCACTTTCTGAAAATAGGGACTTCCATTTTTATTTTTATAATCTCTGAAATATTTCCCAATTTTTGATTGGGTAAAAGAAATGAATGATAGGAGATGATGAAAAAGAAAAGAAGAGAGTTAGCAGGAAAAAACTAGAAGCCAGAGAAGTATATAAAAAATTTAGAGGCTAAGAGTTTGATTTTAGTTATTTATCAGTTGATGTCATGTAGGGGGAGGGTCTATGTATGTGTATAACAAACCATCTTGCAACTTAGTAGCCAAAAACAATAAACATTTACTATTTTGTCATGATTTTGAGGAAGCTGGATAATCCAGGAAGATCTCACTCACACATCTGATGGTTGATGGTCTGGTTGGTCTAGAGGAGCCTCAGCTGGAAATGGCTTATATCTGTGCCACATGCTCATTCTCCAATAGGCTTAACCAGGCTTCTTCCAGCACTAATATGAGAGTTCCAAAGAGCAACATGATAGAGTAAACCCCAAAACATAAGCCCTTCCCAAGCCTTTGCTTGTATCTCATTTGCTAACATCCCATTGGCCAAAGCAAGTCAGCCAACACACAAGCTCAGGGTCAGTATGGGAGGGATAATCCCAGAGTGGATGCAGGAAGTAATGAACAAACTAGACCGTACTGTAATAGTAAACAACAGCATAAAAGAATTCCTGGAAAATAGAGAGCTCTTTGGAAAACTTGAGAGATTAAAGCACAGATGGGCTGGGGGATGAAATATCAAAAGGGTCACGCAAATAAAGATATTTTTTCATATTGGAACCACCAGGAGGTACCAAAGATTTTGAGAATTCTTACAGTTCAAAAGAGCTCCTTAACCCATCTAGTAACCATTTCCAAATGAAACAATGAGGAAAATACTATGTGCCTTTAACTATGGGCAATAAAGCAGAATAAACTCCACTTAGGTGATTTTTCTAAAATAAACAAAAGGAGAAATGCTCACTTTAAAAAAGAACTGTACCATATGCTTAAAATCCTTTATAATACGGAAAGAAGAGAAAGCATAGTCAAAATAAAATATTTAGTGTTAATCATTAGAACTCCTGGCTTTATTATCATTGGTAAATAAAAATCTTCAGAGACAGACATCCTGATGTTTCCACTGTGCACGGTTATCTTTCTCTGTTGTTTGGCTTACTAACGGCCAAATAAATTAGAATAATTTTGTAAGAGTCCAAGCTCGAAAAGGGCAATAAAGTTTAGGAAAGGTCAAATTCCTTTTTAAATTCTAGCTAGGATCATTGTTTAAATAATTTAATTAAAGGGATAATGGTGATACATACCCTAGAAAAGGAGAGAAATAGAACTGGGGAGGTTTCCAACATCTAAAGCATATGCCAAGTGATAACTCCCCTTAGTATTCATCTTTGAGTATTTAGAATTAGGCAAACAGATGGCAGGATTGTGGAAAAATCAAAATAAGAGAGCAGCTTTTAACTCCTGAAATGTCAGGTTTTATAGTGAGTCTCAAATGTTAAATGAAATTATCTAAGTCAGTATTAAATGAAATAGATATGGGCCTAGGTATCTTGTTCCCCTCCTACTAATAGAGGAACATTAGTCAGGTGATTTAATGTCTTTGAGGCTCAGTTTTCTCATCAGAAAAACAAGATAATTTGAACCATGTAAATCTGAACTATATAGATCAAAAGAAAAATATTTTAGAAGGAATAAAACACAAAAGAATTATAAGGTGTGATTATCACTATGATTCACTTGTAAGGTGATTTTTAAGTATTTTTTTCTTGGCTTGCTCCAAATGCAGTTTATTTTTAACCAAGTCTTAGAAAGTCTTTAATCAATTTTAAATGAATTAAAGCCATCATGCTGTTGCTTATCTAATGAGTCTATTGTGATTTTCTTCTAATTTATCAAGGACCTGATTCATATACAAAATTCCGAGAATCTTCTAATGCTCCATGATTATGTAGAGTTTAATTAAGGCCGACTTCTGTTTTGCTGCCCTATAGACAATGGCACTTAGAAATTTTACTACTTTTTCATGACTCATTATGAACTTTCTTTGAATAGCTATAAATATGAAAATTTTACCCACAAGAAACTATTTGCTTTGAGCATTTTGGGGTCTATTTAACAAAAATGTGTTTTTAAATATTTTACAAATTATAAAATAAAATATAATCTCTTTGAACAACTTCAAGGAAAAAAAAAAGGAGAAACCAAGAGTCAAAATGTCTCACAAATATGCCTCTTATAACTTGTTAACATTTTTATAACTTTTCTTAACAATAAATAGTTATTTCTCAGATCAGGTATGAGGAATACCAGAATTCTCATAAGCCTTTAACACTCTCATCTGTTTAATAATGCTAATGAACAGTTTCTTTCAAATACAAATGGCTTATAGCACAGTCCTTTCGGATGGGAATCAGACTTGCTCAAATATTTAATTTGATTAGCTGACTGAAATATGTTAGAATAAAGGACAAAATCTAATAACATAATGGTAATCTGGTATATTCTAAGATGAACTGACACAAGGAATGACCATGGGACATGACAATTATTACTTGGAAATAAACTCTCTTAAGAATCAGACCTAGACAGGGATAAGAAAAGACCTAATGAGTGATTTTCAAGCCTGAGTGACTCAGAAAACCAGATTAGCCCTAGGTCATACCTGATTATGGAGACCTAAAATCTATTCTAAGACCACTACAAAATGCTGAACAAAAGACAGTGAATCCATCAAGGCAATTGTCTATCAGTGAAACTCTCAAGACCAGTTTGCTTCTCTGCCTCAGCATTTTATTCTGACATAACAGGCGCTTGCCCCAGAGAAATGTAAATCCTTGAGTGCAATTGTTCTGGTAAAGGGAAACCTGGGTCTCTTGGTGAGACCACTTCCTCTGAGCTAAAAGAAAGCTTTCTTTTCTCATCTTGACAATCCTGCTCTATCTACTGATTCTGATAAGAAAATTACCTTAAGAAATAGTATTTTGCTTCTGCATATATTATCAGTACTAATGGTGATACACTTAGGGTTTCTTGAATTCTAGACACTGTTCTAAGCAGTTTATAAGCATTAATGCATTTAATCTTCCCAACAACTATAAAATTGATAAGGATATATTTCCCATTTTCAGTTATACATTATTTATAATTTTCACTATCTTGATTCTGGCAAACCTAGATTTCCAGATCCTAAAACTTCCTTCTAGGTAGAAAGACCTTTTATTTGAAAAGCCTTCCAGACTTCTCTTTGCTGCTTTTCACACTCTTTCACAAAGGAAGAGAAGCAACATTTGGTTGGTGAATTGTGCAGAAGAAATTAGACTTAGGTGTATTAAGCTGTCCTTTTCAGGAGGTGTGGAAGGGATATTCTACTTGTAAGAAAGCATATCTCACATGTTAAAGATCATAAGGTAAATTTAGGAGAAGTGATTTTGTTTCTGTTTGGGAAAGTCTACAGTTTGGGGGAGTCAGTTGAATTCAGAAGCATTTTGGCTTCTTTTGCTGCAAACCAAAAACCTACCCTTCATTAAAAGTTTAGTTTTTCAATAAGGCTGTCATTTCTAGGGTTTCCCTGGTAGCTCATACAGTAAATGATCTGCTTACAATGCAAGAAACCTGGGTTTGATTCCCGGGTCAGGAATATCACCTGGAGAAGGGAATGGCAGCCCACTCCAGTATTCTTGCCTGGAGAATCTCATGGACCAAGGAGCCTAGTGGGCTACAGTCCATGGGGTCACACAGAGTCAGACAAAACTAAGCAACTAACACTTTCATACTTTCACTTTCACTGTCATTTCTATCTCCATCTATGGACTCCTATATCTGTCCCTCACTTAATTCTGAACTTGGGCAAAGATTATCTGTGTCATTCATTAGCTCTCTCTCTTGTCCCAAGATCTAATGGGATAGGTATCAATTTTTGTCCATCTTAGCTGAAGGGTCATCTCCTGAAAGAAGTCATCCCTGACTATCCAAAATATCTTCTCCAAGTAACTCTTGATCACATGACCTGGTGCATTTTCTTCAGGTCATCTCTTACTCCATTTTAGCTTACTTTTCTGTAATTTACTTTTTTGTCATTTGTTTCCTCATCAAGAATGTAAGTGCCTGTGCCTGACGCTACACAATCAGTAGGTATTTATTGAATGACTGAATGAATGATTAAATAAACAATTCAATTTTACAAATAAGTGAAGTTCAAAAAGCTAAGAATCTTTCCAGTCACTCAGTTAAATAATGGATAGCATTAGAAAATATCTGACTGTTTTCAGAGTTCAATTTCTTAATCTCTAAGGTATTTCACCTCAGCAATGCCTATTAGAGAAACTATAACATAATGTTACGCACAACATAATGCTATGCAAGGAGATTTATATTAACATTTTATCTACACACCAATATAAGTTTCATGAGATGGTTTTCTTCAAATTAGTTTTATGACTAACGAACTGATTTTCTTAACTGATTTGCCTGGCTAAGCCATCAAGAGTCACATACTCATCCACATGAGAATAGAGACTGGGATTTATCAGCAATTTTATCATGACATACAAAAAGATTATTTTTAAATTGAAAAAACTACTATCTATAAATGAAAAAAATATAAAATCTTCAACTTTCTGCATAGAAAATAAGAAACTTAACAACTTTGCAAAGACCACTGTTAGAAAACTATTCTCAATGTGTAAGAAGTAATATAGGCCCCAGAGTCACAGGAAACTTCTGAACCAGAATTTCATCAGATGTAAAGGCGGCAAAAGAATTAAGTGTTTTCCAAATCCTAAACAGCTGGTAATTAATAGACAAGTATATGATTTTTTTTTAAAGGTAGTTTATGAATAACATGATGCCATAGTCATTTGCTAACATTCCTACCATCAGAGATGGTGAGTCATTGTGTAGAACCTAAATTATCATTCTGACTGACAAATTAGTAGTAGAAGATGGATTGAAGAAAGCTAAAGAAAAGTCCACAACTATAAAAAGAAAATTAATAGAACAAAGCATACAAGTCTACATCAGAAATGGGAAAGGAAAACTGTTTCACCTTTGTTCCCACAAAGGAATAAGAGATTTCCTAGCACATCACTGAATATACTGTTTTAATTAATATTGTATGAGGAGATTTAAAAGTTCAATGAAAGAAATCAACAAAATGATAGAGAAGAATTGATATTTTAATTCAGTTTACCAACATTTTCACATGTGCTACAAAACATAAAACTTACTTCTATGGACTGAAAAAAAAAAGTGTTCTAAAATATAATGTTATATAAAAACACCTATAAAATACTTTTTGTAAATATCTACCTGTAGTGATTCTTGTTTTCCATTTTTAAGGTATACTGGAATTACCTTATTTTACTTTAACCTTTGTCTCTATTTTTGTTTAACCTCAGAAATGTACTTATTGTAAACCCACTTAAGAATAGAATATCCTGTTGAAGTAAATAAACACATTTGTAAAGTTTGCATTTTGCAGTGCAAAATTTTTTTAAAAATTACTTTCCAAACAAACATCCTAAGGATTGAGTTGGTTTTTTTTTTTTTTTGCCAAACTAAGAAATTATTGTAAAATTATTTGATAGCATTCATGAGTAACATAATTTTAATTGCCAATACTTAAAACTGGAATTCTCATACTAGACATTTCAATAAGTTAAAATTCTGTTTGAGTCAATATAACATATAACATTTTAAATAGGCAAGACAATCTCAGCAATGGAATAGGGAGTCCCTCACATCATGCCTTTGAATGCAGACTACACAAAAGACCATAATTAAACAATTCGGTTGTCATTAGTCATGCAGATTTTAGATGTAGAGCTTTTTGTTTTGACAATTCTAAACCTGGAATACTGGAAATGTCTTAAGTCAAAGTACAAGTTAAAATAGTATCAAAATGAAATTCTTGCTTTGGGATGCAAAAGCGTTCAGTTATTTCCATCAGGTTAGCAATCATTAAAAAACAGAAAAACTGGTTAGTAATTTGGTCATTTGGTGTTCTATATGGTCATCCAGTGGCTCCACGTAGACATAATTCAAAATTTATATAGGTATGTATATAATAATATCCTACATCCATGTTGAATATCAAGTCATGAAGCTCTACTGCTAAATGACTCTATCACCTTCTTCCGAAAACAAAAAAGAGAAGTTGATCTTTGACAGCAAGTGTTAAAGTGAAAGTCGGATAACTTCGCCCTAAAATGTTAGGTAGACACACATTCACTTTTTAAATTTTTTAAAGACATATGCATAAACTCACTACCATACATCTTCATGCATTCAAATAACTGCAGAAAAATAGAACAAACTAAAAACCAAAACCATCCTGTCCTGCTAAAGGGAAGAAAATCTAAACTAGGTTGAAATATGAAATATAATTTTTCCAGTACAGATGTTCAACCACTCATTAGGTTAGGATGCAAATCATCTGATGACTGCCAATGTCTAATTTTCATCTGTACTGATTAATTTTGTAAGCTGTTATTTGCTTTTTAGGATTATTTGTTTTACTAGAGAACCACCTCTATGTAAAAAAAAAAAAAAACCTGTGATTTCTAAATCTTCAATGAGTCTTGGAAACATATTTCTCTAATTCATTCAAATGATGTAAAGATGGCTTCCTTTTAAAAAGTGATTCTCTGTTAAACGTTGTTTGCATTATTAGTGTGTTCTTATACCAGTGCACTGTAACACCATGTACTACTTCAAGTGTAAAAAAATATACAGTGAACACTAATTATATAAACATCATTAAATACATTTCAAATAGAGGAAAGTAGAATTTTTACCTAACATAGTTTGATATAATTTTTCTTTAAAAAAATCATATATATCAAGACAGCAACATTAAATTTATTCAAATATTGCATTTTATACAACAAAATGTATATATAACATTAGAAATAAGAATTCTGAAAAACCTCTGTATCTCCTATTGTAGGATTCCTTCAGCTATTATTATAGAAAAGCAAATATATTTTCATATGAAGTCTGCAAATATGCTAAGTAATTGCAATTGGCTGTAAAAATTCATATTTCATATTTTTATACAAATATTAAATCTGATTTTACAATTATGACATAATTTTTTAAAGCATATAAACATAGTGTGCTGGAACACTAAGCAGGAATAATTTACATACACTGGGAAAAAAACCTAGATGCTCTTTAAATAGCAAGGTAAATAGCACTGCAATTAAAGTTTGACTCTAGTACTTACATTTCATGCGGACATAAGCACACTTCTTGACCCATCTTACAAAAGTCTATTTCATACCATGAGCTATTCTGTAGTCTCAGAAATGAGTTGATTTAAGCCAAAACTCTCAAGCAAGTTTGGTGTGCTGCTAGTAATTTTACAACATAAACTTTTTCTCCTTAAAAATGTACTATTAATTAAGGCATAATGAATAAGCACAATGGAATATAATGATCTATTATCATATTAATCCTGTCCTTTTTCTTCAAAATCTAATCACAAAGAAATAAGTGCTAACAGCAATCTCTCTTTTTATCTGAGAGAAATTTTATTTCCGCAAGTACCCTGGCAAGCAGCTTTTCTAATTACTTTTCTGCATATCTAAACCACGTATCTAAGTAACACATACAGAATGTATAAAAGAAGCCATGCAGTCTAACAATGAAGTGAATTCTTAGGGAGTTACCTTACTTTACATAAAATATACCTGCACAAAAACTATTCACCCTTCAAGCAAGTTGTTAGCTGAGACTGACACATTTTTTTAAGAGAAAATCTTTCTAAAGGAAACACTAATCCACAGTCAGAAAGTGCCAATAATTCAATATGTTAATACTCAAAAAAAATTATTTATCAGAGAGGTGGATAAAAACACAGAACCCAGCAAAGAGCTTACTCACATTCCTTTCAGGCGTTGCCACATTTTTTCAGTCTGTTCTCCTATGAGATACTTAAAAGTAGTGTTTTCCAGTTCTTCAGTTTCCGTAGCAGTAGACCCCATGATGATACGCCTAAGGCAATATATTTACAGTCAGTTTCAGCAGCTAGAACAAGCATTCCTCAGTCCACTACAAATCTTAAACAGTTATACACTAGCATCTCTTATCTATCAAAACATTGCAGATTTACTAAGCTGACGGCAGCTTCTGCCAGAATTGCTATTGACTTTGACAGGCATATCCACCGTTCACCACATCACCCACCCCCCCTTCAAGCAGACAGCAGTATAAACAGATCCTCTGACCTCACAGAAACAATCGGCACATGTGAGCCTGCTACTGTACTACTGACCGACTGAGCGCTCCAGCTCTCCCCAAAGCAGCTCATCTGTTACTGTTCCATGCACTGAAGCACATCAGAATTCCTACAGTTTCTGAGATCTATTATTCAAAAGAGAAACATGAATGACTTTTAGCGCACCAGAAGAAGCTGAATTCCTTTCTACCAACGGAAGGAGGGCTGGATGTAATAAGAAAACAGATGGTAGGAACCAGTATCCGCAGCACCACCCTGAGAAAAAAGTGGCTGGTTTAAATGCCAAGGTTTTTGTCTCTCAATTGATCTGGGATTTAAAGAGTTAAAAAAAATACAAGGCTCTAACGATAAATTCAACAAATATTAATGACAACAATGAGAAAAATAACATAAGAGCCACACAGAAGACAGACCACAGAGCTCCACAGGTTGTTATTGAAAAAAATGTGTGCACCGATGATGCTCCAATCATGCTTATTCACCTTCTCCTAGCAACTCTACACAGTAGGTAACTGCCAATTTAACAAGTGGAAAACACAGCAGCTGCACACAGACTGCTCCATGAGTCCCTTGGGGATTAAAAAAATAAATAAGAGAAAACTAGCGTGCATGCTTGCGTGCATGTGTTGAAGGGAAAGAAAGGTAGGGAGGGTAGAGGGGGAAGAGAAGATGGAGAAGAAGAGAGAAAACGACGCTGTGCTGCTTGTGCATTTCAGAAGAAAAATGAGAGAAAGTGGACATAAAATGATCAGAACTGAGTCGTCTGCCAAACTCCCAACACATGGTGAGCTTTCTTTGAAACAAGCACAGACCTCGAGTATGCGCTTCAAAACAGCTATTGCTATGTGCAAGCTGCTAAGAAAAATATACTTAAAAGCAATACCTCTTTGTGTTTGTTTAGAGACACAAATGTAGTTTTATTCCTCCCTGCAAGAAAGCTTGTCTGTTAGCCTAAGGTTTAAGGTAGAGATATTCACAGACAGTAGATAAGTAACAATCTCTAATATTTATTGAGTACTTATTATGTGTCAGACACTGTTCCCAGTACCTAATAGTATTACTTTTTCAAATTCTTATAAAAAGTCTATGAGGTAGGTAATATTTCCATTTAATAGTTGAGAAAACTGAGAAATAAAGACAGTCCTCAGATTTAAATCCAATCCTTTAAAACAAGCACTATGATTTTACTGTCAAAGAAACCTTCCACTATAAAGCTACTATGTCTAAGAAACACTGACCATAACTAGTAGTTAAAGTTGTAATATGAACAGTAGTATGTACGTGCTGAGTCACTTCAGTCGTGTCCAACTCTTTGCGACCCCATGGACTGTAGCCTACAAGGCGCCTCTATCCACGGGATTCTCCAGACAAGAATACTGGAGTGGGTTGCCATTTCCTTCTCCTATGAACGGTAGACCCTTGAACAACTCAGGGGTTAGGGGCGCCAACCCAGCCCTCATTGGAAAATCTGCATCTAGATTGCAGTCAGCCCGCCATACACATTGTTCTCCATATCTGTATTCACTATTCTTCAGTAGCCACAGTTCCTCATCAGCAGATGGCGTTGAAGGAAGAAACAGAACAGGCTCTATCTTGAAAGCAGGACTCCATCTTGGGCCAGACTGTGGACTTGGAGCTATATGCCCAGTATCTATGGAAACGACGTACCAACAGGAAAACCAGGCTCCCAGAAGGAAGAGCCCCAAGGCTCTCCATCGCCTAAAAGAATACCTTAATTATCTGTGTAACTGAATAGAATCATACATTCTATTATGTTATGGGGTATGGCCACAGGCCTATTGATAATTGCCCACTGTTAACCACCTAGGCTTAAGGCATATGAATCACAGGTTAACTTTGATTGTCAGGGAATTTGGAGAGGTGGGTTTGTGCTCATACACTTAGGGTATATAAAAGTGAAAGTGAAGTCGCTCAGTCATATCTGACTCTTTTCGACCCCGTGGACTGCAGCCCGCCAGGCTCCTCTGTCCATGGGATTCTCCAGGCAAGAATACTGGGGTGGGTTGCCATTTCACAAAAACTGGTTGGGGTCCTTGGCTAAGAGGAGACTCTGCCTTTGGCCCGCCGGTGTAATAAACTGCAGTCCACTATCTGCATTGTCCTTCTGAGTGAGTTTGTTTCCCGAAACATGTGGCTACAACAGTGTAGTACTACAGTATTAACTCTTAAAAAAAATCCATGTATAAGCACACCCACACAGGTTCAAATGTGTGTTGTTGAAGAGTCAGCTGTAGGAAAAAAAGGATCTTTGAATTTCCCTCTGATTAACAAGTTAGAAGAGATGGTTTTTCAATGCTACTCAGAGAATGGGCTACATATCTTGACTGGGTTCCTGTGGTAACTCAAAGGGTAATTTTCACCGTGTCCTGAGTCCCAGACATACTGCAAAGGAAGAAAGAGAATGTCCTCAGGAACCTACTGAGGGGGCACCAACCTTGATTTCCAAGTGTAACAATCATCTACAAAATAAAAAGTGAGGGCATCTATTTCAGAAATCTGAGGAGAACAGGAGATGCTTCCTCAAGCAGCTCCGCTGTTAAAACGGGCTGATGCCAGTATCATATCTTCCAGGGATACTGGCCACCGAGGCCACTCCTATTACTGGCCGCCTTTCCACAGTCACAGCTTCAGGCGGCTACCAATCCGAGGGCTGACCACCAGCCTCTGAGGTCCTTATGTGAACTCACCGATCTCACCGTGTATGACACAGACTCTCCTCTGCACCATGTGGACATAGTCATCACCTCAGGAGGGCAATGGGGCTCCCGCTTGGGGGTCTGACGAGACAAGACTCTGGCCCGGAAAGTTCTGCGCATGCGCGGAAGGATCATTTGTCAGCAATCCTGAGAGGTCAGCCGGGCCTCCATTTCCACAGAGATCCCCAAGAGACGGAAAGGAACAGCAGGCCGGTCTGGAAAGGCTGTGACCGAGGGGGACTTTCAGCACCCCGACTCACTGCTACCGCATCCGAGGTCACAGACGAGTCTGAAGGCGTTGGTGTCCTCTGTGCCCACCCAGCAGCTCCCCACTGCGGACGAGCCTCAGTGCTGGCGATGGCTGTGTGCGGTCCGCCATTGCGACTGCTGAACGGGTAGGGGCAACCACTGAGTGGGCTTAAGCTAGTCTCTCTCTGACTCTTAAACACGGGATAGAAATAATGTTGACGGAATAAACGGTTTCTAGGAAAGGAAAAAAAAAAAAAAGAGGTTAAATCAAGTGAAACCTCAGTTTTCCTCTCTGAAAAGCTATTTCCTGAACTTGACACCTGAATTTAATGTCTTTAGCTAGCAGACAGCTTTACACAATCACAGCCTCACTTTTATGAGCAGTTAACAGAGTTGTCAGAAGTTAGTCTTTGCTCTGAAAGCACTGAGTTTACCTTCATTTATAACTGCCTTCATTTATAACCGTAGCTACATTCACGTAATAATCTCTTACCTGATTTTGTTGTAGTGAGATAAGCAACAAACATATGAATTCGGCTCTCAAAGATGAATCACAGTGAAAATATCCATAAAAAGCAAGTACTCCACCTCTATTATTTTATGAGCCAAGATAAAGTCCTTGAGGCTACAAGTGATTTTCTAATTATGCCTTGAAATTTCAAGCCCTCACATTGGCCAGCTCACCAATCGTATTGCAATGTAAAGAGTGAGGTCTATTCTACTCAAATATTTGTTGGTGAATGCTATCTCCTCATTAAAATTCACTTGCCCTTTGCTTTCAGCATGTCACTTCAATCATATATTGAATTGATGTTTAAGAACTCACACTATATTGATTAAATATTGACTTAAAACTCAAAAATGCTTAATTATTGCCTTAAATGTTTCATAAAATAAAATTTTGAATAAGCTACATAAAACAGCTTATTATTTAAATACTTAGCCAAAATAATCTTCAGCCTTAAGCATCATCAAAAGCTATTTCTGTCAATATACAGAATTCAAAACAGTTTTATTTTCTAATTTGTAACTATTGTTTGCAAGTTATACTAATGAAATAAAAAAATAAGTCACATTGAAGAGAACAGAGTAGAACATAGGGTATAGCATATAACTTTTTTCTAATTAATATGTTGAGAAAAATTTGAAATGTTGCATTCGTAAAATTAAACTAAATCAAAAAAGTTTGACTTGAGAAAAAGAAATAAGACAACAAGAATGGATTCTAAGAAATTAAAATATGCTTGCCAAAACAAAACAGTCAATGTTAGTTCTGAAAGGAATTTAGAACATGGTCCTGAATATGACAAAAGTTGATCTAATATGTCTCTTATTTCAGGTGTTATATCTCTTACTTTAACTCTATATTCACATAAATTATCTCTATTATAATAAGAAGTTCCTTTATTCTTGTTACCTAATACTTAATTGAAATGTTGACAGAAATTGTAGAATGATCTTTCAGTATCGATTGATGTCAAAATATAGTACAGCATAAACTGTGGATCCAATTTTAAACTTACAGTTCAACATCCAGCAAACTATAATATAATGACAAAGATAAATGATGACATTCAGAAGCTCCAAATTCAAAAACCATATCACTCAAATACTTTTCTAAAATAATTGCATGAGTCAGTACACTTGAAAATCAAAAAAGTGATTAGTGACAAAAATCAGAGGCATTTACCTAACCTAGCCATGGAGATTAAAAGCAAAATCCCAGGTTTACATCTATGAAGAATGGTTAAGAAGAAATTCGTTCAAATTAAAACAAGAAACCAAAGGGATAGCTTCAAGGAAAAAAAAAAGAATTAAATTTATCAAGAATTGCAACAAACTAAAAACATTAATTATTTTATTGATTAAATGACAGCATATTTTTTTAATTGACAAGAGAAAAATCCAGAAAAGATATAAATTTTAATAATATGGCAGAAAATTTCCAAGCTAAAAAACATTTTTAGATGAGATCGGGCGCGTTCAGGGTGGTATGGCCATAGACTAAAAAACATTTTCCAATCTTGGAAAATAATAATAAATATAATTTTAAACACAGAGGTGGGCCTATATAAAATGAAGGTGTCAAAATGAATATGCACATATTAATAATAACAGTTTCAAATACATGAAGCAAAAATAATGCTATTTTAAAGAGAACTAGACAAATTTACAATTACACTCAAATAGTCAGATATTTGACATTGCTCATTTTTAAAACCAATAGAGAGAAACCCATTAAGGATATAAAATATCTGAACAACACTATCTATAGTCTTGCATAATTGACATTTATAGTATACTCAACAACAGCAAAATACACATTATTTTAAAGTGTACACATTGAATATTTACCAAAAGAATCTCCATTTTGGGCCATAAAACAAGCCTCAATAATATTAAAAAGACTCAAATCATACCAACTAGGTTCTCTCACCCCAGTGGTATTAAATTAGATGTAACTAACAGAAAGTTCTCTGGAAAATCCCCAAATACTTGGAAACTAAATAATATACTTTTAAATAATCCACAAGTCAAAGAAGAAAATAAAAAGGACACAAAATGTGTTTTGAACTGAATGAAGATGAAAACACAACATGTTAAAATCTATGAGCTGTGGCTAAAGCAGTATTTATGGGAAAATTTACAGCACTATGTCAGTATATTAGAAATAAACAAAGCTCCCCTGGTAATGACTTCTGGATCCACATTAAAAAACTTGAAGAGAAAGAGAAAATTAAACACAAAATAAGTTTAAAAAAAGAAAATGAATCAGACATCAATAAAATAGAAAACAAAAACAATAGAGACAACAATGAAATAAAAATTTGGGTCTTTGAGAAGATCAATAAAATTGCTATATCTTATTAATAAATAAAATGTTAAGAGCTGTTATGGTTCTGAGATGTCACCATTTATACAAGCTGTCATGTCAGCCTACAACAGTTTGCTGGATGCTGATAGAAGACATTCTTGGATCGGGGACAAAGAATGTTTATAGTGGAAAAAAAAAACGTTAACTTCCAATTAACTGAAAAATGGGTAGATGTTGGCATATTCATAAAATGGGATACAATATGGCAATGAAAATGTATGATTTTCAGCTAAAAAAACTATCCACATGGATAAATCTCAAATAAATGTTGAGAAAAAAGTCAAGTCCAGTTAGAATTTAAACTGCATAAATATTTGTTTTTAACTAATTGAGAAATACTTATATACTTAGTAAAAGTCTTTAAAACTGCATAAAGATGATAAACTTATATAATGGTCATCTCTAAAAAGAAGAGAGGGGATGCTATTGAGGTAAAATGCATAAGATCTGTCAACTGTTCTGGAAGTATTTTATTCCTTAAGTAGGTTGTAAATATGAAGGTTTATGGGTAATATCTTTATACTTTTAGCATTTATGCAATATTAATTTTAAAATTGTTTTAAATTTCTAAGAGAAAATATCTGAATGAAAAACCATGATTAGATAATAAAATATGAAACAATTCAAAGTTAATTAATGACATATAAGAAAAAAAAAAAAACTCCAGAGGCTCTTAATAATTGGGATATTTTCCTTTGGATAGTCATCAGTCATTCAGTCACTAAGTTCTTTCCGACTCTTTTTACCCCATGGACTCAGCATACCAGGCTTCCCTGTCCACCATCTCCTGGAGTTTGCTTAAACTCACGCACATTGAGTGAGTGATAACATCCAGCCATCTCATCCTCTATCATCTCCTTCTCCTCCTCTGCTCAATCTTTCCCACCATCAGGGTCTTTTCCAGTGAGTCAGCTCTTTGCATCAGGTGGCCAAAGTATTGGAGCTTCAGCTTCAGCATCAGTCCTTCCAATGAATATCCAGGATTTCCTTTAGGATTGACTGGTTTGATCTCCTTGCTGTTCAAGGAACTCTCAAAAGTCTTCTCCAGCACAGTTTGAAAGCATCAGTTCTTCAGTACTCAACCTTCTGAGGCCCATCTCTCAAAGCTGGACATGACTACTGGAAAAACCATAGCTCTGACTATACAAACCTTTGTCGGCAAAGTGATGTCTCTGCTTTTTAATATGCTGTCTAGGTTGGTAATAGCTTTTCTTCCAAGGAGCAAGTATCCTAATTTGATGGCTGCACTCACTGCTACAGTGATACTAAAACCCAAGAAAATAAAATCTGTCACTGTTTCTACTTTTTCCCCAGCTATTTGCCATGAAGTGATGGGACCAGATACCATGATCTTAGTTTTTTGAATGTTGAATTTTAAGCCAGCTTTTTCACTCTCCTTTTTCACCCTCATCAAGGAGCTCTTTAGTTCCTCTTCACTTTCTAGAATTAGACTGGCATTATCTGCATATATGAGGATATTAATATTTCTTCTGGCAATCTTGATTCCAGCCTGTGATTCATCCAGTCAGGCATTTGCCATGATGTACTCTACCTCTAAGTTAAATAAGCAAGTTGACAATATATGCCTTGACATACTCTTTTCCCAATTTGGAACCAGTCCATTGTTCCTTCTCTGGATCTAAGTGTTGTTTTTTGACCCACATACAGGTTTCTCAGGAGACAGGTAAGATGGCCTGGTATTCCCATTTGTTTAAGAATTTTCCACAGCTTGTTGTGATCCACAAAGTCAAAGGCTTTAGCATAGTCAGTGAAGCAGAAGTAGATTTTTTTGGAATTCCCTTGCTTTCTCCATGATCCAACAGATGTTGGCAATCTGGTTCCTCTGTCTTTTCTAAATACATACTTGTGAAGCCTAGCTTGAAGGATTTTGAGCATTAGCTTGCTGGCCTGTGAAATGAGTGCAATTGTATGGTAGTTTGAATATTCTTTGGCATTCCTTTCTTTGGGACTGGAATGAAAACTGGCCTTTTCCAGTCCTGTGAACACTGCTGAATTTTCCAAATTTGCTGGCATATTGTGTGCAGCACTTTAAGAGCAATATATTTTAGGATCTTAACTAGCTCAGCTGGAATTCCATCACCTACACTATCTGTGTTCATCATAATGCTTCCTAAGGCCCACTTGACTTCACACTCCACAGTGTCTGGCTCTAAGTAAGAGACCACACCATCATGGTTATCTAGGTCATTAAGACATTTTTTGTACAGTTCTATGTATTCTTGCTGCCTCTTCTTAATCTCTTCTGCTTCTGCTAGGTCCATACCATTTCTGTTCTATATTGTGCCCATCCTTGCATGAAATGTTCACTTGGTATCTCCAATTCTCTTGAAGAGATCTCTAGTCTTTCCCATTCTATTGTTTTTTATTTCTTTGCATTGTTCATTTAATAAGTCTTTCTTATTTCTCCTTGCTCTTCTCTGGAACTCTGCATTCAGTTGGGTATCTTTCCCTTTCTCCTTTGTCTTTTACTTCTTTTCTCAGCTTTTTGTAAGTCCTCCTCAGACAACCATTTTGCCTTCTTGCATTTCATTTTCTTTGGTATGGCTCTGGTCACCCACCACCTGTACAATATTACAGGAGTAGACTGGTATAGAAAAATACAAAGTTAGAGTTCCTATGTATCAACCAAAGAGAAATAAAAAACATAAGTTCACACAAATACCTGCACACAAATGTTCCTAGTAGAGTTCTTCATCATATCCAAAAAGTGGAAAACCTCACATGTCCATCAACTGGTGTCATGATAAACCAAAATAAAGTAATACTATCTAACAATAAAGGGAACAAAATACTGGTACACGCTGCAACATCTATAAATCTTAAAACCATGTTTCTTAGAGAAAAAAAAATCTGACAAGGCAAATCTACAGAGTCAGAAAGTAGATTAATGTTTACCTAAGGTTGGGGGTTGGAAAGGGGATTATTTGTAAATGGAGATGAGGGACCTTACTGGAGTGATGAAAATGTTCCAAAGCTGGGTTACAGTGAAGATTGCACTACTTGGTAAGTTCACTAAATATTTTGAATTTTATACTTAAAAGGGGTGAATTTTATAGTGTGCAAGTTGTTTAAAAAGAAAAAAAAAAGAATTCTATTTCTTTCTCAATGGGTCCTGAATATTTTCTACATCAATAATGTTTACATAATCATACAATTATTAAATTCTATTTATCAGTTTTACTTTTTAGAATTCAACCTCTAGGCAAAATATAAATTATTTTATTATAGTTATAGAATAAAATATAAATGTTTTAAACCTTGCTAAAAGTAATAGCTAAGCTGGTAGATACAGGGGAAAAAAAGAGGGATGAGAGGTGGAATTTGTAATCACAGATGCACTCAGTTTATATCGAGGGATTTCAGCCATACTGTCTGAAGCTGATCAACGGAGACATAAAAGTTTAAACTTTTTACAGAAGTGTACATATAATATGCTAAAATTGTTACCAATAATGTCCAAAAGTAATTATTAACGTAAGATTAAGAAGAGAGGACAGTTTCCAGGTCTCTCAGAGTATGAAGAAAATAAGTAACATTTGATATTGAGAGATCAAAATATCAAGATTTGAGTTCCATAAATATGGAATTGATCATCAGAGGAAGTAAATGAAAATTGAATGTGGTTACTAATGAAGAGTAGGACTTGTAGTACAGGAAAGTCAGTGGAAAATTTGATATTAATGTATAATTTTCTCTATTTGATTGTTGTTACTATGCTCATATATTACATAATAAAAACTAAAGGAGATATTTGAATATATCTTTAGTACCCTATTGGCACACATTCCACTCAAGTTTAAGAATTAACTTATCGTCTATTGCAAACCAGCTTTTCCTCCAAATTTCCATGTAAACTGGCACTTTGTTTTTAAATATTTACTGTTATTTTTATTTTGCTTTTTTGTGCTTTTTGTATAACTTCAATTTTATACAATAGTCATATATGTTTTTAATATTAAGAAAATTTTGTTCTTGGTTCCTACATATCCTTCATGACCCACTCCCCACTCTCCAAGTACTTTCAGTTCTATGCCTGACACTGAGTAACAACTCAACATTAACCCCTTCTTGCCATCTCTCTACCACAACCTGATCTGAGTCATCTTTACCTAACAGCTGTTAGACCCCTCTTAAGTGATTCATCTTAACTGCTGTTTTGATCACATGATGCCCTGCCCACAGACTTTCTCAGCTTGTCCATTGGTTGCCAATAGACTTAAAACTCTTTCTTCTCAGGCTCTTGCCTTTTTATGTTTTCTTTAAAATGATTTTAAAATGGATAGTTTCATTTATATAGTTAAGACCATCTGCACATACATTTCATAGTTTCACTTACTTACTATGAAGAGCAGCATTTTGCACATTTCCTAAATATAAAACTACATATAAAGTTACCAGGGAAGCCCCAAATATAAAACTACATATCAATATTAAAGACAATTTTTAAACAATACTGAAAAACAGCAAAGTAAAAAACGAAAGCTATCCATAACCCCTAAGAGAAAATAACCACTAAAAATTAGATTATGATATAGAAGTTTATAAGATTGTGTACTCCTTTATACTTTTAAAATTTACCATAAACATTTTCCCATTACCTTAACTTTACTTCAAAATTGTCCATCTGACTGCTGCATATACCATCATTTGGTTGTACCATAATTTAGGCCATCCCCATTTATTTTTTCCAATTTTCCTTTATTAAAATAATCCACTAATGAATATTTTGGTGTATCAGTACTTGCTTGCTTCTCTATTTCCTAAGATAAATTTGTAAAAAAATTTATGTTGAGTTATAAATCTAGTATGATTTCCTTAACATTTATTCAGATTTATTCTCTCATCTGCAATCTGTGAATGCTCAAATTTCAGGGTACCCTGACTAATAATGATAATAATTATCTACTTTTCTTTTGAATTATTACCACTATGATATGCAAAAAATGTCTTTAATTTAAATTTGCTGTTGAGATTTTTTTATACTAACTGTTTTGGGGTATTTTTTGACTCTTTGTACCACTATAGCAAAATACTTGCTCCACTTTTTGTTCATTTTTCTCTTAGTGGGTTTACAATTTTTATTATTGATTTGTAAACATTCCTTATTTACATTTCTAGGGAAAACCACTAGACCATTCAGGTATGATCTAAATCAAATCCCCTATGATTATACAGTGGAAGTGACAAATAGATTCAAGGGATTAGATCTGATAGACAGAGTGCCTGAAGAACTATGAATGAAGGTTCATGACATTGTACAGGAGGCAGTGATCAAGACCATCCCCAAGAAAAAGAAATACAAAAAGGCTAAATAGTTGTCTGAGGAGGCCTCACAAATAGCTGAGAAAAGAGAAGCAAAAGGCAAAGGAGAAAAGGAAATATATACCCATTTGAATTCAGAGTTCCAAAGAATAGCAAAGGAGAGATAAGAAAGCCTTCCCAAGTGATCAATGCAAAGAAATAGAAGAAAACGATAGAAAGGGAAAGACTAGAGATCTCTTCAAGAAAATTAGAGATACCAAGGGAACATTTCATGCAAAGATGGGCACAATAAAGGACAAAGACAGTATGGACCTAACAAAAGCAGAAGATACTAAGAAGAGGTGATAACAGTATAAAAAAGAACTATACAAAAAAGATCTTAATGACCCAGATAACCATGATGGAGTGATCACTCACCTAGAACCAGACATCCTGGAATATGAAGTCAAGTGGGCCTTATGAAGCATCACTATGAACAAAGCTTGTGGATGTGATGGCATCCCAGTTGAGCTATTTCAAATCCTAAAAGACAATGCTGTGAAAGTGCTGCACTCAATATACCAGCAAATTTGTGAAACTCAGCAGTGGACACAGGACTGGAAAAGGTCAGTTTTCATTCCAATCCCAAAGAAAGGCAATGCCAAAGAATGTTCAAACTACTGCACAATTGCACTCATCTCACATGCTAGCAAAGTAATGCTTAAAATTCTCCAAGCCAGGCTTCAACAGTACGTGAACCATGAACTTCCAGATGTTCAAGCTAGATTTAGAAAAGGCAGAGAAACCAGAGATCAAATTGCCAACATCTATTGGATCCTCAAAAAAGCATGAGAATTCCATAAAACCATCTACTTCTGCTTTATTGACAACACCAAAACCTTTGTGTGGATCACATCAAACTGTGGAAAATTCTCAAAGAGATGGGAATACCAGGCCACCTTACCTGCCTCCTGAGAAATCTATATGCAGGTCATGAAGCAACAATTAGAACTGGACATGGAACAACAGACTGGTTCCAAATCAGGAATGGAGTACGTCAAGGTTGTATATTGTCACCCTGCTTATTTAACTTATATTCAGAGTACATCATGCAAAATGCTGAGCTGGATGAAGCACAAGCTGAAATCAAGATTGCTGGTAGAAATATCAATAACCTCAGATACACAGATGACACCACCTTTATGGCAGAAAGTGAAGATTAACTGAAGAGCCTCTTGATGAAAGTGAAGAGGAGAGTGAAAAAGTTGGCTTAAAACTCAACATTCAGAAAACTAAGACCATGGCAACTGGTCCCACCACTTCATGGCAAATAGATGGGGAAACAGTGGAAACAGTGACAGTCTTTATTTTCTTGGGCTCCAAAATCACTGCATATGGTGACTGCAGCCATGAAATTAAAAGATGCTTGCTCCTTGGAAGAAAAGCTATGACCAACCTGGAGGTTTCCCCCCCCCGTCAGTAGCGAATACATAATGACTTCAATTTTATTCTAATTGATGGATAGTTTCATTTTATTTATTTAACAATCTAATTTTTATGGAATTTATGTGTGTTTACATGAAAAGCACACATCTAGCTATTTTTTCCCAAAGATTTCACCCGAAGTCCAAAACCATTTTTTTAATATTTTCTTCAGCTCTCACTGATTTGTATTGTGGCTTTCATCAAACATTATATTTTTATACATACTAGTATTTTGACCCTGAAGCATCTGTGCTATTTTATTGCTCCATCTGTCGGATATGTAATTCTCACAGATAGTTACTAATAAGATTTTGATGCATTTTAAACTATATTTAATAGATATTATTTTCAAGTGCCTTTTCCAGGCATACATCATCTATCAATGTTGCATCAATATTTCAATAATTATGCTCATTTTATCAATAAGGAAACAGGTGGAAGAGATTGAACCCTATGGCTAGCACATGACAGAGTCAGAATTTAAATCTAGTATGTAATTCCAAAACTGTGTGTGTATGTTCAGTCACTCAATTGTGTCTGACTCTTTGCAACCCCATGGGCTGTAGCCCACCAGGCTCTCTGTCCATGCATTTTCCAGGCAAAAATACTGGAGTGGGTTGCCATTTCCTACTCTAGGGAATCTTCCAGACCCAGGAATCAAACCCAAACTCACATCTCTTGTGTCTCCTGCACAACTGATAGGCAGATTCTTTACCACTGTGCTACTTGGGAAATTTTTAATTCCAAAACTAGTACTCTGAAGTTCTTTTTTTTTTTTTAATTTTTTTATGAAAGGGAAGCTTTCTTTTTGTTTTTAACTGAAATATAGGAGAAGGAAATGGCAACCCACTCCAGTGTTCTTGCCTGGAGAATCCCAGGAACGGGGGAGCCTGGTGGGCTTCCGTCTGTGGGATCGCACAGAGTCGGACACGACTGAAGTGACTTAGTAGTAGCAGCAGCAGCAGTTGATCTACAATGTTGTGTTAGTTTCAGGTGTATAGTAAGGTAAGTCAGTTTTACATACATATAAATATATATATTCCTTTTTTATATTCTCTTCCGTTATAGGTTACTACAACATATTGAGTATAAAGTAGTTCCTTGTGCTATACCAGAGAAGGCAGTGGCACCCCACTCCAGTATTCTTGCCTGGAAAATCCCATGGCCGGAGGAGCCTCGTAGGCTGTAGTCCATGGGGTTGTGAAGAGTCAGACATGACTGAGTGACTTCACTTTCACTTTTCACTTTCATGCATTGGAGAAGGAAATGGCAACCCACTCCAGTGTTCTTGCCTGGAGAATCCCAGGGATGGGGTCGCAGAGAGTCGGACACGACTGAAGTGACTTAGCAGTAGCAGTTGTGCTATACAGTCGGTCCTTGTTTGTTATCTATTTTATATATAGTAGTGTGTATATTTTAATCCCCAACTCCTAATTTATCCCTCACCTGCCCCTTTCCCTTTTGATAACCATGAGTTTGTTTTCTATGTCTGAGTCTGTTTCTGTTTTATAAATAATTTCATTTATATCATTTTAGATTCCACATATTAATGGTATCATGCAATATTTTCTTTCTCTATCTGGCTTTCTCACTATGCTAATACCTAGGTCCATCCTCTTTACTCTTCTTTTTGAAGCAATCTAGCTTAAAAACAAGTTGAGGTCAAGAGAGAAGAACATGAAATCTAACAAAGAACCAGACAGACAGACAGGAAGGAGAGGTGGACATTGGTCAGAAACTTCTACATCAGATCTTATACATGAAATAGACAACAGATTCTGATCAACTCATCATTTTCTTTAGTTTACTGTTGAGTGTCCTCCAGTGAGCAAATGCTTCTTCCTCAAGATCACTTGGAAGGCCAAGGCCTCCCCTTGGGCCTTGCTTCAGACTTGGGCAGTGTACTCATATGTGACCTTGAGTTTCTCTCCTGAATGGGCCTGCAGTGTCTGGTATGTCTAGCCTTCCTTTTCAATTTTTTCTATGTAATCCTGAACAAACTACATCAAGTATCTTCAGTGAGGAAAGCATTTTGCTGGTGGCATCATCAGAGAAGCCAAAGTCTAGTCTCTTGTGCCACACCTGGAATGGTCGACTTTTTGGCCATGGGCCTTTCCCTTCCGAGTCCTCCCAAGGGACAGCAGCCACTTTCCCAGAGGCAGAAGTGTCGAACAGGGAAGGGGTCAGGCTGGGTAGGTCTGCTTGGGGCCCTTCCTCTCTGCTGGCCTCCGAGGACCCTCCAGTTCTGTCTTGGGACAGCATCCCTGAAGGGTCTTCTCGGAATTAGAGGGTGGGTGTTATGTGTTTATGGAAGGAGTGTCTGAAGAGTAAGAACCAGATGTTGGTCCTTGGAAGTACCATTTGTTTTGAAAACCCCCTGGACCTGTGAGGGCTTGAGGTGTCCAGGCCACGCAGGGCAGCCCAGTCTGACGGCAGGAAGCCTGTCTTCAAAGGCTGGTTTCATGTACCCTGGAGGGGGTTACCCCACTGCTGTTTCTGGAGAATTCCTTTGGTCATTTTGATGTCCACTTGATTCTTTCTGGGTCCAGATTTGAGGAGAGTTTTCTAACTCAGTGGTGTCTTCGAAGCAAAACAAGCCTGAGGCTCACTTCTCATGCTAGGACATTAAATTCTGTGCATCTGTACCCTGCAAAGGAAACTGAAAAGTCCTCTAGCTTTGCCTACATTCTTGGATGGCAAACTCTGCATCAGAAAAAGAATAGATGCTCTTACAGTAAGTGCTGGTGGTGAAAACAGAAAATCGCAATTTTTAATACTTTTGTCACCAGGGACAGTTTTGTCATTTAAGGTCTGCAGACCCATTCAGCCTACTTGCTGAGGGGCTGAGCATGGAGCAGGGCTGAGATCCTTAAATGTATTGCCTTGTCTCTGGTCCATCTCAGCTTGTTGCCAGTCCTGTTTTATATTTCATTGCTTTTATGCTTTCTTACTTTCCCATTATGTCTTCTAATCTTTGCTGTTTATCAGAAAACTATTCATTTTTTATAATTCATATTATCCAAATTAACAATGAATTTTATATTAGTTCTGATTTTTTAGTTAATTATCTTGGAGCCTTATGTAGTTTAGTTTAGGTAATCCCGCCAGCTATGAAAAATTATCTTTTGCCTTCTCTTTTGCAACAACTTTTTAAGTGCCTGTATGTTAACCTGTGGTACATAATTAATGTCTAGACTATTTTTGGTGAGCATTTAGGTTGTTTTAAATTTGAATGAAAAAAAATCACCATTTTTCTTGTTCATGTAGTGATTCTCATGTCCTTGAGACTTATTCTTAAAATGTCAACCTTAAGTCACATTCCTACAGCTGTGGTTACAAATCACTAACTGACCCTTATGAAGAATGAATTTCAAATGAATATTTCTTGGATTCAGAAAAATTACATTTTTTTTCTGTAAAGATTGAAGAAATACTTTCCTTCTGGATGTCAACAATCTGCTTTTCAAAAAAAAAAAAAGAAGTTAACATGACATTGTAAACCAACTATACGTCAATTTTTTTAAAAAGCAAAAAATTAGGCCCACTGAAAATGGTCAAGTGAACAGTCAAAAATAGAGAGTAAAGGAGCCTGATCATCTTCATTGATATTAGAATGAGCTGAATGATGGCATTTGTACAGCTGTGACTGCAAGATTAATGTGCTATTTGCAATGTTGCAAGTCAATGGCACCCCACTCCAGTCCTCTTGCCTGGAAAATCCCATGGACAGAGGAGCCTGGTGGGCTGCAGTCCATGGGCTCGCTAAGAGTTAGACACAACTGAGCGACTTCACTTTCACTTTTCACTTTCATGCACTGGAGAAGGAAATGGCAGCCCACTCCAGTGTTCTTGCCTGGAGAATCCCAGGGACGGGGGAGCCTGGTGGGCTGCCGTCTATGGGGTCGCACAGAGTCAGACACGACTGAAGCGGCTTAGCAGCAGCAGCACCAATCTGCACACATAAGCAGATTACATCCTGAATTTACACTTCTTTCACTATTGTGACTTGTATCAACCAAAAACTTAGTAAGTATAATGTCATTTAAAAGTCTTAATTTTTCCAAAATATTATAAAAGAGGCATTTATTTTTCTGTTTAGGCACACATTATGTGCCTACTCACTTTTAGCATAATTTTAGTATATTCTATTCTCTTACAACATTTCTGTAACAGTTTACAGAATATTATAAAAAAAATTTTCCATCTCTAAAACCCTAGTGCTTGATAGATCTTTGGTTCAAGAAATATTTATTTATTCAATAATAGAAAATTTAAGTGCCTACTATATGCTAATCATTGATTTGGGTAGTAAAGAAGATTGACCATCAGCAAAGAAGACCATCAAGAGTTGTAAGAAACAGGCAATAAACACAGTTGAAAACTGCTTTGGAGAAAGAATAAAGCAATGTGACAGATTTTATATTCCAAATATTGGAGAATATATATCTCTCATCCCACATGTTCTTCTTACAATATTATTAATATATTGACACTTGTCCATCAGGATACAAGGCCTATACCCTTCTCCTCCCTTGAAGCTGGGTAAAATTTTGTAACTGCCCCAACTAACAGAAAACAGCAGAAGTGACACTGCCTGATTTCCCAAGGCTAGATCATAAATGGTGATATGGCTAATGCCTCTCTTTTAATGCCTCTCTCTGTCTCTCTCAGAGTAATTGTTCTGACTGTCCTGAAGCCACCATGCAGGAGAGATCTTATAGAGAAAGAGAAAAGTAACTTAGGAAATCCAGCTGTTCCAGTTCCCAGTCTTTTGAGTCTTATCCAGACCAGATGCCAGTCATGTGAATGAAGGCTGAGAGGTGACCCCAGATACAACTGTCTGACTGCACCTTCATGAGAGACCCCAAGCCAGAACTGCCCAGCTAAGCAACTCAAATTCCTTACCTGTAGACACTGTGGGAGATAACAATGATTACTGTTGTTTTAAGCAGCCAGCTTTTGATACAATTTCTGATGCAGCCTTAGAAACTGGAAGAAGCAGAGTAAAGGAAAAGAGAATGATAGGAGGGCATTAGATTTTACTGATAATCAGGAAAGGTTTCTGCAGTGATGTAACTCTTGAGCAGAGAATGAAAATGAAGTGAATGAAACCATGTTGCTGTTGTTTTTGATCATAGCCAACTCTTTTGCAACCCCATGGACTATAGCCCACCAGGCTTCTCCATCTATGGGATTTCCCGAGCAAGAAGACTGAAGTGGATTGCCACTTCCTTCTCCAGGGAATCTTCCTGACCCAAGGATCCATCCTGTTTCTCTGTGCCTTCTGCATCGCAGGCAGATTCTTTACCAACTTAGCCACCAGGGTGTAAATGGGACTCTTTTGAAGGATTTTGAGCAGGAGAGTCAAGGGTTCTGATTTATGTACTAAAAGCCCCCTCAGGTTGACTTACCCTGATATTGTCTCTCTCACTGACTTTGCTCCAGCTATACTCGCCTTTTTTCTGCTGATTAAACATGTATGTATGTGTGTTCAGTCACTCAGTCATGTCTGACTCTTTGAAACCTCATGGACTGCAACCCACCAGGCCTCTCTGTCCATGAGATTTCCCAGGCAAGAATACTGGAGTGGGTTGCCATTTCCTACTCTGGTGGATCTTTCAGAGATTGAACCCAAGTCTCTTGCATCCCCTGCATTGTCTGGCAGATTCTTTGCCACTGTACCACCTGGGGAGCCCCATTGATTAAACAAACATACAAAGCTCTTGCCTCATTTAGGGCTTTTGAAATTCCTCTCCCTTTCACCAGCACCTGTCTCTTACCTTCAAATGTGTGCTTCCGTTAGTATCCTTGGTCTCTCTATCCAACCAAAAATACCAGTCCGCTTCTGGTGACACTTTCAGTCACATCATCCTGTATTCTACTTTTTTGTGGCGTGTTGTTCTTTCTCGCATGTAAGCTCCATGAAAACAGGGACCATATCTTTCTTGCTTGTTGATATGCCTACAACACTTAGAATAGTGCTTGAAATAAAGTAGGTGCTCCACCAATATTAGTTAAGTAAATGTCATGAACAACCGTATCTTCCATAGATATTGTGAAGATTAAGTGATATAATGTATGAAAAGATATTAATCTACAGTTAATTTAGAGAATTTAGATTTTATTTTTCTCTTCCCCAGTTTAACATTTTTTTAATTTTTTAAAAACCATGTTTTTTAAATAGAGCAGGAACTTCATCTCTAATCTTATTTGCTTTGTGCAATATAAGCAAAATAGCTTAAATATTTGGCTCCTTTCAAATGTTCAGCTTTGAATTCCAAAATTAATCTAGTAATTATTCATACCTTACAAATGGACTCTGGACAACAGAAACACTTCAATACATGTGAATAGAGATTTTTAAATCTAAATATTCATTGGAAATACTTTAGAACTAATACTGAGTTCAGCTTCTCACCCTACACCTTGCTAGTAATCTAATTTTGCTAGTCATCTTATGCATTTTTACTTTTTGAATTTCTTAGTCTATAAATAAGAAGCCAAAGTGGTAAAGATAAGCTCATATCTATTTCTAGCCTCACCATTTACCCAATCTTAGAGGAAATTATTATACTTTACATTTCCAGTTTCCTCAACTATAATGTGCCACTAATAATAGAACTTGCTTCATTAGGTTGTCATGAAGTCACAGAGAGATAATGCATGTAACATAGTCACCATGGTCCTTCACTGAAGAAGAGTCAACAAATGAGAATTATCATTACAAAATAAGGAGATTTAAGAAAAGCCGCCCTGCCAACCTTGGACTGTTCTTGTGAGGCTCAGCCTCTAATGCTTATGAAAAATTATTACACGTCTAAATTACTTTTAAAGCCATTCCAGATTGACCATTAGGCCTATATTTGTTCATACTTAATTAACTTAACTGATAATAGAGTATTAATGCAATGAACATAGGAGAAACTCTAGAAGTATTTAGTTACTTAGTTATGAATATTTATAGGCAAATCTGCTCTGACTTAATTACCTCCAAATGTTAGAAAAGGAAATATTAATTAAGTTTTAAAATCCCAAACTAACTACTGTAAATGAAGTTTTACATGAATAGAGCAGGAAATGACTGCCTGAAGGCTGTGCCTGGACATTAAAATTCCTTTTCCAACTAATAAACCTATCAATTCTAAGTCCAAAGATTCAAAATTAAAATGAATTTGAGGGTCATACATTGGGTATTTAGAAATATTTACTGAAAATATTTTAAAACCTAGTATAATTTATATAATTATAAAATATATTGATTTTATTAGATAATTTTTAAATTAGGTATTGTCTTTTCAAATTAGTTTGTCATTTTATAATATCTAAACTTAAACAATTTCAGGGAAATACATAAAGTTAAAAACTCAACCTTAAATACTTCAATATATGTTAACATATATTCTGTGATTATTTTTAACTATGCTCAATTTAACAAAAAATAGATGCATTTTAGCCTTTATTTGACAGATGTATCTATATATGTGCTTTAAGACCAAATTACTTTATAACCCTAGAGAAAATGCCAAATTTTTTTAACTGCTACCAAGTAGTTTTATCAAGCAAATTTGGGGTAAAAAAAAATCACTAGGAATGTATGAAAATATTTAACATTATGTATAAATTAAAATTTTTTGTAAGGTCAATGTAAGTGCTACATGTTCTATATAATATGTTAGCCACTCATTCTCTCAAGCAGAATTATGTTACCATCTGCTTGCAGATATTTATTCTTCTATAAATTTTTACTGAGTACCATGCTAGTTAGTTGCTATATGAAACTAATTTATGATCCAAATAATAAGCCTGACATAACTTTGGAATCAGGAAAGAAAAACTAAATAGTTTATGCATACATTAAAGGCAACTTTTTCAAATTTTGTAACCTGTTTGCTTACACTAATGACCTCATTAAGAGACTGTTAATGTTCACATTGTTACTATCAACCAGAATATTTGATTTGCCAGTCTCTTTCTCTCATTTGCTCAGTGTGAATTAAATTATATATAATACTTCATATATTCTAAATATAAAACTTGATTGCATTCTTTTATTATTGCTATTTTTATTATTTGAGATTACTATGAATCTCATTTTTATTCTTTATAGTATATTTTATTATCCTATTAAAAATAAAATAACAATGAAAATAAAAATAAACTCAAAAAATGGGACCTAATTAAACTTAAAAATTTTTTACACAGCAAAGGAAACCATAAGTAAGATGAAAAGACAACCCTCAGAATGGGAGACAATATTTGCAAATTAAGAAACTGGTAAAGGATTAATTTCTAAAATATACAAACAGCTCACACAGTTTAATATCAGAAAACAAACAACCCAATCAAAAAATCGGAAGAAGTGCTAAACAGACATTTTTCAAAGAAGACGTACAGATGACAAACAAACACATTAAAAGATGCTCAACATCAGTCATTATGAGAGAAATGCAAATCAAAACCACGATGAGGTATCACCTCACACTGGTCAGAATGGCCATCATCAAAAACCCTACAAACAACAAATGCTGGAGAGGCTGTGGAGAAAAGGGAACCTTCTTTCACTGTTGGATGGGAATGTAAATTGATACAGCAACCATAGAGAAGAGTAGGGAAGGTTTTTAGCTTTAAATAACCAAAAACAGACTACCATATGATCCAGAAATCATACTACTGGGCATATACCCAGAGAAAACCATAATTCAAAAAGGCACATGCACTCCAGTGGTCACTGCAGCACTGTTTACAACAGCCAGGACATGCAAGCACCTAAATGTCCATCAGCAGAGAAATGGATGAAGATGTGGTACCTGTGGTCCATGATGAAGATGTAGTTCATGTGGTACAATGGAATATTACTCAGTCATACAAATGAATGTAATTGGGTCATTTGTAGAGATGTGGATAGACCTAGAGTCTGTTATACTGTAATACAGAGGGAAGAAAGTGAGAAAGAGGAAAACAAGTATCATATATTAACACATATATGTGGAATCTTGAAAAATGGTATAGATGATCTTATTTGCAAAACAGAAATAGAGACACAGATGTAGAGAACCAAGCATGGATATCAAGTGGGGAACAGAGGGTGGGAAGAATTAGGAGCTTGGGATTGACATATATACACTACTGATACTATGTATAAAATAGACAACTAATGAGAACTTACTGTATAGCACAGGGGACTCTACTCAGTGCTCTGTGGTGACCCAAATGGGAAGGAAATACAAAAAAGAAGGATATATGTGCATGTATTGTTGATTCACTTTGCTGTACGCAGAAATGTATACAACATTGTAAAGCAACAATACTCCAATAAATATTAATTAAAAATAATAAAATAGTAATACCCATTTTGGGAATAGAAATCTCTTGGTTCCATGGCATATCTTTAGAATTTCTACACCATATATTTATGTCAATTGATGATAAATCTGAGTTCTTAAAGATGTCCAACTAGTGCATAAAAGCCAGTTGTCAAGATAACAACTTGGATGTTTCTCAGTTTTCGCATTTGTTTAGAATTCTCTGCCAAACCCATATATTTGTCTTTTAGGGAGAAATCATGCTAATGAAAATAAGCATATGTCTCCAGCTTCAAAAGCCAGAACTTACAGGACAATGATAAAGCAGATCAGAGGGTGAGTACATTTATCAAAATTATCATTGATGTTCATTACTTCCATATCTCTCTTTCTCTTTGGCATTTGTAGGAGTCTCTGTTTTGTGAGTGTGCTCTAAATAAGTCTACCCAAGTCAGCTGCTCTGTTTTATTGTTATAAATCCAGGAAGCATTGGGCAGTAGGAAGTATAACCATCAGAGGACAGGGTGAACCTCTGACACTGACACAGTCAAGGCAAATATTGAAGACCACCAAATACTCTTTGTAACTGACTGTGTATGAAATGTTGATGGTGTAAACAGCTCAGATGTAAAAATATCAATATTCTAATTATATTTATTTATGTTTTCCAAAATATGTCCTAAAAAATCAATAGAACTTACAGGTTGGTATGACTAATTCCAAGCAGCACACTGTCAACTGTAAGATTAGTCCCTAAGAAGTTGCTGACTATTGTTGTGACCACTACAACCTGCTCTTATAGCTGTATCTAATCAGACAAACTAAGTGACAAGATTCTAAAGGTCAAGGACTGTGACTTCTCTGGGGCACTTCATCCCCAGTGTTCAAAATTACAATTTACATCTTTATCCATCAGGGTATGAGAGGAACAGAGCATGACTCCGTGATGGACAGTAGAGTGTGGGAGAATTTGGGGGGGGTTATTTGTTATGTCTTGTTTTGTTTTATTTTGTTCATGACATTAAAATTGCACTTAACCTTATTTTAAGTCTATTTTTAAAAAATAGACTAAGTCTAATTAAAAAATTACATGTAATTTTTAAATAGCAGAAAAACCTTTCAGAAATAAGTATATTTTTTCATGAAAAAAGTAAATGTCTTATCTTTCAAGGTTAGTCTATATTAAATTTAGAACACTCTTACTTAAAATTTCTTGTAGATTATGAGATTTATAATTTATCTGAAATGTTCTTCCTATTAGAGTTTATTTTTAATAGAATTTAGACTAAACCTATAAGGCAATTGAGCAAAGCATTATGAAGCACCATATGGGCTTCTAAACTAAGAAGATGATACACACAGGTCCTGCCAACTACTCCTCTCTGTCTCCTTCCGCACCTGCCAGTCTCCCACCACATCCTGAATTCTGTCATGATATTGGGTGCCTCTGGTATAAATTACTTAACAGTGGTCTCTGTGTTCTTCAGTAAGGATCTCCTAATCATAAAAGGCAGAAAATAAAAAGAACCCTAACCTTATTAAAAATTGGTGACTTGCTTAAAGTTATAGGGCTATCAACATATAAAACATCTCCAAATGGAGATTAGAGGTGAGAAGCAATTACTTGGCCATAATTAAAGCCCAAGGCTAGGTGATGAATAGAAACTGACAAAATTAAAGCAGAGCAAATTGCTCAGAGTGGCAGCTAGACTATCCCTGACAGAAGTAAACAAAAAAGAACTGAAGCACAACACAGTCGTCTCATTTCTCTCCCCTGTTTATAGTCCACTTTTAAGGATTTTCTCTTCTATAGGAAGAGTGATGCTTCATTTTATTGTTTATGCTTCTTTCTACTGTCCAAACGTAGATCCTTGAGTCTAGATGAGTTTAAGTCATAAGAAAAAGTGTTGTGTACAATATTCATTAAAACATGAGCTTGGGGACATACTGCTAGCTCAGAAAATTAAACATCTGAGGAACCTGCTCTGGTGGCAAGAAATCAAGGTCAGCCTAAGGGAAAAAAATGCAGTAGAGGTGGGTTTGTTTGATATATATTCTTTCTCATTCCCAATCCCTTCTCCTTCTTCTCATTTCAGTTGGGAGAATGTCTCTTAAAATGCTGTGTATGTAATATTGTTTCAACACTTTATAATTGCAGTAACTAGCTTTGCTTTTCTGCCTATATTATCTATATCTTCTTGATTCTCTCCACATTTGTCTCCCTGAGAAGAACCAGAAAAAGAAGCCAGGCCTCCTTTACCAATAACACCAGAAAGGGCTAAGTAAAACACGTAATTCATAGAGACACTTGTCAAACTCTTTAGATTGCATAGGAAGGATGCATGGACAAACATCCTAAAAAAATATAGGTCTACATTCATTCGCATGTAAGAGATCAAGGATGTTGTTGCCTATATAATGAGATTTGGCAGCTACTGAAGACTCACGCTGACCAAAATGACACTCAGAAATGACCTATTACAGATCTAAAAATTTCTATGATTAGGATAAAGTGCATCAGTGCTGCTTACTTAAAAGTAAAAGCCAGTGCATTTAAGAGTTACTTTTTAACATTTTGCATTAATTAATTGATCAATTATTGAATTCTAATTCTCTGAGAGGTTAGTACATAGGATAAGTAAGTTTTGAAGAAGAAGAACCTTCAAGAAAGTTAAATAACAGTGCTTATCATAGCAGTATCTGAGGATCAGTTCAGTTCAGTTCAGTCACTCAGTCATGTCTGACTCTGCGACCCCATGAACTGCAGCACGCCATGCTCCCTGTCCATCACCAACTCCCAGAGTCCACCAAAACCAAGGCCATTGAGTCAGTGATGCCATCCAACCATCTCATCCTCTGCTGTGCCCTTCTTCTCCTGCCCTCAATCTTTCCCAACATCAGGGTCTTTTCAAATGAGTCAGCTCTTCTCATTAGGTGGCCAAAGTATTGGAATTTCAGCTTCAGCATCAGTCCTTCCAATGAACACCCAAGAATGATCTCCTTTAGGATGAACTGGTTGGATCTCCTTGCAGTCCAACGGACTCTCAAGAGTCTTCTCCAACACCACAGTTCAAAAACATCAATTCTTCGGGGCTCAGCTTTCTTTACAGTCCAACTCTCACATCCATACATGACCACTGGAAAAACCATAGCCTTGACTAGATGGACATTTGTTGGCAAAGTAATGTCTCTGCTTTTTAATATGCTATCTAGGTTGGTCATAACTTTCTTTCGAAGGAGTAAGCGTCTTTTAATTTCATGGCTGCAATCACCATCTGCAGTGATTTAGGAGCCCCCAAAAATAAAGTCTGACACTGTTTCCACTATTTCCCCATCTATTTCCCATGAAGTGATGGGACTGGATGCCATGATCTTAGTTTTCTGAATGTCGAGCTTTAAGCCAACTTTTTCACTCTCTTCTTTCACTTTCATCAAGAGGCTCTTTAGTTCTTCCTCACTTTCTCCCATAAGAGTGGTGTCATCTGTATATCTGAGGTTATTGATATTTCTCCCGGCAATCTTGATTCCAGCTTGTGCTTCCTCCAGCCCAGCATTTCTCATGATGTACTCTGCATATAAGTTAAATAATCAGAGTGACAATATATACCCTTGTATATGGAGAAGATGGAGAAGCTCTATACAGTCAGCAAAAACAAGACCGGGAGCTGACTGTGGCTCAGATCATGAACTCCTTATTGCAAAATCCAGACTTAAATTGAAGAAAGTGGGGAAAACCACTAGACCATTCAGGTATGACCTAAATCAAATCCCTTATGACTATACAGTGGAAGTGAGAAATAGATTTAAGGGACTAGCTCTGATAGAGAGAGTGCCTGATGAACTATGGATGGAGGTTCATGACATTGTACAGGAGACAGGAATCAAGACCATCCCCAAGAAAAAGAAATACAAAAAAGCAAAATGGCAAAACTCAGGAGGCCTTACAAATAGCTGTGAAAAGAAGAGAAGCAAAAAGCAAAGGAGAAAAGGAAAGATATTCCCATTTGAATGCAGAGTTCCAAAGAATAGCAAGGAGAGATAAGAAAGCCTTCCTCAGCGATCAATGCAAAGAAATAGAGGAAAACAAGAGAATGGGAAAGACTAGAGATCTCTTCAAGAAAATTAGAGATATCAAGGGATCATTTCATGCAAAGATGGGCTTAATAAAGGACAGAAATGGTAGAGACCTAACAGAAGCAGAAGATATTAAGAAGAGGTGGCAGGAATACACAGAAGAACTGTTCAAAAAATATCTTCACAACCCAGATAATCACGATGGTGTGATCACTCAAACTCACCTAGAGCCAGACATCCTGGAATGTAAAGTCAAGTGGGCCTTAGAAGGCATGACTATGAACAAAGTTAGTGGAGGTTATGGAATTCCAGTTGTGCTATTTTAAACCCTAAAAGATGATGCTGTGAAAGTGCTGCACTCAATATGTCAGCAAATTTGGAAAACTCAGCGGTGGCCACAGGACTGGAAAAGGTCAGTTTTCATTCCAATCCCAAAGAAAGGCAATGCGAAAGAATGCTCAAGTTCAGTTCAGTTCAGTCACACAGTTGTGTCCGACTCCTTGAGACCCCATGAATTGCAGCATGCCAGGCCTCCCTGTCCATCACCAATTCCCGGATTCTACTCAAACCCATGTCTGTCGAGTCGGTGATGCCATCCAGCCATCTCATCCTCTGTTGTCCCCTTCTCCTCCTGCCCCTAATCCTTCCCAGCAATAGGGTCTTTTCCAATGAGTCAACTCTTCACAAGGTGGCCAAAGGATTGGAGTTTCAGCTTCAGCATCAGTCCTTCCAATGAACACCCAGGACTGATCTCCTTTAGGATGAACTGGTTGGATCTCCTTGCAGTCCAACGGACTCTCAAGAGTCTTCTCCAACACCACAGTTCAAAAACATCAATTCTTCGGGGCTCAGCTTTCTTCACAGTCCAACTCTCACATCCATACATGACCACTGGAAAAACCATAGCCTTGACTAGATGGACCTTTGTTGGCAAAGTAATGTCTCTGCTTTTTAATATGCTCTCTAGATTGGTGATAACTTTCCTTCCAAGGAGGAAGCGTCTTTTAATTTCATGGCTGCAGTCACCATCTGAGGTGATTTTGGAGCCCAAGAAAATAAAGTCTGTCACTGTTTCCACTGTTTCCCCATCTATTTCCCATGAAGTGATGGGACTGGATGCCATGATCTTAGTTTTCTGAATGTTGAGCTTTAAGCCAACTTTTTCACTCTCTTCTTTCACTTTCATCAAGAGGCTCTTTAGTTCCTCTTTACTTTCTGCCATAAAGGTGGTGTCATCTGCATATCTGAGGTTATTGATATTTCTCCTGGCAATCTTGATTCCAGCCTGTGCTTCTTCCAGCCCAGCGTTTCTCATGATGTACTCTGCATAGAAGTTAAATAAGCAGGGTGACAATATACAGCCTTGACATACTCCTTTTCCTGTTTAGAACCAGTCTGTTGTTCCGTGGCCAGTTCTAACTGTTGCTTCCTGACCTGCATACAGGTTTTTCAAGAGACAGGTCAGATGGTCTGGTATTCCCATCTCTTTAAAATTTTCCACAGTTTATTGTGACCAATACAGTCAAAGGCTTTGGCATAGTCAATAAAGGAGAAATAGATGTTTTTCTGGAACTCTCTTGCTTTTTCTATGATCCAGCGGATGTTGGTTTGATCTCTGGTTCCTCTGCCTTTTCTAAAACCAGCTTGAACATCTGGAAGAATGCTCAAACTACCGCACAATTGCACTCATCTCGCACACTAGTAAGGTAATGCTCAAAATTCTCCAAGCCGAGCTTCAGCAATATGTGAACCGTGAACTTCCAGATGCTCAAGCTGGTTTTAGAAAAGGCGGAGGAACCAGAGATCAAATTGCCAACATCTGCTGGATCATCGAAAAAGCAAGAGAGTTCCAGAAAAAACATCTATTTCTGCTTTATTGACTATGCCAAAGCCTTTGACTGTGTGGATCACAGGAAACTGTGGAAAATTCTTAAAGAAATTGGCATAGCAGACCACCTGACCTCCCTCTTGAGAAATCTGTATGCAGGTCAGGAAGCAACAGTTAGAACTGGACATGAAATAACAGACTGGTTCCAAATCAGGAAAGGAGTACATCAAGGCTGTAGATGGTCACCCTGCTTATCTGAGGATCTGGTAAATGGAGACTAAGAGTTGTTGCTGTTCAGTCACCAAGTCATGTCCGATTCTTTGTGACCCATGGAATGAAGCACACCACACCTCCCTGGAATTGGAAATGGCTTCAGTTCAGTCAGTTCAGTTCAGTCACTCAGTCGTGTCCGATTGCTTGCGACCCCATGAATTGCAGCACGCCAGGCCTCCCTGTCCATCACCAATTCCCGGAGTCTACCCAAACCCATGTCTATCAAGCCATCCAGCCATCTCATCCTCTTTTGTCCCCTTCTCCTCCTGCCCCCAATCCCTCCCAGCATCCCAGCATCAGGACCTTTCCCAATGAGTCAACTCTTCGCATGAGGTGGCCAAAGTGTTGGTGTTTCAGCTTCAGTATTGTCCTTCCAGTGAACACCCAGAACTGATCTCCTTTAGGACGGACTAGTTGGATCTCCTTTCTGGAAATGGCTCACCCTAAAGCAAATATCACAGTTTCTCCTAGGATCAGACTTCTCTTCCATTTAATTCTTATCTCAAATTTAAAATAAACATAACTCCTTTCATAACCTTGTGTTTTTCCCAAAGAACTTCCCTGAAATTTGGAAGGGGAATTTGCTTTTATTCTCATCTTAACTCAGTTGATATGATATTTTCTTAGACTTCAAAAGAGAAATTGTGGACAGAAGATGAGACAGAGCCTGAAGAAATCCTATGTTACACATTCAACTCTTACTAACAGGAAATAGCTGCTGGCCTGCCTTCTTTCCCAAGACCTCCTAAATAGTTGGTTGCTTTTCAATTTTTGTTTTTAAAGTACCTGAGCCAAAACAACGGCAAGCTAGATTTTTAAAATAGGATCAGTGACAAATGCTGAAATGCCAAGTTGAAGTGCACAGGATACAACCAAGTAAAATGAAAGAAGGAATTTGGAAGGCAGATTAGGAAAATGTGGGCCCAAATCTGTGCCTGCCAACTGCTCTTAATAAACTGTGCTGAGGTCAAAGATACACTGGGGAGTTTATTCAAAAGCACACACAGAACAAAGAGGCAGATGCTGCTTCTCTTTGCATTTTTAAGGAATTTTTTTTTAATGAGTGTTAGGGCACTTTCCCCCAAATTAAAGATTTCTACCTTTGTGGACGAAATTCTTTCTTTCAATGACTAAACTCCCATCTGGGGTAGCTTAGGACTCTTTGGTAGTTTCCTAGTTCATGCACACTACTATAAGATATTTTTCCCACTTGGAAACAGATTCCACTTGTGGTTCTGGGTTCCCTCATATAGGTCATGCTAAGGTCAAATAGCAACTCCACAATGGAAAAACTGACCAGTACATGTTCTGTAAATGTTTGGAGACTTCTACTGCAATGGAGGAATGTTCCATGGGATAGCCAACTAAAAAACATTTCCTAAAATCACAATTTACAAGACTAACAAGAGACATATTAAATATTTTTAAGTCCAGCTTATAATACAGAGTGAAGATAATTGTATACTAGTACACATTTTAAAACAAATTATCATTTATAAGCCACTTTGAAGTTCTCAAATGTAATACACTTTGGATTATAGAAATTTTGAATCCTTAAGTCATCAGTGTTTCATAATACCTTGAGAAACATATTCTTCTGGGTGGGGGGAAATGTTTCAAAAAGCATTAGAAATATATCTGAATAGCCTTTTCAAGAAAAATCTTGAAAAAATTATAACACCAGACACAGTCAATTCCTGTTGAAGGTTTTTATGAGATAGTCTCTACTTTAACTTGCAAACCAGAGCTATGTTTCTATTCATTTATATTTTGCTTCTTTAAATTACAAGCATTACTAATAATTTAATAATAATAATTAAAAAGCAGAGACATTACTTGGCCAACAAAGGTCTGTATAGTCAAAGCTATGGTTTTTCCAGTAGTCATGTGTGGATGTGAGAGTTGGACCATAAAGAAAGCTGAGCATGGGAGAATTGATGCTTTTGAACTGTGGTGTTGGAGGAGACTCTTGAGAGTCCCTTGGACTGCAAGAAGGTCAAACCAGTCAACCCTAAAGGAAATCAGTCCTAAATATTCATTGGAAGGCCTGATGCTGAAGCTGAAGCTCTAGTACTTTGGCCACCTGATGCGAAAAACTGACTCACTGGAAAAGACTTTGATGCTGGGAAAGATTGAAGGCAGGAGGAAAAAGGGATGACAGAGGATGAGATGGTTGAATGGCATCATCAACTCGATGGACATGAATTTGAGCAAGCTACAGGAGTTGGTGATAGACAGGGAAGCCTGGCATGCTGCAGTCCATTGGGTTGCAAAGAGTCAGACAGACTGAGTGACAAACTGACTAATAATCTCAAAAGACATAAAGCCAATACTTTTGAAAGAACACAGGCTATTTAAAATCATATGTTAAGTCATGAATTAATGGTAATGTAATCAGCAACAGAGGATTGTATTATACATGAATATATAGCATGTGGCAGAAGAAAAGAGTGAATTAGGAAATCAAAATACGATTTGCAGATCTCTGGCAAATGTCTGTAAATATGATCAAATTGTGTACTTAAATATAAAAACAAATGCCTTTTCAGTCTAGATTTTATTATTGCTTCAAGTCACTCACTATAGGTAAGGGCAAAACTAAGAAACTCTATTAATATTTGAAATTAAATAGAAGTAATACAGAAAAAAGAAGCAACAATAGTATTCCTAACATATATTACTTTCCTTTAATTCCCAAGTTATTAGGGTTCTTTCAGTGAAATGTTTCTTGGTTTGTTTGTGTGTGTGTGTGTTCATGCCACTTATGGCCAGGGTTATTAAATGGTTTGTGTTGTCTGTGATATATAATTTTGTTTGTGCAAATAATAACATTTGGTTAAGGCAAGTTGATATACACATGAAATCAGGTAGAAAGCCTTATTATTCTGAATTTAGGTATTATCTTTATGTAGTAGTTAACTTTTCCCTGGCAACTTTTTTACTTATATATTCATTGTCATTCAACATCATCAAATTTTTTATCCGTTTATGAATAAGAAGAGAAATATTTTTGGTAAATGTTTGGTAAATCTTGGCAATTCCTAGAAAAGAAGCAGTATATTCCTAAGCTCAGATATCTAAGAAAATCATAAGATTGGCATTAAAATAGGGCATCAACTATGTTCGGCATACTAGAAAACTGTTACTATAAATAAAGTAAATGTGAAAATGGTAGATAATCAGTTAATTGGTCTTTCCAAGTACATCAAAAATGTCCTGAGCACTAAACAAAGGTATTAAACACTAAGAAAAAAGAAATAAATAAGTTAGTTTGGAATAGATTAATTCACAAAAGTATTTCACTAGCATTTCCATTCTATTTTGTTACAGCTAGAGTAAAACCTGATTTTCCAGGGAAATCATGCCCTGGGCTACTATTTTCTAGACATAGCTCATCAAAGTTCAGGGCAATTGAGCCAAGCTGTGCTAGCCTTCGTATATGACTAGTTTTGAAATTCTAGCTAAGCAAGTGCTAGCTATTTTATGATCTTTAATTCCATCATATTGAAGTGTAAAGGAGAAATGAATCTGTTATGAACAATTATCATGCTTCAGTCACAATCCGGGTGCTTGAGATATAACACTGTGTAATTCAGAATAGCTAACTGCCATAACAAACAACTCAATCATTCTCAAGGCTTAATCCAATAGAACTCGACTTCTGTGTCAGGTAAAAAGATCAGTGAGTATGTTTGCTGAGCTGCCATCAGGAGGTGATTCAGGAACCCAGGTTGTTATTGTCTTGTGGCTCCACTACCATAAAGACAGCATCAGTCATAGATTGCATTCTCTGTATTCATAGAGCCGATGGAGGAAGAGAGAGAACGTGGAGGTATCACTTCATTCACATTTCCTTAGCCGAAACAAATCACAAAGGTAACTGGGAAATACAGTCTACCTGTGTGCCAGGAAGAAAGATTTGAAAAATAACTAGCCAATACTTCCTGCAATCAATTAAAAAAAAAAAAATCTCTGGTCTTGAGGTATTTACAGTCAATATGGGGGAAAACAAAAGCAGAATTAAACAGAATAAATTAAATCATATAGTCTTTTATAAGGTAAAAAATAACACAGTTGCAGCTAGGGATGGAGGGGAGAGAAGGAAAGAAAACACCAAGTGTGGTAAGAGGGAGAAGGGAGTTAGACAGTGGCTGTTGGTGACTGAAGTAGTATGGACGATAGATCATTGGAGAAGAGAAGATCAAAGAAGTGGGATGCCAATTATATTGATCTTCATCTTTACCTATAAAGTCACAATGTTAAGGAAAGTGGATTTTGAGCCACAAACCAAAATCATAGAGAATACAGGATTGGGGGTACCCTGTGAATTAGTTAATAACGGCAACAGTAGGCAATTCGGTATGGAGTTCAGAGCTTTAGAGAGGATGGGAAAAGAATGATGTGAAAACAGCAGCTAGGGACAAAGAGAATGTCTGTTCCCTTCTTCAGGTGAACCTGTATAAGAACTGTAGAATACAAAGCAGCCATAACCTAAGAAGGCTACAGGAAAGCACTGCTCTTGTAAAAAGGCCGATTTCCACCGGAGCAAGAAGGTAAAGGGACCATTCAAGGAGTCAATAATACCAGGATTTTGCTGAAGATGGATTGACCAGGAAATCTGGGACTTTCTGTGGTGATTGACATGAATAGGGTAAATGGTGCATTGAAATTAGTCTCAGGCAGGGAGACCAGTGAAGAAGGAACTTCAATATTTAGATGAGATACAAGGGCCTGAAACAAGGCATCTTTCAAAGGCATTGCACCATTTTTCTTTGACTAAATTTAACTCACAATTTGAAGCGAACATTTGTTTTGGAACCAAATTTTCTAAACTATTTCATATTCCTTTTTAGTGTTTCAAATTAAAACTGATTTTAAATCCATCTTTGATGAAACTCTAGTCACGATTCTTCTTCTGAAGTTTAAAGGTACATAAAAATACATTTCTTAGTGATATAAACATAGAATCACAGATTCTCAGGGTTTGAAAGTTTTAATTCACTTGGTTCAACCATCCAGCTGATATTGGAAGCCTTTCTAGCATATCCTTGCCAAGTCATCTCCTGGTCTAGGCTTGCATCTCCAAGGATGATATATCTAGATAGGTGCTTAAAAGCGTGGGCTCTGGAATTAAGCAGACCTACATTTAAATTCCTATTCCATCACTTCCACTCATGTGAACTTTGGCAAATTATTTAACTTTTTTCTCAGAGTTCCAGAATCTTAATCTATAAAGTGGAAATATAATTACCATTTAAGTCATAGTGTTATCCTAAAGAAATAAGGCATGTACAGCACTCAGCACAGTGCCCAACACAAAGTAACTCCTCAATAAATGATTGATAGTATTATCATTATTTTTGTTCATGCCAGTATTATTAACTTCCAAGGCATCATCTTTCAATATTGGATAGCTGCCTCAGAAATTTCTTCTTTCTACCATCCCATAGAAAAATTTGGTTTCAGGGTGAAATTTGCCAAAATAAATGCTCCACCCATTAGCTACATTTCATCATAAAATCTGAAAGGAATTCCTTGCAAAAACTGTGGATAATGTCATAGATACCCTGTTAGGATTTCAAGGTTTCAAAAGTATAAATAGAGAAAGACCTGAAATGTTAAATAATCCATAAAACCTTATCAATGCTATCTGTTTTGTAACACTCATATAAAGTAAAGAAATGTGAACAAATGTAATCTATTACCTGACATCACAACTGGGCAATGACTTGTATGACAAATTTAATTTCAATAGATTCAGTAATTGCTTCCCTGACTTCAGAGCTTTTAATTGATTCAAAATCCTCTAGACAATAAACACGTATTCCCCATCCCGATCCCCCCTCCCCCCTCCCTCTCCACCCGATTCCTCTGGGTCTTCCCAGTGCACCAGGCCCGAGCACTTGTCTCATGCATCCCACCTGGGCTGGTGATCTGTGTCACCATAGATAATATACATGCTGTTCTTTCGCAACATCCCACCCTCACCTTCTCCCATAGAGTTCAAAAGTCTGTTCTGTACTTCTGTGTCTCTTTTTCTGTTTTGCATATAGGGTTGTCGTTACCATCTTTCTAAATTCCATATATATGTGTTAGTATGCTGTAAATCTATTGCTGATTCATGTCAATGTATGACAAAACCCACTGAAAAAATAAATTAATTAATTAAAAAAAAAAATCCTCTAGACAATAAACAGAACCTTAACCAAAAAAAAAAAAGAGAGAGAGGTTTTTGTGAAGTTTCTTTCTAACTCACAGGAAACAAATTGCATGCTATCTGATCAGGTTCATTACATTTTTCAAACACACTGCTGGGAAATGTTTTGTCAAGATGCTCAGAGCATTTGATAATACAAGTAAGAAAATAGAATCAAGATTTCAAGAACAACAATAAAATAAATTATTTATAATCCATGTAGATGCCACTTACCATAACTAGTAAATTCTTGTATATGTAAATTAACTTCTTTTTTCATGCAAATTATCCAGTTCTTTTACAGTGGGGAAAAAAATGACTGTCTTAAAAATCATAAAATCCTTTCTTCACCATTTAAAAACATGCATGTATTGAGAATGAATATACTTTGCACTGAGAAAATGTTTGCCAAAATATGTTTAGAACAAAGGAAATGTTTGAAATGTCATTATTAGTTATCAGGAATTTTTTAAAGGTAATATTCTTTGAGTGTAGTGTTGTTTTGACTTAAAAATAAGGCAGTCTATAATTTAGCTAGATAGCTGAAAGACAGAAGAATTGGAAAGTTAAAGAAGGGAAAAAATTAAAACTAACTATTAATAGAAGGAAATCAAAGACTAAAATGAGGGAGTTGACATACATTAGATCTAAAATCCTTGCCAACAGTGAAATTGTTAGTACTTAAAAGAAGTCAGATATGACTACATTAAAATTATTTAAAATAGTATCCACAAACATGGAGCAAGAGGAACCTTAAGAAATAAATATCTATTTAAATCATCTTAAAGGTTCCCACCAAAGACCATAACCAAAAGAAAGTATGGTGATGAGGCTGAGTTCTAAAGACAATTTGGTTGTCGGGGTAGTGAGAGAGGAACAGAGTTTCAAGCCACCAGAATATTTAAGTCTTCATGGTTTACCTATAAATAGTTAAATTGATTTATAGATTATTCTATAGTGTTAACTGAATCATTCTCAGAACATGCAGAAATGGTTTAAAAATATTCCTGTAAATAAATTAAAGATTAATAATATAATAATACTGCAAGTAACAGCAAACAGTAAGAAATGGAGGAAGTTAACACTTCTCCTGTTAGGAAGTGCTCTTTAATAGCCACAGTAGGAATTTAAAATAATAGCATAATCATCCCTTTAAAGATCTAAAATTGTGAAGACTATTTATAAGATGGATTTACATTAACTTTTACTTATGATGAATGCACTTTCCTAATTTTAATTCTTAAAATATTACTTAATGATATTAGGAAATCATGATAATTAGCTGACATTTAAAAATACTGTTTATGTCATTTTTAACTCAGCCTTTTTCATTTCAGCCTTTATTTCCATTTCTCTGTCCATTTTGTAATACATTTAATTTACTGTGTACTTAAGATAGTAGGCTTTGAACTTAAAATCCTCAGACTATTAGTACATGCATATCATTAATGAGTATATAAAACCAGTGGTGCCATAAATATGTGTTTCCACAAAGCTTTGTTAGAATTAACAGTCTCTCAAAGCCAACAGGGCTTCCCCAGTAGCTCAGCTGGTAAAGAATCCGCCTCCAATACAGGAGACTCCAGTTCAGTTTCTGGGTTGGGAAGATCTGCTGGAGAAGGGATAGGCTACCCACTCCAATATTCTTGGGCTTCGCTGGTGGCTCAGATGGTAAAGAATCTGCCTGCAATGTGGGAGACCTGGGTTTGATCCCTGGGTTGGGAAGGTCCCCAGGAGAAGGGAATGGCTGCTGACTCTAGTATCCTGGCCTGGACAATTCCATGGACTGTATAGTCCATGGGGTCACTAAGAGTAGGACACAACAAAGCAACTTTCACTTTTCACTTTCAAAACCAAATATCATCACCATGGAAAAAGCATCTTACATAAGAATAAATAAAATGTTATCAAAAACACTTATTACTTCAGGTTATTTAAAACTCTAGTCCTCAGTTTTCTAAATTTTTATATCATTGTCTCAGAATAAGTTCTCAGCCCTATCATCTCTAGATTGTTCTTGCAGTCAGTATACAATAGATTCCTACTTCAATTGGTCCACTTAATAATGTATTTAACTTTTCTATGCTCTGAAGAATATAATTCAGGAAACAGTTTTAAACAGTATATTTCCTAGAGAGAATTTTATGCTAACGTTTCATTACTTAAGCAAATCTTTAAAAGGCTTCATTATCAACTATTGAAAATGGCTAGCAGTCTGTAGCAATCATTTCAACATGATTTCTGTTGAAATTCTTAACTGCTATAGCCACAAAAATTTGAGCTCTTCTTTTTAAGAAGTTGTTATAAAAATCTGTTGTTTTGAACATTTTGTACTAAATACTAAGTACAAAATGTGTTTGGATGCCCTGTTTATCTCTAACACCGTTCTTTATATTTCCATGTTCTTTTCTATGTTTGAGTTGAATATTATTTATCACTGATGCTTTATATAATTTTGTAGGATTTTTCTTCCTTGTAAATTTAGAAGGGTCAAGGTCAATATCTTTCTGTTAATTTGTTCTCGTTAGATGTGAAGAATTTTCAAAGAAATATGAAACAGTTTGACAACTAATTTTTATAATTAGTTATAGACTCACAACAAGTGAGTTATAGACTCACAACAAGTTGTAGACTCACAACAAGTGAGTCTACAAAGATTAGAATTAGAATCTAATATCTATTATTGTTTTATGTTTAGATTTGATTAATATTTGTTGATTCAAAAAGAATATATTGGATCTTTCCAAACTTGCATACCTCATATGCTTACTTAATGTTTGTATTCATTGCCACTGTTTTTCCCTATTTAACTCTTTACCAGTTCTTAATAATACAAAAACACAAATATTAAAGCTTTAATAATCATTAATTATTTTAGCACATAAATACTACGACAGTCATAATTGTTTCAAATTCCCGTAAAACCACTACTGTTACCAGAAGTAAAAGATACAAGATCTTGTCAATCTTTTCTTTGCAGCAAATATATCATCAACTAAAATTTCAGAACACTGACAAAGAATATAGTAACAATAAAATGTCCAATCGTTCTTTCATAGTGCATGACAAGAATGATTTATAAGAGCCATGCTGAAGAGAAAAGATTTCCAAAAATGATAGATGTTCTTTCCATTTCTCCATAAATCATAGTGTACAATATTTAAACAGTCGGTGCTCATACCATGTAGTATTCCACAGGGGAAAAAAAAAAATGAACTCTCCGTCCTGTCTGCATTTGGAAAAGAAATTTATGCAGATCAGGAAGTGGGTTTGAGTTAATATCAACACTTTGACTCTGGTGACTCCAAAAGGCTATTGAAGAGTTTTCTCTTCTCCCTCATGGCTCAGATGGTAAAGAATCTGCCTGCAATGCAGAAGACCTGGGTTTGATCCCTGGATAGGGAAGATCCCCTGGAGAAGGAAATAGCAACCCACTCCAGTATTCTTGCTTGGAGAACTCCATGCACAGAGAAGCATGGCAGGCTACAGTCCATGGGATCGTAAAGTGTCAAACAGAACTGAGCTACTAGCACTACTTGGGCAACACATTCTGATGATCCTCACTACCAACAAAGGCTAAACCTAAATCCAAAGGGAAAACAAAATGGATGTTTTAAGTCTCACTGTTTTCAAACTTTGATACAATACCCCAATCAAAGTGAACATTCCAAATCATGTTTGTTCTCCTTATTTCTGGCTAAATAATCAGCTTTTTAGAATTAAAATAGCAAATTGGATAAGTAAAGATCTGAAATTAAAACCTTGAGTAAAATTTTAAGTGAGACAGAGTTTTTAATTTTCAAAAGGCAGAAATAAAGTCTGTGAGTCTAGAATCCTGAGAATAAGGGAGATTGTGACAGAAAGTAAAATCAGGGATAAGAAGGACTAGATCATTTAAAGGTCTATAAATCACAACAAGGTTGGATTTTATTCTAGGTGAGGTTAGAAGATACTGCAGGGTTTTTTTAAAAAAGGAAGAAATGTAATCTTGTTCATGGCTTTAATAAAAATCACTCTGACTACAAAACATTCATTAGCGCAGTTGAAATTACATTGACAATAGTAAATGTTGGTGAAGATATGGAGCAACCAGAATTCTCAAACACTTGATGAGAATTGTGAACTGATACAACTCCTGATGAGAAGTGATGAGAATGTAAACTGATACAACCACTCTGGCAAACTATGTTGCAAGGTCTGCTTAAACTGCACACACTCATATTTCTTGACCCAACAAACCCATCCTAGGTATATTCTGAATAGAAATGCATGCCTATGTCCAACAAAAACAAATGCTTTAATGGAATTATTCTTAAAGCATTATTCAAGTAGCCCCAAACTGGAAAACACACAAATTCCCAACAACAGTACAATGGATAAAGTGTGCACTATTCACACAATGAAGTTCTGCACAGGAATTAAAACGAATCTACAACATGAATGAATTTCACAAATATCATTAGGCATCGATCACAGGCTTGTCATGATGAAGGGCCCTGCATAACTCAGTGAAGTTATGAGCCATGCCATGCAGGGCCACCCAAGATGGACAGGTCATAGTGAAGAGTTCTGACAAAGCATGATCCACTGGAGGAGGAAATGGCAAACCACGCCAGTATTCTTGCCTGGAGAATCACGTGGTCAGTAAGAAAGGCAAAAAGATATGACAGGAAGATGAGAACCCCTAGGTTGGATGGTGTCCAATATGTTACTGGAGAAGAGGAGAGAGCAATTACTAATAGCTCCAGGAAGAATGAAGAGGCTGGCTAAAGCAGAAATGACACTCAGTTGTGGATGTGTCTGGTGGTGAAAGTAAAGTTTAATGTTGTAAAGAACAATATCGCATAGAAACCTGGAAGGTTAGTCTCATAAATCACAGTAAATTGAACATGGTCAAGCAGGAGATGACAAGATTGAACATAGACATCTTAAGAATCAATGAACTCAATTGGACAGAAATGGGCAAATTTAATTCAGATAGCCATTATATCTAAAACTGTGGGCAAGAATCCCTTAGAAGAAATGGAATAGCCCTCATACTCACCAAAAGAGCCTGAAATGCAATGCTTGGGTGCAATCTCAAGAAAGAAAGAATGATCTCAATTCATTTCCAAGGCAAACCATTCAACATCATAGTAATCCAAGTCTATGCCTCAACTGCTAATGCTGAAGAAGCTGAAACTGAATGGTTCTATGAAGACCTACATGACCTTCTAGGACTAACACCAAAAAAAGATGTCCTTTTCATCGTAGGGGATTGGAATATAAAAGTAGAAAGTCAAGAGCTACCCAGAGTAAGAACAAACTTGGTCTTCAAGTACAAAATGAAGCAGGGCAAGGCTAATAGAGTTTTGTCAAGAGAACATGTTGATCATAGCAAACATCCTTTTCCAACAACAAAAGAGACAAATTTACACATAGACATCACCAGATGGTCAATACCAAAATCAGATTGATTATTTTCTTTGCAGTTGAAGATGGAGAAGCTCTATACAATCAGCAAAAACAAGACCTGCAGCTGATGGTGGTTCAGATCATCTACTACTTATGGCAGAATTCAGGCTTAAATTGAGGAAGTAGGGAAAACTACAAGGCCATTCATGTATGACCTAAATCAAATCCATTATGATTATATAGTGCAGGTGATGAATAGATTAAAGGGATTAGATCTGGTAGACAGACTGCCTGGAGAACTATGGATGGAGGATCCTAACATTTTACAGGAGGCAGTGACTAAAACCATAACAAAGAAAAGGAAATGTAAAATGACAAAGTGGTTGTATGAGGAGGACTTACAAATAGCTAATAAAAGAAAAAAAAATGAAGAGAACAAGATAGCGGAGGAGTAGAGTACATCTACTCTAGTAGAGAAGAGATGGACGTGGAGTACATCTTTCCACAAATACATCAGGAATACACCTTCTGACACATAAGTGCATGCAGACATCAGCTGAGAGCAGACAGGAGTACCTGACCAGCAGAAAAGAATATATAGAACCATGAAAAATTCAAGGTCAAGCCCTGAGCCTTTGGAGTGGGAGCACTGACTCCAAGACCCTAGATGCCTCATCCAAACAATAAACAAAACAAAAATACAAGCCAAATCATCAACAGACAGGATTGGCTCAGCCTTGTCCATCAGAGGAAAAACAAAACAAAACAAAAACTTGCATAAATCTCACCCTATATGAAGCTTACACAAACCACTGCACCAACCTTAGGGGGGCAGAAACCAAAAGGAAGAAAGAATTCAGCCCTGAAGCCTGGGAAAAGGAGACCTCAGACACAATAAGCTTAAAATCAAATAATGAAAAGGCAGAAAAATATTGCACAAATGCACAAAAGTCCAAATAAATGAATAGGAAATAGAAAAACTACCTGAAAAAGAATTCAGAACAATAATAGTGAAGATGATCAAAAATCTTGAAAACAAAATGGAGAAAATGCAAGAATCAATTAACAAAGACCTAGAAGAATTAAAGAATAAACATACAGAGACAAACAGCAGAATTACTGAAATTAAAATTACTGTAGAAGGGATCAATAGTAGAATATCTGAAGAAGAATGAATCAGTAAGCTAAAGATAAAGATAAAATGGTGGAAATAACTTTGGAAGGCCACAATAAAGTAAAACGAAAGAACTGAGGATAGTCTCTGAGACCTCTGGGATAATATCAAACACAACAACACTCAAATTATAGGGGTCCCAGAAAAAAGAAGAGAAAAAGAAAGGATATGAGAAAATTTTTGAAGAGATTATAGTTGAAATTATCCCCAAGATGGAAAAGGAAATAGTCAGTGAAGTCCAAGAGGCACAAAGAGTCCCATACAGGATAAGCTTAAGGAGAAGCATGCCAAGACACTAATCAAACTAAAAAAGATTAAGCACGAAGAATGGATATTAAAAGCAGCAAGGGAAAAGCAACAAGTAACATACAAGGGAAACCCCATACATTTAACAGCTGAACTTTCAACAGACACTCTGCAGGCCTGAAGGGAATAGCAAGATATATTTAAAGTACAGAAAAAGAAAAGTCTACAACCAAGATTACTGAACCCAGCAAGGATCTCATTCAAAATTGATAGAGAAATAAAAAGCTTTTCAGACAAGCAAAAGTTGAGAGAATTCACTAACACCAAACCAGCTTTACAACAAATGTTAAAGGGACTTGTATAGTCCAGAAATATAAGAGAAGAAAAAGATCTACAAAATCAAACCTCAAACAATTAAGAACATGGCAATAGGAACATATATATCAATAATTACTTTAAATGTAAATGGGTTAAATGCTCCAACCAAAAGACACAGACTGGCTGAATGGATGCAAATAACAAGACCCATATATATGCTGTCTACAAGAAACCCACTTCAACCTAAAGACACATATAGACTGAAAATGAGAGGGTAGACAAATATATTCCATGCAAATGGAAAGCAAAAGAAAGCTGGAGTAGCAATCCTCATATCAGACAAAATAGCACTTAAAGAATATTACAAGAGATAAGAAAGGACACTACATAAAGATCAAGGGATCATTCAAAGAGGAAGACAGAACAATTGTAAATATCTATGCACCCAACATAAGAGCATCTCAATGCATAAGACAAGCACTAACAGACATAAAAGGAGAAATTGACAGTAACACAATAACAGTAGGAGACTTTAACACCCAACTCACACCAATTGACAATGACCAAAAAAGAAAAGTAATAGGGAAACACAAGTCTTAAATGATACATTAGATGAGATGGATCTCACTCTTATATTCAGGATATTCCATCCAAATGCAGAAAAATACACCTTCTTAAGTGCACATGGAACATTCTCCAGGATATACCCTATCTTGGGTCACAAATCAAGCCTCATTAAATTTAAGAAAATTGAGATCATATCAAGCAGCTTTTCTGACCACAATGCTATGAGACTAGATATCAATTATAAGAAAAAACCCATAAAGAACACAAACACATGGAGATTAAACAACACATTTCTAAATAACCAACAGGTTACTGAAGAAATCAAAATGGAAATCAAAACATTTCTAGAAACAAAGAACAGTGAAAACACAACAACTCAAAACCTATGGGATGCAGCAAAAGCAGTATTGAGAGGAAGTTTATAACAATATAATCCTACCTCAAGAAACAAGAGAAACATCGAATAGACAACCTAACTTTACACCTAAAACAACTGGAAAAAGAAGAAAAAAAAACCCAAAATTAGCAGAAAGAAAAAAAGAATAAATATCACCACAGAAATAAAGGAAAAGGAAATGAAAGAAACAATAGTAAAGATTAATAAAACTAAAAGCTGGTTCTTTGAGAAGGTAAACAAAATTGACAAACCTTTAGCCAGACTCATCAAGAAAAAAAAGAGAAAAGAATCAAATCAACAAAATTAGAAATGAAAAAGGAGAGGTCACAACAGAAAATGCAGAAATACAAAGGATTATAAGAGACTATTATGAACAACTATATGGCAATAAAATAGATAACCTGGAAGAAATGGACAGATTCTTAGAAAAGTTCAATCTTCCAAGACTGAACCAGGAAGAAACAGAAAGTATGACCAACCCAATTACAAGCACTGTAATTGAAGCTATGATCAAAAATCTCCCAAAATCAAAAGCTCAGGACCAGATGGCTTCACAGGAGAATTCTATCAAACATTTAGCAAAGAGCTAATGCCTATTCTTCTAAAACTCTTTCAAAAAATTTCAGACAAAGGAGCACTTCCAAACTCATTCTACAAGGCCACCATCACCCTGATACCAAAACCAGACAAAGACAACACACACACAAAAAACCTACAGGCTAATATCACTGATGAACATAGATGCAAAAATCCTCAATAAAATTTTAGCAAACAGAATTGAACAACATGTTTAAAAGCTCATACACCATCATCAAGTTTGGTTTATTCCAAGGATGCAAGGATTCTTTATGCAAATCAATCAGTGTAATACACCATATTAACAAATTGAAAGATAAAAACCATATGATAATCTAGGTAGATACAGAAAAAGCCTTTGACAAGATTCAGCATCCATTTATGATTAAAACTCTTTAAAAATTGGGCATAGGAGGAACTGACCTCAACATAGTAAAGGCCATATATGATAAGCTTACAGTAAACATTAATCTCAATGGTGAAAAACTGAAAGCATTCCCCCTAAGATCAGAAACAAGACAAGGGTGTCCATTTTCACCTATATTATTCAACATTGTTCTGGAAGTCCTAGCTACAGCAATCAGAGAAGAAAAAGAAATAAAAGGAATCCAGATCAGAAAAGAAGTAAAGCTCTCACTGTTTGCAGATGACATGATCCTGTACATAGAAAACCCTAAAGTAGTATCGGAAAATTACTAGAGATAATTAGTGAATTTAACAAAGTCACAGGATCCAAAATCAATAAACAGAAATCACTTGCATTCCTATTTACTAACAATGAAAAATCAGAAAGGGAAATTAATGAATCAATCCCATTCAACATTGCAACAAAAAGAATAAAATATCTAGGAATAACCTTACCTAAGGAGATGAAAGAACTGTATACAGAGAATTATAAGACACTGTTGAAAGAAATCAAAGACAACATAAACAGATGGAGAGATATTCCATGTTCCCAGGTAGGAAGAATCAATATTGTGAAAATGACTATACTACCAAATGCAATGTACAGATTCAATACAATGCCTATCAAATTACCAATGGCATTTTTCACAGAACTAGAACAACAAATTTCACAATTCATATGGAAACACAAAAGACCCTGAATAGCCAAGGCAGTCTTGAGAAAGAAGAATGGAGCTGGAGGAAACAACCTTCCTGACTTCAGATTATACTACAAAGCTACAGTCATCAAGACAGTATGGTACTAGCACAAAAACAGAAATATAGACCAATGGAACAAGATAGAAAGCCCAGAAATAAACCCATGAACCTATGGGTACCTTATTTTTGACAAAGGAGGCAAGAATATACAATGGGGCAAACACAGCCTCTTCAACAAATGGTGCTGGGAAAACTGGACAGCTACATGTAAAAGAATGAAATTAGAACACTTCCTAACACCATACACAAAGATAAACTCAAAATGGATTAAAGACCTAAATGTAAGACCAGAAACTACAAAGCTGGAAAACATAGGCAGAACACTTGATGACATAAATCAAAGCAAGATCCTCTATGACTCACCTCCTACAGTAATGGAAATAAAAACAAAAGTAAACAAGTGGGACCTAATTAAACTTAAAAGCTTTTGCACAGCAAAGGAAACTAGAAGCAAGTTGAAAAGACAACCCTCAGAATGGGAGAAAATAATAGCAAATGAAACAACTGACAAAGGATTAATTTCTAAAATATACAAGTAACTCAGACAACTCAATACCAGAAAAACAAACAACCCAATCAAAAAGTGGGAAAGACCCAAACAGGTCTTCAAAGACATTTCTCCAAAGAAGACATACAGATGGCTAACAAATACATGAAAAGATGCTCAACATCGCTCATTATTAGAGAAATGCAAATCAAAACTACAATGAGATATCACCTCACACCAGTCAGAATGGCCATCATCAAAGAGTCTACAAACAATAAATGCTGAAGAGGGTATGGAGAATAGGGAATGCCTTTGCACTGTTGGTGGGAATGTAAATTGATACAACCACTGGAAGATGTTATGGAGATTTGTTAAAAAATTGGAATAAAACCACCATATTACCCAGCAATCCCACTCCTAGGCATATACCCTGAATAAAACAAAACTGAAAGAGACACAGTATCCCATTGCTCATTGCAGCACTATTTACAATAGCTAGAAGACGGAAGCAACCTTGAGGTCCATCGACAGATGATTGGATAAAGAAATTGTACTACATATTCACAGTGGAATATTCCTCTGCCATAAAAAGGAACACATTTGAATTAGTTCTATTGAAGTGGATGAACCTAAAGCCTATTATACAGAGTGAAGTAAGTCAGAAGGAGAAAGATAAATATCGTATACTAACACATATATTCGGAATCTAGAAAAATGGTACTGAAGAATTTATTTACAGAGCAGCAGTGGAGAAACAGACATAGAGAATAGATTTATGGACATGGAGAGAGGGGAGGAGAGGGTGAGATGTATGGCAAGAGTAACATGGAAACTTACATTACCATATGTAAAATAGATAGCCAACGGGAATTTGCTCTCTCAGGAAACCCAAACAGGTGCTCTGTATCAATCTAGAGAGGTGGGGTGGGGAGGGAGATGGAAGGGAGGTTCAAAAGGGAGGGGATATACGTATACCTGTGGCTGATTCATGTTGAAGTTTGACAGAAAACACCAAAATTCTGTAAAGGAATTTCCCCTCAATTAAAAAATTAATAATTTTTTTTAAAAAAAGAGAAGTGAAAAGCAAAGGAGAAAGGGAAAGAAATATTCAACTGAATACAGAGTTCCAGAAACTAGCAAGGAGAGATTTAAAAAAAAAAGGGGGGGGGGGCCTTCTTAATGAAGAATGCAAATAAATAGAGGAAAACAATAGAATTGGAAAGACTAGAGATCCCTTCAAGAAAATTGGAGATATTAATGGCATATTTCATGCAAGGATGGGCATGATAAAATGCAGAAACGGTAATAACAGAAGCAGAAGAGATAAGAAGTGGTGACAAGAATACACAGAAGAACTATACAAAAAAGGCCTTAGTGACCTGGGTAACCATGATAGTGCAGTCAGTCACCTAGAGCCAGACATCCAAGAGTATGAAATCAAGTGGGCCTTACTCATTACTATGAGTAAAGCTAGTAGAGGTGATGAAATTCCAGGTGAGCTATTTCAAATTCTAAAAGATGATACCGTTAGAGTGCTGCAGTCAATATGTTAGCAAATTTGGAAAACTCAGCAGTGACCACAGGACTGGAAAAGGTTGATTTTCATTACAATCCCAAAGAAAGGCAGTGTCAACCAGTGTTCAAACTACTGGACAGTTGTGCTCATTTCACACGCTATTAGTAGCAAGCTTATGCTCAAGATCCTTCAAGCTAGGTTTCAACCCTACATGAACTGAGAACTTCCTGGTGTACAAGCTGGGTTTAGAAAAGGCAGAGGAACCAGTGAGCAGATTGCCAGCATTCATTGGATCATAGAAAAAGCAAGGGAATTCCATAAATTCCCTTCTACTTCTGCTCTACTGACTACAGAAAAACCTTTGACTGTATGGATCACAAAACACTGTGGAAAATTCTTCAAGAGATGGGAGTATCAGACTACCTTACCTGTCTTCTGAGAAACCTGTATGCAGGTCAAAGCAACAGTTAAAACTGGACAGGGAACAACAAATTGGTTCAAAATTGGGAAAAGAGTATGACAAGCCTGTCACCCTGGTTATTTAACTTCTATGCACAGTACATCATGCAAAATACTGGGCTAAATGAATCACAGGCTGGAGTCAAGATTGTGAGGAGAAATATCAGCAACTTCACACATACAGGTGAAATCACGCTAATGGCAGAAAGTGAAGAGAAACTAAAGAGCCTCTTGATGGAGGTGAAAGAGGAGAGTAAAAAAGCTGCCTTAAACTCAACATTCAAAAAACTAAGATCATGGCATCTGGTCCCATCGCTTCATGCAAATAGAAGGGGGAAAAGTGGTAGCCATGACAAATTTTATTTTCTTGGGCTCCAAAAATCACTGCGGACAGTGACTGCAGCCATGAAATTAAAAGGTGCTTGCTCCTTGGAAAGAAAGTATGACAAACATAAACAGCATATCAAAAATAAGAGACATTAATTTGCTGGCAAAGGTCTGTATAGTCAAAGCTATGGTTTTTTCCAGTAGCCATGTATGAATTTGAGAGTTGGACCATAAAGAAGGCCGAGCACCAAAGAATTGATGCTTTCAAATTGTGGTGCTGGAGAAGACTCTTGAGAGTCTCTTGAACAGCAAGGAGATCAAACCAGTCAATCCTAAAGGAAGACAGTCCTGAGTATTCATTGGAAGGACTGATGTTGAAGCTGAATCTCCATTACTTTGGCCACCTGATGCAAAGAGCTGACTCATTGGAAAAGAAGCCTGATGCTGGGAGAGAATGAAGGCAAAAGGAGAAGAGGGCGGCAGAGGATGAGATGGTTGGATAGCATCACTGACTCAATGGACATGAATTTGAGCAAACTTCAGGAGATAGTAAAGGACAGAGGAGCCTGGCATGCTGCAATCCATGGGGTCTTGGAGTCAGACTGGACTTAGTGACTGAACAGCAACAACAAAAACAAAAACACAAAACAGTTCACAGTAAAGATTCCATTAGGTGTTTTTAAAATAAATTTAATCTAATTTTAAAACAGACAAATCTAATCTACATTTTTAAAGGACAAAGTAATGGTTACCCTTTGAGCAGGTAGGGTGTGGCCAGTGGCTGGAAAGTAGGTGGAGGGATTAGTAAACACATTAGCATTGAGAACACACATCAGTGATTTGAGGGAGCTCTGAGAGCATTAAGGATGGTTAAAACTAGCTTCCAGATCCTCTTCTTGACATTCTTACTTTAAACTTCAAGTTTAAAAACATTGACTTGTTTTTATACAGGCCATCCACAAACTTTCCTTTATATCTCACATCTACATCCTCCCTTTTTGAAATATAACCAGCCTGGGTCAGAACCTTTTGTTAAACTTCTCCAGTTTTCCATCGATTCATCCTCCATTCATTCTGTATCTGCCACAGTTTTGTCCCTACTGCTCCTAATAATATAATTTTTAAAGTTATATTTCATGTAACTCTGGGAAACTTCCTAGTTATCAATATTTCTACCTATAAAGATTAAAAGGAAAAGAAAGAAGAAAGATAGGAAATAATGGAGAGAGGACAAAGATTTCTGTTTGTTTTATATTCCAAATATATATTACTTTGTATAATAACATGTTAAGTATAAATGCTATGATACAGGAATAAGAGGCGAGTTTTGGGTGTTTTACTTTAAATATTTCTTTCCAGTTACTCAAGGTATGACTTCTAGCATGGAACTGGATAAAGCATCAATTTTAGGTGTTTATTTTGATAGTATGCCTTTAAAGTTTTGTAGTTTGTATTTGAGGAAAACTTCTATAAATATGGAAAACCAATTCGTGGTGATTTTGCCTAGTCTTTCTTTCTTTGTTAACAGTCTAAGACCATCTACCAGTTATGAGTTTGCTTTACACCTTCTCTAAATTGCAGCACTGCTATGCAAATATTTTTTATAAACTTGGCCTTTGCATAACAAGTTCAAGCAATCAAATTTTGAATGTGTTTTTGTGAACACCTAGACTTGGCTTAGTATTTATCCTTGCTTTGCAACATAGAAATAAATCCATAATAACCTTATAAATTTTGTTCCCTATATGCTTATGATTTAGAGTGAATTTTCTTTTAGAGTGAATAATTTTGAAGAGTTAAAAGCCCTGGAAGTGTCTAGCTTGGCAATTAATTAATTAGGCAATTAGTTAATTATAACACTCAAATGAAGAAACATTCTTTTCTGCTGTAACCAATTTTGTTGCATGATATTATTAATCACTCCCACTGATGCCATTTCACAACTGTTTGCTGAGGTCAAGAATAAGGAAATAAGTAAGAAAATTAGCTGATTACCACAAAAGTCTCAGTTCCAATTGTGATCATCGAGTCAAATGAGTAAGAAACTTCATTTTCTTGGCAGCTGATTCATAATCATTCTTAGGATCTCTGCCAGCTGGTGACCGGATACTCTCAGGTAATTTTCAGCAGGAGGAAGGAGTTTTATAGCAGAAGTACTGTTAATTTATTTTGGGGGCACCTACATAAGAAACCTGGAATGTGATACACCTGGCTAACAAACTAAGGGTCAATCAGCTGTGAAAAATGAAATCGTTACTCATTTAGGTTTGAAATGCCTCCAAATTGGGAGATTTCAACAGCGTGTATATATCTTCTCATCTTCCTTGTATTTCTTTAATAGAGTATCAAAGAAAATACACTTCCTTAAATTTACATAGGTGTGAAGATGCAAAGACCAAGAAAAATGTTTTAAAGGGTTAGTTGTAAATCTCAACTTGCAAAACTGGATAGTGAAAAAAATAATATTCAAATTGATATTGTTTACATTCTTAGTTAAGAGAAAATTTAAGTCCTCTTTTAATAATAAGTTTTCAAGGTCTTTTACATAATAAATTTTTATAAAGCTTAAGTTTTGTAAACAACTTTTTTGTATAGCAATTTTATGTAGTTACTTCTAGTTAGATTTTTTTTTTAATTTTTTTATTAGTTGGAGGCTAATTACTTCACAACATTTCAGTGGGTTTTGTCATACATTGATATGAATCAGCCATAGATTTACACGTATTCCCCATCCCAATCCCCCCTCCCACCTCCCTCTCCACCCGATTCCTCTGGGTCTTCCCAGTGCACCAGGCCCAAGCACTTGTCTCATGCATCCCACCTGGGCTGGTGATCTGTTTCACCATAGATAGTATACATGCTGTTCTTTTGAAACATCCCACCCTCACCTTAATACTATTGTTCAATTTTTATTGTCCTTAAACTGAGTTATTAAACTGAAGATAGTATTTATAAACTTAAGAAAGGATATATTTTTCATTGAACTTGTATTCCTGATTTCCTTAGCTGCTATTAAAGACATTTAAAAATTATTCCAAATGTGTCTTCTGTGCTATTATAAAATGTTTTTATAGTAACAGTAAACACAGACTAGGTATGTATTTCTATATTTCTCACTGGTATAAAACATGTAATTTCACTTGAAAAAAAATTGGTTTATACAAGTTTAACTGAATAAAACAACTTAGAAACTTTTCCTTGAAAGTCCGCATACAATCAGTTTTCTTCAGTAATAAAGTCCGTATTTGTTTGCCTGATATTAGCTCTGACCCTCAATTTTTCATTATGCTCTATATAAATTCTCTACTCTGGCTAATGGTTTTATCAGGGAAGAACTGCACTTAGTATATGAGTCAGAGCAACGTAGAAAAGATCCCTCTTAAATTCACAAGGCTTTAGTCTCTCACAGAAAACAGTCTAGAAGTGGGCAGTCCGGCGCTGTCTGGCCACTGATGGAGGCATCAGGGGCCCAAGCTGCTTTCGGCTCTGAGCTCCATGGTGATGTGTGTCCCTTATCCTGAAGGTCTAAGATGCCCACTTAAGCTCCAGCTGTTCTTTGGCCTTCTGGGCAGTAGGGTGATAGAAGGCTTTCTATGTCTTTCAGCATAGAAGGAGGATGTCCTCCTTCTCCCCTTCTATCACTCTTCTTTTAAAGGAGACCTTCCAAAGTCCCTTGCAGTGATGTAACACTTGTGCTTACATGTCACTACCAAAAGCTTAATACTTAAGTGAACTTAGTTTCAACGTGAAGCTGGAAAACTTTTTTTTTTTTTAATGTGGTTGCATGTTGGCTTTGAAATAAAATTGTTGTTTTTCAGTCACTGAGTCATGGCCAACTCTTTGCGACCCCATAGACTGCAGCACACCAGGCTCCTCTGTCTTTCAGTATCTCCCAAGTTCATTCAAATTCAAGTCCATTGAGTCAGTGATACTATCTAACCATCTCATCCTCTGTCGCCCTCTTCTCCTCCTGCCTTCATTCCTTCACAGCATATGGGTCTTTTCCAATGAATCAGCTTTTCACATCAGGTGGCCGAAGTATTAGAGCTCTAGTTTCAGCATTAGTCCTTCCAATGAATATTCAGAGTTGATTTCCTTTAGAATTGACTGGTTTGATCTCCTTGAAGTCCAAGGGACTCTCAAGAGTCTTCTCCAGCACTACAATTTGAAAGCATCAGTTCTTCAGCATTCAGCCTTCTTTATGGACCAACTCTCACATCCATACATAACTACTGGAAATAAAACTAAGATTCAGCAATTGAGGAAAAACAGGAGAATGAATGTCAGAGCAAGGAACTAACACTCTTCTGCCATATTTATATATCCATTGTTATTCAAATAAAACATATTTCCATTTCGGTATCTCTGTTCAGCAAAATTTCGTTTCCTGAAATGTCTTCCTCCATTCCATATTATTGTTATTGTAGTTCTAGCTTTTCTTCAGTGTCCAACTTAGTTTCTCTTTCTTTCTATTTTTTCCAACTTCCTTGGACTTCACTCAAGATTCAGATAGAATTTTTTATCTATACCACTCATTTGGAATTCATAGCGTGTTCAACCTCATTAACAATTTATTTTTGTGACTATGTGCTATGTTTCCAATGATGTAATGTCTGAGCTTCATAAGATCAGACACCATGCCTTTTGCTTCTCTGCATCCCTGGGACATAAGATTGTACCTGTCTTATTCCATGAGGCATTTGAGATAACTTACAGAGAATGTTCAAAAGTAATAATGTGCACTAAAAACTGGAGCAGAAAAAATATAAGCTAAAATAGGAAGCCAAGACATAAAAGGACAGAAGTATGAAGTATTAAATATAAAAATGGAGGTTGTAAGAACCAACTCTTAAAACTTTTATCATTGGCTACATTTTTGACAAAAAACATATTTGACTAAGCTACTTATGCTATTCCTGGTAGCTAAATAGAAAACAGAAATATGACCAATTATAAATTACTATTGAAAAGTGAAGGAGGGGGAATTATCAGTGAAAGCAAATCCCTTTCCTATCACTAAGTTTTAAAAGGAATTTCTCACTCAGTGCTTTATAATGCAGGAGTCAGTAATATAGTAGAGAATGTCCTTAGTAGCATTCCCATGTCAAATACAGTGATGGGCTTATGAGGCTGATCTTATAGCATTCATCAATAAAAGGCATGACATCAAACACAGCAGTGAAAGTTGTTTTAATATTCTTTTTCTTATTATTTGAAATAAATAATCATATTAATAGACACAATAAAAATAATTGGAACATATCCTTCAGTCATCAATATGTAATACTCTCTTAACCTCATTTCTGAGGTAGGCCAGATGGTGGAGAGTTTAAGGTGAATGTTTCCATATATTTGACATGTGACATTCTGTGGGGAAGTGGCACAGGATAGAGATAAATGCACAGGCTCTGCCACATAATTGGCTGTAGTACATTGGGTAAGTTACTTTAGATTTCTTTGCTTTAATTTCCTTATCTACAAAATGAGAATAATAATAGTACCCATATCATTGAATTGATATGAGCATTATAACAGTAATGTTGATAAAGTTTGAACAAGAGCTGGCATGTGATAACTAGTATATAAAATAGTTACTAATTTATGTTAAACAGATAGTAATGTTGAAATACTTAACAGAAAATTGAGAAGGCAGGCCAAGGATTTTATCTCAAAGGATGCCCACATGTTATTCACTCAGTTCTTCCTTATTATGAAGAGAATGGCAAGAACCATTATTATGAAAGAAACTGAAGGTTTTGCTCACAATTCAAATTTTTAGAATAATGTTTTTCATGTGCTTTGTTTTAAAAATTTGAGTCATTGCAGAGAAAACAGAAAGAGAAATTAAGGAAACAATTCCATTCACCATTGCAACAAAAAGAATAAAATACTTAGGAATAAATCTACTTAAAGAAACAAGAGACCTATATATAGAAAACTATAAAACCCTGATGAAAGAAATCAAAGATGACACAAATAGATGGAGAAATATACCATGTTCATGGATCGGGAGAATCAATATAGTGAAAATGTATATAGTACCCAAAGCAATCTATAGATTCAGTGCAATCCCTATCAAGCTACCAACAGTAATTTTCAAAGAACTAGAACAAATAATTTCACAATTTATATGGAAATACAAAAAAACCTCGAATAGCCAAAGCAATCTTGAGAAAGAAGAATGGAACTGGAGGAATCAACCTGCCTGACTTCAGACTATACTACAAAGCCAAAGTCATCAAGACAGTATGGTACTGGCACAAAGACAGAAATATAGACCAATGGAACAGAATAGGAAGCCCAGAGATAAATCCACAAACCTATGGACACCTTATCTTTGACAAAGGAGGCAAGAATATACAATGGAGAAAAGACAATCTCTTTAACAAGTGGTGCTGGGAAAACTGGTCAACCACTTCTAGAAGAATGAAACTAGAACACTTTCTAACACCATACACAAAAATAAACTCAAAATGGATTAAAGATATAAATGTAAGACCAGAAACTATAATACTCCTAGAGGAAAACATAGACTAAACACTCTCTGACATAAACCACAGCAGGATCCCCTATGACCCACCTCCCAGAGTAATGGAAATAAAAGCAAAAATTAAAAAATGGGACCTAATTAAACTTAGAAGCTTTTGCACAACAAAGGAAACTATAAGCAAGGTGAAAAGACAGCCTTCAGAATGGGAGAAAATAATAGCAAATGAAGCAACTGACAGAGAATTAATTACAAAAATATATAAGTTCCTGCAGCTCAATTCCAGAAAAATAAATGACCCAATCAAAAAATGGGCCAATGAACTAAACAGACATTTCTCCAAAGAAGAAATACAGATGGCTAACACATGAAAAGATGCTCAACATCACTCAATATCAGAGAAATGCAAATCAAAACCACAGTGAGGTACCATTTCATGTCAGTCAGAATGGCTGCTATCCAAAAGTCTACAAACAATAAATGCTGGAGAGAATGTGGAGAAAAGGGAACCCTCTTACACTGTTGGTGGGAATGCAAACTAGTACAGCCACTATGGAGAACAGTGTGGAGATTCCTTAAAAAACTGGAAATAGAACTGTCATATGACCCAGCGATCCCACTGCTGGACATACACACCAAGGAAACCAGAATTGAAAGAGACACATGTACCCCAGTGTTCATCGCAGCACTGTTTACAATAGCCAGGACATGGAAGCAACCTAGATGTCCATTGGCAGACAAATGGATAAGAAAGCTGTGGTACATATACACAATGGAATATTACTCAGCCATTAAAAAGAATACATTTGAATCAGTTCTAATGAGGTAGATGAAACTGGAGCCCATTATACAGACTGAAGTAAGTCAGAAAGAAAAACACCAATACAGTATACTAATGCATATGTATGGAATTTAGAAAGATGGTAACGATGACCCTATATGCGAGACAGCAAAAGAGACACAGATGTAAAGAACAGACTTTTGGACTCTGGGAGAAGGCGAGGGTTGGATGATTTGAGAGAATAGCATTGAAATGTGTATATGATCATATGTGAAACAGACCACCAGTCCAAGTTCAATGCATGAGACAGGGTGCTCAGGACTAGTGTACTGGCATGACCCTGAGGGATGGGATGGGGAGGAAGGTGGGAGGGAGGTTCAGGATGGGGAACACATGTAAATCCATGGCTGATTCATGTCAATGAATGGCAAAAACCACTACAATATTGTAAAGTAATTAGCCTCCAATTAAAATAAATAAGTTAATTTAAAAGATAAAATAAAATTTGAGTCATTGTAGTCTTACCAAGCAGAAAAGAATGGAAAAGGAAAATACAGATATACTTAGTATTATTCTCTGAATAAAATGATAGAAAAGTTGGTATGGCCAAACTAAAAGAAGTATAAGAAAATGGCATGAGATGGTCATCTATGAATTGTAAGATTTTGGAGATTTATTTAGTCACTGATTTTAATTTCTTTATCTAAAGTGAGTATGGAATGGTGAAAAAAAAATATCATGAGTTATAAGGAAGATAATCTCTTTCTGTCGTTTAAATGAAAATCTTGGTAAAATGCAAGAACTACTTTTTACTGAATTAAAGGTAACATGAATTGCTACTCTCCTGGCACATTAGGAAAAAATAATGTAGTAGCTACTAAATAGACTATAAACTTGTATTAAAAAAAAAAATAATATCAATCGTATAAAGTTTACATGCCAGTAAACTTGATTTTTGAGAGTGGCATCAAAGGTTGAACAATGTTTAGATCTCCAATGTAGTAGCAAATTTTTGGAAAAGAGATTATGATGCATTATGTCAGCAGGATTTTAAATCTTCAACCAAGCAACAGCTTAACCCTGTCTCATTATCCAGATAATGTTCTTTTTAAAATTGACCTTTTTCTATGTTCACTTCCTACAAATGACTAGCTGTCATCTTTGCAATGACCTCCTAATTGGTCATAGCTTATTTCTCTTATACATGAAGCATCAGCTTACTACTCTTCAAAAGATAGTTTCAAAATGAATCATAAGCTCCTAAAAGACGAGGACAGTGCTTTTTATCTCTGTGTAGCTCCAGAAACTGAGTGTATGCCTTTCATTAGGCAGCTGTTCAAAATGGTTTGCTGCTCAAATGGACGTCAGCAGAAGGTATTCCCAGGAGTAGGTTTCGTGTGCTTGTAAGGAGCCTTTATTTTATGAACAGAAGGGGCAGAAGGAAAAGGAATAAAGAGCATTCACTAAAAAAGAGTGAGGAAGAGATTCATACAATAATGTCTCCTCTCAGCCAAGGGGAATAATTTGATGTAACTCTAGAGGGATCTGGTAAAGGAGAAAGGCAAGAGAAGGTTGTTTAATCCTCTGTTGGTATAAACAGGCTCCTTCTCTTCTTAGATCTGAGTTTGTTACCTTAAATCATGATCACTATAACCCAGTTTAGGAAATTATGGCAAGATATCAGCTGTGGACTTGTTAAGAATTGTTTACTTTGTTGTAAAATCCATTGCTATACATTTATATGACCTACAGTGTTTGAAAGTGAAAGACAAATCTCATTTACCACAACTGGAAGAGACAGGTATTTCCCAATTTTAACCCTGAAAATTGATCATTAAAGAGGAAGAATTCAATATCTAACTTGCTCTTTTGTTTTGGAGGAATTCTAATTCATGTTCATTTTAAAACTCCCAATGAAATATTGATTTAATCAAAGAATGCTAAAGGTACGTGCATTAAGGGCTTTCCTGGTGGTTCAGATGTTAAAGAGTCTGCCTGTAATCAGGAGACCCAATTCAATCCCTGGGTCCTGGAGATCCCCTGGAGAAGGGAATGGCTACCCACTCCACTGTTCTTGCCTGGAAAATTCCATGGACAGAGGAGCCTGGCAGGCTACAGTCCATGGATCTCATAGAGTCGGACATGACTGGGCAACTAACACTTTCACTTCACTTTCCATGTGCAGTAAGGCTGGTAGGACGCAGGCTTCACGCATGTTTTTATCAGATTGCTTGGCAATCACATTATATCCTTTATAGCACAAAGATCTGACAACCCTCTCTTACCCCATTGATCTATCTTAGCAAACTCATGGAAGCAAAACCTGCTTTTATGTGCCTCTTGGGAGCTAATATAAAGACATTACTGGTGAGGTGGTTCCTGCCAAAATGTTTTATCTTATATACTTGAAATTTTCTAAGAGAACAGATCTTAAATTTTCTCACCACACACACACATACACACAATGGTAACTATGTAGAGGTGAAGAATAAGATATTTAGCTTGACTGTGGTGATCTTTCCACGAGGTACACATATATTAAAACATTAAATTGCACACCTTAAATATGTATAGGTTTTATATGTCAAAGATGTTTCTCAGTAAAGTTATTTTTTAAAATACTTTATATGAATATCATCAAGGTTTTAGACCTAACTTCCAGCTTTAGAGAAATAGAAGACATAGAAGAACAATCTGAACCATGCTTTAAGGAAATCATTTTTTTTTTTTTAGTCTAGAATGGGTGATGTTTCTAAGTAGTTAGACTGATCTCTTCAAAAAACTAGTGTCACAGGAAAAAACAAACATGGGGCTGAACTAGAATAGAGTCTAAAGAGATATAATAACCAAATGTAAAGCATAAATCTTAAAAGGATCCTGGTTTGAAAAAATCTGTTAAAAACATTTTGGAGATAATTGGATATAATATTTGTGTATGAATGTGTGATACATAATTTTCTTAGTTATTACAATAGTCATATGATTATGTAGAAGTTTATTCTTATTCCTAAGAAATGCATGCTAAAATATTTAGTACAGTGTGATGATTTCTTCAATTTATTTTAAATAATAGCTTAAATGGTTCAGTAAAAATATATTTCATAGAATATACAAAATTCCGATAACATCAGTCAAATAGAAATAAATGTATACAAACATACATAAACACATAAATATATAGATAGGTAGATATAAAACATGGCAAAAGTTAATTCTGCTGAATCTTCGCTAAGGATCTATAGTTGTTTACTGAGCTATTTCACCTTTTCTGTATGTTTTAAAACTTACATATATAAAAGGATGTTTTTAATTAAAAATAAAACATCAGAGAAAAGTAGTAACCCACTGAGATTAATTATCACTGTTGTTAGTAAAAAAAAAACTATATACTAATCATCTGCTATAACTAGAAACCATACCAATTGCAATACATATATTACCTGATACACTTTTTTCAAAATTGTGTTAAAATATACATAAAATAAAGTTTACTGTCTTAATCATTTATAAGTATGCAGTTTAGTAAGCATTAAGTATATTCACATTGTTATGCAACCTTCACCACCACCCACCTTCAGAATTCTTTCCAGCTTGAATTTTATTTATCCATTTATGGATACTCATATTACTTCTACCTTTTGGATATTGTGAATGTGCTTCGATATACATGGGTGTAAAACTATCTCTGAAAGGTGAAGCTTTCAAATCTTTTGGGTATATACTCAGAAGTGTAATTGCTGAATCATATGGTAATACTAATTAAAATTTTTTGAGGATAGTGGGTGCACCATTTTACATCCCCACAAATAGTGCCTAAGGATTCCAATTTTTCCATATCCTTGCCAACACTTTTTATATTCTAAGTTTTCTACAGTAGCCATCCTAATGAGTATGTGATTATATCAGTGGCTTTGTGGTTTTGATTTGCTTCTCTCTAATGATGAGTGATGATGTTCAACATCTTTTCATGTGCCTATTGGCCATTTGTATATCTTCTTCAGAGAAATGTCTATTCATGTTTTTTCCTCATTTTTTGAATTTGGAGTATCTTTATTGTGGTTAAGTTGTAGGAGTTCTTTATATATTCTGGATTTTAACCCCTTATCAGGGTTATGATTTGCAGATATTTTTCTCCTATTCTATGGGTTGGTTTTCACATTATTGATTATGCCAGTTGATGCACAAAAGTCTTTAATTTTTATATAGTTTAATTTATCTAATTTTGTTTTTGTTACTATCTGGTTTTATTTTACATTACCCTGAAAGACTGGTGTTATAACCCAGTTTTATACCTGAGCAAACTGTAGCTTGGAGAATATGATTAACTGGGCCAAGTCCACACAACTACTACAAAGTGAAGCTGAGTTTCAAATTCAGTTGCATCATTCTACTAAACTATGCTGTAGTACTGATATAAATATTTATATTTTACATAATTAAGAATTAATTAGAATAAACTTTCTGTCCCATCTTGAATGTGCATATTTCTCAGTTCTACAAACATACAGTCTGATTACATTGATTAAGAGATACTCTTCCCCACATGCCAGAGCTTGGACAGCCAAATATCTTACATATAATCTTCATTGACTTGTGAAGTACTTAGACTCAGGGAAAGATAAACAGTCACAACTTCTGGCAGACTGTCACTTTTTGGAATAACTAAGCAAAGAGTTGAAGGGTTCAAACACTATGATAGTCAGGAAATGTTTGAATATGGCAGCAGGTCCATTGTTTGAGATAGTCTCTAAAATTGCACTCAGCAGTTTATGGAATTGCCGAAGACAGTTGAATGCACACCCTTTCAATAAATAAGAATGAGGAAGAATTTAGTTAAAATAAAAAGTATCTTTGCACAGGGACCATAAAGAAAGCTTTTTCTCCCTGTTTTCTGAACTGTGAAATTTGGTCTAGAAGGAACCAAAGGCCATGTTCAATTCAGTTAAGTCGCTCAGTCGTGTCTGACTCTTTGCAACCCCATGGACTGCAGCACACCAGACTTCCCTGTCCATCACCAACTCCCGGAGCCTACTCAAACTCATGTCCATTGTGTTGGTGATGCCATCCAACCATCTCATCCTCTGTCATCCCCTTCTCCTCCGGCTTTCAATCATGAACCAACCTAAATCCCACCAAGATCATGAGCCAACCTAAGTCATGGAACCCTCATAATAAAATATAACCTGGATCTATTTTCTTCCAAACTCCTTTCTACCCTTTGGAAGGAATCGTGAAGCAAGATTAAAGGTCTCCTTTTAGTTATATATCTACTGAGCATATCACCTGAGTTTCTGATGAATTTTATTCTGGATATAACAGACAAGTAAAAGATTGCAATAGAGATTTTAAAACTTCCAATATATATAAAAGGCAATAGTGTCTGATTTCAGAAAGAAAGTCTATATTATAAAGTGTTAAAGAAGTAAATTAGGATAATCTGTCAACATCTAATTTTAAATCTATGTATACTTTGGCCAACAAACTCACTTTTTAACAACAAAGGGTACAGATGACCTGAAACCATTCACTAAGGAAATGGTTGAATTAGTGCATTTATACAATGGAAAATTATACTGTTATTTTAAAAATAAATCTTTACATATGAATGTGAGGGAATGATATTTCTGCTCAATAAAAACAGCAAGTTGCAGAAATGTATATACTTTGTTCCTACTTGGATGGAGTGTAGGAGGGCAGACAGTAGGATATAAATATTAATTAGTTTAGGACCGGAGGAAGAGTTGAAGGATATGATCAGGCTCTTTAAAGACACATGTTTCAATCTTTTGCAACAGTTAAGTACTGCTCTGTAATTTTTTAACCTAGTAAAGAAAAAATGTAAAGTTCTGCACAGACCTCAAAAAATACGATCTCTAAAATTAAATTCTAGGCAATGAAATTGTTTACCTTTCCTTTTCCTAAAGGACATTTAGTAGTAATCTAGTCACTTGAAAGGGAATTTTTTTTTTTTTTTTTTTTACTTTGAGTGAAATAAGTAACTTGAAAACAGTTTTTGAGGTCATGAACACTTAACTTTAACTTGATTATTAGAGAGAATCCCCATATAAACACCCTACCATGAATTTAAAGAATGTATTTATTGGTGGTGCTGTGCTTAGTCACTCGGTCATGTCCGATTAACCTGTCAGGCTCCTGTGTCCATTGGGATTCCCCAGGCAAGAATACTGGAGTGGGTTGCCATGCCCTCCTCCAGGGGATCTTCCCAACCCAGGGATTGAACCCAAGTCTCCCTCATTGCAGGCAGATTCTTTACTGTCTGAGCCAACAATGTTGTTAGTCACTTAGTCGTGTCCAATTCTTTGTGACCCCATGTACTGTAGCCCACCAGGCTCTTCTGTCCATGGAATTCTCCAGACAAGAATACTGGAATGGGCTGCCATTTCCTTCTCCAGAAGGGAAGCCTATTTATTGGTTAGCAGTCTATTAAATGTAAGAAGGCAGAATGACTAAATGGAGCTAACCCCAAGCCCTGCAGTCCAATGTCTGAATTCAAATTCTGCCTGACACTCTCTTGGAGTAGAGTATTTAACTCATTACTTAACCTATCTTTAGGCCTCCATCTGCTTATCTACAAAATAAAAGATATTCCCCTAAAATGGTGCCAGGCACATAAGTTTTCAATAAATGAGTTAGGTGCTATGCTGTATGATTGTTTTGTTTCAAGTAGCTCCTAGTGAAACAGAGACATAAACTTCTAAATAATTAGCAATTAGCCTAGCTAATGAAGATTTCTTCTGCAAAGAATAACAAGTATCTTTAATTTCTCCCAAGTGGTATGTTCTGTAGCAGCTTGGAGGTCAGCCAAGGGTATATATAGCCACTTAGACTATCATTATTGGCATAAGTCTGAAAAGAGAGCAAGTTTTAGAAGAGGAAGATGTCTGTTTTCCCTCATACCTGGAAGCAAATATATGGTATGTTCAGAAAAGGAGAAATGAGCTTTTAAATCTAAATTTCTTTTATATAAATTATTAAAATAAATCAATATAAACATATGATTTTAGCAAAAGAATAATGACTCTGGGACTGGAATGAATATAGAGAGTGTTCATTCCACAAGAAGAGTGGTTAATAAAAAAATGTCTGGCAAACCTTCATATTCCTCATGAGGTCATCAGTACATACTTCACTAGTGGCTAATAATATGCGATATGATGTAATTAAAGGCAGGTAAATTTTCCAGATGCTAATGACATCTGTGAAACAAACTATATATAACCACTCTTTTGACTACTAACACTAAATAAACAACCATTTGAATTTCCTGAATTTGCCCTTCCAGTAGCAAGAAATTCACAATATCCTAAAGCAGGGGTCCCCAACCTCAGGGATCTAATGCCTGATGACCTGATGACCTGAGATGGAGCTAATGTAATAATAATAGAAATAAAGTACACCATAAATGTAATGCATTTGAGTCATTTAGAAACCATCCCCACTACCCCGATCTGTGGGAAAATTGTCTTCCATGAAGCCAGTCCCTGGTGCCAAAAAAGTCGGGGACCGCTGTCCTAAAGGATGTGTTATGGGTTGAATTGTGTCACACTAAAAGATATGCTGACATCTTAAGCCCCTGTACCTCAGAATGTGACCTTATTTTGAAATAAAGTCATAGCAGATGCAATTAATTAAGTTGAGGTCACATTGGAGTAGGATAGACCCTTAGTCCAGTATGCCTGAGCGTTATGAGAGAAGAGACACGAGAGACATAGGAAGGGCGCCCACAGTAATGGAGGCAGAGACTGGAGTTCTGCAGCTGCTGCAAGTCAAGGAGCATCGAAGCTAGCCAGACAACTGCTAGAAGCTAGGAAGAGGCAGGGAAGGATTTTCCTTCCTTCCTAGGGCTTCAGAGGGAGTGACCCTGCTAACACCTTGATTTGGGGCTTTCAGAGTCCAAAACTGTGAAATAATATATTTCTGTTTTAAGTCACCAGTTTGTTACTTGTTACAGCAACTCTAGGAGACACATACTACATTTTCATTATGGACGTAATCCTTTAACAGGCCAGTTGTAGTGAATTGCACTATACCTAAAATGCTTAGGAGCTTCTAGTTTTAAACTTGATATTACATTTTTATTTCTTATAAATGAAAATTATTAATAAATTCATTTATCTGTCATAAAATCAAAGCAAAATCAATCATTTAGAAACTACTGAGTTCTAGTCTCAAGGATTATGTGAGTTTCCTAGGGATGCCATAACAAAGTACCGCAGACTGGGTGGGTGGCTTAAACAATAGAATTTATTTTCACCCTGGAGGCTAGTATCTGACATAAAGGTGTTGATAGGGTTGGTTTCTTCTGAAGCCTCTCTCCTTGGCTTACAGATAGCCATCTTCACCTTGTGTCTTCATATCGTCTTACCTCTATGCCTGTCTGTGTCCAGATTTCCGCACTTTATAAGGGTGCCAGTCATTTGGATTAGGACCCATCCTATTGTTTCCTTTTAATTTAATCACTTCTTTAAAAACCCTATCTCCAAACACAGCCACATGCTGAGAGGCTTAGGACTTTAATATATGCATGTGGGAGGACATAATTCAGCTCATAACAAGGTCAAAGAAAAGATTTTACTACTACTTTAATGAAAAACTGTGCTCTCAACCAACTTATTCAATGTATTTAGTGTCATTCTAACTACCAGGAATAATGTATAGTAAAGTTTTTAATAAAAGAGCATACTAAAATCCAAGAGATCTTTAACAAACGGGGAACTTCTTTTCAACAGCTTTCATAAACATTCTTTGCCTAACACCTGCTCAACAAAAGCGTTAGTCTTGTATAGCTTCATTGTTTATCTTTTTTTAGAGTAATTATTCACTGAGCTTAGAGAATATTTAAGCTTTTCTTTTTTCCCATTGTTCCATGTAATTGTATGCCTTGTAAAAATGATATCCAATTGTTAAATTAAATGTGCCTTTTCTGTATCATGTCAATCTTATTCTCCCAGTCTAAAGTGTGTTATCCCATTTCTACTGCTTTCAGTTTTGGTTACAATATTAGATAATATCCAGTAAGATAATCACACAAGCAGTCATAATTTCCTTCACAAATTGAGTTTTATGGCAATAAAAAATGATGAGAGAAAATTTAGTAACTTAAAACTGTACCCACTAGCTGGTTTTAATTATACCAAAGCAAATTTTAGTCCCTGGGCAAAATACTTTTTTCATAGGTGTCACACAAATTCAGTGAACAAGAACTGCCCCAGAAATACCTAGTAAAGGAAAAATAAAGGTTGTTGAAGTATTCTCATAGTTTTAATTATTAGAGAGTAGACTCACAAAAGGACAGAATGGGAAAAAAGCACAAATGACTTCATGGAGATTTTCTCATCCCAAGAGGAGAGTCTACAGACTCAGTCAGCATTCAGCAGCATTCTGTAGATTTGAAAAATGGGCGGCACCAGCTAAGCAAACATATTCTGCAACTGAAGAGACTTTGTATAAGAATTCCATTATCTGTGAATACTGACAGCAATCTGTTTGTTTGTTTGTTTGTTTTAACCTAAAGTAGTATTTGAATTATGCACCAAAGTGAACAATAGTTTTCTTATGTAATAGAATTTTAAGTGATCTAGTCTATCATTAAAGAAAGGCAAATTACTTGCCTGCCCCCTTCACTCTAACTTGCAACTCACATTCCAAGATTTCACATTATAGGCTGTCCTGGACTTAAATGCAAAGGTGGAAAGTATCAAAATGTCCATTTAGATGGACCGTTCCACAGAGTTGGAAATATAAAGCAAGAAATTGGACAGGAATCTTTAAAGTTATGTCAGTTGGCATGGTGATGTGGGTATTCTCTCCAAAGAGACATAAAAACTGATCGATGTATTTTAACAAAAAACTATTGAATGCCTACGACATACTTGTGACTATGCTACATGGATGGAGATATGGTTGTCTGTTTATCCAAAATATCTGGGTTTTTCTTTCTTAGTCTGCAGACTTCAAAACAATATGATTATTCAGAGCCCATAAGTCTTTGGGAAACAAGTAACGCCAGCTCCCAAATATTTATTGTAATGTATAACAAATATAGCACTAATTTTAGGCTTCAGTTCAGTTCAGTCGCTCAGTCGTGTCCAACTCTTTGTGACCCCATGAATCACAACATGCCAGGCCTCCCTGCCCATCAGCAACTCCTGGAGTTCACCCAAACTTATGTGCATCGAGTTGGTAATGCCATCCAACCATCTCACCCTCTGTCATCCCCTTCTCCTCCTGCCCCCAATCCCTCCCAGCATCAGGGTCTTTTCCAATGAGTCAACTCTTCGAATGAGTTGGCCAAAGTATTGAAGTTTCAGCTTCAGCATCAGTCCTTCCAATGAACACCCAGGACTGATCTCCTTTAGGTTTGACTGGTTGGATCTGCTTGCAGTCCAAGTGACTAAAGAGTCTTTTCCAACACCACAGTTCAAAAGCATCAATTTTTCAGCACTCGGCTTTCTTCACAGTCCAACTCTCACATCCATATATGACCACTGGAAAAACCATAGCCTTGACTAGATGGACCTTTGTTGGCAAAGTAATGTCTCTGCTTTTTAATATGCTATCTAGGTTGGTCATAACTTTCCTTCCAAGGAGGAAGCATCTTTTAATTTCATGGCTGCAGTCACCATCTGCAGTGATTTTGGAGCCCAAGAAAATAAAATCTGACAGTTTCCACTGTTTCCCCATCTATTTCCCATGAAGTGATGGGACCAGATGCCATGATCTTAGTTTTCTGAATGTTGAGCTTTAAGCCAACATTTTCACTCCCCTCTTTCACTTTCATCAAGAGGCTTTTTAGCTCCTTTTCACTTTCTGCCATAATGGTGGTGTCATCTGCATATCTGAGGCTACTGATATTTCTCCCGGCAATCTTGATTTCAGCTTGTGCTTCTTCCAGCCCAGCGTTTCTCATGATGTACTCTGCATATAAGTTAAATAAGCAGGGTAACAATATACAGCCTTTACATACTCCTTTTCCTATTTGGATCCAGTCTGTTGTTCCATGTCGAGGTCTAACTGTTGCTTCTTGACCTGCATACAGGTTTCTCAAGAGACAGGTTAGGTGGTCTAATATTCCCATCTCTTTCAGAATTTTCCACAGTTTATTGTGATCCACACAGTCGAAGGCTTCGGCATAGTCAATAAAGCAGAAATAGATGTTTTTCTGGAATTCTCTTGCTTTTTTGATGATCCAGAGGATGTTGGCGATTTGATCTCTGGTTCCTCTGCCTTTTCTAAAAGCAGCTTGAGCATCTAGAAGTTCATGGTTCACGTATTGCTGAAGCCTGGCTTGGAGAATTTTGAGCATTACTTTACTAGCGTGTGAAATGAGTGCAATTGTGTGGTAGTTTGAGCATTCCTTGGCATTGCCTTTCTTTGGGATTGGAATGAAAACTGACCTTTTCCAGTCCTGTGGCCACTGCTGAGTTTTCCAAATTTGCTGACATATTGAGTGCAGCACTTTCACAGCATCATCTTTCAGGATTTGAAATAGCTCAACTGGAAATCCATCACCTCCACTAGCTTTGTTTGTAGTGATGCTTCAGCAAAGCCTTATTGTTAATGACCAAGATGACTTCAACCTTCCCCTCAGCTTGACTAAACTTTAAATGTTTCTTCCAAACTGCAGTCCCTTTTCTTAGAGCATTTACCTTACAAAACTTACAATCACAAATTCTTTCTCTGCTCTCTTTAAAATGTATACAGATCTCATTAGAAGCGTCTTGCTAGTTTTATGACCCAGTCTATGGGAATGCCTTTCCCAAAGACTTGACAGTCATCATTTTGAATCACATGCATTAAGATATTGCCCCTATCTCTGAGAGTTTGTGCAAGGATCAGAGCCTAATTTCAGTGGATACCTTGCTACAAGACTTCCTTCTGTTGTGAAGATGTGAGAAAGTTTACTTTTTCTTTGGGTTAGGACAATTCAGAGGTACAGATGGTTTATGATTCTCCTCATCCCAACTCTTAAAAAGTCTACAGCCCTTTGTTTCAGTGAAATTGAGTTCAGTCTCTGTCACTGGTTGCAGTCGTCTTGAGGAAAAGCCTTCCCTACTTGTTACTCTTTGTCCAGTGCAATTTTTCTTTGAGATTAACGACATCAAAAGCTATTGATATATTCCTGCTGTTCTGTGTTCCCAGTCAGTGATGACACTTTGCCTTCATCATGTGATGTCTCATGGCAGAAACTTTAAGATCATCCATCAAGTTTTCCACAGAATTGCTGTATGAGATAACACACTGGAGTGATGAATTTTTTGCACAGAAAAAGTCAAAATTATTCAAAGTTAACAATATAATTGAGTCAAGATTTTAATTAAGAGATTCTAGAATATTATAAAATCCTTTAACCTCTGATTGCCAGACTAGAAAACAAAATTTCTGTATGATCTGACTTGGAAATATGACCAATGCTACTTCCTCATTTAGTTGGAAAGACAACTCTGGAGCACTTGCAAGGAACCACAAGGAGTTGGGGAGAGAGAACACAGCAGTGTTAGGGTTAGAGAGACCTCATTTCGAAATGTAACTCTACCACTGATTTTGACTTTGAGCAAATTATTTCCTTGTCTTTACAAAACAAGATACACCTACTCCCTTGGCCAGGGAGTTGTGTGGGTTGTATGTGAGGAAATGTGTGTGAGGAACATGGCAGCCTTTAGTACCGTCTCAGTCCACTAGAGTGTTAGATGGCGGTGCAGAGCTCCAGCGTTTACCAAGGGTGTTGACTAGATGTGTTAAGGCAAAGACAGACTCCTGCAGGGGAGACTCTGCTCTCACCACCTCCCCTCCTTCTTAAAGTGATGGGAGCCTCTTACCAGGGTCCTGTCAGCATTTTCAGTTGTGACTCACCCCTTAGCAGGGTGTCTAAATGGAGCACCTGCCTGGATCCATGAGGTAACTGGCTCTCCTTTCCCTTAATCCAGGAGAACAGTGCTTCAGACTTTCTAGAGCATAAGAAAAGAACCAAGCCCAACCATTAACTATGCCGACAGAATACATTCAATCCACCATGAAAAGCAATATGAGAAAAACTTCATTTTTCATCTGATTCTACTCCCTCCCCTCCATAAAAACCACAAAACAAAGTCAAACAAAAAACCTGATATAAACAAATAGGAGGGTTTTTCAATTCCCTGATCTTTAAAAAGCTGTATTGATTATAAAACCTTGAAGCTGAAATAGAGGAATACATCAATCTTTTAACTTCTTTAGAGAGATAAGAGATGGATGATGAATGTGGGGTGGTAGGAATTGCATTTCAGCCCTAATTCTCACACGCATGCCTGCAAGCAAAGTTGCTTCAGTCATGTCCGACTGCACTGTAGCCCTCCAGGCTCCTCTATCCATGGAATTCTCCAGGCAAGAATACTGGAGTGGGTTGCCATTACCTTCTTCAGGGGACCTTCCCAACCCAGGGATCAAACGAGCATCTCTTACATCTCCTGCATTGGCAGACAGGTTCTTTACCATTAGTGTTACCTGGGAAGCCCAACTCTCATATAAATTCTATTTATTCTTTAATATCTGGTGAGAATAACTTGGAAAGTATTGATATCTTTCAGGAAATCTCATCAAACTATATACCCTAATGAAAACCAGATTCATGATATCAGCATGGTTCCTTGGACATCTCATTTAAAAATTAATGGAATATTATTTTTATGAAATATATTTTGGGTTCCCACTTTGGCTAATTTTCATTCTTTCATGTTCTTTTTTTTCTGTGTTCTTAATCTTAAAAATTTTCTATAAAATTTTCTCTTAAAAGTATACAGAAAATGGTCATATTTATAAGTCAAGTCACAGACTTGATTTAGAAACCATTAGATTTGGACATTTTTCATTTCCTCAGTTAATAGATAGTATAAAATTTTCTTTAAGTCATCTTCAATACATTTTCTTAATCTTACATCTTTTGATCTCCACCCACATGACTTTGCTCTTTTTGTGATAAAACAGGTAATAACACAAGGTTAACAAAGAAGGCAACATCTGTGCTAGTTATTTAGAGAAGCAAAATATTTTTCATCTTTGTACATTTGTTGGAAGCAGAAGTAATTTTCCCTTCGTTTCCATAGATACAGTAAGTCTGATTATTAATCAGAATGATAGACCATAAATTACAAAGCCAGGTAAATATCATCTGTCCTTATTCAATATTCCAAACATTTTCTTGTTTACAAATTGCTTCCATTTTTATTATACTGAATATGATTTTAAAAGCCTATTTTATTTAACATTAGGTGCATTTCAAATGTACATATAGAAAAAATAGTCTTAGTATGTTTAACTTTAGACAAAACATGATCAAAGAAAAATGTAATATAGACCGTAAAACATAATATACCCCTGTTTTCTAACGAGATAGACCAGAAAGACAATGTTGTCTCTATTCTTATATAGGAAACACTTGAGGTTCTATTGAGAGGGTAACAGGCAGGAAGGCCAGGGGTCTCCAAAAGGAGGAAACAGGTTGCAAGTGTCAGACATTTTTTATCTCTCCCTTAAATGGCAGGAGGAAATAGGCTGCAAATGTCTCTTAAAATTCTGTGTTGCCATGACAACACCTGGTTCCACCTGAACTTAACTTTTTTCAAACCTTAGGCTGATAATAGCTCAATAAACCAGTATTCGTATCAATTGTTTTATGGCTGGGGAATGACATACCTCATGCCATCCTATCTCAAAAATGCATATTGTGTAAGAGGGGCCTGGTGAAACTCCTTCAGCCTTGAGGTGGCTCTCCTATCTGAATAACAGCTTTCTAACAGACATGAAACAGCTCGCTAAAACTAGCGCGGGGGTACTCTCTGTCCCCCTTCTGATGTCTATGTCAGAAGCTTTCTCTGTCACTTTTCACACTGTAATAAAACTCTCCTACACAAAAGCTCTTGAGTGACCAAGCCTGATCCCTGATCCTGAAGCTAAATCCTCTTCAGAGATCATGAATCTCACACCGTTCACCATAAGCTATCACCCTCTCCCTCAATTTTTTCCTACAAATTACGGGGAATTCATTTTCAGCTTTCCTCCTCAGTATACAGTCTGAAATATTCAAAAAGAATATTTTTTTAAACTTCAGGATTGAGTGACAAATATTTAATGGAAAGTAGGCAGAAATTAAGGCAAAACAAAAAAGCAGTAACTAGAAGGGGTAAGAAAAGAATAACAAATATATTAGAGAGTACATCTAAGCGTGAAACTTTGGAACTTCACTACTTAATCCGCAACACATAGTACAACTATCACAGGAAGATTGGTTCCTATTGCTCTCCATGACCTTGGTTTTGAACAATTCTCCTTGTATCTCAGTTTGAATGCCTTACAAACATGCCAATTATTTACATTTGCTACCCACTTTTTTCTATTACTTACTCCTGAATACAGTTTTGTATTATCTGTTACAATAAACATGGTATTATTCACTCCAGAGTTCCTCGATCTTGACACTACTGACATTTTGGATCAGATAATGGTTTATTATGGGAGGCTGACCTGTGCACTGTAGGATTTTTAGCAGCATACCTGGCCTCTACCCACTAAATGATATGGTACCACCTCCCCCAAATCTTAATTAAAATGTTTCTGAAATTGCCAAATGTTTCCTGGTAAGCAAGATCAAGCACCACAGTTGAAAACCACTGGTTTACGTTAACATTTGTTTATTTATGCATCAATTTACTCAGTAAATGTCTACCAGATGCATGCTGTGTATCAAGCACTGGAATACAAAAGTAGGAAAGATAAAGTGTTTATCCTTTCCTAACGTGAAGTCTAGTTATAGACGTGGACAAGAAAACTGTCAACTACAGTTTAGTATGTAAAATATTACCACAGAGGTGCTAGAGCATAATGAAAGGACACCTGACCCAGTTTGGGGTATCAAGGCTTTCACAAAGGAAGAGGCACTTAAGCAGACATCAAAAAGATGAGTGGGAATCAGCTCAGTGAAAAATTAAAGAGGGCCAAAGTGTTCTAGACAAAGAGGACAATGAAGCAAAAACCTGTGGGTGAGAAAGCAGCTCAGCATTACTGGGGCCCTGAAAGCGACAGGCAAAGACCAGGTTACCTGAGGTTTTGTTGTTGCCATTGTTGTTCAGTCATGCCCGACTCTTTGCGACCCTGTGAACTGCAGCACGCAGGCTTTCCTGTCCTTTACTATCTCCTGGAGTTTGCTCACATTCATGTCCATTGAGTCAGTGATGCCATTCAACCACCTCATCCACTGTTGCCCCCTTCTCCTCATGCCCTCAATTTTCCCCAGCATCAGGGTCTTTTGCAATGAGTAAGTTCTTCACATCAGGTGGCCAAAATGTTGGAGCTTCAGCTTTAGCATCAGGCCTTCCAATTCAGGGCTGATTTCCTTTAGGATTGACTGATTTGATCTCACAGTCCAGGGGACTCTCAAGAGTCTTCTCAAGCACCACAATTTGAAAGCATCAATTCTTCAGCACTCAACCTTCTTTATGGTCCAACTGTCACATCCGTACATGACTGTTGGAAAAACTGACTATATGGACCTTTGTTGGCAAAGTGATGTCTCTGCTTTTTAATATGCTCTCTAGCTTTGCCATAGCTTTTCTTCCAAGGAGAAAGCATCTTTTAATTTTGTGGCCGCAATCACTGTCCACAGTGATTTTGGAACCCAAGAAAATGAAATCTGTCACCTTTTCTGACAGTTGTTGGCAGTTTGATCTCTGGTTCCTCTGCCTTTTCTAAATGCAACTTGTATATCTGGAAGTTCTCAGTTCATGTGTTTTTGAAGCCTAGCTTGAATGATTTTGAGCATTTTACCATGCTAGCATGAGAAATGAGCACAATTTTATGGTAGTTTGAGGTCCTATGTTTCATATTTAAAGAGTTTTGACTTTATTCTAGGATTAGTGGTCTTGCCCTTCAAGATGATGACTCTGGACAGGCGAGCTGTGACTTTTGTAACTTCAGATAACTATTCTTCTGCTGTCAGTCCTTAAATGTGTCTATGCCAGCCCAAAACGTCTCCAGTTTCTCACTCTTTAACCAGGTACAGACAGAAGCCATCAATGTTTCAGGTCTATCTATAATAGAATGAAAAGTATCTCTGTAATTAAAACTAAAACTATTCTATATTTTTTCACTGTTACATAAGTAACTCTAAAGATATTTCATGTGGTTATAATCAAATCAAGTTTTTGTATACTAATTCAAGTAATGCTCCAAGAAGTTCTTTAAGAAAATAAGGCAAGTATATCATTAATTTGCTACTTATAGATTAAACCAAGATGGGAGCAAATCAAAAGCGGGTTTGGAAAAAGCCTACTGACTTCCCCTCTCCAAGAGTTGATGCTATATCTTGTTGTATTTGTCTAAAATTCTATTGGGCAGTTCTGAATCATAAGAACATAATTTTTAAAAAATTAAGTGTCTAATTCATCCATTATGTAAGCATTGAATTTAGTTCTTTGTGTGAATTAAAAACATTAAATATGCAGGTGATGTTTATTCAATATACCACACAACTAAAGAAGACATTTAGTATGAGAGAAAAAGCAACTTGATGTGACTTTGAGTAATATCTGAGTCACTAACAAGAAAGTCAAACGAATGCTCAACATATTGGGAGACTGTTCTGGCTGCGGGGTTACTGTGTCTCAGCAGAATGTGTTTTTGATGGAATCAGTTTGAAATTTGAAGAATGAAGAACCGGTAGCACTGCTTTGCTATTAACTATCCTTACTCAAAGCAAAGCTTTGTAGAATGTCTATTTGAAAGTAAATAAATTTGAAAGCATTTCCGCCTTATCATCTGTTCATTATAGCGTGAAACAAACTCTGGGGAAAATGGAGCAGAGCTGAACTTTTCCCTGCAGCTCTATTAAGAGTCGTCTTTACATCTCAAGAAGTGGGCCAGGGGCCCTTATCTTTGACCCTTAGCACACTTCAAAGCAGTTCTTGTCTGCTGAATTTTCTGTTAGGTAAAAAAATTCCTGAAGTATTAAATTTCCATAAATTCTTTCTCTTATTCTGAATGTTTAGAAGACCTTTTAAGTACTAGAAACTTAATCTTCCCCTGAAGCTCTTAACTTCTGTCAAATTTTCTCTTCAGAAATAAATTTAAATATCACTGCAAGATTCGTAAAAATGAACACCTGTGTGACAATTTTATCATATCTATTGTCTGGATTTTAGAAGGTATCTCCGCCTGTCTAAGTGGTCATATTTAAATGTCTAATTAAGATTATAAATCTACCACAAGGATTGAGGTTTAATTCTTTGCTCCTAATATTATTTAAATTTGCATTGGCACTCAATAAAAGTAACAATTTAAAAGAGTAAATTTTTATGAGCTTTTGTCACAAATATATTATTATAATTTTTTAATTTAACAAGAGTAGATATGATTCTGAAAGAGAGGGGAAAAAGAATATGAAAGAAAGGAAGGAAGGAAGGAAGGGAGGGAGTAAGAAAGGGAAGAAGAAAGAGAGGGAGACAGAAGACTAAAGTAAAGAAAAGAGGATGGGTGGGAAGGAGGGAAGAAGGAGGGGAAACACAGTCAATGTTGTAATTCATCGATGGCATATGTGACAGTCTTAATTGAGAGTTTAAATCAATAACTAATTCATGAGTACACAGATTCCTGGCCAAAAGGACAAAATTCAATCTGAATGAATGATATAATTAAAGAAAGAATGTGTCCATCATAAATTGGTGGAGGACATGGAAAAGTAGGAGTGTTCTCTCATGAAATTATCAAAACTGAAATTTCAAGGAGTAAAAACAAGGAGTGCCCAGACAAACTTTATTCAAGAGAGGAAACATCTTAGCCAATTACACTTAGAGTACTATCTTCTCATGAAAAATGTTCTTCCTTTCAGGGAGATAGATACATCACACTAAAGAAATTTGTATCTGAATCTCAGTGCCCTGATTCTGATTCCAGATAGATGTGCCTGAAGGTCAAGAATACCCTGAATATGCCAACACTCATAAATATTGGTATATTAACATGTATTCTGTTCATCAGCCTCATGAGTCTGGTTACTAGGAGTTCATCACATCAGTGATTAGCACATCCACTCTCAGAGTGACCTCACAAGATTTATGATTACACACTTAGCAAGATAATAACACCTAATAATCAGCCAGCCTTTCTCAAGTGGACACCTTGACCATAATATTGACTATTTGTTCTTTCCATCCAAACATATATTAGCAAGCAGGCACAATAATAGTGGTGTCTCAGTTCTCTGACCTGTTATGAACTCCAAGTAGCACCTTGCATGAAAGATTTACTTGAGGGAATTGTAGCAGTATTCTGGCAGCCAATGTCAGCTAAACTTCTAATTAAAAGCAGAAGACAAAATCCTCAGTTAATAGTGATGCATAGAGACAAATAAATCCCTAGACCTAGGGCACCATCCTGAAGAGTCCTGGTGAGGGTTTCTCAACCTTAACATTACCAGTATTTTGGGCTGGATGATTCTTTGTTGTGAAAAAGGTGGCTTAAAACTCAACATTCAGAAAACTAAGACCATGGCATCCAGTCCCATCAGTTCATGGCAAATAGATGGGGAAACAATGGAAAGAATGAGAGACTTTATTTGGGGGGGGGGCTCCAAAATCACTGCAGATGGTAACTGCAGCCATGAAATTAAAAGATGTTTGTTCCTTGGGGAAGAAAAGCTATGACCAACCTAGACAGCATATGAAAAAGCAGAGACATGATTTTGCCAACAAAGTCTGAATAGTCAAAGTTATGGTTTTTCCAGTAGTCATGTATGGATGTGAGAGTTGGACCGTAAAGAAAGCTGAGCACTAAAGAATTGATGCTTTTGAACTATGATGTTGGAGAAGACCCTTGAGAGTCCGTTGGACTGCAAGGAGATCCAACCAGTCCTTCCTAAAGGAAATCAGTCCTGAATATTCACTGGAAGGACTGATGTTGAAGTTGAAACTCCAATACTTTGACCTCCTGATGAGAGGAACTGACTCATTTGAAAAGACCCTGATGCTGGGAAAGATTGAAGGCAGGAGGAGAAGGGGATGACAGAGGATGAGATGGTTGGATGGCACCACCAACTCCATGGATATGAGTTTAAATAAACTCCGGGAGTTGATGATAGACAAGGAAGGCTGGTGTGCTACAGTCTATGGGGTTACAAAAAGTGGGACACGACTGAGCGACTGAACTGAACTGAATCCTTTGTCGGGAGGATGTTGGTGGGGCAGAGGTGGTGTACATTATAGCATTGTAAGTAACATCCCTGTCATCTACCCCCAAGATGTCAGCAGCAGCCCCTCCTTCCAACTGAGACAAGCAAAACTGTAAACATCACCAAACTGAAAAGTTACCCCCTAGTCAAGGACTCCCAATCTAGGCTGCTTGGATCACAGGTCACTTTGGTTCTTTTAATGTATATCTCTTTATGTATGTCTTTGCAGTAGTTCTAACCAACCCATATACCTTGAACAGTCATTTCACCAATGAAAAATCATTTCAACCTCCCACATGCTGTAATTAGGACATCTACTGGTATTGATCTAGATGCAGAAAGTGAAAGTGCTAGTAGCAGGTGCCTCTGGAGAGCGCTCTCCTGATTAGTTTCTTTCAAATGCTAACTAACTGCATGTTGAGAAAGTATGCCTGATTAGAGTATTTCAAATGCTAACTAACCATCCTTCTGGTTTCAAATAAAATCACCATTTGTAATTGGCAGGACCTGCTGGTACTTCATGGAGACAGACACTGGGAAACTTAAAGGCTGAACTGTCAGGGCAAAAGTAATAAACCTGATAGCAATAATGCAAACTCATTGAACAATAAAAACATACATACTCTATTTCTATTAGGAGAACAGTTGAGATGCAGAATATTTTACATCTTCTCCCCCTGAGTCCTGCCCAATTAAACTGATTTTGATGGTGCACAAACACATTTATTATAGCAGGTTTTCAGTTCGAGGAATTATAAGGAAAAATTTTTGCAAATATGTAAAGTAAATATTTGGACAATGAGATTTGAATAGTGAAGAATCCACGTACGGGCTCTCTTTAACCTGAGGACTGGTGCATATCTTCCCATCACTACCCTAAATGAAAATTGAGAGATGGTTTTAGATTATTCTGATTTCAATTTTAGTTATGCCAGACCTGTGTAAAATAATGATTATGCTGATAAAAACTGGCTAGTCCCCATCCATGATTAGATATGCTGAGGCTACTTTCTTGTGTATAAAACACAAGCAAAAATAGGACAGGCCAAATCAAGTGAATCCAGTTAAATAATCACAGCCCCATGGAGATGTTTTAGATAAATTATACCCCTGGGCAGAGTGGCAGAGAGTTTATGACTGACATGCTGAGAAAAAGAAAGAGGGAATCAGGAAGTAAAACAGAGAGGGAATAGAGTACAATTGATAAATTTATCAAGACAGACATCTCTTCCACACATACTGTTCTCCTTCCCTGGACAGTGTACTGAGACCTTCTAATCTACCCACCAAAGAACTATAAGTGTAAAAGATCTAGATGACCCAGAGGCCTTACCTCTGAAGGTGTGCTAGTGTGTGAATAACCCACCCAGAAACAGATGCAATTGAAGTCTCGGGAGAAACTGGAACAAATTCTACCCAACAGCTAAGCTTATCTACACAAGATACCATTCATATATACTAACTGCTTAAGATATGAAGAGAGTTACATGCCCCCAGGGGAAAGACTATAGTATTATTTCTTCCAAGGAAAAATTCTTTGGTGAGAGTGGACATCTGTGCAGGAACTACAAAGAATTTGTTCAGAGGAGAGTGTAGCAAGAGAGCTAGAGGTGTGGTACCTGTGACATGTGGAATAGGGTAATCTGTCCCATATACTCCTAATACCATTTTCATTGACTTGCATGGGAGAAAGAACCTCTTGTCCATGATTAGAAATCACACATCCCTATAAACTGGTGATGGGGAGAAGAGGAAATGTTACTCCTCATCTTCTATTTTCCTGATGTCTCTCAATTCCCTCATTAATCAACTCCCTCTAAAAGAAAAGAAATGAATTAATGCAATTGGGAAAAGAAATGAGTTTGTTTGACTTAGCATGTTTTGGGTTTCACTTTTGGATCCTCCTGCCAACAGAGAAGGAGGGAACACTCTAAGCTGTTCTCCACCCAATGGGAAAACCATAGTGCTATGTTGCCATTGTCTAAATATGTCACCTCTGGGTGATAAAGTCAGGAGTGGTGTGCTAAGAAACACATTTTGCAAGTACAGACTCCAGTTTTCACCTGCTCTGAGGACAAGGGCATCCCCCCTTTCAGTTGACACCTAGAAAGTAGGGACCTCAGTCCTACAACCGCATGGAACTGAATTCCTTCTACAACACAATTACCCTGGGAGCAGATTCTCCCCCAGAGCCTACAGGAGGGATCACAGACCAGCTGGCGCTTTGATTCCAGCTTTGTGGGGCTGGAAGCAAAGGAAACACTCAAGCCACTCCATGCCCAAACTTTTGACCGACAGACTGTTTGATAATAAATTTGGACTGTTTTGAGTTTTGAAATTTGTGATAATGTATTGCAGCAACAATATAAAATATTATAATATTCCTTGAAGATTGGTATAAACATACGAGGTAAACAGACAATTTGGTGATGTGACAAGGAACATCAGGGAAAAACACTCAAAGACTTAAAGATTTAATGTCAAAGAATCATTTATTTTATGTAGAAATACAGATATTTCCTGTGCTTTGAGGAAACTATAAGATTTTGTGGGTTTGAGTCTTGGGGAAGCACAGATAAAGTAAGACATAAAGAAAAGGCAGCCAAACTGCACTTTCATTTCTAGTCAAGAAAGCGTTCCAGGTATAGAACTTACCCTCCTGCCTCAAACATCCAGTAAACAGACAAAATATCTGAAGTAATTGCTTTCAAGATACCTAACAAATTTGTCACATTTAGACTTTTACATACTTCTATTTAATCACATACAAGTTTGATCATTCAAACAAGAGGTATGCAATTGTTAGTTTCCATGTAATGTTCAATTAGGAAATATAGGAGTTCTTCCTTCAATAATTTCATTACTATATGTCTTGGTGGTGGTCATTTGGGCCAGTATCCTCAGGTTCATTATATGCTGTTTCAAAAATATAGTTTCAGATACATATTCTATAAATTCAGGAGATTTTTCTTAAATTTCATATTATGATATTTTATTTCATTGCTTTAGTTTTTCTTTAAATGACTTCTGTTATCCTTATATTAGATTTTCTCGGTTTGTTTTCAGTATCTATAATTTATTCTCAAATCCTTATTTTTTTCTTTTTGATTTAAATTTTTTTTCTCTTCTTTGTTTCATATTTTTCTTAAAGCATTATTTGTTGTACTTATTCACTCTTGTATTTCTTTATCTTTTCTAATTCTCACATTCCATAACTTACTTTCTTAGAGTTTCTAATTCTAACTATATTATTTTCATAATTTGCATCATTTTCTTATTGTCAACTCATTTTGAAGTAGTATAATAGATTTTACCACTTTTACCTGCTTTAGGAACATGTCTTTTTAACAGAGTTGTGTTATCTATAAAAATGTTATTCTCATCTTTATTTTCTTTTATTCTTGTAATAATTTTTTTTTTATTTGACATCAATAATTTCTGGGGTTTTTATGTAAAATTGGTTTCCATTAATTTTTATGACATTAAATTCAGATATGTTTTTAACTTCAGAGCTCCCTGTTCTGGGGAGTGATTTTTAGAAAGGTAAGTAATAAGACAACTTGCTGAGATTTCCCATGTCTTGTCTCCTTCCCCAGTTTTACCTAAACATTTTTGTTTGGTCCTCTACTTGTCGCTCTACTGGCCAATTTTCTATTCATTCCAAACAATTTCTCACTGGGATGGGATCCTGTCTTGAAAAAAAATCATAACTGGTCAATTTTAAAAGTAGACAGACCCTAGATTTTATACCCTTTAAAAATAATTTCTTTTCAGAATACATTCATGGAGATATTTGGTACAAAGTATACTTAAAATGCAACCTTATGGACTCTCAGATTTTTTTATTCTAAAAAGAGGACTTTACTAGATATTGTACTTACACATTTGAATTACGTTTTCAGATTCTAAAATGGTATTCTTCTTGAATATGAAGACTGTGGCTGCTTTATGTGTGTGTGTGTGTGTGTGTGTGTGTGTGTGTGTGTGTGGTAGTCGCTCAGTTGCGTCCAACTCTTTGTGACCGCATGGACAGTAGCTGCCAGGCTCTTCTGTCCATGGAATTCTCCAGGCAAGAGTAGTGGAGTTGCCATTCCATTCTCCAAGGGATCTTCCTGACCCAGGGATCGAACCCAGGTCTCCTGCACTGCAGGCAGATTCTTTACTAACTGAGCCCCCAGGGACTCATTTTAAGCAAGCTTTAAATAGCCAAATAAAAATACACTCATGCAGTATTCTTTAACAATAATAATAATGCTGATGCTTGAAATTCTGAGACTAAAAATGTAATTTAAAAAAAAATACATAAATTTTAGGAGCCAAATAAAGTAATCAAGAACAATATCTACAAGTGTTATTATAAACATAGAAGATGTTATTTACCCAGAAGTGTCAAAATCATTACTGTACCGTGGTCTCAGCCCAAAACAATTATAAACAGGCTTACTGTGTTTGACTTCCCTACCACCTGCTGGTGGAATTTGGGATTCAAACTGGGGATTAAGCTGAGCAAGTGTGCACTTGAATCCAATTATGGCTAAGTTTTCTTTCATTATGAAAGAAGCAGAGAACAGATAGTATTTGTCTCAGAAATATGGGCAGAAGAGCAGTACAGATGGGCCAGAAAAATGGGAGAGATTGGCGGAGATCAAATGGAATCCCCACTGCTGCACTGTTGTACCAATGAAGTACTCAGGGAATCTGGACTCCAAGCATAACAAGGACAGAATAATCTCTCCTGATGAGTCATACTCGTGGGAGAGAATCCATGCTGGGTTTGAAAACTCCTCTGGAGTTTCTGCCAAGCAGCAATCCTATACTAAAAAGATATATAATTATATTGATCACTAGTTCATTTCTACAAACCATTTACATGCTATATTGAGTGGAACTTTCTGCTTACCTGTTTGTCTCCACCACTGAGAATGTGCCCTTTAGGACAGGGACTGTGTCATCTTCATCCTTTTATATGTATAGTCTAATGCAATACCTGGAATATATTACATACTCAACAAAGGATATTTTTTCAGTCTTGAATGAATAGGCAGATTTTTACTCAGAAAAGCTACTGGCATCTATAAATTTGAGTATACCCTTGAGTGATTTTGGGCCATTTGTGAAACTTCAAATGAACCTGCCTTGAAAAAGTATTTATGTCATAATTTTTTATCCAAAAATATTTTTTACATGTCCCCTGTGTTGCTTATTTTTATCTGTTTATTAATAATTATATTACCAAAGGGTTTTTCGGTGACTGCAGCCATGAATTAAAAAGACGCTTGGTCCTTGGAAGGAAAGCTATGAGAAACCTAGACAGCATATTAAAAAGCAGAGACATCACTTTGCCAACAAAGGTCCGTTTGGTCCAATTTATGATTTTTCCAGTAGTCAGGTACAGATGTGAGAGTTGGACCATAAAGAAGGCTAAGCACCAAAGAATTGATGCTGAATCTGAAGCGCCAATACTTTGGCCACCTGACGAGAAGAGCCAACTCATTGGAAAATACCCTGATGCTGGGAAAGACCGAAGGCAGGAGGAGAAGGGGATGACAGAGAATGAGATGGTTGAATGGCATCACCGATTCAATGGACATGAATTTGAGCAAACTCCAGGAGATAGTGAAGGACAAGGAGGCCTGAAGTCCTGCAGTCCATGGAATCAGAGAGTCAGACATCACTGAGTGACTGAACAACAACAAACAAGGGTTTTTAAATCTATAAATATAGAGTAACCATGAAGAAGGAAATGGCAACCCACTCCAGTATTCTTGCCTGGGAAATCCCATGGATAGAGGAGCCTGGCGAGCTACAGTCCATGGGGTCGCAAAGAGTTGGACACAACTTAGTGATTAAACAACAAAACACCAGTAGCATAACCAAAGATTCTTTTCAGTTTACAATTAAAATATCTGTGAAAATAATAATGTGACGTTATTCTTTGCAAAGGTTATGCTATGATTTATGTTCTAAAGTGAGCTTATATGTTTTAAACAACTTAGTTTTAATTTTTCATATACTTTCAACTTTCATGTGCATCAAATCTGATCCAAATGATGTATTAACTCTTAGTTTGCCAAATTATGCATAGAATGACCTGAGCTCATAACTCTCTAAACCTAAAATGTGGATTAACTTTAAATAGAGTGTAAGTACAGCACCTTCCCAAATGTATTTCTTGGTAAAGATTTAAGCAATTGTTGAATATCTGTGCTGTCTCCTTTCTAGAACTCACAGCAACTCCTACACAATGTCTATTAAGTTGTGTATTCCTTTGTGTTAGCAGCTGGCTTCCTTTTTTCAATATATTTTAAGAAATATCCTAGTTGTAAATTAAAGGTCTATTAAGGTATTCCTCAAATCCTTTTTGACTGAGCTGAGATCTGGTTTCTATATGACATGAATTTTCTTAGTCATATCGAAACCAGATATTGAATGGGCTCAAAACAGATCTCCAAAAATAATTTCTAAAAGAGATTGGTTTTTTTATAGTGTCACTTATTGTATAAAAATATTTCATTAAACATTTAGTCTTCTATCTATGATACATAACTGCAGAATATTGAAGTTGTTTTTAAGCAAGAATAATAATTGACATATTTAATAATTAATTTAGCACAGGTATTGACCAATCAGATTGGATGCTGGTAGTCATAGCACTGAATCGGAGTTCTGAAGAGCTCCCTGGTATGCTGGATGTTGCCTTCTTAGGGGTTGGATCCTTGGGGCATCAGTCAGCTTCACGGGAACAACCAGTAAGATGGAATGGTAGTGTAGGCGGGCATTTGGGGGCTTGAGGCATGGATCTTATACCAAAAGGTAGAGTGGTACTTCATTTAACAACTGTATATGGTTAGTGGCACATATTGGCTTAAATTAAGCCTATGTTAAGTCTTTCTTGCTATTCTTTCTAGTAGAAAAGAAAATGAAAGATAAAGACATTAAAATAAGAACTCTTTCACCTTGACACAACCCTCAAGGTTTCCACATGATCAAGTTGAGGCAAGGCTGAAGCTTTTGCAGTTTGGGGAAGAAAATCCTTCTTAACATAAAAAAGCCTTCTTATAAAAATTTTACAAAGATATGATTAAAGGGAGACATTTCTAGGTCCCAACGTTTCTAGGTCCCAACTTTATTGTCATCACTAAACCCACCTTGTAGATTATTCAGAGAAAATTACACAATTGATTGACTTTTCAAATGATTTGCCTGTGCTTAGTGTGTGACCCTGGGAAACTGAGAAACCTATCAAAATCCAGAATTAATATTATATGTGACATTAACTGTGTTCCTATACATTTAATAGAAAAATCAGACAGGTTAAAGATGAAAATGAGGTAGTACATGCTTTTTTTTGTCAATCTTTTCCAAAACTGGACCAAAAATTTTTCTGATAGCTTAGAATGGGGAAGCCTCCAGTCCCAGTAAGGCTTTTTCTCCCCCAGGAAGTCTGTGTTTGGAATTTTTTCTTATAAAAACTTCTATGGACTCTTACTTTAAGCACCAAACTAAAATGCAGACTTCTCTCACCTTCAAGTAGGTGCTTTGATAAGATTTGCTGAAGTTCGAAGGCTGTTCTGATCCAAAGGAGGAGAAACACCATTTTGAAGGCACCTGAAAGAAAGCTTGGGAGGAGATAAGCACTATGTCCACCTCCTGTCAGTGCCTATAAACCAAAGATTCTCCCCCTCACAGCACAGTAGAATCACCTAATGTTGGTCACACCCAGATGTATTAAATCAGAATCTCTGGGGGGTAGGGCATCAGCATTTTTAAGTGGATGGTTTAACTAGGCGATTCTAAGGCACAGTCGAGGTTGAAAACCACTGCTAAAAGCCTGCAGCACAAGAAAATTAAATCAAAACTGTAAAAACCATTTATTTCATGAAGGAATATCTGAGATAAGACAGGCCTAGTGAAGTTGCTGAGTCACCAAGACAAAAGTGTAACAACAGATTGCATTCTTTCCTACCTTAAGATCTGGAAACCATGGAAATTCAAAAATAATCAACATGTGGCATGAGCATGGATGTTTTCACAGAAGATAGCTACAGGCTTTAAACTCAACATTCAGAAAACTAAGATCATGCATGGCATCTGGTCCCATCACTTCATGGCAAATAGATGGGGAAACAGTGATAGGCTATTTTGGGGGGCTCCCAAGTCACTGCAGATGGTGACTGCAGCCATGAAATTAAAAGACACTCCTTGGAAGAAAAGTTATGACCAACCTAGACAGCATATTAAAAAGCAGAGACATTACTTTGCCAACAAAGGTCCATCTAGTCAAAGCTATGGTTTTTCCAGTAGTCATGTATGGATGTGAGAATTGGATTATAAAGAAAGCTGAGCACCAAAGAATTGATGCTTTTGAACTGTGGTGTTGGAGAAGACTCTTGAGAGTCCCTTGAGATCCAACCAGTCCATCCTAAAGGAGATCAGTCCTGGGTGTTCATTGGAAGGACTGATGTTGAAGCTGAAACTCCAATATTTTGGCCACCTGATGCAAAGAGCTGACTCATTTGAAAAGACCGTGATGTTGGGAAAGATTGAAGGCAGGAGGAGAAGGGGACGACACAGGATGAGATGGTTGGATGGCATCACCGACTTAATGGACATGAGTTTAAGTAAACTCTGGGGGTTGGTGATGGACAGGGAGGCCTCATGTGCTGTAGTCCATGGGGTTGCAAAGAGTCAGACATGACTGAGCGACTGAACTGAACTGAACGTGCAGGTAGAGCACTGACAAGCATCCCCTCAGGCAAAGGAGATTGAGAAGCTCATGAAGTGACAGAGGAAAACCAGGAGAGACAATGTACAGCGACTGAACCTGACACTGTTGAGGCGTATATAAGACACCACCACCACCCTCACATTCAGGGAGATTAAAGTCTTAACTGGGTGAAAATTTGCAGGGCTTAGAGGAGGTATTTCTGGGTTCAATTTCTGGGTCAGGAAGATTTCCTGGAAAAGGAAATGGCAACCCACTCCACTATTCTTGTCTGGAATATCCCCATGGACAGAGGAGCCTGGCGGGCTAAAGTGCATGGAGTTGCAAAGAGTTGGACATGATTTGGCAACTAAACAACAACAATAAAAGTACCACATCCTTAGAGAGAGTGAGGGTGAGTGAAATTTGTGTTATCAGTACCTGATGATTCCATCTGTTACAAAAATCTGCAGATGCTTGTATTTCAAGTATTTTTATTTCCTTAACGTAATGTTCACTATGTGCCAGATAACTAAAATGAAAAAGAAATAAAGGCATCAAAGTTAAGAACTACAAGTAACTATGAAGCTATGGTATAATATGAGCTGTCCACATAAATAGAAAACTGAATGGACGGATGGGTGGGTGGATGAGAAAATACCGTAACTTGGGCAAGGACAAGAAGAGTAAAGCAAATGCCAGTGTATCCAATGAAAGCTGTAGAGTAACCAAAACACTGATTTTTTAAAAGATAGAGTAATGAGGTATGGAGGACAAGAATTTTTAACACACGGAATCTAAACACATGATCTAAAAGGATTTGGGGTCCCTCTTCAATCTGAGTGAAGTTCTGAGACATACAGTTTAATATCAAAATGTTGGGATTTCTGAGGAATTTCAGTATAAGGAGATAATGGGATTACTTGTATACTACCTATCCTGGAAAACCCAGTCCATGTCATTGCCACATCTCACCAAGGAAAGATACATCTATTTGGATGGGCACACGTGAAGGAGCCATCAATAGCCTCAAAGCATAGCTTGGAGGAAACTCAGAAAAATGAGTGCTGGCAAAGTGTAGTAGAGAAAGGGAGGGATTGATAGGCCCAGATAGCATGAGAACTGAGGGGTTCTGGGAAGGTCCAGAGAGACGTGAGGGAACAGGAGTGTGTAGAGCAAGAATACAGTAAGAGGAAGGAAGCTGTTTCAGCAACACCTACCTCAACATTTTGCTCCAAGTCCACTCCTAAACCACAAAGTATACTACTGTCTTTGTACATAGCAATCTCTAGGTGTTACCTTTGAGAAGTGTACAAACATTCTTCACATTATAAACATCTCCTGACATTATAAAGTTTTCAAAGAAAAGGACTCAACCTTCAGTATCTTTTGCCACACCATCTGCACATGATAGCTGTCAAAAAAAAATCTTTCCACAAATAAAGGCAAAATAATCTTTTTTGCCTTTATCATTCATCATCCTGCAGTTTGGAAACTTCCTCAAAGGCATTAAATCATGAAGAAAAGACTCCTTCCACCGGATTGCTTTGCTCTCCCATGAAACTCTTCTGTTCTTTTAATAGAACACTTAAGAATGCCCTTGTTTCAGAATTTTAAAGAAATGTGAAATTTAAGTGACTGAGTCAGCCTAGTGGGTCACCAAACCAAAATTACGGCAATCTCTTTCTCAGTTATCAGTCTGCCTAAAGATTATTAAGTCCTATACACAGTCATAATAGCTTCATCTTTAAACACTCAGAAGCACAGTCCACAAATGAAGAGGGGAGTTTAATTTATTCCTTCTCCATTCAACCTTTTATCTTCTTTTCCCACTGCTTTGGAAGCTGATTTATTTTAAATTCCAATTGCTCTATGAGAAGAATTTTAAAGGAAAAAGAACAAAGATCTTTGCCATTAAACCTGCTTTCACACTTTCGCTTTCTCATTGTCCATGTCTTGCACTTCCTTTCAAGTGTGGAAAGCCAAGCAGGGGAGCCTCATCCCCACCCAAGCTTTTGGTGACTTCTCCCTCCATTAAACTGAGTCACAGTTTGTTAATCATTCACTTTGTATTTACATGTGTATCACAATCAGTATTACTGCATAACAAATTACCCCAAAATTTAGTGGCTTAAAACAACCTCTTTATTATGCTCTCAGATGATGTAGGTCAAGAATTCAGATGGGACACAACAGGAATAGCTTATCTCTGTTCCACAATATCTGGGTTTCAGCTGGGAATTACTCAGCAGCTAGGGTCTGGAACCATCTGGAGATGACTTCACTCACAGGCCTGGTGATTGATGTTGGCTCTAAGCTGTCGCCTCACCGGGACTTAAGCTGGGGCTGTCAACTAAAGAAGCCACTTGAGCCTGTCTCTGTGGCCTCGGCTTCCAGACAGCATGGAGGCCCCAGGGTAATTAGTCTTCTTATCTGGTAGCTCAGTGCTTTAATAGTCAGTGTCTGCACACATTGCCTTTTATGACCCAGGCTTGGTAGCCATGGAGTGGCATCTCCTCTGCATTCTCTTGGTTACTAGGAAATCCCTAAATTCAAACCAGATTCAAAAAAAGAGACATATTCTCCATCTCTCAATGAAGGAGTGCCCAAGAATTTGTAGATATATATGTTTAAACCACCACAAGGTATTTCCTTGTATTTCTACTTATACTTTTTATGTATATATCCTGATTCTTAAGCTTCATGTTGTTCTAAACTGACAAGGTTGTCAGAAAACCAAATAAAAATACAGAATTCCCCATTAAATTTGAATTTCAGATCAATCATTTTTAGCATAAATAGAATCTCCAGTGCAATATTTAGGGCATACTTACACACAAAAAAAATTGTTGTTTATCTGAAATTCAAATTTAATTGAATGTCCCACATTTTATCAGATTGCCCTCCTCAAGCACATATCCTAGTGATATAGGTACCAGAGAGTTTCAATTATGGCTGTTAAAGATTCAAATATGATATCTGATTATATTTCTGAATAACTACATATGTCAGAGTACTAAACTCTACTCCTTCTACAGGAATCAAAAAGTGAAATCATATATTCTACACCCAGATCTTCAGGTTGGACGTTGAACCTAATTATATTAAATCTAAGAGTATAAGATAACCCAGTAGAATTTCTGAGCATCTAAGGAGTGGACACTGGATTGTACTTTAAAAAAGAAAAAAATAATGCCATGGTAGGGGAGGTGGAAATAGTCCCTATATCTTTCATCTATGATATTAATTTGAAAGGCAATATGGTCAGGTCTAAAGATAGGCCAAATCAATGGAAAGAATAAGTTCATGGTCATAACTGAGGTGTACTGTGTCTTTCCTTGCTTCTAGAAGTTCTGTCATGTTTCCTGTCAGTAAGTAGTGGTTGAGGAATATGTCATTGGATTTGCTGAATATTCACTCCATGAAAATGGTATTAACTGTAATTATGAAAAAGTCAAAGTGTTAGTTGCTCAGTCGTGTCCAACTCTTTGCAAACCCATGAACTGTAGCCCACCAGGCTCTGCTGTCCATGGAATTCTTTAGGCAAGAATACTGGAGTGGCTAGCCATTCCCTTCTCCAGGGGATCTTCCTGATCCAGAGATCAAACCCAGGTCTCCTGCATTGCAGGCAGATTCTCTACCATCTGAGCCACCAGGGAAGCCCAACTATAACTATACTGGTCACCAGAGAATGAAAAAGAAGGGATGAGTAAAGTTTATTAACAGTTGCAGGGTGTAGGTAAGGTACTCAAGTAAAATGCAAACTGTGAGAAAAGCAAAATAGAAAAATAATTTGTCTAAATTAAGTCACAGAAGGTTTATTTTATTCTACAAGATATTGCTTTAACTTAAATTCATTTTTAAAGATAAAACTCATGCCAATTAGAAACATCATCCAAAAATCTGAATTCCATATCAAGAAAGAGTCACAGTATTAATAAGATTCAAAATTGCAGCAAATTAAACTCCTAATTTCATAGAGTGATGTCTGTAATCTTATTTTACTCTGAAATATCTCAAACCACTAATATTTCATTGAATTAAAATAGATATTTTATTAAATAACTTACACATTATTTCTTAAAATGTGAGGCTTTCCTGGTAGCTCAGACATAAAGAATCTGCCTGAAATGTAGGAGACCCAGATTCGATCCCTAGGTCGGGAAGATCCCCTGGAGAAGGGAATGACAAACCACTCCAGTATTCTTGCCTGGAGAAATCCATGGACAGAAGAGTCTAGTCAGCTACAGTCCATGGAATCACAAAGAGTCAGGCACGACTGAGCGACTAACACTCTTAAAATGTAGCTTTTAGCAAAAAAAGTTGTTTTTAATTATACACTGTTCCTAAACTATAAATTATGGAGAAATTGCAATATAGAATAAGATTTTAAAATTCATATTTGAAAGTGATTCTAATTAAGTATTATAATCAAATGTTATCTTAATTTTTTATTTGGAATAATTTTGGTTATTATTTTTGGTTATAATTTTGGTATTATTTGGTAATAATTTTGGTTAACTTGTGGTTTCTGTGCACTAAAATAGATATTTAATTTATATGTAGAAGTGTTTGGATAACCAGTCTAACAATTTCAAAGTGTTATCATCTTTTTAAGCCATGATTAAACTAGCAATAGAAAATTGAAGTCATTACACAATTACTTTCAAAGGGAAGTTTGCTAATTTTTGGAAATTGGTCAGAACACAACTGAATGATGTTTATTTTAAACATGTCAATCATTTCATTATCACAGAAGATAGTCATATTCAGGGAAGAGGGAAAAGGCATTTCTTATGAAGAGCCATTTAAAATGACAAACGTAATCATTTGTTCAGTTTAGGAATATGGAGAACATGAGGAAGTTGAGGGGGACAAGACATTACATCTTTGTAACTTATCTATTTCACACCCAGCAGTTTGTTTCTCCTAATCCCCTTCACCCTTTTTGCACCTATCCCTACCCTTTTCCCCTCTGGCAACTTGCAGTCTGTTCTCTGTATCTGTGAGTCTCTTTCTGTTTTGTTATACTTGTTCAGTTGCTATATTTTTTAGAGTTCACATATAAGTGAAAACATATCTGTCTTTCTCTGACTCATTTCTCTAAGCATATTACCCTCCAGGTCCATCCAAGTTGTTGCAAATAGCAAACTTTCATTCTTTTTTATGGCTCAGAAGGAAATGGCAACCCACTCCAGTTCTCTTGCCTGGAAAATCCCATGGATGGAGGAGCCTAGTAGGCGCCAGTCCATGGGGTCGCAAAGAGTTGGACACGACTGAGGGACTTCACTTCACTCACTCAATATTCCATTATATATACCACAATACCACATCTTCTTTATCCATTCATATGTTGATGGACACTTAGTTTCCTTCCATACCTCAGTTATTGTAAGTAATTCTGCTCTGAACATTGGGATGGATGTATATCTTTTCAAATTAATGTTCTCATTTTTTCCTAATAAATACCTGGGTGTGGGATTGCTGGATTAATCTCTAACATAAGAGGCAATAACATAAGTGGGGCAGGGGGAGGGGGGAGTCTTTTCAAAACTGGTGTTGGGAAAATTTGACAGCTACATGTAAAAGAATAAAATTAAAACACTTTCTCACATCAAGTACAAAAATAAACTCAAAGTGGATTAAAGACCTAAATTTAAGACTGGAAACCACAGAAATAGAAGAAAATATAGGCAGTGTTCTCTTTGACATCAGTCTTAGAAATACTTTTTTAGATCTGTCTCTCAGGCAAGGGAAACAAACGCAGAAATAAACAAATGGGGCCTAATAAAACTTAAAAGCTTTTGCACAGTAAAAAAAAAAAAAAAAAAATCAATACAATTAAAAGACTACCTACTGAATGGGAGAAGATATTTATTTGCAAATTGTGTATCTGATTAGGGGTTACTATCCAAAATATACAAAGAATTCATACAGTTCAATATAAAAAAGCAACAAAGAAGCCAATTAAAAAGTGGAACGAGGAGGGGAGAATAAGATGGCAGAGGAGTAGGTGGACCTGTAGTACACCTCTCTCCACGCATAACTCAGGAATACACCTTCAGATATAGAAGTGCCTGATGAACACCAGCTGAGAGAAAGCAGGAGTACCTGACCAGTGGAAAAGAATATATGCTGCTGCTGCTGCTGCTGCTAAGTCGCTTCAGTCGTGTCCGACTCTATGCGACCCCATAGACGGCAGCCCACCAGGCTCCCCCGTCCCTGGGGTTCTCAGGGCAAGAACACTGGAGTGGGTTGCCATTTCCTTCTCCAAAGAATATATAGAACCACACAAAACTTGGTAGGACTAAAGAGCTAGGAGGAAAAACAGGAGTGTTAGTAGGACTGGACCTACCCTCAGTGGGTGGGGGAACTGAAGCAGGGGTCTGATCCCCACATCGGGGCAATTGTCTGAGTCAGAGGAGAAACATTTAAGGCTGAGAGTGAAACAGCTGATCTGTGGCAGCCTAAATGGAATGAACATCAGACAGTCCTTGCTGCAGCCGTAGGTACCCCGGACAAGAATGCTGCTCCCCTGGAATGTGCAGTAACTGGAAGCTGGAGTTTAGGGATTGTGGAGCAATCCCTGGGTGAGGGCTGCTGTTGACTGCAGAGAGACAGATCTAGGGGATGTGGGGTAGAACACTGTGGTGGGAAATGCCAGTGGAGGAACGCCAGGCAGCCATGGAAGCAAGGCGATACTGCTGAGTCACGCATAGGGGGTGAAGCCATAACCATAGCCTCTCTCTCCCCAAATGCCAGCATCTGCAGCTGAACAATAGGGAGGCTGGCCCAGCAAATTCCAGACACACTGAACAACAGAGTAGGGCCCCACCCAGGTGCCCCTTTAAGTGCCTGATGTGCCAATCTACAGGTAGGACCCAAGCCAGAGGGGCCCCCTCTATGTGCCTGATGCATGGAACAACAGAGAAGAACCCCAGGCAAGGGAGCCCTTTAAGCGCCTGAACAGGCGGAGCTGTGGAGAAAAACTGGCCAAAGAGGCCTTCTGATTGCCAGCTACCAGAGGCTTGAAAAAAGACACTAATAGGGCCATAACTCCTGCGATGGAGGCAGTCCGTGTCTCTGCACACTTCATGCCGCCAGTGTCCCCGCAAGCCAAGCAGCTGCACCACCTTCACACCAACTCTCACTGGGGCAGAGCTGCCACAGGCTAAAAAGGTCTTGTGTCTATGCATGCACGGTCGCTTTGGTCATGTCCAACTCTTCACGACCCTGTAGACTGTGGCCTGCCAGGCTTCTCTGTCAGGGAGAGGGGTTTTCCATCCAAGAATATTGGCCAATACTGGTTGCCATACCCTCTGGAGCACCATATTTCCTGCTACCCCAGCCACCAACTCCTGAGTACCTGGTGCTGCCAGAACCCCTGTGACCCAAACAGCTGCACCACCTCCACACCTGGCCCTCCCAAGGGCAAACCCAAGTCCTCCAGGGCAGCCCCAGGAGCAAACCCCAGTGGATGACCCACATGCAGAGGTGGAAATAGAACCACAGTTGAAACCCAAGGGCAGTGTGGCTAAGGAAGAAGACCCAAAACTTTCCCACCAGCTGTACAAGCTGCTGATTAAATCGACATGATCAACTCAACAGACTCTATGTCTATGGAATATATAAAAGGCCATTGAGACCTCCCACAAAAGAAGATGCACTAGTTCTGATAGCTGTGGACATTGGGGGCAAGAACACACAGGAGTAGGACCAGATTAGAATCTGAGCTGCCCCCACAGCAGGTCCAGAGACCAGCACAGTGTTGGAGGGCATCCTAGGGAGGTGAGGTGGACTGTGACTCCCAGAGGGGGAAAGGACTCTGATAGCAGTGACTCAAGAAAAACATTTATTATTCTTATGTTTTCACTTATTCTGTAGATTCTTTTGGATTATTTTCTTTTTCTTTTTTTTTCCTTTTTTACCCCCACTGTTGTAGTCGTCAATTTTATTGACACTAAGAAATCCAATTAAGCTTTTCAGCTTTTTTTCTCAGTCACATTTTTTATTGTTGTTATAAACCTCTGCCTCTATGTTGGGCTTTTGCAATTCTGTGGAATTTTCCTTTTTTTTCTCTCTCTCTTTTTTAAATTTTAATTTTTAATCTTTCAAACCTATTATTATTTTTTCTACATTTATTCTTTTGTTTTCTTTTCCTACTGTTCTTTTCTCCTTGCAGTTAGTCTTTTACATATATGAATCTTGTTTATCTACCTCTATTTAACTCTGAATATTTATTCTTTCTTTTTTCTTTCTCTTCTTTCCTCTCAACATATTGTTAGTTTTATTTTCATTGCTTTATCTCCCAATTGGCACCTTGCTTTAGTTTTGTTTTCCAGTTTGTGCTTTTGTTAGCTTTGTTCTGGTAGATGTAATTTTTGCTTTCCTTTGTTTCCCGGGTCAGTCTATTGTACTTTATTTTTGTTGGGCTGTTTTAATATTGATTATGGGTGTATATGTATATATGTATATTCAGTCACACTTTATATTGTTGTTTTAAACCTCTGCCTCTACATTGGGCTTTTGCAATTCTGTGGAGTTTTCCTTTTTTCCTTTTCTCTTTCTTCTTCCTTTTTCTTTTCTTTTCTTTTCTCTTTTGTATAATATTAATTTTTCTAAACTTATTATATTTTTTCTACATTCATTCCTTTGTATGCCTTTTCCACTGTTCTTTTCCCTTGCAGTTAATCTTTAATGTATACAAATCTTCATCTACCTCTATTTAACTCTGCATATCTATTCTTTCTTTCTTTTCTTTCTTTCCTTTCCTCTCAACATATTTGTTAGTTTTGTTTTCATTCCTTTATTCCCCACTTGGCACCTTACTTTAGGTTTCTTTTCCAGTTTGTGCTTTAGTTAGTTTTGTTCTTAACTGGTATATATAACTTTTTCTCTTGTTCACCAGGTCAATCTACTGTATTTTTGTTGGACTGTTTTGACTTTGCTTGTGGGTGTATATATATATATATATATGTATATTCCATTATTTTAATTACTATTAGCCTGATTTTGTAACTGTCATTTGTCTGGGGTTCTTCTTTGTTTTCTCATTTTTGAATATTTGTTTTAATCTCACTTAATGCCATCACAAACTACCTGTGGAACCTTTGTTCCTGACCAGAGACCAAGCCCTGAGTCTTTAGAGTTGGAGCACTGACTCCAAGGAGTTGGAGCATTGACCCCACGGCCCTAGACCAGAGAATTAACCTTAGCAAGTATCAAGTAGTGAGAAGTCACACGAAAGAAACCACTTGAATACAAGACCCGGCATCACCCAACCACTAGTAGCACCTTGTGCAGGACACCTCATCTAAACAACAACAAAACAGAAATTCAAACCCAATCATCAGCAGACAGGATTACCACCTCGTTCAGCCTTGCCCATCAGAGGAAAGACAAACAAACAAAAACTCAGCACAAATCTCACCCTATACAAAGCTTACACAAACCACTGGACCAACCTGAGGAGGGAAGAAACAAAAAGGAAGAAAGAATTGAACCTATTTCAAGGAAAGAATTCAACTTTCTGTGTAGCCTGGGAAAAGGAGACCTCTAACACAATAATTTAAAAAAATAATAATGATGATGATGAAAGGCAGAGAAATCCTACTCAAATGAAGGAACAAGCAAGAAACACAGAAGTCCAAATAAATGTAGAGGAAATAGGGAAACTACCTGATAAAGAATTCAGAATAGTGATAGTAAAGATGATCAAAAACCTTGAAAAAAAAATGGAGAAAAGCAAGAATCAATTAACAAAAACATAGAGGAATTAAAGAATAAACATACAGAGACAAACAGCACAATTACTGAAATTAAAAATACTATAGAAGGAATCAATAGCAGAATATCTAAAGCAGAAGAACGAAGCAGTGAGCTGGAACATAAAATAGTGGAAATAACTTGAGAAGAGCAGAATAAAGTAAAAAGAAAGAAAAGAACTGAGGATAGTCTGAGACCTCTAGGACAATATCAAATGAACCAACATTCAAATTATAGGAGTCTCAGAGGATAAGAGAAAAAGAAAGGATATGAAAAAATTTTTGAAGAGATTATAGTTGAAAATTTCCCCAACATAGAAAAGGAAACATTCAATCAACTCCAAGAGGCACAAAGAGTCCATATACAAGATAAAACCAAAGAGAAATACACCAAGACACATATTAATCAAACTAACAAAGACTAAACACAAAGAAAGAATATTAAAAGCAGCAAGGGAGAAGCAACAAGTAACGTACAAGGGAAACCCCATACACTTAACAGTTGATCTTTCAGCAGAAACTCTGCAGGCCAGAAGGGAATCACAGGATATTTAAAGTACTGAAAGGGAAACATCTACAGACAAGATTACTATACCTGGCAAGGCTCTCATTCAAAATTTATGGAGAAATACAAAGCTTTTCAGACAAGCAAAAGATAAGAGAATTCACTACCACCAAACCAACCAATGTTAAAGGGAATTATATAGTCAAGAAATACAAGAGAAGAAAAAAGATCTACAAAATCAACCCCAAACTATTAAGAAAATGGCAAAAGGAACATATATATCAATAATTACTTTAAATGTAAATGGATTAAATGCTCCAACCAAAAGACACAGACTGGCTGAATGCATACAAAAAACAAGACCCATATATATGCTGTCTACAAGAAACCCACTTCAGACCTAAAGACACATATAGACTGAAAGGGGAGGGGGGGGGCGGGGGCAGGAATGTATTCCATGCCTATGCTTCTAAAGCTCTTTCAAAAATTAGCAGAGGAAGGACCAGATCCAAACTCATTCTACGAGGCCACCATCACCCTGATACCAAAACCAGACAAAGGCAACAAAAAAAAGAAAACTACAGGCCAATATCATTGATGAACATAGATACAAAAATCCTCAGTGAAATTTTAGCAAACAGAATTCAGCAGTACATCAAAAATCTAATACACAATGATCAAGTTGGATTTATTCCAGGAATGCAAGGATTCTTCAATATATGCAAATCAATCAGTGTGATACACCATATTAATAAATTGAAAGGTAAAACCCATATGATAATCTCTATAGATGCAGGAAAAACCTTTGACAAAATTCAGCACCATTTATTATTAAAACTCTTCAAAATATGGGCATAGAAGGAATCTACCTCAACGGAGTAAAGGCCATATATGATAAGTCTACAGCAAACATTATTCTCAATGGTGAAAAATTGAAAACATTCCACTTAAGATCAGGAACAAGACAAAGGTGCCCACTTTCATCACTATTATGCAACATAGTTTTGGAAGTCCTAGCTACAGCAATCAGAGAAGAAAAAGAAATAAAAGGAATCCAGATCAGAAAAGAATAAGGAAAGTTCTCACTCTTTACAAATGACTTGATCCTGTACATCAGTTCAGTTCAGTTCAGTTGCTCAGTCGTGTCCGACTCTTTGCGACCCCATGAATCGCAGCACACCAAGGCCTCCTTGTCCATCACCAACTCCCGGAGTTTACTCAAATTCATGTCCATCAAGTCGGTGATGCCATCCACCCATCTCATCCTCTGTCGTCCCTTCTCCTCCTGCCTCCAACCCTCCCAGCATCAGGGTCTTTTCCAATGAGTCAACTCTTTGCATGAGGTGGCCAAAGTATTGGAGTTTCAGCTTCAGCATCAGTCCTTCCAATGAACACCCAGGACTGATCTCCTTTAGGATGGACTGGTTGGATCTCCTTGCAGTCCGAGGGACTCTCAAGAGTCTTCTCCAACACCACAATTCAAAAGCATCGATTTTTCAGCACTCAGCTTTCTTCACAGTCCAACTCTCACATCCATACTTGACCACTGGAAAAACCATAGCCTTGACCAGATGGACCTTTGTTGACAAAGTAATGTCTCTGCTTTTAAATATGCTATCTAGGTTGGTCACAACTTTCTTTCCAAGGGGTAAGCGTCTTTTAATTTCATGGCTGCAGTCATCATCTGCAGTGATTTTGGAACCCAAAAAAAATAAAGTCTGACACTGTTTCCACTGTCTCCCCATCTATTTCCCATAAGGTGATGGGACCAGATGCCATGATCTTAGTTTTCTGAATGTTGAGCTTTAAGCCAACTTTTTCACTCCCCTCTTTCACTTTCATCAAGAGGCTTTTTAGTTCCTCTTCACTTTCTGCCATAAGGGTGGTGTCATCTGCATATTTAAGGTTATTGATATTTCTCCTGGCAATCTTGATTCCAGCTTGTGCTTCTTCCAGCCGAGGGTTTCTCATGATGTACTCTGCATATAAGTTAAATAAGCAGGGTGACAATATACAGCCTTGACATACTCCTTTTCCTATTTGGAACCAGTCTGTTGTTCCATGTCGAGTTCTACCTGTTGCTTCCTGAGCTGCATATAGGTTTCTCAAGAGGTGGGTCAGGTGGTCTGTTATTCTCATCTCTTTCAGAATTTTCCACAGTTTATTGTGATCCACACAGTCAAAGGCTTTGGCATAGTCAATAAAGCAGAAAGAGATGTTTTTCTGGAACTCTCTTGCTTTTTGGATGATCCAGAGGATGTTGGCAATTTGATCTCTGGTTCCTCTGCCTTTTCTAAAAGCAGCTTGAGCATCTGGAAGTTCACGTTTCACATATTGCTGAAGCCTGGCTTGTAGAGTTTTGAGCATTACTTTACTAGCGTGTGAGATGGATGCAATTGTGAGGTAGTTTGAGCATTCTTTGGCATTGCTTTTCTTTGGGATTGGAATGAAAACTGACCTTTTCCAGTCCTGTGGCCACTGCTGAGCTTTCCAAATTTGTTGGCCTATTGAGTGCAACACTTTCACAGAATCATCTTTCAGGATTTGAAATACCTCAACTGGAATTCCATCACCTCCACTAGCTTTGTTCCTAGTGAAGCTTTCTAAGGCCCACTTGACTTCACATTCCAGGATGTCTGGCTCTAGGTGAGTGGTCACACCATCGTGATTATCAGGGTCTGAATATCTTTTTTGTACAGTTCTTCTGTGTATTCTTGCCACCTCTTCTTAACATCTTCTGCTTTTGTTAGGTCCCTACCATTTCTGTCCTTTATTGAACCCATCTTTGCATGACATGTTCCATTGGTATCTCTACTTTTCTTGAAGAGATCTCTAGTCTTTCCCATTCTGTTTTTTTCCTCTATTTCTTTTCACTGATCGCTGAGGAAGGCTTTTTTATCTCTCCTTGCTATTCTTTGGAACTCTACATTCAAATGGAAATATCTTGTACATAGAAAACCCTAAAAATAGTATCAGAAAATTACTAGAGCTAATCAGTGAATTTAACAAACTCAAGGGATACAGAATCAATAGGCAGAAATCACTTGCACTCCTATATACAAAAATGAAAAATCAGAAAGAAAAATTAAGGAATCAATCCCATTCAACATTGCAACAAAAAGAATAAAATATCTAGGAATAACCTTACCTAAGGAGACAAAAGAACTGTACACAGAGAATTATAAGACACTGATGAAAGAAATCAAAGACAACATAAACAGATGGAGAGATATTCTATGTTTCTAGGTAGGAAGAATCAATATTGCGAAAATGACTATACTACCAAATGCAATCTACAGATTCCGTCCGATCCCTATCAAATTACCAATGGCATTTTTCACAGAACTAGAAGAAAAAATTTCACAATTCATATGGAAACACAAAAGACCCTGAATAGCCAAGGCAGTCTTGAGAAAGAAGAATGGAGCTGGAGGAAACAACCTTCCTGACTTCAGATTATACTACAAAGCTACAGTCATCAAGACAGTATGGTACTAGCACAAAAACAGAAATATAGACCAATGGAACAAGATAGAAAGTCCAGAAATAAACCCATGAACCTGTGGGTACCTTATTTTTGACAAAGGAGGCAAGAATATACAATGGGGCAAACACAGCCTCTTCAACAAATGGTGCTGGGAAAACTGGACAGCTACATGTAAAAGAATGAAATTAGAACACTTCCTAACACCATACACAAAGATAAACTCAAAATGGATTAAAGACCTAAATGTAAGACCAGAAACTACAAAACTGGAAAACATAGGCAGAACATTCAATGACATAAATCAAAGCAAGATCCTCTATGACTCACCTCCTAGAGTAATGGAAATAAAAACAAAAGTAAACAAGTGGGACCTGCTTAAACTTAAAAGCTTTTGCACAGCAAAGGAAACTAGAAGCAAGTTGAAAAGACAACCCTCAGAATGGGAGAAAATAATAGCAAATAAAACAACTGACAAAGGATTAATTTCTAAAATATACAAGCAACTCATACAACTCAATACCAGAAAAACAAACAACCCAATCAAAAAGTGGGAAAAAGACCCAAACAGGTCTTCAAAGATATTTCTCCAAAGAAGACATACAGATGGCTAACAAACACATGAAAAGATGCTCAACATCACTCATTATTAGAGAAATGCAAATCAAAAGTACAATGAGATATCACCTCACACCAGTCAGAATGGCCATCATCTAAAGATCTACAAATGATAAATACTGGAGAGGGTGTGGAGAAAGGGAATGCTCTTGCACTGTTGGTGGGAATGTAAATTGATACAGCCACTATGGAAGATGGTATGGAGATTCTTTAAAAAACTAGGAATAAAACCACCATATTACCCAGCAATCCCACTCCTAGGCATATACCCTGAGGAAACCAAAATTGAAAATGACACATGTATCCCATTGTTCATTGCAGCACTATTTGCAACAACTAGAACATGGAAGTAACCTAGAGGTCCATCGACAGATGAGTGGATAAAGAAGTTGTGGTATATATACACAGTGAAATATTACTCCACCATAAAAAGGAATGCATTTGTGTCAGTTCTAATGAGGTAATGAACCTAGAGCCTATTATACAGAGTGAAGTAATTCAGAAAGAGAAAGATAAATATCATATACTAACACATATATACAGAATCTAGAAAAATGGTACTGAAGAATTTATTTACAGGGCAGCAGTGGAGAAACAGACATAGAGAATAGACTTATGGACATGGGGAGAGGGGAGGAGAGGGTGAGATGTATGGAGAGGGTAACATGGAAACTTACATTACCATATGTAAAATAGATAGCCAATGGGAATTTGCTGTCTGGCTCAGGAAACCCAAACTGGGGCTCTGTATCAACCTAGAGGGGTGGAATGGGGAGGGACATGGGAGTGAGGTTCAAAAGGGAGGGGATATATGTATACCTATGGCTGAGTCATGTTGAGATTTGACAGAAAACAACAAAATACTGTAAAGCAATTATCCTTCAATAAAAAATAAATTTTTTAAAAAATTGGACAGAGGATCTGAATAAACATTTTTCCAAAGAAGACATACAGATGGCCAATAGGCACATGGAAAGATGCTCAATGTTACTAATCATCAGGGAAATGCACATCAGAACCACAATAAGATATCACCTCATGCTAGTCAAAACGGCTATAATTGGGAAAGACAAGAAATAACAAGTGTTGGCTAGGATGTGGAGAAGCGAGAACCCTATTCCTCTGTGGGTGGACCTGTAAACTGGTACAGCCACTATGGCAAACAGTATGAAGATTCCTCAAAAAATTAAGGATAGAATTGTCATATGATCTGAGGAAAGTTTTTAAGCCTAAAAGCAGAATCTGAGGTTATCAAGGCCGTTAGAGACAGCCTTGTCACCTCTGTCCCTCATTCCTCTCACTCATCCCTCCTGGACATATCAACATTCGGGCAGTGAATGTGTGCTCTGCCCTATACTGCCCAATTTTCTTTGTGTCTCCCTGGCCCTCCAGTCCCCTGACCTCCATACCTAAAGAGTACAATTAAGTGATTCAGCCCACTGCTAATTCCATGTACTGACATTTTAAGACACTATATAACATAGAATTACTCAGCATCTAAGTCACACAGAATTCCAAACTATTTACCACCTACAATGTGGGTATGTGGGTAGCTTAGAATTAGGGAAAATCAAGGAAAAATAAGCTTCAATATTAAACTAGGTAAAAGTGATTTCAAAGAAGGGAAACATTACCCCACAAAAATGTATCTAAATGTAAATGCCAAAAGATTCACCATAAAGTAATGCCATGGCACAGTATTCCCTTTTTGCTATACTTTTCATTGATCTAATCTTCTCAACCAGTACCAGTGAAGTTGCTTAGTCATGTCCAACTCTTTGTGATCCCATGGACTGTAGCCTACCGGGCTCCTCCATCCATGGAATTTTTCAGGCAAGAGTACTGGAGTGGGTTGCCATTTCCTTCTCCAGGGGCTCTTCCTAACCCAGGGATTGAACCCAGATTGCAGGCAGACTCTTTACCATCTGAGCCACCAGGGAAGCTCTTGGAGAATTCCCTGGACTGGACTGTCCATGGGGTCTCAAAGAGTCGGACACGATTGAAAGACTTTCACTTTCAACCAGTACCAGCAGTCAGTAAATTTAAATCTCAATTCATCTTTCATTTTGCTTTATATAGCATTGATTCCAGAACCCTAAGGCTAGTAGACTCTGAAAATTACACAAATTTATTCTTCTGCCTTAACCTATGGCCTAAAATAACTCTAGAAAATCTGTCTTATTGTTAAAGATTTGCCCTCCCAAAAATGTGAGTGTCAGTAGTTCAGTCATGTCCAACTCTTTGCTACCCCATGGACTGTAGCCCTCAAAGCTCCCCTTTCCATGCGATTCTCCAGGCAAGAATACTAGAGTGATAACCATTCCCTTCTCCAAGGGATCTTCCCAGGATCAAACCCAAGTCTGCTGCATTGCAGGCAGAGTCTCTCCTCTACCTTAACCTATGGCCTAAAATAACTATAGAAAATCTATCCTATTGTTAAAGACTTCCAAAGATGATGATTTTATACCTTCCCTTAGTCATTGTTTTTAAATTTAACAATTTACTGCCATGAGATATGTATTGGGGGAGAATGAGGGAAAAAGAAAAAAATCAGATTTATGTGAAAGCAAAAGAATTGCAAACGTATGCAGATATTAAAAATTGTAATACCTGAAACTGATAATTGACTTCAGGCAGCAAAGTTAAATATAAATGAATGATAATGTTTGGCCAAATTACGACTTTACTCAAAACAAGATTGGCTTGGCCTGTTGCTCAGACACTTTCTGTATCCTGCTGACAAAGTCTCAGTCTCAACACTGAACTGTATCAAAGCAACAGCTTGTAATAGGACAACAAAGAGTCAACTCAAATATACTTTGCTTCACAAAGGACATGAGCCCAGTACTAATTTCAACCAAAATAGATATGTATGTACAGTATTTCAGTATTCAGAGAAAACTGCAGATTATTTAGTCATCTCTTCTATAAGAATTCTATGTTCTGAATGAATATGGTTAATATATAAGAATTTAGTCCTTATGAGTTGTGTATTATCAGGTTGCTTAGACAGAGACATAAATTTCACATGTATTCAAGATACAAATTCAAGATAGGAAAATATTAATAACAGAAAGGAGGAATTTGCTATTGCAAAACAGTACATAATGGAAGTAAAAGTATCTAAAATAATGATCATAGAAACTCTATAAATTTTAATTCTCTATCTTCCTAATTAACTTATTTTTTCATTTTTGCAGTATTATTATATGAAAATGTTTTCTTTGCTATTTTTATAAAGTTACTTTATTATATAGTATTTAAAGTAATTTAGTTTATCTCTTCAGTCTTACCTGAGTGATGCTCCTGTGGTCTAAACCACAGCAGCAGACTTTTATGACTTATCAAATGTAAGTATGATATATGCTGCATAGTTTTCATATAATGAGATTTTTCAATAGATAATTCCTATATGACATGTATAGAAAGTCTTCATTAACCGGAATATTTGGTTAACTAGGATACTCTATTTTCCTGAAAATTCATTTGTAATTGAGTTCAGAATTATGTCATTTTCACTGTTTCCAAAACCATGTAGCTATGGCAGATGGTTTGAGAAGGTGTGCAATTGTTACATAAATTTCTTTCCTGTTTCCATGAGAATGAGGTCCAGTGAAAATCTCCAGAATAAAAGTCAGTAGACTGAGGTTCTACTTCCCCTTCAGTGAGTAACTTGAAATTATTTTACCTCCCTAGGTATCAGTTTGGTTCTCTTTAACATAACAGGATCATTCTCCTCCTGCTCCAAGAGCAGCAAGGGATGCAAACAAAACATAAGAGTTGGTTACTTGTATATTATATCTTATTGGAAAGTTAAAATCTTATGGGGAATATAAAATTTATAATTTCATTGGAAAGACAAAACTACACTTGGAAAAATTCAAAACCAATACAAAACCATGTATCATCAGATGCTAAATAAGAAACTTATTTATTAGTAGATGTTGTTGTTCAGTTGCCAAGTCATGACCAACTCTTCATGACTTCCATGGACTGTGGCACGCCAGGCTTCCCTGTCCCTCACCATCTCCCAGAGTTTGCCCAAGTTCATGTCCATTGCATCGGTGATGTCATCCAGTCACCCTCTTCTCTTTCTGCCCTCAATTTTCCCAGCTTTGGGGTCTTTTCCAATGAGTTGGCTCTTCCCATCAGGTAGCCAAAGTATTGGAGCTTCAGCTTCAGCATCAGTCTTTCCAATGAGTATTTACAGTTGATTTCCTTTACTGATATGTTTGATCTTCTTGCTGTCCAAGGAATTCTCAAGAGCTTTCTCCAGCACCACAGTTTGAAAGTATCAATTCTTCGGCACTCTGCCTTCTTTACAGTCCAGCTCTCACAATCATACGTGACTACTGATAAGATCATAGACTTGATTATACGGATCTTTGTCAACAAAGTGATATCTTTGCTTTTTAACACTGTCTACATTTGTCATAGCTTTCCTGCCAAGAAAGAACTGTCTTCTAATTTCATGGCTGCAGTCAACATCCACAGTGATTTTACAGGCCCAAGAAGAGGAAATCTGTCCCTACTTCCTCCTTTTCCCCTTCTATTTGCCATCAAGTGATGGGGCCGGATGCCATGATCTTAGTTTTTTTTTAATATTTAGTTTTAAGCCAACTTTTTCACCCTCCTCCTTCACCCTCATCAAGAGGTTCTTTAGTTCCTCTTTGCTTTCTGCCATTAGAGTGGTATCATCTGCATATCTGAGTTGTTGATATTTCTCCCAGTAATCTTGATTCCAGCTTGTAACTCATCCAGCCCAGCATTTTTCATGATGTGCTCTGTGTAGAAGTTAAATAAATATGGTGACAATAATATACTTAGTAGATTAAGACAAATAAATTAACTTCATCAGTAGCCTTATTAATGAAATAAGCCATGAACAATATTGAACAAATTATTGAATTTTAAGAAGTCCTAGTTTCTCAGCTATTAAATGAAAGTTAAAATGGCACTTACTTCACTGGGACATTACAAAAATTAAATAAATTATGTATTAAGTTAAACAATTTGGTGCAGTGGCTACATTTTGATTATTTAATCTTAGAATATCTTATAAGGTATCCACTCATTTACCAATGAGATAACTGGAACTTAAAGGATTAACTAACCTGCCTCGGGAGGTAAGAGGCAGCAGCCAGAGTATTAGGTAAACTCAATCAAATTGCATAGCACAAACACAGATGACTCTGATAGTTAATGACCACTCTAAGGATAAAGAAACATACAGAAAACCAGCTTAGCAATAGTAGAGTAACACCTCATGAGAACTGGCATGTCTCTTTGGATATCTCAGCAACTCCAGTAGAAAAGCATTCTCTTAACTCAGAATCTCTACTTACGATTCTCCTTCTGAGACTGCACCTTTGTCTACACCACTGCAAGAAGCAATCTTTTCTTTTATTCTGACACTTCAACAGAGAGCATCATGTTCCTGAGAGTTTTTCTTTACCACACAGAACTCTCCCAGTTACTTCCAGTAGTGAGTGGTTCCCAATCTTGACCACAAATTGGAATCACCTGGAGAACTTTAAAATCAACCAAATTCTTGACCTGTCACAGACAAATTAAATCAAAATCTCTTGATCAGAGGATACAGACTTAAACATCATCAATGTTAAGTACTCCTAAGTAAGCCCAATGTGTAGCCAGAGTTGAAATCCAACAAATTTCGATGGATATGAACCCTGATCCAATGAGAGACACCTTATGTCAGACTTACCCTGAAGGAAATACGGGTGATATTTTAGAGCTTTCTGGTATACAATAAGGGATTAACCTTGCCCAAACTGGGAGGTAATTTCAATGTCTTTGAAATGTCCTGTCTGATAAGAGTGTTTTCATTTATTTGACAACTTTGGACCTTGTCAGATTCAGCATTCAGAAAACTAAGATCATAGCATCTGGTCCCATCACTTCATGGGAAATAGATGGGGAAACAGTGGAAACAGTGTCAGACTTTATTTTGGGGGGCTCCAAAATCACTGCAGATGGTGATTGTAGCCATGAAATTAAAAGACGCTTACTCCTTGGAAGGAAAGTTATGACCAACCTAGACAGCATATTAAAAAGCAGAGACACGACTGTGCCAACAAAGGTCCATCTAGTCAAGGCTATGGTTTTTCCTGTGGTCATATATGGATGTGAGAGTTGGACTGTGAAGAAAGCTGAGCCCCGAAAAATTGATGCTTTTGAACTGTGGTGTTGGAGAAGACTCTTGAGAGTGCATTGGACTGTAAGGAGATCCAACCAGTCCATCCTAAAGGAGATCAGTCCTGGGTGTTCATTGGAAAGACTGATGCTGAAGCTGAAACTCCAGTACTTTGGCCACCTCATTCGAAGAGTTGACTCATTGGAAAAGACCCTGATGCTGGGAGAGTTTGGGGGCAGGAGGAGAAGGGGACGACAGAGAATGAGATGGTTGGATGGCATCACCGACTTGATGGACATGAGTTTGAGTAGACTCTGGGAGTTGGTGATGGACAGGGAGGCCTTGGTGTGCTGCGATTCATGGGGTCGCAAAGAGTCGGACACGAGTGAGCGATTGAACTGCACTGAACTGAACTGAATGTAACTTATGGTTGGAGAGCCTTGATACACAAGGTGTCAGAACGATGATTGAAGACTAAAGTCAGCCATGTGAATAATCAGACATGCCTACATAACCAAGCCCCAAAATATACTCTGGACACCAAGGCTCAAGTAAGCTTCCCTTGCTGGCAATACCCTTCGAGTGTTGTCACACATTATTGCTGGGAAATTTTAGTGCTGTCCTCAAGATTCCACTGGAAAAGGAAAACTGGGAGCTCATGCCTAGAATCATGAGTTTTACCTATACACTTGGACCGTTACCTATTCACTTCCTCCTTTACATTGTATAAATCTACCTTTTGCTGTAATAAACTATAACCATTCATATAAACTAGAGGGCTTCTCAGGTGGCACTAGTGGTGAAGAACCTGCCTGCCAAAGCAGGAGACATAAAAGATGTGGGTTTGATTCCTGGGTCAGGAAGACCTCTGGAGAAGAAAATGACAACCCACTCCAGTATTCTCGCCTAGAGAATCCCATGGACGGAGGAGCCTGGCAGACTACAGTCCATGGGGTTACAGCTGAAGTGACTTGGCAAGCATATATGAGTATAAGCGATAATCATGAATATAATGGCTTTGATGAGTTTTGTGTCTTTATAATGAGTTATTAAACCTGAGAGTGGCATCATTTTGCAATTGACATCAGAAATGAGAGTGATCTTGGAATTTCATGTACTTTTCATGTGGCTATTCAGTCAGTAAACCCAGCTCAGATCATCTCCTCTGTGAAGAACCGAATGGCCCCCATCCTGAGTAACCCTCTTTTTGAGTTGCAGCAGCATCCTTTCTCACATCTCCATGTCTTTACATCAGCTTTTCCTTTTCTGGAAATGTCTTTACTCATATTCATCATCAACTCAATCCTTCTCATTTTTTAAATTGTCTCAAATGTCGTTTGCTTCCAGAAACCTCCACACTTCATCTATATTACATCTATATTACATGTTTGCCCTTCATATTCTCATAGGACTTTGTACTTACATCTAAAGTACATTTGCCAGATTGTAAACTCACATCTGAAGCTTGTTATTTTCAGTTTCTTTCAACCTCAAATATCCTTGATAGGAAGTTGACCAAGATCCAATATTAGCAGCAGAGAAACTTCAATGTTTTATACTCATCTTGCTTGCTTTGCTTTCTCATTTCTCCTCTTCTCCCTCTCTAAGGTCATGGATATTGTGTTATTATGTTTTATTTTTTTAATTTGTAAGAAATTACTGGAAAACCAAAAATAAGTACAACCAAAAGAAGGAATTAGGATAGGGGAAAAATAGGGGAAAGACCACAAAATAACAAACTGATTCCAAGTAAAAGTTGAAAGAGTGGTGAGGAAGGCAAGCAGTATACAATAATAGTCTAAGAGAAATGGTCAAAAAATTTATAGTAAGAATTGTTATAAAAATTAGGATTCTGTTTGCAAAAAAAAAAAAAGTGAGTAGATATAAATGAGAATTTAACAAAGATAGAAGCAATTGAAAGTTTTCTCTGCATGTTGACAATAGGTTAACTGCTTTAAAAGGTGGTATGTATTATATTTCTCTTCCATGTTTTTTATATATGCAGCTATTTCCAGGAACATGAGTCAGTAACAGTAGGATTCAAGTGAAAAATTATCTGTTTACGGATTTTGAGTTTGAGGAGGCAGGGACTTTTATCTCTATGTCCCTGGCACAAAGCGCAGGCCTGGATTGTGTCTGTTAAATAAATGAGTGCCCCACAAAAAGAAGATAAACCTTAGAGAAAGACAATCCCTCTTCTGACACCATCTTAGAATTATGGGCACCACTGAAATTGGCCAGAACAAGGAGGCATTATCTAGGGCAGTGACTCCCAAATTCCAGGCTTTGGTTCAGTGCCACTCAGTACTTAAGTTGTCACTGATTTCTCTGCAGTTCAAATAAAAAAAGATACTGTAACAAGTTTATCCAAATCTAAATTAATTCTACATTCTTAATTTCTATAGTTATGTTTTCTTTATTTATTACCTCTAATGGAAATATACATTTATTCAATATGATAAGAATGGATGGTAATCAGTTTGTTTTATTAACATGCTTACTTGGCCAGATAGAAAATTATAACACTATGATAATTCCCCCAAATTAAGGGGGAAATATTACTGATGTGTGAAATTCTAAAGTGTGAGCATGTCCAGAAAGTGTTATAGATGCCTCAGAAAATAAGAAAGGGCAAGTTCTGAGAATACACTGTGTGATTCACACAAGCAGAGGAATGTACAACCACACAAACCCCTCAGTAACCAGAAGAACAGAGTCACATGATCAAACCAAAGTGACAAAGGGAAATGCTGCAGATTTTCTCAGAACTGCACATAGAATGGATACCTGCATTAAAAAAATTATTTTCAAAGAAGTTTTTGACATTGGGAAATACTCTTTGTGAAACACTGAGATCTAAGATTTTGCATTATTGTAAATCACAAAAAATATTTTTATTTGTTTTATTGAAACTTCATTCTGATACATTACATTTACATGATAGTTCAGGAGAAATCCATACCACTGGGCTTTCACACAAGAAACTCTGCTGGGATTCTTTGTTGGAATTAAGCCAAGTGCAGGATCCCATAAAATAAATAAAAGATTTATAATTTATTAAATGTATTTATTTATTCAATAAATAGGAATTGAATGAGTCTGCATCTCTAAGAATGTAATTACTGATACATTTCTGTATTAATTTGAATTTTAATTATTTGATTTTTTAATGATTTCTCAATAGTCATTCAATCTTTGTTTGTTACTTTAGACATGTGAACTTGGAGAGACACAAGCATTCTTAGTGACATAAGCATTCTTAGTGATGCAAGAATCATGGGCTCAGGGCTCTACCTGCCCTGTCTACCCAAATGCATCAAGCAGCCATTACTTCTCTGAAGTTTTGCTATGTCTCAAGACTCTATGTCTGAAAATTGGATGCCGATCCCTTCCTGTCTTTTATAAACCTCTCATACCTTTTTACCTCTTCAGGATTCTATCTCAGAAGCAGGGCCACACATTCCTCTGTCTGTGGTCCCTAATCCATCAGCTCGTTAAAACCTGGGAGAATATTTGGTTACCCCCAATTGAACCCCATTGTCCAATATTGTTTAAAGAGTAGAAGAATCTCTTTCTCTATCAAATGCTTTTGTTTCAAAGAGCACTTAATATAATTTCTTTAGTGGGGCTGAGCTTTTTAAAACACAAAAAGCAGAGACCAAAGTTGTGTTTGTTTGTTTTACTTTCCAACCTATCATTCTCTCCTAAGGGGAAATATCAATTTTTAACAATTATACTTGGTGATTGTCTATGTGCATCAAGTATTTTTCAAATATTTAAAACAACTTTTCTTTCAATTGTTGTTTCTCTCTCCCTTTGAGAGTGTTGTGATAATTTTGGTCTCCAAAAGGAATTTTAAAAACTTGATTTTTGTGTGAATACAGCAAGATGTTTGGTGTTTTTTATCAACATTATAAAATTCCTAAGGATTTCAAAGAATTTAATTTCTACATAATTATGATAGGTAGATAAGCATACAGCAATATATCCTAAAGAAAAATGAGATTTCTGATTTAGTCTGAAATTTATAGGATATGAATTATAATTCATACACAGTCTTATGGTTTCCTAATTTATAATGCATTTACTTAATAATGGAAATAGCCTCAGGAGATAATTTTCATGACTTTGGAGAATGAGATTTGAAAATCTAATTATGGTTTCATTTATAGACTATTGAATATCATAGACTAGTTAGCCCATTTCCAGATAGCAAATGCTCTATCTTAGATAAACACTGAGGAATAATTATGTTTTAAACACTTTTACTTGTAAAGAGAATAGATTGAAAATAAAAGAGGTTTTTAGTATGAGATAGAATTACTATCTAAAATTATAAAGCAAGCAATTATTTTGAAACCTTCTTTTAATCCCAGTGATTCTCAATCCTAAATACATATTAGAAACATCTAGAAAGATTTTTTTTAAACACTCATGTCTTGAATCTACCTGTAGAGATTATGATTCAACTGATCTAGAATAAAGCATTTTTTCAAAACCACTTGAGATGATTTAAAATGTGCAGCTAGGGTTGAGTGTGCTGTATCTAATTAGGTCAAGGAGCAAATAAACACAAGAAGGAAAACTATCCAGTGATAACTTCCCATATGAATAAGATAAACTATCCTGAACTAAGTCCTTGCCAAGAGAAGCAGTCTTTAACAATTTAAAAATAAACAAATATTCTGCAAAGCTCTATAGAAATGACAGAAATGACTGCATGTTGTTTTTAGGAATCAGTTCATACCATCCTACATCCAAGTCACCAATATCCCTTCCCTGGTGAGTAGAAAGCAAAGGCATTGACCAGGACTTGGGATCTTGGAAGGCTGAGCTAGACTTAATGGAATACAAGGCTGGCCCAGAAACTAGGGACTCTGAGAGTCTGGTAAAACCAGATGTAAGAAGAGGTCCAATACAAGAAGAAAACTGGGACCAGAAACAAAGGGTCAACAACAAAAAATAGACAAATTGAAGGAAATTATTCAAAATGGAGTTTCAAACAGCAATATTCGGTGGAAGAAAGCATTTTAGTAACAGCAGAGACTCTGAGTGTGAATCACAGTTAGAACAACAATCAAAACATGATGTGACTTTATAAAAAATGGTCAACAAGATCAATATTAGTATAATGAAGTGTTATGCTTAAATCTACGCTGACCTACTGTTTGCAGAAATTGGACAGCAAGTCTGGCATTTTCTAGTGCATGAATTGACATCCATGAAAGTTCTGGGACCTGAGAACAAGGAGGAGGACAAGACATAAATATGTAGGCATATGCATGCATGGAACTGGGAATTTAGTGAGAGCAGAAATGAGGATGGAGGTGATAGCATAGTAACTGCCAATGGACTGGTGTAGACACTATATGGAAAGAGACATTTGGGAGCAGACAGACCTGGTATACTTCTCTAGCAATGCCTAAGTGGCATTTCAGGCACAAGAAGTCTCAAGGAGACTAGTATCAGGCCTAAGAGACAGAAAACAACCCAAATTAAAGTAGGCAACATCTTACCTGGTCTTCCACAGACTAGGGTTAAGCCCTCAGGCTTAGGATTGTCACCAGCAACTTGACTTCTATTACATAGAATAGATATAAGCGAGAGACCACAGAGCCTCCCTGAAGACCTGTGAGACAATCTTCAGGAGACAAGTGAATATACATGGAGAGTCTTGGTGATTGAGAGTCTTGCATGAGCAGGCTCTAGCTTAAAAAACCCTTTGTATTTGGATATCAATACCAATGATTGTATTTGTGCCCACAGGCTGCAGCCTGAGCTATATGAATTATAGTATTACTCAGAAAAACACTGTTTTATATAATTTCTATAAAATCATCTCACTTGGATCTCATACAAACCCTGTAAGTGATGATACAGGTTTTATTGCCCTTTTACAGTGAAGTTCAAAAAAGATAAAAGTGTACTCAATATCACCCATCATGAAATTAGCTTTAGGTTTCCTGATTTAAAACAATAATAAAAAAAATAAATAAAATAAAAAAAATTAAAAATAAATAAAATTAAAAAAAAAAAAAAAAACAATAATAAGCTTACTACATGCTCAAGGCCCAGGTGGAGGCCTCTACTCATGAATGCAGCTATTTATTGAAGAGATCTTTACTCAAAAGAAAAACCGGAAGCCACAGCATTTGTTACCCAATAATTAAATGCTCCATACCAATACATTGGGAAACACTTGTCAATAACACTAAATCCTAAGAATTTATAAAATGAGTCTTCATATTGGTATCACAGATACCAATGGGCACTATTTTCAATAGAACTTTTTAAGACTTTTAAAAAGTCACAGAAACCTTTCTCTTGTTGCCATACCTCATACCAACCTCTAATGAAAACTGAGAGAATGATAGGAAATCATGTTCCTAACAACCATGTGTAATATAATTTTTTCTGCTGCCTTAACCCAGTTTTAAAACCTTGTCTAAAGGTGGTTAGTTTCTCTTCTTCAGCAGCTGATTGAGTCCACACCAAAACCACTTCCCTTAATCAGACTCTCTCAGACTCTGGGTGTCTATGCTCCTGACCTATTTGCCCCAAGGCCAAGTATCAAACATCAAAGGACAGCCTCTGTGCCCCAGAACCTGCAAAATTATTCAAACAAGCCAATCTACAGGAGGCCCACACAACTTAGCTAAACTCGTCCTTCTTGCCCTTCACAAACTGCCTCCTATTACACCATTACCACCACCAACACCACTTCTGCACAGCCTGGAGTTACCCTTCTCTGGGTGCAACCCTCTGCCTAGTCCTGAGTGTACTCTTCTCTCATTTGGAGCTGTAAGTAACCAAGAGCTGTACCTTTCAACTATTTCATCTATCCCAGTATCAATGTGTTGTGTTCTTCTATTAAAAAAATAAAACTAAGATTTTACATCTGTTATGGACTGAATATTTGTGTCCCCCTTCCAAATTCATACGCTGAAGCACTAACCCTCAATGTGATGGTATTAAGAGAGGGGCCCTTTAGAAGGTAATTAGTTATAAGTGAGGTAATAGAAGGGATCCTCCGTGGCAGGATTAGTGCCCTTACGAGAAGAGGAAGAAAACGAGCTTCCTCTCTTCACCTTGCGAGGGTGCAGCAAGAGGGTGGCCATCAGCAAGCAAGGAAAACAGTCTTCACCAGAATCCAGTCGTAATGGCACCCTGGTCTCAAACATCCAGCCTCCAAAACTATGAGAAATAAACTGTAGTTTAAGTCACCCAGTCAAAGCTATACTATTAAAGCAACCCAAGTGGGATTAAAGAAAAACCTTATAAAAACACTACAGAAAAAAAGGCAAGATGAGATAGTCCTCCTGGAATACAAGATGTTCTAGTGCTCTGACTTGATGCCGGTAAAGTCGATTAGAGAGTTAGGTAGCTGGCTTGCCTCATTTTTGTTAATGGGCTTAGTCACTCAGTCATGTCTGATCCTTTGCGATCGCATGGACTGTAGCCCTCCAGGCTTCTCTGTCCACGGGATTCTCCAGGCAAGAATACTGGAGTAGGTTGCTATTCTCTTCTCCAGGGGTTCTTCCCAAGCTAGGGATCAAACCTGGGACTCCTGCATTGCAGGCAGATTCTTTACCATCTGAGCAACCAGGGAAGCCTTAGTATTTTTTTCAAATATCCGTTGCCTCCTATGGACTTTTTTAAAAACCTTTTGTTTTACATAGTAATATAGCTCTCTGGATTTTTGATAGGTGAGATTGAGTCTGGGGCAGCTGCCTAAGTGTAAGAGCGCTATTGTGAAAAGTGCTATCTCTATTTTAAGGTGCAAGATACAGGTGACCCCAGTTTTCATTAGGTTGGGGAAATAATCCTTTGCTGACTGGCTGGATATAGGTCCATCTCACCAGCTCTGCAGCTGCTGCTGCTAAGTCACTTCAGTCGTGTCCGACTCGATGCGACCCTATGGACAGCAGCCCACCAGGCTCCTCTGTCCACAGGATTCTCTAGCCAAGAATACTGGAGTGGGTTGCCATTTCCTTTTCCACTCACCAGTTCTGGGTGAGGTTAAATCTTTCAGCTTATTTTCATAAAAACTTGAAAATGTAAGATCAGTTTATGTTGCTTTCAACTTGTCAATATCATATAATATCATAAAGCCAAGGTATATTTCTGAGGACCCCAGGGCTAAATGGTCAAGCCATCATATACTTCTAACCCAGAAGAAAAGAAACCCAAGCATTTATGTTTACTAATAAGGACACCCATCCTCAGAGACAGCGATGTGTGCCATAGCACCAGCATCTATTGCTGCCTGTGCGTGAAAAAATCAAAATAGGAAACAGGGAATTAAGATTTATAAGGGTAAAATTCAAGCAGTTCTTAAGATCAGAGACAAAGGCAGAGAGAAAGAAGAGGTACTCCTACAACAGTAAATATAACACTGACAAAGCACAAATGGGTAACTGATCCTGCTGATCTCGTCTCTGCCCTTGAAATCTGTAGGGCATCTGCATAAGCGAGGTATGTAAAGTGACTGAAAATTAGACTCCAGCTTGAAGCTGTATCTGACATGCTGTCACTGATTTCTGAAGAGAAAAAGAAAACTTAGACACCAGATTGCTTCAGGTCACTTTGAAACAGGAAATATATATAAATTCTTAGAGTTCTAGTTAAAATGTTTTATTGATGAAAACTAGATTAGCACCGTGAAATTCAATTTCAGAGAAAGGTTAGAGAAAAATGTTCAGATCTACAAACTAACAATGGAAGCAAAAGACACCTAAATTTGTTTTTAATACTAAGGTATGAAAAAACATGGTAACAGACTTTATCTGGAGAATGCTAATAGATATCATATAAAAATTTAGCAGCAACCTATAGATCCCATAAGAAAAATGTTTCCTAATAAACGAAAGACTTTGAGCAAAGAAATAGTCAAATAAAAGAGGAAATTGCCTTCATTTTTAAAAATACTATCTCATTACAGAAATTAAGTCACTTTCAGTGCATTTGAAATTGCCATAACAGGTAGTTCATTTAAATTGCTTTACAAGTTTGATTAGCATTCATTTTATCTAAGGTAAAACATTGCTAACACAGAGTATTATAATTACATCTATTTGCTGTGCTTAGCTAAAAAAGTTTCCCAAGCAGTTGCAGCTGACAATTAAAATTAATTCAAAAATTTTGTTTTACTATTTTCACTTTATGCTTCTTTCTACAAAAAATTAAAGTAAAATATATATTTAGAGGAGTTTGCATAGTTAACATGAAAATGTACTCTGGTACCATAAACCACTAAGGAAATTGCTCTCAGAAACTGTCTAACTTATCCTTCTCTTGTTGTTCATTCATTGGGTCCAACTCATTGTGACCCCATGAACTACAGCACACCAGGCTTCTCTGTCCTTCACTGTCTCCCAGAGTTTGCTCAGATTCATGTCCACTGAGTGAGTGATGCCATCCAACCATCTCATCCTCCATCACCCCTTTCTCCTCCTGCCCTCAATCTTTCCCAGCATCAGGGTCTTTTCTGATGAATAGGCTCTTCCCATCAGGTGGTCAAAGTATTGGAGCTTCAGTTTCAGCATCAGTCCTTCCAATGAATATTCAGGATTGATTTCCTTTAGGACTGACTGGCTTGATCTCCTTGCTGTCCATGGGACACTCAAGAGTCTTCTCCAGCACTACAGTTTGAAAGCATCAATTCTTCAGCACTCAGCTTTCTTTATGGTTCAACTCACACATCCATACATGACTACTGGAAAAGCCATAGCTTTGAAAATATTTACATTTGTCTGCAAAGTGATGCCTCTGCTTTTTAAAATGCTTAGTCTAGGTCTGTCATAGCTTTTCTTCCAGGAGCAAGCATCTTTTAATTTCATGGCTGCAGTCACCATCTGCAGTGTTTTTGGAGCCCAAGAAAATAAAATCTGCCACTGTTTCCAATTCTTCCCCATCTATTTGCCATGAAGTGATGGGACCAGATGCCATTGATCTTAGCTTTTTGAATGTCGAGTTTTAAGCCAGCTTTTTCACTCTCCTCTATAACCCTCATCAAGAGGCTCTTTAGTTCCTCTTCACTTTCTGCCATTAGTGTAGTATCATCTGCATATCTGAGGTTGCTGATATTTCTCCTGGCAATCTTGATTCATGCTTGTGATTCATTCAGTCTGGCATTTTGCATGATGTACTCGGCATATAAATTAAATGAGTAGGGTGACAATATACAGCCTTGACATACTCTTTTCCCAACTTTGAACCAGTCTATTGTTCCATGTCCAGTTCTAACTATTGCTCCTAGATCTGCATACAGGTTTCTCAGGAGGCAGGTGAGGAGGTCTGGTATTTCCATCACTTTATGAATTTTCCATGGCTTGTTGTGATCCACACAGTCAAAGGCTTTGGTGTCGTCAATAAAGCAGAAGTAGATGTTTTTCTGGACTTGCATCACTTTTTCTATGATCCAATGGATAGTGGCAATTTGATCTCTGGTTCCTCTGCCTTTTCTAAATCCAGCTTGTACATCTGCAAGTTCTCAGTTTACATACTGTTGAAGCCTGCCTTGAAGGATTTTGAGCATTACCTTGCTAGTATGTGAAATGAGTGCAATTTTATGATAACTTGAACATTCTTTGGCATTGCCCTTCTTTGGGATTGGAATGAAAGCTGACTTTTTCCAGTCCTGTGGTCACCACTGCATTTTCCAAATTTGCTGGCCTATTGAATGCAGCACTTTCACAGCATCATCTTTTAGGATATGAAATAGCTCATCTGGAATTCCATCATCTCCACTAGCTTTGTTCATAGAAATGATTCCTAAGGCCCATTTGACTTCACACTCCAGGACATCTGGCTCTAGCTGAGTGAACTCATCATCATGGTTATCTGGATCATTAAGAACTTTTTCGTATAGTTCTGTATGTTCTCGCCACTTCTTAATCTCTTCTGCTTCTGTTAGGTCCTTGCCATTTCTGTCCTTTATTGTGCCCATCTTTGCATGAAATGTTCCCTTGGTATCTCTAATTTTCTTGAGGAACTCTCTAGTCTTTCCCATTCTCCTCTATTTCTTTGCACTGATCACTTAGGAAGGCTTTCTTGTCTCTCCTTGCTATTATTCTTTGGAACTCAGCATTCAGTTGGGTGTATCTTTTCCTTTCACTTCTCTTCTTTACTCGGCTATTTGTAAGAATTCCTCAGCCAACAATTTTGCCTTCTTGTATTTCTTTTTCTTTCAGGTGGTTTTGGTCACTGCTGCCTATACAATGTTATGAACCTCTGTCCATAGTTCTTCAGATACTCTGTCTACCAGATCTAATCTTTTCAATCTATTCATCATCTCCACTGTATAATCATAAGGGATTTGATTTAGGTCATACCTGATTGGCTTAGTGGTTTTCCCTACTTTCTTCAATTTAATCCTGAGTTTTGCATAAGAAACTCATGATCTGAACCACAGTCACCTCCAGATCTTGTTTTCCTTGACTGTATGGAGCTTCTCCATTTTTGGCTGCAAAGAACATAGTCAATCTGATTTCACTATTGACCATCTGGTGATTTTTATGTGTAGAGTTGTCTCTTGGGTTGTTGGAAAACAGTGTTTGCTATGACCAGTGCGTTCTCTTGGCAAAACTCTATAAGCCTTTGCCCTGCTTCATTTTGTACTCATAGGTCAAACTTGCCTGTTACTCCAGGTATCTCTTGACTTCCTACTTTTGCATTTCAATCCCTTAGAAGGTCTTGTATGTCTTCACAGAACCATTCAACTTTAGCTTCTTCAGCATTAGTGGTTAGGGTATAGACTTGGATTACTGCGATGTTGAATGGTTTGCCTTGGAAGCAACCCGAGATCATTCTGTTGTTTTTGAGACTGCATCCAAGTACTGCATTTTGGACTCTTGTTGACTATGAGGGCTACTCCATTTCTTCCAAGGGATTCTTGCCCACAGTAGTAGTCATAATGGTCATCTGAATTAAATTCACCCATTCCCTTCTATTTTAGTTCACTGATTTCTAAGATGTTGATGTTCAATCTTGCCATCTCCTGCTTGACCACATCCAATTTACTTTGATTCATGGATCTAACATTCCAGGTTCCTATGCAATATTGTTCTTTACAGCATTGGACTTTACTTTCACAACCAGACATGTCCACTACTGAGCATCATTTCTGCTTTGGCCTAACCTCTTCTAAATCTGACTAGTAAATAGAAGAATGTGATGCAAGCAGTGGCTTTCAGCAGGCAATGTCTGAGAGGGAGGAGGTTACCCATTGGATTTTTTTTTTTTTTTGAGACAAAGTAGATTTTATTTTATTTTATTTTATTTTGAACATGGTTTTTTTTTTTCATTTATTTTTATTCATTGGAGACTAATTACTTTACAATATTGTAGTGGTTTTTGCCATACATTGACATTGGATTTTAAAGGCCTCCAGCAGGAAGCTAAAGATAGTCTTCCCAAGGAGAAAATTTTCCCAAGAGATTTTCATCAAATCTTAGTTGAATATATTTTCACATTTTCAAGTTTTTTATATTGGCATATGTCTCATAAGTGGTGGTGTTTGCAAGGCTCAGCTTAACTAAAATTCTCTTTTCTTTCATTGTTATACATAAAATAATGGGTCTCTGAAAACAGAATTTTTGAATGGATGAAATTTAGAATGGATTGAAACATGAAAGAAAACAATAAAGCACATTCTTCATGAAGAAGCCAAAGAAGCACATGTTACCATATGTCATATTAATGGTCTGCAAAGAACACAAGGAAATGCATAACGCTAATGATCTGACATGTGGCAATTGTTTTCTTTTTTTAAAGGTCTTTGTTTTCAGATTTTATTTATTACATATATGTATGGTCACATGAATCTTGATAGTTTCTGTTTTCAATTAGTTTTTTGGTCTTTTTGAAATATTGTTTCTTTCCATTATTTGCTTGGCTTTCTACAACAAAACACACTCTACTCTTCATCTCCCCACTGCCCCTAGTGACCCATGACCTTGTAATAATCTGCGTTAGAATGTTAGCGAAACTTATGTCTTTCTTCTAACCAGTAGAATATGGCAAAAGTGATTGCATGGGTTGTTTCTCATGATTATATTCCATTTTATAAGACATCTTAGCTGATTTAGCAACAAGAGCCTCTCTTACTGGCCTTGAAGAATCAAACAGCTGTGTTTTGAACTGTCAATGGAAAAGGATGTGATGAGGAATTGCAGGTGGCCTCAAGGACATCAAGGCGGCCTCCAGACAACAGCCACAGAGAAGCCAAGGCCTGCAATTTTGCAGTTGCAAGGAAGTGAATTCTGTCAGCAATCGTGTGAGCTTGGAAAAGCATCATGAGCTCCAGAAATGACATCAGTCCTGCCAACACCTTGCTTGCAGCCTTATAAGACACTGAGCAGAGTTATCAGCTTAGCAGATGTGACTCCTGACACGCAAAAACTGTGAGAAAATAGTTGTATGTTTTAAGTTTCGATGTTCCACTCTTTTGCGACCCCATGGACTGTAGCCCTCCAGGCTCCTCTGTCCTTGGAATTTCCCAGGCAAGAATACTTAACTGGGTTGCCATTTCTTTCTCCAGGGGAACTTCCCTAGCCACGGATCAAATCCAACTCTCCTGTGTCTCCTGCATTGGCAGGCAGATTCTTTACTGCTGAGCCACGAGGGAAGTTAATTTGTTACACAACAACAAAAAAACTAATTCACTACCTTTCTCCTTTCTCTACTCCTCTTACCTGCAACATCACCAGCACCATCACCACCTAGGTAACCCAGGTGACAAAATTTCTCAGATTATAAAACTATAAATATTTCTAAAATGCATATATATGTTTATAGTGAGGGATTTTACTTATATTTCAAAGTTAGAATATTATGCAATATTGTCAGTATTCTTTTCTCACTCAAAAATACCTCATGGAAATCCTTCCAAATATCCTAGAATGGTTCTAATACAGTCTTTTTAATGACTACAAAATAGTTCATGGTATTAATGTGCTATGATGAGTGTTCATTTTTGTTTCTAGTTCTTTGCCACTATGAGTGATGTTACAACCAATATTCTGTACACAGAATATTCTGTATACAGAATCTTCATGGGTGCTATTATTTCTACCGGCTAGATTTCTAACAGAGGGACTGCAAGATCAAAATCGACTGTGCATTTGTTTCTTTAAATAGACATTACCACATTTCTTTCCAAAAAGGATGCAATAATTTACATTTTTGTTAGTGACATCTGGAAATACTCTCACATCTCCATTTCTGGACAGAAAGTGGTGTTTTCCTTCTTTTTAATTTTTGCCAGTGTGAGAGGTATACAGATATTAGTTTGTTTAACTTTTGCTCGTCTAAAAGGAGGTTGAGATTTTTGAATTACTTACTTTCTGATTTGCCTAGTTATTATCCTTTGCCTATTTTCTCTTGGAATATCTCCGTGTCAGTCCTAAGAACTCTTTATATATTATAAATATTAATCTACCTGCATTCTATATACAAATATCTTTTAGAAATATATTACTTTTTCTATGTACTTTTTAAAAATTTAAAGTTCTCCTTCCCGCCCCCCCCCCCCCGCCCCACTCAGTTTATACCCATGGTCTTCTAGATTTTCTTATAGGTGTTTGTCACTGTGTTTTTGTTAAATTTAATTTTTAATCCATCCAAATTTGTCTCTATGGTGTGAGGTACCAGTAAAATTTTATGAACTTCCTGATGGGTAGCCAATCAGAAAGTAAATCATGTTAGCATTTTATGCTGCAAAAAACACTTTCCCAATGAGCTAAAATATCACCTTTGCCATATGTTAAATTTTCATTCTCACCAAATCTATTTTCAGATTTTGGATTCTTTTCCACTGGTCTGTTCTGATGCCAATGCCATATTGATTCAAATACAGTAAATTACTGCATGTTCTCATCTAGCAGAGCAAGTTTTCCTTCTCTAGTCCTCTTTTCCAAAAATATCTTACCTTACCACATGCATTTTTACCTTCATAAAAATGTTTAAAACACTTCAACAGACTGAAAAAAATAGTGTGTGAGTTCTGATTAAAAATTAATTTTGTTTCTATATTAACATTTAGAAGATTCACATTTTAATGTTATTTTTTTATCCAAACTTTCATTTCTCCTTTTCCCCTCCATTTTCTCCTTTATTTTTAATGTTTTTTTTTATTTAGTGAGAATTTGAGTTCCCACAATTGCAAAGCACTTAAACATGTTGAGGTCCTATGTATTTGGGGATTTGCTTTAACAGAAGTTATGTTAGTAAAAGTTAATTTTATATGAAAGCAAACAAAAGCTTCGCTACAATTCACTTTCCTCCTCTCTGGCAAAGTTTTCACATGAAAAGTATTTCTCTACATTTCTGTCAAGTATAATGTCATAAAATTATAAAAATTTATATTTACTATTCTCAAAAATGTAGGTTGAACTCAAAGTCCAGCAGAAAGGGCAATAATTACCATTTGCTCTTATAATTTCCACAAATTGGAAGCATTATTAATCAAATCAGTGGAGTCAGATACATTGATACTAAATTATAGTCAGTGCTTTCTTTCCCCCTTTTTTATGCTAATTGTAAACAACTTTAGGAGGGTTTTATTCACTTCCAGACTGAAGTATATAGAATGTGAGAGAGAATTGGTTTGAACTGTGAGGAGACAGACGGAAAAGGTAGAAAGCCTTGGGATGATAACACATAAGCAAGTGCATGCACTTACACACAGACATACACACAACATCAAGTGTATTTTTCTTCCAGACAAATATTTCATCAGACTTAACATCAAACAAAAACACACTATGCTTTCTTTAACTGTACTACCACTGAAAATAAACATTTTAATTCCCAGTCTATTTTAACCAGACTATTTTTACCCTCAAAGCCAAGTATATAAAATACGAGGTTTTTGCTATCAACTGTGCAAGATTTTATCATTCACCTGAGTAAATGGAAGAATAACTGCAAATATTCGAAACATTTTACAGTAAATTCAATTATATTTCCCTTTTTGCTTGTAATTATGTTCCCTGCTTCTCTAGCTACCGTTTTCCTCACTCTAGCAGTACAACAGCTCTGTAAGACACTGCAAGAGGCAATATTCTTCTACCTTGAAAATTATGTCTTCTTCCCTTCACAAGCTTCTGTGCCCAAATGGGTCCTAGATTTACTATAAGTAATTTTCTAGTTTTACAGAGTTAAATTATTTTTCAAGCATCTCTATAAGTGAAAGAAAATGAAATTCAACAGAGAATTATTTGCAATAATTCAAATTTTATTTTAAAAGATTATTATTCTTATAAACAGACAGTTTACATATTTTATGTAAAGGGATTTTATGTAATTTTATGTAAAGGGATCAAGTTTATGATATTATAAGATGATTTCAAATTATGTCTACTATCAGGTGCCAATATTGCTTTGTTTCTCTCTGAATTTCTTAGTTCATTAAATAAAAAGCATAATTTTTCCCCAGGACCTAAGAAAAAGGAGAATGATTTCATGACATGATAAACTCAAAGCACATATTTTTAGCACTCAGGTTATGTTGTATCCATTTAGGTCTTAGAGACTTACTTCCCAATCCTGCTAGATTACAGATAAAGATGAATTTCATATTAGCTCCAATTGCTACAACCAAAACAAAGTAAAATAAAATGGCTTGATGAATACACTTACTCAAATACAGTTAATACACCTTGTCACAGTAATAGCAGGTCAGCATGAAATGGGCAAAAAGCACATCAATAAGATTTCAGTTGCTCAGATCAACAGTGTGGCGCTGATTGCATGGAAAATTTTGAAACCAACAGCTTTGTCCATGTAGTCAGAGATTTTCTTTATATAATACTACCTAAAGAAGGTACATCCTGTCTCGCCCTGGTCTAGCCTGGTGTTTGTACTTTTCTTCCTGTTTCTTAGTCACATTACCTTCCAGAAACCTCACCAGTCTTGGTCATTTACACAAAGTTTAAAAACAAATTCACATTAAAATAGAAGTGGCTAGTGTTATGTACAGTTACCTATACTTGAAATATCCTTACTATTAGCTTGAAAGTCTTTGTCTCTTATTAACAGAAACCAGGAGGGGAGGAGAAGAGGTGTTAACTTATGATTTTTAAATCATAAATTTCTTCCAGCAGGATTAGGAAGAATGACTTCCAGGTCCACAGTTTTCTCATTTTGCTCCCCCTTCTATTTTATCCTGCCCTTATTTCAGATAATCTCATAAAACTTTCTACTCTCTTTGCCTGCATGCTAAAAGAACATTTATTCTTCCAAAACAAACGTCTACCTATCTCAAAAAACTTAAGTCCATATGAAAATTTTAAAAGGACACCATTCAAATTCAAGTTCAGTACAAACTGTCTTACCTGACACATTAACATTTGTAACTGGTCAGTTAATCAAAATCAGTTGGTATGAACAGTTGAATCATTTAAAAGTGTTACACACATGCTTTAAATATGTTACCTGAATTTAAAACATACAAATATACATTCATTTTCCAGTTTTCTTCATGTAGAGCAAAACTTCTGTATGTGCTCACAACTTGGGAATCTACTGACTGGAGTTTTGTATGTTACCTTTCATGAACCAAACTCACAATGCTGTCTAGGATTTCTAGATTGCATTTTAGTTTTTTAATATAAAGAGAAATCTCAGGTATGTCTTTCGGAACAATCTGAATAAAAAATTTCTTTCATAGTGTATCATTTCTCTACTGGTGTCTCAACAATACTTAATCTGACAGAATTTTTTTAATGCTTTTTTAATATTCCTTTTTTAAGGTTTTTTCATTTATTTTTATTGAACTATAGTTGAATTACAATATGCCATTTACTGTTGTACAGCAAACTGCCTCATTTATACATACATATACATTCTTTTTCATATTCTTTTTCATCATAGTTTATCACAGGATGTTGGATATAGTTCCCTGTGCTGTATAGTAGGACCTTATTGTTTATCTGTTCTATATACACCAACTTGCATGTGCTAATCCCAAACTCCCACTCCTACCCTCCCCATTGGTAACCACCAGTATATTCTCTATGTCCCTGATTTTGTTTCTGTTTCATAGATCAATTCATTTGGGTCACATTTTAGATTCCACATGTAAGTGATATCATATGGTATTTGCCTTTGTCTTTCTGACTTACTCTGTTTAGTATGAGAATCTCTAGGTCCATCCATGTTGCTGCAAATAGCATAATTTTGTTCTTTTTTATGGCTGAGTAATACACTGGAAAAGACTGAAGGCAGGAGGAGAAGGGGACAACAGAGGATGAGATGGTTGGATGACATCACCGACTCAATGGACATGAGTTTGAGTAAGCTCCAGGAGTTGGTGATGGACAGGGAAACTCGGCTGCAGTCCATGGGGTCGCAAAGAGTTGGACACGACTAAGTGACTAAACTGACTGAATACTCCGTTGTATATATGTACTATATCTTCTTTGTCCATTAATCTGTTGATGGACATTTAGGTTGTTTTCACATCTTGGCTATTGTAAATAGTGCTACTATAAACATAGGGGGTGCATGTATCTTTTTGAATTATAATTTTGTCTGGATTTGTGCCCAGGAATGGGATTGTTGGATCATAAGGTATCTACTTTTAGTTTTCTGAGAAACCTCTGTTCTATTTTCTATATTGGCTGCACCAATTTACATTCCCACCCACAGTTTAGGAGGGTCCCCCTTTCTGCACACCCTCTCCAACGTTTGTTATTTGTAGACCTTTTGTGATGGCCATTCCAACTTGCATGAGGTCGTGCTTCGTTGTAGTTTTGACTTGCATTTGTCCAATAATTAGTAATGTTGAGCATCTTTTCATGTGCCTATTGACCATGTATATTTCTCCTTTGGAGAAATGTCTGACAGAATTTTTAAGTGACCTTTCTGGTTGAGTTTTTCCAAAGCATTCAGTTTAGTTATCATGTAAACAACAACACTTTCTTTTCATTCTATATATTTATCAGTTTATAGAATATTTAATTGAAATTATTTTGTTGTGATTACAGTAAAACTGGCATTTTTTAAAATGTGGGAACAAGCTTCTTTTTTTGTGGCCATGCTACACAATCTGTGGGATCTGAGTTTCCTGACCAGGGATCAAACCTGCATCCCCTCCAGTGGAAGCACAGTCTTAACCACTGTACCACCAGGGAAGTCGCCAAGTGTCTTGATTTACATAAGTATGCAACTGCCCAAGGAGGAACTGAGTGCTTGATAGCACAGGCCTCAGTCATCTGCATTCAGCTTGCGCTGGTATGGCTATGTTGAACAGAGGGAATGTAGAGCCCCAGTTTAGTGGGCAAGCTGGATAAATCAAGGTGTGCTTAGAGAGCCTCTACTCAGCCAAATGTGACCTCATAGACCAACATAACTCAGTAAAGCTTGAGCCAGACATGGGAAAATCCAGTTGTCCCGGGTACTGTCTCTGCAGAAGAGATCAAAAAAGGAGGCTGTATTATAACCATCCATCTCCAATATGTTTATAATACCAAGATACCAAGTATTGGAGGAAATGAAAATAACTTCAGGAATGGGGTAGAATAAGAACACAAATGAAACAAAACAAGCAGTAGCAAGAGAACTGCTTTGCCAAAGGAGGGTTTCACACAAAGCTGATCCAATTACCATTTTCTGTGATGGTAAGGATTGCAGGTGTCACTATTATTCAGGAAATAATGTTACGCTTGCCTTGAATGCAAAATTCTCATCTCACATGGGTAGCATTTTGTGATCCTCAAAGAGAAAAACAACTTTCTAATGTCAGAACTAAAAGAAAAATAAGTCTGAAAGAATACTTGATGAAATGAGAATGAATTATTTTAATAGCAGTGGCAGATATTAGAGCAATCAAAATTCACACAGCATATATGGATGATTCATCTTTAGTAGGCCCTTAATTGCTACATTCATCCTAGTGATTGGAACCTGTTCCAGAAATATTGAAAACAGGTGCAAAATAAAAGAGAGTATAAAATGTCACTCTGTGTGAAAATAAACTGCAGTTGCAATCATTGTAAGTAATATGCAACTTATAGGATCTCAATAGCATAATTTGAATTTTAAAATCTAGAACAATAAATCAATTGGATACCCTTCATTTTCAAAACCTCTAATTTTCAGCGAGGTTGACTACCTTTTTACATTTTTTTAATTATTCATATTTTGTTATTTGTGAGCTATCTGTATTTTTTGCTCTCATATCTTAAGCTGTTGGTTTTTGGTTGAGCTCTAAGAGTTTTCTATATAATGGTAAGAGTCATTCTTTGCCTGTGATATGGTTGCAAAATTTTTGCAGGTTTGCAATTTGTCTTTTTACTTACCATGTGACATTTTTGTCATGAAGAAATTTTTTCTTTTCTATAGTTACAAATTCACTAATATTTTTTTACAGATTTTGTTTTTTGATTCATAGTTAGAAAAGTCTTCCTTAAAAAGTAAATTTTCATCTAGTATTTTAATGGCTTCTTTTTTATATGTAAATTATTGATGCAACTGAAGTTCATCACAGTAAATAATTGGGTCCAATGTGGATCCAGTTTTAGTTTTTCCAGAGAGCCACCCATCATCCCAGGACCATTTGTTTAATAATCCATTTTTACCCTCTAGTTTTGATATAGCACCTTTGTAATATACTATATTTTCATGTCACTTCTTTCTGGCCATTTGTTTATTTATATACTAGTTCTATGTTGAATTATTGAGACATGAAATGTTTTAATACCAGGAAATCTGGCCCCTACCACTATTGCTCCTTTTCTCAGAGTTATTTTCAATATTTTGTTGGTAAGTTTTTTCTATATAAACTTTATAATCAGTTTTTCTAACTTAAAAACAATTAGTACTCTTACTGGATCACTTTAAAGTTTATAAGTTATGAAGAATTGATAATTTTATGATTTTTGAATCATCCTGGCAAAATCTCAGTATATCTTACCATTATTTCAATTCTTCTTTTGTGCACTTCAGGGATATTCTAAAACTTTCTAGATATAGTTTTATATGTTACTTGATGTATTTATTCCCAGGTATTTTATGGAGTCATTTGTTGTATTATTTTATAGTTGTTCCTTACATAGCAAAAGCTACTGATTTCTCTAAATTAATTCTGTGTCCAAAAAAAAAATTAATTAATTAATTAATTCTGTGTCCCTCAACTTTACTGAATGTTCTTATTTATAGCAGGTTTTCAACTGATTACCTGGGGAGGGAGGAGGGTTAGTATACATTCATATTATCCTCAAATAATACAAATATCTTCAAATGTTTCTTTCCTAATAGTAAATAAAAAAGTAGATACAAAAGGATGACTTTATGCAAACAAGGTCTGGAAAACTGCAGTAACAAGACTGGAAATGAGGACTTAAATACATACAGCTATAGAACTGACACTGCCTATAAGTGAGAATAAGGGCAAAAAATCAGAATGTAAACTTTGTATGCTCTGAAAATGCATAAATGATAAACTAATAAAAACAGATATCGAGTAAAGGAAAGGTAAAGAGTAAGCAAATAAATTTTCTGATTGTCTTGTCTGTAAGAGCTGGCAGTCAAAAATATTATTTGAAACTGATAAACCAATTAATAGAAATATATGCATATTTAGCAATATAAGGGTAAATACTAAGAAAGATAATTTTATTCTATACTATCAGATGGTGAAATAAAAAGGAGAGAATAGGAAGGGAGAAGAAACATGTTTATTTCTCTTAGTAGCATTACTACTGTAGTCTTTACAGAGATATAAAGACAACCAAAAGGAGGGGGGGGAACCTGCTTAATTGTCAGAAGACATATAAAGAATAAGAAGCAAAGACAGCAGATTTCATAGTAAAAGTTTTCAAACACATGTAAGAAAACACGTGAATATAGTAGGTTTCTATACATATGTTTCCTTGTACATATATGAAGAAATTTTGGAAGGATATATAGGAATCTCAGTGCTGGAGACATTAAGAGACTTAGCTTCAATCCCTGAGTTGAGAAGATCCCCTGGAGGAGGGCATGGAAATTCCCACTCCAGTATTATTGCCTGGAGAATCCCATGGACAGAGGAGCCAGGCAGGTTACAGTCCACGGGGTCGCAGAGGGTCGGACACGACTGAAATAACTTAGCACACACACACGGAAGTAAGGGATTGCCTATACAAGGGGAGCGGTGGGAAGAAGAATATAGAGGAGGTACTAGGCATATGGGGCAAAAAGATGGTTAGATTTTCTGCTGAATTTAATTAATTTTACTCTTACCTAATCAAAAAATAAATTTAAATATAGTGTTAAAAATATATTCAGTCGTTAGCAATTAGGCCCACTTTCTATCTGTTGTCGTATCATAGTTAAGTTATGCCCAATATTTTATACCTAATAGAAAGTTAAAGTGATTATTAAATATTTCCCAATATCTTGGATACTTCAACATTTCTCACCCAAAAAAGGAGATATAAAGGGAAATATTTTAACCAAGAGCAAGCCTCTAATCAAAATGAGTTAATTGGGTTTATTCATCCAAGATTTTAAAAATTAATCATTATTATGAACAAGGAGAAGGAAATGAATTTATAATTAATAACTTATTATAGTTTTATATTCTAAGAGTACCAGTAGTCTTCTTTTACATCTTCATATAATGAGTTAATTTTACAACTACGATTAAAGAACTTTGCAAAGTTTTTCCAAGGTAAGAAAACCATATTATTGTTTGCAAGTAACATTTTTATTGTTACTCTTCTAAAACAGACATGATAATCACTTGAAAAGTTTAGCACTTCAGTATAGCTCCTATTCATGGTATATGAGACAACATATGTCTTCACAGTTAACAGTTTAAATAATCCTCAGTTGTCAAAAGACACATAAAAGAAAGACGATCTGTACGTTTTCCTAATTTACTCTGGCATACTTGAAGTCACTGTAGAAACTATTTCTTTACTGACTGATTGCATTTAACCTAATTAATAAAAAACAAAGACCTGTATGAGAAAAAATTTTCACTATAAGCTTCATGGGACAAATTCATCTATCTGTTATTTCTAAAACTATAGCAAATATCTCAGCAGGGTCTACATATGATAAGGAATCCTAGAATATTAAATTATTTTTAGAGAAAAATATTTCTTTTATTTTTGTTCAGCTAGATTACAAACTGTATAACATAGTGAGAAATATTTGGAGCTTAACGCCATGGAACTGTTCCAGCCAAAACATTTTCAGTATCAAGTGACAGAAAAAATGCAATTGAGAAGACCAAAAAGTGTATCTCCTGCTGAATCCAGGCATTTAAACAATTTCAGCAGAACTTTGTTTTCTTGCATCTTTTGAGTTTGATTCTGTTTGCCTCTGCTTTGCTTCAAATCATGTGGGATTTATCTGTGTATCAATGAAATGCTTTCAGGTATCCCTAAACCACATGGATTGTAGAAGTTAGAAAGCTGGCCGTCTCTGAATCACGCGTGTTGAGTCACATGCTCACCCCTGTATCAAGCACTGAAGCCAAGGGAACACAGTGCCCTGAATGGTCAGACCTGAATCATAAGCCAAGTGGCATTGATAACATACGGACTGGCGAAGCCTACCTAACTGTTATGAAATGAGAAAGGATGGGTCCCTAAAAGAGTCATGCTAAAGAGGTTTCTGTACTTTTCTCTTCTCTTATACCTGATGCTAAGACTTTGTCGTGGTTGTCGCTAAGTCACGTCTGACTCTTCGCAACCTCAGGGACTGCAGGACAGCAGGCTCCTCAGTCCTTCACCATTTCCCAGAGTTTGCTCAAATTCATGTCAAGTGGGTTGGTGATACTAACTAATCATCTCAGACTCTCCCACCCTCTTCTTTTGCCTTTCATCTTTCTCAGAATCAAGGTCTTTTCCAATGAGTAGGGTTTTTGCATCAGGTGGCCAAAGTATTGGAGCTTCAGCTTCAGCATCAGTCCTTCCAATGAATATTCAGGGTTGATTTCCTTTAGGATTGACTGGTTTGATATCCCTGCAATCCAAGGAACTCTCAAGACTCTTCTCTAGCACCTCAATTCAAAAGCATCAATTCTTCCTCACTCAGTCTTCTTTATGGTGTAACTCTAACATTTGTTTATGACTACTGGAAAAACGGTAGCTTTGACTATACGGACCTTTGTCAGAAAAGTGACATCTATGTTTTTAATATGCTGTCTAGGATGCTAAGATATCAAAACTAGTTAAATAAGCTTTAAAAAGTTCTGAAAAGGGTTTCTTTGAAGGCTTTCACACTCACTTTAGAATCCTGAGTTATTTCAGGAAACATGTCTGGTTTCCTCTTCTTTCTCAGTCCTATTTAAGACATAAGCAAGGCCAGTGAAACTCGCCAAAGTGTTTGAGCATAAGTGGATTCTAAAATAAGGAAAATTATGTGAACACATATATTTGAAAGATAAATAATGCTATTAAGTTATTTCGATTTTCAAAAGCATAGCAATTTGAAATAGCATAAATCATTTCCTACATCCTCAGGCACACCCACATGTTCCACATTTTTTGCAACTGCTTTCTGTTATGGGTTGTTGTTTTAATGTAAGTATTCCTTTTTGCCTGATGAAATATTATTTCTTTGGGGTATTCTTTCTAATAAAATTGTCACTTATCATAAAATTATCATTGCCCATTTATTTCTTTTCACATTTTCCTCATCCATACAAAGCCACGGAAGCATGGCTAACATTTCATATTCAAAACACATCAATAATGTTGGGGGCCAGGCTAACTTACTTTTTTTCTGTCAGACTGAAGTCAACTGTAGTAATACTTGGAATGTTAATGGAAAGCATGCCAGATATTCAAATAATAGTAGAACACTGTTAATCAATATCATTATGCTCATGGAAAAAAATGGTCAAAAAATAGATATCTAAAGTAAATAAAACATGATCTTTCTTTAGAATACCTTGTTTGTCTTCGATTCCTAATGAAAATAAATGTGGCCAATACTGAACAAAATATGCTAAATTCAAGAACAATATAGTTGGAATTATTAAAATGACAGATTAAAACAGTAAAAGTTATAATAGCTTCTTGTTCCATTGTTAAGAGAAATCCATGTTTCAAATACTCTCTCTCTCCTAATAAGGTAAATTATTATTCATCTTAGTGTCATCCAAAAGTAAAGAATTTTCTAAAATAAATTTTCTCTTTTTCTAAATAGCTGAATTAGTGATCCACAGCTTTTCTATCATTTTTCCGTTGAAAATAACATATGAGTCTACTTAAGGATATAAAAGATACATAAATGAAAGTGTTAGTAGCGTTATCACTCAGGCATCTCTGACTCTTTGTGACCCTATGGACTGTAGCCAACCAGTCTGCTCGGTCGATGGAATCCTCCAGGCCAGAATGCTAGAGTGGGTTGCCATTTCCTTCTCCAACAAATGAAAGGGTATAGTGTAAAAAGAAAAAGAAAAAAAGGTATTTAGTCACTCTTCTGTATAATTAGGTCAATACGAATACAGATCAGATTGGTCGTGGATAATTACAGTAATAGTTTAACATATTGGATACTGGATGGGTTGCCATGCCCTCCTCTAGTGTATCTTCCCAACCCAAGGGTTGAACCCAGGTCTCCCGCATGGCAGGTGGATTCTTTACCATCTGAGCCACCAGGAAAGCCCCAATAGTCAAACAAAGTCACCCCAAAAGGTATTAACTTCCAAGTCAATGAAATATAAATGTAATTCAATTAAAGCTTAAAATATAGCTGAAGAAATTATGACTTAATTAAAAGGTTAATACTACAAAATCACAGTTGTTTACAAACACTGATAGTGCCTCCCCAAATTGTGTCAAGAAAAAAAATAGGAAATTTAGCCACACAAATAGCCACACTACATTCATTGTCACTTTTCTTGTGGAAATCTTTAGATATGTGATTTGTCTTTATAATGTGTCACTGGTCTCTAGAATTTAACTTAAGCAGATAGCCTGGCAGCTTCTGCAAGGATGGAATAGGGTCATTTAAGGAAAAGCATGTCACCTTCTTCTGAGAAGAGGAGGAAAGAATGTAAGTCCAACACCATGTGGCTCCAAAACTCATTCATTAATATGAGCCTTTTAGAAATGCTGTGGCACAAATTATCTTGAATGGGTACATTTTCAGAATCATTTACTCCAATTCAATTCAGGACAAGGAGCATCTATAGATAGAATAACTTTCCAGATTCAAATTACGCAGTAGGCTGATAAGCTATCAATGAAATTCTGTCATTGACAGAGGAGCTAGGCAGAGAAGGAGGGAAAAAGAAAGATACTCAAATTCATCTAGTGAGGAAAGTAGTCACAGAAAAGGCAAGGAGCATGGACAGATTAATTTCACACCCTTCTAAGAGGCTCTGCTCTAAGAAGTTGATTTTCAAATTTGCGTAAGGATAACTGTCTACAACACTTGTTTTAAATTTCTCAGACCTCAGCTCAGACCTGCTAAGCTACAGCATGCCTGGGGAAGAAATCCAGTAACATGGCAATCTGCACATATAACAAGGCCACAGAGATTCTTCTCAGATAAGCTTGGAATATACTGTTTGAAAAGCAAATGTCAAGTTATTAGCTGAGAAGATGCCTTTATGGGCTTATTGTGAAATTCTGTGCCTTGGGAACAGTGGACCTAATTCTTAACAAGATCATAATCCAATTGTAGGAGTCAGAATAGGAAATCTGATTCTGATGAACAGAACAAAAATATCGAGGCCTCACAATGTGGGGTGAGAGCTTAAGCAGACTCTAGTTATTAAGTAACCCTAGTTATTAAGAAGTTCAGATAAGTTACAGTCTATTACCAGTTGCAATTACTTTAAAGAAACAACCAAAGCAACCTGATATCTGCGATATGAAGACATGGATGCAAATTTTGACTTTTTCAGCCACATTTTTATCATCTATACAAAGTGATGATATCCAATTTGTAACACTTATTATTAGAGCTGATAGTTAGTAAGTTAAATAATATGTTTTGAAAGTGCTACATAAATGTAAGGGATTATGACTACCAAGTAAAGAATATGAGGGCAAGTCTTGGGGAATCCAACAAGGTATGTCCTTAATGGTGGGTGAGAAAGTACCACAATGGGAATATAGATCAGAAGAACCGAACAATGCAGTTAAGCGGCAGCAGTTAACATCACAGTAATCTAAGTCTACGCCCCAAGCACTGAGGCTGAAGAAGCTGAGGTTAACTAGTTCTATGGACCTACAACACCTTCTAGAACTAACACCAAAAAAAAAAAGATGTCCTTTTCATCATAGGGAATTGGAATGCATAAGTCAGAAGTCAAGAGCTACCCAGAATAACAGACCGCTTTGGCCTTGGAGTACAAAATGAAACAAGGCAAAGGCTAACAGTATTGTCAAGAGAACATTCTGGTCATAGCAAGCACTCTTTTCCAACAACCCAACAGATGACTCTACACATAGACATAACCAGAGGGTCAATACCAAAATCAAATTGATTATGTTCTTGGCAGCCAAATATGGAAAAGTTCTACACAATCAGTAAAAACAAGACCTGAAGCTGACTGTGGGTCAGATCATGAGCTTCTTACTGCAAAATTCAGGCTTAAATTGAAGAAAGTAGGAAAACCCACTAGGCCATTCAGGTATGTCCTAAATCAGATCCCTTATGATTATACAGCTGAGGTGATAAATAGATTCAGGGGATTAGATCTGGCAGACAAAGTGCCTGAAGAACTATGGAATGAGGTTCACAACCTTGCACAGGAAGTGGTGACCGAAACCACCCCAAAGAAAAAGAACTGCAAGAAGGCAAAGTGATTGTCTGAGGAGGCTTTACAAATAGCTAAGGGAAGAAGAGAAGGGAAAGGCAAGGGGTAAAGGGAAAGATATACCCAACTGAAGGCAGATTTCCAGAGATTAGCAAGGAGAGATAAGAAGTCCTTCTTAAATGAATAGTGCAAAGAAACAGGGGAAAACAATAGAAGGGAAAGACTGGAGATCTCTTCAAGAAAACTGGAGATATCAAAGGAATATTTCATGCAAGAATGGGCACAATAAAGGAGAGAAATAATGAAGACTTCATAGAAGCAGAAGAGATTAAGAAGAGGTGGCAAGAATCCACAAAGAACTATACAAAAAAGGTCTTAATCACCTGGATAACCAGATTGGTGTGGTCACTCACCTAGAGCCAGACACCTTGAAGTGTGAAGTCAAGTTCAGCCATAGGAAGCATTACTACAAACAAAGCTAGTAGAAGTGACAGAATTCTAGCTGAGTTATGTAAAACCCTTAAAATGATGCTGTTAAAGTGCTGCACTCAATATGCCAGCAAATTTGTGGAAAACTCAGCAGTAGGCACAGGACTAGAAAAGCTCAGTTTTCATTCTAAGCCCAAAGAAAGACAATGCCAAGAAAGCTCAAACTACTGTACAATTGTGCTCATTTCACCGGTTAGCAAAGTTCTGCTCAAAATCCTTCAAGTTAGCCTTCAGCCATACATGAACAGAGAACTTCCAGATACACCAGCTGAGTTTCGAAGATGCAGAGGAGCCAGAGATCAAATTGCCAACATTTATTGGATCATGAAGAAAGCAAGGGAGTTCCTGAAAAACATCTACTTCTGCTTCATTGACTATGCTAAAGCTTTGGACTGTGCAGATCACAACAAACTGGAAAATTCTTAAAGAGATAGGAATACCAGACTACCTTACCTGTCCTGAGAAACCTGTGTGCGAAGCAATAGTTGGAACCGGACATGGAACAATGAACTGGTTCCAAATTGGGAAAAGAGTACGTCAAGACTGTATATTGTCACCCTGCTTATTTAACTTCTATACAGACTGCATCATGCAAAATACAAGGCTGGATGAGTCACAGGCTAGAACCAAGATTACTGGGGGAAATATCAACAATCTCAGATATGCAGACGATACCACTTTAATGGCAGAAAGTGAAGAACTAAAGAGCCTCTTGATGAGGATGAAAGAGGAGTGAGAAAAATCTGACTTGAAATGCACATTTTAAAAAAAACTAATATCATTGCATGCATCCAGTCCCATCACTTATAGCAAATAGAAGGAAGGAAAATGGAAACAGTGACAGATTTTATTTTCTTGGGCTCCAAAATCACTGCAGACAGTGACTGCAGCCATGAAAATTAAAAGACACTTGCTCCTTGGAAGAAAAGCTATGACCAACATAGACAACATATTAAAAAGCAGAAATATCATTTTGCTGACAAAGGTCCGTATAGTCAAAGCTACAGTTTTTCCAGTAGTTATTAACGGATGTGAGAGTTGGACCATAAAGAGGTCTGAGTGCCGAAGAACTCCTGCTTTCAAACTGTGGTGTTGGAGCAGACTCTTCAGATTCCCTTGGACTTCAGGGATATCAAACCAGTCAATCGTAAAGGAAATCAATCCTGAATATTAATTGGAAGGAGTGATGATGAAACTGAAGCTCTGATACTTCGGCCACCTGATGCGAAGAGCCAACTCATCGAAAAAGACCCTGTTGCTGGGAAAGATTGAAGGCAGGAGGAGAAGGGAGCAGCAGAGGATGAGATGGTTGGATGGCATCACTGACTCAGTGCACATGAATTTGAGCAAACTCCAGGAGATCATGGAAGATAGAGAATCCTAAGGTGCTACACTCCATGGGGTTGCAAAGATTCGGACATGACTTAGGGACCAAATGAGATAACGTACCCCCTCTAGTGGCCTGTAGGTTACCTGCAACTACCATCTCCAGGTGCCACACTGTTTATAAAGAGTGAAGCAAGATTCAAGTTACTTGGGGATGAATTGGGTAGCTGATAGGTTAGCAAGATAAGATTCAGAAATAAGGGGGGGTGTATTCAGGAATATGGGGGGGGGGGCATGGGTCAGGATGAGGCCCCAACAAAAGGCATAATAGGAGTAGGTTTATAAATAACATGTGAAGGCTGAAGCTGCCCACTTTCTGGAAATGGATGGAACTCATGATGGGAGCTTTGTGCAACACAAGATATTAGCCCTGAAAGCAAAGTCAGAGTAGGAAAAACAAAAATGAATTATTCCTAAAACTTCAGTTCTGCTTGGTCAAGTCTGGCAAAGCTAAGGGTACAAATGGGAATAAGATCTCAGCTTAAAAAATGGAGGGATTCAGGAAGCCAGAGATTTATACACAAGAGTCGATAGACCAAACTAAGGAGGCAGCACTATTCACACAAAATGATGTTTAACAGAGACTTCTGCTACCAGCAAAAATTCTGGATGTATCCAAGGGTTTTCAGAACACAGAACTGTTTAGATAGCAGGAAAGTAAGGTACAACAGTGAGGGAATGTGGCTACTGTTAGAATTTAGAATGCAATGGCTTAAATGCAGTCAGCTTCAGCGTTTTTATAACCTGTATGCTCGGTCGCTCAGCGTCTGACTCTGTGTCACCCCCGTGGATTGTAGCCTGCCAGGCTCCTCTGGCTGTGGAATTTTCCAGGCAAGAATACTGGAGTGGGTGACATTTCCTACTCCAGGGAGCTAAAGTAAACAAACCCTGAGTGAGGAGGTTCTTACCATCACCAAACCCATGAGTGGCCATTGGAAGGGGGCACAGACATAAATATCTTAACATTGAAAGATTTTTTAACCTTCAGATTCAGATTTAACGAACATTCGTTTAACACACAGTGTAGTCCAGGCACCGAATGAGCCCTTTCCATATATATTTAATGTGCATGTAATTAGGAAAGAACCAAATGAGCGCTTTCCATATATGTTTAATGTGCATGTAATTAGGGAAGGATCAAAGTAACATGATGACCTCACTGCCAGAAAAATCCCAAAATCCTGACAAAAGAATTTTAATAATAACAGTAACAATAGTATGTTATTACTAGTGATAACAATTAAGTAAAGAAATTAAACATAAGTAAGCAATGCAGGGAAAACAATTAGACCTATGCATGTTAGAATATTTAACTTTTAAAATATAGTTTTAAATATAGTTTTAAGATATTTTCCTGAGAACATCCTAGGCATTAAAGAACATAAACTATCCAAGTGAAAGCACATAAAATAAGACACAAAAGTTTGACTAACACATACTGATTTCAAGATCTTGCATAAGAATTCTAACCTTCTTTGGAAGTATTCACAATGAATTTTAGGCGACATTCATTGCTGCATTTGAAAGGAATTGTACTTCTTTGAAAAGCACAGGAGCAGACTGCCCTCTAGAGTCTTGCTTGTATTTTTAATGCCAAATCAAGGGGAACTTGTTTTGACCATTTCTGGCTACGTTTGTTAAATTTTAGAAATGTGGCAAATTTGTTTATTGCTTCTACAAAAAAAAAAAGTATGTATCTATAAAAATTAGTATAATTATTTCCCTCCAACAGAAATCTTTGAATATTACTTATCTACATAGAATCAAAAAACTAAATTTTTTTTTAATGTATGCCTTTTTATTTTACTTTTGCTATGGTCTACACATACAACTTTATTTGAAGCAAATCTAATGCCAGTAAGCTAGTTTCGTCTTTTATTTATACATGTCATTTGTTTATACTGAGGCTGTCCAAATGCAGGTTGGAAAAGAATTTCCAGACACAGAGTAGTGCAGAAAGGAGTAGGTTTATTAAGAACAAAGAGCAGAGGGAATGTCGGCACTGTGAGCGCAGTGGGCCGACAACCTCTGACAGGCCCGGGAGGGTCAACAGTTTTCGTGCGTTAGTAGCCAATTTTTATAGCCTCATGACACAGAAAACTCCTCCTGGGAGGTTAGCATTAGATGGTTGGTTAGAGTGCTAAACAGTGGCCACCGGAGCCGATATCTTCGCCTAATTTGGGTTCAGGAACACTGTTAGTGATGACAGGGGGAGCTTTTGGCAACAGTTACAAATGGGCTCGGTCAGCTTCAGAGGTGGCCTTTGTTCTGGGCTCCTCTTCTGTGGCTTTGGTACAAGGCCTCGCACCTGTGGCCTTGGAGTAGGACTCAACAGTTTATATTAAGTCCATTTTAGTCTGTAAGCTCCCAAAATACTCTTTGTTAATGTAACATCTGAAGCCTCTACTTTATGCTGGGACAATGCATGAGAATAACTAATAAATACTTTTACAAATAAATGAATCAACCTACACTGATTAAAATAGAGTTGTGACTAGAATTGTCCTGTTTAAGACACACAGGTCAGAATGAGGGCACAAAAAAAGGCATGCTAGGAGCAGGTTTATAAACAACATGTGAAGGCTGAAGCTGCAGACTTTAAACCAGAAACTAAAATTCAAAGTCTAAAAGGATGAACAGCTTACTTCCTACAGTTTTACAAGAGGTAGGCTTTGCTTTAACATCCAGCTATTCACTTTTCATCAATTAAGTCAGGGTTCCAATTTTCTTATCTCTAAAATGGGGATAACTTTGAAATCTGAGCTTGTTTAATATATTTTTATGGCTCAAACATGAAAATGTATAGAAGGACTTTATAAACGATAAAGAACTGTGTATGTGTACATGTGTGTGTGTTATTTCTGTTCTCTATATAGAATTGAGAAGATTAGTGAGTTTGGCTAAGTAAGACCATCCTTAAAAGAAAACATTAAGCATTCTCCTGGTAGGATCACAAGACACTTTTCAAGATTTTTGCCAGTTTTCCCTCTTTGCACACATATTAACTATTCCTCAAATATAAATGTTCTACATATTCTTTAGGACATTTCCGCATGATCTTTCTGTTTTCACTTGAAATTCTTCTTATGGAAGCTCCTTCCCTCCAATGTCTTCCAATACTTTCTACAGTCTGACAACACTTCTAATTTACCTCTACAGACCTACTTCCTAGAATCTGGATCCAAATTTCAGGGGCTGATTTCATACCTCCTTTACGCATAACATCTGAGGAGCCCTGAGCTTGAAATCAGAGACACACAATGCATTTGAGGCAACCTACTTTCAGTAAAAAGTGAGTCAAAAGATACTCTGCAGCCACAACTGGACTAGGAGAAATAACTAAGAGTGTATAAGTATACCAGAGTCACCTTGATAAATCCACTCTGGTATAACTCAGATCAACTTGTGTGCTACTTTAAATACTCCATCACTAAATGGTCAAGGTGTTTGCTTCTCCAGAAAGCTTAGTACACAAGGGATAGAGGCACAAGCCACAAATGCTACAACTGATACCCAAACCAAAATTCACGTTCATCATCTCACTTCTCTGTCCCCCTTTATGTATTTTTCTCTCTGTTCTATCTGCCAGGTTGCTCACTCTCTCCTCAGCTTATCCAAGTTGCTTGCCTAGTGGAATAATCCAGATCTTCAACCTGAGACTCTGAGCTTTTATTTGCCTTGTTTTTATCATGCTATGGTCACTGCAACTGCTGGTTCATCAGTATCACCAGACTTGAAAACATAACTAAAAATGTGTTAGTTGCTTAGTCATGTCTGACTCTTTACAACCCCATTGACTGTAGTCTGCTATACTCCTCTGTCCGTGGCATTCTCCAGACAAAAATACTGAGTGGGTAGCCACTCTCTTCTCTGGGGGATCTTCCCAACTCAGGGATCAAACCAAATTCTCCTGAATTGCATGCAAATTCTTTACCATCTGAACCACCAGGGAAGCCTGAAAACCACTGTATCTCCTCAATTCCACTGTCTAACAGCAGTCCTAGATCTCCATGATCTTAAGGCTCATTTCCCCTATGAATACAATAGCTCCTCTCCTTAGCTGCTGGTCCACTGCCATGAGGAGCTCATGATAAAATCAGGAGTTTCTACCTGAGAGACGGGCAGCTTGCACCGCAGCTTGGACTTGCTGCAGCGCACTCTTCTGCTACGAGCCCCACTTGAAACTGGCCGCCATCAAAGTCGTGCCACAAATGGGTCAAAGCAGTATTTTTGAATCACTCTGACTTTGTTGTCCATTGCTATAATTATATCTAATTATATGCCATCGTCTTCTGAACAGAAGACAATTACTTCTTGGCAGGAAAGCGATGACAAACCTAGACAGCGTGTTGAAAAGCAGAGACATTACTTTGCTGACAAAGGTCCATATAGTCAAGGCTCTGGTCTTCCCAGTGGTCACGTATGGTTGTCAGAGCTGGACTGGAAAGAAGGCAGAACACCAAAGAACTGATGCCTTCAAACTGTGGTGCTGGAGAAGACTCCTGAAAGTCTCTTAGGCTGCAAGGAGATCAAACCAGTCAATCTTGAGATCAACCCTGAATATTCACTGGGAGGACTGATGCTGAAGCTGAATCTCCATTATTTTGGTCATCTGATGTGAACAGACAACTCATTGGAAAAGTCTCTGATGCTGGGAAAGATTGAGGGCAGAAGAAGAAGAGGGCGTCAGAGGATGAGATGGTTGGACGGCACCACCGATGCAATGAACATGAACTTGGGCATTTCCGGGAGATGGTGAGGGACAGGAAGGCCTGGTATGCTGCAGTTCACGGGGTCCCAAAGAGTCGGACAGGACCGGGTGACTGAACAACAGTAACAACTTATGCCATCATTAAGCTTCCCAGGTGATGATAGTGGTAAAGAACCCGCCTGCCTATGCAGGATATGTAAGAGACTCTGATTTGATCCCTGGGTCAGGAAGATCCCCTGGAGGAGGAAATGGTAACCCACTCCAGTATTCTTGCCTGGAGAATCTCATGGACAGAAAACCCTGGCAGGCTATAGTCCATAGCGTCGCAAAAAGTTGGACACAACTGAAATGACTTAGCACATACGCCGTTATCTGGCTTCAGATATTCTGGAATCCTATCATTCCCATTTTGTTTAGGTAACCATAGATGTCAATGTCCAACCGTCAACTGCAGCTTGAGAGGACAGCCATGACAGAACCTCTCGAAGATATCCATGTCTCCCTCAACAGCACATTCCATATTGCTTTAGGAATATTGCCATATTGCCAGGAAACAGAGGCAGGGATGGGTTCTCTAGTCTCTCATAATAAATCTGTTCCAACATGCCAATCTCCTTGAACTTCTAACTCCATTCCTCAATATTCTGTCAAGGAAGTTTTGGTTTCTACACCTAGCTTCAAAGAGCTATCACAAAGACCATCAGTGTGGGCTCCAGGTGTCTTGGAGAGTTTGTTAAACCTTGAATCATGGGATCATAAAGACAAGTCAGTAAACTCTCCACTTTCCAGCCTTATATTCTGCACAAGCCTGAGACCAGGCCCCTTAAGGTCTACACCCACACACGTTCCCCAGTTCCAGCTGGTACATCATATCTGGATCCTGCATTTCTTTGAAAAGTAAACTATTCCTCCAGGCCTTCCATCTTAGTTATGCTTAGATTTGACACTTGAGTCTCATCTCTAGGCAATAAAGGAAAGGAATACATCTTAAGGAGGAAAAGCATCATTTTTCAAGGCATTTTGCTCTGTTGAGGTGTCTCATGTAGGCAAAGAGATTCTGCTTTTTTCTAGCACATGGATAGGTGTCACTTCTGCCAGCCCAAGAGAATTAAGAGTTAAAAAATCTCTGGCACATCCAGCCAGTTTTCTCATCCTATTTCTCAAGTCCTTGCTCTCAGGGCCCTGACTCCAACTTAGGAGACTATCTTGGCTGTCTTGGCTATCTCTCCACTTCTTTTGCATCTTGTCTACCATCACAATTCAGTTCGAGTCTCAGTCCGGTCCCTGGCCCTAAGAGATGAGAGTCACTTTAAACACTGCTGTGAAGGCCTTCTGGCTTTCACTGGCCTGAGTTGATAACTGGCTGATCTGAGCCTGTGGTCCTCCTTCTTCGAGACTTCCAAAGCAGTTAACATAGGCCAGACAATATATAGTCCTCATTACCTCCACATCACTTAATGACTAGAACTACCTAGTATTTTACCTTCTACCAGTCCACCACAGGTGAGCTTCTTAGCCATAGTAACACCACATCATGCCATGAGTTATCCTCATTTCACTTAGCACCAATACATCACTTTTCTCCTAAAAAAAAAAACTTAGACACCTGAAGGACATATTTATGTAGCAAAACAACATTTGTTACAATTAAAATCTCTGAAAATCTAAATGATTTGACTTGATCTTACTTTTATCAGCCAGCCAGCTTGAGGTTTATTTATAGTGCACATTCTATAACTTCATTTTGAAACCATTTTAATGTGTTTGAACTGAGAAAAACACAAGAAAATCATCATTTATCTATTTTGGGTGAGCCTTTGTCAGAGTTATAAACTGACAGCAAACAAAGTAAATCAGGCTCCTCTCTTCTTGTGCCCTAGGATGAGATGTTAACTTACACACAAAATGAAAACGATCCTTTAAAATGTCCTTTTACTTAGTCTTCAAAGAGTATCGACACCTAAAATATAAGACGTAACTAGCAGAAATTCAAATAATCTTTTAACTAAACTAGGCATGCCAAATAAAGTTTTCTACATCTGTTCCTAAATTAAATACTTTCATTATATTTAAAATTTGAAAATAGCTTTAAAACACATGTTAGTTTCATCCTATTTAATTTTTTTAAGTATTTATACAACAAGTCCTGGAAATGTATACCAAAATATAGTATTCCTAGACCTAGGATGGTATGATTACAGCTAATGGTCATTTTCTTCTTTCATCTTATCTATGGTTTCTAAATACTTTGCAATGAAAATGTATTATGTGTAGTAAAAAAAAAAAAAAAAAGTTATTTGCAACCAGATTTAGATGCCAAACAGTTGCTTAACACAAGTGATGTGTCATTTATATTCTACTACCCTTTACCTGGAATCAAGATTGCCGGGAGAAATATCAATAACCTCAGATATGCAGATGACACCACCCTTATGGCAGAAAGTGAAGAGGAACTAAAGAGCCTCTTGATGAAAGTGAAAGAGGAGAGTGAAAAAGTTGGCTTAAAGCTTAACATTCAGAAAATTAAGATCACGGCATCTGGTCCCATCACTTCATGGGAAATAGATGGGGAGACAGTGGAAACAGTGACAGACTTTAATTTTGGGGGCTCCAAAATCACTGCAGATAGTGACTGTAGCCATAAAATTAAAAGATGCTTCCTCCTTGGAAGGAAAGTTATGACCAACCTAGATAGCATGTTAAAAAGCAGAGACATTACTTTGCCAACAAAGGTCCGTCTAGTCAAGGCTATGGTTTTTCCAGTGGTCATGTATGGATGTGTGAGTTGGACTGTGAAGAAAGCTGAGCGCCGAAAAATGGATGCTTTTGAACTGTGGTGTTGGAGAAGACTCTTGAGAGTCCCTTGGACTGCAAGGAGATCCAACCAGTCCATCCTAAAGGAGATCATTCCTGGGTGTTCATTGGAAGGACTGATGCTGAGGCTGAAACTCAAATACTTTGGCCACCTTGTGAAGAGTTGACTCATTGGAAAAGACCCTGATGCTGGGAGGGATTGGGGGCAGGAAGAGAGGGGGACGACAGAGGATGAGATGGCTGGATGGCATCATCGACTCAAAGGATATGAGTTTGGGTAAACTCCGGGAGTTGGTGATGGACAGAGAGGCCTGGCGTCCTGCAATTCATGGGGTCACAAAGAGTCGGACACGACTGACTGAACTGAACTGAACTGAACGCTTTACCTACCAAATATTCCCATTTAGTCCTCCTATTTCACACTATTACAAATATAAATCTCCAGTGATGACAGTGTCAGCTCTAACAACAAAACTGATGTGGAGAAAATATATGTAAGAAATATTACCAAAACTCAGCAAAATTTTGAAGTGAAAATAATTTATTTTATGCTGCTACCCTCTTTCTTCATATTTTGTATCTTTCACTCTCCCACTCTAATCTTTATCACCGAATAAACAATGTTCTTGAGCTCATAGATCTCCTATGACATCTCCTGATACATTTATATTTTCATAGGCATAATATGTTAATCCTTCTAGGATAATCACGTTTTTTTAAAGAAATATTATTTATGAAAAGAGTGAAATTTCAGGCATTAGTAGGAGACACAACTTTTGCTCCTAATGCTTCTATAGTCAGACCATGTAGTGGGAGGCCCAGATGATAAAACCATTTTTAAGTTTAGCTGTCTTTTCTTATAAATGGGTGATCATCAATAATAGTGTGATGCAATGGCTTCCTTATCAGAGAATATCTACTGTGTGACCTTGGAAAGATTAGTCAAGACTTACGAGCCTGAGTTTTTGCCTATGTAAACAGGGATAATATTTATCTTGCAAGGCTATTATGAAAGGAACAGTAATGAGATAATGCATGTATTACAGTGCCTAACATATAAGCAGTATCTTAGTGGGGAGAAAAGTTTTTTATGCCTTTCTTCCTGGTTAATTTCCTGGAGCTGCCATAACAAAATACCACAGATTTTGTAGCTTAAAACAACAGAAATTTATTCTCTTACATTTCTGGAACCAGAAGTCCACAATCAATGTGGCAACAAGATTGATTACCTCTGGAGGTTCTGAAGGAGACACTGTTCAGTGCTTCTCTCCTAGACTCTGATGACCCCCAGCAATCATTGCCATTCCTTAGCTTGCAGCTGCATCACTCCATTTTTTAACTCCATCATCATATGGCTTTCTCCCTGTGTGTGGCTGTGTCTGCATGTTGCTTTCTAATAAGGACACTGGTCAGTGAGTTTAGAGACTACCCTAATCCAGTATAATATCACCTTAACTTGATTATATCTGCAAAGACCTTATTCCCAAGTATGACCACATTCCCCAGGCACCAGAGTTTATCTTTTTGAGGTATACAATCCAACACGTGACACCTCCTGGTTTCATAATGACATAAGATTCTTCCCTACCATAACTAACAGATTAGTTCAAGTGCAAATAACTGAAGGAATGGGACTCTGTTAACAAAGTGAGCAGGAACACTATAGAAGCAGTTCAATAAAGTGATAAATGTTTGCTGTTGTTGTTCAGTCAATAAATCATGTGTGACTCTTTATGACGCCACAGACTCCAGCACGCCAGGCTCCTCTGTCCTCCACTATCTCCCGGAGTTTGCTCAGATTCATGTCCATTGAGTTGGTGATGCTCTCTAATCATCTCATCTCCTGCTACCCCTTCTCCTCTTGCCTTCAGTCTTTTCCAGATCAGAGTCTTTTCCAATGAGGCAGCTCTTCGCATCAGGTGGCCAAAGTATTGGAGCTTCAGCTCCAGCATCAGTTGTTCCAATGAATATTCGGGGTTGATTTCCTTTAGGACTGACTGGTTTGATCTCCCTGCAGTCCAGGACCACAATTCAAAGCACCAATTCTTTGGTGCTCAGCCTTCTTTATGGCTCAACTCTCACATCCATATATAACTACTGGAAAGACCATAGCTTTAACTATACAGACCTTTGTTGGCCAAGTGATGTCTCTGCTTTTAATATGCTGTCTAGGTTTGTCATAGCTTTCCTTGCAAGGAGGAAGTGTCTTTTAATTTCCTGGCTCAGTCATCGTCCACAGTGATATCGGAGCCCATGAAAATAAAGCCTGTCATTGCTTTCACTTTTCCCCCTTCTATTTGCCATGAAGTGATGAGACCAGATGCCATGATCTTAGTTTTCTGAATGTTGAGTTTCAAGCCAGTTTTTTCATTCCCCTCTTTCACCCTCCCAAAGAAGTTCTTTAGTCGCCATTCAATGTCTGCCATTAGAGTGGTATCATCTGCATTTCTGAGGTTGTTGATCTTTCTCCTGGCAATCTTGATTCCAGCTTGTGATTCATCCAGCCTGGCATTTCACATGATGTGCTCTGCATAGAGGTTAAGTAAACAGGGTGACAATATACAGACTTGTCATAGTCCTTTCTCAGTTTGGAACCAGTCAGTTGTTTCTTGTCCATTTCTAACTGTTGCTTCTTGGCCTGCATACAGGTATCTCTGGAGACAGGTAAGGGAGTCTGATACTCCTATCTCTTTAAGAATTTTTCACAGTCTGTTGTGATCCACACAGTCAAAAACTTCCCAGGTGGCCCTAGTGTTAAAGAACCTGCCTGCAAATGCAGGAGACATAAGAGAGGCAGTTCTGATCCCTGGGTTGGGAAGATCCCCTGGAGGAGGGCATGGCAACCCACTCCAGTCTTCTTGCCTGGAGAATCCCATGGACAGAGGAGCCCAGCAGGCTACAGTCCAGAGGGTCACAAAGACTCAGACAGAAATGAAGTGACTTAGCAGGCATGCAAGCAGGGTGACAATATACAGCATTGTACTCCTTTCCCAGTTTGGAAACAGTCATTTGTTCCTTCTCTGGTTCTAACCGTTGCTTCTTGACCTGCATCCAAGTTTCTCTTCGGACAAGGTAAGGTGGTCTGATACTGCAGTCTCTTCAAGAATTTTCCAGAGTTTGTTGCGATCCACATAGTCAAAGGCTTTGGCCTAGTCAATGAAGAAGTGGATGTTTTTCTGGAACTCCCTTGCTTTGTCCAAGTTTGCTATGTTGTGCTAAATCCAAGAATGCACAAACAGTGGCATCTTCTCTTAGTCATTCAGCTTTGTGTCAGGTTTAAGGGCAATATTGTTTTGGACATTGTATACCCAGAAGTTTTCTCTTTTAACTGCCATTTCCCTCTCATTCTTAACTCCCGTTATACTTTCAAACATTAGCAAATCCCTTTTCCCATTTTGAAGAAGGACTAAACCTCTCCAATTACTCACTGCAAGCCTCTAAAATATTGACAGGGTCTGGAACATGGGATCAGAAAAAGAACTCACTTCTCACTACTCATTCTTTTCATTTATTTGAATTTATCTTGTATCTGGCCACCCTGGTGGCTCAGTGGTAAAGAATCCACCTGCTAAAGCAGGAGACTGGGGTTTGATCCCTGGGTCGGGAAGATCCCCTGCAAAAGGAAATGACTTCCCACTCCAGTGTTCCTGCCTGGAGAAGCCCATGGACCACTGGAGCCTGGTGGGCTACAGTCCATGGGGGTCACAAAAGAGTTGAACACAACTAAGCAACTAATGCTTAAACAATGACAACAATCATCTATCTATATTACTTATACAAATAATTTTATTTAAAAAATCACCTGATATCTACCAGTTTATACCATCTGTCATCATATTTGTAAGTTCCATCTACCTAGAAGAAGCTAGTTGCATAGTATAATAACCTCATAAATTTCCAGACCTTATGAATATTTCCTTTGTGGTTACTCTTATCCTTCTTTTGTTAGAAAATTTGTCATCAGACAATGAAATGTGGGCGATAAGGAATAGAGTCAGTGTGAAAGGTTGTAAAATCCTTGAGTAAATCTATTAACTGGCATGTTTTCCATTTGTTCCCTCTTTTAACTGAGACGATACAGAGCTTCACAGAAATATAAGGACAGCCTGAAGCAGACAAGAAACATATGCCGGATTATAAATGATAGCTCATAATATAAAATAAAACTAATTCAAAAACAATTTAATCTGAACATAAATTGTAGGAAAACGACGGATTCACCCTTTGAAACCAGTTCAGAATTGCACAAAATAAGACTATATAAAAGAGCATCCCTTCAATTCCAGAAAGCTGTATTATTTAATGCAAATATAAGAGGTATGTTTATAAACTCTTTCTACTCATGTGGTAGTGAAGCAGCTGTATGAAAACCTCTATCTGAAGGCAAAAGTCTTGGGTTGAATTTTCAGTTCCGCCTAATCCCAATGCAGGCCTTACTTCCTCCCCTACAACAGTGTTGCTAAGCATAATGACATAAACATGTGGTGTGACACCTTGTAAACTGTAAAATGCTAATAAAACATGTGTGTTGTGTGTGTTAGTCGCTCAGTCATGCCCGACTCTTTGTGACCCCATAGACTACAGCCCACCAGGCTCCTCTGTCCATGAGATTTTCCAGGCAAGGATACTGGAGTGGGTTGCCATTTTCTTCTCCAGGGGATCTTCCCAACCCAGGGATTGAACCCGGGTCTCCTGCACTACAGGCGGATTCTTTACTGACTGAGCTACAAGGGAACTGCTAATAACGTGCACATCTCCCAAAGGTAAGATAAAATACCTTTAAAATGATTTTTTCTGTCATTTCAGGGTTCTCTAAGCCTCTCATCATTTTCTTTATTTATTTTTGGCTGTGCTGGGTCTTCATTGCTGCGTGAGTGTGTCTCTAGTTGCAGCAAGTGGGGGCTACTCTCTAGCTGAAGTGCATGAACTTCCCATCGTGGTGGCTTCTCTTGTGGAGCACAGGCTCTGGGGTGCTTGGGCTTCAGTAGTTGTGACGTCTCTCCGGCTCTAGAGCACAGGCTCAGAAGTTGTGGTGCATGGGCTTAGTTGCCCTGCAGCATGCGGGATCTTCCCTCACCAAAGGCAGAACCCGTGTCTCCAACATTGGCAGACAGATTCCTTACCACTGAGCCACCAGGGAAGCCCTGTCACAATTTTTTAAAACATTCTATGTATTTAACCTGGAAGAGAGAAAAATTATGCTAGGGACCTATTACTGACTAACAGCAAGAACAGTATCAAAACTCTGGGACAAATCACCCGAAATATTATGAATATGGCTATGTATGTGATGTGAATGTGTGTGTGTGTCCATATGGCTTTGAATATAGCTGGAAAAGAAGCTTAAAAGCAGTGAAACCCAGACATTCTTGGGTTAAAATTCATCAATTATCCAAATACTATGAGGCACATGGAAAAGATAGCCCCAAGCTTACCCAAGAAATAAGGCTAAAATCAAACTATCAAGTTAAGGCACATGGAAGTTTTAAGGTATGTGCAAATATTTGGAAAAGAGAAAGATTTGTTGACACTCATAAAATGATGTTATAAAGCAAGAAAAAAAAAAAGTTTCTCTGAGACAATGGAAGAAGGAAAGTGACGCTTTACATATGATTATATAGTAGCTGTGATACAATGCTAAAATGATCCCCAATGACCCCTTACTCTTGGTTACTCCTCTCCCTTGAGTGTGTGTAGAAAGTGAGACTATGATGAGATATCATTCCAGTGATTACAGTACATTATTTGGCAAAAAGAGTTTTTCAGATGTAATCAAGGTTCCACATCAGAACATGAAGATTACTTTGGGTGATTCTAACCTAATTAGGTGATCCTTTAAAAGCAAAAATTTTCTCTGGTTGGTTTAGGATAGAAGAAGCCATGTTGTGAATTGCCTGCAGAAAAGAATGACTTTCAGTTCTTTAGAGTTGTCCTCTGTCAACAGCTAGCAAAAATATGAGGACCTCAATTCTGAAGCTGCAAGGAACTGAATTCTGTCAATAACCTGAATGAGAACTGTGGCACAGCATCTTGATTGCAGCCGTTTGAGTTCTGAGTGGAAAATCCAGCTAACCTGTGCCCAGACTCCTGACCTACAGAAATTCTAAGATAATAAATTACTGTTGTTTTAAGCTGCTAAATTTATGAAAACTTTTTGCAGAGCAATTGAAAACTAATACAGAAGCGAAACTACAGAATTTGCCTTCCCTCTCCTAATGCCTAGTTTGAAGAACCATGGTTTATGAAGAAGGCAAGCACAAAAATATAGTGTCTGAATGGAATGTTTAACATATGAATGCTTATGCCTGGTGGGTTGGTATTAACAGATGTTTAAAAAATAGCAATTTTGTTATAAATCAATTCTCCTCAGTCATGGGGTAATTCCCTCATGTTTATCAAAGAGATTAGAAAGATTCTTTATTGTTTTAGAAAGATTCTTAAATATCAAGTTGACACCCACTCTGGATAATTTAAGATGTTACCATGCAAGCTGTAATCACTTTACATTTAAGCATATAATTTTCTAAGGTTTTTTTATGCTTAACAGAAATGCTCTTACCCAATACATGTCCATATACCAGACAGAATAATGAAAATTAAATCAACCAATATTTAATAAATATCTTCTATATACCAGATACAAGATTAAGTTCTAGAATCAGACATTCCCAATCATTGTTTATATTTAGGAACTTCTTAATGGTGAATCATTAGAAGCATTAGCATTAAAATCGGAGACAAAATACTGCCTATCACTACACTGTTTGACATAGTACTAGACATTGTCCTTACTCATAAAGAAAGGTAAGAAGAAATAAAAGATGGAAGTATTGGAAAGAAGAGGGAGAAAGTGGCATTATTATCAAACAATATTACTGTCTACATGAAAGTCCTCTAAGAGATTGATTAATCACTACAATTAATTAAATATAAGGTACCAAATGCATTCCTAAACACTACCAATAATTAGCTGAAACATAGAATTTTAAGTGATATTATTTGCAATGTCACAAAAAATATCTAAGGTACCCAGAAATAAATCTGGTAGAGGATATGTAAGACACTATAAAGATTGTGAAAAGAAAGCTAAATAACACAAGGACAGAGACTCTTCCCAAATTAGTCAATAAAACTGTTACAATATCAACCAAAAATTCAGAGAATTTTTTATGAACTTGACAAGCTGGTTCTAAAAAGAATTTATATGAAAAGTCAAAGATCATTTTGAAAACAAAATTGAACATGGGGAAGGCTTACTCTATCTAGTATCAAGGCTTATTATATAGTTTTAGATGGTGTGATATGCCCTAAAATGTACAAATAGAACAGAATAGAAAACCAAGGAACAGATATGTCTTGGGAAACAATATTGCACAGTGAAGAAAAGTTAAAGTAGGAAAAAAAAATACATAATGCTGAAATAGTAGAAAAATAAATCCAAGATAGTTAAAAGCCTACATATTAAAAGCAAAGATTTAAACTTTTTGAGGAAAAACACAGAAGAATTCAAGAAATTTTAAAACTTTTTACAAATTATCCATGAAATTTTTCACAGAACTAGAACAAATTATCCTAAAATTTATATGGAACCACCAAAGACCCAGAATTGCCCGATCAGTTATGAGGGAAAAGAACAAAGCACAAAGCATCACCCTCTCAGGCTTTAGATAATACTACAAAGCTACAACAATCAAAACAGTGTGGTACTGGCACAAAAACAGACATATAGATCAATGGAACATAGTAGATAGCCCAGAAGCAAGCCCACACACCTATGGCCAATTAACATTCCACAAGGGAGGCAAAAATGCACAATGGGGAAAAGACATTCTCTTCAACAAGTGGTGTCGGGAAAGTTGGACAGTCATGCAAATCAGTGAAGTTAGAGCAGACCCTCACACTATACACAGAAATAAATCCAAAATAATTTAAAGACTTAGATATATATGACATGACACCACAAAACCCCTATAAGAGAGCAGAGGCAAAGCATTCTCTGACATAAATCATAGCAATGTTTCCTTAAGCCAGTCTCCCTAGCCAACAGAAATAAAAGCAAAAGTAAGCAAATGGGGCATAATCAAACGCACAAATTTTTGCACAGTAAAAAAATAAATAAATAAAATTTTTATAAAATAAAGAAAGAAAATGAAAAAGACAACCTACAGACTGGAATAAAATATTTACAAATGCTATGACCAACAGGGGTTTAATTTCCAAACAGCTCGTACAATTCAATAATGAAAAACAACCCAATTGGAAAATGGGGAGAAGACCTAAACAGACATTTTTCCAAAGACATACAAGTGGTCAATAATCACATGGAAAGATGCTCATCAGTGCTAATTATTAGAGAAATGCAAATCAAAACCACAGCGAGATACCACCTTATACCAGTCAGAATGGCCTTCATCAAAAAGTCTGTAAGTAATAAATGTTGGAGAGGGTTTGGAGGAAACAGGACCCTCTTACACTGTTGGGAGGAATATAAATTGGTGCAGCCATTATGGAAAACAGTTTGGAGGTTCCTCAAAAAACTAAAGTTGCCATATGATCCTGGTGTGCTGTAGTCCATGGGGCCACAAAGAGTTGGACATAACTGAGCAACTGAACAACAACATGATCCAGAAATCTCTCTCCTAGGCACATATCCAGACAAAACTATAATTTGGAAAGATACATACGTGCCTTTGCTCATAGCAGCCCTATTTACGATAGCCAAGACATGGAAACACCCTAAATGTCCATCAGTAATGAATGGATAAAGAAGATGTGGTATGTATATAATGGACTATTACTCAGCCATAAAAAAGAATGAAATCATGTCATTTGCAGCAACATGGATAGACCTAGCAGTTATCATACTTAGCTAGGTAAATCAGAAAGAGAAAGACAAATACCACATATCATTTATATGTGGAATCTAAAATACAATACAAACAAACATATCTACAGTACAGAAATGGACTCAAAGACATAGAAAACAGATTTAGAGACATAGAGAACAGATTTGTGGTTGCCAAGGGGGGAAGGATGGAGAGGGAAGGATTTAGAAGTTTAGGATTAGCAGATGCAAACTATTATATGTAGGATGGATAAACAACAGGGTAACTACTGTATATAGCATGGGGAACTAGATTCACTATCCTGTGATGAACCATGATGAAAAAATATATATATGTATAACTGAATCACTTCAGTGTACAACAGAAATTAACACAACATTGTAAATCAACTATACTTCAATAAAATTAAGAAAAAAATTCTAAATTAATTGACAATTTCCCCCAAAGAAGCTATTCTAGACCAAAGAGACTAAATGATCTTTAATATGCAAAATCCTCCCACCCCAGCCCCACCATTTACAAAATCACAAAGAAAGATCAGTTCTCAAAATGAGAAGTTATTCGTTCTCAGTTGTGTTTTTAAGGCATAGCTTTTGTTATCATACAATGGACCAGTGGGCTCAGGTGCTCCTGTGCGATGGATTAAAGTGATGAGAGTTGTTTTGACAACATCTGAATCATTTTTCAAACCCACAGCACCTTTTGACAAATATTCCCATCAGCCAACCGATATGTGTTGAATTTTTTCCATAGTTTTAATGTTCAAAAAGAAAATTGAAAGATTGTTTTGGTTTGCTTTCTATTTTCAGTCTTTTCTCTAACTTCACTTTACATGTTAATTTCACCCTTTAAAACAACAAGGACCTTCACTAGACTATTTTCCCTTTTTAGAAGCGTGCTATTTCACTCTTTTTTTTTTTTTCTTGGTTAAGGATTTTAAATGCAGTCACCCCATAACCATATTTTCTTTATCATTAATTCTCTCTACAGTCTCTTACATTTTAAGTTTTGCTCCCACCCCCTCATTGAAATAATACTCTAAAAAATCTTCATGATTTCCTCACCATCCAATCCAATAGTAATTTCTCAACACTCAGTTTTCTTGACCTCTCTACAGACTCTCTTGTTGTTACACCTACTTCTTACTAAGACTTTGTTTCAAAGACCTGATAATTCTTCCTTCTAAATATTTCTTCTCTCAAAATCTTCCTTTCCATTTTTACTGTTAGTGCCTCAGTAGAACAGTTCTCCGTTGCACTATTATGAGTGGTTTTCATACTGCTTATCTCTCTCTTTTTAATCTATTTTTTAATACCACCATGAAAATAATCTCCCACTTAGGTCCATCTCATAGGTAACTCTTCTGTTTTGAGAGAAATGTTCCTTTTATTTGTTTCCACCAAACACTATTTAACTAAATTATAAGAAATAGTATGTCTTAATTCAGAGGATGAGATGGTTGGATGGCATCATTAACTCAATGAACATGAGTTTGAGCAAACTTTGGGAGATGATGAAGGACAGGGAAGTCTGGCATGCTGCAGTCCATGAGGTCGCAAAGAGTTGGACACGACTGAGCAACTGAACAACAACTTTCTCAATCCTAAGTGCACGAGAAAGTCACTGCGGAGCTTTAAAAATATATGGATTCCTCAGTTCTACAGCAGCACAGGTAAATCAGACTTTCAGAGTGGAGCTCAGTGATCAGTATTTTAAAAGAGGTTGCCAACAGACTGCAATGTGCTGCCAAGGTTGAGAATCAGTGGACTGGATCTAGATCAAAAAGTTGGAAGATACTGTCCTAGGCCTAGGGCAGTGGTGCACCGCAATCGCCTAGGGAAGCATGTTAACATTCCTGAATTTCAGGTTAGTGAATTATAATTTTTCGGTGGAGGTTTCTGTGGACTTCTATTTTTACCAAGCTTTCCAGGCATTATTATTTAGCCAAAACAGTCCTGGTTTAGTGACAAGCATTGGAAACCAACCACCTAGCAATGTTTCTCGGTCTTTAATGTGTGTATAAATCACATGAGAAATCTTGTAAAACTGTTGGTTTAATTCATTAAATGTAGGATACAATCTGAAATTCTGTATTTCTAATAAGGTCTAAGTTAATGCCTATACTGCTGGTCTATGATTCACACTTTTGAGTACTGTTAAAAATATATATATATTCAACGACATTTGTTAAAACACAATAAGGAAGACTTTATTCAAGGGCAGCAGGAGGAGATTATCAAGATGTATACAGGGACTGCCAAAATAGAATAATGAAGTGGGGGAGAGAGACTGGCTCAACTCTGTGTACAACTTGGGCAAGAGGGTATTTAGTTGGGTGGGAATCAGTGGATGGAAAAATACTGAAAGGAAACATCAGGGATTATGGAATCTCTGATTAAACCAACTTAATAGGATTCTTGTTTAAGACGGGCTAAGTTGCGAGTCCCTTGTACTGCAAGGAGATCCAACCAGTCCATCCTAAAGATCAGTCCTGGGTGTTCTTTAGAAGAACTGATGCTGAAGCTGAAACTCCAATACTTTGGCCACCTCATGTGAAGAGTTGACTCATTGGAAAAGACCTGATGCTGGGAGGGATTGGGGGCAGGAGGAGAAGGGCACGACAGAGGATGAGATGGCTGGATGGCATCACCGACTCGATGGGCATGAGTTTGAGTAAACTCCGGGAGTTGGTGATGAACAGGGAGGCCTGGCGTGCTGCGATATGGGGTTGCAAAGAGTCGTACATGACTGAGCGACTGAACTGGACTGAACTGAAGGTGATCAGATATCATTTGAGGGGTGTTGGAGGATGAGAAACCCAGGGAGGTATCCAGGGAGAGGAATACTGATTACAATTTGACTCAGCAGGAGGGACTTCCCTGGTGGTCCAGTGGCTAAGGCTGCACATCCAATGCAAGGGGCCTGGGTTCAATCCCTGGTCAGGGAACTAGATCCCACATGCCACAACTAAGACCTAGCACAGCCAAATAAATAAATGTGTTTTTTTTTTAATTGACTTAGCAGGATACTTGCTAAAATTGGACAATGAAGAGAACATGGAAGTCCAAAAGTCAGGCCTAGATGGAAAGGAGTTCAGAGGAGTGTGAGTAGAGTTTGGCCAATGAGAGAATCTTTGTCAATAGCCAGCATTCAGGCTATACAAACTCCATGTTTCCTGTACATGTATTTCTTCCATCTTCCTTACTAGCATCATTTGCCTTTTGCTTTGGTTATTGTGACTTTACAAAATGTTCTTTACTTTCTTCATGACCACACACTCCACAATCCTTCCATCACTCCACCTATGCCTGCTAAACCTCTCCTCTAAACTGGTAGAATATTTGTCTAAACTGATCATTTTCATACTTAATAGAATAATTAGTAATTATTTAAACATTTTGTGTTACTGATATCCCTGTCTTCAGAGACCATGCTAAGTAAATAAAAGGCAATCTTAAAATACTGGCTCATTGATTAATGGTTATCATAAGAACCATTGTCTTCATAATTATCAGTTAACTGAGAAAATATACAATTAAAATATCTGTAAATTTATTAATGTTTTATATAAACCATTATTTAACAAAACAGCACATATACACTTTAAAATAGTTTACACATAAGAAATATTATGAATTCAGACTATGAACAAATAACTCAAAAACATTTAGTTAATATTCACACAAAAGATTTCTTTTATGAGTAAGTCATTAAACACTTTTGAACAATAGCAGAAACAGAATCTATAAAACAAAGAGCAGATGAAGTATTTAAAAACACAGATTGTCTGAGACCAATGTGTTTGTTTTACTTTTCTTTGGGTAAGCTGATTGGCTGGAAACCATTAAAAAAAATAACAAGTCTGGGCAGTCTGCCCTGGAACAGGTTAGCTAGTCATTAGTAAAAACTATTTTAGTTACTTCTGGATTCTCTGAGAAACCTTAAGAGTTTAGCTGAGCAGAGTTCATGATAGGCTGCCTCTGTGTAAGGTCTGCCAGAATCCTTCTGTTAACATATCCACTTTAGTTAAAACTAAACTTACACCACTTGCTCCCTGATAATTTCTCAATTCTCTGGACAATTCCTGATCTTCACTCTAACTTGTAATAATGACTTTATGGCCTCCAGATTGGGAATCCCCATTCTAAAGCATTGTCCATTTCTTTTTCATCCTCCTGGGTGCATACCCAGTCATGTCTGACTATGAGCCCATGGACTATATAGCCCACTAAGCTCCTCTGTCCATGGAATTTTCCAGTTAAGAATACTGGAGGGGGTTGCTGTTTCCTTCTCCAGGGAATATTCCCAACCCAGGGACCGAACCCATGTCCCCTGCATTGACAGGCAAGTTCTTTACCAGCTGAGCCACCAGGGAAGCCCTTATGTGTATGTACTATATTCAGTGGTTATTAGCCAATCCAATAGAGTTGTCATTTGGCTATTGACATAGCCCCAGGACTGAATTTTAGAAAACATCAGAGTAACTTTCCCAGAGTGAAAAGAATGATAATAGGTCAGAAAGAGAAACATAACAACTTCCATAATACTATCAGAATACAGTTGCTATCAAATATTAATGAAGATATACTATTTAATAATCAACCACACACCATTTCAGTCATTATGGAAACTTCTATAATTCTGATTATTCCAGATTAGGGATCAAAGTATGACATCTTCTGTTGGTAAGGTTTTGAAGAAATTTGTGATGAGAATGGAAAATACTATAACAGTGTCTTTTAAAAATTATGTATAAATGAAACACCCAAACTATTTCTAAAACTTCATTACAAAGATAAAGTGGCAAAATATTAAGATAATTTGCTTGAATATACTCAGATACAAAAATACATAATATAATTTTATATAGTATATGTATTTTGTATTTTTATTTTCTAGCTAATGTAGATTGCTAATTAAATATATGAGAAAAATAAGCTCCACACGCATTTAAGCTAAACAATTCTAACCAAGAAAAACTAATTTATTTCCTAATCTGCTTTAAAGACAAAAACTCAACCTGCAAACCCTTATGTAGGTAATCGTTTCACAAACAGACATTCTTGAAAAAGCAACGTTCAAAATTATTTTTGAAACTCACAACATATAGTTTTCAATTGCCCAGATAAATGTTAAAATCCTGATATATTAAATGATATATTAGAGAGGCTATATTGGTATCATTTTTATATATATGAAGTATATATATGATACATATATATACACATATACATATATTTGCACACACATATACATATATATCTGGAGGAGAGCATGGCAACCCACTCCAGTATTCTTGCCTGGAGAATCCCCACGGACAGAGGAGACTGGCAGGCTACAGTCCATTGGATCACAAAGAGTCAGACACGAGTAAGCATGCACGATACATATGTAACATACATACATATATACATATATCTATCTTTCAGAGAGAGGCAGAGGAAGAAAAAGATATACCTATCCCGAAAATAATTTTGTAAACCCTTGTAAAACCTCTATCAAAAAGAGACAGTTGGCTTGACTGGTTTTAATGTCTAATTAACATTAAATTAAATGTAATGCCTAAAGAAACAAAATAATTCTTACTGGCTGTTCTCTTATTATTTAACCAAAAAAAAAGACATTTTCTGCTTCTAAATCTCACTAAAATTTTTAATGAATCAGTTAATGAAATATTTGCATACTTTGCATAATATGTATATGTACTTCTCATCTCATAGTCTCATTATTGAAGAAAATTGTATTGTTGAATATACTTTATGTCAGTAGAGAAGGAATAATGACTTTGATGTCACACAAACTTGAATTAAAATTTTGCTTAGCATTTTAAGATATTAACCTTCCTAAAATTGTCGCCTCATTTAAAAATTGTGATCATAGTACCTGCATTATTAAATACCTGTCAAAAGCTGTGACCATGGGAAGTGTTAATACCTTGTGAATGCTAACCTCCTCTCCTGTCTGCCCTTCTCTGAATCTGCCCTTCTCTTTCCAGGTGAGGCCTCTGTGATTAGAGCATAGACATTCAGGGTTCACGCTAAGCCGAAGTGTTAGGGCAGTAAAATTGCTCTCCTGAAATACTTTTGCCTTCTTGATGCTGCACCTTCCTCCCCATCTTAAGTATCCAATATATTTGTCCTCCTTTCCACTCTCCTAATGAAATCGCTTTTGCTGTAATTGGCAAGTGGAGCTGAATACATCATCCCTGCTGAGATAATTTGCATTGTAATTAGACACAAAATCTATTCCATTAGTCATCAGAGAAATCTTAATCATCATATATCATATCATGATTCTATACTACATACCACAGTTTGATTTAAACCAATTTGAACTTATTTGGATGGCCTTAGTAACCTGCTCTTCCAGGGGAACTGAAAAAGATTTTCTATACACTTCCTTTTCTGACTCCACTATACAAGTTTATCAACTGGAAAATGTTCGGGTTGCTCCAGAAGCTATCTACAAACTGGGCTGAGAACTGAACTAAAATATACCTTCCAAATATGCCAGCAATACTGAAAAAAAATATATCAGTTAACACAATTACATGGTTTTTCTTATCTAATCTGCTAAGGTAATGTCTTATGTTATTAGATTTCCTGATATTAAATTATCTTTCAACCCTGAAAACTAAAAAAATCACTTAATTATTGTTTATTACTCTCTAATACATAGCTGAATCTAACTCACTAATTTTTATGATATTTGTGTTTATATTCACAAATATATTTGAACTGCTCTTACTAGTATTCAGTAATACGGTTATCTTTGAAAAATTAATTATAGTCTTTTCCTGTGGTCTGAAATAATAAATAATAGAGGAGTTATTTGTTCTTTGAAAGTTAGATTGAGGGAGGGGGATCGGGATGGGGAACACATGTAAATCCATGGCTGATTCATGTCAATGTATGGCAAAAACCACTACAATATTGTAAAGTAATTAGCCTCCAACTAATAAAAATAAATGAAAAAATAAAATAAAAATAAAAAAAAAGAAAGTTAGATTGAATTCAGGTGTAAAACAATCTGGACCTGGTAAATTTTTATTATTACCATAAAATCATTTTCCATTTCATACATAGTAATCAATGTAGATTACTGATTATTTTAGGATAATACTTCCTTCTTTGATCATTTTAGGAAATTTATATTTTTGAATATCTGTGATTATATCCAATTTAATCATCGATTACCTAATTTGTTGGGTTTTTTTTAGAAATCCGTTTTCTATTTTTTTTTTAATTTTTTTATTTTTTTTTTATTAGTTGGAGGCTAATTACTTCACAACATTTCAGTGGGTTTTGTCATACATTGATATGAATCAGCCATAGAGTTACACGTATTCCCCATCCCGATCCCCCCTCCCACCTCCCTCTCCACCCAATTCCTCTGGGTCTTCCCAGTGCACCAGGCCCGAGCACTTGTCTCATGCATCCCACCTGGGCTGGTGATCTGTTTCACCATAGACAGTATACATGCTGTTCTTTCGAAACATCCCACCCTCACCTTCTCCCACAGAGTTCAAAAGTCTGTTCTGTACTTCTGTGTCTCTTTTTCTGTTTTGCATATAGGGTTATCGTTACCATCTTTCTAAATTCCATATATATGTGTTAGTATGCTGTAATCTTCTTTATCTTTCTGGCTTACTTCACTCTGTATAATGGGCTCCAGTTTCATCCATCTCATTAGGACTGATTCAAATGAATTCTTTTTAATGGCTGAGTAATATTCCATGGTGTATATGTACCACAGCTTCCTTATCCATTCATCTGCTGATGGGCATCTAGGTTGCTTCCATGTCCTGGCTATTATAAACAGTGCTGCGATGAACATTGGGGTGCACGTGTCTCTTTCAGATCTGGTTTCCTCAGTGTGTATGCCCAGAAGTGGGATTGCTGGGTCATTTGGCAGTTCTATTTCCAGTTTTTTAAGAAATCTCCACACTGTTTTCCATAGCGGCTGTACTAGTTTGCATTCCCACCAACAGTGTAAGAGGGTTCCCTTTTCTCCACACCCTCTCCAGCATTTATTGCTTGTAGACTTTTGGATAGCAGCCATCCTGACTGGCGTGTAATGGTACCTCATTGTGGTTTTGATTTGCATTTCTCTGATAATGAGTGATGTTGAGCATCTTTTCATGTGTTTGTTTGTTTTCTATTTTGATTGCCCTAAATATCTGCCAAATTTTTAGTCTTTATAATAATTCCCTGGAGTCCTGTTAAACTTTGCTTCAGATTTCAAATATAAAAATCAATTAAATGTCTGGAGAACTCCATTTATCATCACCAACTTCACAAGCTAACAATTTTGGTCAATGTAGTCATTTACCCTACCCTGTATTATTTTGAAGCAAGTAAGAAATATAGTGTCATGTCATTGTTAATACTTGTATTATTTATCTACATGTAAGGCAATGTTTGCTGTTGTTGTTCAGTTACTAAGACGTATCCTACTCTTTGCAACCCCATGGACTATAGCACACGAGGCTCCCCTATCCCCTACTATCACCCAGAGTTTGCTCAGATTCATGTCCATTGAGTAGGTGACGTTATATAACCAACCCATCTGCTCACATCCCCTTATCCTTTGTCCTTCAGTCTTTCACAGCATCAGGGTCTTTTTCAATGAGTCAGCTCTTTGCATCAGGTAGACAAAGTGTTGGAGCTTCAGCTTCAGCATCAGTCCTTCCAATGAATATTCAGGGTTGATTTCCTTTAGGATTGGCTGGTTTAATATCTTTGCAGTCCAAGGAACACTGAAGAGTCTTCTCCATCATCGCAGCTCAAAAGCATCAGTTCTTCGGTGCTTAGCCTTCTTTGCAGTCCAACTTTCACATACATACTTGACTACTGGAAAACCATAGCTTTGACTCTACACTCACCTTTGTCAGTGAAGTGATGTCTCCACTCTTTACTATGCTGTCTAGATTTGTCATAGCTTTTCTTCTAAGGAGCAAACATCTTTTAATTCCGTGACTACAGTCATTGCCCACAGTGATTTTGAAGCCCAAGAAAATAAAGTCTATCGTTGCTTCACTTTTCCCCTTCTATATGCCATTACATGATAGGACCAGATGCCATGATCTTAGTTTTTTGAATGATGAGTTTCAAGTCAGATTTTTCACTCTCCTCTTTTCATCAAGAGGCACTTTAGATCCTCTTCTGCCATTAAAGTGGTATCACCTGCATATCTGAGGTTATTGATATTTCTCCCAGAAATCTTGATTCCAGCTTGTGATGCATCCAGCCCAACGTTTTGCATGATGTACTCTGCATGTAAGTTAAATAAGCAGGGTGATAATACACAGCCTTGACATACTCCTTTCCCAATTTTGAACCAGTCCATTGTTCAATGTCAGGTTCTAATCACTATTTCTTGACCCACATACAGGTTTCCCAGGAGACAGGTAAGGTAGTCTGGTATTCTCATCTCTGTAGGAATTTTCCACCGTTTGTTGTGATCCACATCACCAGAGAGTCAACACTGAAATCAGATTGATTATATTCTTTGCAGCCAAAGATGGAGAAGCTCTATATAGTCAGCAAAAAATAGACCGGGAGCTAACTGTGGCTCAGATCATGAACTCCTTATTGCAAAATTCAGACTTAAATTGAAGAAAGTAGGGGAAACCACTAGACCACTCAGGTATGACCTAATCAAATCCCTTACAATTATACAGCAAAAGTGAGAAATAGATTTAAGGGACTAGATCTGATAGACAGAGTACCTGATGAACTATGGATGGAGGTTCATGACATTGTACAGGAGACAGGGAGCAAGACCATCCCCATGGAAAAGAAATGCAAAAAGGCAAACTGGCTGTCTGAGGAGGCCTTACAAATAGCTGTGAAAAGAAGAGAAGCAAAAAGCAAAGGAGAAAAGGAAAGATATACCCATTTGAATGCAGAGTTCCAAAGAATAGCAAGGAGAGATAAGAAAGCCTTCCTCAGTGATCAATGCAAAGAAATAGAGGAAAACAAGAGAATGGGAAAGACTAGAGCTCTCTTCAAGAAACTTAGAGACACCAAGAGAATATTTCATGCAAAGATGGGCTCAATAAAGGACAGAAATGGTATGGACCTAACAGAAGCAGAAGATATTAAGAAGAGGTGGCAACAATGCACAGAAGAACTGTACGTAAAAGATCTTCACGACCCAGATAATCACGACGGTGCGATCACTCACCTAGAGCCAGACATCCTGGAATGTGAGGTCAAGTGGGCCTTAGAGAGCATCACTATGAACAAAGCTAGTGGAGGTAATGGAATTCCAGTTGAGCTATTTCAAATCCTGAAAGATGATGCTGTGAAAGTGCTGTACTCAATATGCCAGCCAATTTGGAAAACTCAGCAGTGGCCACAGGAATGGAAAAGGTCAGTTTTCATTCCAATCCCTAAGAAAGGCAAAGCCAAAGAATTCTCAAACTACTGCACAATTGCATTCATCTCACATGCTAGTAAAGTAATGCTCAAAATTCTCCAAGCAAGGCTTCAACAGTATGTGAACCATGAACTTTCAGATATTCAAGCTGGATTTAGAAAAGGCAGAGGAACCAGAGATAAAATTGACAACTATGCTGGATCATCAAAAAAGCAAGAGAGTTTCCAGAAAAACATCTACTGCTTTATTGACTATGCCAAAGCCTTTGACTGCGTGGATCACAATAAACTGTGGAAATTATTCAAGAGATGGGAATACCGGACCACCTGACCTGCCTCTTGAGAAATCTGTATGCAGGTCAGGAAGCAACAGTTAGAACTGGACATGGAACAACAGACTGGTTCCAAATAGGAAAAGGTGTAAGTCAAGGCTGTATATTGTATATACCCTACTTATTTATCTTATATGCAGAGTACATCATGAGAAACACTGGGCTAGATAAAGCACAAGCTGGAATCAAGATTGCCGGGAGAAATATCAATAACCTCAGATATGCAGATGACACCACCCTTATAGCAGAAAGTGAGGAAGAGCTAAAGAGCCTCTTGATGAAAGTGAAAGAGGAGAGTGAAAAAGTTGGCTTAAAGCTCAACATTCAGAAAACTAAGATCATGGCATCTGTTCCCATAACTTCATGGGAAATAGATGGGAAAACAGTGGAAACAGTGGCAGACTTTATTTTCAGGGGCTCCTAAATCACTACAGATGGTGACTGCAGCCATGAAATTATAAGATGCTTGTTCCTTGGGAAAAAGGTTATGACCAACCTAGACAGCATATTAAAAAACAGAGTCATTACTTTGCCAACAAAGGTCCATCTAGTCAAGGCTATGGTTTTTCCAGTAGTCACGTGTGGATATGAGAGTTGGACTATAACAAAAGCCGAGCACTGAAGAATTGATGCTTTAGAACTGTGGTGTTGTAGTAGACTCTTGAGAGTCCTTTGAACAGCAAGGAGATCCAACCAGTCTATCCTAAAGGAAATCAGTCCTGAATATTCATTGGAAGGACTGATGTTGAAGCTGAAACTCAAATACTTTGGCCACCTGATGTGAAGAGCTGACTCATTTGAAAAGACCCTGATGCTGGGAAAGATTGAAGGCTGGAGAAGAAGGGGATGACAGAGGATGAGATGGTTGAATGGCATCACTGACTCAAGGGACATGGGTTTGGGTAGACTCCAGGAGTTGATGATGGACAAGGAGGCCTGGCGTGCTGCAGTCCATGGGATCCCGAAGAGTCAGACATGACTGAGTGACTGAACTGAACTGACACAATCAAAGGCTTTAGCATAGTCAATAAAGCAGACATGCTGATATCCACGAATAGGGTCGTCTCTTGTGCTATTGTAAAAGTGTATTTGCTATGACCAGTGTGTGCTGTTGGAAAAGTGTGTTTGCTATGACTAGTGTATTCTCTTGGCAAAACTCTGTAGGCCTTTGTCCTGCTTCATTTTGTACTCCAAGACCAAACTTGCCTGTTACTCCAAGTATCTCTTGACTTCCTACTTTTGCAGTCCAATGCCCTATGATGAAAAGGCTTCCCAGGTGGCACTAATGATTAAGAACCCACCTGCCAATGCTGGAGATATAAGAGACATGTGTTCGATCCCTGAGTCTGGACGATCTCTTGGAGGAGGGCATGGCAATTCACTCCAGTACTCTTGCCTAGAGAATTCCAGGAACAGAGGAGCCTGGCGGGCTACAGTCCAAAGGGTCGCAAAGGGTCAGACATGGCTGAAGTGACTTAACACACACACACACACGTGACGAAAAGGACATCTTTTTTGGTGTTAGTTCTAAAAGATCTTGTAGGTCTTCATAGAACCATTCTACTTCAGCTTCTTCAGCATTTGTGGTTGGAGTATAGGCGTGGATTACTGTGATGCTGAATGCTTTGCCTTAGAAATGAATGGTAATCATTCTGTCATTTTTGAGACTGCAATCAAGTACTGCATTTCGGACTCTTGATGAGAGCTACTCCAGTTCTTCTATAGGATTCTTGCCCACGGTAGATATAATGGTCATCTGAATTAAAGTCACCCATTCCCATCCATTTTAGTTCACTGATTCCTACATGTCATTGTTCAGTCTTGCCATCCCCTGTTTGACCTCATTCAATTTACCTTGTTTCATGGACCTGACATTCCAAGTTCCTATGCAATATTGTTCTTTACAGCATTGGACTTTAGTTTCATCAACAGACACTTCCACAACTGAACGTCATTTCCGCTTTGACCCAGATGCTTAATTCTTTCTGGAACTATCAGTAATTGTCCTCTGCTCCTCCCCAGTAGCATATTGGACACCTTCCAATCTGGGGAGCTCATCTTCCAGTGTCATATCTTTTTGCCTTTTCATACAGTTCGTGGGGTTCTCACAGCAAGAATACTGAAGTGGTTTGCCATTTCGTCCTCCACTGGACCACATTTTGTCAGAACTCATCACTCTGACCTGTCCGTCTTGGGTGGCCCTGCATGTCATGGCTCATATCTTCATTGAGTATGTGTGTATATATATATATATATATATATATATATATATATATATACATGTATAAATAATTTTTCAGATTATTTTCATTTATAGGCTGTTATTAATACAAGATATTGAATATGGTTCTCTGTGCTATGTAGTAGGAACTTAATTATCTATTTTATATAGAGTAGTGTGTATCTGTCAACTCCAAACTCCTAATTTATCCCTCCCCTCATTCCCCTTGGGTAACCACAAGTTTGTTTTCTGTGTGTATGAGTCCACTTCTGTTTTGTATATAGATTCATTTGTATCACTTTTTTAGATTCAACATATAAATGACACCATATGATATTTGTCTTTCTTTGTCTGACTTACTTCACTTAGTATGATAGTCTCTGGTTCTATTCCTGTTGCTGCAGATAGCATTATTCCATTCTTTTTTACATTCAAGTTATATATGTATACACATACCACATCTTCTTTATCCACCCATTGATTTACATTGGGTTGCTTCCATGTCTTGGATATTGTAAATAGTGCTGCTATGAACATTGAGATACATGTATCTTTTCAAATTATCATTTTCATCTTTTCTGGATATATTCCCAGGAGCAGGATTTCTGGGTCATATAGAAACTTTATTTTTAGTTTTTTAAGGAACTTCCATAGTGTTCTCCATAGTGGATATACCAATTTACATTCCCACCAACAGCATCGGAGGGTTCCCTTTTCTCCACACCATCTCCAGCATTTAATATTTACAAACATTTTGATGATGGCCATTCTGATTGGTGTAAGGTGATGCTTCATTGTAGTTTTGATTTGCATTTCTCTAATATGTAGCCGTATTCTTGCCTGGACAATCCCATGGACAGATGAGCCTGGTGGGCTATAGTCCAAAGGGTCGCAAAGAGTCGGACATGACTGAAGTGACTTAGCACACACGCACAATATGTAGCATGGTTTTAGGTATGGAAGTATGATACTGCCAGCTTTGTTCTTTTTCAAGAGTATATTGGCAATTTGGGACTTTTGTGATTGTATACACATATTATGATTACTTGTTCTAGTTCTCTAGAAAAAAAAAAGCCATTGTTTTGATAGTTCAGTGGCTCGGTTGTGTCTGACTCTTGTTTGATAGGGTTGCATTAAATCCATAGATTGCTTTAGGCAGCATGGACATTTTAACAATATTAATTCTTCCAATCCATGAGCATGGTACTGGTTTTCTATTTCTTCCTGGTTCAGTCATGGAAGATTGAATATTCTAAGACACAAAAGTGCCCATGACCCTGAATTCCCACACACTCCCCTTCCTCCAGTGGTGACAGAGCCTTCAACCAAGGAGACCCTGGACACAATGGAGGCACCCACCATCTTGGTGCCCCAGACAATGACACCAATGGCAGTATCAACACCACCAGCAGGAAGGCACCAGCAACCATAGAGAGACAAGCAGTGAAAACAAAGGAAAGACAAGCAGTGGTAGCCATGTACTGAGTGATACCGCTGGTAAATGTGGTAGGAGGTGAAAAGTACCAATTCTCAGATATAGCCAGACACAGCTCAGGTAAGAGAAACTACAAACCTGTGCTGTAGAGCTTCCTTGTTGTTGTTCAGTCGCTAAGTCGTGTCCACCTCTGCAACCTGCTGGACTGAAGCACATGTGTTTCAGACATGTTACTGGAAAACTTGGATTGAAGGATGTAAAAAGTCTCCTAATTTCTTCCAAGCCTAGAATTTTGGAATCCATCTGTTATTGTCTATCCGCTTGCAAATGAAAAGTTGGAGTTGAGAAAGCAAGCCCTCTTGGTCTGCTTATCACATAAAGATTAAAAACACAGGTGCTATATGTACCACAGCTTCCTTATCCATTCATCTGCTGATGGGCATCTAGGTTGCTTCCATGTCCTGGCTATTATAAACAGTGCTGCGATGAACATTGGGGTGCACGTGTCTCTTTCAGATCTGGTTTCCTCAGTGTGTATGCCCAGAAGTGGGATTGCTGGGTCATTTGGCAGTTCTATTTCCAGTTTTTTAAGAAATCTCCACACTGTTTTCCATAGCGGCTGTACTAGTTTGCATTCCCACCAACAGTGTAAGAGGGTTCCCTTTTCTCCACACCCTCTCCAGCATTTATTGCTTGTAGACTTTTGGATAGCAGCCATCCTGACTGGCGTGTAATGGTACCTCATTGTGGTTTTCATTTGCATTTCTCTAATAATGAGTGATGTTGAGCATCTTTTCATGTGTTTGTTAGCCATCTGTATGTCTTCTTTGGAGAAATGTCTGTTTAGTTCTTTGGCCCATTTTTTGATTGGGTCATTTATTTTTCCACCATGGAATATTACTCAGCCGTTAAAAAGAATCCATTTGAATCAGTTCTAATGAGATGGATGAAACTGGAGCCCATTATACAGAGTGAAGTAAGCCAGAAAGATAAAGATCATTACAGCATACTAACACATATATATGGAATTTAGAAAGATGGTAACGATAACCCTATATGCAAAACAGAAAAAGAGACACAGAAGTACAGAACAGACTTTTGAACTCTGTGGGAGAAGGTGAGGGTGGGATGTTTCGAAAGAACAGCATGTATATTATCTATGGTGAAACAGATCACCAGCCCAGGTGGGATGCATGAGACAAGTGCTCGGGCCTGGTGCACTGGGAAGACCCAGAGGAATTGGGTGGAGAGGGAGGTGGGAGGGGGGATCGGGATGGGGAATACGTGTAACTCTATGGCTGATTCATATCAATGTATGACAAAACCCACTGAAATGTTGTGAAGTAATTAGCCTCCAACTAATAAAAAATTAAAAAAATAAAAAAAAAACACAGGTGCTAGCAACTTCCCTGGTGGTCTAGTAGTTAAGAGTCTGCACTTCCCCTGCAGAGGGCCCAGGTTTGATCCCTGGTTGAGGAACAAAAATCCCACCACGCAGCATGGCCAAAAACAAAACACCCGAAAACACAGTTGTTCACTGTGTAAGAGAGCAAACAGGCCCCAGAGGACAAGAAGCAGTTTCCTGTCCACTTGGCAGTATAGTGTCTTGCCTTCTGGTCAACATAGACCAAAGGAGAACAGCTTCTCTGTAATAGATAAGTAACCTGAGGTTCCGATGTTAAGCATCTTACTGAGGTCACATAACTAAGTGGCAAGGGGCCAAGGCAACACTCAAACCTAGACCCTTCCGATGAATATTTAGGACTGATTTCCTTTAGGATGGACTGGTTGGATCTCCTTGCAGTCCAAGGGACTCTCAATAGTCTTTGCCAATACCACAGTTCAAAATCAGCTCAGCTTTCTTTATAATCCACCTCTCACATCCATACATGACTACTGGAAAAACCATATCTTTGTCTAGACGGACCTTTGTTGGCGAAGTAATGTCTCTGCTTTTTAAGATGCTGTCTAGGTTAGTCATAACTTTCCTTCCAAGGAGCAAGTATCTTTTAATTTCATGGCTGCAGTCACCATCTGCAGTGATTTTGGGGAGTCCAAAAAAATAAAATCTGTCACTGTTTCCATTGTTTCCGCATCTATTTCCCATGAAGTGATGGGACCAGATGCCATGATCTTAGTTTTCAGAATGTTGAGTTTTAAGCCAACATTTTCACTCTCCTCTTTCACTTTCATCAAGAGGCTCTTTAGTTCTTTGCTTTCTGCCATAAGGGTGGTGTCATCTGCATATCTGAAGTTATTGATATTTCTCCTGGCAATCTTGATTCCAGCTTGTGCTTCTTCCAGCCTGGCATTTCTCATGATGTACTCTGCATATAAGTTAAATAAGCAGGGTGACAATATACAGCCTTGACATACTCCTTTCCCAAGTTTGAACCAGTCTGTTATTCCACGTCCAGTTCTAACTGTTGCTTCTTGACCTGCATACAGGTTTCTCAGGAGGCAGTTCAGGTGGTCTGGTATTCCCAGCTCGAAGATTTTTCCACAGTTTGTTGTGATCCACATACTCAAAGGCTTTAGCGTAGTCAATGAAGCAGATGTTTTTCTGGAATTCTCTTGGTTTTTCAATGATCCAGTGGATGTTGGCAATTTGATCTCTGCTTCCTTTGCCTTTTCTAAGTCCAGCTTGAACATTTGGAAGTTCTCAGTTCACATACTGTTAAACCTAGCTTGGAGAATTTTGAGCATTACTTTGCTAGCGTGTGAAATGGGTGCCATTGTGTGGTAGTTTGAACATTCTTTGGCATTGCCTTTGTTTGGGATTGGAATGAAAACTGACCTTTTCCAGTCCTGTGGCCTCTCCTGGGTTTTCCAAATTTGCTGGCATGTTGAGTGCAGCACTTTCAAAGCATCATCTTTTAGGATTTGAAATAGCTCAACTGGAATTCCATCACCTCCACTAGTTTTGTTTGTAGTGATGCTTTCTAAGGCCCACCTGACTTCATATTCCAGGATGTCTGGCTCTAGGTGAATGATCACACCATCATGATTATCTGGGTTGTGTGTATTTCTAAAAATACATTTAGAAATGTTTAAAAAACTATACATAAATATTTTTGAGTTCTATGGGAAAGTGAAAGTCACTCAGTTGTGTCCTACTCTTTGCCATCCCACAGACTGTAGCCCACCAGGCTCCTCTGTCCATGGAATTCATCAAGCAAGAATACTGGAGTGGGTTGCCATTCCTTTCTCCAGGGGATCTTCCTGACCCAGGGATCGAACCCAATCTGCCTGCACTGCAGGCAGATTCTTTACTGTCTGACTTATATGACTTAAATCATGACTATAGCAATGACCTATAAGAAATAGTATTGTTTCATGCTGCATATATTTCAGAAGATGTGCTTGGTCTTTAATTCATATGAGGACTGAAATTCTAAAAGATACCTTTCAAAGAAAGAAATCCTCCATTAGTTACAGCTATTAAGTTCTTAAATCTTATAGTATGAATGTTTTCTTCAGATTTTAAAATTTGTGCATAACAGTGATTGCTTTCTACATTAGAAAAATAATCTGCTTTCAAAACTGGAAAGGTAAATAAAGAAAGCAAGTCAATAATACCATAATTGTACACAATCACTTTTTAAATTTCTTTTGTATTTCTTGTCTTAAAAATTTTTGCTCATTTTTTTTTTCTCTACATAAAATCAATAGTCTTTCATTTTCTCCTACTAGAGCTCCAGGTTCCATAATTTATCTTCTCAAGAGTTTCTCCATTAGTTACTCCTCCTATTCCTGAATCTTTATGCTTTCTTCTCTCTGGGTTATATTTAAGCATATGAACAGGCTGTATTAGTTAAAGGTATGTGTCCTTTATGTCAGCATTTGTCCTAACACAGACCCATCGGCCATTTCCAACTCTAAGTAGCCCTCCCCTTGTCAGGAAAGACAATCCTTCATGGATCTCTGGTCTGCTGAGTGTGCCAAAACTGCAATGTCCTAACTGTTCTTTCACCTGGGTCATTTCTCAGGGTTGTTTGTGTATCTATTAAGAATATTTTAAGACATGAGTTACATCATCCTCTAGACAAAGAATAGACTTAATTGCTGCTTGCTGTAAAAGCAGTGAATTCTACAATCCCAATGTTCCTCGACACAAACACTCTAAATGCATGGTGTTCATCTAAGCTCATTGTATCATCTACATTGCATGGTATTGGCATAAAAATCAACATATATATCATTGGAATGGAATTGAGAGTCCAGAAGTAAATCTATACGTTTGTGACCAATTGAATTTCTACAAAGGTGCCAAAACATTTAATCAGGAAGGGGGTAGTCTAACCAACAAATGAGGCTAGGACAGCTGGATATCCACATGCAGAAGTGTGAGTGGATTCCTACCTCACACCATCTACAACAATTAATTCCAAATAGATCAAGGACCCAAATGTAAAAGCTAGGATTATATAATATATAATCATATATATTATACATATGCATATAAAACATATATATAATATGTCTTCCCTGGTGGCTCAGCAGTAAAGAATCCACCTGCAATGCAGGAGCCACAGGAGACGTGGGTTTGATTCCTGGGTCAGGAAGAGCTCCTGGAGAAATGAATGGCAACCCACTCCAGTATTCTTGCCTGGAGAATCTCATGGACAGAGGAGCCTGGCTGGTTACAGTCCATAGAGTTGCAGAGATGGACACAAACGAAGTGACTTAGCACATATAAAATGTACATGTAAATCATCATTACCTTGTATTAACAATACTATTTTAGACATTTATATATAACACCCAAAGCAGAAGCAAGCCCCCCCAAAATAGACTTCACCAAAATTAAAGTTTTATGCTTAAGAGAACACTATTTTTAAAGTGAACACACAATGAACAGAATGGGATAAATATTTGAAAAAGTATATCTGATAAGGGTCTAGTATTCAGAATATATAAAGAACTCACCAACTCAACAATGAGATGACAAATAACCCAGTTAACAAATGAGCAAACATACTTCTCCAAAGAAGAGGTACAAATGGACTATGAGTACATTGAAACTGAAGTTATGTTCAACATTATTAAATAAAATCAAAGAGGTATCACTTCTCACCCACTAGAATGGTTAGAATAAAAAAGACGTAATAAGTGTTAGCAAGGGTGTAGAGAAATCAGAAACCTCATACATTGCTGGTGGGAATATAAAACAATGCAGTTATTTTGCAATGGTTTCTTAAAAGGTTAAACAGAGTTACCATGTACTCCCGTAATTCCACTCTTAGATATGTACCCCAAAGTGATGAAAATATATGGACATACAAAAACTCATACACAAATGTTCATAGCAGTATTAATCATAGTAGCCAAAAAGTATTAACAACCCCAAAGTATATTAACTGATGAATGGGTAAACAAAATGAGGTGTGTCCATATAATTGCATATTATTTGGCCATATAAAGTTCTGATATATGATACAACATTGATGTACTTTGAAAACATTATGTTAAGTGAAAGAAACAGACACAAAAGAGCATATACTGTACAATTTCATTTTTTGAAATGTCCAGTACAGGCAAATCTATAGATTCAGAAATAAGTTAGGAATTGCTATGGGGTAGTGGGGGGGGGGGCAGGTGGAGAGTGACTTCTAATGAGATTTTGAGCTGATGAAAATGTCCTGAAATTATATAGTGACGATGGCTACATATATCTTTGTGAATTTATTGTCCCATCACTTCATGGCAAATAGATGGGGGAAACAATGGAAATAATGACAGACTTTATTTTCTTGGGTTCCAAACGGTGACTGCAGCCATGAAACTGAAAGACACTTGGTCCTTGGAAGAAAAGTTGTGGCAAACCTAGACAGTGTATTAAAAAGCAGAGACATCACTTTGCCAACAAAGGTCTGTATAGTCAAAGCTATGATTTTTCCAGTAGTCATGTATGGATGTGAGAATTGGACCATAAAGAAGGCTGAGTGCTAAGGAATTGATGCTTTTGAACTGTGACGTTAGCAAAGACTCGTGAGAGTCCCTTGGACTGCAAGGAGATCAAACCAGTGAATCCTAACGGAAATCAGTCCTGAATATTCATTGAAAGGACTGATGCTGAAGCTGAAATTCCAATACTCTGGCCACCTGATGCAAAGACCCGACTCATTGGAAAAGACCCTGACGGTGGGATAGATTGATGGCAGGAGGAGAAGGGGGTGACAGAGAATGAGACAATTAGATGGCATCACTGACTCAATAGACATGAGTTTGAGCGAACTCTGGGAGATAGTGAAGGATAGGGAAGCCTGGAATGCTGCAATCCATGGGGTCGTGCAGAGTCAAACATAACTGAGCGAATGAACAACATGCATCAGAAGAGCAGCAAAGACAGTCAGCATCTTCCTCTGGTAACAGTGCTGCTAAATGGTTATTATCAGTAACAGAATGCAACTCCCATACACAAGTCTCATACACTCTGTTACTGTTCTTAAAGTACAACTCCTCAGGACAACTTTTAAGCACTGCATTTTAGAAAGCTGATTAGGTTTTTATTAGGAAAAAATCGTTCCTTGCCCTCTACTCTAATGTCTTATGGGAATATACCTTAGACCCTAAATATACCTTTGAATTCTAAAATTCAACTCTTGAGATTCTAAGGGTAAGAAATAGAAAATAGCAAAGGTTTTATCCAGAGTGATACTTACATCAGCATTGTTTATCTCAGCAAAGGGAAATTTGGAAGCAGCTTTAAAAACTGGAAATAACCATGGGGTGAGTGTTTAAATAAATTATGCTAAATCCATTCGGTGAAATATTATAAACTACAGTATTATTAAATATATTTATAAAGATCATGTTGTAATATCGAAAATATTTGGTAGGAATTTGAATAGAAAGAACAGAATAAATACTTTTACAGATCTGTAGAAACAGAATGAGACATAAAAAGCGCTCACAGTACAATAGTACTTTTATTTGAGTGGTGGAAGATGAGCATCATCTTCCTTTTCTACTTCCTTTCATGCCTATTCTTATTATAAAATATATATGTGTATTTTTAAAGCCCAGAGACATTAGATACAGTGAGTGCCTAACATAGCCTATCACCAAGGCAAAGGGGTAAAACAACATGGCTATGAATTCATTTCCTCTTTAAGGCTGTTCCTAATGTTCATTTCAAGCTGATTTCATCTCTAAATATACTCATGTGGGAGAACCTGAGAACACAGTGTATTTGGCCCCGAGACATCTGGTTCCCAAGAAATGTCTACAGACAGTTGGCAGCGCTTGTCAACTAACAGGTGGATCAGGCGATAATGTATTTCAGTTATTCTTGAGTTTTAAAGACTGCGTGACTTCCCCTGACATAGCCCTTATCAGTAATAATGCTGTTGTTTTGATTTCTCTTTGACTCAAATCTTGGTGATTATTCTCTTTTGACCATAACTCAGGGAGAAGGGATAAGTGGTCATACTAAGGCCTCAGCCCACACCCCTAATCTTCATAAAGGAAATCAGGCTAGAAATTACACTCATCAAGATAACTCATGCTTCTAGACAAAGCTCTGTATGAAATAGCTGACTATCCACTCTCAGGAGGCAATTTACTCAATTTATTCCCAGTAAAGAAATGAGCATGACCTGCTGATTATTTCAGATTCACAGGTGTTGCATTTTGGTTAATATACCAAACTTCAGGATCAAATTTTTCTTACTTTTCAGTTTCTATATCACTTCGCTGAGGAGATAATAAAGCACCATAATTTTGATATACATAATATATTTTACAAGAAACATTTAAAGTCAAGAATGCAGATATGTGATTTTACACTGTAAGATAATTATCACACTTGATTCATTTTCAAAAATAATGGAATATAGGAAGTTACTTAGAGTATGTAGAATTTTAGATGACGTTACAAACATTTAAGAAATATTTCCAGTAAGCTTAAACAGCCTGATGAAATACTATTTTCTGCTATAAGGCTATTCCTGTAGAAAGAACAAGCAAAAAGTTTGTTTGCTTTTTCCTTGTACATTACCATTTGTGAATGCTTATCACATACCAGGCTTTTTAAACACATGGTCTTTTATAATTCTCAAAACAATCTTGTGAGGTCATCATTATGACTACTTTACAGAAAAGGATAAAAGAGGTTAACTGATTTGTCCAAGGCTGAAATGACATAGCTGGGATTCAAACCCAGGTCTTTCTCATCATCCTGTGATCTTTGCTCTTGATCACAGTACTGAGGCCGCTGTCAGTGCTAGTAGTCATCAAGCCCTGTTTCTCTCCCAAAGAAAACTGACCGAGACCTTATTCTCCAGTGAAAGGTACGCTAGGTTGTATGGGATGCTCATCATAAAATATGTGCACTGAATTTTCAGATGGAGTTAGAGAAAATAGAGACTCGTCTTATTTTTTGTAACTATAAAAGTTATAAAAATTTTCTCTGAATAAGGAAATTTATGTTATTAATATTAAATGATGGCAATAATTTTAAAACTATTTTCTTAATTATTTAGGTTACTCTATTTATCAAAGGCCACATTAAAATTTTTTGCTTTCAGTTAATCTAAATTTACCAGCAAAGTAACTGGTGTTGCACCCTCACCACACTATGAACGTGACTAGTGTAAATTTGAGTCTTTTCCTGTTAGAAATAAAGTGAGTAAATAGGTGGCAATCAAAATATGTCAGTTTGGATTTTTGTGAATTTTTCATTCTCTTCCTTGTGATCTTTCAGACAGGTGACTCACACAAAGTACTTTCTGAATGTAACCATTACTTTTTAAGATTTCAAGTCATAACGACAGTGATGAAAGTTACTGATAAGAAAGTGTATTTGCAGTTGATTGTTAAAGTGAAACAGAACCAACCAAATGGTTCAAATGACTAACAAAAGCAAGATGAAATTTCTTTTCAGGAGGCAGTATGGGAAAGCATTTCAATATATATATATTTCATGTTCTATAAAAAATCCTACCTGGGATTTGATTTTATTTCTAATAAACCCTTCAGTCCCCAGTGGCAAGTTATTTTTCAATTTCTCTTCAGTTCAGTTCAGTTCAGTCACTCAGTCGTGTCCGACTCTTTGTGACCCCATGAACTGCAGCATGCCAGGCCTCCCTGTCCATCACCAACTCCCAGAGTTTACTCAAACTCATGCCCATCGAGTCGGTGATGCCATCCAGCCATCTCATCCTCTGTCGTCCCCTTTTCCTCCTGCCCCCAATCCCTCCCAGCATCAGGGTCTTTTCCAATGAGTCAACTCTTCCCATCAGGTGGCCAAAGTACTGGAGTTTCAGCCTCAGCATCAGTCCTTCCAATGAACACCCAGGACTGATCTCCTTTAGGATAGACTGGTTGGATCTCCTTGCAGTCCAAGGGACTCCCAAGAGTCTTCTCCAACACCACAGTTCAAAAGCATCAATTTTTCAGTGCTCAGCTTTCTTCCCAGTCCAACTCTCACATCCATACATGACCACTGGAAAAACCATAGCCTTGACTAGATGGACCTTTGGCAAAGTAATTGGCAAAGTAATGTCTCTGCTTTTTAATATGTCAGTTTCTCTTAGACTCTCTAATTTACATTCTGGAAGAAACAGGCCTATCTTCCACTCATTAATTTTCACAGCCCTTGAAAAGTTGGTGACTTCCCTGCTAAAAGGTCTCTGGTTAAAATGCTTTTCTGAGCAGAGGAAACAGTTGGAAATTCTGATTCTGACCAGGGGGCTGGAATGATCTGAAAGAAAACAGAAAGAATTTTAACAAGGTTAAGCAGGACTCACCTCTTCAGTTGGGTCAAATGTATGCCTCCATTCTACAAAAATTATTTATTAAATATCTATTATGGTGCAGACCTCCCACAATATAATACCTAAAGAAGAAGAAAGACTATACAATAAATTGAAAGGCATCTCTTGCACACCTGGCCTGGGAGGCTAATCAGGCCAGGCTGGGAACTCCAGCTCTACCAATTAACTGTGTTGTCTTGAACAAATCATTTCACTTTCCTGAATTACGTCTCCTCATCCATGAAATGAGTCAGCTATGAATATCTCCAAAGAAACCTGAGCAGGGACCAAAAATAATGAAAGACATTAAGTAGCTAGTAGAATGCCATATTACAAACTGTTTGTAAGTATCTAGCTATGGTCAAGTCTCATTACCTTGGTTATGTGAATGTGGGGATTATAGGAGAAATATTAATACTACCAGTCATAAAACTTAAGTTCTTTGATGCTCACCATTCCTACTCTTACATCTTCATACCTCTCCAATCAATTTTGCCGTTCAGTCATCAAGTTGCTTCAGGTATTCAGACTTCTGTAAAATTTAAGAATTTTACACCAGGGACTGAAGAGTTATTAGAAGTAAAATCAAATCCCAGGTAGGATTTTTATATAACACAATATATATATATATATATTGAATGCTTTCCCATACTGCCTCCTGAAAAGAAATTTCATCTTGCTTTTATTAGTCTTTTGAACAATTTGGTCGGTTCTGTGCCACTTTAACAACTGAAAATACACTTTCATATCATTAACTTTCATCACTGTTGTTATGACTTGAAATCTTAATAAGTAAAGGCTACTTTTAGAAAGTACTTGTGTGATTTACCTATCTGAAAGATCACAAGGTAATTGATCTGGCAGTAAATCTAGAGCTGGAGCAAGAGATGGGAGAACATAGGATACATGAACTAAAAACAGAGTTGAGGTCATTCAAATGAGTAAGGTTATTAGGTAAATATTCAAGTATACAATTCTCGGGATAAAGTGGGAAAATTAGGAAGTCTTCTTGGCATTCAGATTGTCAGTGATTTGCAAACTCTTGCCTCAGGATCCTTTCACACGTTAAGAATTGAGAACTTCAAAGAGCTTTTGTTTGTCTGTTGAGTCTATTGATATTTACCATATTAGAAGTTAAACTGAGGAATTTAAAATCTTTTGTTAATTCATTTTAAAAATAACAAATCTTTACATATTAAAATACATGTTTATGAAAAATCCCCCCCCCAAATTAATGATGATGACAGTATTTTAAGTCTCTATAAATCTCTTTAATGTCTCTAGCTTTACCCAAGAGGACTAGATTTTCATATCTGTCTCGTTATTCAATCTACTGCAATATGACATATCATATAGACTCTGGAAAATTTCAATGTATACTTGTGACAGAGTGAGAATGAGCAAAACACAGTTAATATCTCATTATTATGAAAATGACTTTGACCTCATGAATAACTGGAAAGATGCTGGAGTCTGGAATCCCCAAGAATCCCTAGCTCATACTTCCTGTCCTAATGATTAATTGAAGCATTCAAGATTTGTTTTTTTTTCCCCCAGATATGTCCAGGAGAATGTGGCCAACCATAGCCTGTGGCTTTCTTTCTTTTTTAGTTTTTTGCAACTGACAAATTGATCAAGTAGAAACAAAATCAAATAAAACTTTTAGACTTTACCTTTAAGAATATAGAAAAACTCAAGGTATCCTGAAGGACCACATATCATGTACAATAATTCCTCTAGCAAAAATTCTATACAAAGGGAAGTTTTGCACAATAGAAAGACAATTTCTTCCCCAGTATACTTTGGCAGTTCCTCTCACCTAATTAATAGTGAGTGGCACTTGGCTGCCTCAGTGGTGTCTTTATGAATTGAACAAAAACAATAATAATGGAGATAGGAGGAGATAGCATAGTGACAATATGTTTGCTGCCATCAACTTGGTGGCCATCTGCCCCTTAGTTTTGTAAAGTAAAAAATTATTCAGCTAATTAACATTGCTAATGAATAAAGGAAAAGCCACCGAAAAGCACATTTTTATAAGAAGTAGATTAGATCTTTGGGATATAAATTGACCTTGATAAAGACTAACTCTTCAAATGAAAAATTTATGACAACAGAATTAAACAATACTATTTAACTGCAGAATATTGCTGATTTCGCTATAAAATGTTCTTATAAATGGAATAACTGCATTAAAGTATCCACTGCAATTGAGAGGAAACTTAACAGATTTTCATGGTCAGCTTTGCTAAACAAACTGTTCAGTCTAACACTAAACTTCTGTTGAAAAGTCTGACTATTGTAGAAACTAAAACCTTTCGATGGGGGACAGGATAGGAGCCTGTTTCAATATGTGAGAGGCTGCTGTTACGTGATATTGCTGTTATGCAATATGTGAGAGGTAGAGTCCAAAAGGTGTCATCAACCAGGTCAGGCACTTGTATCTAGACAGATAGGAACAGGGGTTCAATGTTTAAAAATCTCAGAGCCTTTCATCGTCTACTCCCTTCTCTGAAACCCTATTCCCTCATTTAGAGATAGAGAATGCTTGTCCTTTTTATTTAGCAACCCCATTCAACATCAAGGAGGAGTCTTTCTGTATTAGTATGCAACTGAAATTTTAACAGTTTTATTTAATCTCAGTTCTGACTATATTAATTCAGGGAAAAGGCACACTCAGTTTTATTTGATGTTTTAAAATGTTAAGGAGGGAAACATGAATAACCCCTGGAAACAACATTCAGTAAAGAAATTCCTTTAGAAATAAATTCACCAAGAAGCAAAGAGTAATATAACTTGAAGCTGGTTACAATGAGTAATATATTCCAACACTGCCAAAGTAAACTTTTCTGATGGAAAAAGGCTATCAAAGAAGTAACAAGATTTCTTTTTAAAACACCACACCCATATTCTTTTGTTTGTTTTCTTGTTCTGACCACAAAATTTTAAAGGGCACATGGCTGCTAAAGCAAGCAGAAGTTGCACAAAACAAATAATGGTTTTCTCTTACCCACAAAACATCTGGTTAATTAGAGATCAATTATATGCTAGCAATGTAAGAAAGCCTGGGCCCTCAAACATTTTGATTTTACACTGGTAGCAACAAATGAGAATGAAATAGAGGGCAGTGGTTTAAATGGGTTTATAGTATCAGAGGTAAGAGAAAATGCAGGTTTTTCCTTAAAGCAGAATATGGAAAGGTAAGTTTGGCAATGAAAATAATAGCTTTTTTAACACTTCTACAATGATTCATTTACTTCTTCACAACAATTATTTGAGGTAAGCACTAGTTCATTCCCCTTGTTACATCTAAATGTCAGGTTGGCTTAATTCTCTTCCTCGGTTCTTGTCTCTGCAACAAAAGTTTGGAACAGTGGACAACAGACAAGTTACAGCTCAGTTCAGCTCAAGCAGATAGATCTTTTATAGCAGACACTTCCAAGACATGGGAGCAGGCTGACCCTAAAGGAGTTGTCCTTCTCATCCCTCTCGGCTTCTCCCTTTTTAAACTTCCTGTCTCCTCCTTTTGGTTGTGCCCTGTGCAAAATAGGGCTTGTACCCTCCACCAATCAATGAAAATGAATGCAAATGTTCTCAAAGCCAATTGCAATTGCAAGTTATATCACAGCAGGCTCTGTTGTGTAGGTCTTCCCATAATTCAATCTGTTATTATCAGATATATATGTGTATAGAATATTTATGAATCCTTAATGGGCTTCTGGCTGCCTAAAGTTACTTGGAGAAAACCCTGCGGTTAGTCTGTATCCATTGTGTGCCTAGGGTGCATGTGCCAGGGTTGGAAAAGTCTCTGTGGTTATTTTTATAGCATATCTGTGAGCTCTCCTGGGTACCTCCGGGATAGGGTTTAGAGATCAGCTTGCATCCTTTTCAGCTAGGCCACCCCTCATTGCTCATGGCTAACTTCCTACCTAACATAAATAACCCAAGGGCCAAATAAGAATTATAAGGGAAATTAAAAATATTTTTAACTGAATAAGAATAAAACACACATGCCACTAAATTGGTACTTAGAAAGAACTTGATAGCAGAGGAGGGACCACAGTGGGGACATAGGAGTCTCCTGAACTTCCCTCCTTCCACAGATATACCGAATGTAAAGTAATTCAAGTAACCAAAGCTGGAATTCACAGACTCTTTCCTTGCTCCCAGAATGAATCAGCTCCCAAATACAGTCCTTCAACTGAGATAGATGCCTGCAACAGGACAACAGAAAACACTGTGATTTTTCCCCTTGAGCCTTCCCCAGGAGATCCAGAGCCCTTTTGCCTGACTGACACTGCCTTTGTGAAAGGGAAGTAGCCATATATCCTGAGAGTTCTCAGACGCTAGTTCTGAGTTTTTTGCTGTTTCCTGGAAACTCAACATATCACCATGATCTACTAAGCAAGGTACGACGCATGGAGTTTTGGGCTGAATCTAATAGTAAGCCCAAGAGAATGTGAACCCATTCTGTGGTTATTTTCCCAGTCCTAAAATGTATAGTATAAACTGATATGCTAAGTAACTGGCAGAATCCCAAGAACTGGTTCCTTGAGGGGACGTGGGGATTTTATGACAGAAAGGGCCAAATGGAAGCATCTGAACTGTTGCACACAGACACACAGTAAGCAAGCCAAAAGCAGGATCACATCTCTGGGTGAATTTCAAACATTAACATCACCATTAAAGGCCTGAGAAAGGCAGGGTTAGTAGTTCCTAACACATCCTCATTTAACTTGCCTTCTTAACTGGGTCAAAAGTCATTGACTCTCGGAGAATAAAATGGTGATGCCAAAGGAAGTTACATTTGCAAATATGTTTTCTTAGCTGAAAAAACCTAGCAGTCTTTGGCACATGGTGTGTAGCCGTTTAAATTTTTTTTTTTTCACTTGGATAAGAGAAAGCAGAAGCAATTTGCATGTACCTGGCACCAGCAACAATATCGGTTCAGTTCAGTTCAGTCTCTCAGTTATGTCCGACTCTTTCCAACCCCATGGACTGCAGCACACCAGGCCTCCCTGTCCATCACCAACTCCCAGAGCTTGCTCAAACTCATGTCCATCAAATCGGTGATGCCCTCCAACCATCTCATCCTCTGCCATCCCCTTCTCCTGCCTTCAATCTTTCCCAGCATCAAGATCTTTTCCAATGAGTCAGTTCTTTGCATCAGATGGCCAAAGTACAGCTTCAGCATCAGTATAGTTTCAGTTTCAGCAACGGTATAGTTTTACCTTATTTCAGAACTATGGCAAACCTCTTATTGTCATATTGTGGTTTGCTGCTGCTGCTGAGTCACTTCAGTCATGTCCGACTCTGTGCAACCCCATAGATGGTAGCCCACCAGGCTCCACCATCCCCGGGATTCTCAAGGCAAGAACACTGGAGTGGGTTGCCATTTCCTTCTCCAATGCATGAAAGTGAAAAGTGAAAGTGAAGTCACTCAGTCGTGTCCGACTCTTCACGACCACATGGACTGTAGCCTACCAGGCTCCTCCGTCCATGGGATTTTCCAGGCAAGAGTACTGGAGTGGGTTGCCATTGCCTTCTCCATTGTGGTTTGCTGCCGCTGCTGCTAGGTCGCTTCAGTCGTGTCCGACTCTGTGCGACCCCATAGACGGCAGTCCACCAGGCTCCCCCGTCCCTGGGATTTTCCAGGCAAGAGTACTGGACTGGGGTGCCATTGCCTTCTCCATTGTGGTTTGGAGGGTCCTTAATCATTCTGATATTCTAAAGTCTTATTATATTGACCCACTTTATTAATGTGGAACAGATAAGTAGAATGTACCAAGCCTTACTAAGTCATAAATATGCCAGAGAATAGGAGACAGATTTCAGGATCTGCTACACTTGTAAAATTTCTAGAGGTCCAGTGACCTAGGACATGGTGAAATATTTCTTTTAAAGTAGTATAAAAGTATGAGTTCATATAAATTATAATGGCATAAGTGGTATAATGATGTGAGTTGCTGCACCTATTGTGAAGGAAGAAGTTAAACGTTTGGTGGCTTCTTGAATTTTGAAGGAAATGTTAATAACATTTGGAGGTGTTACTCCAACTCATTTACCAATTAATTTATGAGACTGGACAATTTCGGACAGACCTGGATTAAGAAAGGGTCTCAAATAAATATTGGGTTGGCCAAAAGCTTTGTTCAGATTTTTCTATAGGATGTAATGAATCTTTTGGCCAACGGAACAGATCTAAACTGTGATGCAAATGGTCCTGTCACTTGGGACTTATAACCAGCAGACTAACAATATTGAAAGTGCCTTTGGCAGACAGAGATACTATAAGGTGCTTCTGATATGTCTCAATAAAAGACTCACAGCCTAGGCCTTTAGAGTTTTGTTATATGTCAATGATATCCTCTTGTAACGAATATTATCCATGTGAATTAGTTTTCTCCTAGACTCGAGCACCAAATGCCTGACCCTGGCCTATCAAGTAAACTGAATCATAAACTGAGTGTTATCTGATCCGTCAAACCATAAATCAATTTCTCCAAGATCTAGAACTTCCCCTGTTGCCACCACACTCTCCCACTTTTATACAGCTAAGAATGAGTGCATGTGTAACAAGAACGATAAGTGTAGCATCCTCACAGCAGAGTGTCTGTGGCAGAAGTGCAGTATTATAAGGGTCATTGTAAAGGATGATCATGGCCCTGGGGGTGTGGCTACAACAGTGGGCCAGGAGAAGGCAGTGCCTCCAGGCTGGTGTTCATCCATCCACCCACGGGCACAGGATGCAGCCTAGGATTCCTAACTGATTGATCAGGGAGTCAGGGAGGAGGGAAGAGATTATGGGAAATCTTATCTAGGCTGGGGTCTTGCCCTGTATTTGTTCTACTCCAGAAGCTTCCATGCCTCCTTCTGGAACACTAGATGATAACTGAAAAGTGCAAGTGTTGGTCACTCAGTCATGTCCGACTCTTTACAACCCCATGGACTATAACACCCTCCAGGCTCCTCTGTTCACGGAATTCTCCAGGCAGGAATACTGGAGTGGATTGCCATTCCCTTCTCCAGATGATCTTCCCAACCCAGGGATTGAACCTGGGTCTCCTGCATTGCAGGCAGATTCTTTACCATCTGAGCCACCAGGGAAGCCCAGAAGATAGCTAAAAACAGATAAACTCTTGGAGAGACAACCTAAGGGAGATACAGCATTAGGCATTCAGTCTAATGGGCATTCAGTGACCCATTCAATCTACCAGTGGGATTATGAACAGCAGACTGATGAAATTTGTCCTTTTCAGTGACCTGTTCCAGCATTTTACTTCCACACAGTCTGCAGGTGATATATGCATGGAAGAGCCTATGCTAGGATGCCCAACTTAATATTTTCTGGGCCATGAAGTATAATCTAGCATCTGATTGGAGGGTCTCTGGACAGCTCAAGAGTCGAAAGCATCAATGTTCCAACCACGTGTATGAGCATCTGCAACTGGACGGTCAGTGCCTCTGCTTCACTCCGGGGTCATGATGGGTTAGCAACTACCCAGAGGACACATACCTTATCAGAAAAACTATCGTATTATTTAAACGTCATGCGAAGTGAAAGTTACTTAGTCACGTCTGACTCTTTGCAACCCCATGGAATATACAGTCCATGGAATTCTCCAGGACAGAATACTGGAGTGGGTAGCCATTCCCTTCTCCAGAGGATCTTCCCAACCCACGGATCGAACCCAGGTCTCCCACATTGCACGCAGATTCTTTACCAGCTGAGCCATGAGGGAAGCCCAAATGTCATATGAGGGGATATAAGTTTTGGTTCCTCCTTGTTCTCGCCTTCTAGATGGTATGGGCCTTCCCCTAATATTCGCTTTATCTCACACACTAAGCACTCAGTCTGGTTTTTACAAGAAGGGATCCCTAAACCCTAATTTCTCTCATATAACACAGTTGGGGACACTGAGTTTTTCTATTTGGACCCTTTATTTAGATGCCATAACTACACAGTCCTCCAAGAGGCAGCCTCAGAGTGGAGGTCCACCCAGCAGCTCTGTCAGTTCATGTGGTCAGATTTAAAGTTATCTCTTCCATGGAAGCAGGCGGTGTGGATGACCAGAAGGGTCACACACTTTATGCATTCCCCGCCCTCTTCTAGCTCCACAAACTGCCCTAACAACATTCTGTCTCATATGACCTAATCTTGACAGGACACATGACACCTATCTTGACATGGTTTCATGACAACCTACATTGCTTTAATTACAGGAAGTGGATTAGGGAAATAATTCATTTATTTCTTCTTACATTATCTGAAATTCTTTGCCATTCCACCCATCAGAATATTCAACTAGTAGTTTCACCTCCAGTTCCAGTCCACCCCTCCTCTTCTGTTTCACCTCCTGTATAACTCCTGCTCAGGCCTTAATAACAGCCATGGAATATTGAAAATATCTGCTCCTGTATCCCCCCAGGTCTTGACCTTCTTAGCATATTTATTGTTTAAGAAACTTGGGACTTCAAAGGACTATTTCCTGCAATGAGTTGGTAATTATCCATCACAGTCCTTGAAGCAAGTCATGCTACCCTGTTTGGGCTTTTCCCACTTCCAGAGAAAGGTCTTTAATCTGTGGTGCCTCAGTATGTTGGGCAGATGCCCTACTTTTGGCGCCAGTTGTTAGTTAGCAAACAACCCCAAACACTCCAGGCCTGCATAAAATTCCTACGAAAGTAGTAGGTATGCAACTCCTCCATCGCCTAGCTCGTCCTGGGCTAGGCCCCCAGGCATCTGGAAGGGCAGACTCTAGACTCAGAAAGCGCATCCTGGCCTGGGTGCTGTGGGGATTTGACTGGGAAAACACTAATCCTCCCTGTCACAATCAGGGTTCTGGATTTAAACCTTGTAGTTACAGATGTTGGACCAGTTGCTTGACCTATCACCAGAGAATTCTACCAGAACTGAGATCCTTAAACACTCAGCTATGACTTATTCCCATGGAAATCATGGAAAAACAAAAGGTTAAGTCTTTTCTGAGAAGAGAATCTTCAGGAAATAAGTCTCAAACAAATTTATTCTAACCTTGCACCCTGCTTTACTCTTTTGTGTATTTTCAACCTACATACTTAAAGTCTTTTTTGTAATGCTTAGATTTCCCATTTCCTCTTGTGTAAGATCTTCCACCTTTTTAAAATCTAAATCCATGGCTGATTCATGTCAATGTATGACAAAAACCACTAGAATATTGTAAAGTAATTAGCCTCCAAATAATAAAAATAAATGGAAAAAAAAAGAAATAGAAAAAAAATAAATAAATAAAAATAAAATCTAACTGGCTCTTTCATAGAAAAAAGTATCTGACTGCAACAAAATAAAAGGTTATTTCTGTCACAACAGGGTAAGTATATCATATTATGATGTAGAACAGTGTTAGTTCCTTTCATTTACCATATCTTCACCTTTTATTTTAAATTAGGTTTTTTAGAAGAAGAAACAAACCCATTTCATATGTCTCTTAAGGCTGAAGTCTTTACTATACAAGCTCCAGGTTTACAATTCTTGATCAGAGCTCATCTTTCTTGGAAGATTTCTCCCTCACTTGCCCCTTCTTCTAGTACTATTTCATATCTGTATGTGCTCCAGAACCTGCTCTCCATTCGTAGATTAGTGCCTCCCAGGGCTCCTGTCCTATATGCATGGTACAATTCTGAGTCCTACTCCAGACATGTGGCATCTTTCCCTTCTCCGTCTTATGCAGTTAGCTCTGCTGACATTGCCACCAGAAATTAGGAAGCTTGTTAATCACTGTGTATTCGAGGAAGGAATGCAAATCCATTTGCTCCTGAGCAGGTAATGCAGTCCCATCTCTTGGTTCTGTGATAAGAGTTTCAGCAACAGAAAATCTCAGTAATTGCTGGTGGAAATGCTTATTGGTACAGCCACTTTGGAAAACTGTTTGCTAGTTTCCTTAAAAAATAAACATACATTTACCATACAATCCAGCAAATCCCATACACTCCTGGGAATTTATTCTAGAGGAATTAAGATTTATATTCATGCATACACACAAAAACTACACACAAATATTCATGGCAGCTAGAAACAACTAAAATGTTCTACAATCGATAAATGATTAAGCATATCATAGAATACTGTTCAGAAATAAAATCAATGGAACAAACTATTAACACAACTTGAATAAATGTCAAGGGTTTAAGGCTAAGAGTAAATCAAATCTCAAAATGTCACACACTGATTTCTGTAGCATTCTCAAAAATGGCAAAATTATAAAGATGGAAATATGTTATTAAGGGTTAGAGGTGATAGGATGTTGGGGGAGATGCTGGTAATCTTGTGACTAAATGGGTGACATAAAGGAGACCTCTGTGAGATGGAATAGTTCTATGTCTTGAGTGACAACAATGGTACAGAACTATGCAAATATTATATCAATGTCAATTTGCTTGTTTTGATATTGTACTAAAATTACATAAAATATAACCATCGAAGAAAATCGAAAGAAGGCTTCACAGGACATCTTTGTATTTTCTTTTTTAATTTCTTGTTAATCTATCATGATTTTAAAATAAAAAGTTAAACAAAAAATAAATAAATAAACTTAAGAGCTCTATATCTATTTTTTTTCAATTGAGTTAAAAGTTAAATACCTTTCCACAGATAACATGGACTTCCCCAGTGGTTCAGATAATAAAGAATCTGCCTGTAATGTGGGAGACCCAGGTTCAGTCCCTGGGTTGGGAAGATCCCCTGGAGAAGGGAATGGCAATCTACTCCAGTATTCTTGCCTGGAGAATTCCATGGACAGAGGAGGCTGGCAGTCTACAGTTCATGGGATCACAAAGAGTTGGTCACGACTGAGCTATGTTCACTCACTCACAAATAAAGTCCTAGACTCAGATGGCTTCTTTGGTAAACTATACCGAATATTTAAGGAAGAAATACCAATTCTACACAAACTCTTCCAGAAAATTGAAAAGGAGTGAATACATATGTCCTAATGCATTCTATCAGCCCAACATTATACTGATGCCAAAAGCAAACTAAGACGTTACAAGAACAGAAAACTGCAAACTAATATTTCTCATAGAAAGAGAAGCAAAAATCCTAAACAAATTTCAGAAAATTAAGCCCAATATTATATTAAGAGGAACTGTATTATGACCAAGTGTATTTATCCAAGGAATGCAAGGACAGTTTAGCATTCAAAAATCAGTCAGCTTAATTCACCAAGTTAACAAACTGGAGAGAAAGAAAAAGTGATCTTCTTAATAAATAGAAACAATTCATTTGAGAAAATACAACTTCATTCCTAATAAAGTGTAAGTGAAAGTCGTTCAATTGTGTTCAACTCTTTGCGACCCTATGGACTATAGAGTCCACGGAATTCTCCAGGCCAGAATACTGGAGTGGGTAGCCTTTCCCTTCTCCGGGGTATCTTCCCAACCCAGGGATCAAACCCAGGTCTCCCACATCTCAGGCGGGTGGGTTCTTTACCAGCTGAACCACCAGAGAAGCCCATTTCTAATAAAGCCTCTCATCAAATTAGGAAGAGAAAGGAATTTTCTCAACTTGTTAAAAGTCATCTACCAAAAAAGCTACAACTAAAGTCATGCCTAGCTGTGAAACCCTGAATGCTCTCCCACTATGGTTAAAAAAATCTGTTCAACACTTCTACTCAGCTTGTACTGAAGCTCTAGTCAGTACAATAAAGCAAGAAAAAGGCATAAAAAGCATTCGTTGGAAAGAAGAAATAAAATTGTCTTAATGCATAAACAATATATTTTTTAAAGAAAATTCAATGTAACCTACAAAAAAAAGCTACCAAATTTCATTACTTTAGTGATGGTGCAGAATTCAAGTAAAAATAATTGTGTTACTGTATACTCACAATGAACAAAATATACTAAAAATGTAAAGTATAAAATTTATAATAGCATCAGAAAATAAAGTTCAGCATCATTTTCCCTCAGAATTTTGAGAAAGTGCCTTCTTGTATTTAGTTTGCCTTTAATCGGAAAATCATGTGTGCTTTTTTCCTTTGGAAGCATTTAACAGTTTATTCCTTCCATTGAGGCTTTGGTTTTATCACAAAATATGTTTTTCATTCATTCTGTTCAGTACAGTGTGTCCTATTAATCTGAAAAGCTGAGACTCCCACTGTAGGAAACATGTCTTTGAAACTTCTTACACTGCATTTGCACTCTCACCTCTTCCTGAAAGTGAAAGTTGCTCAATCATGTCCGACTCTGAATTATCCAGGCCAGAATATTGGAATGGGTAGACTTGCCCTTCTCCAGGGGATCTTCCCAACCCAGGGATTGAACCCAGGTCTCCCACATTGCAGGTGGATTCTTTACCAGCTGAGCCACAAGGGAAGCCCAAGAATACTGGAGTGGGTAGCCCATCCCTTCTCCAGTGGATCTTCCCAACCCAGGAATCGAACTGGAGTCTCCTGCATTGCAGGTGGATTCTTTACCCACGGAGCTCTCAGGGAAGCCCTTCTTGGAATCTCTGTTAAGTTCCCAGCTTCTCAAATCAATGGGTCCATCTTTGTGTCCACAGTCCTAGAGAGTTCCCCATTTGATCTTCTAGCTTGCTGGTTTTGTGTGACCATCGCTGTACCTAGTCCATCTTTGAGATTTTTATTTTAATAATTATACTTTTCATTTGTATTTGCAATGAATTTACTTCTTTTTTATTTTTTTTTTTTTGTTTTTGTTTTTGTGTTTTTTGAATTTACTTCTTTTTTATAACAACCTGTCCTGGTCTCCAGTTTTGGTTGTTTCAGGTTTTGTTTTTTTTTTCCATTTATTTTTATTAGTTGGAGGCTAATTACTTTACAATATTGTAGTGGTTTTTGTCATACATTGACATGAATCAGCCATGGATTTACATGTATTCCCCATCCTGATCCCCTCTCCCACCTCCCTCTCTACCCGATCCCTCTGGGTCTTCCCAGTACACCAGCCCCAAGCACTTGTCTCATGCATCCCACCTGGGCTGGTGATCTGTTTCACCCTAGATAATATACATGTTTCGATGCTGTTCTCTCAAAACATCCCACCCTCGCCTTCTCCCACAGAGTCCAAAAGTCTGTTCTGTACATCTGTGTCTCTTTTTCTGTTTTGCATATAGGGTTATCATTACCATCTTTCTAAATTCCATATATATGTGTTAGTATACTGTAACGGTCTTTATCTTTCTGGCTTACTTCACTTTTTTTTTTTAAGGGGCAGGGCAGACAAGGATGAGGGTTGTACTTTTATCAGTATATTTCTTTATAAATGCTATAACATTGCTGCTCTTAGCTCACATATTAAATTTATCCATTTATCCCTTCAACAAATACTAAAATCTACTCTTTAACAGACACCTCTTGAATATAAAGGGAATGCAGACAATATTCCTTGACTCTGATTAGCTGACATTTTAGTAAAATAAGTAAAGTTGGATTTTTTATAATTATTTTTAAAAAATAAAGAGTTAAAAAGTTTCCTCCCTACCCCCAAAAGATTACCTGTGTGTCTCCTGGGGGTACATGTAGCTCCCTGTATGCACTATTAACTCTTGTTAGTTCTATTTTTATTTGTTTTGTTTTTTGTTTCTTAGTTTTGTGCCTTTTTTGTTGAGTTGATCCTCAACTTTTGGTGATTCCTAGGTAAGCTATCTTTGTTTTTGCACCTCTTTTGGATAGCCTATATATATATGCTGTTCTGTGGACTGCAAGGATATCCAGCCAGTCCATCCTAAAGGAGATCAGTCCTGGGAGTTCATTGGAAGGACTGATGCTGAAGCTGAAACTCCGATACTTTGGCTGCCTCATGCGAAGAGTTGACTCATTGGAAAAGACCCTGATGCTGGGAGAGATTGGGGGCAGGAGGAGAAGGGGACAACAGAGGATGAGATGGCTGGATGGCATCACCAACTCGATGGACATGAGTTTGAGTAGACTCCGGGAGTTGGTGATGGACAGGGAGGCCTGGCGTGCTACGATTCATGGGATCGCAAAGAGTCGGACACAACTGAGTGACTGAACTGAACTGAACTGAACTGTACTGTATAATAGGATCTCCTCTGTGTTCATAAAGAAAGAGAAAATGTGCTGCTAAGATGAATGTGCCATTCATTCATTTTCTGAGTAGGTCATCTTTTCCCCCTCCTAGCAAAGCCAGGACCTTTCCTTGACACCTTGAAAAGTATCACATCCTCAATGTACCCGTCTGGCAGCAGATGCCTCTACAGTGTGCTGCTGGACTGGTTGGAGGAGAATAATTAGAGGACACTCTGCAAAAACGAGTCAACATAGCAAACCTGAAACTGCTATCCTTGGAGATTCTTGCTGGGAAGCTGGTCTTTGTCTGAGGTCTGGAAACTTGCAGGTAAGCAATTTCCTGATACAAAACTTTCCTTAAATGACAAAATTACTTACTGTACCTAAACTCTAAAACAATGTGGGTTGTGCTGAACATTTATTTTCCTTCTGAGTGCCAAGTCGCTTCAGTCGTGTCTGACTCCTTGTGACCCCATGGACTGTAGTCTGCCAGGCTCTTCTGTCCATGTGATTCTCCAGGCAAGAATATTGGAGTGGGTTGCCATGCCTTTCTCCAAAGGATCTTCCCAACCCAGGAATTGAACCATGTCTCTTTGTCTCCTGCATTGGCAGGCAAGATCTTTACCACTGGCAGCACCTGGGAAGCCCAGTGCCACCTGGATGTGCACCAGCCCACTGCCATTCCCTTCTCCAGGGGATCTTCTGACCCAGGGATTGAACCCAGGTCTCCTGCATTATAGGCAGATTCTTTACCATCTGAGCCACCAGGGAAGCCCCATTTTCCTTCTAGGGGTGTACAATTGTGGCACCTACTAAGCAGAGGATGGCTACATGCCTGGTTGCCAATAAAAACCTTAGCCAGTCTCTCATGAACTTCCATGCACACAGCCCTTTGCACATGTTATCACAACTCATTGCTGAAGCTGTGCAGACTGTGTGACTACTAGAAGAGAATTCTTGGAAGCTTCCACTGGTTTCCTCCAAAATCTACTCTTGCATTTTCCCCCTTCACTATTTCTGCTTTGTAATTATTCCCTGTAGTAAATCTTTGCCATGAGTACCATTATATTCTTAGTCAGATGGGTCATTCTAATGAATCATCAAACTTGGGGGTTGTCTTGAAGATGCCCAATACAGGGGCCCGCCTACACAGCCACCCTGAATTCAGTGCCTCAACCAACTAATATCTCCAAGTTCCTTCATTCTCATGTGATTTTCTTCTTAATAATATCCAGAGCCATTCTCAGATTTTGTAACTTTCTTCTCCTTTGTGCTTTGCTCGGTGATTTCTTCTGTCAATTCAGCACCTTCTGTGTTCCACATTTCAAGGATCCCTCAAAATTTCTGGTCCAGAGAACAAGATGGCAGAGGAGTAGGTGGGTGTGGAGTGCATCTGTCTCCACAGATACATCAGGAATACACCTTCAGATACAGGGGTGCAGTCAGAACACCAGCTTAGAGCGGACAGGAGTACCTGACCAGCAGAAAAGAACATACGGAACCACTCAAAACTCAGTAGGATGAAGGAATGAGAGGAAAACAGGAGTGTCAGTAGGGCTGGACCTGCCCTTGGCAGGTGGGAGAAGCAGTGGTCCAATCCCCACAGTGGGGCAACTGTCTGGGTTAGAGGAGAAACATTTAAGGCTGAGAGTGAAACAGCTGATCTGTGGCAGCCTAAATGGAATGAGCATCAGACAGTCCTTGCTGCAGCCGTACATACCCCGGACAGGGACGCGGGTCCCCTGGAAGGGGCAGCGGGTGGGAGCTGGAGCTTAGGAATCATGGAGCAATCCCAGGGCAAGGGCTGCCGTTGACTGTGAGGAGACAGACGGAGAGGACGTGAGGGAGGAGATTGTGGTGGGATATTCCTGTGGAGGAAAGCCAGGCAGCTACGGAAGCAAGGTGATACTGCTGAGTCACGCGTGGCGGGTGGAGCCATCACCATACCTCTCTGTCCCCGCACAACAGCATCAGCAGCTGAACAATACAGAGGCTGGTCCATCAAGCGACTGACTCACCGCCCTACAGAGCAGGCCCCCACCCAGGGTGCCCCTTAAGTGACTGATTCACCAAACTACAGAGAGGACCCCAGCCAGGAGGGCTGCTCTAGGTGCCTGACACACGGAACAACAGAGGACCCCAGGCAAGGGAGCCCTTTAAGTGCCTTAACGGCAGAGCTATGGAGAAAGACTGGCCAAAGAGACTTCCGATCGCCAGCTACCAGAGGCTCAAAAAAAGACCCTGATAGGGCTGTAACTGCTGCGGCTGAGGCAGTCCGTGTCCCTGCACACTTGGTGCTGCCAGGGTTCCCTCAATCCAAGCAACTGCGCCACCTTCAAGCTCAACCCTCACTGGGGCAGAGCTGCCACAGGCAAAAAAACAGTCTTGGGTCTATGCACGTGGAGTAACCTCAGTTGTGTCCAACTCTTTGCAACCCTGTGGACTGTGGCCTGCCAGGCCTCTCTGTCAGAGCGGTTCTCCAGGCAAGAATAATGGAGTATATTGGCCAATACTGGTTGCCATACCCTCTAGAGCACCATTTCCTGCTGCCCCAGCCACCAACTCCCCTGAGTACCTGGTGCTGCCAGAACCCCTGTGACCCAAGCAGCTGCACCACCTCCACACCTGGCCCTCACAGGGTCAGATCCAAGTCCTCCAGGGCAGCCCCAGGAGGAAACCCCAGTGGACGACCACATGGAGAGGTGGAAGTAAAACCACAATTGAAACCCAGGGTCAGTGTGGCTAAGGAAAAAGACCCAAACCTTCCCACCAGTTGTGCAAGCTTTAGATTAAATCCACATGATCAACGAGGCAGACTCTGTGTCTACAAAATATATCAAAAGATATTGAGAGCTCCCACACATGTATGTGTGTTTAAGTCACTTCAGTCGTGTTGGGTTCTTTGTGACCCTGTGGACTGTATCCCTCCAGTCTCCTCTGTCCATGGGATCCTCCAGGCAAGAATACCGGAGCGGGTTGCCATGTCCTCCTCCAGGTAATCTTCCCGACCAAGGGATTGAACTTGAGTCTCTTATGTCTCCTGCATTGGCAGGCAGGTTCTTTACCACTGGCACTACCTGGGAAGCCTGGGAATGTCCTCTCATTCTGCTCTGTTCACTTGAGCCCCAAACTGAATCCCTATGGAATACATTGTTTATATCATTCATTCAATCTTTACTACATTTCTACAAGTGACTGTGTGTTCTTCATACTGTCCTCCCAGGACAGACAATAATGACTTTAGAGACAAAGGGCCATTCTTTCCTCTTTGCACACGATAAATATTGATTCTTCATTCCATCATAATGCATGTATTGAGTAAGTGCCAAGAACTGTTTCAGCTAGACATTGAGGGAAAAAGTAAATATTATCTGCTTCCTGATCTCAAAGAATTCATTACGGTAGACCAACCAATGAAATGTAATTACAATATGGTATGATAAACGGAATAAAGGATGGAGTGATCAAATACGCTTGAATGGCTCACAGAAAATTAATGTCTAAAAGATAGTGAACTGGATCTTAAAAGATGAATAGCAGTTCCTTAGATGGAACTTAAAATTGAATAAAACAGTCCCCTCATTAAAATATATCTCATGCATATATGATACAGTGATTGTATCAAATTTTGATGTAGTATTATACTGAAGCTGGCAAAGCTTTGGTTTCCCTGAAACCAAAGTGGTTTCAGGGCAAAACTTGCCCTGAAGCAAGTGGGCATCAATTATCTGTCTTCAGATAGATCTTCAGTAGAGATCTGTCTTCAGATATCTTTTTCTTTCCCACCATGACCAAGTCATCAAAAGCATGGATCATGATTAGCACCAAGATCTTGGTATCTAATTACCACTCTCCTAAAGAATCAGGACTTTATAGAAATGACTGGTATCAGGGCTGAAGCAGGAAAAGTACTGCATAAGCCTAGAATGTCTTCCTATGCATTAAAATAAGCAAACTCAAAAAATAATGAGGATTGTCAAAAAAACATGAAAGTCAGCTTGAAACAATTCCAAATAGTCAAATCCATAACAACTTAGGCATCTAAATAATTTGTCAGGCATTAAAAATACATAGTAATATATCTTAACCCTTTAAACAAAATAGGAATCCATGAATCCATAGCATAAATTAATGAATAAACTGAAAGTTTGATGAGGAATAGGGTCATAAAGAAGGCTGAATGCCGAAGAATTGATGCTTTCAAATTTTGGTGCTGGAGAAGACTCTTGAGAGTCCCTTGGACTGCAGAGAGATCAAACCAGTCAATCCTAAAGGAAATCAACCCTGAATATTCACTGGAAGGACTGATGCTGAAGCTGAAGCTCCTGTACTCTGGCCACCTGATGCAAAGAGCCAACTCATGGGAGAAGACCCTGATGCTGGGAAAGATTGGGGGCAGGAGGAGAAGCATGAATGGTGGGATGGCATCACCAACTCAATGGACATGAGTCTGAGCAAACTCTGGGAGACAGTGAAGGACAGGGAAGCCTGGCGTGCTGCAGTCCATGGGGGTCACAAAGAGTCAGACATGACTTAGTGACTGAAAAAAAAAAGGGTATTCAGAGAGTGGCACAACTTAATTACAAAAAAGGAAAAATGTAACTTTACAGTGGAAAGGAAAGTCTTCACAGATACCTCTTTTATCAAATGATCCAGTTTAACCTACCAGCAATGGAACAAATTAAGATTTGGGACCACATGATAGCATGCAATGAAAACAGCATAATATTACTTTCTATTATATTCCCGACAAAGATGTATAACCTAAATCTAGTCATGAGGAACCATCAGACAAGCCAAAAAAGGGAGACATCTATAAAATAACTGGCTTGTATTCTTCATAAGTATCAAAGTATTGAAAGTCAAGGAAAAACTGAAGAACTATTCCCAACTGAAGGAGTCTAAGGAGTTATGACAACTCAGTTAAACAAGCAGTTCTGTGCTGGATCCTGCAAAGTCACTATTAGAACAATTGGCAAAGCCAACAAGGATATGAGGATTAGGGAGTAAATTAGATGGGGATAACCCGTGCCAGTGTTAGTTCTCTGACTTTGATGACTGTATTGTGGGTATATAGGAGATTGCCCTTGTGTGTAAAAAATACATACCACAGTTTTGGGAAATAATGGGAAAACATCAGCAACTTACTCTCAAATTGTTGAAGAAAACAAAGCTATTTGCATTATATTCTTACTTCCCTGGTAGCTCAGACGGTAAAGTGTCTGCTTACAATGCAGGAGACCGGGATACAATCCCTGGGTTGGGAAGATCTCCTGGAGAAGGAAATGGCAACCCACTCCAGTATCCTTGCCTGGAAAATCCCATAGACAGAGGAGCCTGGTGGGCTGCAGTCCATGGGGTCGCAAAGAGTCGGACACGACTTCATTTTCACTTTCACTTTGAATTGTTTTGGAAGTCTAAGCTTGTTCAAAAATTTTTTTAAATAAAATAATAACAATAACAATGATGATTATGATGGTGTTCTACAGTCTAAAACTTATCTAACTTTTTCTTGCTCTTAGGAAAAACGATAAGAATCCTTAAAGTGAACCATAAGACTTTGCATGATCATCCTGTCACCTGTTGACTCTTCATTAGGCTCACTGCATTCTCTTCTTTTTGTTCCTTAAACAACCCATGGACTTTTGAGGTACAAGTTCATGCTCTTGTCTTCCCTCTGCCTAAAACATTCTCTAATTCATTGCCCGTATACATTAAATTTCTTTTTTATCTTATTTATTTTGGTAATACCATTACAAAACTTTTGCCTCTCCAAGGTCAGTTTTCCCTTATTTATTCTCACAGCGCTGTGTATCTTCCCTTCATAATTACAGATTTCCTTGAATATAAGATTAATGTGAAAAAAAAAAAAGATTAATGTGTCCTCCATTATCCTACCTCTCTGGGGTAGAGTTGTACCTTTGCTCATCATGTTATCCCAAGGACCTAGCCCAGAGGACAATAAACAATACTAGTGAATAAATGAACTGTTTAAGATCAATCCATTCATTTGGGCCCTTGACTCTCCTACGTCTCAGCCTTCCTCTCTTTTTTGGCTCCTAACCAGATTTAAACATGTTCAAGTCTTTTCAACCTACAGCATTTCCTCTCTTGAATCCACATCCTCCTTGAACTGCAGTAAGTTTACCTGTTTCTCTCTTCACTCAAACTTCCAGTAGATTCCTGTAGACTTACAATTTCCATTTCTTCAGCTCCCATCCAATCTCCCGCCCACTGCAACTTGATTTCCACCCTATCACCCACTAAAATTGTGCTTTCTGTGGTGGCTATAACCTCCAAACTACTGGACTCAATTAACAAGTTTTAGTTACTATATCACCTTAATTTTTCTCACTAACTTCCTTGATATTTAGTTCAGTTTTAATATCTCTAATTATCTCATTTTTGACTCTTTGATGAGGTCTTCTTTTTCAGATTACTCTGCAAATTAATTTATTTATTCAAAAATATATTTATTTAGTACCTACCATAGGCCAGGAACAACTGTGGATACAATACTAATTAAACAAAAATCCCTTTCTTTGAGGAACTACATTCTTCTGTTTTTTTAATTAAGGTAGAATTCACTTGCAGTATTATATTAGTTTCAGGTGTATAACATAGGGACTTCCCAGATGGCACAGTGGTTAAAAAAAAAACCATCTGTTCATGCAGGAGACACAGGAGATGTGGGTTCGTTCCCTGGGTCAAGGATATCCCCTGGAGGAGGAAATAGCAACCTACTCCAGTATTCTTGCCAGAAAAATCCCATGGACAGAGGAGCCTGGCGGGCTATAGTCCATGGGGTTGCAAATCATCAGGAGCAACTGAGCACACACATCTGTGAGACATAACATTTGATAATTGTATATATTGTGAAATCATCACCGTAATAAGAATTTTATAGAATTTGATCCTTGTGATAAGAACTTTTAAGATCTACTCTTTTAGCAACTTTCAAATATGCAAAACAGTGTTATTCACTATAGTCACCCTGCTGTACTTAACATCCCTAGAACTTATTTCATAACTGGAGGTTTGTAACCTTTTGCCCCTTTCCCCCATTCCCCCCTCCTCTCCTCAGCCTCAGGCAACCACAAATTTATTCTCTATATCTATGAGCTTGGTCTTTTGTTTTGGGTTTTTTTTAGAATGCACATATAAGTAAAATAACACTCTACAAGCTCATTACTCTTAGCATAATACCCTCAAAGATCATTCATTTGTCTCAAATGGCAATATCTCATTCTTTTTATGGCTGAATAATATTCCACTACATATATATATATATATATATATTTTTTTTTTTTTTTCTTATCTACTCACCCTTCAGTGAACATTTAGGCTGTCTCCATATCTTTGCTATGGTAAATAATGTTGCAGTGAACATATTGATGCATATTTTATTTATAATTAGTGTTTCCATCTTCTTCTGATAAATACCCAGAGGTAGACTTGCTAGATATTGTGATAGTTCTATTTTAGCTTGTTGAGTCACCTCCATACTGATTTCCACAGCGGCTACACCTATCCACACTGATTCTCACAGTGCACAAAAGCTCCCTTTTCTCCACGTCCACTCCAGCATTTGCCTCTATAACAATAGCCAACAGGTATGAAGTGGTATCTCATTGTGGTTTTGATTTGCATCTCCCTGATGAGTCAAGGCTATGGTTTTTCCAGTGGTCATGTATGGATGTGAGAGTTGGACTGTGAGGAAAGCTGAGCGCCAAAAAATTGATGCTTTTGAACTGTGGTGTTGGAGAAGACTCTTGAGAGTCCTTTGGACTGCAAAGAGATCCAACCAGTCCATCCTAAAGGAGATCAGTCCTGGGTGTTCATTGGAAGGACTGATGCAGAAGCTGAAACTCCAATACTTTGGCCACCTCACGCGAAGAGCTGACTCATTGGAAAAGACCCTGATGCTGGGAGGGATTGGGGGCAGGAGGAGAAGGGGATGACAGAGGATGAGATGGCTGGATGGCATCGCCGACTCGATGGGCATGAGTTTAAGTGGACTCTGGGAGTTGGTGATGGATAGGGAGGCCTGGTGTGCTGCGATTCATGGGGTCGCAAAGAGTGGGACAGGACTGAGCAACTGAACTTAAGTGAACTGAACTGATGATTATGTAATAGGGAAGAAACTTTGTATTCTATTACAAGTTAATCACTAAAGGGATGGTGCCTATAAGCTTAAATTATTCATAATATCCATCTCTGGGAACCCAGCCTCCCAAATAATGAGCATTAAGCTACAATTCCTTTGTATAGCTCACAGGAAACATCCTGACCAGGCCCACCTGTGAATGTCTACAGGCAGGACAAAATTAACACAACCCTCTGGAGGTTGACCTGAACCAGGAAAATTTGACTTTACTCCTTCCACTTTTAGTATAAAAGAAGCCTAAATTCTAACTCAGGCAAGATGGTTTTTTAGGACACCAATCTGCCATCTTCTCAGTCTGATGGTTTTCTGAATAAAGTTGCTAAAAAGCTGGTCTCTCTATTTATTGGAATGCTGTGCAGGAAGCAGTGAGTATGACCCTGGACTCAATAACAATTAGTGAGTCTGAGCATCTTTTCATGTACCTATTGGATATCTGTACTTAGGAAAAAATATCTATTCAGATCCTCTGCCCATATTTTAATTGCATATTTTTAAAATTTGTTTTGTGAGTTTTTTTGCTATTCAGTTGTATGAGTTTTTCATATATTTTGAATATAGATGTTTTATCAGGTACATGATTTACAAACATTTTCTCTCATTCCATAGATTGTCTTATCATTTTGTTGATGTTTCATTGACTATAAGACATTCTTAATGTTAGAGTTTCCCAAGATTTTATCCTTGGTCCACAACTTTTCTTATTCTGCCTACTTTTTCTAAGTATTCTTATTCATGCTCATGGGTCCAACTACCACAGGATAATCTCCTGTTTTCTCCTCTAGTCTAGACACTTTACATGAATATTATACTCTGTGTCTTTATTTGGACATGATCTAGGAAATGTGAAATAGATATATCCAAATCAGAAACCTTTATCTTTTCCCTAAATAGATCTTCATTCAGTGAGTGGTACTCAGCCACCTAAACCAGAAGTTAACCTTAGATCCTTTCTTTATCTCCCACATCCAACTATTACCATTTCTTGCCAAATTTACTTTTCTGTTTTCCATTTCTCCAGTCATGGCCCCTTTGTATTCACTCTCCAGTAGCTACCAGAGTGATCTAAAATACAATCTCAGTCCCTTACTTAAAAGCTTTAAGTAGCTTTCTTATTACTTGAAAGGTAGTCTTCACCATGGCATAAAACCCACTGTAATATGGTCCCTTCTTGATTCTCCAGTTTTCCTTTTTGCTTTTCAATTTACTCTGAAGATTTTGGTGGCTCACAGTGTGGCATAATGATAAACATTACAGTCTCTGGGGCCAAGTTGCTCAGGTATGAACCCCAGCTCTATCATATATTTATCTCGTTTTCCTCAACTGTGAAATGGATATAATAATAGTCCCTATCATATAAGAGAACTTGGAGGACTGAATTACATGTGTACTTAGACCAGTTCATGGCACTCCTTAGCTACATGAGGCTACTTCTAATATTTCTGCCTTTGCTCTGGCTACGTTCTCTTCTTTCCGGTCAGGTATTAGTTTAGCTATGGGTCCTACATGCTCATCATTTTTTAACAAGCTGACATTTGATTTACTACACGTGAAATCGTTACCAATTACCACTTATATTAAGGTTGCTGTCATACGTAGGCATTCTTTTCATTAGGATGTTTTTTCTTTTCATGGTTGCAAATGCATCTACCTCAACTGTTCTAGTGATATTGTGTGTGCGCTCAGTGTTCCCAGGCATGTCCAATTCTTTGTGACCCCATGGACTGTAGCTCGCCAGGCTCTTCTGTCCATGGGATTTACCACTCAAAGAATACTGGAGTGGGTCGCCATTTTTTACTCCATGGGATCTTCCCCACCCAGGGATTGAACCTGTGTCTGTTACCTCTCCTGCACTGGCAGGCTGATTTACCATTCCGGGAAGCCTAGTTATAATGCTGCAGATCAAAATGCAGTTTCTATACCATATTATTTAGATACAAATGTGGGAGAGAGGAGTATGCACAACTCCCCAGTGTCCAGCTTGAATGACCAGGAAGTCGGGCAAAACAGTAGAACACTCACGTTTGTCGCCTACACACACACACTCATAAATATTTTTATTTCTTCCAAATTTCCTACTGCCTCTTCACTCTAGACTGACACTTCTATCAATGTCACTTCAGGTAAGTTTCCCTTTTCCTTCAAAATTTCCCCTTGCTGCCCCACTCACCCACCAAACAGAAAAGTACTGTAATGGGTCTGCCTTTCCCTTTAAGAACAGGGTCAGCGAGAAATTGCACGCCTAAACCAGCCCTCGGAATAGTCGCCGTAACCACAGCAACGGGAGCAGGAAGGGGCGGGTTACGTCGTCCTGCGTCCGGCCCGCGGCGCGCGCCAGCCGCAATGGTGCGGGTGCGGGGGCTTCGTGGTTACAGCGTGTTCTTCAGCTCCGGGTTGAAGCCGGAGCCGGAGCCGGATTCCGCGCCGAGGGCCACGTCAACCTAAACCTACACCGCCCTCCCCACCCTGTTCGGCCCGCAGGTCCTTAGGCGAATCCTCCCAGGCAGCGGCCTCCACGCCTTTCCCACAATGCCCCGCGCCAGGCCCCGCCCCGCCTCGCCTAGGAGACCGCCGCGCGAGGCGCAGACCGGAGCCAGCCGCGCTGCTAGCTGCCGGTGTGGCTGGTCCAGCCCCATCCCGGGCGCGGCGGCGCAGCGGTCAGAGAGTAAGTGCTTCTCTCCGGAACGCATAGGTTGTATTTGGCCTTGTGGGGTCCGCCCCCGGGGATTGAGGATGGGGAAGTAGCTGCAGGAGACGACCCCGCAACACCGAGGTGGGCTTGGACCCGGGGCCGGGGCTTTGCTGGAGCTGGTGGCGGCTTGGGCTCACCGGGAAGGGAGGGCGGAAATGGCCTGTGCGCTGGAATCTTCCCCCGCGCTCTTCTCTCCTGTGGCTGGATTTTAGTATTCTCGCTCCCAGTCGTCTTTCCCCCTGCTCCACACCATCCTTTCTTCAGTGGTTCCGCGCTTTTAGTTTCTCCCTTTAGCCTCAGTTATCCAGATTCCTGGCACACTAACTCGGTCTGAGGTCTCACACACCAGCACCCCTTGGCTCCCAATGTCTACATCTTTCCCCAGTCGCCGCAACCCATTCTGAAGTAGTGGCAGCAAGGAGTTCGTGTTGCATTTACCTGCAGCTTCTACCTGTCCCCGCACCTCGGCGCGCAGCCGTCCGGCACGCCCACGCTGACTTTGAGAACCCCCGCTGCACAGGGAACAAATAGCACTTGTCAAACGGTGTTTGCTAATGTGATCTCTGTTTTATTCTAAATGTTTTCTAGTCTGGATGTTTATTAATCTACATCGCTCTATTTTACAAAGGTTTTTTTGGTGACGTGAAAAGGAAGGATTAGAAATGAATCGAAAACCGTTCACAGGTGAGAAAAAAGTTAAAATAGGCATTTAAGATTAAAGGACGAAAGGAGGAACTGAGAACGCTCGAAAAGTTGGGTTTTTCGAAACATTATGAGTTCTTTGGAACTAAAGTATATACAAATTTGCATGTGATTTTATTTTATTTTTATCCTGCCCAGGTTAGCGTGTCTGAATAACTGATTGCTGCTTTTCTGTTTTTCTATTTTTATTTATGCCAAATGTAAACTTTGTAATGAAATTACAGTTAACTTGCAGTTATTATTCTGCAAGTTATATATAAAATAGTAACTGCTTAGATAGAACAATAGCACCTTCTGAGAAAATTCAGAAGAAAAAACGGGCGACTTTGTACGTTGTTACAGTGATAGAAATTCACTGCCGTTCTTCTTGCATCGGTTTTATGAAAAATACAGACTCCTTGGAAGGATCTGGTGCTTCTTTCTTGTACCCCCAAAGGGTATTTCCTACAAGTGAAATTTGATTGAAATGAAAACTGAATAGGCGTAAATGGGTGGAGAAATAACCAAAAAGGAAGCAGATTAAAAGGGCCAGTCTTAAGCTGGGTAGAAGAAGGAAGGAAGTAGCTCCTCACCTCCTGTTCACCACCCCCCTCCCTTGTGTTGATGCTGAGAGAGCGAATTGCTGCATTTGTTTGTTTCTAAAACGTTCTAAATAGCTGCAGCCACACTAGATCCCTTTTCTTTTTTTTACCTTTATCTGCTGTCTTGACACGAATGATCGCATGAATCTGGCTACCTAGATAATGGAAGGAATGAAGCAGGCCCCCAAAGAACAGGGCCTCAGGCACTCACCCTGATTTGCCATTTACTGGAGGTTATATTACTGGTCATGTTATTTAGTAAATAGTGCTGTTGATGGGTTGGGTTTTTTGTTGTTGTTGTTGGTTTTTAATGTATTTTACCTGATTTTTTCTCTTTAGATTAACATTTGGGGAGACAATTTATGATGCCTGTTTCACTTTTGGAGTAATGTGGACAGAAGTTCTCAAATTTGCATATTACATCAACTGGAACCAGTGGCCTTATCTTAATGTTTATTTAAATCAGAACTTGTACAAGAAAAACAATGGGAATCTGGTTAAATAAAGATGACTATGTCAGAGACTTGAAAAGGGTCATGCTCTTTTTTCTAATAATGTATATGGCCATTTTAGTGGGTACAGATCAGGATTTTTACAGTTTACTTGGAGTATCCAAAACTGCGAGCAATAGAGAAATAAGACAAGCTTTCAAGAAATTGGCATTGAAGCTACATCCTGATAAAAACCCGGTAGGTAAAAATTTCTTTTTAACCATTTCTGATTAATGTATTTTAAATTAGTGCTCAGAATTCTTAAGAACAGCCACTACTAGTCAAAAAGTTCAACATCTGTGCTCAAAACAGAGGAAGTTAAATAGTCTAAGTTTAGAGGAGTTAAACGAATGTCAATATCAAAATGCAGTTCTCTCAATTTGAAAACTAATTTTCAGCAGTTCTGTTACAGACGTTAATCACAGAGCAGTAGCTTTCTCTGTAAAGCAGGTTAAAATCAAGTATTTTAGAACAGTAAGAAAAATTATTTGCTTAGAACATACAGAGGGTATGTCTTGCTAAAAACAGCAGCAAGAGCTATTAATAGCATGCTTCAACTTTTTTCTCCTATGTACAAATCTAAAACCAGAGTCAGAAAGTATTACAAATTAAAACTTGGCAGCCAAATCGAGTTAATGCCGATCATAAATATTTGGTTATGTATTCCGTAATGTAATCTTTCAAAACTGTTTTAATTCTTAAGATATTTTTATTATTTATCTCATTTCATTTTTTTTTCTTAATGAGATTTGATATTCATCAATAAGAAAGATTTAACTATAATTTTCTAGGTAAAGTTTTTATTAACTTCAATAACTATTTTTTAACTTATTTTTACTTATTTTTATTTTTGGCCACACCACTCTGCTTGCAGGATCTTCCCTGACCAGGGGTTGAACCCAGGCCACCGCAATGAAAGGAATCCTAAGCGCTAGGCCACCAGGGAAGTCCCTAGATAGAATTTTAAGTAGGATTATTTTATTTCCATCACATAAAGCCGAGCAATAGAATTCGTATTTCTCTAAAACTCTTGTTAATTGGTAATCTTTTCCTGAGATCAACATTTTGTTGTGTTTAGGATTTTCATTTTTACAAGTTTTTCTTTAAATTTTCAAATGTCATTTCTTTTAAGTTTCTGTATAAAAGATGGTAGACCCACCTAAGTACTTAATTCAGCAATCCCCAACCCCTAGATGCTAATGCCTGAAAATTTAAAGTGGAGCTGATGTAATAATAATAGAAATAAATATACAATAAATGTAGTGTGCATAAGTCATTCCAAAACCACACCCCATCTGTGGAAAAATTGTCTTCTTTGAGAGGGTCCCTGGTCAAAATGGTTGGGGCTTGCTGATTTAAATGAAAGCATTCTTCAAAAAGCAATTCTATGAAACACTGACAAATGAAACATATCAGTCCAGTTTTAAGTTATTACTCTGGTATTAGTTCTTATGTCATTATAATCGATTGGGTTATGTACTTTTTTTTAATTTTGCCTCAAATAGGTAACCTAAAATTTTCTTTGTGATTGTTTTAGAGGCCACACATGATATTTACCATGTTGTTTCCAAGGATTCATTAGTCCGGTTTTTCTGTTGCATCTATTAGAGGTCATATTTTATGACCACCTCTGTCAACCTCTTGAGGCATTAATTCTCATTTCTTTGTTACTTTTCTTCTTTTTTAAGATTGTAGTTTTTTAAAAATACTTTTTTACTTTTTTATTTCAATGTGTGATGCCCATTTCATATTGTACTACTCCTCCTTATCTTGGTATCTACTCTCAAAGAATTCTCAGAATTAAGTCAGTTAATTGTGTATCTGAAATAAATATTATATCTAATATTTTTAATAGAATAACCCAAATGCACATAGTGATTTTTTGAAAGTAAATAGAGCATATGAAGTACTCAAAGATGAAGATCTGCGGAAAAAATACGACAAATATGGAGAAAAGGGACTTGCAGATAATCAAGGAGGCCAGTATGAAAGCTGGAATTACTACCGTTATGATTTTGGTAAGATGATAGATACTCCTTATGAAGTTATGGTTTATTTAAGTAAATTTAGAAAATTAATTTTGTTTCACCAGTTAGCCTATTTATGTAATTAATGTGCATCCCCTAGACCCTCTTTTTAATGCAACATGGAAGTGGAATTCAAGAGGAAAGTCAAGTAGTATGTAGATACCTGAATAAATATGGAGGTGTTTTGGTCATAATCTTGTTAAATACTTATAACAATTGTATTTAATTTTGTAAAATATTTGTATTAGAAGTTAAATATTGAAGCCTTCTAGTACTTTTAGAGTATCATATTTTCCAGGAAAGATTGAAGTTTCCTTTAATAGTGGTCACTTCAGTAGAAAAAACCATCCTTCTTAATTAGTAATGAATAATGGCTTAAGGTGTGACAGGAATGAGAAGGCAGGCGCAGAGAGAGTCAACAAGTGAAAGAGATCGAGGGAGGGGAGAGTAAACACAGGTGTCAAGCGAAGAGGGAGCGTTCTGATAGCAGTGGTCACTTATTGGCCTCAAATGCAGGCTGAGAAGCGAAGTACGCTTTTATCTTAGAATCAATAAAATATTTTCAGTTTTACATCTGGAGTATTTATTTCTCGAGACTGACTTTTCAATATAGTATTTTCAGGTATATTCACTATCGTTTGATAGTCTATAACAAGTGTCGGTAGTCAATATTTCACAGGCTAAGTCTGGCCTGCCACCTGGTTTTGCAAAGTTTTATTGGAATACAGTTTTGCTCATCTATGTACATATTATTTTTCACACTTCAGGGCAGAGTTGCATAGCTGTGACAGAAATCATATGTCTCACAAAATCAAATACTAACGTCTGTATATAGCTTATCACTTAATATTTATTCGTTGATATTTTATATAGTAATGAGAAGCTTTCCTACATTGGTGTTATTATAAGAAATAAATTTTATATTTAAGTTTGCCCCTGCCTCTGCAAATATTCTAATTATATAAGACATTTAGAACATTTTTAAATGATAGCACATTAAAAAGAAAAACATGCAATCTGAAAGTGAATGAGGTCTGAAAGTAATGTACTATGGCCAATTTCCTGGTTTGGATATTGTACTAAAATTACATAGTATGTCACCATTAGGGGAAGCTGGGTAAATGGAAGTCTGAACTATTTTTACAACTTAATAAAAGTCTATAATTACTTTCAAATAAAAGCTTTTTCAAAAAAGCAATAAAAATTTTCTGTGGAGATGAAATTGTGTGACTATTAGGAGCCACATCCCCAACACACACACCTGTGGCAGTACATATCAGGAAATGTCTTTTGATCACTCTTTAAATGTATCACCACTGTTACTATTTATTCTTTGCTTTACCCCTAGAAAAATAGAATAGATTCTTAGTGTTGCATATTCTTCAACTTGAGATTTAGAATAATCTGATTTTTGATGATTGAAAGAAAATGACATTTTTAATGTGTTTATTTTTATGATGAAGTATTAATTTTATAATTTTATTTACTTCTAAAATTAGGTATTTATGATGATGATCCTGAAATCATAACATTGGATAGAAGAGAATTTGGTAAGTTTGTGCATTTATGATTTTCCAAAACTAGTTTAAGACCAGTCTCTTTAACTAAAATTCCCTCAAAGACAAATTATTTAGAATTCAGAAATTTTTCTAATTTTAGCAAGGTAAATGGTATATATTGTATTTTAAATAATGTTTTATAATCACCATCTGAGATTTTAACAGTTTCTTTTATTGTAGATTTTAGCATATCATCAACTTTCCTTCTATTATGTTAATGAACTTTTCTAACATTCCTGTATTAGTACTATTATTCCTCTTATTTGGCAGTTGAGGAAACCATAGAAGTGCTAGCAACATCCTCAACATTCTATACTTGTGTGTTTGTGTATAATTGACACATTTGAGATAATGAGCCAATATTTATTCTATTTCTCTATATTTTTTCACATTATTAAAAAATGTGTATATTTAAAAGTATATTATATGAAAAAAAGCCTAATACAAAAATGTATATGCAGTATAATACAGATCATACAAGAGGTGTACATATATATGCGTAGAGAATAAAACCTGGGTGGGAACAAAATAAAAATATCAACACTGATTAAAAACAAAGTTCTTAACAGAATGTGGGGCAGTATACTATTTTTTTTTTTTAGTATACTATTTTTAAAAAATATTTATGCAGTGAAATGCCTCAGCATGTATACTAAATGAAGTGGACATTATACACAGCCCCCCATATCAGTTCAGGATAAGTTTGTATGCCGTGTGAGCTTCGTGCAAACTTGCAGAAATACTTCTAGTTTTGTGTTTCAGAGTTTTAAATAAGTATTGCAAGTAGATTTACTTTGATCTCTGATTTGTGTGAAAATGGATATAAAAATATACTCATATACTTGGCAGTGTACTTTAGAAAACGTTCATTATTCTTATACTTTCAAACTAGCACACTTTTAATAAAATACTCTACTTTAAAACTATATTTTACCTTAAATCATATTTCAATTTTATTTTGCTTTGTTACAGTTTCATTTAATTAACTAAAATAACTTACTAGGTGCAAAATGTATATAGTTTCTCATTTTAATAAACAATGTGTTACAACCAGTGAGTTTTTTACAGTTCCTTGTAAGCAAAAGTTGCATCCTATTTGTATTTTCTACAACATAGTGAGTTCAGGTCTACAGGGTAGCTGTTCAGTACATTATTTTGTTTAAAGTCCTGTAGTGAATACCTGAATAAGTTCTAAGGAACATTAGTTAATATCTTTATAAAAGAAATGGAAGAAAATTTTATTTGTTTGTATTATTGGTAGACAGAATTGATAACTCATGTCACAGGCTGGCAGAATCATGACTTACTGGCAGGTAGTTATATGAACCTATTGCTTTTTATGTCGTTATTGTCTCATCTGCTAGTTTATCAGTAAGTATTTTGTGGTCCTATGGGACAGAACACTTTGGAATTAGAGATAGAGAAACTGAACAAAACCTGCAAGCTGATTAATCCATGAACCTACCCAGAATGAAAGACTTTCCTGATGGCTGTATTGCACATGGGTTCAGACTTTTTCAGATCAGTCATTTCAGAGAAAAGGTTAAATTAAGAAATGCTAATAGTTCGTGTGGAACTGCAAATAGTAGTTAAAAATAGATTACAGTCACAAAATCTTAGAGACAGTTATTCAGAAATAATTAAATGACGTCGACAGGTCCAGTGCAAAGTGGCCAGTATTCTGTTTGAACTCTGATAACGACCCTGTGTGTGACTGGACTAAGGCAGGGTGATCCAGAGTTTCAGTTGAAGAAGCCGAGGGAGGAGACTGAGGATGGGTAGTCCTTACCAGTTTGTGCTTATGTAAATATCACATCCGCCTACTTGGTGTGGGTCTCTTCCTGTTACCAGTAGTTTCTATTTTTTGGGTTACTTAACTTGTCTTTTGTGTAACTAATAAGTAATTATGAAGTTATTTTTAAGGTATTTTATGTTCTTTTGCTCTAGAAAGAAATTATGTTTTCTTTTGACTAGAGTCACTAACAACCTTAGATCAGTTTTTTCCAGGGATTGAAATGATTCGAAAGCTGAGCTTTGGACTTGGACAATACCAGCCTCTTTTCAGTTCACCTTTACATATAGAACCCTCTCTACGTGTGCCCTGAACTTCATTTTGTGTCTCATCTCATGAATCTATTGAAAACTCTGCTTAGTTTCTTGCCTATCAAGAGATGGCAAACATTGGCCCCCTGATTTCTACCTCCTGCCGTTCCTGGGGGTCCCGTAATTCTTCAACCGCATTGGTAACTCTGATGCTTTCAACGCAGGTCTTTTGTATTTTGTCCAATTCTTCAGTTGTGGTAGGAGAGTTAATCCAAATTACATCAGTTCAGTTCAGTTCAGCCGCTCAGTCGTATCCGACTCTTTGCAACACCATGGACTGCAGCATACCAGGCCCCCCTCTCCATCACCAACTCCCAGAATTTATTCAAACCCATGTCCATTGAGTCGGTGATGTCATCCAGCCATCTTATCCTCTGTTGTCCCCTTCTCCTCCCGCCTTCCATCTTTCCCAGCGTCAGGGTCTTTTTAAATGAGTCATTTCTTCACATCAGGTGGCCAAAGTATTGGAGTTTCAGCTTCAGCATCAGTCCTTCCAGTGAACACCCAGGACTGATCTCCTTTAGGATGAACTGGTTGGATCTCCTTGCAGTCTAAGGGACTCTCAAGAGTCTTCTCCAACACCACAGTTCAAAAGCATCAATTCTTCAAATTACATAGTTCACTTTTATCAGGAGTAGAATTCAACTGTGATACAGAAGAGAGAATGTGATCAATACACTTCACTTTGAAGTTCTTATCCTTCCCATTAAACATGATTTGTATTATCTTTTTAAGTCACAGAAAAGTATTATATCGTTACTAAAAACAAGTTCTAGATAGTATCTGCAAAACCAGAACATCCTGCACTTAACACTAGTCATTTGGAGTAGTACCCACACAATACATGCATTCTTTTGAAGACAAACTCAAGAAATGAAAGAGGAACTCAAAGCACTTCAGCTTTTTTTTTAAACATTTTTCTGGGGCTAACAGAAGCTGCTAGCTATAATTGTACAAATATTAACAAACATTAGCTGTATAGTTTAGAAATTGAAAGTCACATTTTGAAATATACTTGTTCTTTTCTGGGTCACTGAGTTGTACAAAAACATCTCATTGAGCTTTGATAATAGAGTTTTACAAATATTGTCAACAGTAGTGGGAACTGGGCAAATTAGAAGTACTCTATGAAAACAAAGTACCAAGGTGGAAAACAATTTTCTTTTCATTCTCATATAGAGGCAAATTTAAATAGAAAAAAATTTTCTTGTAATGAGAATGCTCAGGATGTTCTTTTAACAACTTTTATATATAATATACAGCATTGTTGATTATAATGTTGTACATTACATCCCTAGTAGTTTTTTGTCTTGTAACTAAGAGATTGTTCCTTTTGACCACCTTCATCCAATTACCCTTTCCCCACCTCTGCCTCTGCCAACTTCGAAAATCTGATCTCTTTTTCTGGGAGGTTGTTTTTGAAGTGTAATGACCTATGACACTGTATTAGCTCCTGTTACACAGCATAGAGATTTGTCATTTCTGTGCATTTCAAAAGGATCGCTACAGTAAGTCTAATTACTATATGTCACCATACACAGAAACGGTATAGTTACTGAGGATACTCCTCACACTGCATAGCAGTCTGTATATGTGTGTTTATGTATATGATTATTTTAAGTTGCTGATCTCATAGGTTCAAACTCACCATAACAACCCTGCATTTTACTTCCCCCACCACCACATTCACAGATTTTAACATAATATTTTATATATTTTTGTATGTTTCTTAATTACTTATTGTGGGTATAAATGATTTTTCTATTTTGTCTTTTAACCTTCCTACTAGCTTTATACATGACAGATTTACTACCTTTACTGTATATTTGGCTTTAAGTGAGATTTTTTTCCTTCCATAATTTTCATTTTTGCAGTTGTGGCCTTTTCTTTTTTCACTTAGATAAGTCCCTTGTGACTGACTCGTGTTAGTATATGGCAGAGGCCAACACCATATTGTAAAGCAATTATCCTCCAATAAAAGAAAAGTTAAAAAAAATAATAAAATTTTAAGAAAAGAAGTCCTATAACTTTTCTTGTAAATATGGTTTCATGGTGATGAACTCTTTTGCTTCTCTGTAAAACTTTGAATCTGTCCTTCAAATCTTAATGACAGCCTTGCTGGGTAAAGTATTCTTAGCTGTAGGTTTTCCCTTTCATCACTTTAAAGATGTTCAGAGAACTTAGGAGAAGATTGAACAGAGTGAGAAGTTAGAAGTTTTTGAATAAAGAGCAAACAAAGAGCAACTAAACAGAGGTGAGGAATGCAATAACTTAAGTAAAAAATACGCTAGAAGAAGTCAACAAGTAGATTATATGATGCAGAGGAAGACAGTGGAAATCACTGAAATGGAACAGAAAAACGAAAACAGAATAGAAATGAGGACAGTTTAAGAAACCTTTGGGACATCATCATCCATATTAACACTCGCATGATAGAGGCCCCAGAAGAGTGGGGCAGAGAACGCGTAAGATTTTACCTCAGTTCCTACCAGTTGGTGGTCCAAGGCAGCATGGCCATTATTTTGACAACCTGGATAGAGTGGTCTATTCATCAGACTTTCTAAACTTTGCCAAAGCACAGCCAATAAAATCCTAATGTACACACTTTGCCTGTAATTTTTCCCACAGATCCATGTGTCTTGGCTTTGAAATGTAGGTGAACATTACTGCACACATTACTAATTAACCTGAATCAGTTATATATATTTTGAATAGTGTGCATGTTTTGATGTCTTAGCATAATTTATTATGACTTTTGAAAATTTTCTTTCAAAATTGCTGATTTTAGTGTGGAGTTATATGGAAACTCTTTAGCCAAAAGCAAATTGTCTTAAACTTTTTGTCTTGAATGTTAGAGCACATCCTTACAATCGTAAAATGTTTAAATGAATGTATTTTGTTTGTATCAGGTCCTTTATAGGTTAGATTATAACGTGTAATATAATTGTTGAGTAGATATTATGTAGTGTTTGGGTCTGTTAGCAAATATGTATCCATGTTTTGAATTGTTAAAAACCTTGATCTGATCTACTTCAGATAACGCAGTTTTCCAAAGAAAATGTCTTATTAAGAGCAAAAAGTGAAAGTGAAGGTCGCTGAGTCATGTCTGACTCTTTACAACCACATGGACTATACAGTCCGTGGAATTCTGCAGGCCAGAATACTGGAGTGGGTGGCCTTTCACTTCTCCAGGGGATCTTCCCAACCCAGGGATGGAACCCAGGCCTCCTGCATTGCAGGAGGATTCTTTGTCAGCTGAGTCACAAGAGAAGCCCCTATTAAGAGCAAAGGGTAGGTTTAATCTCCACAGCCCTTACTGTCATGTAGGTCGCTGACCGCATTCTTCTGTAATCTGGAGTAGCTCTCAGAGTTTGACTGTGTGCTAAACCGGTGCTGCAGGTGATGGAAGAGCCTGAAACCCCAGTCTCTCGGGTCATTTCTCCATTTCTGTCATCCACACAGCCTCTCGTGAGGTTTGACTGTTGCTTCCTTATGTTGCGTCCTTTATTTTTACAGCTTCTTAGTGACATAGATCATGCTTTTCAAGAGTGCATCTTATTGAAATAGAGCTTGGAAGAGGTTTTTTGTTGTTTTTTTGTTTAAAGGTATTGTTTGACAGTTGAAATAGTATGTTTTCTTCTTATAGAAAAAAAATGTATAGAAAATGATAAAGGCAGTATGAAAGATGTATGACTATTTTTTTCATTTTGATCTCAAGGAAAATTTTGAACTAAAACATGTACAAACCTTTAGTAAATAATTACAAGTTGTTTGGTTTATGTATTTTTAGATGCTGCTGTTAATTCTGGAGAACTGTGGTTTGTGAACTTTTACTCCCCAGGGTGTTCACACTGCCATGATTTAGCTCCCACAGTAAGTATTTTACATCCTGATTATTAAAGTTTTACTATTAACAGTTTATCTATTATTTGAATGTTTTTAAAAATATGTTAGGATTTAACTATCAGAAATAGCTATCATATTTTTTCACGTTTATGGTTTTATTTCATGAATATATTCTCTTTTAAGGAAGTGTAGTTTGAAGAATGTTCAAGGAAATGTAAATTATTTTATCAGAGAACTACTTTTTTTTCTTCATAGTGGAGAGACTTTGCAAAAGAAGTAGATGGATTGCTTCGAATTGGAGCAGTTAACTGTGGCGATGATAGAATGCTTTGCCGAATGAAAGGAGTCAACAGTTATCCCAGCCTCTTCATTTTTAGGTCTGGAATGGTAAGATATAAAATTCGCCTTTTTTTTTTTTTTTTTAATTTGATGGAACATTATAACAAGAGGACTACTAGAGAAAACAATATGTGAATTTGTAGAGTCTTTTGATTTTTCTTATTTTAGGTGCTATCTAACTATGCTATAGTCATAATAAACACTTTTGATTATACTGTAAATACTTTTTAGATGACATTGCTTTAACAAAATGTTTGCCAATTTCAGTTTCCATCTTAAGGAATATAATGATAACCAATATGTGTGTTGTACTTTATGATTTACAAAGTATTTCACAGGTATTTTCTCTCATTGAATATGAAGTTCTAATTTCCCTTTCTTTCCCCAGTGTTAAGCGATAAAACTGAAACTGAAACAATTATAAGTAATATTATTCAAATGTCTGATAGGGAATCCGTGTAATCCAGATTCTTAGCATGTCATTTAGAAAAACACTTTACCATTGAAAGACATATTTTACTTATTCAGAATAATGGAGAATCAAATCAATCAATTTGTTTGAGTCTTAAAAAGTAAAAGATGTTTCTCTTTTTATAAATGAAAATATAGGCTGCAGTGAAGTACCATGGTGACAGATCAAAGGAAAGTTTAATGAATTTCGCCATGCAGCATGTTACAAGCACAGTGACAGAATTATGGACAGGTAATTTTGTCTTCATAATTTGCTAGATTTTCAAGGATACTTTGAATTGGTATTTCAGATTTTTCAGTAGTAATATTAATGTTCTGGTCATATTATCTTTTCCATGCTTCTTAGAAAGGAATTATGTCATTTGTTCTGAGCTCTGCTAAATAGTAGGCCTTTAATAAATTTAATTTATACAGAAACGAAAACAAGTTTGATGTAGGATATGGATATGAGATGGGGCTAGGTGAAAAGGCAACTTTGAAAGTGCAACTGAATATTTAGTAAAACAAGTGTTTTATTTCTTTCGTAAGTATACTATATCAGGTGTAAATTTATGCCTATTCAATTTAATTTTGAAGTTTAAGAACTTTTCTAATCTCAGGCATTTAATTCATCAGGTGTCTTTAGGGGAGTTATGTAATTACACTACCCATGAAATGATAGTATTTACTTCTAAAGGGATGCTCATATCATTTAATGAATCCAGTTATGTCTCCAAAACTGTTAAGTACTAGGACTGCAGCCATAAACTGTATAATCTTTGCCTTCTGGGACCCCATTATTAAACCATTAAAATACAGAGTAGTGACTATTATGATAGAGGTAAGCTTAGGGAAGCATGAAGGATATGAAAGAATTCAGGTGGGGAAAGGAGGAAGGGTTAGGAAATTCTTCCTGAATGAAATCAGATCCAATCTGTCGTGAAAGTGAAGAGGAATCCTTAAAAGGTCACTGTATTGGGAATCTGCAATATTTCATGAATCTAACAAAAGATGGGTGATGAGTAGAGTGGTTTGGGGCAGGAATGACCAACTGAACGGGTAGACAAAGCTCAGATCACAAGGGGCCTAACTTGTCAATTTTAGTTTCTTTCTTAATAATAAATTTAGATTTTATATGATTGAAAAAAAGTCAGGGTGGGAATTTGACATACTCAATAGGAATCCTGAAAACTGCTCAAGAGTAGATTGGAAATGGATGAGATTAGATGGGAAAACCCATGTAGAAAATGGTTTCCATTGTGGAGTAGTAAATGATCAGAAATTTTCTTTATTTTCTCTTAAGGAAATTTTGTTAACTCCATACAAACTGCATTTGCTGCTGGTATCGGCTGGCTGATCACTTTTTGTTCCGAAGGAAGCGGTAATATTATTTGTTGTTTTGTTATGATGAAGAGACCATGACATTTGATTTTTAGGTGACAGTCTTTTTTTCCATAGCTTTATTGAGAGATAATTGACATAGAACATTCTCTAACTTTAAAGTGTACAATTTGTTGATCTGAAACACTTACATGTTAGAAAATGATGACCACCATGATAGTAGCTAACACCTCTATCCTGTCACATAATTACCATTTCTTTCTTGTCATGAGAACATTTAAGATCTACTCTTTGAACAAGTTTCAAGGATTTAATACAGTATTATTAGATATAATCACTATATCCTGTATATTAGGTCCTCAGAAGTTACTGGTCTTATAACTGGAAGTATGTACTCTTAGACTAGGTAAAAATCTTAAGTATGCTACTATAATTGATTATTTTCTATTTTCAAAGTACAATTTATACTTTTTAATTCAATGTTATAATTTTTATTTAATGAATATTTATCTTTTTATTATTTTACACATAAAGCTATAAAATTATTAATTGCTTGTTTTAAGTTGAAGTATATATTTGCAATACTGTGTTGGTTTCAGGTGTATAGCATTCAGTTTGATTTTTTGTGGGATACCTTCCATTATAGGTTGTTACAAGATATTGGGTAAAATGCCCTGTACTATACAGTAAATCCTTCGTATCAATTTTATGTGTAGTAGCTTGTATGAGTTAATCCCACATCCCACACTCCTAATCTGTCCCTTCCCTCGTCTCTCTCTCTTCTGGTGACCGTTAGTTTGTTTTCTGTGTCTGTTTTGTATATAGATTGATTTGTATTATTTTTTAGATTTCACATATAAATACCATATATTTGTCTGACTTCACAAAGTATATTCTCTAGGTCCATTCATGTTTCTGCAGATGGCAACATCTCATTCTTTTTATGGCCAAGTATTACTCCTTGTATCCATACCACATCTTCTTAGCCAGTTGTCTGTTGATAGACGCTTGGGTTATTTCCTGTTTTTGGCTATTGTAAATAGTTCTGCTTGAACATACAGGTGCATATATCTTTTCAAATTAAAGAGTTTTTGTCTTTTCTGGATATATACCCAAGAGTGGAATTGCTGGATCACACAGTAGATCTATTTTTAGTTTTTTTGAGCAACTACCATACTGTTTTCCACTGTGGCTGTACCAGTTTATATTCCCACCAACAGTTTGGTGGGGAGCCACAGTTTATATTCCCACCAACAGTTTGGTGGGGTTCCTTTTCTCCACACTCTTTCCAGCATTTATTTGTAGACTTTTTGATAATAGCCATACTTATGGGTGTCAGATGATACCTCATTGTGGTTTTGATTTGCATTTCTGTAATAAGTAGCCACATTGAGCATCTTTTCATGTGCTTGTTGGCTGTCTGTATATATGTCCTCTTTGGAGAAATGTCTGCTTAGGTCTTATGCCTTTTTTCTTTTTTTTTGGCTGCATGACACAGCATGTGGGATCTTAGTTCCCCAACCAGGGATCGAACTCGTGACCCCTGCATTGTAAGTGTGGATTCTTAACCACTAGACAGTCAGGGAAGTCCCTGCCCATTCCTTGATTGGGTTGTTTGTTTTTTTGTTATTTCTGTCATGTGAGCTATTTACTATTTTAGTTATTAACCCCTTTTGGTCACATCATTTGCAAATATTTTCTCCTGTTTCTTAAGTTGTCTTTTCATTTTATTGATGACTTCTTTGCTGTGCATACTTACAAAAACCAAGCCTGTAAGTTTGCTTAGGTCCCAGTTGTTCACTTCTGCTTTTTTATTGTGTTTGCCCTGGGAGACTGATCTAAGAAAAGATTGCTACAATTTATGTCTGAGAATGTTTTGCCTGTGTTTTCTTCTAGGAGTTTTATGAGATCATGTCTTATATTTGGGTCTTTAAAGCTTTTTTTTTTAATTGAGGTATAGTTGTTTTACAGAGTTGTGTTAACTACTGCTGTAATTAAGTGGTTGAGTTATACATGTGTATGCATCCTTTTTTTCCTATTCCTTTCCGTTGTGGTTTATTGTAGGATATTGAATATAGTTCTCTGTGCTGTACGCCAGCACCTTGTTTATTCATTCTGTGCAACCCCAGCCGCCTCCTCTGTCCCTCCTCCCAAACCCTCTCCTCCTGGCAACCACGCGTATGTTCCCTGTATCCGTGACCCTGTTTCATAGATAGATTCATTTGTGTCATGTCTTAGATTTCACATATAAGCCATATCATATGCTGTCTTCCTCTTTCTTCTGACTTACTTCACTTAGTATGATAACCTCTAATTGCATCCATGTTACTGTACATGGCATCGTGTTGTTGTATTTTATGGCTGAATGGTATTCCATTGTGTATATGTACCACGTCTTTATACATTAACTTGCTAATGGACATTTAGGTTGATTTCGTATCTTGGCTGTTGTGAATCGCGCTGCTCTGAGCATAGTGCTGCATGTATCTTTTTGGATTGGAGTTTTGTCTGGATATATAAAGCGTCTGCCTATAATGTGGGAGACTGGAGTTCAATCCCCAGGTCACGAAGATCCCCTGGAGAAGGAAATGGCAACCCACTCCAGTACTCTTGCCTGGAAAATCCCATGGATGGAGAAGCCTGGTAGGCTACAGTCCATGGGGTCGGGAAGAGTCAGACACGACTGAGTGACTTCACTTTCACTTTCATGCCTAGGGATGGGATTACTGGATCGTATGGTAATACTAGTTTTAGTTCTTTGAGGAAGCTCCATAATGTTCTCTATAATGGCAGTACCAACTGACATACCACCAGTAATGTCAGAGGGTTCCCTTTAATCCACAGCCTTTCCAGCATTTGTTATTTGTAGACTTTTTAATGATGGTCATTCTGACTGGAAGTGGTACCTCACTACAGTTATCGTTTGCATTTCTCTAATAGTTAACAACATTGAGCATCTTTTCATGTGTCTATTGGCCATCACTATTTCTTCTTTGAAGAAATATCTCTTTTATGTCTTCTGCTTGTTTCTTGATTGGGTTGACTTTTTGCTGTTGGATTTTTATGAACTATTTGTACATTTTGGAAATTAAGCCCTGGTTGGCTGTGCTGTTTGCGGATATTTTCTCCCATTCTGTAGGTTGTCTTTTTGTTTTGTTTGTGGTTTCTTTCGTTGTGCAAAAGCTTTTAAATTTGATTAGGTCCCATTTGTTTACTTTTGTTTTTATTCTTACTCTCTTGGGAGACTGACCTAAGAAAACATTGGTATGACTTATGTCAGAGAATGTTTTGCCTGTGATTTCTTCTAGGAGCTTTACGGTGTTAAATCTTCTATTTGAGTCTTGAAGCTATTTTGAGTTGATTTCCCTATGGTGACAGATGTGTTCCAGCTTCATTGATTTACCTGTGGCTCTCCAACATTTCCAGCACCACTTGCTGAGGAGATCCTCTTTTCCCCGTTATATATTCTTGCCTCCTTTGTTGAAAGTTAATTGACCATAGGTGTGTGAGTTTATTTCTAGGCTCTCTATTCTGTCCCATTGATCCATATATCTGTTTTTGTGCCAATACCTCACTCTTTTGACTAATGTAGCTTTGTAGCATTGTCTGAAGTTTGGTAGGATGATGCCTCCTGCTTTATTTTTCTTTAGGATTGCTCTGAACAATTCCTTGTCTGATTGCTGTGGCTAGGACCTCCAATACTTGAATAGAAGCGATGAGAGTGGGCATCCTCATCTTGTTCCCAAATTTAGAGGGAAGGCTTTCAGTTTTTCACTGTTGAGTATTATGTTTTTGCCTGTGGCTTTGTTGTAAGTGACCTTTTATTATGTTGTAATATGTTCCCTATACACCCACTTTTATGAAAGTTTTTTATCATGAATGGCTGTTGAATTTTGTGAAATGATTTTTCTGCATCTGTTGAGATGATCATGTGATTTTTGTCTTTTTTGTTAATATCACATTGATTGATTTGCATATGTGGAAACAGTCTTGTAACCCTGAAATGAATCCAACTTGATCATGGTATATGATCCTTTTTCAGTGTTGCTGGATTCACTTTGCTAATCTTTTGTTGGGGATTTTTGCACCTATATTCAGCAAAGATCAGTTCAGTTCAGTTGCTCATTCATGTCCGACTCTTTGCGACCCCATGAACCGCAGCACACCAGGCCTCGTTGTCCATCACCAACTCCCGGAGTTTACCCAAACTCATGTCCATTGAGTCAGTGATGCCATCCAGCCATCTCATCCTCTGTTGTCCCCGTCTCCCACCCCCAATCTTTCCCAACATCAGGGTCTTTTCAGAAGAGTCAGCTCTTCACATTAGGTAGCCAAAGTATTGGAGTTTCAGTTTCAGCATCAGTCCTTCCAGTGAACATCCAGGACTGATTTCCTTTAGGATGGACTGGTTGGATCTCTTTGCAGTCCAAGGGACTCTCAAGAGTCTTCTCCAACACCACAGTTCAAAAGCATCAATTCTTTGGTGCTCAGCTTTCTTTATAGTCCAACTTTCACATCCATACATTACTACTGGAAAAACTATAGCCTTGACTAGACAGACCTTTGTTGGCAAAGTAATGTGTCTGCTTTTTAATATGTTGTCTAGGTTGGTCATAGCTTTCCTTCCAAGGAGCAAGCGTCTTTTAATTTCATGGCTGCAGTCACCATCTGCAGTGATTTTGGAGCCCCAAAAAAAGTCAGCCACTGTTTCCACTGTTTCCCCATCTATTTGCCATGAAGTGATGGGACCAGATGCCATGATCTTAGTTTTCTGAATGTTGAGCTTTAAGTCAACTTTTTCACTCTCCTCTTTCACTTTCATCAAGAGGCTCTTTAGTTCTTCACTTCTGCCCTAAGGGTGGTGTCATCTGCATATCTGAGGTTATTGATATTTCTCCTGGTAATCTTGATTCCAGCTTGTGCTTCTTCCAGCCCAGCGTTTCTCATGATGTACTCTGCATATAAGTTAAACAACAGGGTGACACTATACAGCCTTGACGTACTCCTTTTCCTATTTGGATCCAGTCTGTTGTTCCATGTCCAGTTCTAACTGTTGCTTCCTGACCTGCATACAGATTTCTCAAGAAGCAGGTCAGGTGGTCTGGTATTCCCATCTCTTTCAGAATTTTCCTCAGCAAAGATACTGACCTGTAATTTTCTTCTTTCTAGTGTCTTTGTCTAGTGAATTTGGGACTGTTCCCTTTTCTTGAGTTTTTTTAAATTTGTTTTGTGTTTTGATTTGTGGTTACCATGGAATTCATGTATGTTGACCCATATCTCTTACCAGCTAATACTTGATTTAAACTGATAGTCATTCAAGTTTAAACATATTTTAAAAGATGTACATTTTTACTCCCCGCCTTGCTGTTTTGCAGTTTTGATACCCTGTCTTACATCCTATGCTTGTAGTTATAGTCGCTTTAGTCTGCATCCTAGCTTATATAAGTTGATCTTAAATCATTACTGTGTATTTGCATTGCCTATTTTGAGTTCCTTCTTGCTCCTTTTCCATTTAGAGAAGACCCTTCAGTATTTCTTTTAGGGTAGGTTTAATATTACTGAATCCTTTCAGTTTCTTCTTGTCAGAGAAATTTTTTTATCTCCCCTTCTGAATGGTAGTTTTGCTGTATAGAGTATCCTTGGTTACAGGTTTTTCCCTTTCAGGACTTTAGTAGATTATGCCACTGCCTTCTGGCCTGCAGATCAGTTGATAGCTTTATGCGGGTTCCCTTGTAATTAATTCTTCATTTTTCTCTTGCTACCTTTAGAATTCTCTTTTTATGTTTAAGTTTTGCCATCTTAATTATATGTTTTGTTGTGGGTCTGTTTGGGTCATCTTCTTTGGGAACCTCTGCTTCTTGTACCTGGTTGGTTATCTCTTTTTCTTTAGGTTTGGGAAGTTTTCAGCCATAGTTTCTTCAAATAAATTTTCGATGTCTTTCTCTCTTCTTCTGGAACCCCTGTTATGCATGCTGCTGCTGCTGCTGCTAAGTCACTTCAGTCATGTCCGACTCTGTGCAACCCCATAGACGTTAGACCACCAGGCTCCTCTGTCCCTGGGATTCTCTGGGCAAGAACACTGGAGTGGGTTGCCATTTCCTTCTCCAGTGCATGAAAGTGAAAAGTGAAAGTGAAGTCACTCACTTGTGTCTGACTCCTAGCGACCCCATGGACTGCAGCCTACCAGGCTCCTCCATCCATGGGATTTTCCAGGCAAGAGTACTGGAGTGGGGTGCCATTGCCTTCTCCTCCTGTTATGTATAGGTTGGCATATTTTACATTATCCCATATATCTCGTATGTTTCTTTTTTTTCCCATTTGTCTTTCTGTTCTTCTAATTGGGTGATTTCTATTATGTCTTCTAGATTATTTATTCATTCTTCTGTGTCATTTAGTTAGCTGTTCATTGCTTCTAGATTGCTTTTTATCTTAGAATTATCTGTTTCTGATTGGTTCATCTTCATAGTTTCTAGTTCTTGTTACAGTGATCTGCATTTATATTGATGATCTTTCTTAATTCATTTAGCATTTTTATTACCACTTTTTTGAGCTTGGGGTCAGGTAGACTAGTGAGCTCTATTTCATTATTTGTTTCAGTGGATTTCTCTTGGTCTTTCAATTGGAAATAGTTCCTCTGCCTTTTCATTTTACTTTCTCTGTCTCTGAATTTAGGAGAAATGATTATCTATTATGGTCTTAGAGGGGTGTTTTTGTATGGGAGCATCCCTATGTAGACCATATGTACAGTGTCTGGTGCGAGAGTTAGTTTTGATGTGGACACCAGTCCCATCTTTCTTCAGGTCCTTACATTTTGCCACTGGTTGTTATCACCTTACTGGGGGGCGTTGGTTGGTTTGGGGAGTCTAAAGCCTGGGCAGAGTGTGAGGTGGGACTTTTCTCTTTGCTCCATGGCTGCTGCCACCCTGTCAGGGATAAGGTCTGCTCCCCAGTTGTCGGAGTAGCTGCCCTGAGGGTCAGGGTGAACCAGGCTGCATTCTCCTTGAATGGTGCCCTGAGCCTTGAGGAGGCGGCTACTGAAGCAAGTGAGGCCTGTGTGCTCACAGGACCAGTGCACCACCTGTGCAGGTGTCTGAGGCTCGACTCAGATGCAGCCCAAGGTCTCATCCTTTCTTCTGTTGTGTCCACACCAGATCTAGTGCAAGACTGCGGTTTGGAGTGGGTGGGGCTAGAGCATTTGCCAGGCTGGGGGTCGGGGCATTGTGGCTCTCGGACTTGAGGTGGCTCTGCCACCACTCAGAGAGCAGGGCTGCCTCAGTGACAGTCCTCTCCCAGGACCTGTCTCCCCCAACCCCAAGGCCAGGGCGCTGGCCCCGCTGGGAGGCAAACTGCAGGGGGCCCCTGTAGCACTGCCCAAGCGAGTGCTAACGTGACCACCTCTGCTGCATCCAGATCACATCCCGGGACCCCAGTCTGTCTCTGCCTAGCTAGACTGAGTCTTCCCAGGACCTGCTTAGCCCAGATCTAATATCAGGCTGTGGTGTAGAGTGAGAAGGCCAGATACTTAAGCTACTCATGTTGGAGAGTGTGGTGAGGTGGCAACTGCCCCTCCAAAGCTCTCCCCCTGATTGTTGGTAAGCCAGCACGTGTGTTTGCCTCATGAATCGTCTCGGCTTCTCTAGGCCTTCTGTCTGTCCCAGCAGTTCTCCCAGGAGCCAAGTGTCTTGTCTCCTCCTTGCAGGACCCCCATGACAGTATTGCCCAGTCTGTGACTCAGCCCACTTGCTCCCCACGGTGAGGGTCTCCTTGTGGCAACCTTCTTTTCCTTTCAGATCCCTTTCAGGCAGGTGTCCCAACCCTCTGCCTTTTCCATCCTACCTGGTTGTGGGAACATCTTTTTTGCAGCCTTGGTTGTATAGGAGTCGTTCTGCCGTTTTCCAGTTAGTTTTCCATGAGAATTGTTCCACATACTTTTTTTTTTTTTTTTTAATGTTTGTCGGGGGTCGTGAACTCTATGTTCTCCTACACAGAGTCCATCTCGATCTCTCTTCTCCAGTTATTAATTTCCTAAAGTATCATTGTGGTTTATGTTCAGTGGGCAGATTTTTCAGCTTAATTGTACTCATAGGAAATTATACTGTAAGCTACTAATGCTTTGGGCACTTTGCAAAAATAATTGTTGATAGATATAACTCTCCCAAAATGATTTCTTCCCTCATACTTATTTCAAAAATGTACATGTTTGCCTCATTAAAGTATACATTTCAAGATGATAAATTTCTAATTCTAGGACCTTTTACCTTAGTAAATTAAGTTGAAAGTTCAATACCCTACACAAACTGTAAACTATATTTAAGCAATAAGATTGGTTAAAAATTGGTCCTAGTGTTAGAAAATATCCCAATTAATAAACTCCTCTTTGTTTAACTCCAACAAGGGTCTTTTCGCTATACTTCATCTCTCAGCCTTTAAGCCGCTGTGTTGAAAAGCTATTGCTTTGCAGCTAAAAATCAACCACTTATCCCATCTTAGGAAGGTATTGCCTTGCAGCAAAAATCACCTAATCATCCTTAGTCTGTCATTGAGGGATTTTATCTCATTTTGGCCTAATGCACATGTTTCTGTCCTTTCCACACATAAAGAAAACTTTAAAAACTTTCTCACATTATCTTACTTCTATAACAGGTAGGTTGATTTTGCCTATCTCTATAAGTTCTGTGATGCTGTATCTCCCTTATAAATCTATCTCATTGTATCCTAGCATTCATATTTATAGAACTTTCATAAAAGAGTTCCGTTCAGTTGTTCAGTTGTGTCTGACTCTTTGTGACCCCATGGACTGCAGCACACCAGGCTTTCCTGTCCATCACCAACTCCCAAAGCTTGCTCAAACGCATGTTCAATTGAGTCAGTGATGCCATCTAACCATCTCATCCTCTGTCGTCCCCTTCTCCTCCTGCCTTCAGTCTTTCCCAGCATCAGGTTCTTTTCTAATGAGTCAGTTCTTCACATCAGGTTGCCAAAGTACTAGAGCTTCAGCATCAGTCCTTCCAATGAACACCCAGGACTGATCTCCTTTAGGATGGACTGGTTGGATCTCCTTGCAGTCCAAGGGACTCTCAAGAGTCTTCTCCAACACCACACTTCAAAAGCATCAATTCTTCGGCACTCAGCTTTCTTTATAGCCCAACTCTCACATCCATACATGACCACTGGAAAAACCATAGCTTTGACTAGATGGACCTTTGTTGGCAAAGTAATGTCTCTGCTTTTTAATATACTATCTAGGTTGGTCGTAGCTTTTCTTCCAAGGAGCAAGCGTCTTTTAATTTCATGGCTGCAGTCACCATCTACAGTGATTTTGGAGCACAAGAAAATAAAGTCTCTCACTGTTGCAGTTGTTTCCCCATCTATTTGCCCTGAAGTGATGGGACTGGATGCCATGATCTTAGTTTTCTCAGTGTTGAGTTTTAAGCCAGCTTTTTCACTCTCCTCTTTCACTTTTATCAAGAGGCTCTTCATTTCCTCTTCACTTTCTGCCATAAGGGTGAAGAAAGAGTAAAGAAGCTATTTAAGATTGTACTGTATTTTAAGAATTTGTTGTATATGTTAATCAGATAGGTCCATTACGTTTTGTTACCCCAGATTATGAGATCCTTGGTTCAAGGGGACTGTTGATAGGAGGAGCTATTTTAGAATAAGATCTTAAAGAGGTGCTTGAGAGGGAATGCCTTCTCTTTTCTTTGGCTGGAAATCCTGAGAAACTAAGAGGGGAGAACAGAAGAGGGAGGGAAGGGAGGGAAAAGAGGTCAGGAGGGAGAAGAATGAGACATTGACCTCTGTGTCTGCCTAGTAAATAACAGTCTCAGTATTTACCAGCACAGCCCAGTTAATTGCCTTAGAATCAACATCATGGTTTGCAGCAAATGAAAAGTATAGATTTAATCATTAATAGCTGAAATTTCCTCATAAGTTTCTTTTTTCCCCCCAGATTGTTTGACCTCACAGACACGTCTCAGGTTAAGTGGTATGTTGGTAAGCATCAATTATTTTGCAAAACTGCATCACCATGTTAAGAAACACATTTAAAAACTGATTCCAGATAGTTTCTTTGCTGGTTTCTTGAACATTTAACTCGCTTGTTTGTAATCTTCCTTGTTTTCTGATCAATGTATTCATAGTTATAAGCGTCTTTCTAACTGATTGGCTGTGTTCAATATATTTTAACATGTTCAATATATATTTCATTCACTCCTAAATATTTCATAATTTAATTATGAGTTCCTCTTTAACCAGAGAGTTAGTGTTTTTGTCATTTCCAAACCATAATTTTTTGTTGTTTTGTTATTTTACTTACTTAGCTTTCATCATATTATGGTCAGGGAGTACAGTCTATGTGTTGATACTTTAACACTATTAAAACTGTCCTTGTGGGTTGGGAGTTTGCCAAGATTTTGTTTGTTTTACAAAGATTTTTAGTGTTCTATGTATGCTTTAAAATGTTTCCTATGTGAGGTGTAATTTTTATATCTATTTGATCAAATTTATTAATCATGTTATTCAAATCTGCATCATTTTTTATGTTCTTTTTAAAAGTTTAATTTTTATGGTAGTGAAGTTGTATTTTTGCTAAATATAAATCCTTTTAACTTTTTTTTTCAACTTATTTTTTCTTTTCATTTTAGGATGGTCTTGTTAATGTAGGATGGGTGGACTGTGCCACCCAGGACAACCTTTGTAAGAGTTTGGATATTACAACAAGTACTACTGCCTATTTTCCTCCTGGAGCCACTTTAAATAACAAAGAGAAAAGCGGTATTTTGGTATGAATCCCTTTAATTTCTTTACATATAGATACATAACACATGTATTCAAATATATCATTTTGTAAACAATGAGCAAAAAAAAGTGAACCAGTTTATATCATCTGATTATGGAACACTTAGTTTATTTAGAACAAATACTTAATATTTGGGATTCTGTTTAATACTTCAGTTTATAAAGTTACACTGTAAGGATTATTTTTAAACTGCACTTTTAATAATCCCAAAGGTTAAGGAATACATTGTTAGGTTAAATGAATATTTATTGGTTTCCATTTATTTCTATATTTTTTAATGTTAAAATATAGATTATTGGTAGGTTTAGCTGGGATCTGGTGTCTGTTTTTTTTAAAGCCTCCTGTTTGACTCTGATATAAACTTAGTTTGGTGATCTACTGGTCTGGTTCACCTTCCTAATTTTATGAATGAAGAAGCTGAGGTTCAAGATAGCTGTCAAGGAGCTGAAACAAATACTGGGATATCAGATAGGTCTCTAGAGAACCCACAAAAAAAGATTCTAATATAAGACAAACTACCTGTAGTTTTCTGTTTTTTTTTTTTTATATTGACATAGATTACATGTATTCATTATAGAAATTCATATTTGATTTATAAATGTGTAAAGAAAGATTTGAAATTTGTTAAAACTAAATCACCCACAGGCAGGCACCATCAAATCTTGGTACATACCCTTCCAGATCTCTGCTTATATGTGTATGAAATTATGACTTCATGCAGACAACTCACCAGCTTTGCCTTTGGCCCAGACCTCTGCCCTCCACTACAGACATGCTTATTCTCCAGCCTGTTCAGTATCTCCCCTGGGATATTAATTGATGTTTCAAACTTAGGTGTCTGTAACTATACTCCTGATATTTCCCCATACATCTGTTCTACCTAGTTTTTTCCCCATCTCAGTTAATGAAAGCTTCATCTTTTATGATTAAGGCCAAATACCTTGGAGTCATTCTTGACCCCTCTTTTTCCCATATCTTATAACCTATACCCTATTCATCAGGAAAATAGTTGGATCTCTTTACAGTCTTTCATAATCCACCTTATTGTACTTATCACCTTATATATTTATTCTTTCACCTTATATACTATATTTATTCTCTTGCAGTAAATTTTAAGTTTGAATTTTTCACTGACATATCCTAAGGGCGTAGAAGAGTATCTGGCACATAAGTACTATATATAGTGCCAGAATCCTGGAGTGGGTAGCCTTTCCATTCTCCCGGGGATCTTCCCAACCCAGGGATCGAACCCAGGTCTCCCACATTACAGGCGGACCCTTTACCAGCTAAGCCACAGGGGAAGCCCATTTAGTGCCTGCTTAAGTGCTTTATACTGTGCGTGTGTGTGTGTGTGTGTGTGTGTGTGTGAAGCCCATTTAGTGCCTGCTTAAGTGCTTTATACTCTGTGTGTGTGTGTGTGTGTGTGTGAAGCCCATTTAGTGCCTGCTTAAGTGCTTTATACTGTGTGTGTGTGTGTGTGTGTGTGTGTGTGTGTGTGTGTGTGTGTGTGTGTGTGTGTGTGTGTGTGTGTGTGTGTGTGAAGCCCATTTAGTGCCTGCTTAAGTGCTTTATACTGTGTGTGTGTGTGAAGCCCATTTAGTGCCTGCTTAAGTGCTTTATACTGTGTGTGTGTGTGAAGCCCATTTAGTGCCTGCTTAAGTGCTTTATACTGTGTGTGTGTGTGTGTGTGAAGCCCATTTAGTGCCTGCTTAAGTGCTTTATACTGTGTGTGTGTGTGTGTGTGTGTGAAGCCCATTTAGTGCCTGCTTAAGTGCTTTATACTGTGTGTGTGTGTGAAGCCCATTTAGTGCCTGCTTAAGTGCTTTATACTGTGTGTGTGTGTGAAGCCCATTTAGTGCCTGCTTAAGGGCTTTATACTGTGTGTGTGTGTGAAGCCCATTTAGTGCCTGCTTAAGTGCTTTATACTCTGTGTGTGTGTGTGTGTGTGTGTGTGTGTGTCCCTGAGTAGTAGTATGTATGATAATTCCTGTGAATGTGTGCATCACATTCCTAGAAACTAATTAATTGACTAAATGTAACATAATGAGTTTAACCAGTCCTCTCTGGATAGGTATTTAAATTTCTACTTTTTCATGATTACAAGTAGTGTTATAATGAACTGTCTTGTTCACCTTTGTGCAGTTCTTCCATTATCTATATAGAATGAGATGGTGGTAGCAATTGCAAATTCAGTTCATGTTGCCAGATTTCCCAGAAAACCTGGGTTTATTTTACACTGTGCCATTAGCTCATGAGGATTTCCTGTACTCTAGTCAACACTAAACATAGGCTCTTGCCTTCAGTACAACAATCTCATTTTTCAGTGAGACCTTGGGACTTTTTGGTTAAAACAGCAAGCTCAGATATGATCTCAGGAAACATAAATAAGTGATGTTAGACGTGTGATAACACAGGGTGATGAATTAAAGTCCTTGTCCCTCCTAAAAGCATTCAAGTTTTTTAAAAATGTAAAATACTATGCTAGCTAAATACGTTTGGCAGGTGAAATTTAGAGGCCGCACAATACCCTTGTAAATAAAACTACCAAATTTTACTCTAAAATAGATTTAAAATGAAGTTCTAGTGAATTTATAAATTACATAAAATTTTTGATGACTGTGAGTAAAGTGAATAAGCTTTATAGTACTGAAACAGGAAAGCTTTCTGTTTTGACCTTTTAAGCCCTTTGGTAACAAATTATTTCATAGGTTTTTGAGAGTATGCTATAGATTTTTTTTAAGCAGAAAAACCGAGTTTTCTATTCTTATAGACATTGTTTCTATCCATTTGATTGTGTTCTCATGTTGAACATAATTGAACTGAATACAGTAATAGTTTCTACAGGTTTTTAATAGAGTTTTATATCTTTGAGGTGATATTTGAATTGTCAAGAAAATAGTTTAAAGATAGACAGTAAACTGATCAACCCCTGTAACTGCTGCTACACTTTTGGTAACAGCAGCTGCTTCCATGAGAATTAGACTGGCAAAGAGAGTTCCATGAAAAAAAATATGCTGAGGATAAAATATGGACAGAAATAGACAGTTGTTAGAATTGAGATGTGTCTATTTCAGTTGTTTGCATTTTAAATAACAGACCTAGATGTAAAGTGTATTTAATTTAAAATACATATTTTACGTATATACATTTTACCCTGCAAAATTCCTCAGTGGTTTGGTTCAGGGCCTTTATTTCTATAAACCTCTATAATAAACAAGGTCCATTCCAGTTTTCCCATAAGTTTTTCTTAATTCCTTCAATTCAGTTCAGTTGTCACCAGTCATGTCCGACACTTTGCGACCCCATGGACCACAGCACGCCAGGCCTCCCTATCCATCACCAACTCCTGGAGTTCACCCAAACTCATGTCCATTGAGTTGATGATGCCATCCAATCATCTCATCCTCTGCTGTCCCCTTCTCCTCCTGCCCTCGATCTTTCACAGCATCAGGGTCTGTTCCAGTGAGTCAGCTCTTCTCACCAGGTGGCCAAAGTATTGGAGTTTCAGCTTCAACATCAGTCCCTCCAATGAACACTCAGGACTGATCTCCTTTAGGATGGACTGGTTGGATCTCCTTGCAGTCCAAGGGACTCTCAAGAGTCTTCTCCAACACCACAGTTCAGAAGCATCAAGTCTTTTGTGCTCAGCTTTCTTTATAATCCAACTCTCATATCCATACATGACTACTGGAAAAACCATAGCCTTGACTAGACGGACCTTTGTTGGCAAAGTAATGTCTTTGCTTTTTAATATGCTGTCTAGGTTGGTCATAACTTTCCTTCCAAGGAGTAAGCGTCTTTTAATTTCATGGCTACACTCACCATCTGCAGTCATTTCAGAGCCCCCAAAAAGTCAGCCACTGTTTCCCCATCTATTTCCCATGAAGTGATGGGACTGGATGCCATGATCTTAGTTTTTTGAATGTTGAGCTTTAAGTCAACTTTTTCACTCTCCTCTTTCACTTTCATCAAGAGGCTCTTCAGTTCCTCTGCACTCTCTGCCAGTATTAATTGGGATATGAAGCATCTTGCTGCTGCTGCTTACTTGCGTCAGTCACGTCCAGCTCTGTGCAACACCGTGGACTGTAGCCCGCCAGGCTCCTCTGTCCATGGAACTCTCCAGGCAAAAGTACTGCAGTGGGTTGCTTTGCCCTCCTCCAGGGGATCTTCCCAACCCAGGGATCAAACCCTGGTCTCCTGCATTACAGGCAGATTCTTTACCACTGAGCCACCAGGGAAGCCCATAAAGCATCGTATTAGATCGTCAAATATTCTATTGTTTTAACAATTTTTAGAAAATTTGTAAAGCACTGGCATTCTGTAAAACATGGTTAGCATTAAAATTAGATTGAATATGATACAGCTTTTCCCACCAGTGAGCCCCAGTTCACTCAAGGTTATTTTGAGGATTATCATAGAATACCCAGCAGAGTTAGCAGAACATTCCAGGTAATAAAACGCCTAATAATGAAATTTATTTTGCATCACTATTTTTAAAGAAACAACCCAGTTATATAACTCTTTAATAATTGCCAAAATATGATATACTGTCTTTTTTTGAAAAGGAAAACATTTAGGATAAATAGCTTGAAAACTGTGTTACTTCTGTGGTTTTTTCTTAAAAGTTCTTTCTCTGAAAACTGAAAAACTAAGATACTGAAGTACTCAAATTTTGATTTAAAAAATAACAATATGATTCTCTTATTTTAGTTTCTTAATTCATTGGATGCTAAAGAAATTTATTTGGAAATAATGCATAATCTTCCAGATTTTGAACTCCTTTCAGCAAATACACTACAGGTAATTTTTTTTTTAATAATAAATAGTAGCAAATATTGATAACATTTCAGATCTTAACATTATCAGTTGATTCCAGGTTAAACTCTTAATGCCAGGTTTGCTGGGATTGCAACTTGAGGGTGGACCTATAGCTTTGTGTAACTAGTCCTGAAGGCAAGTTCAGGAAGAGCACCAGAAAAGACAAGATACTGACCACAAAGCAACTTTGAATCTGATCTGGAGCTCTGTGTTCCTCCTACAGAACAATTTGTGTTGTTCACTGAGAATTACAGAGCAGCTTTAGAAACATTCAGCTTGTAGTAGAATCAATTAATTTCTTCTACTTATTGATCCCAGAGTTTTCTAAGTCTATATCCCTATGAAACATTATGTTAAACCTGAAAAAAATCTGACTTCCCCACCTTTCAGCTTTTTAGCTGTGTCATTAAAACCATGTTTTTTCTTAGCACAGTCATCTACCTTAAGATTTCATGATTTAGTGGCTGTTTTCTTTCTATAGTACTGTATAATTGGTTTATATATAAACTACAAAATAAGAATATGAGTGGGTCTGAATTTTAGACAGTATTTTGAAGTAATGGGTAGGATAGTTAAAGAAATAAAGATTAGAACTCTTAGGATTTCTCATCTCTTGTTTCTTTCCCTTTACCACTTTCTTTTTAAATCACTTTTAAGGATCGTTTAGCTCATCATCGGTGGCTCTTGTTTTTTCACTTTGGACAAAATGAAAATTCAAACGATCCTGAGTTGAAGAAACTAAAAACTCTACTTAAAAATGAACATATTCAAGTAAGAAAAATGTATTCTGCCTACCCTTCTGCTTTTGTGCTGTCTTAATTTAGTACATAAAGTTATGTTTTAAATAACATTAAGATGTTTAGTTGAGTTCTAAATTTAGAAACCCCTAAATGCTTTTGTTCTTCTATTTTTTTTTTCTACTGAAAATTAAAATGATATCTGAAAAAGTTTAACCTTCATTACTCTTGAGCAGTTGGTATGTGATAAAGCTATATGATATAGTTTTTCTGGAATGCAGAAAACTATAGCCTTTTTTAAGTACTTGTTTCTTTATATAAGTAATTCATGTTCGTTATTTTAAATTAAGATATTATAAATAAGTACAAAAATGAGTTAGATCTAAAAATTATCCATATTTTCACCACTGTTAAGAATTTCCTGTTAATAACTCTTGAGGCTTTTTAAACGTGGGTTTGTGTTAGCACGTGCACATATCTATATATGTGCACCTATATTCATATTGTAATGGCCATGGTAATAGACATACACATGTAAATTTATATGTATGCTTTTATTCTCTTCTGTAAAATTTTCCATTTAGTGATTAAAAACCTTTCTACATACCAGTGTAATACATATTGATGTGTATATTTTTGTGTACATCTGTGTATCAGTCATCATCCAGAGACGGAGTAGTATCTCACTGTATGGCTGCACTATAATTGTTTAACCTGTTCTGTCTTACTGGTAACTTTCAGTTGTTTCCATTTCTATGTCAGAAAGATACACTGGAAAAATGCACTATGAGGAATTTTTTGAGCCAAGGTTATATTTTCTTAAAAGTTTTCTGTCCTCATTATCGAGCCTGCCTTCTTACTGACAGCGTGGGAGTGACCACTTCCCTACACCAGTGCCAGGCCTGGTGTTACACTCTTTATAAGCAGCAGTGCTTGGATAGGCCAGAAGGGAGATGTTAATAATACTCCTTTTTATTTATTTGCTTTCTACTTTATTTTCTATGTATGTCTCTACCCCACTTTCTTTCTCCTGATGGGATGTTTATCTTTTATTTCTTAATAGAAATCCTCTGTCTTAAATGGTGCAAATATTTTTCCTTGGTTTATCATTTGCCTACTAGCTTTTTTCCCACACTGTATGAAAATGTCGATCTTTTTATTATTTCTGCTTCTGCGGTCTTAAGACGTTCTTTCTCTCCCCCTTGTCAAGATAATATAAATATCCTCTAAGTTTTTAGAAGGATGGGCTTCATAAACAACTTAATATTTTCTTGGTAATTTCCTCTCAGGTTTTTGAGATCTCCAAGAGGCATTATTTAAACTAAACGTAGTTTCAGTGTTAAATGTAAATTAATGATTCCTGTTTCTTATTTTCATGGTCCACTAACTTGTTTAGAAGCTGTGTTGTTTTTATAGCAATGTCATTTTCGGATTATCCTTATGAATATTTAATTGAATGGATAAGATTTTATTTTCAACATATTGAACTTTCTCTTTCCTTTAGGTTGGCAAGTTTGACTGTTCCTCTGCGCCAGACGTCTGTAGTAACTTCTATGTTTCTCAGCCATGTCTGGCAGTATTTAAAGGACAAGGAACCAAAGAATTTGAAATTCATCATGGTAAGAAGGAAAAAATGATTAAAAAATTTCTTCATTTTTAATTTTACTTTTTACCTTGTTTTATATGGACATGAATATTTTAAAATAACTTTGCTTTCATTTATTAGTAAATGTTTCTTAAAGGGAAAGATATGTTTAATTATATATAGTTATTTTATCTTCTTTATTCTTTTTAAAATAAATCCCTTTCTTCTACCTAATATTTTGATCAGTGTTTCAGTAAGAACTCTAGTGACTTGTCAGGCTAGTAAAGAATTTAAGGGTCTTACTGGTTGACAAAAGTAAGCAACACCTATCGTTTCCATTTCAGTGTACCTAATATAGCATCTCAACCACTATGGGCAATTTCTAGATAGTCTGTTAGATGTTTTTGCAACACTTGATGACCAAAAATCTCTGTTAACTGCTTTGTTAGTGTTCTTGAATTTTGATTTTGTATTTCTGCATTTCAGCTTGTTCAGGACATTAGCCCTCTGCATCATGTAGGTGCAGTTCTATTTCCTGAGGTTTGGTATAGATCATTGTCTCTGTCCTGAAAAAGGCCAAGTGTAGGAAAAGATAGACACAAACTACTAACATTGACAGTAAATAACAGATATCTATATCATGCCTGTAATGTGAGAAGCATTCTTACAGGTGTTAGGAATGCAAAATTGTAAGATATGGACTCTGCTCTCAGGAAGTTTAAAATATCATCTAGTGGCAGGGGGGTGAGAAAAGGGAGATTTTTAAGAAAATATGAAGGACATTGTAATAGTCATTATAAATTATAAGATCAAATAAAGAGACTTTTGCATCAGGAGGTGATATTTGAATTAAGGTGACATTTGAACACTCAGTTTCCCCAGGCAAATACAAGAAAACAAGTGAGGTCCCCTAAACTGAAGGAGCTATGTGAACAAAGACAAGATAAACTTAACAGTAACTACTGTTTATTCAGTGTTTGTTTTTTTTGTTTTTTTTTGGTTTTTTTTGTTTTTTTTTTAATTTTTATTTTTTTTTTTCCCAGTGGGTTTTGTCATACATTGATATGCATCAGCCATGGATTTACATGTATTCCCAATCCCGATCCCCCCTCCCACCTCCCTCTCCACCTGATTCCTCTGGGTCTTCCCAGTGCACCAGGCCGGAGCACTTGTCTCATGCATCCCACCTGGGCTGGTGATCTGTTTCACCATAGATAGTATACATGCTGTTCTTTTGAAATATCCCACCCTCACATTCTCCCACAAAGTTCAAAAGTCTGTTCTGTATTTCAGTGTCTCTTTTTCTGTTTTGCATATAGGGTTATCGTTATCACCTTTCTAAATTCCATATATATGTGTTAGTATGCTGTAATGTTCTTTATCTTTCTGGCTTACTTCACTCTGTATAATGGGCTCCAGCTTCATCCATCTAATTAGGACTGGTTCAAATGAATTCTTTTTAATGGCTGAGTAATATTCCATGGTGTATATGTACCACAGCTTCCTTATCCATTCATCTGCTGATGGGCATCTAGGTTGCTTCCATGTCCTGGCTATTATAAACAGTGCTGCGATGAACATTGGGGTGCACGTGTCTCTTTCAGATCTGGTTTCCTCAGTGTGTATGCCCAGAAGTGGGATTGCTGGGTCATATGGCAGTTCTATTTCCAGTTTTTTAAGAAATCTCCACACTGTTTTCCATAGCGGCTGTACTAGTTTGCATTCCCACCAACAGTGTAAGAGGGTTCCCTTTTCTCCACACCCTCTCCAGCATTTATTGCTTGTAGACTTTTGGATAGCAGCCATCCTGACTGGCGTGTAATGGTACCTCATTGTGGTTTTGATTTGCATTTCTCTAATAATGAGTGATGTTGAGCATCTTTTCATGTGTTTGTTAGCCATCTGTATGTCTTCTTTGGAGAAATGTCTGTTTAGTTCTTTGGCCCATTTTTTGATTGGGTCATTTATTTTTCTGGAATTGAGCTGCAGGAGTTGCTTGTATATTTTTGAGATTAATCCTTTGTCTGTTTCTTCATTTGCTATTATTTTCTCCCAATCTGAGGGCTGTCTTTTCACCTTGCTTATAGTTTCCTTTGTAGTGCAAAAGCTTTTAAGTTTCATTAGGTCCCATTTGTTTAGTTTTGCTTTTATTTCCAATATTCTGGGAGGTGGGTCATAGAGGCTCTTGCTGTGATTTATGTCGGAGAGTGTTTTGCCTATGTTCTCCTCTAGGAGTTTTATAGTTTCTGGTCTTACATTTAGATCTTTAATCCATTTTGAGTTTATTTTTGTGTATGGTGTTAGAAAGTGTTCTAGTTTCATTCTTTTACAAGTGGTTGACCAGTTTTCCCAGCACCACTTGTTAAAGAGGTTGTCTTTTTTCCATTGTATATCCTTGCCTCCTTTGTCAAAAATAAGATGTCCATAGGTTCGTGGATTTATCTCTGGGCTTTCTATTTTGTTCCATTGATCTATATTTCTGTCTTTGTGCCAGTACCATACTGTCTTGATGACTGTGGCTTTGTAGTAGAGTCTGAAGTCAGGCAGGTTGATTCCTCCAGTTCCATTCTTCTTTCTCAAGATTATTTTGGCTATTCGAGGTTTTTTGTATTTCCATACAAATTGTGAAATTCTTTGGTCTAGTTCTGTGAAAAATACCGTTGGTAGCTTGATAGGGATTGCATTGAATCTATAGACTGCTTTGGGTAGTATAGCCATTTTCACAATATTGATTCTTCCAATCCATGAACACGGTATGTTTCTCCATCTGTTTGTGTCCTCTTTGATTTCTTTCATCAGTGTTTTATAGTTTTCTATGTATAGGTCCTTTGTTTCTTTAGGTAGATATACTCCTAAGTATTTTATTCTTTTTGTTGCAATGGTGAATGGTATTGTTTCCTTAATTTCTCTTTCTGTTTTTTCATTGTTAGTATATAGGAATGCAAGGGATTTCTGTGTGTTAATTTTATATCCTGCAACTTTACTATATTCATTGATTAGCTCTAGTAATTTTCTGGTAGAGTCTTTAGGGTTTTCTATATAGAGGATCATGTCATCTGCAAACAGTGAGAGTTTTACTTCTTCTTTTCCTATCTGGATTCCTTTTACTTCTTTTTCTGCTCTGATTGCTGTGGCCAGAACTTCCAACACTATGTTGAATAGTAGTGGTGAGAGTGGGCACCCTTGTCTTGTTCCTGATTTCAGGGGAAATGCCTTCAATTTTTCACCATTGAGGGTGATGCTTGCTGTGGGTTTGTCATATATAGCTTTTATTATGTTGAGGTATGTTCCTTCTATTCCTGCTTTTTGGAGAGTTTTAATCATAAATGAGTGTTGAATTTTGTCAAAGGCTTTCTCTGCATCTATTGAGATAATCATATGGTTTTTATCTTTCAATTTGTTAATGTGGTGTATTACATTGATTGATTTGCGGATATTAAAGAATCCTTGCATTCCTGGGATAAAGCCCACTTGGTCATGGTGTATGATTTTTTTAATATGTTGTTGGATTCTGTTTGCTAGAATTTTGTTAAGGATTTTTGCATCTATGTTCATCAGTGATATTGGCCTGTAGTTTTCTTTTTTTGTGGCATCTTTGTCTGGTTTTGGAATTAGGGTGATGGTGGCCTCATAGAATGAGTTTGGAAGCTTACCTTCATCTGCAATTTTCTGGAAGAGTTTGAGTAAGATAGGTGTTAACTCCTCTCTAAATTTTTGGTAGAATTCAGCTGTGAAGCCATCTGGTCCTGGGCTTTTGTTTGCTGGAAGATTTTTGATGACAGTTTCGATTTCCTTGCTTGTGATGGGTCTGTTAAGATCTTCTATTTCTTCCTGGTTCAGTTTTGGAAAGTTATACTTTTCTAAGAATTTGTCCATTTCATCCAAGTTGTCCATTTTATTGGCATAGAGCTGCTGGTAGTAGTCTCTTATGATCCTTTGTATTTCAGTGTTGTCTGTTGTGATCTCTCCATTTTCATTTCTAATTTTGTTAATTTGGTTTTTCTCTCTTTGTTTCTTAATGAGTCTTGCTAATGGTTTGTCAATTTTGTTTATTTTTTCAAAAAACCAGCTTTTAGCTTTGTTGATTTTTGCTATGGTCTCTTTAGTTTCTTTTGCATTTATTTCTGCCCTGATTTTTAAGATTTCTTTCCTTCTGCTAACTCTGGGGTTCTTCATTTCTTCCTTCTCTAATTGCTTTAGGTGTAGAGTTAGGTTATTTATTTGGTTTTTTTCTTGTTTCTTGATGTAAGCCTGTAATGCTATGAACCTTCCCCTTAGCACTGCTTTTACAGTGTCCCATAGGTTTTGGGTTGTTGTGTTTTCATTTTCATTCATTTCTATACATATTTTGATTTCTTTTTTGATTTCTTCTATGATTTGTTGGTTATTCAGAAGCGTGTTATTTAGCCTCCATATGTTTGAATTTTTAACAATTTTTTTCCTGTAATTGATATCTAATCTTACTGCACTGTGGTCAGAAAAGATGACTGGAATGATTTCAATTTTTTTGAATTTACCAAGACCAGATTTATGGCCCAGGATGTGATCTATTCTGGAGAATGTTCCGTGTGCACTTGAGAAAAAGGTGAAGTTGATTGTTTTGGGGTGAAATGTCCTATAGATATCAATTAGGTCTAGCTGGTCCATTGTGTCATTTAAGGTTTGTGTTTCCTTGTTAATTTTCTGTTTAGTTGATCTATCCATAGTTGTGAGTGGGGTATTAAAGTCTCCCACTATTATTGTGTTACTATTAATTTCCTCTTTCATACTCGTTAGCGTTTGCCGTACATATTGCGGTGCTCCTATGTTGGGTGCATATATATTTATAATTGTTATATCTTCTTCTTTGATTGATCCTTTGATCATTATGTAGTGTCCTTCTTTGTCTCTTTTCACATCCTTTATTTGAAAGTCTATTTTATCTGATATGAGTATTGCGACTCCTGCTTTCTTTTGGTCTCCATTTGCATGAAATATTTTTTTCCAGCCCTTCACTTTTAGTCTGTATGTGTCTCTTGTTTTGAGGTGGGTCTCTTGTAGACAGCATATATAGGGGTCTTGTTTTTGTATCCATTCAGCCAATCTTTGTCTTTTGGTTGGGGCATTCAACCCATTTACATTTAGGGTAATTATTGATAGGTGTGGTACCGTTGCCATTTACTTTGTTGTTTTGGGTTCACGTTTATACAACCTTTCTGTATTTCCTGTCTAGAGAAGATCCTTTAGCATTTGTTGAAGAGCTGGTTTGGTGGTGCTGAATTCTCTCAGCTTTTGCTTATCTGTAAAGCTTTTGAATTCTCCTTCATATCTGAATGAGATCCTTGCTGGATACAGTAATCTAGGTTGTAGGTTATTCTCTTTCATTACTTTCAGTACGTCCTGCCATTCCCTTCTGGCCTGGAGGGTTTCTATTGATAGATCAGCTGTTATCCTTATGGGAATCCCTTTGTGTGTTATTTGTTGTTTTTCCCTTGCTGCTTTTAATATTTGTTCTTTGTGTTTGATCTTTGTTAATTTGATTAATATGTGTCTTGGGGTGTTTCGCCTTGGGTTTATCCTGTTTGGGACTCTGGGTTTCTTGGATTTGGGTGGCTATTTCCTTCCCCATTTTAGGGAAGTTTTCAGCTATTATCTCGAGTATTTTCTCATGGCCTTTCTTTTTGTCTTCTTCTTCTGGAACTCCTATGATTCGAATGTTGGGGCGTTTCACAGTGTCCCAGAGGTCCCTGAGGTTGTCCTCATTTCTTTTGATCCTTTTTTCTTTTTTCCTCTCTGCTTCATTTATTTCCACCATTTTATCTTCTACCTCACTTATCCTATCTTCTGCCTCCGTTATTCTACTCTTGGTTCCCTCCAAAGTGTTTTTGATCTCATTCATTGCATTGTTCATTTTTAATTGACTCTTTTTTATTTCTTCTAGGTCTTTATTAAACAGTTCTTGAATCTTTTCAATCTTTGTTTCCAGGCTATTTATCTGTAACTCCATTTTGTTTTCAAGATTTTGGATCATTTTTATTATCATTATTCTAAATTCTTTTTCAGGTAGATTCCCTATCTCCTCCTCTTTTGTTTGACTTGGTGGGCATTTTTCATGTTCCTTTACCTGTTGGGTATTTCTTTGCCTTTTCATCTTGTTTAGATTGCTGTATCTGGAGTGGGCTTTCTGTATTCTGGAGGTCTGTGGTTCCTTTTTATTGTGGAGGATTAACCCAGTGGGTGGGGTTAGACGATTGGCTTGTCAAGATTTCCTGGTTAGGGGAGCTTGCGTCAGTGTTCTGGTGCGTGGAACTTGATTTCTTCTCTTTGGAGAGCAATGGAGTGCCCAGTAATGAGTTTTGAGATGGGTCTATGTGTTAGGTGTGTCCTTGGGCAGCCTGTATGTTGATGTTCAGGGCTATGTTCCTGCGTTGCTGGAGAATTTGCGTGGTATGTCTTGCTCTAATACTTACTGGCTCTTGGGTGGTGGTTGGTTTCAGTGTAGGTATGGAGGCTTTTGGACGGTCACTTATTACTTAAAGTTCCATGTAGTCAGGAGTTTTCTGGTGTTCTCAGGTTTTGGGCTTAAGTCTCCTGCCTCTGGATTTCAGTTTTATTCTTCCTGTAGTCTCAGGACTTCTCCAACTATACAGCCCTGATAAGAAAACTTCTAGGTTAATGGCTAAAAGATTCTCCCCCGTTAGGGACACCCAGAGAGGTTCACAGAGTTACATGAAGAAGAGGAGAGGGAGGAGGGAGATAGAGATGAGCAGGAGGAGAAAAAGGGGGACTCAAGAGGAGAGAGACAGATCTACGCAGCTGTCTGTTCCCAGAGTGTTCTCCGTAGCCCAGTCACCTACAAGGATTCACAGAATTGGATTGGGAAGAGAAGGGGAAAGGAGGAAATAGAGGTGTTCTGAGGTAGAAAACAGAGAGTCAAGATTGGGAGAGAATAATCTTCGGTTTAAAAATAGGGCTTCTCTTCTTTTTTTTTTTGTAAGGTTATAGTGTATTGAAAATGAAAATTAAGGAGTAGTAGAGGAGTACTAGAGGACTTTAAAAGAAATAAGAGAAAAAGAAAAATAGAAAATAGAAGAGAAAAAGGAAAGAAAAAAAAGAAAAAAAAAATTTTTTTTTTCCCCCTAATTAAAAAATCGTAAAAGTCTGTGGAAATGAAAGTTAAGGAGTAATGGGGGAGTAATAGGGGATTTTAAAGGAAAATAAAAGAGAAGAAAGAAAAAAGAAAAAAAATTAAAAAAAAAAAAAAGAGAAAAAAGTAAAATTATATCTAGGAGTTTCTCTGGAGCTGTTGCGGTCAGTGTGGGTTCGGCTCAGTTTCAGATAGCTCCTCGTTCCAGCTTACGCTTCTCGATATCTACAGGCCCCTCCGGTGTAGTCAGCGTTTCCTAGAGGGATTTTAATCTGTTGCACCAGTCCCTTCTGAAGCGGTTCCCTTTGTTTATTTGGCTTCTGTTTGCGGGTCTCTTCAGAGCCTCATTTCCGCCCTGACACAGGCGGGCGGAGGTGGACTCTTATTCAGGTAGCTAGTTCCGTCGCTCTGCGGGGTAGGGAGGGGCTTGCGCTGCAGGGAGAGGCTGGCGCTGTGGGGACAGGCTTGCGCTGCGGGGATGGGCTGGGGCTGCCGGGAGCGGCTGACGCTGCTTTCTCCGTCTGTGCTGCTCAGGCTCCCGGCTGTTCTATATGGAGCGCGCCCCGCGCTGCGCGAGGTTCCAGCCCTCGGGTGTTCCACAAAAGCGCGGAAGGAAAAGCTGCGCCTGCTCTCTGTGCCTTCCCCGTCAGAGCGGTCCAGGCAGCCAGGGGCTTGGTGGGCGCACTATCCCCAGGTGTGGCGCGCCCCCTCCCTTCCGCGGACCCAGTCTCAGTTTCCGCTGACGCCAGTCGGGTGCGCGCGCCTTCCGCCCTCTGCGTCCCCAGCCCCAGTCCCCGCCCGCGCCGGTCGGGTGCCTGCGCCCTGTGTCTCGCCGCGACCTTCCCCTCCCCCCTGCCTCCTGCCTCCGGCGGGGCTGGGCCGTCAGCAGCCTGCGAGCTCTTCTCTGGATTTTCTCGGTCTCTTTGTTCTGCGAACGGCCGGCAGTGTGTTCGGGCCGGTTAATTTACTCTCTCTCTTTTGGTCTCCCACAGTTCAAGTTGGCAACTCACAGAAGTTCCCTCCGATTGTCCTCAGGGCACTTGGGCCCGGACCCTACCCCAAGCAATGCCGCCTAAGAGCTCCCTGGACGGATCTCCGTCCTTAGCTCTTTTGTCTCACTTTTTATCTTTTATATTTTGTCCTACCTCCTTTCGAAGACAATGGGCTGCTTTTCTGGGCGCCTGATGACCTCAGCTAGCGATCCGAAGTTGTTTTGCGAAGTTTGCTCTGCGTTCAGTTATTCTTTTGATGAATTTGTAGGAGAGAAAGTGGTCTCCCCGTCCTACTCCTCCGCCATCTTGGCTCCTCTATTCAGTGTTTTTTATAAATGAGATGTTTTCCTAAAGCTATCTGCATATTGTGCATGTCCATTTATATCTTCACAGCAAGGCAGAAACTTAGGCTCAGAAAGATAAAATAACTGGTGAAGATAGATTTTGTATCCAAATATGTCTGACTCTGAAGCCTAGACTTAGAGCTACACTAAACTATGCCACCTCGTAAAAGTGCTGGGAATGACCTAAGGTTTCATAGTGTTCTGTTCTTTTCCGCCTCTGAAATATTTCTCAGATTCCTTCTCTAGTCTATGCTTGCTGCCTTATTTCAGGTCCATCATCTCCATCTTGTCTAATATCCTCCAGGATAATTATCTGCCTCACAACATTTTTTCTTTACAATTAATTATTTGTTTTCTTTGCAGATTTATTACCATAGAATACCTGGAACCTTCACATGTCTCTTTTCTGCCTTGAGTCTTCTGATTTCGTTAGGAATAAACTTCAGATTCCCTAGCATAGGAGCAATGACTTTGTCTTGGTCACCACTGTATTTCCAGCACCTGGAATGGTGGTGCCTAACAGGAATTCAGTAAATAGTTGTTAAGTTAAAAGTTAACCTGCCTCTGCCTGGTTTTCCAACCTCATCTCCCACCTCTGCCCCTGCAAATAATTTTAGCTCTAGCTACTTGTGAGAACTTTGGCCACCTGATGTGAAGAGTTGACTCATTGGAAAAGACCCTGATGCTGGGAGGGATTGGGGGCAGGAGGAGAAGGGGACGGCAGAGGATGAAATGGCTGGATGGCATCACCGACTTGATGGACATGAGTTTGAGTAAACTCTGGGAGTTGGTGATGGACAGGGAGGCCTGGCGTGCTGCGATTCATGGGGTCGCAAAGAGTCGGACACGACTGAGCGACTGAACTGAACTGATACAGGGTCATCGTTTCCATCTTTGTAAATTCCATATATATGCGTTAGTATACTGTATTGGTGTTTTTCTTTCTGACTTACTTCACTCTGTATAATAGGCTCCAGTTTCATCCTCCTCAGGAGAACTGATTCAAATGCATTCTTTTTAATGGCTGAGTAATATTCCATTGTGTATATGTACCATAGCTTCCTTATCCATTTGTCTGCTGATGGGCATCTAGGTTGCTTCCATGTCCTGTCTATTATAAACAGTGCTGCGATGAACATTGGGGTACACGTGTCTCTTTCAATTCTGGTTTCCTCGGTGTGTATGCCCAGCAGTGGGATCACTGGGTCATATGGCAGTTCTGTGTCCAGTTTTTTAAGGAATCTCCACACTGTTCTCCATAGTGGCTGTACTAGTTTGCATTCCCACGAACAGTGTAAGAGGGTTCCCTTTTCTCCACACACTCTCCAGCATTTATTATTTGTAGACTTTTTGATAGCAGCCATTCTGACCAGCATGAGATAGTACCTCATTGTGGGTTTGATTTGCATTTCTCTGATAATGAGTGATGTTGAGCATCTTTTCATGTGTTTGTTAGCCATCTGTATGGCTTCTTTGGAGAAATGTCTGTTTAATTCTTTGGCCCATTTTTTGATTGGGTCATTTATTTTTCTGGAATTAAGCTGCAGGAGCTGCTTGTATATTTTTGAGATAAATTCTTTGTCAGTTGCTTCATATGCTATTATTTTCTCCCATTCTGAAGGCTGTCTTTTCACCTTATAGTTTGCTTCGTTTTGCAAAAGCTTTTAAGTTTAATTAGGTCCCATTTGTTTATATTTGCTTTTATTTCCATTACTCTGGGAGGCGGGTCATAGAGGATTCTGCTGTGATTTTTGTCAGAAAGTGTTTTGCCTGTTTTCCTCTAGGAGTTTTATAGTTTCTGGTCTTATGCTTAGATCTTTAATCAATTTTGAGTTTATTTTTGTGTATAGTGTTAGAAAGTGTTCTAGTTTCATTCTTTTACAAGTGGTTGACCAATTTTCCCAACACCACTTGTTAAACAGATTGTCTGTTCTCCATTGTATAAACTTAGCAGTTTAAAACAATGACCATTTATTAACTCAGCACAGTTTCTAGTGTTCAGGAAGCTGAGAACAGCTTAGCTAAGTGCTTCTGGCTCGGGTTTTCTCATGAGGTTGCAGTCACGGTGGGTAAGGACTATAGTCGCCTGAGGATTAGACTGTGGCCGGCAGATCTGGCTCCAGACTGACTCATGGGATCGCCAGGAGGCCTGCGTTCCTCACAGGATGGACCTCTCTGGGGGCCTGCTTGCTTATCCCAGAAGGAATGATGGAGAGACACACATGCACAGAAGCAGTAGTATCTTTTATAATCTGATCTCCGACAGTATAAACCAGCACACTCACCATATTCTATTGATTACATACACCAACCCCGGTACAACCGTGGTATGAGTCCTTGAGACAGGGGTCACTGAAGGCTATCTTGGAGATACCTACCCTAAGATGACTATGGGTTACACTTAGGAAGAATACATAGATGGAGTAATTTTCTGAGGTTAGAGAAAGCAGTCTGTTCATTGAGATCCAAGTAGAAGTAATAAATAAAATAAATATATATAATATATAAAATATAAATATATAAATATGAAATATATATATATATAAATAAATAAAATAACACCTCTTTAAAAATAAAGTGTTAAATATGTTCCAAGCACAGGAACCAGTAAGTGTATTCTTGGACTTTGAAATAAGAGCGAGCCTTATTCATTCTTAGAAGGCAAGAATTTTAGGATAACTGGAATGTGGAGTGTGGAAAGGTCTGAGACTTAAGACTGGAAATGGCACCGGGGTCCCAATTGTGTGTTTCATCTGTCGGGTAATAAATTAGTTTGGACTCTACCCTGAAGACAGAGCAAAGACTCTTATGGATTTAAGCAGAGATGTGACTTAACTAGTTCTACATTTTAGAAAGTTAACTGGCTGCCTAGAATTGGAGGGAGGGAAACCAAGTAGAAGTCTGATGTAATCATTTATGTAAGACAAGATTGGTAATGTAGATGAAGAGAACTAGACAATTTTTAAATGAATGCAAAATCAGTATAACTTGATGATTGTGTTTAAACTTAGGGAGATAAGAAAAGGAAACTCAAGTTTCTGACTTGGCAACTGAGTGATTGCACCATTCTGTAAGAAAGAGGACACTGGGGGAGGAGGTGACATGAAGTACACACCCCTGGTTCACAGTTGAATATAGGCCTGGTCTCAGGAGAAGAGTTTGGGCTAAAACTCTTTCTTTGGTAATTGAAACCTTAGGTGAGGATGACCTTGTCCAAAGGTGAATAGAGAGACAAGATTGGGACCCTGTGAATCATTTTTAAAAGATTGTCAAAGATAGAACAATTTATGAAGCAATTCAAGCAGCAGTAGCTAAAGAGCGGGGAAGAAGGAGAATGTGGTATCATTTATCACTGTTTAAATATTTATGAAATGTTTCTTTTCTGTTGGCCTATGAACTCCTTAAGGAGAAAGTGTGTATCTTTTATTTTGCATGCGCTATGGCATTTAAAACAGGACCTGACACATAATAGGTGCTTTACTTAACATTAACTATTGAGTGAATAAATCAGAGGGCACATGGGAAAATGGATTATGTCCTGGTCCTAAGAAAGCTAGTATTTGCGAAGGCAAGGAGTATATTCTTTAAGCAGTGGCCTTTAAGCAAGGGGACCACACAATCAGATTAATGTTTTTGTAACTTGCCTCTGGTAGCAGTGTAGAAAATGAATTAGTTAAGGAAGGCAGAATAGAAAGACCAGCTTGGTTATTTCAGTAGGCTAGACTAAATTTAGGCAGTAGCCTAAATTGGGGTTGGAGATGGTAAGAGAGAGAATGGTTGGAGCTGTGATACACAGGCAAAGAGAGAAGGCAAGAATCACTCTAGGAAATCTGATTTACCACCTAGTGGATGATTACGCTATTGTCAAGGTAGGAAAGGTGAGAAAAGGAGCAAGTTTAGGGAAGAATAACTCAACTTGATTTAATGTATATTTTGTTTGAAATGTTCATATGGCATCCAGGTGTAAATATTTCCACTGGGTAACTCAGGTCTTGAATTCATAAAAGAAGTCTCGGTTGAAGAAACAGACTTAAGAGTTAGGCCATAACAGTAGTTCAGGCAAGCAAAAAGAACTCCAAGAACATTGGGAGGCAATAATTCTCCCTCTGAGGATGAAGGAACTTTTCAAAGAGGTCTTGACATTTTATCTGATCTGCAAGAAGCAGAGTGTAAAGCAAAGGTTTCTCTGGCAGAGCAAACTTACATAGTATACAGAACACTAAAACCTCCACCAAATCAATTTGTTCATAAGTTTATCTTCTTTTCAATATTTCAAGTATAAAAGCTTTGAAATGTTTCTATGGATAAAAAGACAAAATGTAGATTTTAATTTTTCTCTTTTTTCTCTATTTCAAAGGAAAGAAGATTCTATATGACATACTTGCCTTTGCCAAGGAAAGTGTCAATTCTCATGTTACCACACTTGGACCTCAGAATTTTCCTGCCAATGAAAAAGAACCATGGCTAGTTGATTTTTTTGCCCCTGTAAGTTATGTTTATTTGTCATATTTCAACATTTTCAGGTTTTCTCTTGTTATGACAGAAAAAAAAAAAAAAACAAATACGTTTTCTGGGTAACCTTGAATAATGAACAGTGTTACTCAATTTGGCTACTGGCACATATTGTTTTTAAGAAAGGCTGACATACTTGCCCTTCCAAGGACTAAGTATATAAATGCTTAAGATTTGTAACTGTAATAAATATCCTTTATCTTAGCATATTGCTTGTTGCAAAAAAATATGTGGTTTTTTGGTTTCATTTGGCTTGGTGCTTATGAATATTTTTCCTTCAATAGTGGTGTCCACCATGTCGAGCTTTATTGCCAGAGCTGCGAAAAGCATCAAAGCATCTTTATGGTCAGCTTAAGTTCGGTACATTAGATTGTACAGTTCACGAAGGACTCTGTAATATGGTAAGGCAAAGTATAAATATTTATTCTAATGTTTTTGCAAAATGTTTCAGCAGCCTCACATTAAGGCAGTAAAATAACTTTCAAAAGTACATATAACATTTAGAGTAGTAACATATTACTTAAATAATTTCATCAAAATGATATAAAATTATGAAAATTATGATTGGATTAAACATAAATATTTAAGGGGTTTTTTTTTTTTAATATTACCTTTTTGCAACCTATGGGCGTGTCTGCTCGCTCAGATGGTAAAAAATCTGCCTGCAATGCAGGAGACCCGGGTTTGAACCCTGGGTCGGGAAGATGCCCTAGAGAAGGGAGTGGCTACCCACTCCAGTCTTCTTACCTGCGGACAGAGGAGCCTGGCGGACTACAGTCCATGGGGTTGCAAAGAGTGGACAGGACTGAGCGACTGACACTTTCACTACGCTTTCTTTCTGGCAACCTATAGTTTTTATTCTTTGTCTTCTAAGTGTAGTTAATAGAAATTAAGCAGGCTTTCTTAAACCTTTATTTACATAACATACTTTCTTAGGTTAATATTTACTCTTCAGTTTAGGAAGAAATAGAAATTATAAAATATTCTTGGGGGGGAAAATCCTAAATCAGATCAAGCCTACAGATATTAGTGTATAGGCAATCCAGTGACAGAGGACATATTAAGTGATATGGGGGTATGCATACAATCTTCAAATCCCAGCATGTAGAGAACTTTTTAGGACAAATAGCAGTTTATTGAACATACACATGAAAAGAAGGAAGAAAGATATTAAAAAGCCTGAGAAGATGTATCATTCAAATACAGTGTTCAGGCCTTGTACTCAAACAAACCAACTCAAAAAAAGATAATTGAAGAAACTTGAACACTGAGTTTCTGATGATTTTCAGTAATTATTATTATGAAGGTATACAGATAGCCAACAGGCCTATGGAAGGTTGTTCACCTCTGGTTATTAGAGAAGTATAAATTACGACAGTATCACCTCGCATTGGTTAGAATGGCTGTCACCCAAACGTCTGCAAACAGTAAACCCTGAAGACGGTGTAGAGGAAAACGAGTCCTCCCACACTGCTGATGGGAACATAAATCGGTGCAGCGACTGTGGAGAATGTGAAGGGTTCCTTAAAATACGAAAAATAGGACTACCGTATGACCCAGCAGTCCTAACCCTGCGTACATACCCAAAAAAACAAACTCTAATTTGAAGAGATACAGTTCACAGAAGCAGGATTTACAATAGCCATGATACGGCAACAGCCCAAGTGGCTGTCAGCGACAGTTGGCTTAAGACGGGGGGCGGGGTTGTGGCCGGAGAATATTATGCTTAATGAAGTAAGTCAGACAGAGAAAGCCAAATATTACATGATATCACTTATATGTGGAATCTTAAAATTTACACAAATCAGCCTGTATACAGAACAGAGACATGCTCACAAACAGAGAAAACGAACCTTGTTACCGAAGCCTGAGGTGACAGGTTACAATCAGGAGATTAACAGATACACACTCCTACACATAAAATAAGCTACAAAGGCAGCGTACTGCACAGGGAGTTATATTCAGTATGTGGTGATAACCTATTGTGGAAAAGAATCTGAAATATATATATATATAACACTAAATCATTTTGCTGTAGAACTGAAGTCTACCCAATGTTGTAAATCAACTATACTTCAATTTTTTTAGAAAGCAATGTGTTTTAAAAGCAAAGTAGAAGTAAATGTAGGGTGAAATCTTTATGCATCTCTGTGAGGAATAATTTCACTGCACAGAGATGCTCATGCCTGCCATTACACACATAGACTGAGAATAAAAGTTACGAGTGATTTTAGCTTCATTGAATGTTAAAACTGTTGCCAAAGAGACATTATAAAGTCGAAACAAACAACAGACTGAGGAAATACTTGCAGCACATACAACTGACAAAGCCTTACTGTCCAGAATGTTTAAAGACTACAGATCAGTTTTTTAAAATAGCAAAAGAATGAGGAGGTTTAGACATTTTATAAAGGCAGAAATTCGATAAATGTGAAAAATGTTCAACTTTACTGGTCCTCAATAAAGTACAAGTTATTGCAGTGGTCATATACCCTTCCTCCATCAAATTAAAAAAACTTAGCTGACCAGTAGTAATAAGTACATGAATAAATAAATAATCCAGTCACATGTAGAATAATCATAGAGGATTTAAAACTAGATCTGTCTTTACCAGCATGTTTGGTAAATCTCAAGACTATAATGAAAAAAGCAGGTTGTAGAATAGTATACAGAGTGTGATAAAATTATAGAAAGTTTATAAGTGCTCAGACATTACAGTATACTGTTTAGGAATACACATGCATGTAGCAAAAGTGTAAAACATCAGTGGATTGGATACATGCTTATTTCAGGATATTGGTTATTCCTAATGTCAGAAAGGGAAGGAAATGGGATCAAAAAGGAGAACCTCCAAAGATCTGCCAGAACGGCAGAAAAGTTAGTCATCCCTAAATGTAGTGGTAGAGATATGTATTTGTTAAATGAGTCTCTTTCTATATCATGTTTGAAATTTCATTAAAATAAATTTAAAAAATGAAATAAATAAGGCCTTTGGTTATAAATGTCTTATATGGGACTTTGAAAAGTTGCTAAGCAAAAATGAAGAATTGTGTTCAACAGTAATTTGAATTCCTATAGTTTTTCTACTTTTCATCTCAGTTTTTAATTTTCTATAGATAATTAAGCAGAATGTAGATATTTAAAGCTGTTGTAACAATTCACCTGGAATAGAGGCCAGGATTCCTTCCTCACTAGTTGGTTAATCTCCACCAAGTCACTGAGCCTCTCACTACCTCAGTTTCCTCATCTATAGAGTTGATTCAGTGATTTTAGCTTCCAAATAGAATTGTTTTGAGGAACAGATGAGAAACTACATTTCAGTGCTAAAAAAAACGTGCTCAACACATAGTAAGGACTTGTCAAATGTTAGATAAATGGTTTTTTCCATCTAATGGGTTATTTGTGCTCATTTACAAAAGTTTGATGAATATTTCCATCGCTTTTTCTGAAGTTATTTTTGAAGTTCAGTTTGCTAATGAGTGCTTGTCAGCTTTGAGGATGCATAGTTCAGCTACAGCAAATTTAGAGATGGGGATCTGTTTATAACCTTTAAAAAAAGAAAAAAAAAAACTTGAGAAGTGCTTCCTGAATTAGTGCTCATGTTAATTCTGAGGAAGGAAATTATAGTGGGTTTACACACACACACACCATAAATGAGCAAACAGTAAAAAGTGACCTCATTTTTAGCACGATTCATAATTCTCTAATCTAAAAATGGCTGTGTGCAACGTGGATTATTATTTCCTTATTCTTGCTATTTTTATGTCCTTGATTTTCTTCTACTTCTGAACAAATTGGAGTGTTTATTATGGTTTAACAAAAATAATCACACACTCAAACCAGAGCTCAGTCTGCTCTTACCCCATCCACCCTGGCTCAGGAGGGCAGGAGAGGACTGCACTCAGAAATGCCCATCTCCCTCCTCAGTGTTCGGTGCCTACGGATTTTGTGGCTAATGGAGTAACTGCATGTAAGAATCAGCTGCTCAGGGTACAGCGGTAGATCTAGTTCCTTTGTTAAATTTGGCTAGGCTAAAATTTTTCAGCCATCAGTTAAGCATTGAGTCTTTTAAAATGTTGTTGTTACTTAAGGCACGCTGGTTATAAATTTGAAGCAAATCGGTAAAATATATAGAATCTTATGTTTAATTTGTATTTTCATTCCTAACAGTATAACATTCAGGCTTATCCAACAACAGTGGTATTCAACCAGTCCAACATTCATGAATATGAAGGACATCACTCTGCTGAACAGATCTTGGAGTTCGTAGAGGTATTTTAACTTACAGCCTATATAGCTATAAATCCTTCCATGTATGTATATACTTCATATGAGCATTTAATAATATTTAATAATAGGATTTGTTAAATTTTCTACTCTTCTAGTAATAGACTTATTCTCAGTTCATAGCTAGTGTGTTTTGTTTGTTACCTAGTATGGTGCCTTGTACTTGGTGGACACAATTATTTATTGTATACATGAAATTAAAACTTTTGCTTAAAGCCTTGTCAGCCCTCTCCCCGCCCCTGTTTTCTGTAGTTTTCTCTAATCTACCACAGATTATTTCTTTTTGGTCCCATATAGATTAGATAGCAGTGAATCCCATTCTTGGATAGTTCCAAGAAATATGTGGCTAAGGACAGGCTTACCTCAGCCACCAATGGAAGGCTTCTGCACCTCAACAGCCTATGCCAAGCCTGCTGTTATGAGCCCAGGAGTGCTCTACTAGAGCATCCTCCCCCCCCTTTTTTTTTAATCACTACTAATCTTAATTGACTAGAATAGTTAACAGGGGACTCCTAACAGAAAAAGGAACAATTATAGCTTATTATCTATGCAGTTGCCCTCCCAGCCTCTGTCCTACTCTTCTCTTCCTCCTCCTGAAAAATAATAGCTTTTTGTTTTGTGTTGTCTCTCTCCCCAAGGAAGCTAACATGATTAGTATTACCCAATCATGATAGACTGAAGCTCGTTATTAACAAAACAGCATTTGGAACAAGTGATCTGAGGTTGTGCAGTATCTCAAGTGGGAATGTCAGAAAAATAGGATAGTAGGCTTTCCATTAATAATTAAAGGGTGTCCTTTCCAAACCAATTATTGGTTCCAAAAAGAACTACGTGGCCTACGTAGACATCTGGGCAGCTCTTGAAACTCTTGCCTCATCTACCCACAACCTTAATTCAAGTTGCCACTTTTCTCTGCTTAAGATGGTTTTAGTGATACATAGAAATAAGAAAATATTCCTTGATTTAATAAGACTGATGAGCAGAATCCAAACTTAAAAAGTAAATTAAGGGTCATTTCTTCAAATAATCCACTATAGATTCTCTTTAAATATCCTAATGTATCCTTTGATTATTCAAAAGCAGAAACTTTTCTAAGTGACATATACCAACAGTTTGCCCAAGAATATGTGAACTACTCTTTTTTATATCTGTTGCAATGAATGCTATATTCTCTTCAGGATCTTATGAATCCTTCTGTGATCTCTTTGACACCTACCACTTTCAACGAACTGGTTAAACAAAGAAAGCATGATGAAGTCTGGATGGTTGATTTCTATTCTCCATGGTGTCATCCATGTCAAGTCTTAATGCCAGAATGGAAAAGAATGGCCCGGGTATAGTAACATAATTTATTGTCCAAGTATAGTAAAATAATATATTTTTTAAATCTTAACATATAGTAAGAATGTTCATTTAACAAGCATTTTGAAACTGAGATGAATGAAGCTGCCTCTAGATTATCACTTAATAAGAGTTTTGATCATTTTTTATTTAACAGATTTCAGCTCTGCTTCTGTCTGGCATTGAGTAGTACACAGTAAGGACCCTTTTATCTGTGTCCCTTGGTTTGACCAAATTTCTGCCAACATCAACACAAAGATCCTTTTGTTTCCTATTAATATTTTTTCTGCTTCTTCATTTTTAGAGCTTAGAAATACAGTTTCTTCACAGTGTTATAAGATGATAAAGAAAAAATGGCCTTGATCAATGAAATAGTTAGGTTTTTAAATTTCCTACAGAGCATTATAAATCATGAAAGATTGGAAACAAATTATTTAAATATCAGAATGGAAAATGCAATTACTATTTTATCTATTTATAAGGTAAAAAATGAATAAGCCTAAGAGTTAAAATTCTTTCTAGTATTTAAATTCATAATATAATTTTCCACTCTTTTCAATGAAATTTTTATATTCAGGCATGACTCAGTATGATATCTGCAACCCACATTTCCATTTTAAAAAGTAATTTTGAAGGACTGTTGGAAAGAAATTCATTCTTGGTTTCTGACACATCAAATTTTAGATATACATAATTTTCCCCATGTAATAGATGAATGGAATCAATTATTTAATCTACAATAATTTTAGTAAGTTTTTGACTACAAAATTAGATTTCTAATTTATTATTATATATGTTATGTTTTAAGCCCTTCTCTATTGTAAACATAAAAAATTGTTATGGAGGTAATTTAATTCTAATTACTTTGATCTATTCATCTTTTTTTTTTTCTTTTATAGACATTAATTGGACTGATCAATGTGGGCAGTATAGACTGCCAACAATATCATTCTTTTTGTGCCCAAGAAAATGTTCAGAGATACCCTGAGATAAGATTTTTTCCCCAAAAATCAAATAAAGCTTATGAATATCAGTAAGTATTCTCTAAAATTTGAAGGCATTTATATAATCATTTATTTTTATACAGTTAAAATTTTAAAGTTATCCTAACTAAATAAAAGTTAAACCACCCAGTGTTTTGGGAGAGCCCACACCTTACTTAAAATAGTGTGGGAATGAGGAATTTACAAAGCGAAAAGTGAACTGAATGGACCCACTGACTGTGAAGCTGACGATCTAGTAAAGAAGAAAATGAGAGGAAGAACATTTACTAAGCCCCTCTTTGGTTTCAGGTACTGTACTAGAGACTTTTTGCTCATTACTTCCACTTGTCTTCACACATACTCTTGAGAAGTAAGAATTATTACCCTTCCTGCTGTTAGAGATAACTTTCCCGAGTCACACAGCTGCTGCGGTTTGAGGCTGGGGTTTGAATTCAGATCGGTGTTACCCGTGCTGTTTTGATAACACCATATGACATTTCAAGTAGGAAACTCATACAAAACAGAATATAATAAAGATTGTTAAAAAGTAAAAATGAACCACGGATTTCAGAAAAAAGGATCACAACCATGAGAGGAAATCATGAGGCTACATTTTTGCTGTGCCCTTCTTCCCCCCCCCCTCCCCCTGCCCCGCCGCTTGCCTGGAACTCAGAGTCCAGTGCTTTTTTTTTTTTTTTTTAATATAAATTTATTTTAATTGGAGGCTAATTACTTTACAGTATTGTATTGGTTTTGCCATACATTGACATGAATTCACCACGGGTGTACATGTGCTCCCCATCCTGAACCCCCCTGCCACCTCCCTCCCCATCCCATCCCTCAGGGTCATCCCAGTGCACCAGCCCCGAGCACCCTGTCTCATGCATCCAACCTGGACTGGGGATTCATTTCACATATGATAATATACAGGTTTCAATGCCATTCTCCCAAACCATCCCACCCTCGCCCTCTCCCAAAGTCCAAAAGACTGTTCTATATGTCTGTGTCTCTTTTGCTGTCTTGCACATGGGGTTATCGTTACCATCTTTCTAAATTCCATATATATGTGTTAGTATACTGTATTGGTGGTTTTCTTTCTGACTTACTTCACTCTGTATAATAGGCTCCAGTTTCATCAACCTCATTAGAACTGATTCAAATGTATTTCTTTTTAATGGCTGAGTAATATTCCATGGTGTATATGTACCACAGCTTTCTTATCGACTCATCTGCTGATGGGCATCTAGGTTGCTTCCATGTCCTGGCTATTTTTACAATAGCTGCTATTGTAACAGTGCTGTGATGAACATTGGGGTACACGTGTCTCTTTCAGATCGGTTTCCTCGGTGTGTATGCCCAGCAGTGGGATCACTGGGTCATATGACAGTTCTAGTTCCAGTTTTTTAAGGACTCTCCCTCCACACTGTTCTCCATAGTGGCTGTACTAGTTTGCATTCCCAGCAACAGTGTAAGAGGGTTCCCTTTTCTCCACACCCTCTCCAGCATTTATTGTTTGTAGACTTTTGGATAGCAGCCATTCTGACTGGCGTGAAATGGTACCTCATTGTGGTTTTGATTTGCATTTCTCTGATAATGAGTGATGTTGAGCATCTTTTCATGTGTTTGTTAGCCATCTATCTGTATGTCTTCTTTGGAGAAATGAATGGTATTTTTCACAGAACTAGAACAAATAATTTCACAATTTGTATGGAAATACAAAAAACCCCAAATAGCCAAAACAATCTTGAGAAAGAAGAATGGAACTGGAGGAATCAACCTGCCTGACTTCAGACTCTACTACAAAGCCACAGTCATCAAGACAGTATGGTACTGGCACAAAGACAGAAATATAGATCAATGGAACAAAATAGAAAGTCCAGCGATAAATCCACACACCTGTGGACACCTTGTCTTTGACAAAGGAGGCAAGAATATACAATGGAGAAAAGATAAATCTCTTTAACAAGTGGTGCTGGGAAAACTGGTCAACCACTTGTAAAAGAATGAAACTAGAACACTTGCTAACACCATACACAAAAATAAATTCAAAATGGATTAAAGATCTAAATGTAAGACCAGAAACCATAAAACTCCTAGAGGAAAAGATAGGCAAAACACTCTCTGACATAAATCACAACAGGATCCTCTATGACCCACCTCCCAGAATATTGGAAATAAAAGCATGAATAAATGGAACCTAATTAAAATTAAAAGCTTTTGCACAACAAAGGAAACTATAAGCAAGGTGAAAAGACAGCATTCAGAACGGGAAAAAATAATAGCAAACGAAGCAACTGACAAAGAATTAATCTCAAAAATATACAAGCAACTCCTGCAGCTCAATTCCAGAAAAATAAATGACCCAATCAAAAAATGGGCGAAAGAACTACGCTGTGCCTTTTGACATGTGTCTTAAAAAGTAGATAGGAATTTGACGAACTGTAATAACCGGGGTAAAGGTTTCAGAACTAAAGCCTTGGAGATTTTGAGTTTTGCCATTACCATAGGTCTGTGGGAGATGTCCAGCAGACATCTAAACATTTAGGTCTGTTTTGAGCACACACGCACACACACACCGAAAAAAACGTCGAGACTAGAGAAAAATACACTTGGAAAGCCATGTAAGCTTAGTATTTGCAGCTAAGGCGTATCTGAGAAAAGAGATGCTAAATGAAGCCAGTCAACTAAACTTTTAAATTGCTACAAAGGGATTGTTTTCTGAACATACCCAATAATAGAAATAACTGTTTATAACTTACATATTTTTCTTCTTTCAGTAGTTACAATGGTTGGAATAGAGATGCTTATTCCCTAAGAATCTGGGGTCTAGGGTGAGTAATTAAATTATGTATATTTGTATAAATTATATCCAATGCTCTTTACCTTTCTTTTATGTCTGTGGCTAAATTTACTCAGTTAAGGTTCTAGCACTTTAAAGTAACACTTACTTAGGAAAGTTCTAGCACTTAGGAAAGAATATAATTTACCAAGATAAGGTTATGCTTTATTATGTTGTCATTCTTTGAAGTCTTTTTTTAACTTATAAAGATTTGCAATAGTCTATTTTAGATGTTTGCTTTGACTTTGTATAATAAATAATTTTGATCTCTTGTCACAGATTTTTACCTCAAGCATCTATAGATCTAACACCTCAGACTTTCAATGAAAAGGTTCTACAAGGGAAAAACCATTGGGTGGTTGATTTCTACGCTCCTTGGTGTGGACCTTGCCAGAACTTTGCTCCAGAGTTTGAGCTCTTGGCTAGGGTAAGTCTTATCTATCTACTTAAATAAGCTATAGTCACCCTCATGTTTTAATAATTAGATAAGATTTTGTAAATAATAATTTTTTCCTTAAAAGTTTCCTCTGAATTTAAAAACTCTGCTCCATTTCAGTGATTTTAATCTTTGCAGTAGATTCTTGCTTTTTCACTAAAGCTAGTAACTACCTACCTATCTTGATTAAGAACATCTACTTAAGCAGAATAGCCAGAAACCTCACTTCTTCCCTTGTTCTTTATTTTCTTCATGCTGCCCTCTAGGCAGTCACTAGATCCTGTCACTAGATCCTGTCAGTTCAGTCTCCTAAACTTCTTTGAAATCTGTCATCCCTCTGCTAGCTTTTTGGTCACACCTTCATCATCTAGACTTAGTTATATGCACCTCTTAACTAGTCTCATACTGCCAGCCTGCCTTCTTCAGTTCCACCCTAATGATCTTTCTGACATATTGCCTTCTCTAGCTTTCTGTTAACCACATTTCTTGATGACAGCTCTCTAATCTGACCCTTCTGACGTCTTTAGCTTTTTCCCTCTCCCTGACCTTATACTCCAGGCACAGCAAAGTGCTCCAGGTTCTCTGAATAGGTGCTTTTATGTCCATGCTGTCCCCTCTCTAAAATGCGTTTTCCTTACTTTGGTCATCTGGATTGTTTTTTGTCCCTAATCTACAAAGCCCAGCACCATTGGGATTTCTGCATTCTCTCCCCTTCCCAGTACTCCTTCAGTATGCTTATACATTGTATGTTAACTATATCTGCCTCCTCTATAAACTATGAGCTTCTTGAAAGCAGTATATCTCTTACCTATCTGTATATCCCGTGTCTTAACTCGATAAACACTTAGAAAATTAAAGTAAACGCAGTTTATTTTGGTATTTCTGTTATAAATCCTATTAATGGCCTCATCCAAATTGTTAGCTTCCCTACCTCTGTACTCAAGGAATTTTGCCTTTGGCTACAAAACGTTCATTAGAATGCTAAAGCCAGCACTAGTTCCATCAGTCTGAAACAAAAGCTGAGCATCCCAGGCAGGAGCAATTTTTTTTTTTTTTTTAAGCAAAGAGATTTCAAAACTCCTATGGAGCTATAAGAGATTGTTTCAGTTATTGACTGGTTTTTGAAATAAAAGGTTATTCTTTTTTTTTCCTACTTATCGTATCTTTTTTGCTCTTGTGCTTCTTTTTCTCTAATAATCCAGACAAAAATGTTTTATTCCCTTATCTTTTAAGTACTGAAAAACTTAATTTAGCATATTTTGTAATGCAACTGTATCTTGAATATAGCAGAAAAGTATTTAAAAGGTCATTCAGCAAATCCTGAGCACCAAGTAAAAAGCACTATGCCAAACATTAGGGCTGAAAAAATGGAAAGATGAATATTGCATGTTTTTTAAATGAGATTTTAATCTAGTGGGAAGATAAAATGCAAATACATGTAAATCAGTAGTATCTTTACTATAGTGAATCAGAGCAAAGCGAGAGCATGGGGAGCAGGTCAGAGTCATACCAGGAGGCCGGAGGCTCCACGGGAAGTGGTGTTGGAGCTGGGAATCGCAGCATGGCTGGGACTGCGGCACTTGGAAGGGTTGACTCAGGAGTCCTCTAAACACAGGAGACAGAGCTTGCAGAGATGCAGGAGACACAGACGGCGGAGCAAGTTCAGGCTCTTCCTCTGTTGGTCCAGTGTGGCCAGAGGATAAAGACAGAGGGGGCGTGGCCAAAACAGGCGCTTAGCCAGGCAAGGAGGCGGCGGTGTGGTCAGCTTGCCCGCGCTCTTCACACTGGACGCTTCGCCTCACTGCTCTCACACTGTTCAGAATGTATTCTGTAGAAGCATGGGAGGAGAACTGTTGGATCGGTCAGGATCCTTTTCTATTGTAGAAGGATCACATTGAGTGGACTGAACCTGGGCCGTCAAGACGAGAGAAAGATCAGAGCACCAAAAGCAGGGCTGCCCTGGCGCAAGTTAGTCTGCCTTTAGTACCCCAACCTTGGGGACAAAATTAGAGGTAGCAGGGATATTTTAATTGTCCTGAAGTGAGGTGATAACCTGAACCAGGATTATGGCAGTGGTACAAAGAATGGAACAAATATGAGAGATAAGAATGACTAGGATTTGAAGTAGTAGTGAAGTCGCTCAGTCGTGTCTGACTCTCTGTGACCCCGTGGACTGTAGCCTACCATGCTCCTCCATCCATGGGATTTTCCAGGCAAGATACTAGAGTGGGTTGCCATCTCCTCCTCCAGGGGATCTTCCCGACCCTGGGATCGAACCCAAGTCTCCGCATTGCAGGCAGACGCTTTACCGTCTAAGCCATCAGGGAAGCCCAATACTGCCTTTGGACATACCAAAGAGGACCCCCTCCAGAGTCCCTCAGTAGCACCCACTGCCGCCCACCTGTTCACAGGGGGTTCAAGGAAACAAGAAACGAGACATTGTAAGGGAATTAGACTAGGATTTAGTTCATGTTTATTTGTGATAAGTGTAGGAGAAAAAGGAGTCTAGCATGGCCCTCGTCTCTGGCCTGAATTAAGTGAATAGTAGGACAGAAGGGATAGTAGGTTAAGGGGAAAGGGGTCATTTTAGAAATGGTATCTTTAACGTGCTTTAGGTGAGACAGGCCAGTACAGAGTTGACTGAAATCAAGGGAACGTTGGGGTTCAGCACCATATAGGTGTATAAAATCTCCCTGGGAGATTGTTCACAGTGAAAAAAATTGCTGATGAAATACAGAACTGTGGTTGGACATTTCGAGGGGCAGGTGTAGGAGGAGTTCCCCTTGCTAGAGATGAAGAACAACAACCAGAGGAATAGGGGTAGCCAAGAGAATAGTGATAAGTGCCAAGAAAGAAGAGAGGAAAGAAAGGAGTGGTCAGTCGTGTCAGACACTCATTAAGAAGACTGAAAAGTGTTCATTGAGTTTGGTCAAATAGAAGTCACTGATGAACTTACAGCAGTTTCAACGGAGGGAACCGTGAGAACAGAAGCTAGCTAAAATGTGTTGATCATAAGTAGATGATGGGGACATGGTCAAGGAATAAACTCAAAAAAGAAGCAGGGTGGCAGAGGAATCAGTGCCATTAAGGAGGGGATTCTTTTTTGATCATATGTATATATGCTAAACACCACCAACAGTACATGCTAACGAGTGAGTAAGAGTTCTGGCAGGAAGGGACCAGAGAATGTTGGCATAGTCAGCCTTCCATGGGAGGAAGTTGCCCGCCTCAGCAAACGAGACCAGAGCTTGGAGGAACAGAAAGACAGAGTCTCAGACGTTTGTGGTGTGGCAGATGCATTGTGGGTGACAGGAAGAAGGTGAGGTCCTTCAGGGTAAAGCTTCTCAATTTTCTTGATAAGGCAAAGGAGAGTTTATTTGCTATTGGAGGGGCCATGCTAGGTAAATAAGAGTTCAGAGCTAGTAAGAATTTGGAAGCAATCTTGCTTAAATGGAAAAGATTAAAATTATGTTGTTTTGGTTTTGGGTTTTTTAAAGTAACAAATCCTTGCATTTATAAATATCTAGAATTTTTAGTATCATATTGCTCTGTGGTTGCCAGAGTAGTAGATACCAAAGAGAATAATAGCAAAGCATATTTTTCTTTTTTCAGACGATTAAAGGAAAAGTGAAAGCTGGAAAAGTAGACTGTCAGGCTTATGCTCAGACCTGCCAGAAAGCTGGTATCAGAGCCTATCCGACTGTGAGATTGTATCCTTATGAAAGGACAAAGGTATGTACACACCTTCCTCTGTGTCACTCTTCTTTAGCAGGTAACATTTTTTTCTGGTTTCTTTCCTTTTGTCATTTCTCACTGCGTTGCATGCCACTGAAACAGCTGCTTTTCACATATACACAAAGTGATTTTAAAATTTTTTTCTGCCTCGCAGTTGATATGATGGTCTCCAGTGCCTTAAAATTTCTGTACTCATGAATAGGGAACTACTAAATAGACATACCAAAACACTAATAGTGGTTTTGTGTGGGTGGTAGAATTTAAGGTAATTGTTTTCTGTGAAGTTTTGTGTTTCCTATTTTTATAGAATTAACATATATTACCTTTATGATGAGTTCTTCCAGGAAAGAAAAAGAAAAGAATACTGTCATAATACTTCTGAAATAGCCTTAGTACCTGAAAATTTATCTTGAGGAATATGCATTAATGGTTTAGACTATTAAAGTTAGGATTTTGTGATTCATTCATAATTTCTTTTTTGGGCCACTGATACTGTGCTTTTTTTAACTTTCTTTTTAAAGAGAGTTTAACCCATTAGACCTGGGTCTTTATGGTCATCAATACAAAAGTGTATACCTTTCAGCCAGTATAACTGCTAACTGAAAGGATTCATGACCTTTGCTGTCTTCCCAAGTAAAAGACTAAGACATTGTTGACAATAAAGCTGTGATGGACAGGTATTTGTTATGCATACATATTTTCTGGTAAAACATTGAGATAAATAATTTCAAATGTTTTTAATACATACCTTTTGAGAAAGTATATCAGATTAAGATCTTGTGTAATTTATTTGTGATTATAATACATTTTGAAATAGAACTAAAGAATCTAGATGACTTTCAGAAGTCTAGACTTGTCAGACAACCTACATTTTTCAGTGAAGGATTCTGACACGTGAGGAAGGTATCTCTGTCTTAACAACATCCTGGGGGTAAGCAGAACTCAGAGTAGAGGAACTTTATACCAGAGCCTGAATCTTCATTCCTCTGGCTTCCGAGTTCTCAGACACCTTGAGAGTTAGATACATAAATAGGTATCTTATTCAGGTAGAATGATGTTAGGGAAATATCAGTATAATGAGCAGTCACAGAATTAACCGGGCCATACAGGGAACTGTTTGAAAACATGATGTCACCATATGTCCAGATGGAAAGGCAGGGGTAGAATCCAGAAGTCCAGCAGACAAGACCACAGCAGAATAAAGATCCAAGTGTGAAGTTCCACCAGGAAAGGAAACTGGCGGCTCCAGATCCTAAACAGACAGACCTGGATGCGTTGACCTGACCCTTCCCCCTGCTTTTCAGCCACCTTCCTGCCATAGGCGGATGAGAACCAGGAGATACATGGCTTTGCATTGTTGTAATTGGGCCAAGTTTTGTCTGTGCCAACCAGACATGTTTTGAGTCCTCTGGGGACATCTTTTCTTATGCAGTTTAGATGTTTTGAGGCATTTGGAGTTAGCAATGCATTTTAACCAATTAATTAATTTTACATGTTTCCATAACAGTATTGTTAGTATTTATTTCTGGTAAGTTATTGTTTGATTGCTTTTGCCAGCAGCATTTCCTTGAAGAAGTTTAAGTTTTAAGCATTTAATCAAGTTTCTTAGGTGGAAATGTCATGTTTTGATTAGATACTTAAAAGGTTATAAGAAGAGTATTTTCAATTTTAGAGAAATACTTGGGGAGAGCAAATAGATTCCAGAGATGCAAAAGAGATTGCTACCTTAATATATGAAAAATTGGAAAAGCTCCAAAATCATGAAAAGAGAGATAAGGTAAGGACTCAATCTAGAACTGACTTTGACAAACATTATTTAAATGTATTCTTACTGTACAGTATGTGTATCAAACAGTAAAACAAAGCTTCAAGAAACAGTAAAGTGGTTAGAAACTTTTCCTTTGGAAACTATGACAATCAGAATGTAGCTTCTGAAATGCTTAGAAATTTGGACAAATAAAACCGTTTAACAGAAAAATAGTAACTATGGTCATAAATTTTGTTCAAATGTAAAAACATTGATTTGAGCCTCAAAACACCTTTGGGAGAGCAAGTTTTCTTTTGTTCTTGATATAGTCAAGATATATTAGAATCCGTGTTCCATCTTGACCTGTCCCACCCCCTTGAATTACTAATCTATCAAGAAGCAGTACAACCTCTTTCTTGCTCTTCTAAAGAGGGCTATTCATGTTTTCCTTTTTTAAAATCAGTATCATTGTAAGGCATACTTAGAAACAGACCAACCAGTTTACAAATGCTAGAGTGCTTTCTGAATGGAATTTAACACATTCACATATAAGGTTTCTTGGATTCTTTACACAGCTGCTAGATGGCTAGGGAATCTGGCTTTATAGAGCCCTATTAGAACTATAGACCCTCACATACGAAGCTTTACAGCCTACTTCAAGAATTCTATTTTATCCAAATCTAAAAGATGGAGATAAAAGTATTTTTTTCCATTTTTGTGAACAAAAATTTTTTCTGACATTTTGGCTTTGTTAGTTTTCTCACAATGTTTTTTTATCTTTAGAATTCTGACTTTTAGCTCAAGTTAGACATTTGAAATCAAACATTATTAGTCAAAAGTAGAATAACTGAAATGAAGTTAAAGAGCATGCCAAAGGATGACTTTGAAAGTGTGGTAAGTTATAATAATTGTATTACATGCAATGGGCAAGAGAGAATTGTGAGACACCCTTTCCCACGGTTAGACAAGGTATACTTCCATGTGATCTGTAAAATAAGAATATTAATTATTTTTGAAAAAGTAAAACTTAGGTCAGTTAATTATTTTTACCTTTTAACATTAGATGTTTAAGAGAAAGGAATTAAATCACTTCTACATTATTATTGTAGGACGAACTTTAATGATGAAAATGAAGAAAAACTTGAAAAGAAATCGACAGATGACATCAGAAGATACCTTTTCAGAAAGTTACTTATATTCATGATGGGAATAAATGAAACTTATCTTGGACTTGGAATTGCACTGCCTGAATTCTGTACAACATTGATATAAATGAAAGGTCTGCAGACTTTTCTATAAAGGGCCGGATCATAAATATTTTAGGCTCTGTAGACCATATATGGTTCTTTGTTACATATTCTCTGGTTTGGTTTTGTTTACAATCCTTTAAAAAAATGTAAAAACCATTCTCGACTCAGGGCTGTGTACCAACAGGCCACAAGCCACACTCAGCCTATGGTGTGTGGTGTTTAGGCTAGCTGGCCTAAGTGATTAAAGTGTATTTTATCACTTAACGTTTTGTAGCTGGCCTGTAAAGAGAACTTGGTTTTCAGTCACCTGTTCTAAGAAAATCTCTGAGATTGATGCTCTGACCATGTATTATTTAAAAAAACATTCAAAATGTGGGAAAACCATCTTTCTAAAGGTTGAAGAATTGGTTTTAATTTTTCACATAATAAGAAAAAAAACTTTCTAACAGTAAGTAAACAAATTCTATTGACTTATACAGTATTCATAAATACCTGAGGGGGAAAATACATATATATATATAGTAATTAACTGGGCATTGTAAACTATCTCAAGTATTTCTATGTTTTAAAGATAAGTGTTCATTTATTTTTTGAGCTGCTTTCATAATAGTTTTTCCCTGTGATGGTAATTGATTTTTTTGAAGCATCTTTCTAATAATTCATTTTTAGCTCCTGGGCTTTGATGTGTGTCCTTTATTTACATTTGCCTTTTTTCCTTCATAGTTGTGGTTTTTCACTCTTGCAAACTTTATTAGTCAAGAAAGAAAAATTTTGTTCGTTTCACTGTAGCTCATAATGATACTGTGGCTATTTCAATTATTTACTGTTGGGGGCTGTCATTTTCAGGTAAATATTGGCATAATAACTGAAGTTATTTCTGTAAGAAAATTAAGTATAAAAATGTAAGAATGGGATCTTTTCATTTCTTAGTTGTTCAGACTCAAAGAATCCGATTATTTTTTCCTTACACATTAACAAAACATTGTAACATGTAGTTATTTATATTGCAGAGTATATGAAATGGTAAAAATCCCAGTTAATCAAGAGGTCAACAAATTATTTAAAAAACTTAAATTTCCCTAAATTTCCCCAAAACCTATTTGAATTATGCTTTATTATATTGGGAGAGTTTTTGGTGTTTTTCTTAATATCATTTTACCCCATTCCCCAAAATGTCCTCATAAAGGTTTAATTTACAACTGCAACTTACCCAAAAAGTGATCAGTTTTTTTTTTTCATTGTCAGGTCTAACCCTATTCTTCATATTCTCTCCCATATTGTTTCAACTGCACTTTATACATGTGAGCACATACAGAACAGTCACCACTTCTAACTTAATCTTACATCATCTTTTTTAACTTATGATTAGTAATAGCAAGTGCATTTCATTTATTAAATTTACAAAGACCAGAAGATTTTCCAAATTGACTTGTTTTTACAAGAATTCCAAAATGGAATGCCTAGAGAAGTTCTGGTAATATTTACTGAACTCGTACAAGTGCCATGCTGGACACTGAGGAGTGTGCAGAAGTAAACTAAACACAAGCCTTAGCCCTGTCTCCTCGGTGTCTGTACACTCACAGTTCTGACACAGAATCTGTAAACAAGCTTACAGGTACCTGTACTGTTATCTATATAAAGAATTCCAGACTCACTTGTTGAGAAACATCTTCTAGGCAGTAAGTGAAATAGTAAATATTATCTACCCCATAACTAGGCCTAAGTAAGTGCCTATGGAATTAGCTCAAAAGCCAGGGCTACCTGGGAGACATAGTAAGTAATATGTATCATAAAAGTGACATACATCAGAATTTTATGCAGTCATATCAGTATCATTGGGTATTTAAAGACAGCCGGCAGAATTAAAGGTTTTAATGGCAACTGCACAACAGTGACAAGCAAATTCATATTTTTGGGCTTCCCAAGTGGCGCTAGTGGTAAAGAACCCACCTGCCAGTGCAGGAGATGTAAGAGACACAGGTTCGATCCCTGGGTTGGGAAGGTCCCCTGGAGGAAGAAATGACAGCCCACTCCAGTATTCTTGCTTGGAGAATCCCATGGAAGAGGAACCTGGCAGGCTACAGTCCGTAGGGTCACAGAGTCGAGCACCACTGAAGCGACTTAGCATCAAGTCATGTAGGTCAGCCACCATGCTAAGTATAAATTATTGATCATATATAAAAATGTTAGTGATTTACTGACTTCAGTCTTTTTTTATATATATATTTAACAGTCGATTTGCATTTAGGTCACGAAGAGTCAGACACAACGGTGTGACTCAACAACAATTGACCTTTCAATAACACAGGTTCAGTCACATGCAGATCTTATTCAATAAAGAGGTTCTACAGTACATAATCCATGGTTGGCTGAATCCACAAATGCAGAATTTCAGATATATAGTGCCAACTCTTTGAAATTATACATGGGTGTTTAACTCCGCTCGAGGTTGGCACCCCTCACCCCCACATTATTCAAGAGACAGCCTGTACTGTCTTTCAGTCTGCTTGATGGGTATATTTTGTGAGCAGTAACTCACCGGAATAATGGATGGAGGCTGATGTCAAAACAGGGCCATATCAATAATGAATCCCGAAATGTGGTGTCTGGATCATTTGGTTGCATTATCTTGTCACTGGAGTGAATGATTTAGCAACCTGCTCTGAAAATTAGTAATCATATTTGAAAAGGCCTGTTCTGCTCTAAATTAGTTTGTTTGCCTAAGATTCAAAAGTGGATAAGTAAAATAGCTCAGTAGAAAAAATAAGTCCAACAGAAGGGTCCTGGTGTGTCGAGAAACTTGTTCCATCAAGGGCTCCTGAGACAACTGCACACTTAACAGTCTGAACTGAACTGAACTGAAGGACTGGTCATCATGACCAGACACCATAGGAAAGAGGAAAACCCAGAAATGTGCTCTCCATCAATCCACCCTCTGGGCCAAAAGTCTGTTAAGAGTCTGTGCTAACGTTCTCCAAAATTATTGTTATATGTTAATTAACTACTGATGAACAATTCATTAAATAACTGCTATTCCAAACATTTTGAGGAGGTAAAGGATTTTTTTTTTTAATCAGTAGGTTCCAGGACAAGATGACTCCCAAATTCACCTCCTCCCACAGACAAATTAAATAACAGCTGCATACAGAACATTCTCTCTGAAAGAAATCCAGAACCTAACTGATTAACTTTTTACATATCAGGTGGATGAGAAAAGGCCCACATTGGAATGGGCAGGAGAGGCTGAAGACGCTTTCACCATAAACCCCACCTTGACACAGTGACCCAACCAGGGGGGATCTCAGGACTACAAGTTTCTCCTAAGGATTGAAAGGTTTGGACCCCACAGCTGGTGCTGCAGCTTCTAAGACTTGGAGAGATGGGCCCCTAAAACATGGAGCTTTGAAAGCCAGCAAGGGCTTGCATCTCTCAGACTCACAAGCTAATGCAGTCTGAGAAGCAGTTCCTCACAGGCTTGTGTGGACTCACAGTGGCTAATCCCCCAAGGCTTAGCCGAAAGGGAATATCGTGAAGCTGCCCAGTCTTCATGTAAAACAGGCCTGTTTTGCTGATCTTAAATGCTTTAGCCTGAGGAACAGGCTTCTTGGGGCTCACTTCCTTACTCTCCAGAGACCACGGAGGCGTGCAGGTGTGTGCTGTCCCTCTGCCTCACACCAGATCACCAGAACTTCCCGGGAAGGAGCTTGTGCAAACATCTGGTGCCCCAGCTGTTGCGGCTGTCACTCATGGGACTGCTCACCCGGCTCTGGTGGAAGCGGTGCTTGTGGAGCCTGTGGGACTGTAGCAAACAGTCCATAATGCACTCGCTATCCTTTCAAGCCTCAGTGCAGAGAGAGCCAAGACCATCTCCCAGTCTTCCCCTAAAGTGGTCTGTTGGTATACTGTACAATCCGCTGCCTGAGAATACAGTTTCCAATCAGCCTGCATCCAAGTGCTGAATGAGAACCTCCCCTTTGGGACACTGACAGGTCTTGGTACACCTTCGCTAAGGAGAGCCACTGAGGAATAAAGTCGGCTGGAATGATCACAAAGGTATTAGAGCCAAGGGCTAGGCCATTGTTGATAAGGTTAATCTACACAAAAGTACTACTTTAAAACTAGGAGAGGTTGTTTTACCTAATGCAGAGAAACCAACACAGAGTCAGGACAATGAAGAAACAAAGGACTGTGTCCCAAACAAAAGGACACAAGAAAACTTTAGGAAAAGATCTTAATGAAATAAATGCTAACTATTACCATAAAGGTACTCCCTAACACATGAACAAAGTGAGCATGTCAGCACAGAAATAGAAAGTGTAGCAAATAAAAATTACACAATTGAGGAATACAGTAACTGAAAAATTCAATAGAGGGATCAACAGTAGACTAAGAAAAATCATTACGTGAAGTCAAAGACCAGATGGTAGAATTCAGAGTGGCAAAAAGTAAAAGAGTTAAGAGTGAAGATAGCTTATAGGACACCATCAAGCAACCCAGACAGGGGTCCCAGAAAGGAAAGGGAGAAAGACAGAAAATTTTGAAGAAATAGTGGTTGTAAGCTTTCCTAACCTGGAAAAAGACACCCGGATCCAGGAAGCTCAAAGTGCTAAATACGGTCTAAAGAGACCCATACTAAGACAAGTTATAATTCAATTGCAAAAGAGAATCTTAAAACCAGCAAGAGAAAAAAAATACTGTTCCATACAAGGGAACCGCACTAAAACTATAAATGAATTTATCAGCAGAAACTTTGCAAGCCAGGTGGGAGTGACACGGTGTATCAATGTGCTAAAAGGAAAAAATCTGACAAAAGTTGTCCTGAATTGAAGAGTTTTCTTAAAAAGCAAAAGCTAAGGTCGTCATCACCTCTAGACAGGCCTCATAACAAATGTTAAAGGGAACTCTTTAAGCTGAATTAAAGGCACTAGGGCTTCCTAGGTGGCACAGTGGAAAGAATCTGCCTGCTAATGCAAGAGACGTAAGATCGATACCTGGGTCAGGAATATCCCCTGGAAAAGGAAATGGCAACCCACTATAGTATTCTCACCTGGAAAATCCTATGGACAGAGGAGCCCGGTGGGCTATAATCCATGGGGTCACAAAGAGTCAGACATGACTGAGCATGCACAAAATGGCATTAATTAGTAAGAGGAAAACATGAAAATATAAATCTCACTGGTAAAAGTAAATGTATACTTAATGTGGAATACTCTAATGGTGAGTTTATCATTTACAAATCTAGTTGTGAAGGTTAAAAGACAAAAGAGACCGTAATGAACTACAATAATTTCCTAATGGATATACAAGATAAAAAGATGTAAATTGTAACAAGACCCAACTATATGCTACTGATGAGACTCACTTCAGCCTTAAGGACACAGGTAGTCTCACACTTAAGGGATAGGAAAACATGTCATGTAATCATTGGGCTTTTGAACAACACGTTAGGGCAGATGGACTTAACGTTTCATCCAAAAGCAGAAAAATACCCATTCTTTTCAAATGCACATAGAACATTATCCAGGGTAGATCATATGTTAGGCCATGAAAAAAAGGCTTCATAAATTTAAGAAGTTTGAAATCGTATCAAGCATTTTCTCTGACAAAAATGGTAGGAAACTAGAGCCCAAGTATAAACGGAAGACTGGAAAATTCTCAAATGTGTGGAGATTAAACAACATTCTCCTGAACAGCAAATGAGTCAAAGAAGAAATCAAAAGGAAAATTTTCAAAAAACTTGAGACAAAGGGAAATGGAAATGCAAAATACCAAAAGTCATGGGATGCTGCAAAAGCAATTCTAAGAAGCAAACAGTGATAAAAAGCCTACAGGAAAAGAAAACGGGAAACAAAATTCTCAAACAGCCTAATTTGCACCTAAAGGAACTAGAAAAACAAGAACAAATTCCAAGAGTAGTAGGAAGAAAATAACAAATATCAGAGCAGAAATAAATGAAAACTAAAAATACAACAGAAACTGAGATGCTTTGTTAGAAAGATAAAATTGATAAAACTTTAAATTGAATAAATGAGAAGAAAGGATAATTTCTAGAACATACAATTTAGCAAGATAAGGGAAATCTGAACAGACCCATTGCACGTAAGGAGGTTGAATCAGTAATCTGAAATGTTTCAGCAAACAAAAGTCCAAGACCAGATGACAACCTTTCTCAAACTCTTCCAAAAAATAGAAAAGGGAAACTTCCAAACTCAGTTTAGGAGTTTAGTGTTACCCTAATACAAAAGTAGAGAAGAGAATATACTGTGACTTTATATGTCTGCCCTGTATTTTGAAATTCTGTTTGGTTTCTGCTTGTTTTTTTCACCGATGCTTGGATGAATTCATGAATGAATCTTTGAGGTGTTTGTGTGCCTGTATCCTGGTGACATCTGGTGTTTCCCAAATGGTTTGTTGAAGTTTTTGATCATTGGAAGTATTTCTTAAACAAGTAAATATTCATCTGAAGATAAAAAAAAAAAAAACAAAAAAAAACCAATCAAGGAAAGGAAGGTTACAAGCTAATATCAGAAAGGAAACTTACAGGCCAATATCCCTAATGAACAGAAATGCAAAAACCCTCAACAAAAGATTATCAAACCTAATTCAAAAATACAGTAAAATGAGCAAACACCATGATCAAGTGGGATATATTCCAGAGATGCAAGGATGGTTCAACATCTGCAAATCATCTACAAATCATTTTTAAAACATGAAATATAAAAATCATATGATCATCTGAATAGATGTAGAAATGGCATTTGATCAAATTCAACATCTATTCATAATAAAAAACTCTCAAGGAAGTAGGTATCAAAGGAATTGTACCTCAACATAACAAAGGCTATGTATGACAAGCTAACAGCATACTCAGTGGTGGAAAAGTTGAAAGCTTTTTCTCTAAGATCAAGATCATGATAAGGATGCTCACCCTTGCCATTTTTATTTAGCACAGCACTGGAGGCTCTAGCCAAAGCCACTAGGCAAGAATATTATATATAGAAAACCCTGAAGACTCTACCAAAAAAAAAAAAAAAACTGTTAGAACTAATAAATTAGTAAAGTTGAAGGATACCAAATGAATAGACAAAAGTCAATTCCATTTCTACACAGTAATAAACTGTCAGAAAAGTTAAGAAAACAAGCTCATTTACAGTGACATCAAAAAGGGTATCTAGGAATAAACTTAACCATGAAGGTGAAAGACCTGTACACTAACAACTATATTGAAAAAATTGAAAAGACTCAGACAAATGGGAAGACATTTCTTGCTCATGGATTGGAAGAATATTGTTAAGGTGTCCATGCTATGTATAGCAATCTGTAGACTCTGCAGTATCAAAATTCCAATGACATTTTCGAGAGCAATACAGCCAGTCTTACAATTTGTTCAATTCAGTCACTCAGTTGTGACTCCGACGCTTTGTGACCCCATGGACCGCAGCACACCAGGCCTGCCTGTTCATCACCAGCTCCCGGAGTTTACCAAACTCATGTCCATTGAGTCGGTGATGCCATCCAACCATCTCATCCTCTGTCGTCCCCTTCTCCTCCTGCCCTTAATTCCTCCCAGCATCAGGGTCTTTTCAAATGAGTCAGCTCATTGCATCAGGTGGCCAAAGTATTGGAGTTTCAGCTTCAACATCAGTCCTTCGAATGAACACCCAGGACTGGTCTCCTTTAGGATGGACTGGTTGGATCTCCTTGCAGTCCAAGGGACTCTCAAGAGTCTTCTCCAACAGCACAGTTCAAAAGCATCAATTCTTCAGTGCTCAGCTTTCTTTACAGTCAAACTCTCACATCCATACATGACTACTTGAAAAACCATAGCCTTGACTGGACAGACTTTTGTTGGCAAAGTAATGTCTCTGCTTTTCAATTAGCTGTCTAAGTTGGTCATAATTTTCCTTCCAAGGAGCAAGCGTCTTTTAATTTCATGGCTATAGTCACCATTTGCAGTGATTTTGGAGCCCCAAAAATAAAGTCAGCCACTGTTTCTACTGTTTCTCAATCTATTTGCCATGAATGATAGGACTGGATGCCACGATCTTAGTTTTCTGAATGTTGAGCTTTAAGCCAACTTTTTCACTCTCCTCTTTCACTTTCATCAAGAGGCTCTTTAGTTCTTCTTCACTTTCTGCCATAAGGGTGGTGTCATCTGCATATCTGAGGTTATTGATATTTCTCCCAGCAATCTTGATTCCAGCTTGTGCTCCATCCAGCCAAGTGTTTCTCATATAAGTTAAATAACCAGGATAACAATATACAGCCTTGATGTACTCCTTTTCCTATTTGGAACCAGTCTGTTGTTCCATGTCCAGTTCTAACTGTTGCTTCCTGACCTGCATACAAGTTTCTCAAGAGGCAGGCCAGGTGGTCTGGTAGTCCCATCTCTTTCAGAATTTTCCACAGTTTATTGTGATCCACACAGTCAAAGGCTTTGGCATAGTCAATAAAGCAGAAACAGATGTTTTCCTGGAACTCTCTTGCTTTTTCAATGATCCAGCAGATGTTGGCAATTTGATCTCTGGTTCCTCTGCCTTTTCTGAAACCAACTTGAACATCTGGAAGTTCACGGTTCATGTATTGCTGAAGCCTGGCTTGGAGAATTTTGAGCATTACTTTGCTAGCGTGTGACATGAGTGCAATTGTGCGATAGTTTGAACATTGGCATTGCCTTTGTTTGGGATGGATCTCGAATTTTGTTGAAGAGATCTCTACTCTTTCTCATTCTATTATTTTCCTCTATTTATTTGCACTGATCACTGAGGAAGGCTTTTTTATCTCTCCTTGCTATTCTTTTGAACTCTGCATTCAAATGGGTATATCTTTCCTTTTCTCCTTTGCTTTTTGCTTTTCTTTCCACAGCTATTTGTAAGGCCTCCTCAGACAACCACTTTGCCTTTTTGCATTTCTTTTCCATGGGGATAGTCTTGACCCCTGTCTCCTGTACAATGTCCCGAACCTCCACCCATAGTTCATCAGGCATTCTGTCTATCAGATCTAGTCCCTTAGATCTATTTCTCACTTCCACTGTATAATCATAAGGGATTTGATTTAGGTCATACCTGAATGGCCTAGTGGTTTTCCCTACTTTCTTCAATTTCAGTCTGAATTTGGCAGTAAGGAGTTCATGATCTGAGCCACAGTTAGCTCCTGGTCTTGTTTTTGCTGACTGTATAGAGCTTCTCCATCTTTGGCTGCAAAGAATATAATCAGTCTTGATTTCAATGTTGGGCATCTGGTGATGTCCATGTGTAGAGTCTTCTTATGTTGTTGGAAGAGGGTGTTTGCTATGACCAATGCGTTCTCTTGGCAAAACTCTATTAGCCTTTGCCCTGCTTCATTCCATACTCCAAGGCCAAATTTGCCTGTTACTCCAGGTATTTCTTGACTTCCTACTTTTGCATTCCAGTCCCCTGTAATGGAAAGAACATCTTTTCTGGGTGTTAGTTCTGAAAGGTCATGTTGGTCTTCATAGAACCGTTCAACTTCAGCTTCTTCAGCATTACTGGTCGGGTCATAGACTTGGATTACTGTGGTATTGAATGGTTTGCCTTGGAAACGAACAGAGATCATTCTTTCACTTTTGAGATTGCATCCAAGTACTGCATTTTGGACTCTTGTTGACTATGACGGCTACTGTATTTCTTCTAAGGGATTCCTGCCCACAGTAGTAGATATAATGGCCATCTGAGTTAAATTCACCCATTCCAGTCCATTTTAGTTTGCTGATTCTTAGAATGTCGATGTTCACTCTTGTCATGTCCTGTTTGACCACTTCCAATTTGCCTTGATTCATGGACCTAACATTCCAGGTTCCTGTGCAATATTGCTCTTTACAGCATCGGACCTTGCTTCTATCACCAGTCACATCCACAACTGGGTGTTGTTTTTGCTTTGGCTCCATCACTTCATTCTTTTTGGAGTTATTTCTCCACTGATCTCCAGTAGCATACTGTGCACATACTGACCTGGGCAGTTCCTCTTTCAGTGTCCTATCATTTTGCCTTTTCCTACTGTTCATGGGATTCTCAAGGCAAGAATACTGAAGTGGTTTGCCACTCCCTTCTCCAGTGGACCACATTCCGTCAAAAGTCTCCACCATGACCCAACCATCTTGAGCAGCCCTACACGGCATGGCTTAGTTTCATTGAGTTAGACAAGGCTGTGGTCCATGTGATCAGATTGGCTAGTTTTCTGTGATTGTGGTTTCAGTCTGTCTGCCCTCTAATGCCCTCTCTCAGAGCCTACTGTCTTACTGGGGTTTCTCTTACCTTGAACGTGGGGTACCTCTTCACGGCTGCTCCAGCAAAGTATGGCCACTGCTCCTGACCTTGGACATGGGGTATCTCCTCACTGCTGCTGCTCTTGACCTTGGATGTGGGGTATCTCCTCTCAGCCGCTCTCGGCTCCAGCGCCGTGCAGAATTAAAATTTGTACAGAACCACAAAAGACCCCCAAATAGCCAAAGCAATCTTGAGAGACTATATTTCATAATTATAGTAACCAAAATAGTATATTATTGGCATAAAAACAACACATAGATGAATGGAATGGAATCAAGAGCCCAGAAATACACCAATGCATACATGGTCAGTTTATTACAAAGGAGCAAAAAATATACACTGGAGAAAGGACAGTGTGTTCAGTAGAGTTGGGAAAACTGGGCAGCCATATACAAAAGAATGAAACTGAACCACTACCGTATACTGTACATAAAAATCAAACAGATTAAAGACTTGAACATGAGACCTGAAATCATAAAAACTAGAAGAAATCATAGGCAGTAAGCATCTTGACATCTGTCTTGGTTATGACTTTTTGCATTTAACACCAAAAACAAAGACAACAAAAGCAAAAATAAATAACTGAGACTACATCAAACTAAAAAAACTTTCATGCAGCAAAGAAAACTATCAACAAAATGAAAAGGCAGCCTATGGAATGCTATAAAATGTTTGCAAAAGATTTTTTTTTAATGAGCAAAGAATCTGAATAGACATATTTCCAGAGAAAATATAAAACTGACTTAACAAGTACATAAAAAGGTGCTCAGCATCACTAACATGAGGGAAATGCAAATCAAAACCACAGTGAGATAGTGCCATTCTAATAGGTGTGAGGTGATGTCAAAGACAAAAAAATCACAAGTGCTGATGAGGGCGTAGTAAAAAGGGAAGTCTCATCCCCTGATGGTAGAAATGAACATTGCTACAGGCACTATGGAAAATGGTATGGAGAGTCCGAAAAATTAAAATTACTCTATGATTCAGAATTCTACCTCTGTGTATTTATCTGAAGGAAATAAAAACACTTAAAAAGATATCTGCACCCCCATGTATATTGCAGCATGCATTATTTACATTAGATATAAAATGGAAGTATCATTCTATATTGTTAAATTTGCTAAAATTCATTTGCCAGTGATTCAACTGTGATAAGAATTGTTGGCTAGAAGTTGTGTTCATGTTATACCTCAAAAGTAGTTCAATTCAGTTGCTCAGTCGTGTCCGACTCTTTGTGACCCCATGAATCACAGCACACCAGGCCTCCCTGTCCATCACCAAAAATTACTAGCATATGATAAATTTAATTAGCAACTTTTATAATGCTTAGAGAGTATCATAATAGTATGAAAAATTTTAGAAGGTAGTCATTTTTATTTTACGCTTAAGATGGCTTTACTTATCAAGAAAGATAAGTAAAGGTGCCTTCTCAAAGGTGCCTTTGAAAGGTGTCTTCTCAAAGAATTTGTATGACTTCATAATCAAATCCCTTACGATTGTACAGTGGAGGTGATAAATAGATTCATGGGACTAGATCTGGTAGACAGTGTCTGAGGAACTATGGACAGAGGTTCACAACATTGTACTGGAAGCAGTGACCAAACCCATCCCCAAGAAGAAGAAATGCAAGAAGGCAAAGTGGTTGTCTGAGGAGGCCTTACAAATAGCTGACAAAAAGAAGAGAAGAGAAAGGCAGAGAAGGAAAGGAAAGATATACCAAACTGAATGCAGAGTTCCAGAGAATAGCAAGGAGAGGTAAGAAGGCCTTCTTAAGCGAACAATGCAAAGAAATAGAGGGAAACAATAGAATGGGAGAGACTAGAGATCTCTTTAAGAAAACTGGAGATATCAAGGAAACATTTCATGCAAAGATGGATACAATAGATAAAGGACAAAAATAGCAAGGACCTAACAGAAGCAGAAGAGATTAAGAAGAGGCGGCAAGAATACTCAGAACTGTACTAAAAAGCTCTTAATGACCCAGATAACCATTGATGGTGTGGTCACTCACCTAGAGCCTGACATCCTGGAGTGTGAAGTCAAGTGAGCCTTAGGAAGCATTACTATGAACAAAGCTAGTGGAGGTGATGGAATTCTACCCGAGCAATTTCAAATCCTAAAAGATGATGCTGTGAAAGTGCTACACTCAATATGCCAGCAAATTTGGAAAACTCAGCAGTGGCCACAGGTCTGGAAAAAGTCAGTTTTCATTCCAATCCCAAAGAAAGGCAATGCCAAAGAATGTTCAAATTATCGTACAACTGTACTCATTTCACATGCTACCAGGCGTCCCTGGTAACTCAACTGATAAAGAATCCGCCTGCAATGCGGGAGACCCAGGTTTGATTCCTGGGTCGGGAGATCCCATAGAGAAGGGATAGGCTACCCACTCCAGTATTCTTGGGCTTCCCTGGTGGCTCAGTCAGTAGAGAATCCATCTGCAATTGGGGAGACCTGGGTTGGGAAGATCCCCTGGAAGAGGGCATCACAAGCCACTCCAGTATTCTTGCCTGGAGAATCTCCATAGACAGAGGAGTCGGGTGGGCTATAGTCCATGGTGTCGCAAAGAGTCAGACATGACTGAGCGACTAAGCACAGCATAGCACTTGCTAGCAAGAATATGCTCAAAATCCTTCAGTCTAGGCTTCAGCAGTATGTGAACGGAGAACTTTCAGATGTACAAACTGGATTTAGGAAAGGCAGAGGAACCAGAAATCAGATTGCCAACATCCACTGGATCACAGAAAAAGCAAGGGAATTAAAAAAAAAAAAATCTACTTCTGCTTCATTGATTATGCTAAAGATTTTGTGTGGATCACAACAAACTGGAAAATTCTTAAAGAGATGGGAATACCAGACCACCTTACCTGCCTCCTAAGAAACCTATATGCAGGACAAGAAGCAACAGAACTGGACTTGGGACAATGGATTGGTTCAAAACTGGGAAAGGAGTACATCAAAGCTGTATATTGTCGCTATGTTTATTAACTTATATACGGAGTACATCATACAAAATGCTGGGTTGGATGACTCACAAGCTGGAGTCTAGATTGCCGAGAGAAATATCAACAACCTCAAATATGCAGATGACACCACTTTATGGCAGAAAGTGAAGAGGAACTAAAGAGCCTCTCGATGAAGGTGAAAGAGGAGAGTGAAAAGCTGGCTTAAACCTCAGCGTTCAAAAAATGAAGAGCATGGCATCAGATCCCATCACTTCATGGCACATAGATGGGGAAACAGTGGAAAGCGTCAGATTTCATTTTGGGGGGCTCCAAAATCACTGCAGACGGTGACTGCAGCCACAAAATTAAAAGACACTTGCTCCTTGGAAAAGAAGCTATGACAAACTTAGTGTATTAAAAAGCAGAGACATCACTTTGCCAACAAAGATCCATTTGGTCAAAGCTATAGTTTTTCCAGTAGTCACATATGGATGTGAGAGTTGGACCATAAAGAAAGCTGAGTGCTAAAAAAGTGATGCTTTCAAACTATGGTGCTGAAAAACACTCTTGAGAGTCCCTTGGACAGCAGGGAGTTCAAACCAGTCAACCCTAAAGGAAGTCAACCCTAAACATTCATTGGAAGTACTGGTGCTGAAGCTGAAGTTCTGATACTTCGGCCACCTGACACGAAAAACTGACTCATTGGAAAAGCCCCTGATGATGCTGGGAAAGGTTGAGAGCAAGAGGAGAAGGGGGTGACAGAGAATGAGATGATTAGATGGCATCATTGACTCAATGGACAAGTTTGAGCAAACTCCAGGAGATAGTGAAGGACAGGGAACCCTGGAGTGCTGCAGTTCACCAGGTCGCAAAGAGTCTAACACAACTTAGTGACTGAACAACTTCTTTTTCACCATTAAGTCCCTGTGATAGACTTCCCTGAAAGAGCTTAATCAGAAATAACATCAGGCACCAGTAGATGGCAGTAAGAAATAAGCAGAGACATTCTGAGTATTTCATTACTCAGAAAATTCTGTTCTACTCCAGTGTGGAAGAATTCACACAGTCTATTTTATCTTTGTTTTACACCAAAAGTCCTGAGTATCAGTCACATACATTTGACTATGAGAAATTGCAAAGAAACTAACACAATTTTGCATCTAAAAGTTTATAATCTAGTATAGAAACTAAGACTTAAATAAATACTTAAACGTGTATGATATGAAAGAATAAGTTTTAAGACAGTCATATAGGCACATATACTATAGACAAGTAAACATATATACATACATTGAGGCTCAGTGATTCCCATTCATGAAATATGGTGCCTAAATAACAGTGTACATGGATTACTTTTAAGAAATCACAGAACATTAAAATTATACTAATACCTTAATTTTTTTAATATTAATTAGCTTTCTAGCCACACCTTGCAGCATGTAGGATCTCAGTTCCCCAGTCAAGGGTCAAACCTGCTCCCCTTGTCTTGGAAATGCAGAGTCTTACCCCCTGGACCACCAGGGAGGTCCAATACCTTAATTCTTGCTTATTCAAAGTCTTTTCAGGATTTTTGGAGTTTTAATACTGCTTAAATTCATGAAATAAGAGACTCAGTGTTTGGATAAAAACAGCTGCTCTCTGATCTAAGAACTGTGTTTCCTGGATTCTACTTTTGGTTCAACTACTTACTACAAGTTTGGACAAACTGCTTTCTCTCTCTGTACCCTGATCACCTCCTTTGCTAAATGGTAAAACTATCTCTTCTATCTACCTCATCAGGTAGTTGTGTAGACAAAATGAGATAGCATGTTTTTTTAAAAACTATGCAGGCAACAGAAATTAAGAATGTGAGAAATTTTGTAGAACAAATGACATGGTTTCTTTTAAAAGGATAGCAAGAAAAATACAGAAGGAAGAGTAATCTATAGATTAAAGGAGATGTTGGAGAGAGGGGCTTTTGAGTCACATTAGCCAAAGGCAATGTGTGGACTTTATTGAGACTTCAATTTGAAAAAAGAGGCTGCAAAATAATTTATGAAACAGTGGGGGATATCTAGAACACTGAGTGGATATTTGATATTAACTAAGTATTCCTCCAAGAGAGAGAATTGTTGTTTTCAGGTATCCGTTTTAATGGTATCTACAAACTGATATGTCCAGGGTTTTCTTGAAAATAATTCAGTGACTAGGATGTGGGGGAAAACAAAACCAAAGGCAAGGGGATTAATAATCCAGAGGCTGAAAGTGGTTGTCAAACAAAACAAGATTGGGACATAGTATTCAGTATTGGAGCTGAATAATAGATAAATAGAAATTGAATTAAACAATATTTAATTAAAAATTAAATTTGAAAATTTCTATAATAAAGCTTTTAAATAACTAAGTTTAATTTTTCAAAAGCAAAATACTGTCTTTATAACTAAGAAATCTTTATAACTATTGAAATCTTATGCAGAACCCCAAGTGACAAATTTATAATCATTTGTTTGCCAGATATAAATCAGTTCGCTGTATTAGGGAAAGTAGGAAAATTACTACAGATAAAGATGGAGTTGGCTGGCACTAAGTAGGACTATTTTGAAAGAGAATATGTGCATTTCATTTCCCTTTCATTATTCCCTCCCAGCTTGGAACCTAAGAGCCATTTCACTATTTAGAGCCTATGTCATTGGCCCAAGCTGTCAGAGTGCCCGAAAATTATGATGCTGTTTCCTTGCTCAGGTCATAACACTGAATTCTCAAACAGAAAGAATTGACTAGAGATTGGCTAGTCAAACCAGACTAATGATACACAGAAGTCTCACCATCTTCTGCAAGGGTGACCTGAAGGGGCAGGTACATCGTTTCCCCAAACAGGCCATCTCTGCTGTTCCCATGGGTCATTTCCATGGCTGGCAGCACGTAGCCTTTGCCCTTGATGGATACCACAGCTTTGAATTGCCAACCATCAGTGGCTCCTCCTCTCAGGGGTGATCTTTCCTGAACTGAATCTCTCTTTCCTGCCCTGGATCAATTGATCTTTTTCTCTCTCTGCAGCCCACCAGTTCCCTGTTATTCTGTCAGTACTGCTTCTGTACAAAATCTTGTGTTTATGAGAAACTAGACTTTTTCCTTGTAAGAGAGTTTTGTGCATTATGCAGCATCTGCTCAGATGATTCTCTATACCTTTGAATAATATTCTTCATCTAAGAAACATGGTATATCAAAGGCAATAAACTACTGTATAATTAACATGTGAAATGGACTCACATGGATTCTCTTCTGGAATATACAAGTGGTAACTGGATAATGATCACCTGTCTCCTCTTGCAATGCAAAAAAATTAAACTGGAGTGGTACTTAATAGGTGGTACGAACATGATCAAGTTCAATTTCAAACAAAATTATCTCAAAAAAAACTCATTCATTGGAAAAAACACCGACTGGGACAAGCTAAGGAGCAGATTGACCTTAACACAGTCTCGGTGTTTCCTACAACTGCAGTCCTACATCCACATCTGTCGCAGCCCCACCAGCTGCGTGAACACCGTGGGGCATGAGCCACAGTCCCCGTGTTACCACTCTTGTAGTCAATCCAGCTCCAGCCAGGGACACATCTCCCACGGGTTTGGGGTGGGGGCTTGCTTCTTAAGGCTCTGGAAATTGGGGAAGGAAATTTCTACTTTATCTACTGTTTGACCCGGTGTTTTGATTTCCAAACAGTTTTCGAGTTCTGCTGTTCAAGAAGTTCAGAAAAACTCATGGTCTACTACCAAACAGTCCATGAGTTAGAACAAAAATCTGCCTGTGAATGCAACAGACGCTAGATTTAGGCCTTTTCCCTGGTGGCTCAGTGGTACAGAATCGACCTGCAATGTGGAAGACCCAGGCTCAATCCCTGGGTTGGGAGGACGCCCTGGAGGAGGGAATGGCAGCCCACTCCGGTATTCTTGCCTGGGAAATCCCATGGACAGAGGAGCCTGGTGGGCTACAGTCCATGGGGTTGCAGAGAGTCGGACACGACTGAGTGACTAACATTTTCACTTCTCATTTTCATGCAAGACCATTACTGAAGGCTTACATGCTTGGTCTCGCCAATTGAAAAAGTCAGAGAGATCTAATTTAGTCCAAATGGGTATAGGAATGACGGTAGTCATATAAGATTTAATAGTCAAAGAGCGTCTAGGAGTTAGATGCCTCTATGTTGGAGTTAGATTAATAGAAAAATAAGACACAATATTTCACTATAATCTCAGATGTAAGTATTTTAAATATTTTCAAGGGCCACTATTTGGGGAAAATGAGAGAAAACTAGATAAAAATAAGAAAAGATAAATAAGAAGTGTTAAAAATTGCAATATATCTAGAAAGGATGGAGAGTTGAAATATTATCTCAGAAGGAAAAATGTCAACAATGGATAATATAAGTCCTTCTGCTAGTAATAGTTTGGGGCTTCCCAGGCAGTGTTAGTGGTGAAGAACCTGCTTGCCAGTGCAGGAGATGTAAGAGATGTGGGTTCAATCCCTGGGTGAGGAAGAGCCCCTGGAAGAGGGCATGGCAACCCACTCCAGTACTCTTGCCTGGAGAATCCCATGGACAGAGGAGCCTGGCGGGCTACAGTCCATGGGGTCATGAAGAGTCAGACACGACAGAGAAACTTAGCACACACGCAGGAAAGTTATGGTTAGGTGTAGAGTTAGTCCTGTGTTCTTTAGTCCTAAAGGAGAAGGAAGGTAAGCCATTAATAGTTCCTGCAGCACAAGGGACTTTGATTTATCTTAGGAGAAAGCTAAATAGCTTTCTTCTTGGGAAAATGCAAGAATAGAATATCTAGAAGTCCTCTAAAATGCCCTTGCCTTCTGGGACTTTGTAATCACTTACATTTAGTGACTATTTTTCACTAGAACACAGAAATGAGAAGTACTGTCAACTATTTTTTATTTAAAGAAGTATCTACTAACTATGGCAGGAATATCAAGTATGTCTAGGTTTTATCTCTGGAGAGAAAGAAAGTGAAGTCGCTCAGTCGTGTCCGACTCTTCGCAACCCCATGGACTGTAGCCCCCCAGGCTCCTCGGTCCATGGGATTTTCCAGGTATGAATACTGGAGTGGATTGCCATTTCCTTCTCCAGGGGATCTTCCCAACCCAGGGGTCGAACCTGGGTCTCCTACATTGTAGGCAGACGCTTTACCATCTGAGCTACCAGGGAGAGAAAGAAGTTTCAAATTAATAAAGGTCATTTTGTGTCATCCTTACAGCTCTTAATTCCTTAAAATTTTTTAATCATGGTTAAATACATGTAACATAAAATTTACAACTCAATCATTTTACGTGTACAGTTCAACAGTGTTGAGTACATTCATATGGTTGTGAAAACAACATGTGAAATTTGAGAAGTTTGCAAAATGTTCAGTAAATATTTTGGCCTTATAGAATTGAACAATTCTTAGATGTGTTTAAATATGCTATGCAAAATATCAAATGTATAAACAAGGTCCTATTGTATAACACAGGGAACTATATTCAATATCCTGTAATAAACCATTATGGAAAATAATATGAAAAAAGAATAAACACATATGTATATATATCTGAACCACTCTGCTGTATACCAGAAACACATCATTGTAGATCAACTATAGATCAGTAAAAAAATAAAGTGTCAATTATAAAAGCCATTATCTAATGAAGCATGTTTTCTCTTTTCTTAAATTACAACAGTAACAATTATGCCTTCCAGCACTAAAATCAAATAACTTTACTTGCTCAATACATCAATTACAAAATAGCTTTAGTTGCTTAATATCTCAGTTACATTGCCAGCTAAGCTGACTTGCTTTTTGACATTGTCTTTGCTTTATTCTCTATCTTACTTCTTCCAAGTAACTGTATTCCTCCTCCCCTTCTGTCCAACTATTTTTAATCTTTGTTTCACTATTTAACTTTTATGACTTATTTTCAAGTAAATATTTTTAATGTTCTTCATTTGGGATAAAACACACACTGTATAAATGTAGTGGATAAATACCCACACACAGAGCTACCCTACAAGACATGTGTTCCCTCAGAAGTAGGCCAATTCATCTATTACAGAATCAAGCCAGAAAAACTGAATCCAAGCAGTAATTCTCCAATTTAAATTAAAAAAAAACAACTCTAGGGCCTAGTTTTTAGTCCTCCTGAATCATAACTAGTTGGCAACAAAAGTTGGCATTTCTTGGTGTGAATTAGCCTTAACACAAGAACTCCTCACCAAGTCTCAAGAGTTAGAATTTGAGAGAGAAATGTATTCAGGTGGCCATGTATACACAGTATTTTTAAAAACCATTTTGGCCAAATTAGTATCAAGTGAGTTGCTGTCAAGTGAAATTTTAAAAGCACATAAACTCTTCAACTTTAACAGTTCAGCCTGGCTAAAAGTCATTATGTGTTGTGACATCATGCAGGGGGGAAACAGACTTGAGCATGATGACCAAATAGTTGTTAACAGAATATTGGCCCAAACTGCTCCAATTCCATGCCTCATCCTGAAGATCCTCTTCAAACTAGCCTCTTCCCTGAAATTTTCCTTGACACGTGGGACCTGGCTCCATCTGTGACTACTATAATCTCCTCTCTCTTTTCTGCTTAATAAATCCAGCATTCAGGCATACATATTATACACAAAGTTTTGAGACACTCAAGTATAATGTGTGTAAGACCCTGCAAAAACAGGAATATAATCATTATAAGATGCAGTAAGACTTCTAGTTAGAGTTCATAGAGTCATGTTTTAATTAATTGCAACATGGGTATAAAGTAAATGTTCAAAAGTCAGAAGTGCCTCTCACATTTCCACAATGGATGCTTGAAGTTTTTGTAAATTATATTTTGTATTTGACTAATTTGAAATTCACATCAATACTTAAGCTCTAAACAGTATCCTAGAGAATCAGAAAACAGGATTCTAACACTCACTGTGTAAATTTGGCCTCATCACTTGTCTGTCTCCTCACCCTAGGCTACATGAACCCTGAAGCTAGGACTGCCCCTTGCTTACTTTTGATCCCACGGATTCAGCGTTCAACACATTTTTGGAGAATAAATGAAGGAAAGAAAAAAATAGGTACACAAGTCCACTTACAAGCAATTCTCACAAATGTATACAAACCACCAATGAACAACTGTTCTTTAAACTCTATGCTGTGATCTTTCCATTTTCATTAGAATTAAATGCATCATCTGAAGCATATGCTTTTGAAGGAGGTTATCTATGGGTGGAGCACATCAGTAGTGAGAAGAGGTAAAGCAGGGGCTTCACACATGCTGGAAAAGTTCAGGGAACAACAGGGAGTCTACTGTGGCCGGAGTGGAGTGAGGTGCTGGAGAGCGTCAGGTCTGGGGAGGAACTGAGAGTGGGGAGCCAGACCACAGAGGGCCTTTCAAACTTCATCCTCAGTCATGTCCGACTCTGCAACACTTTGGACTGTAGCCCACCAGGCTCCACGTCCACGGGATTTCCCAGGCAAGAAAACTGGAGTGGGTTTCCATTTCCTCCTCCAGGGGATCTTCCCAATCCAGGAATTGAACCCACATCTCCTGTGTCTCCTGAATTGCAGGCGGATTCTTAACCCCTGAACCATTAGGGAAGCCTTCAGAGGGCATTGCAGGGCATTAGAAGCCCTTTAATTTTTACTCAGCATAAAACTGTTAAGTTCTAGAACCAAACAGAAGGTCCTAAAACTTCCAGACAAGAAACACATACACACACACACACACACACACACACACTCTAAGTTACCTACAGAAGAACAAGAATCAGATTGTAATTGGAACTCTGGGTACGCTGGAAAACTATGAAGGAAAGACTTTCAAGTTCCGAGAAGAAAATATTTTTAATCTGGGCTTTTATACATCATGCTGCTGCTACTGCTAAGTCACTTCAGTCGTGTCCAACCCTGTGCGACCCCATAGATGGAAGCCCACCAGGCTCCTCCGTCCCTGGGATTCTCCAGGCAAGAACACTGGAGTGGGTTGCCATTTCCTTCTCCAATGCGTAAAAGTGAAAGGGAAGTCGCTCAGTCGTGTCCGACTCTTAGTGACCCCATGGACTGCAGCCCACCAGGCTCCTCCATCCATGGGATTTTCCAGGCAAGAGGACTGGAGTGGGGTGCCATTGCCTTCTCCATTATACACACACACACAGATACAAACAACAGGCAGGTGATGAAAACGTTTTCTCTTAGGCAGTTAGCTGATGGTACGCCTCCGCTAAAGAAAGGCATTAAAAAATGCAGGAAATGCAAGAAACAATGGCTCTAACCCAAGAAATCAGTGAAGCAAAATCACATAACAACAGCTGAGCAAGAAGACTGAAGATGACCAGGTCAGACTGGAGCCAAGAGGAGAGGCCCTGGGAAAGCAGTCTCTGAGGAGGAAAGGGGAGATATATGGGCACATTCATGTCTGGGAAAAACTAGAGTATACAGGAGGCAATTGCTGGAGTATAGAAAGGAAGAAAACACTCAGACTCTCTCCTTTGAGTGATCATAGCATTAAAACTAGAGTAAAAAAATATGTCTACCATTTGGCTATTTAGAGAGCTATGTTTACACACACACACACACTCACTGGAATATTTCTCAGCCTTAAGAAAAGAATTAAATTCTGCCTATTTGCAACAACATGAATGGACCCAGAGGTTACTATGCTTAGTGAGATAAGTCAGACAGAAAAACACAAACACTGTATGCTATTACTTATATGTTAATCTTTAAAAATGAAAGAATATAACAGAACACAAACAGACTCACAGATATAAAGAACAAGTTAGTGGTTACCAGTAGGGTGAGAGAAAAGGGGAGGGGCAAGATAGGTGTAGAGAATTAAGAGGTACAAACTACTATTGATAAAATAAATGAGATACAAGGATATATTGTTTAGCACAGGAAAATACGGCCATTATTTTAGAACATGAAATGGAGTATAATCTATAAAAACATTGAATTACAATGTTATACACCTGCAACTAAATATAATATTATAAATCCACTATGCTTCTTTAAAAAGGAAAAAAATTTTAAAACACAGGTAGACACTCTTGGTGGGAATGTACTGTGGTACAGTCACTGTGGAGAACAGTGTGGAGTTTCCTTAAAAAACTATAAGTAGACTTACCATATGACCCAGCAATCCCACTCCTAGGCGTGTATCCAAAGAAAACCATAATTCGAAAAGATGCATTCACTTCAATGTTCATCGCAGCACTATTTACAATAACCAGGACATGGAAGCAACCTAAATGTCCATTTACAGATGAATGGATAAAGATGATGTGATACACACACACACACACACACACACACATATACAATGGAGTATTACTGAGCCATAAAAATAATGAAATAATACAATTTGCAGCAACATGCACAGACCTAGAGATAATCATGCTGAGTGAAGTCAGACGGAAAAAGACAAATATCATATGATACCACTTACATGTGGAATCAAAAACAAAAGGTGCACATGAACTTATCTACAAAAGAGAAATAGTTACAGATGTAGAAAACACACTTGTAATCAGGAAGTGAGAGGGGAATGGAGAAACTGGGAGATTGGGACTGACAGATACACACTACTATATATAAACTAAATAACTAATAAAGACCTGCTATACGTCACAGGGAACTCTACTCAATACTCTGTAATGGCCTATATGGGAAAAGAATCTAAAAAAAGTGTCTATATCTATAACTGATTCACTTTACTGTATGCCCGAAGCTAACATAACACTGTAAATCAACTAAATTCAATACAATTTTTTAAACTATCACACATATAAACACACACACACAAATAAAATAATAAATAAATAACACAAGGGGGCAATCTATTGAAGTCAATTTAGGGGTCTTACTTTAAAGCTTCATTGGCACTATAAGTATACTATTTGTGTTTATTTCAGGAGAGGGCTAGCAAAAAAGCTAAAGTCCCTTTCCCCCACCCATTTCTAAGTGCCAGAGCTGGAGAACAGTGAAAAAACTGTTTGCGGAAGAAGGAGGAAGAGAAAAAGTGTAAGAATGCAAGTCCTCACCTAGCATAATAGGAAACCAAAGCCAATGTCTAAGTTTTTTAAAGAGCGCTATGAGCATGTTGGGGTTTCCCTGGTGGCTCAGTGGTAAAGAATCCACCTGCAATGCAGGAGACCCGGGTTCGATCCCTGGGTCAGGAAGATCCCCCGGAGAAGGAAATGGAAACCCACTGCAGGATTCCTGCCTGGAAAATCCCATGGACAGAGGAACCTGGTGGGCTACAGTCCAGAGAGAATCTCAAAAGTGTTGGACATGACTTAGCAACTGACACATGAGCATGTTACTTAAATAGTAAAGGAAGAACTAAAAGAGAGAAGTTAATTTAATAGTTTTCTCAACATACAGCAAAACTACTTCTGCATTTGCCTTTTGTCCAGTGACCCTACTTCTAGGAAATCTACACTGAAGAAACACTCAACAAGATGAAACATGTGTGCCCAGAGTTTGTCAGCACAGAATTGTTGGTAATTGCAAAATACTGTAAATAATCTAAGCGCTCATACATAGGAGACTGGCTTCATAAACTATAGTACATACTCCCAATAGAGTACTAAGTACTCTGAAAAAATTGTAAGTTTATTTCTTGAGAGTAAGTTCTTTCTTTTTTTTGAGAGTAAGTTCTATATAAAGTGATACGGAGTGATTTCTAGGATATACCATTAAGTGAATAATGCAAAGGTAAAGGGTATCTATAGTATGATATCTTTATCTAAGGAAGAAGGGGAATTATGAAATACATGTGTCTGCTTAGTTTTGCAAAAAGAAACACAAAAAGGAAATATAAGAAATCAGTGCAATCAGAAACTTATCAGGGGTGTGGTAGAAAAGAGTGGAAGGGACGGAGGAGAAGCAACACTTCTCTAAGTAAACCTTTTTGCACTTTTGGAATCATGTGAATGGTCTACATATTCAAAAATTTACTCCTATCTTTGTTGGCTTAATTACTGTACCCCTTGTAGGTCTTCCCACCCCTCCCAGCCTCTGCCACACTAGCTCTAGTTGTTAAATTTTTCCAGTTCCCAGAGATAGATAGGTTTCCTAGATCTGCTTAAATAGGTCTAGAAGTAATCACACCCCAGTAGAAGTTAGCACAAGTAATATTCAGATCTTAATTTCTAAATATCCCTCGCCATTCAGAAGAATGACTTCTTCAAGGGTAGCAGCAGGAAAGGTAGAAGGCGAGCTTGGAATATCTTTTTGTGACAGAAAGTAAGGACATACTCAAAACCTGATGTGGGCATGTCACGGGGACACATGAAGTAGCTTGAAGGGTCACCCTCGGTATAAAACTGGGGCATCAATATAAGGACAGACAGTAGTGAACTGTAACTCACTGAGTAACTGAATAAAATAGGAATTCCTGAGTCCACATGGGTGATAGGTAGAAAGAGAAGGGAGAAGGCATCAACAGTGAGGGAGAGATCAGGCGGGCTCTCTCTCACAGTAGCATCTGAACTGATAAATGTGGGAGTGCTTAAATCATAAAATCAACACCTTGCAATGATACTAGTTAAGACTGGTTCAGGAAGTCATCAAGTGATACTAAAATCAGGGGGAAATTTCATGAGGAACAGGAGTATTTCCAAGGTCTCAAAGTCTCTCTCCACAAATTATTAGTTGAAAGTATGGAGTAGGAAGCCCAGGCCACACCCTGACCTGGTGATCATATTAACAACACAGAGTGGAGAGAGAAAGTGTGCATCCAGGCAAGGTGCTCCAAGAAGGAAATATTACGTTTATGTTACTCCGGCTGGGTATGCACAGCCTGAGGAATGGCAGAAACATTAGGGAAACCCAAACTGAGAAACATTCTGAAGTCTCAATATCAGACTTACCTGGGGTCTAGGGGTTAAGAATCCGCCTACCAATGCAGGGGACACGTGTTCGATTCCCAGTTCAGGAAGATCCCACAGGCTGCAGGGCAACTAGGCCCACGCGCCACTACACTGAAGCCTGCCAGCCCTCAAGTCTGTGCTCTGGACGAGAGAAAACGTCGTGGTGAGGAGCCTGCTCACAAGTAAAGAGCAGCCCTCACTCGCTGCGACGAGAGAAGACCCGCGTGCAGCAAGGCAGACCCAGCACAGTCCAAAATAAATAACTAAATAGTATTTTTAAGTCTCAGTATCAAGGGAAATTTTTGAAAACACACTTCACCAAAGAAGATATACATATAACAAATGTACCAAACATACTCAGCATAGTTAGTCATTAGGGAAATGCCTAAAACAATGAGATACTTCTACACACTTAACGAGAATCCCTAAAATTAAAAAGACTGACCATTCTAAGTATTCACTAGAAATTGGAGGATCTGATCCACTGCTGTAGGAAGAGAAAATGGTACAATCACTGGAAAATTCAGCACTTTCTTAAGAAATCAAACAAGCACCTACTGTATAATTCACATATTTCCTTATAGGTCTTTATCTTTATGTCCATATGGACATATGGACATAAAAATATATCCATAGAAGACTTGTACATGAATGTTCATAGTTTCATATGTAATTTCCAAAAACTGGAAACAATCCAAATGTCCACTAACAGGTGAATGGATAAACAATCTATAGCACATCCATGCAAAGGAACACTTCAACAATAAAAAGAATGGACTATTGACGTACCCACCAACATGGATGAATCTCACAAAGTTATGCTGAAAGAAATAGTACACACTTTATACTTACACTATGACTGTAAAATATAAACTAATCTGGTACTAGAAAGCAAATCAGTGGCTGTGTGGGGAATGGAGGAGATGGGTGGCTGGAGGGAGAAATTCCAAAGGGATGTGTGGAAACTCATATATGCATTTCAAAACTTTTCAATTGTACAACTTATGTACAGTTTACTGAGTGGCAATTTTCTCGCTAATAAAATTTGTTTAAATGTAAAACTGTGTTTACATTGTAAAAGAGAAAGGCTGAGGGATCATTTCAGAATAGAGGAGATTAAGAGGAGTAGTAAGTCAGTACTTGATCTTGAACTGAATCTTGAACTTAAAGAGAACAAATGCTCTAAATCAGGGATCCCCAGCCTCTGGGATCTAAGGCGGAGCTGCTATAATAATAACAGATATAAAGTGCACAGTAAATGTAATGTGCTTGAATCATTCTGAAATCATCCCCCCTCCCCTGTCCATGGAAAATTTGTCTCCCATGAAACCCGTTCCTGGTGCCAAAAAGTTTGGGAACGGCTGCTCTAAGGAACATTATCGGGACAATTGATGAAGTTGTAACATGAACTATAGATAAGATAAAATACTGAGTAGATGTTAAGTTTCCTGAATTTGAGAGTTGTACTGTGGTTTTGTAAAAGAATATTCAGCTTGTATTTAGGAAATACATACTGAGGTTTCTAAGGGTAAAGTGCCATGATGTATTCAAAGTACTCTCAAATAGTCAAAAAAGTTAATCATATGTCTATACCTATCTCTGTGGATATAAAGTGAGCTGATGATAAAGCAAATGTGGCAGGATATTTTTTAAAATTATAAGTCTGAGTAAAAGGTAAAAACAACAGAAAATTTAAGTGGTAACTTTTGGTGAGTGAAACAGGAGAGGAGAGGTCTGCTATAAATGATGATTGGTTTTCTGGTTAAGTTTCTTTATACTATTTTATTTCTAATATTACATTTATATTTTTATTTCTTCAGTTTTAAGTTTAAATTTTTTAGGAGTACTTTACTGAGATTTTTTTTTAATCACTAAGGTATGTATTTGGTTACACCTGCTGTAAGAAATCCATACTGAAATTCCCTGTGGGGATCAAAAAGTTCCCCCAAAGAGTCATCTTGGCTCCATGTATTTTGGGGGTGACCAAGGCCCCAGAATCTATCCCATTGGATACAGTCCTGTACAGACTGAAAGAAAGAAAAGTGAAGTCGCTCAGTTGTGTCTGACTCTTTGCGATCCCATGGACTGTAGCCTACCAGGTTCCTCTGTCCATGGAATTTTCCAGGCAAGAGTACTGGAGTGGGTTGCCATTTCCTTCTCCAGGGATCTTCCCTCCCAGGGATGGAACCTGGGTCTCCCACATTGAGGAAGGACGCTTTACCATCTGAGCCACCAGGGATAAGCTATACATACAGACTGGGTGGCCCTCTAGTCAAAGAGTCTCCTTGCATTCCTTCAGCTTTTACAAGCAAATCTATCCTTTCCCCCGCTCAGCTGGCCACTAAACTTGAAGCTCTGTACTTAACCAACAGCACAGAAAAGCTGCACTCCATGTACCGGTCAGGAAATAACCTCAAACTTGCCACCACTCAAAGTTTTACAAAAGCTCAATTGAAAGGAATAATAATTATGGACAGTGGTCTGCAGAATCTACAGTCCATTCGTCCCTCTAAATAGCCGAAAATATTTTCCTAAATTAAGCCAGACCAGCAGAGATCCACAAACCTGACCACATCTTCAGAAATCCCCCACCCTTGCAGAATTGCCTTTTACTTAACTTGGCTTTGGGGTTGATTATACATTATGACATAGTGAAGGATGTTGTAAAAAACAGACCTCTGAAACCCTGACAGCCTAACTGGAGAATAGAGTCCACTTCATCACATAGTGACTTCTTTGTGAGCATTTACAAGAGAATTTTCTTCCTGGTCTCCCAACCAGAAATAATTATGCTACTCTTTGAGTAACTAGCTTGTTTTTTATCTCCTAAACACTGTGAATCATGTATTGATCGTTTCTCCTTCTCGATTTTGTCTGCCAAAAATCTTAGAGGTAAATTTGTGGTCAGCCTCTAGCAGGTTGGTAGGACCTTACAATTTCTACTTTGTGCATTAATCTTATTTCCAGCTTTATTGTTGAATCAGTAAGGCATGATGGAACCAGAGTCCCCAGCTTTAAGCCCCAGAGTTCTATCCCTTACTATGTGTATGGTGTCAATCACTTCTTCATGCCTCAGTTACTGAGAATAACATTGGTAAAATACTGAAAATAACAGCACTGATCTTGTGAGGATGTAGTCATGATGAAATGGGTCCATATATGCAAAGTGCTTAGAACAGTGCCTACCTTCCCCCAGAAAATGGTACGTTTGTGTGTGTGTGTGTGTGTGAGTCACTCAGTCATGTCTGACTCTTTGCACGTTTAGGCATTATCATTTTTATATCATCTGGCCTATTCTCACTTTTCCATTGTATTGATTTCCTCTCCCACCAATTTTTAATGTAACCTTTTTTCTTATTGTATATGTATGTGTGTATGTATGTATATGTGTGTGGGGGTGTATAAACCCCTTAAATGTTTCCTGGACCAAGACTGGGTGTAAAATAAATAAATAAAAATGCATAAAGCAATTGAGAATGAATTAGAAATAGCCAATTTGAAAACACTGATTAACTTTTATAAAAATAAACACACAATAGCTACAATATGGATTATCATCTAGATAGACTTTAACCTGGCCCTCGAACCTTTTGGAAGCCACCAGAAATCTGATTTGCTCTGATTTGCTCCTAATTACAGTTTGTCCTGATGACGGGTTTCTGTGAGAAAAGGTTCACCTTTCACACCACATAACCGTTCAGAGTTTGCCATTGGGAAGCTACACAAACTCTTAATCAATAGACAGACCTGCAGGAAAGGGATTTCTCTGCCTTATCCTTGATTTGATGAGGGTTTGGGGCTCTAAGGAAGCATCTCTCCGATTCTCTGCTAAGAAGGCAAAGCCTCTTTTCCCATACGTGTGTGGAGATCATTTATTCAGAAAAAAAATGAGGAGGAGCCAAGATGGCGGAGGAGTAGGACGGGGAGACCACTTTCTCTCCTACAAATTCATCAAAAGAATAACTGAATGCAGAGCAAACCTCACAAAACAACTTCTGATCGCTAGCTGAGGTCATCAGGTGCCCAGAAAAGCAGACTATTGTCTTCGAAAGGAGGTAGGACAAAATATAAAAGATAAAAAGTGAGACAAAAGAGCTAAGGACAGAGACCCGACCCGGGAAGGGAGTCTTAGGCGGCCTTGCTTGGGCTAGGGTCCGGGCCTGAGTGCCCTGAGGACAATCGGAGGGAGCTTCTGTGAGGTGCCAACTTGAACTGTGGGAGACCAAAAGAGAGAAAATCAACCGGCCGGAACACACTGCCGGCCGTTCGCAGAACAAAGGGACGGAGAAAGTCCCGAGAAGAGCTCGCAGGCTGCGGACCCGCCCAGCCCTGCCGGAGGCAGGAGGCAGGGGGGAGGGGAAGGTCGCGGCGAGACACAGGGCGCAGGCACCCGACCGGCGCGGGCGGGGACTGGGGCTGGGGACGCGGAGGGCGGAAGGCGCGCGCACCCGACTGGCGTCAGCGGAAACTGAGACTGGGTCCGCGGAAGGGAGTGAGTGCGCCACACCTGGGGATAGTGCGCCCATCAAGCCCCTCGCTGTCTGGACCGCTCTGACGGGGAAGGCACAGAGAGCAGGCGCAGCTTTTCCTTCCGCGCTTTTGTGTAACACCCGAGGGCTGGAACCTCGCGCAGCGCGGGGCGCGCTCCATATAGAACAGCCGGGAGCCTGAGCAGCACAGACGGAGAAAGCAGCGTCAGCCCCTCCCGGCAGCGCCAGCCCATCCCCGCGGCGCAAGCCCCTCCCCGCAGCGTCAGCCCCGCCCCACAGCGCCAGCCCATCCCCGCAGCGTCAGCCCCTCCCAGCAGCGCAACGGAACTAGCTACCTGAATAACAGTCCACTTCCGCCCGCCTGTGTCAGGGCGGAAATGAGGCTCTGAAGAGACCGGCAAACAGAAGCCAAATAAACAAAGGGAACCGCTTCAGAAGGGACTGGTGCAACAGATTAAAATCCCTGTAGAAAACACTGACTTCACCGGAAGGGCCCTGTAGATATCGAGAAGTGTAAGTTGGAACGAGGAGCTATCTGAAACTGAGCCGAACCCACACTGACCGCAACAGCTCCAGAGAAACTCCTAGATATATTTTTACTTTTTTTTTTTCTAAGTAAGGAAAAAAAAAAAAAAATTTTTTTTTCTTTTTATATTTTTTCTTTTTTCTTTTTTCTCTTTTATTTTCCTTTAAAATTCCCTATTACTCCCCCATTACTCCTTAACTTTCATTTTCATAGATTTTTACGATTTTTTTAATTAGGGGGAAAAAAAAAAATTTTTTTTTCTTTCTTTTTTTTTTGTTTGTTTTTTTTTCTTTTTTTTTTTTTTCTTTTTTTTTTTTTTTTCTTTTTTTTTTTTTTTTTCGTTTTTTCTTTTTTTTTTTTTTTTTCTTTTTCTCTTATTTCTTTTAAAGTCCTCTAGTACTCCTCTACTACTCTTCATTTTCATTTTCACTACACTATAACCTTACAAAAAAAAAAAAAAAAAGAGAAGCCCTATCTTTAAACTGAAGATTATTCTCTCCCAATCTTGACTCTCTGTTTTCTACCTCAGAACACCTCTATTTCCTCCTTTCCCCTTCTCTTCCCAATCCAATTCTGTGAATCCTTGTAGGTGTCTGAGATACGGAGAACACTCTGGGAACAGACAGCTGCGTAGATCTGTCTCTCTCCTCTTGAGTCCCCCTTTTTCTCCTCCTGCTCATCTCTATCTCCCTCCTCCCTTTTCTCCTGTTCATGTAACTCTGTGAACCTCTCTGGGTGTCCCTAACAGGGGAGAATCTATTCGCCATTAACCTAGAAGTTTTATTATCAGGGCTGTATAGTTGGAGAAGTCCTGAGACTACAGGAAGAATAAAACTGAAATCCAGAGGCAGGAGACTTAAGCCCAAAACCTGAGAACACCAGAAAACTCCTGACTACATGGAACTTTAAGCAATAAGTGACCGTCCAAAAGCCTCCATACCTACACTGAAACCAACCACCACCCAAGAGCCAGTAAGTATTAGAGCAAGACATACCACGCAAATTCTCCAGCAACACAGGAACATAGCCCCGAATGTCAACATACAGGCTGCCCAAGGTGACACCTAACACATAGACCCATCTCAAAACTCATTACTGGGCACTCCATTGCTCTCCAAAAAGAAGAAATCAAGTTCCACGCACCAGAACACTGACGCAAGCTTCCCTAACCGGGAAACCTTGACAAGCCAATCGTCTAACCCCACCCACTGGGTAAATCCTCCACAATAAAAAGGAACCACAGACCTCCAGAATACAGAAAGTCCACTCCAGACACAGCAATCTAAACAAGATGAAAAGGCAAAGAAATACCCAACAGGTAAAGGAACATGAAAAATGCCCACCAAGTCAAACAAAAGAGGAGGAGATAGGGAATCTACCTGAAAAAGAATTTAGAATAATGATAATAAAAATGATCCAAAATCTTGAAAACAAAATGGAGTTACAGATAAACAGCCTGGAGACAAAGATTGAAAAGATACAAGAATTGTTTAATAAAGACCTAGAAGAAATAAAAAAGAGTCAATTAAAAATGAATAATGCAATGAATGAGATCAAAAACACTTTGGAGGGAACCAAGAGTAGAATAACGGAGGCAGAAGATAGGATAAGTGAGGTAGAAGATAAAATAGTGGAAATAAATGAAGCAGAGAGGAAAAAAGAAAAAAGGATCAAAAGAAATGAGGACAACCTCAGGGACCTCTGGGACACTGTGAAACGCCCCAACATTTGAATCATAGGAGTTCCAGAAGAAGAAGACAAAAAGAAAGGCCATGAGAAAATACTCGAGGAGATAATAGCTGAAAACTTCCCTAAAATGGGGAAGGAAATAGCCACTCAAGTCCAAGAAACCCAGAGAGTCCCAAACAGGATAAACCCAAGGCGAAACACCCCAAGACACATATTAATCAAACTAACAAAGATCAAACACAAAGAACAAATATTAAAAGCAGCAAGGGAAAAACAACAAATAACACACAAAGGGATTCCCATAAGGATAACAGCTGACCTATCAATAGAAACCCTCCAGGCCAGAAGGGAATGGCAGGACGTACTGAAAGTAATGAAAGAGAATAACCTACAACCTAGATTACTGTATCCAGCAAGGATCTCATTCAGATATGAAGGAGAACTCAAAAGCTTTACAGATAAGCAAAAGCTGAGAGAATTCAGCACCACCAAACCAGCTCTTCAACAAATGCTAAAGGATCTTCTCTAGACAGGAAATGCAGAAAGGTTGTATAAACGTGAACCCAAAACAACAAAGTAAATGGCAACGGGACCACACCTATCAATAATTACCTTAAATGTAAATGGGTTGAATGCCCCAACCAAAAGACAAAGATTGGCTGAATGGATACAAAAACAAGACCCCCATATATGCTGTCTACAAGAGACCCACCTCAAAACAAGAGACACATACAGACTAAAAGTGAAGGGCTGGAAAAAAATATTTCGTGCAAATGGAGACCAAAAGAAAGCAGGAGTCGCAATACTCATATCAGATAAAATAGACTTTCAAATAAAAGCTGTGAAAAGAGACAAAGAAGGACACTACATAATGATCGAAGGATCAATCCAAGAAGAAGATATAACAATTATAAATATATATGCACCCAACATAGGAGCACCGCAATATGTACGGCAAACACTAACGAGTATGAAAGAGGAAATTAATAGTAACACAATAATAGTGGGAGACTTTAATACCCCACTCACAACTATGGATAGATCAACTAAACAGAAAAAAGAAAAAAAATGAAAGTCAGATACCTGACATAAAGAAAGATGTGGGACAGAAAAGGAGGTTTAAAAGCTCTGAAAGGTTTTACTTCTGCACTTGAATATACTTCAGTTAAAATAAGATGTTTTATTTCTCCACAATTTAAATTGCACAACTGATGTACATTATACAAAATCTGTTTCTCATCCGCTTTTCTCACTCTCTCTCTCTGATGACAGTTGTTGGGAAAGCTGGCCTTGGGCATAGGTCAGGGATCATCAAAAAGGATCCCTTGCTGGGCAAAAATACTTTCCTCAAACTTTTAGTTGTAATGACTTAGAGCTTTGTTCCTTTGGCTAAATCACAGTAAGGTTTCTCCTTTTGTAATGAAAGTAACCCCTAGGGGATATATTAAGCTTTCTAGACCACCTTGAGATAACACTATTGAATTTTTAACTAAAAGCAAGTTTTAATAAAGGAAGGGACTTAGTCAACAAATATTTACTCAGCACCCACTTTGGGCTCAACAGGCATTAGAGGCACACTTCTGCAGTATTTCCTCATGGAACATCATAATGAAGGGAGGCCAGGAATGACCAATATGCCAGGTAATAAGGCCAAGAAGAAACCACACTGCTAGAGAAGGACATTGTTTGATGGGGGTTGGGAGCAGTGACACTCCTTAGACAGGGTGGTCCAGGAAGGCCTCCCTGATGAGAGAAGAGATAACACAAAAGTTCTGTGGTCAGCAGATGTGTGCTTGTGTGTGTTTAGTCGCTCAGTCATGTCCGATTTTTTGCGACCCCATGGACTGTAGCCCACCAGGCTCCTCTGTCCATGGAGATTCTCCAGGCAAGAATACTGGAGGGGGTTGCCGTATGACCTCCTTCAGGGGATCTTCCCAACCCAGGGACTGAACCCAGGTATTCCACATTGCAGGTGGATTCTTTCTTTGCCCTCTGAGCCATCAGGGAAAAATATGGTCCGCAGATGGATAACAACCAAGGTGAGGAAGAAAAACCACTCAGAAGAAGGAACGTGGAGTCCTGGAGTCACTTTGCTGGTTGCTGAACAACAGTCAGATTCTGAGTCCTTATCTTGGCCCTGTGGACTCCCTGCCCTGCCTGATCTCATCTTTCAGATGAGGGTAATAATGTTCGCCCTGTCTGTACCTTGGAGCTACTGGTGTTTGAGTAAATGTCAATATTTTGAGCCCTACAGGCAAGAAACATTAGGAAAACACAAGGTACAATTATGTTGTTTTCCTTGTATTTTTCTCCTATTTCTTTCAGTTCTGGTTGGTTTTTGGCTGTTTTTTTTTTTTTTTTTCTTTTTTTCTTTTTAAATAAACAAGGGTTTTAAATAAACAAACAGGGCTGGTGGCCTATTCCTTCCTCTCTGTGAGCCAACATCATAGAACATCATACATTCTTCATCTTTCAAGGGCAGTCCTGAGATCATCCTCTATACTCTAGAGTCAAGGTAAACAAGAAACCAGAAAAGAACTTTCTTCCCTTTAAGATAAACAAACTCTCTCAGCCAATCATTGCTAGACATGGTTACAGGGGTTAATGCTTACAGGAAATCTCCCTTGGAGAATTTATAGAGAAAAGCAAAAAAGCAAAGGATGCCCCCAAGTCCTTGAGGTAGGAAGAGAGCTGTGCAAATGAAATCCCTGGCAGCAGCTTGCTTGTTTAATGTGTCAACTGTTCTAGAGAAGTGAACAGAACCCTGCAAGACATAATTTAATTTTTCTGGGTCTGTAAAATTCAACTGAACTCTTCTCACAGCCCTCAGATTGTATTCTAACTTCCTTCCATTTTCTCTTACCCAAAACAGTAGAATGAGGTAAGCCTGGAGGAAACAGAATGATAGAGGAAGGGGGAAATGAGGAAAATTTTGAGTCGAGTACTGAAATTGGGGACAGCAAATGTCCATAAAAAATATTTGGAATTAAAGTCTTTAAATACTTCGACTGGGACTTTAAAAACAAGTTTTTATTACAGAAAAGCCAAGCGTGTATGAAAATAGAGAAAGCAGTCTAATGAGCAGCTAATTGCAACTTCACCAATTTTTTTTTAGCTCATCACTTCCATCCAGGCCCCAACTCAACTCCCTGTGCCTCCGTGAATTAATTTTAAGCAAACCCCAGATTGCTCTCTCGCTTCATTAGTCAATACAGTCAATTCTCATTTTTCTGGTTGGTTATATTCTATAAATTCATCACAAACACTGAATTAACAAATACTAAACCACTACTCGTGAGAGAGATAAAGAGTTAGTTTCCTATGAGCCTCTGGTCACATTGTGAACAACTAGTCAATACATAGCTTTTCTTATGTGTGTCAGTTTGAAGACACTTGAGGTATAACGCCGATTTATTAACACTGAACTCAAGGTCAACAACATCATAACTCATGTAAGCGGTCTACCTAATGCATGTCTTTTCTCGGTAATGTATTGCATCAGAGTCTTCTTATATCGATCGCTAGAAACATTACACAACACTTCAGCAGTGCACTCAGAGGCCATCCTAAACAGCAAAGTAACCAGCAGGAAGCACAAAAACGTGAGAAACATGGAGCTCAGTACCCGGGGAGGCCGCTTGTTTACAGTGTGAGAACGGAAGCCAGGAGGCTGAGGGCCGCTGCGTTCAACCGCATCTGGGAACGTGTGCATCGGGCAACTCCAGTTTCCTGCTGCTCCACGCGTGTCTGCAAATGGCCGCAGAAGCATCATGGATACCGCTTTAGGGCTTGCAAATACATCTTAGTGTATCCACAAAAAATGAGAATCGATTATATTTTGACATATATCTGAGGTACAGATTTCTTTTTATTAACATAACCACAGTAGCAATTTTTACTTCACGTGAGCAATAAAAATGAGTACTTTTAAATGATATTTGTCATTCATTAATGACATTCAATGACTTCCCTGGTGGCTCAGATGGTAAACTGTCTGCCTACAATGCAGGAGACCCGGGTTCAATCCCTGGGTCGGGAAGATCTCCTGGAGAAGGAAATGGCAACCCACTCCAGTATTCTTGCCTGGAAAATCCCATGGATGGAGGAGCCTGGTAGGCTGCAGTCCATGAGGTTACAAAGAGTCGGACCCGACTGAGCGACTTCACATTCAATAATGCCACTCATTCAATCATGACAATTAAATAATATCACTCATTAATTCAAATATTTATTAAGTACCTACTGCACATTTTATAATTGGATGAGACAAAGATAAAATTAGAGCAATGAATACACAATGTCCAATCTCAAATATGATAGTAATTTCAAATATTTCATATCATTTTTTAAATTTTATAATGTATTTTTGAGGGAAAGATTTCCTGTCATCATGTGATTCCATCCAGTATCATAATATAATATTACTAGGGAAACGTGCTTTAATTGCTCACATCCTTAGCAAACCAGCCACTATACTTTTCACTTTTATATTTCTGTCTTTTGTATTGCTGTATAAAAACTACATTAATGAGACTTTTTAGTTGTTTAATGTCTCATTAGTAAATGTCTGCTCTTACTGAGATCCTGACTTACAAAAGCAATTATAGTTTTCAAAAGGTGGCAAAATATGAGAGTTCCAGCAATATAATTTATCCAGGATAATTACCTAAGATATGGCAGTAAAGCACTTCAAAATATGACAAAAGAGGGGTGGGGCTGGATGGACTGGGAATTTGAGGTTAGCAGATGCAAATTATTACATATAAACCAGGTAAGAAACAAGATCATACTGTCTAGCACAGGTAGCTGTATTTAATATCTGGGATAAACCATAATGGAAAAGAACTTAAAAAACAATGTGTCCATGTGTATAACTGAGTCACCTTGCTGGGCAGCAGAAATTAACACAACACTGTGAATCAACTATACTTCAGTTTTAAAATAAATTAAAAATAAAAGTTGAGGAAAGTTTTCTATTGATGATCTTTACAGCACTCCTCGTAAAGCACCCTGGATCCAGTTTTTAGGTTATCAGTATATGAATGGCTAGATCTGCATGAGGACAATGGGAAACATGGTAAGTGGTACATACACCAAGACTTTCTTTTTTCCATTTTCAAATAAATTTCCCTTAAGCCTAGTTCTAGAAACACTTCAGCGTCATGAAACAATCACCCTTTTTTGATGCTTCAAGTATTGGAAGCAAAAACTATATTCTTTTCTAAACAGTGAAAATTACATTCCTCAATCTAAACTCTCAGTTTCAAACAACAATGACTATTGTGATGAAAAATATATAATTTCAAATAAGCCCATTTAACCTATTGTTCCTATTTAGTCACAGGAAAACCACACTATGGGACTGCCACTTGGGGGCATGCTAGTGTTTTTGTGTTCTAGATTCAAAAGAACTAGAGATCTGAAAATCGAGCAAGCCAGGAAATTAAAGTTCAGATGTGAATAATTCTAAGCTAAAACAATAGTTATGAGGTTGATAATAGAACGTATATAATAGGTTAATAATATTTCCCCAGTATGAACAGATTTTCTTTGTGCTGTTAGCTGCAATACATATTTCAGAAGAATCATTTCAATTGGCTTAAGATACAATAAAACCTTAACTAATCTCCAAATTGACTCAAAGTTCTTATTAAATAGAAAGTTCTTGATCTTAAACTTTATTTTAAAAAATTAAATAAGGTTAAGAGGTTTCCAGTCTGATATGTAAGAAGTTTAGAAGTTACTACTTTACCCTAACAACAAAGAAAAAACTAAGCAAACTGAAAAATCTGGGTGGAGCACAGAGGATTTTTATGCAGCAAAAAACATTCAGTATGATACTGTAATGATAGATACATGACATTATATATTTGTTCAAACTCACAAATAGACAACACCAAGAGTAAACCCTCCTGTAAATTACGGTCTTTTGAGAGACGATGTGTCAATGCAGGTCACCATTTATATCAAATGTTTCACTTTGATGGGGAATGTTGACAATGGGGAGAGTCTATGCACATGTAGGGGCATAGTATATAGGAATCTCTATAACCTCCTCCCAATTTTGCTATGAGCCTGAATCTGCTCTTTAAAAAATCATCAACTCTTCTTAGATCCATAAGGAAGTGTCGATCACAGGGACAGCTGCTGCCCCCCAGATTCGAGAGACCGACAAGTGAGTGCAAGGAATCAACAACTTACCAGGCCAGAAACCTACGAACAAAACCCCCATCTGAACCTGAACTATAACTGATGAACCGCTAGATACTAACTATGGACAAGTCAAAGAGAAAATCTCCAAGGGGATCCAATCTTTAAAGGGCCTCACACTTTTGTGTTTTACCTCCTGAAACTCTACTAAGTTCTCAGAGTGAGTACCAGAGAAAAATTTCTTCATGCTTCCAGCAGGGGAAGGGAAAAGGAATCATTTTGAAATACAGTAGAACACCATATTCTTAACAAGACTCACCCTCAAGAGAAACAATTTAAACAGAGCCTAACCTGCTAAGGTTTTGTCAGAATCTAACTGACTTGGGGGAAGGGAAACAGCCAACTCCAGCCACAAAAGGCAGAAAAAAGAACTGAAGACGAATATATATACATGTAATATTTTACATATATATCATATATGTATATACACATACACATATATATAGTGAAATGATTACAATGTCCTGGAGACATTGAGTGCTTTCCAGGTAGTAAAGAATCCACCTGCCAAGGTAGGAGACCTGAATTCAATCCCTAGGTCAGGAAGATCCCCTGTAGGAGGAAATGGCAAATCCCTCCAGTATTCTCGCCTGGGAAAACTCCATGCACAGAGGAGCCTGGTGGGCTTGCAAAGAGTTGTACACTACCGAGCGATTAAGCACACACGCACACAGACATTGAAAGGATAATAAAAGAACACTGGACAACTGTATGCCCACAAATGTGATAACCTATATGAGGGGAACCATTCCTTGAAAGACACAATTTGATGAAACTCACAAAGAGAAAATAGACAACATAAATAACCCCATATCTATTAAAGAAATTAACTCCATAATTAATAACCTTATAAAGTAGGAAGCTCCAGGTCTGGATAGGTTCACTGGTGAATTCTATCAAACATTTAAGGAAGAAATTATACCAATTCTCTACAATCTCTCCTAGAAGATAGAAGCAGAGAAAATACTAACTCATGCTATGAAGCCAGCATTACCATAATACCAAAACCAGACAAAAATGTTATATGAAAACTACAAACCAACATTTCTCATGAACATAAATATAAAAACCCTCAATAAAATATTAGAAAATCAAATTCAACAATTTATAAAAAGAATTATTTAACCAAGTGTGATTTATTCCAGGTAGGTTCATTTAACATTCAAAATCAAATAAGTAAAGTTAAAGAGTGCAAGAGTGAAGAGTAAAAGGGAAAACTAAAAAGTGAAAGTAAAAAGTAGAAGTGAAAGGTGAAAGTAAAAGATGAAAGTGAAGAGAATAAAAATTAAAAGTAACAGTTAAAAGTTTAAAGTAAAAGTAGAAGTAAAAAGAAAAAGTGGAAGTAGAAGCAAGGTGAAAAGGAAAACTAAGCATGATAAATTAAAAATAAAAGTGAAAAGCAGGAGTGAAAGTAAAATGTGAAAGTGCTTGTTTAAAATGAAAGTAAAAAGAAAAGTAGACAGTACGAGTGAAAAGTAAAAGTTGAAAGCAAAATGTCAAAAGTGAAAGCAAAAAGTGAAAGCTCCTTAAAAGTAAAAAGCTACCTAGAAGTTAAAAGTTAGAAGTAAAAAATGCAATCCATCACATCAATTTGTTGTTAAGCTAAAGAGAAATTACATGATCTTATCAATGGATACAGAAAAAAAAAGAATTTAGCTAACACCCATAAAAAATGAAAATTCTCAGTAAACTAGGAATCACGGTGAACTTCCTCAATCTGATAGTATGCATACACGCACACCCCTACACAAAAAGCCCTGTGGCTCACATTACATGTAACGATGAGAAACTTGATGCTTTCCTGTTAAGATCAGGACCAAGACAAGGAAGCTCCCCCTCAAGACTGCTTTCCAGCATTGCCGTGGAAATCCTAGCTAATGGAATATGAAAAGGATATAAAAGGTATACAGATTGGAAAGGGAGAAATGAAACTTTGTTTGTAGGTAAAATTCTTTAGAATAATCCCAGAGTCAACAGCATCAGAAAACCTTTGTCAGGAAACTTTTATAAGCAATCATCATAAAGTTACAGGATACAAAGTTAATGAGGAAAAGTCACTTTCCTATACAGATTATACCTCATTTTATTGCATTTTGCAGATATCATATTTTTTAACTGAAAGTTTGTGGTATTAAAAATACTCTATTGCTAAAGAAATGGCAATTTCTTTAGAATATTACATAAACTTAGTTGATAAAACAGCAATAGGGTTTGAGAGTACTGACTCCAATTTCTAAAGTCCTGCTGTAAGCAGCTAATCAAAAGCAGTGAAGGCTACAGAGAAACCATTTGTGAAAAGAAAAGCTTCATTAGTCGATGCAGCAGACTTTATTGTTCTTTTAAGAAATTTTCACAGCCACTCCAACCTTTAGCAATCACGGCCCTAGTCACTCAGCATCCATCAACTTTGAGGCAAGACCTTCCATCAGCAAAAAGATTACAATTCAGTACATAGCTCAGATGATAGTTACCATTTTTAGTAATGAAGCATATTTTTAAACTAAGGTATGTACACTTTTTAGGTATAATGCTATGTACGCAGTTAATAGACAACAGTATAGTATACACATAGCCTTTATAAGCACTTGGAAACCAAAAACTTACATAACTCACTTTATTGCAGTGGTTTGGAATTGAACCTGCAGTGTCTCTGCAATATGTCTGTATGTCAGCAATGAACAAGTGGAATTTGAATTTAAAAAAATACAACACCATTTATACTAGCACCCCTCCAAATGAAATACTTAGGTAGAAATCTAACAAAATACATACAAGATCTGTAAGAAGAAAATGACAAAACTCTGAAAAATGACCAAACTGTAAAATTCCACTCTTTTCTGTCCCGTCTACCTGTCCAACTTTACTTTCACTCTGGTTGATCCTTTCCACCTTCGTTCTCACCCACATACTACACATTCTGGCCAAGTGCAACTAATGCCCCATCCTGAAAGTGTGTATCATTTTTTTGTGTCTATGCCTTTGCACACACTATTCTAATAAGCTCTCACCAATAATGACTATTATGACATAAGTAGGCTAGTTGCTCAGTTGTGTCCAGCTCTTTGTGACGCCATGGACTGTAGCCTACCAGCTCTTCTGTCTGCGGAATTCTCCAGCAAGAATATTGGCGTGGATTGCCATTCTCTTCTCCAGGGGATCTTCCTGACCCAGGAATCACACCTGGATCTTCTGCATTGCAGGCAGATTCTTTACTGCCTGAGCCACCAGGGAAGCCCATTATAAAGGACTATAGAAATATTAAAACATCCTTTTAATGAAAAATAAAAATACAGAAGCTTAATGAAAAATAATACAAGAAGTAAAGTATGTCAGGGCAGTGTGAAGTGGTCACTCTCAAAGGCAGGGCACCCTGCATTGTGAAACTGCTCTTGCCAGAGTCATCAACAAATTCCATCCTACATCTTTTTCTGCCCTCCATCTGTTTGATCTCTCAGTAACACTGATCACTGTCCAGTAAAGCAAACACCTCTCTTAGCTTTAACAACACTGCATTCTCCTGGTCCCCTTCCTCACTCATCTGCTTAACGAATCCGCTTGTTTCTCTTCTGCTTGACCTCTGAATTCTAGTGTGTCCGTGTAACCCAGGACTCCATCCTCAGTCTCTGCCCTCTGCTTTTCTCCACCCACATTCACTTGTTGGACAATCTTATGTGTTCCCATGGCTTTAGAGACCATCTATCTGTCAGAGACTCCCACATTTAGGTCACCAGCTCTGACTTCTCTTCTAGGCTTCAGTTTCAATTATCCAACTTGACATTTTCTTTTCAGATTTTAAAGGCATCTCAAACTACATAATCAAAACAAGGATTTCTATCGACCTTCCCCCCAAATTTCTGTTCCTTCCCTATCTTTTCCTCTCAGTGAAATGGCTCCACAGTTGCTCATACCAAAAACCTAGAGATAGTCTTTAATGCCTTTGTTTGCCTCCCCTTTTATACCCAGTTCATTAGGAAGTCTATTGATGCTACTTCCAAAATACATTCTGACTTTTCCTCCTTTACCTCCCCTGGTACTGCTCTATTTCCAGGTTTTAGCATCTCCTGCCTACATAGCCTAACAGCCTCCTAGCTGGACGCTGTTCATATTCTTACTCTTCCAAAATTTATTTATAGAGTAGTAGAAGTGATCTTTACAAAGTATAAATTAAAAGTCACTCTCTGGCTGCAGAATCCCTCAATGGCACCCCATTTTACTTAGAATAAAATGAAACCTTTCCATGATCTACATCAGTGTTGGTGGTGACATTCCTGCTAATTTCTCAAGCTCGTCTGGCACTGTCCTCCGTCTTGTCCACACCCTCCAGCCACACTGGTCTTCATTAGGTCCTATGAACTCCTCAATCATTTTCCACATTTGCACATTCTGTTTCCTCTGCCTATAATACTCTGTCCTCCAGATATTTGTGTGATTGGCTCCCTAACGTTATTTAGATCTCAATTTGAATATTATCTTAAAAAGCCAGTCTTGAAAATCTTGCTGCTGTTATTTACAAGAGTAAGTCTTGTTTAGGTGATTGTGTGTACGGTGATTCTCTAAAATAAAACAGGGAACACATAAGGAGGATACAGTTTTGGAAAAAAAAAAAAAGAGTTCAATTCAGAACCTTTTGAGTTTGAGATGGGATGCCACCCATTTGCCTGGATAGGAAAGAGATCTGATTGAACATTTGGTTACCAGTGCATAGGGGGCAACAGAAGGCATGAGGGTAGGAGGGTTTGCCTCAAGAAATTAGAAATGTCATAAAGGGACTGGTTGGAGAACATTATGAAATGACACCCATTTATAGGAAAGGGTACAAAAAGGGCCTAGGGGATAAGAAGGAATAAGAAAACCAGTGAAGAATGAGTACAGAAGGTGAAGGAGAAAGATGTTTCCAAAATTAAGTGATAAACTCCTATAGGAAATTGAAAGTGTAAATAAAAGAAAAAGGAGTCTGTGCTTCTGGAACTGATTGACGATTGAAGGCCTGGGCTGGAGCTTCAAGCTGAATTGCAATAGTTGGAGATGAAGAGTGCAGGTGATGATACTCGCCTGCTGCTTTACCAAATGTCTGTCTCCTTCACCAGACTTTAAGCTCCATGAGGGTAGAACCCAATCTTTCCAGTACAGCCATGTTTTCCAGAACTACAGTGTGAGGTACACAGGATACAACCCTACCCTCAAAAGCACTTCCCCAGTGGATGAATGAAAGGGAGCAGCTGGGGAAGGAGGACAGGGAAAGACAGTTCAGTTCAGTTGCTCAGTCACGTCTGACTCTTTGTGACCCCATAGATTGTAGCTCACCAGGCCTTCCTGTCCATCACCAACTCCTGGAGCTTGCTCAAACTCATGTCCATTTGGGTGGTGATGCCATTCAACCATCTCATCCTCTGTCATCCCCTTCTTTCCCTGCCTTCAATCTTTCCCAGCATCACGGTCTTTTGCAACGAGTCAGTTCTTCACATCAGGTGGCCAAAGTATTCAAGTTTCAGCATCAGTCCTTCCAATGAATATTCAGGACTGATTTCCTTTATGATGGACTGGTTGGGTCTCCTTGCAGTCCAAGGGTGTCTCAAGAGTCTTCTCCAACACCACTGTTCAAAAGCATTAATTCTTCAGTGCTCAGCTTTCTTTATAGTCCAAACTTGCATGTCATGTATGGACATGACTACTGGCAAAACCATACCTTAAACTAGATAGATCTATTTTGCCAAAGTAATGTCTCTGCTTTTTAATAAGCCGTCTAGGTGGGTCATAGCTTTTCTTCCAAGGAGCAAGCATCTTTTAATTTCATGACTGCTCACCATCTGCAGTGATTTTGGAGCCCAAGAAAATAAAGTCTGTCACTGTTTCCACTGTTTCCCCATCTATTTGCCGTGGAGTGATGGGACCAGATGCCATGATCTTAGTTTTCTGAATGCTGAGCTTTAAGCCAACTTGTTCACTTTCATCAAGAGGCTCTTTAGTTCTTTTTTGCTTTCTGCCATAAGGGTGGTGTCATCTGCATATCTGAGGTTATTGATATTTTTCCCAGCAATCTTGATTCCAACTTGTGCTTCATACAGCCCAGCGTTTCTTATTATGTACTCTGCATATAAGTTAAATAAGCGGGGTGACAATATACAGCCTTGACGTACTCCTTTCCCAATTTGGAACCAGTCCATTTTTCTGTGTCCAGTTCTAACTGTTGCTTCTTGACCTGCATACAGATTTCTCAGGAGGCAGGTCAGGTGGTCTGGTATTCCCATCTCTTGAAGAATTTTCCACAGTTTATTGTGATCCACACATTCAAAGGCTTTGGCATAGTCAATAAAGCAGAACTAGATGTTTTTCTGGAATTCTCTTACTTTTTCTATGATCTAACGAATGTTGGCAATTTGATCTCTGGTTGTTCCGCCTTTTCTAAATCCAGCTTGAACATCTGGAAGTTCATGGTTCACTTACTGTTGAAGCCTGGCTTGGAGAATTTTGAGCATTACTTTGCTAGCATGTGAGATGAGTGTAAATGTGCAGTAGTTTGAGCATTCTTTGGCATTGCCCTTCTTAGGGATTGGAATGAAAACTGACCTTTTCCAGTCCTGTGGCTCCTGCTGAGTTTTCCAAATTTGCTGGCTTATTGAGTGCAACACTTTCACAGCATCATCTTTTAGGATTTGAAATAGCTCAACTGGAATTCCATCACCTCCACTAGCTTTGTTCGTAGTGACGCTTCCTAAGGCCCACTTGACTTCACATTCCAGGATGTCTGGCTCTAGGTGAGTGATCATGCCATCATCTGGATCTTGAAGATTTATTTTGTATAGCTCTTCTGTGTATTCTTGCCATCTCTTCTTAATATCTTCTGCTTCTGTTAGGTCCATACCGTTTCTGTCCTTTATTGTGCCCATCTTTGCATGAAATGCTCCCTTGATATCTCTAATTTTCTTGAAGAGATCTCTAGTCTTTTCCATAGAATGATCACTGAGGAAGGCTTTCTTATCTCTCCTTGCTATTCTTTGGAACTCTGCATTCAGATGGGTATATCTTTCTTTTTCTCATTTTGCCTTTAGTTTCTTTCCTTTTCTCAGCTATTTGTAAGGTCCATTTAGACAACCATTTTGCCTGTTTGCATTTCTTTTTCTTGGGGATGTTCTAGATCACTGCGTCCTGTACAATGCCATGAACCTCTGTCCATAGTTCTTCAGGCACTCTATCAGATCTAATTGCTTGAATCTATTTGTCACTTCCACTGTATAATCAAAAGGGATTTGATTTAGGTCATACCTGAATGGTCCAGTGGTTTCCCCCACTTTCTTCAAAAAGGAGATAAATGGATAGATAAGGAGAAAAATAGAGAGAAAGTAGAGAAATGAAGGGACAGAAGAGAAAGCCAGATAAGGAAAGATGTGGCAGTGGGTTAGTCACTCAGTCATGTCCGACTCTTTGCAACCCCATGAATCACAGCACACCAGGCCTCCCTGTCCATCACCAACTCCTGGAGTTTACTCAAACTCATGTCCATCAAGTTGGTGATGCCATCCAACCATCTCATCCTCTGTCATCCCCTTCTCTTCCTGCCTTCAATCTTTCCCAGCATCAGGGTCTTTTCCAATGAGTCAGTTCTTCGCATCAGGTGGCCAAAGTATTAGAGCCTCAACTTCAGCATCAATCCTTCCAATGAATATTCAGGACTGATTTCCTTTAGGATGGACTGGTTGGATCTCCTTGCAGTCCAAGGGACTCTCAAGAGTCTTCTCCATCACCACAGTTCAAAAGTATCAATTCTTCAGTGTTCAGCTTTCTTTATAGTCCAACTCTCACATCCATACATGACCACTGGAAAGACCATAGCCTTGACTAGATGGTGGGTAGATGGGATCTAATTGTTTAAGTTTAGAACTTACTGAGCACATTTATATGTGGAGGCAAAAATAACCCAATTGGGAGAGCTTTGGGACACTGCAAGGAGAAACCACAGTGAGAGGGTAGAAGGGCTCAGAAACTAGCAGAAGGATGACTTTTATATCGATAATACAATGAATACTAAGTGTTTGTAAGACTGGCAGAATGTCATTGATAAGCCACAGATAATCTGTAAAGGGTGATTTTTAATTATAATACTAGTTTCTTACTGATTTAATCACACAATTATGAGGAAAAAGCTAATATTTATCAGTACACCTGATTTTAAATTCCTGATGAAATTCTTAATAACTCAGTTGTCATTTGTACCTATTCCATCAGAATTTTAATTTTTAGAAAAACTTTCTACTTTATCTATAAAATATATTACCTTTGAAAGTGCGACAGAAATAAAACCAGGAATAAAGAAGAAATATGCTTAATTTTTTCATAAAATAAATGTCTGAATCTTAAACCCTCTTAAAAGAAATTGTTCTGCTGTGCCAGTTTCAAAACCAACAGAGGGCAACAAAAGAAACTGGGAAATTAGGTTCATTGTTTGTTACAAAAAAATTCCAGTCTAAGTCTCATCTATTTTAGTCCATGTCCTTTGAGGAATGTAAACTCCCCACCTCCAGAAAAAAAGAAAAAACTTAATAGTTACTAAACTCTACTCCAGCATTGTGCTAATACCGCCAACTTTCTTGTTTACTGAAACTGAACTGTCCCAACATTTGTCCTGTATGTTCCTACCTAGAGGACAAGGCTGGACTGATTTCTTTGTGCTTTATAAAATCTTATTTTGGCCTCGCCCCTAACCCAAGGAAAAAGAAATCTGAACTTTACCTAATTTTAATCTTAGCTAAGGACTGGCAAAAAATACAAATTTGTTTTACACTTCAAGAACTAGGTGCCTAACCAAGACCTCACGTAGGCTTCTTCATCTCCTTCACAGGGTATTTTCTCAGGGCTGGCCTCAGAGATCTCCGTTTTGTAAGAAAACAGTGAGACTCATGAAGTCGCTAACTTGACCACCTGCCACTAGTTATCAACAGAGTTAGAACTAGATCTCAGGTGTTCTGAGTCTAAGCACACTTTATTTCCCACTGCTTGTGGGTGCCCTTTTAAAGTACTTATAAATATATGTGGCTAAAACATTGTGTTTCCAAGAGACAGTGTATCCCATCTGATTCTTCTAAAATGAATTCTGGATTCCACTTTTTCTTCATCTCAGCCTTAGCTACTTTCACTAATCCAGAAGGTGGCATCCTGTTTGTCGGTAAGCAGAGCCCACGCTCCCATTTTGCTTTAGGGTCTTGTCATTGCTCTTTCATGTCTCCTGCAGTGAGCATGGACTCTATGAATGAAGAGGGGGGTATGCCTCGGTCTGCTAAATTTACAGAGCTAGTAAATCTAAAAGAGAACTTTTAGAGACAAATGGCTTATTAGTATTTGTGGCTGGTTTTTGTTTTGTGTGTGGATTACTGTCACACGAGCAATTAAGAGTTCCGTGTGGGCATCGTCAACCACTCCACCAGCATCCATACCCTCCAGACTAAACCACACACCTCTCCCACCACTCTCAGGACTTCGCAGCCATAATGCATCTTGTCCCAGCGCTGTGTCTGCCCTCACAACTCCCCAGGGGCAGCCTGCCTGTGCTTTGGGCACCCGCCTCCACCAAGGCACCCTGCCAATAGGGGGCCCTCCTGGGTACCTTGTCCATCCCACTCCCACCCCACCCCCAGAAACACACAAAATTGAAGTGCAGGGGCTTTCACACACTAGGATCTCTTTTCACCAGTGGGAGCCATGGGATACACATTTCCACCTTCTGCTGCACGCCCATTTTATAGCCCTGAACACAGTCTCTCCTAGACTCAGGCAAATGCCTTTTTCCTTAAGCCCCAAGAACACAGTTTTTTGGGTCTTTAAGCCCCAATTGCTTCTAATTCTTGTTTCTTTACAGAGTTGAAGTTAGGTTGCTATGGTTCTCCTAAAGAGGAGAATGAAGGTGGAAAAGTAGGGGATGTAAAGAACCTGCCTGCCAATGAGGAGACCTAGGAAATGAGGGCTTGATCCCTGGGTCCGGAAGATCCCCTGGAGGAGGGCATGGCAACCCACTCCAGTATTCTTGCCTGGAGAATCCCATGGACAAAGGAGCCTGGAGGGCTACAGTCCACAGGGTCGAAAAAAGTTGGGCACGACTAAAGCAACTTAGCATACATGCGCACACACAGTGCTTATAAAAGCCTGATACACACGGTTCATCCCAGAGAGATGCGGCACTGGCAAGATGTGACACAACCAAAAGCCATCCTTTGCTTGCATTTCTCATCATACGGGGGGAAAACAGAGACTTTGACAACACTTCTTCAAAACTTCCTTTCAATCTTTTTACATCCATTAAGGCTTCCCATAGTCTGCTCTCCTCAAACTTCTTGGGTAAAACTTCTCTGCCTAGCTCAGACTTCAAAAGTTCAGACCTTCCCCTCTTCAGTTTTGATAACACACATCTTAACTTTTTTCTTAAAGTCCCTTCCCTCCACTTCCTGCCCTTTGGCACCAACTCTGTGCTCCTTCTCCAAATCTCCCCCCTCAACAACAGAAACACTACCAAAAGCTCTTCTAGGAGTGCAAGTACCTTAGGATACGCAGGATCTCCTTTGGGGCTGTGGTTCTCAAACTGTTGTCCTTGGGGCGGCATCCATGAGCACTGGAACTTGAGGGAGCCAGAAGCGCTCAGGTCCCACCGAGACCTACTTAAAAACTCTGGGGGTTAAGGCCCGGGGAGTGGCTTTCACGAGCCTTCCAGGTGTATCTAATGTGAGCTAAGATTTGAGGGTCTAATAGCAACCATCGTCAGGTGGTTCTCATTCAACACAGTGAGTGTAGATCAGAACTCCAGGGGAGCATTCAAGTCCAACCCCCAGAGACCAGTTTCAACTGGACTACAATCTGGTTCAGAGTTTCTAGGCGATTTTACTGTTTGACCAGGATGCTGTAACATTGCAGCATCCTCAAATAAGAACCAACTAGGGAAACAAAAATTTTTTTAATACTTTGGAGGGTTTCAGGGGTGGGGGAGAAAAGGGTTGGTTGTGGTTTCCTGGTTTAAGTTCAAAACACTTAGCTGTCTTTATAACCTCAATTCTAAAGTAGTTGCAGAGTATGGAGCAAAACTACATGTCCAATTTCTTAAATTTTACTTCAATAAAAAAAATATAAACGATCGTTAGAATTTCTGAGCCCATGTGGAAGAACTGCTTAAAATAAGCAGAACTATTCTGAGCATCATGGGCACCTAGGCTGGCAACAGAGCATTTGTGGTCCTTGATGGCTGGCCGGGTGCCCTCCCCCTCAACAAATTTAGCAACCCCTCAGGTCGGTGCCCTGGGCAGCTGGCCTTCTCCCTCCCTCTCTCAGCCCCCAATCCTTTGGAACACAACTACAATTCTGCTAATGTCTTCAGACAAAGGCATCATTTTATTCAGCTTTTATTAATAGCACCAAGTGTTAGAGACTTTGTAGACTGAACCCCGTGGGGGAAAAAGTTAGAGACTGGGTGTGGATTTAAGCATTATGCCACCTCATCAGGACATTTTTCCACTTTCTTTTCATAAGGACCAAAATAGACAATGGAAAAAATGCCAATTGCGATTTTCCAAACGGGAATGAGACATTGCTTTGTGAGTTCACTAGTGAAGTTTATGTTTAGATAAAATAACACAATCACACAAATCCTACCTTTTCTGGTTTTATCTGCCTCTATTACTATCGACTGATTTGATTTGGGGTCTTTTTTTCTTTCAGTTTAAGTAATCACTTGGCATTGTAGTTAGTAGTAATATAACCTTTTTGTTGCAAGGAACTTAAAAGTTGACCAACATATTCAAATTTTAGTATTTTCATTTTGGTTGCATGAATTACCCTGATTAGAACATCAAATACAACACATCCCCAAATCCTGTGTGTTATCTGGTTACCCCACAAAAAAATGATCAAGCTGCAGTTCAGGGAGAATCACTGAAAGTACATGTTATTTATAGGGAACTTGAGTGCCAGCCTGTCTCCATGCCCAATGACAATAAAACGTTTACAATATCTATTCTGTGCTTGCAGGAGGCTCAATGAGCATAAAGGAAACATAAGAGGAGCACTGTGGTTATCCTCCCGAGGGAAAGCACATCTGTTATTTTGCTCACGATATTCTAAACAGTTCTGGGAATGGATACTCACTGCAAAAACTACCTGCTGAGAATTCCATAAAGTCTTGGACCTTGTCTTTGAAATCATTTGCAAAACTCAGGGAAAACAAAAGTTGGAAGAAATGCTGTAGGGAGATAGAACTTGAACTCTGAGCTCACCCTCCTGACCATGAAGCGATTCTACTGCCTTATTGTTATGACCTCCTCCAAAGATAACCAGTGTATTAAGATCCCCAAGGATGTTTATCACCAAAACACATGTAGTACGAGAATGAATTTCTCGGTACAAGTTGTAAAAGTGAAAGGTGAGAGGTGCTGGGCTTTCAGATCCCTCTTTTTTTCACTATTTTCTGGGTACTTTACAATTTTTGATGCTTTAAATATATTTTTTTTCCCTCTGCATCTTTCTCAAATCATATGCAGACTGCCAACTATACTTTCTAAATCAGTTGTCATTCATTTGCTAAGTCGTATCTGACTCTTAAAGACCCCAGGGACTGCAGCATGCCAGGCCTCCCTGTCCTTCGCTACCTCCTGGAGTTCACTCAAACTCATGTTTTGAATCAGTACATTTGGCTTAAGACAAATGGGAACAGAAAAAAAGATATTTTGATGTTCTAACATTTTTTTAACCTCAGGGTTTTTTTTAGGCAATTATAATCATCTATGGCAACTTTGAGTCCTGCTTTACTCATTTAAATTATATCATAAGAATTTATTGCATTATTAAACACTCTTGCAAAAATGTTTGAATAATTGGTAGTATTCTCTCAGGCAAGTAAATCTTTTAACCAATCCTCTGTCATGTGACAGACATAAAGCTAAACTAAAGTTACCATAACTCTTACCTTCGCTCTAGACATCTAGAAACTAATCAGCAGGTACTGGTCTCAGAGCTGGTACCTAAAAGGCTATTGCAATCAGTAAATTACATAGCCTGTCACACTTGATCAATTTTTACCATATTAACAGTGATTACACGTTTCTCGTCTTTCACTGGGAAATCAAATAATTGACCACAGCTGGTAGTATTTTATTTTACATGGAACACGCGGCTGGAGGAATGCCAGGCTGGCCTTGAACAGGGCTTTAATTGATGCAAACATTTAGGGGCAATGTCTTGTGTTGGCTGAATTTTTTTTTTTCTTTGCTAACCTTCTACATTGGTGTCTGAATATTTTCAAAAGTACACACTGGAGTTACATAGCCTTCACCGAGGCCTAAGGAGAACCCAGGAGCCCAACAAGCTTTACCCCCAAAATGCAAAACAGCCCTCTGACCATTCAAGATATGTCATAGGAACTTCTAAATAGCAGTGTTTGGAAACTCACGTGATCCCCTCAGGTTTTACAGCTGCTTCATGTTGGTAAGTAAGAGTAGTAACTTCAGAGGCTATATTTTGGATACCAGTAATTCTTGCCACAGAATTTTTATACGCAAGAATGAAATAAAAATGAGAAGAGCAAAAGAAAAATAAAAACTTTTCCTACAATTTAGGTTTATAAACTCTTCCTGATATACACCATGTTGTACCTGAAATGATTCATTAAACAAAGAAAGGTTCTATGAGTGAGAAGGGGAGAGAGATGCAGATTATCAGTATCATATTTATTCATTCAGCAGAATATTAACATGTAGTTGCAGTCATTTTGTTATTAGAAAGAAATACCAAATCTATTCTGCCTACATAATCCACAGAATTTGGATTAACATGTTATATAATTTAGACTTCAATTTTCCTAAAGTTGATTCACTGGACACCGTAAGAAAAAAAAAGATCATAGGGAACATTCTCTAGGACATATCCTTGATTTACTAAAAATAGAGACAGAAGCAAAGAACCCAATCTTATTACAGCTGTTTTTTACTTCACAGAACAAAGAATGCTGGTGTCTACAGTAAAGGCACAGTTGAAGAAACAAAAATAACCCTTAAAAAATTAAATTACTATAATATGTCATCCTCGAATCTTTAAAAACACAATTAAGGATAAGTTTGAATGAACCGATTAAACTATTTTTACTTCTAATAAATAGCTATACACACACACACATCTACACTCCCACAGACTCTAGCCTTCTATGTTAATTTTAAAACTTTGATAAGTCAGCGTTTTAAAGCTTGTATATACTTTCATTATGTGCACATTAACATAAGAATGATTGTTAATTATTTACTTTTAATTTTAAATCCAGGGTTAAAATGTTTTTTTCGTGGGGTAACACTTTTTAAGCTTGTCTACTTTTAGCAGCTTTCAAGTTTTTACTTCAGTAGTTTCAAAATCTTACATTTAAGCAAATTGTTGACTGGTATCTTTAAATATTTCTCCAGGTCCTGTGGGCCAGTTTTCATGGCCTCTCCTGGGTTAACATGGTTATGTGGTTATCCCTCACTGTAACATACACTATACCACCAGGGAACAGCTTTAGAGGCAAAATATTAGTCTTATAGGTGTTCTGTTCCAGGGATTATATCAATAACACCTCAAACCGAGATGCCTTAGGAGTTTAGAACAGTTTATAAATACCTTTCAGTGATAAAACACATGTCAAAATTGTAACCGGTTAGTAACAAGAGAATGACTTCACAAGATTTTAGAAACTGGTAACTTAAATTTACATTACCATGGCACATCTACTTGCCAACAAATGTAAACTTTATTTTATGTTTATCTCGGCCTAGGCCTCTGCAGTCCACCGGTGTTAGATGGAGCTGTTGTGTTCAGACAGTGTCTTTTGTATCATCACATGTGGGAACTTAGTAACCTTTTCACCACCACAGTTAGAAATAACAAAGAAGCTTCATTCAGTATCAATTCTGAGCAGTAATCGTTGGCCCAGGACTGGTAGAGTTATTAGACTGGTTCATGTCCGTTCACTGTGTTTCCATCTTGGTAAAATAAGCATTCAGCAAGGGTTCCCCTGCTTGAGGCTAGACACCAGTTTATGGGGCAAAAGGCAATGGGATAATTTAACTTTTAGTTCAGTGTTTTTCCATTAATTGGGCCACACATTCTTACAAGCACCATTGCACACAGTTTGGTTCTGAGAAGATTTGCAGGCGTTTTGTGTGTCTTTTGTTAGTTCCAACATACAGTTTATCCTTGATTTAGCAGACTACAGTTACACAAGACTTTTCTTAATTGCTTTTCATGCACAGTTGGGAGAAACAGCAGGCAGCCTCTAAGTGAAGGTTTTGTGGCCCTGAAATGGCAGCCTGAAGTGCCTCCTTTCCTGTGTTTATTATTGACAATTCAATTAGCATGCCAAAGCAGCTGCAGGCTGCAGAAGGCAGGGTCGACTGAACTGCACAACAACTAATTTTATTAATACACGAAGCGGAGGGGCAGACCTGGCTGCCATGTATTTTTGTCACGTACTTACTGAAGAACACAACAGAGAGGGGCAAGTCTAGCTAGTTTTCCCAAATTTTAACCTTATGGAAAGTCACATATTTAAGTTTATTTTTCCCCATTAGTGGCTGATTAAAGTCATCCATTTTCTTACTCTTCAAGCTTTAACAAAAACCATACCATACTGGGCAACAATGAGATAAAGACCTCATATTCACTCAGGGTTTTCTTTTAATAAAAAGTGATTTTTTTTTTTCTTTAACCAAAGGCAAACAAAATAAGTATCATATAAGGGCTTCCCAGGTGGCTCAGTGGTAAGGAATCTGCCTGCAATGCAGAAGTGGGAGACACGGGTTCAGTTCCTGGGTAGGGAAGATCTTCTGGAGAAGGAAATGGCAACCCACTCCAGTTTTCTTCCCTGCAAAATCCCATGGACAGAGGAGCCTGGGGGGCTACAGTCCTTGGGGTCGCAGAAGAGTCAGACATGACTTAGCGACAAAACAAGGTTATTTTATGAACGACACATCCAGCGATGATATTTTGGGGTAGCCAGTGAAAGTGAAGGTTGCTCAGTTGTGTCCTACTCTTTGCAACGCCGTGGACTGTAGCCTGCCAGGCTCCTCTGTCCATGGAATTCTCCAGGCCAGAATACTGGACTGGGTAGCCATCCCCTTCTCCAAGGGATCTTCCCAACCCAGGGACTGAACCCAGGTCTCCCACATTGCAGGTGGATTCTTTATCATCTGAGCCACCAGGGACGCCCAAGAATACTGGAGTGGGTAGCCTATCCCTTCTCCAGCAGATCTTCACAACCCAGGGGGAGCCATAAGCATACTGAATTGTTTAGTTGTAGCAATAGTCCAGTGTAACCGGTGAAACAACCCAAACAGTGCCAACAGCTACGTCAGCTGAGGGGACTCCAGGGGCAGAGTGGGAGATGCTCCTGGGTGGAATCAGGCTCTGGGGGTGGATCTGGGGCAGTTTCCAGACAGATGCTTCATGTTCTACTGGTGCAGCCACTCTCCATAAGCCATGTAACATTGGTTCCCCGGGATGCCTGGTAGGGCTCGGAGGTGACAGCTGCAAATCCAGGAGTCGGCACTGAGATTGGCTCCAGCAGCAGGAATGACCCTCAGGTCCTCGACATGTCACAGCCAGAAGGTGGGAAGGGTTACTTTTCAGAGTTCATATTTGGTGGCATTGGCTTTCCACATAATAACACTCATGTTTTTTAAGCTAACACCAGTTATTTTATTTTTTGACTATGGTACACAGCTTGTAGGATCTTAGTTCCCCAACTAGAGACTGAACCTGTGCCCCTGCAATGGAAGTTTGGAATCCTACCCACGGGACTGCCAGGGAATTCCTAACACTTAATTCTGATGCCTTAGTTTGACTTTGCACATAACTCTTGGCTGATGGCTAACAGGAATCAGCGTAGGGTGGCTGTTCTGCTTGCTGTTTAGTTTACATACCAAAAATTCTGCAATGGGCAGAATTTCAGATTGCATTACTTTTCTTTCCAGCACCATCAGCAAGGTCTCCTGAATCATTCCATTCTAATTTGCATCATTTTGCCTCTTTTCCTACATTTATCGAAAATGTTTTTATCATACCTACTTTGCACTTCTTCAAGGTTTAACACTCCAGTGTAAGCAATCCCAAAAGTATTAATTTCACCCCTACTGGTCTTACGTTGGCTTTCCTGACGGGCTCATTTGTCTTCTGTTACCTTCTCATGCCTACCTTTTTTCCCCCGCTAGATTAAACTTCTTGTCAAATACACTAGGCTTCAAAATAAGTATTTCAGAAATTGTGTGTGAGGATAGTGAAGGGCAGAAGTTCCATAATGACAAGATATAAAAACTCCTAGATCACCAACTCTCATCAAAAAACAGGGAAGAATATAAAGAAAAGGGCTCTGAAATAAGATAGAAACTCATTTATATAAAATCCACTCTTGGAAGATTTCATATAGAGTTAAATGCTAAGTTGACTGTCATTCTTCACATTACATAGTTAAAGATGTCAGTCCTTAAGAAACTTATTTTGCAGCCTAATGATCTCCTTCCTGAATTCCAAACTTATTTCAATACCTCTATTTTCTAAAAGCCTAGTTAATGAATATAATCATTTAAGAAAAATATGACTTTTATTGCATTTGCAACTACCAGTTATGTTTATTGCTTTATATTCCCTAAGGAAAAGGTAAGAATTTTCTTAAGACAAGCATCGCAATTACTCTATCCTTACAGTTTTTTCTCTTCACAGCTCTTTGGAATTGTCTCTCATGCTGTATATACCACACACAAATATGGATTTTTTAGGATCCTAAACCCTCAGATTGTGTTTAATTATAGTTAACCTTAGAACTTTCAGTTATACTTGGAAGAAAGTAGAGAGCCAGATTAGCCAATACTTCTCTTCACTGCTTTTTTTGCAAAAATGTGTTTCTAACTCTAGAAAAACATCTCCTAATGAAACCTCCTAAAGTCAAGGTCTTAAGCCACAGGCAAACACAATGTTGGCCACATTTCACGTGAGCTTTCAAAGGCTGGTCTGTTCATTGATTGGAATGATTCAGTAGTGGTCATGTAATTGTTTCCCACAGGCCACTAAGAAATGTAAACGAACTCCGATGACAAAGTTAAAGTCTGATTTATGAAGATGGTATACATGTTTCACATACCTAATTCATTCCTGGGCACTCGAGTGGGATTAAGTAACGCAGAATCATGTCTAACTCCGTAATCCTGCTCTTACATCACCTTCAAAGAGATGTCAGCATTGCCATATTCACATATATAAAGCCCTAGCCATGATATTAATAAATGCCTTCCTAGATTTTCCTAACACAACTTGTGATTATTGCAACCTCCTGGCAATATTTCTGCCCCACCTCCAATATCTATTTATTAGTTCACCTTTTCTGTTTTATTTTCCCAGCTCCCTACAATCCAACCCATCAGCTATGATTTCAAAATCTGATATGTATCCTAAATCTTTCCACCTCCCTCCATAACCACTACAATCACCACTCGAATCTAAACCACCGTCTCTCACCTGGAATATTGCCACAGTCTCCTTTCTTTAATCATGCTGCCAACCTTGTATCAATTCTTATAGTCTGAGAAATCTTTTACAAACATAAATCTGATCGTGTCGTTTGCCTTCCCAGAACACTCCAGTGGTTTTCCGTATCACTTTGACATAAACCAGACTCCCTCCTGTGACCCCCATGACCCCCCAGGGTTTGCCCCTGGTACTTTCTCCAAATTTGCCTCCTCCCTCTCTCTCCTTTCTCCATTCTACTCCCTCCACACTTCCTCCAAGTGGTTAGGCAATTTCCAGCTTCAGAATTTTCAAATGGCCTTCAACCCAGCAGGACTACTACCCTCCCATCAAGCATGGCAGTCTCCTTATCCTAGTGGAATCAACCAAAATGTCTGTTCTTCAGAGAAACCTTCCCTGACCACCAGGCATGAATTCAGATGTTGCAAACTCTGAAGCTTATGTAATTTGGGAGAAGTTTTTCTAAAGAAAAATTGTAAATCTTAAATTTGTAACTCTTATTAAAAAACACACAATCATGGGGCTCCATGGCTGGAACAAGTGAAGGACTCTAAAGCTTAGGATCATTACCTTCGCCGTGATTCTTACTCCATGACTACCCTTGTTAAGCAGGTCCTCTCCACCTACCCTCACCTCCAGCCCACGGCCTCTATTAGCGAATCCTCTTTACCCTTCTTGCCACTTCTCACAATTTGTCAGCTGTCTTGTCTGTCTCCAACATCAGACTGTGCATTCCAGCAGGGTGGGTACCTTGCAAAAACTCCTACCACCAAACGTTGCATCAATGTGCCATTGAATAAGTGGGTGACGAAATGTCCTTTAACAATTAACAATGCTAGCTAAATGTAAAGAACTAATTTAACTCTGTACCTGATCAAAGCAGGCTTGTTTTCTGTCCCTCTCTCCCATAATAAGAAGAACCTTACAATATGTCATGATTCCTGGTATGGAGGAAGCAATTGCTACGTCCTCTCTATCTACTTCACGCCTCAATAATTTTTTTTTAATGGTTTAATATTCTTTTTTTTTAATTTATTTTTTAATTGAAGGATAATTGTTTTACAGAATTTTGTTGTTTTCTGTCAAACCTCAACATGAATCAGCCATAGGTATATATATATCCCCTCCTTTTGAACCTCCCTCCCATCTTCTACCCCATCCCAACCCTCTAGATTGCTACAGAGCCTGTCTGAGTTTCCTGAGCCATACAGCAAATTCCCATTGGCTATCTATTTTACATACGGTAATGTAAGTTTCCATGTTACTCTTTCCATACATCTCACCCTCTCCTCCCCTCTCCCCATGTCCATAAGTCTATTTGCTATGTCTGTTTCTCCCTTGCTGCCCTGTAAATAAATTCTTTGGTACCATTTTTCTAGATTATCCGTATATATGCATTAGAATACGATATTTAGCTTTCTCACTTCACTCTGTATAATAGGTTCTCATCAGAACTGACTCAAATGTGTTCCTTTTTATGGCTGAGTAATATTCCACTGTGTATATGTACCACAACTTTATCCATTCATCTGTTAATGGACATCTAGGTTGCTTCCATGTTCTAGGCATTATAAATAGTGCTGTAATGAACAATGGGATACAGGTGCCTTTTTCAACCCTGGTTTCTGCAGATATATGCCTAGGAGTAGTAATGCTGATCATATGGTGGTTTTATTCCTAGTTTTTTAAGGCATTTCCATCTTAAAAAACTGTCTTCCATAATGACTGTGTCAATTTACATTCCTGCCAACAGTGCAAGAGCATTCCCTTTTCTCCACATCCTCTCCAGCATTTATTGTTTGTAGACTTTTTGATGATGGCCATTCTGACCGGTCTAAGGTGATATCTCATTGTAGTTTTGATTTGCATTTCTCTAATAATGAGGGATGTTGAGCATCTTTTCATGTGTTTGTTAGCCATCTGTATGTCTTCTTTGGAGAAATGTCTGTTTAGGTCTTTTTCCCACTTTTTAATTGAGTGTTTTTCTGGCGTTGAGTTGTATGAGTTGCTTATATATTTTGGAAAATAATTTTTTGTCAGTTGTTTCATTTGCTATTATTTTCTCCCATACTGAGGGTTTTCTTTTAACCTTGCTTCTAGTTTCCTTTGCTGTGCAAAAGCTTTTAAGTTTAATCAGTTCCCACTTGTTTACTTTTGTTTTTATTTCTGTTACCCTAGGAAATGGGTCATAGAGGATCTTGCTTTGATTTATGTCATCGAGTGTTCCGCCTGTTTTCCTCTAAGAGTTTTATAGTTTCTGGTCTTACATTTAAGTCTTTAATCCATTTTGAGTTTATTTTTTGTGTACAGTGTTAGAAAGTGTTCTAATTTCGTTCTTTTACTGTCCAGTTTTCCCCAGAACCATTTATTGAAGAGTTTCTCTTTGCCCCATTGTATATTCTTGCCTCCTTTGTCAAAAATAAGGTACCCATAGGTGCATGCATTTATTTCTGGACTTTCTATCTTGTTCCACTGGTCTATATTTCTGTTTTTGTGCTAGTGCCGTACTGTCTTGATGACTGTAGCTTTGTAGTATAATCCGAAGTCAGGAAGGTTGTTTCCTCCAGCTCCATTCTTCTTTCTCTTCTGCTTTGGCTATTCAGGGTATTTTGTGTTTCCATATAAATTGTGAAATTTTTTGTTCTAGTTCTGTGAAAAATGCCATTGGTAATTTGATAGGGATTGTAGTGAATCTGTAGATTGCATTTGGTAGTATAGTCATTCTCACAATATTGATTCTTCTTACTAAGGAACATGGAATATCTCTCCATCTCTTTATGTTGTCTTTGATTTCTTTTGTTAGTGTCATAATTTTCTGTGTACAGTTCTTTTTGTCTCCTTAGTTAAGTTTATTCCTAGATATTTAATTCTTTTTCTTGCAATGGTGAGTGGAATTGATTCATTAATTTCTCTGATATTTTATTGTTAGTATATAGAAATGCAAATGATTGATTCAAGTTTATTGATTTTGTATCCCGCAACTTTGCTAAATTCATGGATTAGCTCTAGTAGTTTTCTGATACTACCTTTAAGGTTTTCTATGTACAGGGTCATGTCATCTGCAACCAGTGAGAGCTTTATTTCTTTTCCAATCTGGATTCCTTTTATTTCTTTTTCTTCTCTGATTCCTGTAGCTAGGACTTCCAGAACTATGTTCAATAATAGTGGTGAAAGTGGGCACCCTTGTCTTGTTCCTGATCTTAATCTTTCAGTTTTTCATCGTTGAGAATAATGTTTGCTGTAGGCTTACCATATATGGCCTTTACTATGTTGTGGTAGGTTCCTTCTGTGCCCATTTTTTGAAGAGTTTTAATCATAAATGGCTGCTAAATTTTGCCAAAGACTTTTTCTGCATTTATTGAGATGATCATATGGTTTTTATCTTTCAATTTGTTAATATGGTGTATCACATTGATTGATTTTCATATACTGAAGAATCCCTGCATTCCTAGAATAAACCCAACTTGATCATGGTGTATGAGGTTTTTGATGTGTTGCTGAATTCTGTTTGCTAAAATTTTGTTGAGGAGTTTTGCATCTATGTTCATCAGTGACACTGGCCTGTAGTTTTCTTTTTTGTGTCGTCTTTGTCTGGTTTTGGTATCAGGGTGATGGTGGCCTTGTAGAATGAGTTTGGAAGTGGTCCTTTCTCTGCAATTTTTTGAGAGTTTTAGAAGGATGGACATTAGCTCTTCTCTAAATGTTTGACAGAATTCTCCTGTGAAGCCATCTGGTCCTGGGATTTTGTTTTCTGGGAGACTTTTTTTATCACAGCTTCAATTTCAATGCTTGTAATTGGGTTGTTCATAATTTCTAATTCTTCCTGGATCAGTCTTGAAAGATTGAACTTTTCTAAGAATCTGTCCATTTCTTCCAGGTTATCAATTTTATCACCATATAGTTGTTCATAATAGTCTCTTATAATTCTTTGTATTTCTGCATTGTCTGTTGTAAAATTTCCGTTTTCACTTCCAATTTTGTTGACTTGATTCTTCCCTCTTTTTTCCTTGGTGAGTCTGGCTAAAGGCTTGTCCATTTTGTTTATCTTCTCAAAGAACCAGCTTTTAGATTTATTAATCTTTACTATTGTTTCTTTCATTTTTCTCCCGTTTATTTCTGCTTGGATTTTTATGATTTCTTTCCTTCTCCTAATCTGGGGGTTTTTTGTTCTTCTTTTCTCAGTTGTTTTAGGTATAAAGTTAGGTTGTCTATTCAATGTTTCTCTTGTTTCTTGAGGTAGGATTGTATTGCTATAAACTTCCCTCTTAAAACTGCTTTTGCTGCATCCCATAGGTTTTGAGTTGGCATTTTTTCATTGTCATTTGTTTCTAGAAATTTTTTTATTTCCCTTTTGATTTCTTTAGTCACCTGTTGGTTATTTAGAAATGTGTTGTTTAATCTCCATGTGTTTGTGTTTCTTACAGGTTTTTTTTTTTTTTTCTTGTAATTGATATCTAGTCTCATAGCACTGTGGTCAGAGAAGATGCTTTATATGATTTCAATTTTCTTAAATTTACTGAGGTTTGATTTGTGACCCAAGATGGGGTCTATCCTGGAGAATATACCATGTACACTTGAGAAGAAAGTGTATTCTTCTGCATTTGGATGGAATGTCTTGAAGATATGAATGAAATCCATCTCATCTAATGTATCATTTAACATGTGTTTCCTTATGAATTTTCTGTTTTGATGATCTGTCCATTGGTGTGAGTGGGGCGGTAAAGTTTCCTACTACTATTGCGTTACTGTCAATTTCTCCTTTTATGTCTGTTAGGGTTTGTCTTATATATTGAGGTGCTCCTATGTTGGGTGCATAGATATTTACAATTGTTATGTCTTCCTCTTGGATTGATCCCTTGATCATTATGTAGTGTCCTTCCTTATCTCTTGTAATATTCTTTAAATATATGGAATGCTTCATGAATTTGCATGTCATCCTTGCACAGGGGCCATGCCAATCTTCTCTGTATTGTTCAAATTTTAGTATATATGCTGCCAATCCAAGCACAAGCCTGAGGAATTTTTAAGGCCACCTAATTTCTGGAGATAAAAAATCAATTGTCCAAGAGGGTGGGCCTGTTTACATGGATCAGAATCACCATCCTCTGTGTTTTAGGGGGAGGATCTGCATCAACATGGCTGTGGTGATGCTAGTCAGGGGCCAGGGCTGCATCCTCTGTGGAGCCCTCAGCTCTCAGCAGGCTCAGGCCTCTCCTCTCTGGACATTTTGTGCATCCATTGCCTCATTATGTTCCCATTTTTGTTTGCAAGCCTGTCCATATCACTGGAAGAATCATTAAATGACTTCCAGCATACTCTTTTTGAAAATGGTTTAAGTTTGGTTTTATCTGGACTAGACAAGGATGATGGCTCTCAAGTTTAGAATGATACAAAAATCTTGTCTGCCTTTTATTGAAAATTCTTCAAAAAAGCATAAGTTACACAAATCCAGAAATGAACTTGAGGTTCTTCTGTATTTATATGAACAAACTGTATTTCACTTGTCAAGTGGCTCAGGATCTTTGCTATTCATTTATTTGTGGCAGATTAAACAGTCACCAGAGTATATATTCTATGGTTAAATTAACCTGACCTAGGTTAATTATGGTAGCAATTGAACCTCCATCAGATACCTTGCAGATTGGACCTTGGTGTGACCGTATTCCACTGTAAGCTACGGCTTACCAAACACAAACTTCTAACTGGGAGCAGTTTCAGAATCAATTTAAATTCAAATAAAAAGGCACTCCAGTGACAGGCACATTAAGATGTTTAAATTATGGGGCATGTGGGATTCATCAAGCAAGGGAAGCTGTTGTAAATCAAGCTTATGGTGAATGGGTTAAACACACAAGGGGGTTTTAATGCATGAGCAACACTTCCTAGTATCTTTTTCTAGTTTGAGCAACTTAAATGGAAATATTAAGGAAATAGCAAGGAGTAAGTAAGGTTTTACCAACTACCAACCACCATATTTATAGTTTTTCACTATTACTGTCACGCCAGCTTTAAAAATAAGTAATAATTAGCCCTAGGAACACATTTCAATACATGAAACTAGAATGAACTGGCGGGGCGGGGCCGGGGGGGGGGGGGGGAAGCGGAGAGAAATGAGACCGGCGGTTTGAGGGACTTTTAAAAAGAATTACCCTTTGTTCTTGCTTCCTTTGTAGATTCTGCCATTTTGTATTATATGTGGATTTTCCCTGCTGGATTATCCTATTCCACTTCTTACCTTCATTTCCTAGCCCTGAGCCTTGCAACTAAATCTGTGTTTGTGCAGAATGGGTGTGCAGTGAACAAAGTGGCACCCTCGGTCTGGATATCTGAGCACTCATTCATGCAGGACTTTATTCCTAAAGAATGTGCCTTTGCAGGAACAACCACAAAAAAATATTACTGGATGGTCAAATGGATCCTATGGATAATTGTTTAAAGCCAGGAGACAGACACGTCTGTTTCATGGCTCTCCCCTTTCAATCCCCTTTTCTTTATGCTAGGTACTATATATTCTCTGGCAGCTTCTAGGGCCTCTTTCAGACCTAGCTACTTAACTAATACTAAGGATGTATTAGTTAGTACTTATTTAATATTAGTTAATACTAATTAATATATTAGTACTTAATTAATACTAAGGATATATTTCCTAAGCCCTTGCATTTTAAGCAGATTCCTAAAGAGAACAATGTTCAACACATAAATTGAACTTCTAATGGTAAAATTTTAAGCAAAGTACTCCTTTAAGCACAAATCTAAATTTTCTTAGTAGTTAATTTCTCTATGCTACCAAAACCATCTATTTCATTAAATCCAACAAATGATGAAATAATTCAAACTAGGTGGGGAGCGTTTGATTAGATCCATGAAGACAGGCAAACTATAGCCCAAAGGCTAAATCCAGCCTTCCTCCTGTCTTTGTAAATAAAGTTTTATTGGAACAGTGCTCACTCATGTATGTAATGTTAGTATTTGCTTTTGAACCTCAGTAGCAGAGCTTGCAACAGAGACTATATGGCCCACAAAGTCTTAAGAATTTACCATGAAACTCCTGGGTTAGGTTGTTCCCTTTTTAGCTGGCTCCTGGGTTATCTTCTATTTTTCCAGTATGTACTAGTCCAAGTCCTTGTGAGTTATCCTTATTTCCAAGTTTCAGTAAAAGCTGGCTCTGTTTTGAGAACCCTCAGTGTGTAGCCTGGAATGCAGAGCCTGCACTTTTGAAACATAAACACTTTGTCTCGATATAATTTTAGTACTTCTGGAACTCCCCAGGAAACGAAAAACACCAAGAAGCTCCTCTGATAGAATTCAGCTCATATTGAGAACACGTATCTTTGCCAGAGGTCTCTCCTTGCTCACCTAAACCATGAACAATAACTTTTTCAGAGAGCCAAACTTTTACCAATAATTGAGAGAAAACTGTTTGACCTGCTTTGTCCCTTGATGTGAAGTAATTTCTTACTTCATGCTTATAATGGAAAATAGTAAAGTATAAATCCCAATTCCACTTTAGCATTGAGAGATTAAGTGAATTAGTTTAGAAGCTGACATCTCCATTGAGACAACCAGCACAGAGATAGGAAGTTTTCTATAGGTTTACCATCCTCTGTATTTAAAAGTGATTGAAAAAGTATTTTGGTGGGTTTCCAAAATTAATCATGTTTGAAATACCAGTGACACATTTGTAGAATTGAATGCTATGTTATTTTTACAAAATCCTATCTTTTAAAAAACTGAGTAAGTATTCATCTTGTCTCCTGATCATGTTACTTTCTAAGCACATCTGCCTGGCTGGAGGAGGAAAAAGCATTTCAATCCTCTTCAACTTGAGGATGAGTTGCAGGGGTGGGGGCAAGGTTTGAGTCTGGGACCTTAAAGATGGAGGCGAGAGCAGGGCAGGGGATAGGCGCTCTTGGGAGCCACTTTTCTTCTCTGGTTAAGTACTCTTGAGAGCCCTGTTTGAGAACAGAGTACCTCACAGGAAGTACTCAGAAGAGGTGAAACAGTTCTGACACCTCCCATGTTCTAGGCACTGCCCAGCGGGCTCCAGCCAGCTCAGCTCCCCTGATGTTAGAACTTCGCGCGTGCACTAGACAGCCAGCAAGTCACAAAGAGAGGATTTGCCTCCAGGTGCCCTAGCAAACCTCTTTTCAAGGTATGATAAAGGGGGCTATTTTGAATGACAAAATGTCTCTACGGAGAAAAAGAAGTGTGGGCAGCTCTAGCTCCAGGCTGATGGCACTAGGTGTTTACAGCGTCAGGAAGCGCATTTCTTTTCATTTTTAGTTGGAGGATAACTGCTTTACAACATTGTATTAGTTTCTGCCATGCGTGCATGCTAAGCCACTTCAGTCGTGTCCAACTCTTTGTGACCCTATGGACCACCGTCTGCCAGGCTCCTCTGTCCATGTAATTTTCCAGGCTAGAAGACTGGGGTGTGTTGCCATGCCCTCCTCCAGGGGATCTTCCTGACCCAGGGATCAAACCTGCGTATCTCATGTCTCCTTCATTAGCAGGTGGGTTCTTTACTGGTAGGCCACCTGGGAAGCCCCGGTTTCTACCATACACCAACATAAATCAGCCATAGGTATACACGGGTCCCCTCCCATCCCACCTACCTAGGTTGTCACAGAGCACCAGATTTGAGCTCCCTGCATCACACAGCTAATTCCCACTGGCTATCTGTTTTACATATGGTAATGATATGTTTCAGTGTTACTCTTTATTTTTTTTTTATTAGCAATTGCAATGGTGAAAAACATATAACTGGGGAATAAGAATAAGATGGTCTGAGGCCCAACTCTGCTACTTACATAACTCTGAAGTTCTAAACTCTTGATTTCTTTCTCTGTAAAATAGAAATCACAACTCCTCCTTCACAGATTTGCAAGGATTACATGAGCTAATATACACGCCAGTGTTGTGTAGCGTGCTTGAGCCACTATCAGACGTTATTACCCTAAAGAGGAAAATTATCAAACGTTAAAACCACACTGTTTCTGGTAATATCAGTATAGCTGGCAACCATATTTTAAAATCCTATCGGCTGGATTTCAATAACAGTATCACAAACCTCTGCTTTACCTCATTTTCACCCAGGTTCTTGAAAGTTTGTATGATTAAAATATTAAAATTCTGTCTAAATAAATACCACTCTTGAAATACTTTTCAGTCATTTTACTTGTTGAAAGATAATAGCAAATAATGTCTTGCAGAAGACAGTAAGTAGTGCTATTTACTCGCAGTGATTATAATTTTTGTATTTGCTTTCTTAATCTATAGCAGATGTGGAATGACATGGCTTTGTCCCACCCCACCCCCAAAAGCTGAGTGCAACATATGGCACTGAATCAGATTACACTCTGGTTGAGACACAGTGAAATACTCACATAACTGTGAAGAGAATCCAAGTTTGCTGTTATCTTAATTTTTACTAGTTTATTCAGCCTGCATCTAAAACATGATTTTGATGTTGTTATTTGGCTAGGAAAATTAAAATCCTAAAGGTGAACAAAATTTTCCAAAGAAATATTATATTAAATTTGTAAATCTCAAGGTTACTGACAAGAAAGCATGTGTATTAAAATTTTAGTGGCTTTGAAAGTTAATACCTGTCAGAAAAGCCCATAGAGGGGCATTAATTAAATGTATTTCTGATATGGCAATTACAGAGTAGAAATGATTTTGCAATCTGATTAGAAATGTTAAGATAAAATTTAAAGATTAAATTTAAAAGTTTAAAAATAAAAATTAAAGATAAAATAAAACTTAAGATGAAAAATCATGACACCCTCAAAAGAGGCCTATCCATAATTTATTAATGGAGATATTGCAACTACCAAACTGCAAAAGCAAGTGTTTTATTCATGGACCTTATACCATTAAAAACTGTAATTGACAGAGCCTAACACTGACGAGCCAAATGGAAAGTGGAAAAAAAACACTGCTGAATCTTAAATTCTGGTCCTCTTTTGCTTATAAATATTATAAGTGTATCTATATTGAGCATAAATTGCATCAAATCTCTACACAAATATTATTTCCTTCCCCCCAGAAAAAGAAAACTTGAGGAGCTGGAAACATCTGTGGCTTTCATTGAACATCAAAAGATTTTGCTACTTAAATTCCTCTTACTAAGGTTTGGAAGAGCTGATGACATTCTGTGGTTCTGAGAAACCAATTCCTTTGAATCTCCTGCAGTGATTTCTTGCCCTTCTCCCCATCGGTGACATGAAAAAGGCCGAGACCAACAGGAGAATGCAGAAGTATTGTTTCCCAGTCCTCAGTCCTTGATGCTCAAGTTGAAGTCAGGATGAACACTGAGGTGCAGTACTTCCTCTGCAGGACTTCACTACCACCCCACAACACCCAAACACCCCTTTTTGGGCTACAACATCAGCATCCAGGAACAGATGACCTGTCTTAGCCACCAGAGAATAAAGCCCAACAGGCAGGCGGAGACAATACCTGAAAGCAACCATATGGCAGCTCAAAGACTAAGTGGTCCTGACGCAGCAAAGATGAGAACTTCTTCTGGGATCATGGAGAGCATTGGGGTTTGGGGGTTAGTCAAAAGACAGGGGCATTCTCTTCCTTCCCAAAGACAGAATTTGGATGCATTGTTATCTACTATTTTAGGAAACTTGTTCAGGAATGAATTGCATTCTTGCAGGTTTGTCTTTATAGAAGGAAACAAAACCATTTGCTTCATAAGTGTTTCCAGCACACCACAACTTAGAAATTTGGTTCTACTAATATCAACTATGTAAATTTAAGAGAATGAGATTTTCCAGTATTGGGCACAGGCTCTAAAGAACCCTGCTGGAGGAAGAAGTAAGAGCATCATTTGTTCCCCATGGCCCCTGGGGGATCCCACTGCACCTTGGGTAATGAGCATTTGTTTCAAAAGTCAGAATCACCTCTCTCCTGCCAACCATAATTCCTTTTATTAAGCATATTTTACTGAGCATTAAACAGCACAAATCCAAATGATAAAGTGCAGGCCAGTGCGCAGGCCTGTCGTTCAGTTCAGCTTGAGTGTGAGTGTATAGGGACACACACACACGGATACACACACCCAGAATCTTGCACATTTTACCATCTTTTGACTATAGCATTTTATAGAGCTACGTATCTTAAAAATAACAGTCTGGTGCACATGCATATATGCTTTCTTTTCCTGGTCAAATGCAGCAAGGGAGATTTATTTTAAAAGAAGAAAAAAAGACCACCAGTAGGTTCATCTAAAAGGAAGCAAATTAAACAGAGCTATGCTGATAACAGCTGATGTCTGGTTACAATCCATTGCTCTAATGCTGATTAATATATTCACAAACAAATCAAATGTATTGCCAAAAGAAAAATGCTGCTGCTAACATCCCAACAACTACTAGTTTCAGTTGTGCTTCTCAGTCAGGCAAAATACTCTATCCCCAGCTCCTAAAGCTATTTATTTTGCTTCCTGCCAATCTTGCAAATAATTCATCTCATGTGTCATTTCCTCATAAATGCTTCCTGGAGCTTGATTGCTTTGCCTGTTGGCATTTGATTTCAAACTGCCGTTTTACCTTTATAAACATTTAGAACTTTCTAAGCGTGATGAGAATGCCAAAAAGCATGCAAAAATGAGGCTGTAATTAGATCAGCAAAGTATGCTTTACAGCCTATCTATCTTTCTCTGTATACCAGAAATCTCTCTTTGCATCCAATATTGCATTCCCAATCTGGGTGCAGAACAGCAAATTAACATTTACTCCAGCAAAGAGGCCCTGGTATCAACATGTTTAATTTATTATTATTGCAAAGAACAGTTTTCCCATGATTAGTGAAATAGAATACATATAATATATTTAAGGATCTGTACTCAGACCACATAAAAGGGAATGGGGGAAGGAGAAAAGCAGAAAACAAAAGAAAAAATAGAAGTAATATCAGTTACCACCTGATTTTTGTGGTTAAAAAATAGACTATGACGTGCAATAGTGCAATTTTCCTTTGCTAGTCCAGCAATGCAAGTCTTAATAGGAAGTCCACTGAGGAGTTTCTGCACTTCAGGATTTAGGTGCGCGCTTGCCGGGAGTTAGAGTTCCTGCCAGGCTTCTGACTCTGAGTGGAATCACTATGGCTAGAATCACTTTTATTCAGTCCAAGATGACGGAGCTTCATATCCCAGCGCTGTGAAATTTGAAACAGAAAACAGTCACAAGCACATATTACCGGGGCCATCATGTCTATTATTCTAACAACTAGGACTGCAAAATCAGATCTCAAAAGCATTTTTACTACTTTTCCAAAAGTATAATCTATATCCCGGGGGTAGCAATGAGATGGGTGCTATGTAAATGTAATAGTTTAATTTGAAAAAGCACAAAACTGGCCACCTATAATATATCAGTAATGGTTTCATATCAAATTTTAAACTTAAAATCTCCATGTCAGTAAATGGTGACACAAATAAACATTGACATCTGTGGGTATTTCCTGAGGTAATATACACAAGTCTGGTACTTCATGGGTGATCAACAAATATAAGATTTCCATAGAGGATTTGAAGAAAGTGCTATTTTTAATTTTCTTCTCTTGTGACACATAAGGGCACAGCCTTTTAAACCTAAGTGATTTGAACAGTAAAAAAAAATGAAAGTGGGAAGAGAGGACAGGGTACTTTAAAAATATCTTTCTAAGTTATATCTACCAAGTACAACAAAACAGAACAAATTTCTGCCCTCATTCTCAGTTTTATAAAGGACCACATCATAAATGGTTTTAAAAACTACAATCAAGTTTACTAATGCTTCATATTGACAACTTCAATAATGCTCACATGTAGTATAACAAATTAAAAGGAAGTTACATTATGGATATTATAGGTAGTAAATAAGAATGAGTTAGATATAAAATTCCTAGTCCATAACAAATTCTCAATTTTCAATTACTTTCAGTAATTCTTCCTTTCAGCACATTTTTACTCCACAATTTTATTGGGTTTCCATATTTAAAAAACAGTCTGATTTTCTACTCCCCAAGGTAAGTCAAATATCTTGATTTGAACAACATCTTATAACAGAGACTTAAGTTAAATTTTTTTTTTTGCATGGCAAGACCATAAAAAAACGTTTTTATTGCTCTTGATCTACGCAGAGATAAAAAAAAAAATCAGCTGAGTACAACTCTTATTTGAAAAAAAAAACAATATCCTCCATAAAACTCTTTCTTTACATCCTCAAAATTGACTGGAAAACCACAGAAAGAATTAAAATTACTCAAGTTATTTCTTCCCATCAGCAACCAGATGAAAATATAAGTGATTTCACAATAACTGAGAGCTCCCTGTAGAAAGCAATGAAAAAAAAAAAAAAATGCTTGCCTAACTAAGGAATAGGACCAACAAGCCATGATGTCCTGTATCTTTACATGATGATAATTGTTTTGGTACCAAAAGAGAAGCAGCAAGCCATGTTACATGCTTTGCAGCAAGGATGCTGAAAGCTCTTCCAACTGGTACAGGAATTTAGGACAAATTCCTGCTCTGCATTAGCAAGCAGAAAACTGAATTAAAAGGACAGTAAGAGATTCCCACATACTAAAGAAGAGCCACTTTTTAACAGATACCAAACTACTTCAAAAGAGATAAAAATAGAGAATTCTTGTAAGTAAACTTGAAATACATCATACTTTTGACATAATACTGAGGGGAATAAAAGAGCGTTTTGGAGGGTATTTTCTCCCTGCAAAATAATGCCCTCTATATTTTTGTAGGTCACTTAAACTGAAATGTGTATGCTGTGTCAAGTCCCAGATGTATAAGATAAACTGCCCAGGGGTGTTTAACTTATCCCATAAATGTTTCCCAAGCCTTCAAACTCACAGAAGGAAGAGGATGTATTATGTCTAGTACAATTCCCACTCTCCCCTCCCTATCCTGCCACTGCGTGTGTGCATGCACACGTGCACACACACACACTCACACACACCCTTTTTGATTCTTTGTCCCTCTGAATGCTACCCCCACACTCCTTTTGTTGAAACAGATTTACTTAGTAAAAGGAAACGATGCCTTTCATAATAAGCTGGTTTACTGTATTTTTCTTCTTAAAATGCATCACTTGCAGAATCTAAGAGTCATTGGTTTTAAAATAAAGCTACGTTACTGCTCTAAGAACCCAATTTGGTCAGATCTCTTATATACAGAAGATTGTGGCTGCACTTTGTACATAGGAACTGGTGTCTATACATTGGGACAATATCCACAGTTTTCTACCCATGCTTTCTTTTTCCCATCTTCTCTGACTCACAGAACTGCAACTGTTCAAGGAATCAACAAATCCAGCTAAAAAACAAAACAAAACCCTACATTTTCCAGCTTCTCTTGCAGCTAGGAATGGACCCAGTCCTAAGTAACATATGGTTGGGCAGGACGCTTGGAATCTCTTTTTACCTCCTTTTCTTTTCCCCTGAAATGTAGGTGTGATGCAGAGGTGGGGCAGCCATGCTATGACCTCCAGCTAAACTTGATTATGGAAGCAATATCTTTAAAAATGACAATATCTTCTAGCTTATTTAAAAATAAGCTAGAAGGAGCCTGGAGCTCTACTGAGACTATGAAGCCATAGGAACAAGGCTGGACTAACTACAGTTAGATTTCCCACAGTGAGAAGTCAGGTATCTGTAGCTAGATCTCTGATACACATACAGAGAATTTGCTCCTTAAATGAAACAGACATTACAGACAAAGTTGGGTTTTGAAACAAAAATATGTTTAATATTCCAAAACCTAACTTTGTAATGTCTGTAGTACACACACACACACACACATACACATATCAGGTTTTAATATTTTTCATGTAGTTGAAGGTAGTTATTTTGTTTAAATGACAAATGGCTGGCTTTCTACTTTAATTTTCTGGGTGTCACTTTCAATATAAAATTCAGGCTGAGACTTCCCTGGTGATCCAGTGGATCCACCTTCCAATGCAGGTTTGATCCCTACTCAAGCAACTAAGATCCCACAGGCTGTGGGGCAACTCAGACCCAATGCAGCCAAATAAATAAATAAATAATTTACAATTAAATAAATAAATAGTAAAATAAAATTTAGGCTTACCTTAACTTTTTTACCAAGTCGATCCTTCCATTTCTCAGCAATAGAACCTTCCACCAACAGTAATCTGTATTTTAAAGAAGCAGCCATTTTTGAAAAATTAAAACATATTACTGAAAAATACAAAGAATCATTGTCAAGAAGCACATACTGTTTATACTAGAAAGGGACAGCCATGTTTTAGAACAGTAATTCTCAACTACTTGGGAGTCATGGACCCCTTTAAGAACAAACGAAGTTACGATCCCTCTCCCCAGAAAAATGCACACCTAGAAATCTCCCACATATACTTTCCTATCCAATACATGAATTGAAGGATCCAACTAAAACTGATCTTTAATTCCCCAGAAGGTAGACAGATCCCAAAGAACAACCCCCAGAGTCAGATCTCTAAAGGAAGGCAATAAGCATAGGATGTGCATAGAAATTTTTCTGAATCCTCAAGGAGTGAATTACCTGGAGCGCTCTTCATCTTCATAGCCCATGATGAGATACTCCTCATTAACGTTAAGTGGCGGACACAGGCAGCCAGAGCTGGTATAAAGGTTCACAGTTTCCCTTGGAATGTTTACCAGAGACGCCTTTAAAATCTCCTTCACCTCCACGACTGCAGTCACATCATGGCACTTAGTCTTTACTTCTTTAACTTTAGCCCGAATGACTGGATAAAAGACAATAAAGCTGATATGGCAATATGATACACAATAGGCGCCCCATTCAAAAAAGACAAGTAGACTTCTTTCTAGCCAATTCATATCCACTTGATATTCAACGAATGGAGAGAAAAAAATCAGGCAGATATTTTCTCCTTAGACAGTAGTGAGTAACACACTATACAGCACACCTGCCCCTTAATATTCACCCCTGATCCCCTGCAAATTTGCATGTGCATTTATATTTGTGTGTATATATGCATATGTGTGTGCATGTATTTCATGACGAGAACTGTTTAGATATGTACAGTTTCAATTGTGCCAAGAGGAATTTAACCCATATTAGTTTCACTATATGTAAAGACCTACCACCTAAATATGCTTTGTTTCACTCTCAGCATTTTTTCCATCAGGTCTATTAATAGATTTTCTAACCAGTTAGGGTTTTCTTTAGTGTCGTAAAGTTGTCCTGTTCCACAAAGTTCTCGGGCTAATTCTGCAATCTTTCCACCCTTTTCACCTTAGCTCACTGTTCAGACATCAGCCCCTTTCCTCCTCTGTTTCAGTACAGACTATCTTTCACACTCTCCTTTAGGTACACTGCATTTTCTGCTTGAATAAAAACCGTCCCCACTCATGTGCTATGAAACAAGGTCTAACACGTCAATTGCATTAATCTACCGTCTCAGTGGGTATTCTGGCACCCCGTTTATCTCATAAGGTTGGGCATGACTTCTCAAAACAGAGACAAAACTGCTTTTAAAAGAATAAATTCAGTTGCAAATTCAAAACATTTGACCCAGAATCTAGAAAGTACTGTCTGCTTCTTTTCTGTATTTCTCTCCTTTGGAAGAGCCAAATTCTTTAGATTCCTACTTCGGGTAAATGAGCTTTTTACTTTTTTTTCCTAAGGGGATTTTGAAAAGGCCTAAGAAGAAGCAAAAAATGTCAATTAGTAAGAAGCCAACAGCTTTTGCCCAGGCAGCCTCATTGCTCTAGTTCAATATCCGTGGACTTTATACTGAAGAAAACACAACATATACAAATGAATGTACTTTTTAAAAGCCTCTTAGGCACATATCTGCCAACCACTTTCATCTGAGTTCCTTCCCACATATTTTAGGGGTTTTGGACTACAAAGGAAAAAGTAATCCATGAAAATATAAAGCCAGCTAATAAACCACTGCCCCCCATCAATGCCCCAATTCCATACAGAAATTTATTCAATAACATTCCATCAGTACAAGACACATACAAAAAGATTTAAGCTACTAATTCTAAAAACTTTAGAACAAAACCTCAATTTTGCTTCACAGGTATTTCAATCTTCAGAGAATTAGTTGTCTCAAGTATGAGAGCTTATAGCAAACAAAATGTAACTGCCCAGCCTCTCTGCTTGGTGTGATTTCTGAGTGGAGGGGTCTTTTTTTATTAGTGTTCTATTCTTATTTTAACAAAAGATAAGGTTGCCCTTTTTGAAATGTCATTTGGGAGAACCAGATGATAGATTCACAGCCCCAGCTAGCACACATTTTTGTGTGTCCTGGCTTATGTGAATGTGCTTCATAGCATTCATCAACTATTAGAGATTAGTGAACTGTGCAAACGTTCTCAAACTAATGATTTATTTACCCAGTGTGTCTACTATTTTCGTTAGAAATTTTTAGCACATGTACCCACTCCAAAGTAAATACCTCTCTACAAGACTTACTTTATTATTCAAGTAATTTTGTTAAAGCTCAAGAGCTTTTAACTGAATTAATCTGAATGAAGCCGAGGTTTCATCTGAATTATCAATTTGCTCCCACCTCCACTTTGTTTTCTCAACAGACACACACAGATATTTAAGAAAGATAAAAATCAACATATTCTTAAATTTAAAATATATTTTCTTTTCAAAAGTTTTCCTTCTCTTTTATAATTTCAGTGCCTGTCTTTCTCAAAGAAGCTCTGAGTAAGACTTAGATAAGTGAAAATTCTTAAACTATGGGAAATCTAGTTATTGTTTAACCATGAGAAAGAAATTATCTTTTTTCCACTAACTGTGATCTGTATCCTATTTTCTGTTATAATATTCACTCAGCTACCTTGTTGGAAGATTTTCTCTTCCTATGACTTGTAACCATTTTATCTTTTAACAAAAATAGTCACACTAACTGAGACTGGATAAAGTAAAAATTAATAATAAGTAAAACAAATACAAACGTAACAACAAAAGTAAAATTTCCCAATATAAAATTTTTCATGTTTTTGTCTTTAATACAACTCATTAACTTAAAAGTTCATATAGCATTTTTCAATCTTACAAGGTTAATCTCCTAAAAATTAAGTTTCCTTTCCTTGTGATATTTCACATCAATTTATAGAGGATAGCATCCTCAGATGAGCAGCCAGGCATCTGATTTCTTACATTTCCACCTTAGAAAGTATGTCTACCATTGGCTAAGAGAAACTACAGATTCCTATAAAGATAATTAGTAAACAAAAAAATAAAAATTGAATCCACTGAAGAAAAATTTGAGAAACTAGCTATATTTATTTTAAAGAGATTTAACTACACTGAATTTTTTACTTGATATCTTTCAATATACAGTATTTTCAAAGATATCAAAGGTTACTCTTATAGAGATTTATTCATTTCTCTCCTTCCAATTCCCAAATAATAGAAAAGGAGGAATAATTCTGTTGTGTGTGTGCTATATTCTCTAAAGTAAACTCAATAATAAAGCCTTCATTTCAGTAATGAAGGCACTTTATAAATCCATTTAACTGCCATGTTTATTCATTTACTCAGCATTGACAGTCTTCGGCAGAGATGGTAACATGAACTTTATTAATCTCATAAATGCCAGAGTGGAAGAATTATAACAAAATACCAACAGAATACAGCAAATACTGATTTGTTGCTTATCAACTAGAAAACTCTATTAATTGACCCTTCTAAGTATAACAGTGATTGATATTTGTGACTCTGAAGCATTCCAATACCCAAGAGTACATTCTGAATAATTAAAGGAAGGATAACTTAGGTTCAATAATCGCTGATGAAATAGGGATAATAGAACGTTTCATGGTGCAGTTGAGAAAATCACCTAAGACTGTGTATGGAAACGACCTAACACATTACCTGGCACAGAGACAGAAGGTTTTTCCTCCCCCGGTTAAATTTGTCAGCTACATTTAGATCGGTAGCTCTTCAGGTAACACTTTGCTTTTCAGAACAGCATGTATCTAGGTCAGGCTAGATAACAAAACATTTCATTGAATACTAACAACCTCTGTGTTACTTTCCAACTCTGTCAATGTTTTCCATGAGATAGAATGTTTGAAAAAATCCAGTTTGACTCTTTTAACCACTCCTCATGCATTGAAGTGCTCCTCTGTTTACCCCACTGACTGTTCACCCCAGTGAATCACAACTGATGACCCTCTGCAGCTCCATACCCTTGCCGGCCTATCAGAGAGGGAAGAGCATCTCTCCACTGCCTGAGTATGTCACTGCATGGTCCTAAGATGCCAGCAGCGCTGCCTGAAATGCATTACAAATCAAGCATTTGTTAGGAATAGTGCCCATATGAGACATTTTAATTGTTTAGAACAGAGAGATTATACTCTTAAAAGTTGTCCTTGCTTATTCGTTTTTAAGCCTTATTCGTAAGTTGTTCTATCAATCTACACATACACACACAAACCCCTTTCTGAACCTAGCAGTTCATAAGTTGATCATAGAGTTATCCTTACCGTAGTTGTAATTGTTTCGGAAATAGGTCTTCTGTGTAGCTCTGACTGGTTTACATTTGCAGCGTTCTAAAAAACATAACATTTTATCTATTATGAGCAAAAGTTCAACATTAGCTTTCTTTTGTTTATGCATATCTTTTGGTAAGATCAGACCCAAATCTAGTAGCAAGGAAGCTCATATTCTCTGTGTTTGGTCCTTTTTTCCTGCAACTACATTCACATTTATTCTGTCTACAGAGCTGCCTATTCAATGTCAAAGTTCCCAATCCTGAGGAAACACTGTTCACTACCATGCATGAAGAGACCAAGAATCCTGAAAGAGACATGCTCAGTGCTTACGGCAGTTGAATGAATGCCAACTGAAAGGCAAATGATGCTTAAGCTCAAGTAACTAATTACCCCTATTCAAGGCCATCTGCACTCATAGACATTTTACAGACTACACAACACACCTCCAAATATTAGTTTTTGGATCTAAAATCAACACAATAAGATAAGCACATGTTATTATAACCCAGTGAGCTTTTTAAAGTTCTTAAGGGGCATAACCTCCTTCTTTTTTGGATCTAATTTTTTAAAATTTTAACTGAAGTATACATGATTTACATTATCATAACAGTTTCAGGTGTACAACACAGTGAGTCTCACAAGCACTTTCTATAGGCAGAATAACTGGTATTTAACTCAATGATAGTTCTATGTTTACTGGAGGAAGTTACTATATAGATATTTTGAAATAAGATGTTCTGTGTTTTTTAAATATCTGGTGAGTAGTGACCAGAACATTTTCTATGTAATATAATACAAGCATATGTAACAAAAGTTTTAATTATCTCAAAGTGTTTCATATATAGGATAAATCATTTAGCATCTTAGAGAGTAATTACTACATTGTTTATGATAGATTACTTGGCTAAGAAATATACCTCATGTGTACATCATAACCATAATAAAATCTTAGTCATTAAAGTCAACCTAAAAATTGGAAATAATACACAATTACCTGAGAAAGCATTCGTTTATGTAAAGATTTCTGGGCACACAAATCACAGAAAAGCAGCCAACAAAAATTTTTTTGTTTAAAAAGTGGTTTGTTAGCATGGAGACCGGTAAAAAGCAGAAGTTTTTGTTGACAATTTGACATTATGTTTTCTAAGTGTGTGTGTGAGTCACTCAGTCATGTCCAGCTTTTTGTGACCCTAGGACTGCAGCCCCACCAGGCTCCTCTGTCCATGGGATCCTCTAGGGAAGAATACTGGAGTGGGTGGCCATTCCCTTCTCCAGGGGATCTTCCTGATTCAGGCATTGGACCCAGGTCTCCTACACTGCAGGCAGATTCTTTACCATCTGAGCCACCAGGGAAGCCCTTCCTTATCATAATAAATGTTATTTCCAGCTGAACTCACGGATAAGGTGCTTTGAAGTAGCAGTCCTTCGGAGAACAGCACCTCCCTACCCTCTTTTCAGCTGTAGAGACAAGCATCTCTCCTCCCCAGGAAAGAGGTGAGGGTGGCCTCAGCGCTACACACAGCAGTGCTCTTATTCTGCAGATAATTTTTAACACTGTTTCTGTGGAATAACGAGCTCAATAGACAATAGGTCGTATCAGTGCTGGTTGCTATTTGAAGAAGATTCCTCAAAAAATGATGTTTTTATTAGCAAAGCGTTTGTATTCCCATTTAAAACAGACTGAAAAGTTATCTTGTTCTACCGTACAGTTGTCTTCTTTTGTACCAAAATGTTACACGTTTTTAAAAGAGAGATTCTTGAGATGAGACTATTTCCGAAGAAATAAATGCTATGGTCTTTGACTTACAAATTATCCTCACCTACATATAGATATGGACTTGTGCTTTTCTCTTTTAAAATAGATATTACTCATTAAAAATAACACATGAAGATAAATTATCTACATATTTGTAATTCTTCAGAAATCTGCACATATTCTAATAAAAAATTCGTGGCAAAAATACACCAACTGCCAATTAAATAGATTTAGAAAAATACACCAGCTATTACTGGATTGATTCTAACATGATTACTTGAAGCATAAACAATGGATTTCACAAAACTTCCAAGCGGAGATTTTTTCCAAAATATTATATCGTAAAATAATTTAGGAAGTTTTCAAGTAGGTATTTCCACAACCATATGTACAACTACATATATTAGCTAGATCCCTAATAGCTAATGACCTAATATATCCATTATATTCTTTGGACTGAATTCTGTTCCTCCCCAATGCACTTGTTTCTCCTGCTGGCCTCAGAGGTAGAAATGCCATTCTATGTACATAAGGCCTTTCCTGTGTGCCAATCCCTAGCTCTTGCTAGAAGCAAATATCTGTCTAGTTGAAGTATCTAGTAGCTCAATAAAATAGCTGAGTAAAAAGGAGGATGGCATTTTATATCCACAAGGCTCAAATACAGAAGAACTTTCTTTCACTTATTTCTGCTGACTCAACCCAAACATATTCATACCTGAGGGTATTCATGAAAAGTATATCTTAGATCAACAGTTCTGGAGGAATATCTTTCTTGTAAAGTATGTCTACTCACATCTACATATATATCCCTGAAAGCCCAAGAATTGGGAAATGGCAAAAAAAAAAATCATGGAGGCATATGCTGCATGTATTAGCCACTCTAGAGCAGACTGCAACAGTTTCTTTTTGTTTACTACCAATAGCTGATTTCTGATTTGTATGTGGCCAGCAGCATTACCATCATATCTACTTTAATTCACCAATAATCTTGCCAGTAGTCTTCCTCCCCCAGCTTCCAAATGGCACAACGTCTAGGATTTGTTCCACTATCGTGGCAAACTAAAATCTATTCTTTTGCTGAGCTTTGTACAAAGACCAATAGGAATCGATTTGCTTGCATTCCACTGCTGAGAAGAAAAACATATAAAGGAACTGCTTTGGTGCTCTTATCTAAGGAAAAATACTGAAAATTTAAAGAGGCTGGCTGCGACAAAATAAAGTGAGAAGAGTTCTTCAAATGCGGGGAAGGTTTTAATATTAGCAATTCATTGCCTCCAGTCTAGGATTAAATACAACCCTCTTCAGTCGCATAACAGCATGTGGTCCTGTATCCCACAGCATCCTTGGAGCAGGACCAGGAAGCTCTCTTGGGGAGCTCTCCCTCGATCCTCTAGCTGGGTTCTCTCAGCTACTCTTCTAGAATCAATGATCTCCTACTTCTCTGCTAGTGAAACTGAAAACTGTTCATTATCCTAGTATGAACATGCGTCTACCCCACTAGAATGAATGTGAGTCTGGAACATTAATATGCCCAGTTCTGCATACAATCTGGTCTGCAATTCAGGGGAGTTGCCCTACTGTGCACTGCGGTGCTTGAGCTGGGAACAGCCTCACTCTCTCAATACTGGGCTTCTTAGAAACAGTTCTGAGTGGACGTCATCACATCCTTCTTTCTTCATTTGTTTACACATAAAAATCAGCTCATTTACTGAAAACACACAAGGGCAACAGTCTTTTTTTTTAAAGGGTTCTATAATTTTACAAGACCTAAATGTTATAAGTATCTGACAATTTTGAAATTTGATGCTCACTGGACCTCCACTATTTAGGGCAACCTTGTTTGAGTTCAAGCTTAAGTGTGATACAACTTTCTAACGAATCCTGACCTTTGTCTGAAACTGACTTCTCTTGGGTCTCCTCCAGAGCTGTAAGACTATAATTAACTTTGGCAGATTCCAAAACCCCTATAACTTTTCATGTCCCATGACTTTGGAATACTACTGTTAGTGAATATTTTTCTGCTTTTTTTGGAAAAGGTCTTAGATCTGTGCTCAAGATTTATTTTCAAAAAGTAGGGAAAAAAAGAAAATATAATTCTATTGGTGTTACAATTTCTATAATAACTCTTAATATTGGCTCTTTCTAATTGGGTCAGAGTTTAAATAATTTTAATTTGTACCAAATGAAATATATGTTTTGTATTTGATCCTGGAAGCCCACTTCGCTCCATTTTAAGACACATAGGAGCAGACCACAGCAATTTTTTTTAACAATTTTTAAAAACAGATATAAAAATGAATTATGATCATTAACTCTGACTTCGTTACTGAAGAAAGAAGTCTTCTTCTTTTTATCTTTGTGAGAAGACTTTCTAAGAAGTCTTCTACACTTTCCATTGCCTATAAATGAGCATGGCTTAAATAATTTAAACATATGTCAATATCTATCACATCATAGAACTGCCTTTCTTCTACAGAAAGAGTGTTTTCTGACTTTACAACCCTGGGATAATTATGTTTCTCTAAATATGAGATGGGAAAGGAAAAGAGAACATTTGTTGAACGTCTTGAGTCACTAATGTAATTCATTCACTCTACAAATATTTATTGAATGTCTCTTACATGCCAAGCTCTGTGCCAGGCATGTAGAACACCTGATGAGTAACACAGACAATTCAGAACAGGATACAGACATTGAACAAATAATTACACACAAAATAATTTATGTTCATGTATAATACATGGAATGAAAGAAAAGTATAATGTGCCATCAGAACATACAACTTGAGGACCTACACTAGTCTGGTCTTCAAAGTCCTCTAAGGAAACGACATTAAAGCTTGAAACCTGAAAGATCAGCTGTTATCTAGGTAGGAACTCCATCTTTATGTATAAGATAGTGAAGAAGTCATAAAGCCGACTGGGAAGGAGCACCCCAAAATGAGGAAGAAACACAGGAGAGTGCAGTCAAAAACCTAAAGGATGGTGTTGCAAGAAAACAGGTGAGTTCTCCTTGAGGAGAACACCCTCAAAGTTCAAATGACTGAAAAGAAAAGGAGGTCTATCAGATTCGGTTGGCAAGGGACCTTCCCTTACAGTCCAGTGGTTAAGACTGCATTTTCACTGCAGGAGGCATGGGTTTGATCCTTGGTCAAGGAACTAAGATCATTTAGCATGACATGACCAAAAAAAAAAAAAAAAAATTAGTTGGCAAGGAAAAAATGGGTGAAAATCAGAGGAACACTCCATCCACTGCATAAGAAGAAAAAGGAGAAAGGGGTACTGATGTTGACAGCTTATACATCTGTTGGTAAGGTGATAAGATTTCCTTCTGATAGCTTTTACTTTCTCATTAAAGGATGAGGTTATTAGCTGCAGGAGATGAGGGGCTAAAAGAAGCAGGGTATGGATGAGTAAGGAGAGAAGTGAAAGTGTAAAACTGTTACTGAGCGGAAAGGCAAATAGAGATACAAGGTAGTACTGCTAGGCAATGCTGATCATGTATTCGAATTTTATCTTGAATTTAAAGTAAAACCAGTGACCCCAGCTAAGTAATTTTCTCCAGCAACAAGAGTTGAGAATACGTCAGGTGACTATGGCAGAAGAAAAGATAGGCAAATGAATTGAAGGTATTTTCAACGGAACTATTACAATAGTTCATGAAATCTCAGGTAGGCAAGGAGGTTAGGGTTGAACAATAATAGTAAGTGGTACATGACGAGTAGGCAGTCCCAGCAGAGTAAAATTATAGCAATGATGATACTAGAGCAAATCTGCTGGGATGAAAAAAGATGGTAGGCAAAGAAGGGTATACTTGAAATTAGAATTACAGAACTGGCACTATTGCTAGATGGCAAGGTACAGAATGTGCCCCTGGAAATAGATGGCTGGGGCAGAACAAACAGGTTAGTGAAGTAAAGAAGTCAGTGCACTAAATGAATGATCTTTATCATCAAAGTCATCAAAATGGCAACAGAGTTGGGTGCCATTATAGAACATGCACAGACAGAGCTTAATGGAAGATAGGCAATTTATCACTAGACCTTCCAGAAATCAGTTTCACTACCCTTCTAAAAACAAAGAGATGGTGAAACATGCCTGGATTCCAGCCCTAGGACCACATTCTCTCTTCCCAAAATTATAAGTCATGAAATGGACACTTCATTGAAAATCTAAAGGATATTATTATTCCTGGTGCATTAAAAAAAAAAAAAAACAGACAAGAAAACAGAACCCTTGTGTCCTGATTTCAATGATGAAAGACCACTTTTATTTTTTTAATATTTGTTTACTTTATTTATTTATTTGGCTGCACCAGGTCTTAGTTGTGGAACAAGGGGTCTTCAGTCTTTGTGGAAGCATACAGGATCTTCGGTTGTGGTATGTGAACTCTTGGTTGGTGCATGTGGGATTCAGTTCCCTGATCACAGATCAAACCCAGGGCCCACACTGGGAGTGTGGAGTCTCAGCCACTGGACCACCAAGGAAGTCCAGAAAATTTTTTAAAAGAACAACAATGCATCTCTTACAGAATCAGGAACCATGCTGATCTATACCACTAAGTAGGTCTATACTATTGAGGCAGAGTACAGAAAATGCTATGATTAAAAGGATGGACTTTTATGATCAGACACAGCTGGATGTGAATAGCAGGCTCCATGCCTTACTATTTATGTAACTTTTAGTATCTAAGAAATGGTTATCTTGCTGAATTACTGAGAGAATTAAATAATAAACATAAAATACCTTTCACAGTACCTAGCACACAATGGCCCATAAATGTCGGATTTAATTTTGCGTAAGATTCACTGAGAATCCCAATCCTTCATTTGTAAAGACCATTTAATGAGTAAGGGAAGTAATATTTTCCCAAGGCTGCTTGCTACCTGCAAGAACTGTGGTACCTACCATAAGTAAGCAAAGTAACAGGATTTTTTCAACAGTGCCTGACTCTGCTATTTTGATTCAAGTTCACAAAGCTAATTTCTGTCCTGATGTAGGAAGTCCATTTGAACTATTATGTACATTTCCAAAATTTGAAGAATGGAAGTTAGCAAGCCAGAATGATCATATTATATGGCCATTATATTAATAATAAGCATTAGCGCAACAGAGTATGGCAAATTAAGGACACATGAGTTTAAATCCCAGCTCTGTCCCTCTTTGCTTATGTTGCCTTGGGCAAGTTACAATACCCATTCCTAAACTAACACTGGCTACCCCATCAGGTTATTATAAAAATTTAAACAGTAATTCACATAAAGAATTTGGCACAGAGCCTGGTATTTAATCACTCATTGGATGCTAGCTAGTAGTACTAGTTATATATAAACAAACAAGAAGATCAGAAAATACTTTATGCAAATTTTAGAGCAGTTTATAAAACAGAAGAGAAAATTTTACAACAAAAAAATCATCTGTAAGTTTGAGGATAACAATCTGGCAAATTTTTCCTGGAGATAGAAAGTTAATTTAGATTCTTATATTTAGTTTTGGAGGAACTGCATAAAAAATAGAATTTAGAAATCATATTGGTATTATGCTCACACAAAGGCAAACTATTCCACAATAAAATGATGCACATAACTAAATGGGTAAATCTCAAAAGCATCATACAAAAACAAGAGCAGCCAGTCCCAAAAGAGCAGGTGCTGCCTGATTCCACCTGTATTAAGCTGAAGAACAAACAACATTAACCCATGGTAATAAAAATCAGACCTGTGCTCAACTCATGGTGGGGTGGGTGATTGAGCTGACACAAGGGAATTCTCAAGGGAGATGGAAACGTTCTTTATCTTGATCTGGTGATAGCTACACAGGTATACATATTTGTGAAAGTTCAATATGCCATACACTTAAGAACTGTGCATTTTACTGTAAGTAAATTAACATATGAATTCATAATTATATGAATTCCTTTCATTTTCCCATAAATTAGAGTGTCATGACTTAGTGGCTGTTTATTACATGTTTAATATTTATTTCCTAAACATATACATTAGGCAAAAAATATCATATTAGATTTTATTCTGGATTAGAGTTGTATATGGAAAATGCAGTTAAGTCAATTGGTGAACTCAGGTAATATAATAAAGCTTTAAAAAGCAAAACCAACATTTGCTCAATTTAGCTGAAAAAACAAACCATATATTGCAATAAAGGTCTCAATTCACAGTAATTTGCACTTTGTAAAAGGGAATCGCTTAAGATTGAGGGAACTAACGTTATATTAAAAAGAAAAAGAAATTTAGTTCTATTTCTTTAGGATTTCTATCTTTGAAAAATTTTAAATAAACTACCTTTCAGAAGGTTTCTGGATCCAAGAGTCATTTGGGATACACAAAATGTAGAGAACCAAGGCAGTCTGCCTGTTTTCTCTTGTGAGATCTGAAATGCTAGCTTTGTGTGGTACAGGTCCTCTAAAGGAGTCAATTAAAAAGGAATTCCCTGGTGGTCCAGTGGTTAGGGCATCAAGTTTTCACTACTGAGGCCCAGATTCAATCTCTGGTCAGGGAACGAAGATCCCTCAAGTCATGCAGCATGTCCAAAAACAACAAAGCTCAATTAAGAGAAAAGCAAAGTAGGTCTTTCAGGACATCATGCATCTACCTGATGCCAACCACACAGAAAAGAGGTGGGAGAAAAATGCAATCAACTCCTTCACTCCCTCCCTGTTCTTGGCATCGAGTATGCCGGTACAAGGGGTGGTCATCACGTTTGTGATGAATGGTTGGGGTGGACGGACTAAAGAGTTTATTGGTAGATGGATGATGAAGGTTAAGTATTGAGGATCTGGGAAAACAATGGTGCCACATACTAAAACAAAAGTTGCAAGGGGTAAAATTTTAATGAAAAGAAAATTATTGAATACATACCCTTTGAAGGACAAACAGACTGCCCAGGTAGAAATGTTTATTGGAGGTGAAATATGTAGCGTCCAGCCTATGTTAACTGGATGACTTCCAACAGGGAGAACTCACTGTAAGCAGGAGCATAGGCCAAGCACAGAACCTTGGGGAATGCCCACAGCTGGGGGACAGGAAGAGAAGAACTAGGACGATTTGGGTAATAGCCCAGGGAGAAGAATTCTCAGGAATGAGTATTCATCCCAAGTGTCCAATACTGAAAACAGTGAAAAAAGCATATATTTGTAAGTAAGTAAGTGTTAATCGCTCAGTTGTGCCCGACTCTTTGAGACTCCATGGACTGCATCCCACCAGGCTCCTTTCTCCATGAGATTTTCCAGGCAAGGATACTGGAGTGGGTTGCCATTTCGTTCTCCAGGGGATCTTCCCAACCCAGGGATTGAACCCGTGTCTCCTGCACTACAGGCAGATTCTTTACTGACTGAGCTACAGGTAAGCTACTATATAATTACAAAATATTATTTTTAATCTATCTTAATTTTATTTTCAAATAAAGGGTCGAAGTTACCACAAATTAATTCAGACTTTATAGTGAACAAACATTGCACCAAAGGAAAAAAAAATTGGAATCCTTCCCCAGATTAGTAGGAAATAAATTGAAAAATACCCTGATGCTGGGAAAGACAGGGTAGGAGGAGAAGCGGGAGACAGAGGATGAGATGGTTGGATGGCATCACTGACTCAATAAACATGGGTTTGAGCAAACTCAGGGAGATAGTGAAGGACAGGGAAGTCTGGCGTGCTGCAGTCCATGGGGTCACAAAGAGTCAGACACTTAGCAACTGAACAACAACAAATTTGGAGAAGGAAAGAGAGAGAATGGGTCCATACTACCCAAGCTAGGCATTGGTTATCTCAGTAAGAGGAGGTTGGCTGTTGCAGGGCAGAGGGTGGGGTTGGGGGGGAGATGGCCAAGGCAGACCTAGCAGGTCCAGGCAGTCCGGAATCGCTAGTTACTCAGCTGCCCAGAGGGGTTTCTCTGAAGCACCTCTGAAAAGCGACCAGAAAGGCGTTAGTTAAAACTGCAAAGAGTATCCAACTCGTGTGAAAGTGTGTGTGTGTGTGTTGTTTACTCAGTCATGTCCAACTCTTTGCGACCCCACGCACTGCAGCCCGCCAGGATCCTCTGTCCACGGAATTCTCTCGGCAAGAATACTGGAGTAAGTTTTCATTCCCTTCTCCAGAGGATCTTCCCAAGCCAGGGATCGAATCTAGGTCTCCTGCATTGCAGGAAGATTCTTTACTGTCTGAGCCGCTAGGAAAGCCCAGCAGGTATTACTCGTGTTTCCCTAATTTGAAAATATACCAGAAATAAATATCAGAACTCAGCAATCAGTATTATCTGATTTTATATTTATACACAGACCCAGAATAACAGGTTAAGTAATTTGGTCATGCTCATATACTTAATTAATGTCAGAATTTACTAATTATTATCACCTCATTGGGAAAATGTATTTTTCAAATACAAAAGTCCATAAATTGGTCACCATCACCAAGTAGAAAACTGGGGCAAGGGAGGGGGATTCTTTTTCAGAATTGTTTTAATAAACAATTTATCTTTTCACTGCACCATCTGAATACCTGCCTTAATTTTCTGGGTTGATTTGACCAGACCAAGTGACTCAGCAGAACAGAACTAAAATTGTTTTTCTCCATATTCCATGTGATGAAAACTAGAGAGAATGTACCCCTTATTATGATAGTGGATTTACAACAGCAAAATACACTCACAAATTGGAAGCTGCTCAGATAGTCATTATCTCCAAAAAAAAAGAAGACTGCTAGGCTTTGAGGCAAAGGATAAATTAACTGGAGTGAAAGAATTTCTTTTCCAAATTCCAGACATAAACAGCTTGACACTTTTGAAAGAGAGGTTATGAGGGTTACAATGCTTTTGTGTCTTCCTCATTTCTTTTATCATAATCAACTTCAGCTGTTATTGTCCTCCAAAGTATGACATTTTGAGTGTGAACAAATTTTATTTTCTTCTTGAAACATGTGACCATGTCAATGTGTTTCTCCACAACCAAGTGAGCGTGGTTTTGCCTGTCTGTTTTTATCACTCCCATTACACCAGGGGACAGGAAAACATTCCTCTTTTATAAAGAGGAGCAGTAAACGCTGAACACAGGAATAACATATTCACTCCAGCTGTTACACATTGAACTATTTTTGTATTTAATTTATAGTGTCATTAATGTCTTCTCTCTTTCACACGTTGAAGTGCTATATTATTCTAACCGTAAGTTCTAGACAAATTGATAGAACATGCGTGTACTTGGTCTGAAATTTTGACTCACTAAGTGTACTATATACAATACAAATGAGCTTTCCAGTTTGTTTTGAGCAACCATAACAGGAGTAATCCTTAAAATAGCACCACTATTGGACACCAGTGATTTCCAGCTGATTTTACGACACTGTAAACACTCAGTTGCATTCAAAAGCAACATAATTCTAAATAAATCATTTTAATTCACTTGTGTTTTTAAAAGTTAACTGTTCGAGGTACCTTTGATGCACGTTGCCTTATGTCAAATACTTGTCACTCCAATAAGATTCAGTGGAAATCAACAGTGAAACTGTTCTAGTCTAATGGAAATTGATGCTTCAAACTTATTTACAACTTAATAAAGATTCCACTTCCATATATGACAACTTACAGACCAAATCAGTACAAATTACTATTTCAAGAAAGTAAAAAAAGAGCTGGTTGTAGTCACAATGCTTTTGCAGAAACAAATGCAACATTAGTCATACTTTTAAAAAAAACAGGAGAGGGAAAAAACCTAGAAATAATGCAAATTTCCAGGGCCATTAGAATGAATACATGAAGAGTGGTATATTCATGTGATAGAATACTATACAGTAATTAGAATTTAAAACTTCTGCTACAGACAGCATAATGAAGAACAGAGGAAGGCACACACATAGACACACTGTCTATCTATACATACACATAAAATGATGCCTCTCATAAAAGTTGAAATCAGACAAAATTATTCTATGCTGCTAGAACTTCTGCCAGAGGCTACCTCTGGGAAGAAAGGTGGAAGCAGTGACTTGGAGGTGGCACAAGAAGTGTTTCAGGAGTGCTGGCAATGGTGCCCATCCTGATCTGGGCAGTGGTTACATAAGCGTGTTTACTTGGTGAAAATGCGCTGGGCTGCATGTTTACGATGTGTTCCTTTTCTGCACATACGGTATACTTCATTTAAGGGCTTATTTTACGGAAAGATGGAGTAAGTAGACTCCATCACCTCTCCCCCACTGAACGCAGTTATAAAACAGAATCCGAGAAGCAGCTCCTCAAGGACTCTGAAAAGGAAACAGTAGTAGGAAGTTTGCGAAAGAAGCCCAGCACCATCAAACCGAAGGTGCATCTGTCATCCTTTCCACTTCTAGTACCTTCCCGCCTGGTTTCAGCACAGCCTGGAAGCAGATAGCATGCAGACAGTCCTCCAGAAAAAGCCCTCCAGTTCTAACTCAGGAAGTGGGAAGGGGTCTGCTGACACCCAGCCCTTCCACCCCATCTGCAGCAATCCTGGGACAGTGGTGGCCGCAACGGCTGCTGCAAGGGAAGTCGTCAGACGCCTAGAGCGCTGGCGGGGGAGAACCTTCCTTTCCGACGGGACACCGCGTGGTGCCGAGACTGGGGCAAGCCCCGCGGCTCTGTCCTCACCACCCGGCCCTGATATACAAGGAGTCACAGGAACTACGTCACAGGGCCGGATAAATAAAGCCCCAGCTTTCTGGCCAAAGAACCAAAAGGGGGAGCCCCCCAAAAGTGAAGGGTACTGAGACAATTATGGAGAGGGAGGAGCTTGGGAAACGATCCCATGGAAATATTAATGAACTGCTGGGCTCACTCCTGGGCATGTGTGACTCTGACACTAAAAGGTATACAATCAATCGACTTTGAAAACTGGACTATGATATAAATCACTGCCCTCATCTCACACTGGTCACTGAATGGCACACACATGGGACAGACCTGAAAGCCACCACAAATGCCTTCGGAAACCAACCTTCAGAAGACTAGTCAGAATTTGCAGCCTAAATCAAGTTATGTTGACTGCTGCTAGAACAAAAAAATATCATCACTCTCCATATTATCTTAAAGACCCAAAGTCTTAGGACATAATATTCAAAATGTCCAGGATATAAGAAAAAACTATTCTGCATATGAAGAACCAGGAAAATCTCAGGTTGTATGGGAAAAGAAAAATCAGATGACACAAATGTTGAAATTATCCAACAATGACTTTAGGCAGTTTTCTAAAAATTCTCCAAAAAGTAAATGGTGAACACCCTTGAAATGAAGCAGATGATAGAAAGACTCAAAGAAACTCAAGATATAATAAAGAATTTAAAAAAATAAAGAATCAAGAGAAAAATCTTAATTTTAAAAATTATAACTGAAAATTGAAAATACACTGGATGAGTTCAACAGCAGAATGGAGATAACAAGGAAGAAGTCAATAAACCTGAAGGAATACAAATAGAAATTATCCAATCTAAAGAAGACTGGAGGAAAATGAACAGAGCCTCTGGAACCTATGGGAAATACCAAAAGATCTAAAATTCATATAACCATATACTCACAAGTAGAAGAGAATGTGTTATAAAAGTAAATATTTGAAAAAATAACTGCTGAAAGTTTCCCAAATTTGAGAAAAGGTATAAACTTATAGATACAAGAAGTTAGGTTAACCCTGAATAGTATAAACCCAAAGAAATCAACGTCTAAATATACTGTAATCAAACTGCTAAAAACTAAAGACAAAGAAAAAATTATTGAAAGCAGCCAGAGAAACCTGATGCATTACTTACAGGAGAACAATGATTTCAATGACAACCAATTTCCCATGAGAAACACTGAGGACAGAAATAAATGAAATAGTATAAATGAATTCTATATCCAGTGAAAATATCCTTCAGGAATGAATATGAGATAAAGACATTTTTATATGAAAGCAAACTGATAGAATTGGCTGCCAGCAGCCAAGTATAAAGGACGTTCTTCAGACACAAGGAAAATGATACCAGAAGGAAGCCTAGAACATCAGGAAAGAAGGTGGAACAATAGAAATTATAAACATCTGTATAAATACAGTAGGCCATTTTTCTCCTCTTGAGCTATTTAGACATATTTAATGTTTGAAACAGACATTAATGGTTGAAAGAGAAAATATAACATTGTCTTATGGAAAGATATATATATATATCACACAGACACATACATGGATGTGTTTGTGTGTGTGTATACACACACGTTCACAAGGTTGAAAGAGAAAGAGGGAGAGATACATTCCAATAACCCAAGAGAAAGCTAGCAAATAGGAAACAGGAATGAAAAAGAGAGGGAGCAAACATAAAACAAATTAAAAAAAGGTGCTAAATGCAAACATATTAATAATTACAACATATGTAAATAATCTAAACATACTAATCAAAAGACAAAGATTGACAGAATGGATAGAAAACCAACACCAACCTAAAAACCAATTATATTATGTCTAGAGGAAATTTATTTAAAAGATAATGATATAGATATGTTAGAAGAAAAAGAATAGAAAAAGATACACCTTGCAAACACTGACCAAAAGAAAACAGGAGTAGCTATATTAACATAAAACAAAATAGACTTAAAAAGAGAAAAATTACCAACGATAAAGAGGAACATTACATCACTGGGTCAATTCACCAATAAGACATAAAAATATTAAATGTATACACACCAAATAGTATCACATTTGACTTCATGGAACAAAACTGACAGACTGAAAAGAGAAATAGAAAAATCTACAATATTTGGAAACTTAAACACTTCTCTCACAGTGATCAATAGATGCAGTACACAAAAAACTAACAAGAATCAACTAATCTACTTGACATTTAAAGAACATTCCACCCAACAATGCCAGAATACGTATTTCCCAAGGACACATGAAACATTCACCACGATAGATCATATCCTGGGTCATATGATAAATCTTAAAAAATTAAAAAAACTAAAATCATACAAATTATATTCTTTCACCATAATGGAATTTAGAATAAAAATTAATAACATAAGAAGAACAGAAAAACCTCCAAACAGCACCAAATTTAACAACACAGTCCTAAATAATGCATAAGTCACAGAGGTAGTCTAAATGGAAATTATAAAACATTTTGAGCTGAAGAAAAATCAAAATAAAACCTTTCAAAATTTGTGAAATGCAACTAGAGTCATTCTTAGATGCAGAGCAACTGGAACTCTTTAAGTATTGCTAGTGTAACAGTGAACACTCATTTGGAAACAGTTTGGCAGTTTTTTTATAAAGTTCAACATACCCTTACCATTTAACCCAATAATCCAATTCATAGATACTTACCCTAAATGAAAAATGAAAACTTATACTTACACAAAAACCTATACACAAATGTTTATAATAGCTCTATCTATGATTGCCAAAAACTAGAAACAACCCAAATATCTATTAAGACATAAATGGACAAGCAAATGGTAATTCATCCAAGTAAGAAAACATTTAGCAGCAAAATGGAATGGACTACTGATACATGCAAAAACTTAGATAAATCTCAGACATTTTGCTGTGCGAAAGAGGCCAGTGCCCAAAAGTTACATAGTCTATCATTCCATGCACACTACAATCTCAAAAAGACAAAAGCATGAATGAAATGCAATGAAAAACAGATTAGTGATCGCCAGAGGTTAAGGGTGGGAGAAGCTTGTAATCATAAAGGAATAGGATGAGCTGAACTGAGTTTTTTGTTTGTTTTGAGGTTATGGAACTGTTCTGTATCCTGATTGTGTTGGTGGTTACACAAATTTAAATATGTGTTAAAATTCAAAGAACTGTATATGGAAATAAAAGATCAAATTTTATCATTAATTTAAAACATAAAATTAATACAAACAAAGGAACATTTTTATAAGTTTCCATTTAATATGTAGGGCACTATACAGTCCGTGGAGTTCTTCTCTGGGCCAGAATACTGGAGTGGGTATCCTTTCCCTTCTCCAGCAGATCTTCCCAATCCAGAAATAGAACTGGGGTCTCCTTCATCGCAGGCAGATTCTTTACCAACTGAGCTATCAGGGAAGACCATGCAGGGCACGAACTCCCCCAAATAAGATTTCAATATCTAGGTAACATCAAGACTAGTCTGACCACAGTGAAAACCAGAAAGATAGTGGTATACTCACCACTGCTTGCTCCTCTACAGTTTCCATTACTAGAATCCATAGGAAAATCTGCAAGGAGATGATAGAGTACAGTAAGTCATAACACTCATTATTATTTCAAGAATTCTCACATTAAAATCTAATTCAGTCACAAGTTGACTTGGATAAGAACCCAGGTGCCTCAAGGAAATGGATTCTTATTTGTGTCGTGAGGTTGACACTATCATTTGTAGGTCAAATAAGGACAAGATGCATTCCTTCATGTGATTTTCATGCGACTGAAAGTTGATATACTCTTTTGAATCCTCATCAGCTGTGGATACATTTCTGGATTTAATAAAAAAGTTTTTGAGTTTCATGAAAATTCCCAACAGTAAAGCATATACTAGGTACTCACCCAACACTTTTCGTGATGGCGACAATAACTAAATACACCTTTTCAATAATAGATGTATCACACTTTGCTGGCATGGCATTTTAATTCTTAGTGCTTAAGGAAAACATGCAGGAACCATTCTTGTGTTCTCGGTTAAGTGCACACCAAACAGGTGTTTAGCAGAAAGGAAGTCTACCATCAAGGGACCACTCAAGCCAGTGCAATTAATAGACATAATAATAATTGGAAATTGCCACTGATTCTTTTTAAGATCCCCAAATCCCAGAAAATGGTAACACGATTAATGCTAATGAAATGGTGATTATGTTAAGTTCTTCTTTGTTCTAGTTAAGAAAGCAGCCTCTAATGAATAATACTGACTGCCCCAACAAAGCATCATGCTGTACATAATTATATGTTCTTACTGACACTTCAGCTCAGTACACTTACACCAGCATTTTACATTTGCATTAATACTTTATGTTAAATGAGTTTAATGCCTCTGTTTATCCTAACAGAAAACAATGCTCTTCCTCTGTCCTTTTACTTCATAGGTCATATCATAAATAAATGAAACAAGAAGGTATAACACCATTTTAGAACAATAACACTCAAAACTACAGTTAATGGATTACTTTCCCAGGCTTAGTAATCGTCAACTGGTATTTTAAAATCTATATCCTAGGGGGTTTCCTGGTGACATAGTGGTTAGGATTCTGGGCTTTCACTCCTGTGGACAGGGTTCAACCCCTGGTGGGTGAACTGATATCCTGCAAGCTGTGCAGTGTGGCCGAAAACGAAAAAGGAAAAATAAGAAAAGGACATCCCTGGTGGTCCAGTGGTTGAGAGTCCGCCTGCCAATGCAGAGGACAAGGGTTCAATCCCTGGTCCAGAAAGATTCCACACCCTGTGGGGCACCTAAGCCTGTGTACCTATGCTCAAGAGTCCACGCGCCGTACCTGCTGGGCTGGTGCACCTACAGCCCATGCTCCAAAATAAAAGAAACCACTGCAATGACAGGCCCACGCACTGCAATAAAAGAGTAGCCTCCCTGGACACAACCAAAGAAAGCCCACGTGCAGCAGCAGAGACCCGGTACAGCCAAAAGTTAAAAATAAATAAAAAATAAGAAAAAAGCTGCAGCCTAGGAAAATATGCACATGACTTATACAAAGATGATCTCTCTGTAAATTAAAAAAGTATACTGACCCACATTTAAAGTAATTGTTTAATGTCAACAGGTTGAAATAAAACTGAAAAAATTCTTCTCTTGGAAAATGAAAACCCCTTTAAAGCAGGTGATCCTAGGAGTTTGGAGTTTTCTTCTTTTATTTTTATTCATAGGAAAATGTTTCTACACTTTTTTAAAGTGCTTAGACATCAGCTGTTAGAATTATGAGAGAAAACCAAAGTTTTCTGATTATAAATAATCTCAAAAAAGCCTGTTTTCAGAAAGTTAAACTTAGGCATTCTAACAAATTATCCTAAATTAAAATAGTGGGCATTACTAGCAGGTTTTAATGCCCCAAGGATTTGAAGTAGGTGTCATAGAGGTTTCCAGAAGAAGGGTTCTAAGAAGAAGCTGGGAAAAGAAGAGAGGGTTTTCCAAATAGAAAACGGCACGTGCCAGAGTCTGGGGTGAGAAACCAAAGCACTCATGGGGTGGAGGGACCTACACGCCTTTCATCGGGGCTAACGGAGTAGGGTAAGTAGGCAGAGAGGAAACCAGAGGGGCAAGAAGGCGTGAGATCATGAAGGCTAGCGGCACATACCAGAAGATTTTAAACGACAGCTTTGAATTTCAGAATGATCACCCTACTGGAACATGGAGGGGCCAAACTGGAGGTCAGCAAGCCAATTATCATTCTAGCTCCACAATCCATGGAAGAAATGGAGAGGTCTGAACAAAGAAAGCAGCATCAGAGAAGAAGGGGAGGGAACTGTATTCGAGGTGACCTAAAGCACCTGATACCAACTGAATGTGGGGGATAAAGAAAAGGCGGGAGCAAGGCTGCCTTCAGACCTGGAATATGGGTGGGTGTGCCCCTTAACAATATAGAAAATACTAGGAGAGAACAGACCTGTGAAGGTAAGGACATGAGGAGTTCACTCTGGGGCCTGCAGAGACCGAGGCACTCAGAGATAGACAGGAGAGAACAGAACGTATGTTCTCTCCTGTCTCAGAAGTGCAGAGAAGTACTATCTCTCACCCCTTGGAATTCATTGTCCAGAGCTGCCTTCTATTCTCTAAAGCCACATATAAATCAAAATACAATGAAAAAAAAGTTGCTACTGTAACTGAAATCTGATGGTCAAAGTGGAAGTCGCTCAATTGTGTCCGCCTCTTTGCAACCTCATGGACTATTCAATCCATGGAATTCTCCAGGCCGAAATACTGGAGTGGGTAGCCCTTCCCTTTTCTAAGGGATCTTCCCAACCCAGGGATTGAACCAGGTCTCCTGCATTGCAGGCAGATTCTTTACCAGCTGAGCCACAAGGGAAGCCCAAGAATACTGGAGTGGGTAGCCTATCCCTTCTCCAGCAGATCTTCCTGACCCAGGAATCGAACCAGGGTCTCCTGCTTCGCAGGCAGATTCTTTACCAACTGAGCTATCATGAAAGCCCTTCTGATGGTCAAAAGACACCGATTCTCTGTACAGTTAACGTCACCTGTTTCTTCATAAGAGAGCAAGTATAACTTAGAACAGGTTCTGGTTTGAATCTTCTAATAATAGTTTTATGGACTTGGTTCACTTAGCTTCTCTATATGCCTCAGCTTCCCTCTCTGCAGATAGAAGTAATAGTTCCTACCATGTAGTTATTATGAAAATTAAAGAAATTAATATGCATCACCCACGTAGAACAGCACATGCCAAATACTAAGCGCTGTTAGTTCTTATTCTAACAGTGGCCAGTAATGACTCCTGGTCTGAGAATGATGTCTTCCCAATCACACTGCTGTTGTTTCACCCTTTTTCATTCACTTCATATCGCTATTTCTTTTGCTCTTCACAGTCTCTATGTTAATGCCACAAGACTTGCTCAAGGTATAACTTTTTTTTTTGGCTGCAGCGTGCAGCTCCCTGACCAGGGATCAAACCCATGCCCTCTGCAGTGGAAGCACATAGTCTTAACCACTGGACCATCAGGGAAGTCCCTCAAAGTATAACATTAATGGCAAATCTGGGATTCCAACCAAGGGCCAAAACTCTAGAACTGGTTTTCTTTAAACTGAAGACATACAGCCAATTTTTAATCATTCAAAACTCTCTATCTGTATGGTGCTAATTGGTCTCCTCTTTCCATACACCTAGTAGGAGGAGAAAGGACAAATATAACTTAGTCAATTTTGCTATGTGTAGCAAACAACTATTTAGAATTTTGTGGAAACAAGATAGAAAAGAATTCTTAATATACAATTTGGAGACTACCTAAGATCCCATTACCACTGATAACTGTGTTAGCTATAAACATAATTTAATATCATTGTATTCTAAGGTACTCCTTCCTACTCCCATCCAGAGTGCCTTTCAAAATTTCACTGAATTTTGAAGTCTTACCCTAAAATTTCCATTTCTCCTTTCCATTCCATTTTCCTCCTCATATCACACTAAATAATTCTCCCTTCTTGCTATTTGGCCCCTCAAATATTTGTAGACCAGGGCTAAAGAAAAGGCTGCCTGTTCCCCAGAAAGTGGAGAAATGATTAAACAGCAGTGCATGCATGTGAAAGTTGGCGCAGCTCTGCCAGGTGAGAGAGGGCTGGGAGAAATGTGCTGCGCAAGGGCTGGGTGACAGCAAAAAGCAGCAATAACTGAGGAGCGATTATAAAGCCCTTGGCATGGTAACCCAGGGGGCAGAATAAACGGCTGTGAAATATCATCCCATACATTTTCTTAAACACTCAATGTCTACATTTCTGAGATAAATTGTTTGTAATTAACAGACATCCGTCAAGCTCATTCTTTATTCCTATTGCTCCCAAAGGGATTTGTTCTTGAGCCCGAGGTCCAGGTCAATTTGTGTAAAATGAAATACTAAGTTTATATTCAGAAGAAATAAGATTGGCCTACCCAGTGAGTTCTCAATGTGAAGTTTGTTTCCCAGAGTTGAACTGACAAAAGCTCTAAGCTCTATCTGCATTTACCAACAGACTAGGTTTGTCCAAATAAAACAAACAAAAAAATAAATTTTAATAGCAATGATAATAACGGTAAAATAGCGATAGCAACAGCAGCAATTTGTTGAGGACTAACTATGCATGAGACACTACAGATGCTGTTTAACTTCATCTTCACCATCTCCGTGGGATGTAGACAGTATGTCCCCATGTCACAGATTAGAAAACTCTGCATTGGAGAGGCTATACATCTGCCCTATAGAAATAGCTGATATGAGGCAGAGTCAAGATTCAACATCTGGTCTTTCCCACTCCACGCCCATACCCTTTATTCATCATACAATATTAAATATTTGACTATTAACTGGCTGAATGAATAAATTGAACTGAATTCACAGATAAAGCAGGTGTACATGCAGTTACAGGTCTACAATAAATACAAAATGTAGAAAAAGAATAAATTTAATGTGAATTTATTAGTAATCATCAAGAGAATATATTTTCTGTATAAAAATATACTTGTCCTTAATACTTCAAAACAAAAAGTAGACTGAAGCAATATTCCATTCAATAAAATTCTGCTTTGTAAAATGTCCTTGAACTTGTTGGTGGAGTCATAATATCCTACAAGGGAACAGATTTACATAAATGGTAAGATTTGAAAATCCTCTTGACATTGAAGGTATGTAAAAGGTGGTTCTATTTTATTCAGGGAGACCTCATTTTTATAGTCTGCTAGATTCTAGGCGTAAGGCATAGAACTCTGTTTATTCTTAGAGGAAGAAGAAAAAAAAACCCTGCTTCATGAACTATCATATCCCACTGAAGCAAGGCGCATATTGCATCGTAAATTAAACTGGCCACATGTGGTAGTTCTTAAGTAATTCCAGGTGCCTGATAGTTTGACCTAGCATAGGGAATGTAATTTTCAGCAAGCTGCAGTCTTGGAAGCCAGGGGACCCTTCAGGCTAGAATCCACCACTCCTTTCCCTCCCCCCTCCCCTTCAGCTCCCTCCTGCCCCCGCCGTCTCTGATTCACACTGAGGGATACGGTAAGGGGAAGGGAGAACATCACTAACAAACGGTTCCAACTGCCACCTACCCCTACTTTTTTTTCTAGCAAGGGCAACTGTCAGCAAAGCACATTATGCCCTTTTAAAGCAGCTTAGTAATCAGGTCCCAAGGACTGACAAATTGTTTCCATGCATGTCTTATTTGAGTGCGTCAATGAGGCAATTGTTCTACATTTGGTCCACGACGATAGGTAACTCAGGGGCACTTGAGGAAACTGCTTCCTATCCATACTGACCATGGCTTTTGAGAGCCACTAACCTTGCCAAACCTCTCTCAGCTGAGGTCCATCTCTAGGAGAGGTTTCAGAGCAGGAGGAGGAATGCATTTCAGTGTAAACCGTGGCCACCACATTCCTGGCCCTTGGCCTGAGAGGGGTGTCTGCATTTAACTGATCTAAGTGCCTGACAGACCAGGGCAGCTCTCTCCTGGCATCTGCACAGCCTGTAACATTAATGGGCAGAAAAGCTCAAGTGCTCTTTTAGCCCAAAGATAAATAAGAAATACATTTCTTTGTGATTATTTTAAACAATCAGTTGTTGGTTGATTATTAAAACCAAGACAACAACAGGTGTAGTCAAAGGTGATAAACTGAGGTGACCATCAAAAAAATCTGAAAATCTTTCTATTCAGCTTGGTTTTGCAGCTATTTGTACAAGTACTTTTCCCCTCCCTAGTCCTCTGTGTTAAGTGGGGCACTGTGCACAGAAAGCATTTTTTCCAAATCAATTCCTTGACCAAGAACTGTTCACTTGGGAATGGACGAAGGACATGAGCTTAGGCTGAGCAAGTTGAGAGGCAAAAGAAAAAGTTGATGCCCAAGAAATGAATAGAGAAGGAGGTATAAAGTCATCACACCTAAGGGCAGAGTTGATCTGGGGAGGGTGTGAAAGAGGACCAGTCATAAAAGCTTGGGTTTATATTTAAAGTATATGAAGGGTGAAATTTTCCAGTTTTGGGTAATCGGTAGGAACGACATTGAGTTAGAATTAAATGGACCATAATGAACTAGGTTTAGTTGGAGTCTTAAGAGTTATGACTGTCCTAATTAGACCAAACACTAGTGAGAAAAACAACTTGTGATTGATTCCATTTAACACAGGACTGTAATCAAGTTTTACAGTAGGGAAAAATTGAAATAAATCTGTGGTTGATGCACACAGAGAAAGGTACTGAAGACAAATTATTTGCAGAGCATAAGAGTGGGATAAGGGGTGAGATTAAAAATAACATTACATGAGTGTATGATGATAACATGCCTTAAATATAACTCCTTTCATCCATATGTCATTTACGAAATGACTTGAAGGCATGTGGGAATGTGAAAAGAGCCCAGCAATTTCACTTCACCAGTTCTGTGGCTGGAGCAAGTCTCAGAAGCTAATTAGCAGTGCATAGCAATGTTTCACAGCTATTTCAGTCTGGAATGGAAGAACAATTTATCTCATTGAAAGGAGGGGGAAATTTAAGGTGAAGGTAATTGCTCAAATTGGATGTTGAGCAAACGCATAGCACTAACGTCTGTGGGTTGGGGTAAGGTTACTGAAACTATCTTGGCATTTTTAATGATAAGAAAACGGTGCTTCAGTCTTCTGTTTTCACCATACAGTCTTTACAAGTAGCTAAACACGAGGGATACAGAAAACTGATGGCTGAGAACGCAAAAAAGTTCAGTGATTATAAACAAATTAAGGTAGGAAAAGAGCACCCTATATGTGGTTACTAGGACATGTAAACAGTGGAAGTGAAGGGGCAGTGTTGAGCAGAAGTGTGATGGGAGTGGAATGAACTTGAGTGTTTTAGAAAGACAGATCGCCTATAAGAATAGAGTGCATCGGTTTAGAAGGGAGGTGAAAAGAGAGAAAAAAGGCACGGTGTTCGATAGAGACGTAATTAAGAAAGAGATGAAGCGAGGTGATCCGATTCCACAGAACCAGAGTAGAGGGGAGTAACAAGGACTCCGAGAAGCGAGCGGTTGGAAGCAGGGGCGAGGGGGCAGGCTGGGCAGCGTCGGACTCACCGGCTCCGTCGGCAGTGACGATGGCCTCCGGAGAGATGCACACGCCGCGGTCATAAACGGGCAGCTCCTCGCAGGCCAGGCTTTCCGGCCACGAGTGGCGGTACTTGATGAGGATGGGCTCGCAGCCCTGCCGGGCCCGCTCGCACACAGACTTGCAGGGCTTGATGGGCTCGTGCTGGAAGTCAATGGTGCAGATGGGCGCGTACATAGCACAGAGGAAGAAGAGCAGATCCGGGCTGCAGTGGGTGCCCAGCAGACCCTCGAACTGCTCGATGGCCAGGATGGCGTTGGCCTGGGTGCTGTGGTGCAGGTGGTTGGGCATCTTAGTCATGTTCCAGGGCAAGGACTTGCACAGGGGGATGCGGACCGGCTCACAGGCGGCCGCCCGAGCTCCGGGCGCGCGGAGCAGGCAGAGCGCAGCCAGGGCGAGTAGCCCGGCCGGCAGCGGCAGCATCCCGCCCCGGCTGCCGGAGACCATGATCTCGGCAGGATGGGGCAGGGTGCAGCAGTGCGGAGAACGCCGAGAGGCCCGCTCCGCCGTCTCCTCCTCCCCCCCTGGAAGTGGACACAATGATATGAGAGCTTCTCCTCCCCCGGCAATCTCACAGTTTCCCTGGATCAAATTCCCCCAATGGGGTCCCAAAAGCTGCGCCGAGCGCCAGCCGCCGCCGCCCCTGCCGCTCCGGCCTCTCCGGCTGCTCTTTCCCGACGTCTAAGCCTTCTGGGGCCGCGGCATCTATTTAATTCCTCGCTCCCTCTGGCAGAAGCGTCCGACTTCGCAGATGAGACGAAAACAAGAGGAACCGAGGGAGAAATAAAAACAAAAGTAGAATTCAGCTGAGGCAGTTGGAGCTCTGGGGAGTCACGTCCCCTGGATTACAAAAAGGTGCTAAAAGAAGCATGAAAGTCTCCCAAGTGAGGAGGAGGACGGGGGGTGGAGGAGGGGGGACGAGAGCGCAAAGACTCCTAAGTCAGGACTAGGGTGCAGGAAGAGTTTGCAAGTCTGATAGGCCGAGCAAAAAGACCCAGCTGCGGGTCTTTGGTGTGAGCTGCGGCTGCTGCAGCGACCGCCGCCGGCAGGAGGGGACCCGTCCGAGGAGCCGCGACGGGAGGTCTGCGCCTCGGATCCGCGGCTCTTCGCTTTCCTGCCTCCGGGAGAGAGAGGCAGCCCCGCCCCCAGCGCCAGCTCCCCTTCCCGGGAAGGGGTCTGTGGTTTGGAGGCGGAGGAAGAAGCCAGCAAAAGCAGAGAGGATCGATAACCCGAGACAGAGTGGACTTGAGACGACCCACACCCGGGAGCACCGCAACCCCCTACCCCCCGCTCCAAAGGAGAGCCACCAGCCTCTCACGGAAGAGCCCACCCCAAATCTCCACGAAGGAGTGCCCCCAGTTCCCTACTTGGGAACCCACCCGAGCCCCACGCTCCCTGGAGGTATTTTCTTTAAGCAACTTCGAGCCTCGCCTCTGTGATTACCGGCTCTGCAGGAAGACCTGGGGGGGAAGACTTAAGCAACGTCCCTTGAAAAATGTCCAAGTGTCAGAAAACAGGGACCCCTGCAGCGATGATGGAGCCTTATCAATCCAGAACTCCTGACTGCAGAGGTCTGCATTTTTAATAACTAGGTGGTGGCGGGGTGTGGGGGACCCGGGTAGGGGATGTGGGGGTGTGGGCGGAAATCGCCTTTCATAAAAAGAGAAGAAACGCTGTACATAATTACTAATAGGCCACAAGAAGCAAGCAACAGGTCTTTTTTTCTTTTAATTTTTTCTTTTGCACTGCAGAATTTAAACTTTCGAGTTTTGCATTTTAAGCTTTAAAGTGAAAACTGCTTTAAAGTACTTGGGCTTCCCTCACCCACCCACCCCTGATTTTACTAAAATAAAATGGCACTTATTAACTCTTCTACCAATAAATTCACCTCACACTTGAGACAAACGTGTAGGAAAATTACACCACACTGGTAATGATAATGATGATAAGGATAACAATAAAATCCTTTCCATCCAAATGAGCTCAATCCAGAAAAGAAAATGGAAAACAGATCCCCTCTTGGTCTGCTCCTTCCACTAATGAGCTTCCTCTTTCCCTCCCTCTCCCCCTTCCTCCCTTTTCAGGGCATATTGTAAATGGAATGACCTGCAGAGGCCCTCCTACCCTGCCCTTTCAATGGGAAATCACTGAGCAAAAAGATTGCAGAATGTCAGAAAACACAGCCTTCATTGAGAAGAGAAGGAAACAAACCCTAAACCAAAACAGGAAGTCACCTTTGCTCTGCATCACTGAAACATTTGGAGGCTTTAATCCGGCCATTTCTCACAGTCAGTAATAAGCAGACAAAAGATGCTTCCACTTTAGAGAACCCAGTGAGATGGTTTCCATTCCCCAGCCTTGACATGACAGCACTTATAAAATGTCAGTGCTAACTTGAATTTATGGAATTTTATCTCTAAAATGACCATAAACAGCCATTTGGGACTGCAGTAAATTATTTCAGAAGGAAGTTTCTTCCACTTAGGAGAAGAAGAAAAAAAACAACACAGATGTTAGATAGGGAGCAAACTTTGCCTGGTCTATGATTATTTTGTATCACTTAACAAAAGTAACCCAAAAATTATATAAATAAATTAAATTAAAAAAGATTTCGCAAGTAACATCTAGGGGAAGAAACAAAAGCAGTCAATATTAGAGCATTCGTGGGCTCTGTAAAGAAAATGAAGGTGGGATTTTCAATAGTTTAGAAGTGAGGAGTAGATACAATAGATTGTTTGATAAATATATTTTTCTATTCATCTTATATCCTAAGAGCATGAGAAAAAGAATGAGCCAGTTGTTTTAACGGTTCTACAATTATCTGAAATAAAGTGTTTTCCTTCTCTTGCACAAAAGTCAAATATCTCCTTTGTCTAACATGTACCCTCACAACATTTTTCTAATCCAAATTTGTCTTTGTCAAAATATAAAATAAATTTCAGTGCTTCCCAGAAGCCTTTTAAAAAATTTTTTAAAGTAGAGTTGATTTACAATGTTGTGTTACTTTCTGCTATGCAGCAGAGATTCATATATATGTATGTATTCTTTTTCCTATCCTTTTTCATTATGATTTGTCACAGGATATTGAATGTGGCTCCCTGTGCTATTCAGTAGGGCCTTGTTGTTTATACATTCTATATACAATAGTTTGCATCTGCTAATCCCAATCCATTCCTCCCCCAACTCCCATCCCCTTGACAACTACAAGTCTGTTCTCTATGTTTTTGAGTCTGTTTTTATAAGTAAGTTCATTTGTGTCAGATTTTAGGTTCTACATATAAGTGATATCATGTAGTATTTGTCTTTCTGATTTACTTCACTTAGTATGATAGTCTCTAAGTCCATCCATCTTGCTGCAATTGGCAATATTTCAGGCAATATTGCACTCTTTTTTATGGTTAAGTAGTATTCCATTGTATATGTATATATATATAAAACACATCTTTTTAATTTACTCATCTGCCTGTGGACATTTAGGTTGCTTTCATGTCTTGGCTACTGTAAATAGTGCATGTATCTTTTTGAAGATCAGTTTTTAGTTGTTGCTGTTTTTAGTTTTTTTCTGGATTTTCTGGATTTAGTTTTTTCCCTCAAGAGTGGGATTGCTGGATCATATGGTAGTTCTATTTTTAGTTTTTTAAGTTACCTTCATACTGTTTTCCTAGTGCTTTCACCAACTTACGCTTTAACCAACAGTGTAGGAAGGTTCCTTTTTCTCCACACCTTCTCCAGCATTTTTTATTTTCAGACTTCTTAATGATGGCCATTCTGACCTGTATGAGATGGTACCTAATAGTAGTTTTGATTTGCATTTCTCTAATAATTAGCAATGTTGAGCATCTTTTCATACACCTACTGGCCTTCAGAAGCTTTTTTGAGTACCCTGCCTGGTTCTGTTCATTTTTCTAGTTAGTTCCCCTTGAACATCATTCTTTTTTTTTTTTTGCAAATTATTCTTTAGCACTTGCCAATTTATTGGTTCAAAAATTTTTCTTCATTATTCCATCTGGGTGTGCTCTGTCTTTCTAAATAGTAGGTATTTCTTTTTTTAAGAAGAGATTTCATCTTCTATTTCTTTTGAAATAGTCATTTAAGAAATGTTGGCTGATGGAACTTTGAATGCAGTATTTTAAATACTAACATATACATATCTTATAGAGAAGTACAATACAAACTGAGTAAATTACAATAGCCAAGATTGAAAAGTAGGATGTGGGAACATGAAAGAAACAAATGAGACATGGCATAATTTCCACTAGTGGATGAGCTGACCCCCCCAAAACTGAGTGCCTTCAAATTGGCCCACACTAGAGCCAACTCATTGGAAAAGACCCTGATGCTGGAAAAGACTGAGGGTAGGAGGAGAAGGGGGTGACAGAGGATGAGGTGGTTGGATGGCATCATCGACTCAATGGACATGAGTTTTAGCAAATTCTGGGAGATAGTGAAGGACAGGGAGGCCTGGCGTGCTGCAGTCCATGGGGTCACAAAGAGAAAATTAAAGGAAGGCTGAAACCTGGTGCCCCAGAGGAAATAGGTCTTAGGTAATTTGTTTCTCTTAGATTCTATTTTACACTGTTTTATTTAACCAACGTTTAACTGAGAGAACACTGATCTTTGTGTAAAACTGCTCCTGGGCTTGCACATGAAAGACAGCTTGAGGCATTTCTCCCTATCTGGTGAAGAAATCTCAAGGTAGATAATCTGTGGGCCACACAGAAGGGGCTGGAGAATTGTAACTTTTAAATGATATTTTGATGGGCATTGCTATAGGGATCTTTAACAACTCAGATTTTAAAACTAAGGATGAAAATCAGAGTTTTATGCAGTGGATTTTATATTTGAGGAAGTCATTAAGATGGTAAATGCAGCTTATTGATACCAATACCTTGCTGAAAAAGATCTTATGAAAACCAGATTCCAGGACTTCAAAGGGCTCCCCAAGGCTCATCCAGGTGTCTCTTCCAGGGATGGGGGCACTTCAGAGTAACCTCGTGGCACCCAGCTCTCACAGCCCCCTCGAACCTAGTTCAGCCTGTGGATCAATTCAGGGCTCAATGACTGCTTAGAAACTACATCCATACATAGTTACAGCCAATCAGTCCTCTTAAAATGCCTCGGGCACCACGGTAAGTGCCATTCCGTTTAACTTCCTGACAAGGGTTCCTGTGGAGACATTAGAAAAAGATCTTGTTAGAGGTTATCACTGTGAAATAGTCATTTTTCTAAAATTTAAGTTTGACCAATTAAAACAATTTTTGCAATATCTTGTTTTGTCAATCATTTAAATTTTAACATTATTTTCATCTGTCAAATACTCTTTAAACTTATCCCAGGAGCAGTCTGTAAGGCTGTCCACATCTGTCCCGTTAAGGAAATGCGCGGGGCTGACATGTGGAGTAACTTAACAACCAGGCCGGCTCAGACACTGAGCAGTCGGAATGACTGAAGCCATTCATTCTGGACGAGCCGAGCAAGGGGACCTGGTGCCCCGGAGCAACGGGATGAGTCTTTATTAAGCACCTACTACGAGTGAGGCAGGTAAACCACACCATGCTTTGCAGGAGATATAGGTTCCATAGATGAAGAAACTGAGGCTCAGAGAAAGGAAGGAATTTCCCAAAGCTTCCACAGCTGGCTAAGGGCCTGTCAGAAGCAGGACTTGAGTCCATGCTCTTCACAAATTCAACAATCCCGCTTCTTCCTGGGCAGAAAGGAGCTGGGAAATGGGAAAGACAGACAGGACTCTCTGTGAGCCTGGGTCTCTGTCTGAACCCAGCCATACTGGTTGTCAGTCTCCGGCTCTGCTGCCCAGGAATAGAATGCAAAGCCTTGAGCTCCAAACAGGGAGAACTTCCTGCTTTGTGGCCTCTACCTGAGCTATTCTGCAGACCTAGTAATTCCTTTTTGGGAAGATCTGACCTTTCCAGTCTCCTAGAAACCCAATAAAACCCCCACCTGTTAGCTAAGCTATATCAGCATTAGGGCAGAGATTCTCAAACTGGAATGTGCAACAGAATCCCCTCCAGGGCTTCTGAACACACAGACTGCTGAGCCCCATTGAGAGTTTCTTACCTGGTAGTTCTGGGGTAAAGCTTGAGAATTTGCATTTCTAATGAGTTCCCAAGTGATGCCGATACTGCTGTCTAGGAAGAGTGAACATCACTGTTTTTAATTAGGTATTAGCTCTGATTTACCTTTAGCAAACTGTACATGCTAAAGAGATTTCATGATTTTTATCTCCTGGTTGTTTTCTGTTACAAAGAATTTGAAACAAAATTTCAATAAAGCAGCCTAACAGCTAATGAACTCTGAAGAGAGGTAGGAAGGTAGAGAGGACTAGATGCCTCAGTTATTCAAAGGCTGTCCTCAGAGCCCCAGTGAGGCCTGACAATGAAATCAGCTGGGATTCTGACCCCAGTGTACTTTTCTAAAGGAAAATAGCACCACTCCACTCCGAATGCAACAAAAGAACAATAGATCCAGCCTCAAAGAAGTTCCAGAAGGAACCATAGTATCTCAGTAAATGAATGAAGCTCAGCCATATAACCCACCTTCCTGTTCCTCCTCCTTCACCTCCCATCCCTTCCTATCTTAACTTGAAGAGAAAACTCAGAGATAAAATCATTTATGTAAAGTCATGAACTCAGTTACTAGTGGTTAAATGTGCCTGGCTCAATATTCTTTCTCTTTACACCATCCTCTTCTCTGTTGAAAGTGTGTGTGTGTTTCATTCATTTAACACCAAGTGCCTGTATAAAGTATATCCATTTACACAATCCCTTAAAATCTTACAAACCTTCCAAACAGCTTAAAAGGATTTGGGGATCCAGAAGAGAAGGTATGGGACACTTCCAAGGAAACCTCCTCGCCCTCCCTGTGCCTACTGTCAGTTGAAACCCAAATGATCCTGGATTTCTTTCTAATCTCCCTTCAATGAAATTTAACCGCAGATGATTTCCAGAATACCTTTTCTATCATTTTACTCTCCAATAGACATACATGTTTTGCTACATCTTTCATCTTGTTCTATCTGTGAGTGAGTGAGTGAGTGAAGTCGCTCAGTCGTGTCCGACTCTTTGCGACCCCATGGACTGTAGCCTACCAGGCTCCTCCCTCCATGGGATTCTCCAGGCAAGATTCCTGGAGTGGGTTGCCATTTCCTTCTCCAGTATTCTATCCGTAGAAGACTTGAATTACTCCTCAGTTCCCTCCCTTACGGTGATGGAGAAGTCAAGTAGCACACACATCATTGCAACCTTATTTATTATAAACAACTGGGCAACTGACTGTAACCATCAAGGCCACATTAGAAAATGGCATTAAAATGACCCCCGCAAGATTAGAAATCCTTCAAAAATAATCAATAAGAAGCAATAACCCAGGAATTCCTTCACATTCTGGTGGTTAGGATTCCACACTTTCACTGCTGAGGGTACAGGTTCAGTTCCTGGTCAGATAATCCCGCTAGTCCTCTGTCATCTGTGATTTGTTAAATATGAGCTGTACATGTCATATTTAAGCTGGAAGATGACTCAGTCTCTTCCATAGTTATATAAATAATGAGAACATGATTCTACCAGCTTAGCAACTATATCAATTACGAAAGCCAGAGAATTTAAAAAAAATATATTTTTTTAGTTTTGAAGAATAAATGCTCATCAGAACTTCAGAAATAGGTGTTGAAAGATTTCTACAGAGATAGGGACAGAAAATCAGCCATTCTTTCCCTTGGCCTGATAAAGGTAAAAACCTGATGATCGATTCAGATCATCCAGATACTTTTAAGCTTAGACATTTTGTAAATCCTTCATCTCTCTTGATAGACATTCAGAGTTTGACTAGTTTTTACTCGTAATTGTCAAACAAAAGCAAATTAATTCTTTAAATATTTTGTAAGAGTGAGAAATAGCATCCATTTTCTTAGATTTCATCTCAATTTTGAAACTAAAACCGTTTAAATTTGTAAGCTCTGAATGAAAACAAATTCTAGGTGTTTAAGAGGATCTTGTAGTAGAGTGCCCACTGGAGTCCATTTATACTGTTTTATAAACAACATAAACGTTCTAATGTTTTTGACTATGATGATAGTGATGGTGATTAACACAATGACACCATAGCTATCAAGGTCTAGAATATTGTGTCTAATTGGACCAAAGTAAACAGGATACAGAGGAAACAATGAAACTTCTTTTTGGCAGTGGTGAGGAGGTAGAACATAGTCTCTGAAGTTTAAAAGAATATTGTTATCCTGGAAAAGGTCATTCATCCATTCATTCACTGAACACATATTGCTGCCTTCTAAGTGCTGGTTTTAAGCTGTGGAGATGACACAATAAGTCTGGGCCATCATAAAACGTACAGTGTTATAAATTTTCTCTACAAAATGGAAAGGACTGTATAATGGTTGGTCCTATATCATAACTGAGGAAAGACTAAGTTATAACATTATGTTATAGCAAAGAAGATTTACACTAGATCTGAAGGATATTCTAGGTTGAGGTTGATAAAGTGCTGAAATTGGTCCCTTAGTGTAGAAAGAGAAAACAGCTTTGTCTTCCAGGGGTTTAGATGACACCACCTTGTAAGCTGGGCTGGATGAAGCACAAGCTGGCATCAAGATTGCCGGGAGAAATATCAGTAACCTCAGATATGCAGATGACACCACCCTTATGGCAGAAAGTGAAGAGGAACTAAAAAGCCTCTTGATGAAAGTGAAAGAGGAGAGTGAAAAAGTTGGCTTAAAGCTCAACATTCAGAAAACTAAGATCATGGCATCTGGTCCCATCCACTTCATGGCAAATAGATGGGGAAACAGTGGAAACAGTGTCAGACTTCATTTTTGGGGGCTCCAAAATCACTGCAGATGGTGATTGCAGCCATGAAATTAAAAGACATTTACTCCTTGGAAGGAAAGTTATGACCAACCTAAATAGCATATTAAAAAGCAGAGACATTATTTTGCCAACAGTCTGTCTAGTCAAGGCTATGGTTTTTCCAGTGGTCATGTATGGATGTGAGAGTTGGACTGTGAAGAAAGCTGAGCACCGAAGAATTGATGCTTTTGAACTGTGGTGTTGGAGAAGACTCTTGAGAGTCCCTTGGACTGCAGGGAGATCCAACCAGTCCATCCTAAAGGAGATCAGTCCTGGGTGTTCATTGGAGGGACTGATGCTGAAGCTGAAACTCCAATACTTTGGCCACCTGATGCGAAGAGTTGATTCATTGGAAAGACTCTGATGCTGGGAGGGACTCAGGGCAGGAGGAGAAGGGGACGAGATGTTTGGATGGCATCACCGCCTCGATGGACATGAGTTTGAGTAAACTCCGGGAGTTGGTGACAGACAGGGAGGCCTGGCGTGCTGCGATTCATGAGGTCACAAAGAATCAGACACGATTGAGCAACTGAACTGACTGACTGACTGACATTATAAGCAGAACCACAAACATCACTGTTTTCTTCAGATGGGCCCCAAACTTGAAGAGGAAGGAGGAGGCCTGGGAGGTGATGCTTTGATAGAAATGGCAGGTGGAAAATGAGTTAAATTGGCATTTTTTATAGTATCTGTAAACTTCTCTTGAAAAACTACTTACATTTACCTAACTTATTTTCTGCTTGGTATATGATCATGGGTGACCTTGGCCTGCAATGGCTTGGAGCGGTGCTTGGGTTCCCAGTCAAAGACTGAAGCTGAGTGGTGTTGGTGGGAGCACCAGATCCTAGCCACTAGACCAGTGGTCCATGACAAGGGCTCTGGCCCTTTGGCTTTGCAGAAAAGAATTCCCATAAGATGGAAAGTACTGAAACAAGTAAAGTATTTATTAAGAGGAAAAATAATACAATATGTGTGGATAGACAGGCAGACTCAGAGGGAGAGTCCCCAAGTTGTACCCTCGTGGAAGTCTGAGTTACTTTTATGAGGTATTTCTTCCAAGTTTCCTTTAGACAATCATTTTGATTTGCCTGTTTTATAGTCCATAGTTGCTACATCTCAGGGTCTTCCCATGTATGCGCACACAACTCTTAGTCAACATGGATTTTACTGAAAAGGTTTATGGGTAGAACATCCCTGACATCAACCCCCTTTGGCCTCCAAGGAGCCTTTCTGTGCATGTGTGGTCGGGAAGGTCTCCCGACTTGGAGAATGAGAAATACATGGTCTAGGCAGGGCCCAGCCTCCTCTCTTAATTGTCCTGCTATTCTAGTCTTCTAGTTTCAGTCCACAGGGAATATCTAATCGCTTTATCCTGGAGGGGGTCGGGCATCTACCTCCTACCTCAGTATGTATTTATTTAGTCACTTTTTATATAATAAGAACCTAAGTATGTACATTTGAAATAATTCTTGGTCATGTAGGTGACGTTTCATTTTACCAAATTATAGATCCCTGTTGTTTTCCCTTCTTTTCCCACATCATTCATGGATATTCTTTTTGCAGAAGATTGCATTTCCTCTTCTTGGTATAAAAAATTTTAACTAGAAGTATCTGTCAGACCATAATTGCCAGGGTGGTACACGCCTCAGGGGACTCTGTCACGCAGCACCACATCAGTCACACAGTGGGAGCTGCTTAGTGTTAAAAATATCATTTATGGTGAAAGGTTAGGTGGGGAACTTTGCATGCTTTACATCTGCTACGCATTTTGTTTGAGAGCTCATTTTTTCTCTGAAGAATGTGGTCAAGCCAACAGCAGGCTAAGATTTTCCCTAAAGTATTTAAGAAGAACCAAAGAAAACCATAAAATTGTAACACTTGATTTATAGTAAGACTATGACTAAGGCAATCAAAAAACTACTTTAAAAGTTCAATCACATTTAGAAAGAGAAAAGTATCCAAATAGACAGTCAGTCCCTTGTTTCTATCTAGCTATTGCTGCCTCCAGGGAAATACAATTTGTAGGTTTTCTTTATGAATGAACTTTTTCTACATTTTAGGATGTAGGTATTCACACATTCCATGTTTTCAACTTCAGTACAAATTTACATTTTCTTTCCTAACTATAGAGAACTAAGATTTGTGTCATTTCATATATAGATCTCAAAATATACAAAGTGTATGTTGCATTTATAAATGGGGCTTTCCTGGTGGCTTGGTGGTAAGGAATCTACCTGCCAATGCAGGAGACGTGGGTTGGGAAGATTCCCTGGAGAAGGAAATGGCAACCCACTCCAGCCTGGGAAATCCCATGGACAGAGGAGCCTGGAGGGGTTCAGTTCCGGGGCCACAAAGAGTTGGACATGACTTAGGGACTAAACAACAACATAACAAATAGTATATATCCCTAAGGCCATGCTACGTGATTGAAATAAATTATTAGGCCAAAAAAATATTTGATAGCTGCCCCTGGAGTGCCCCCCTCCATCCCAGGCAGGGAAGAAGAACAAAGGAAATGAAAAGAGGTGCAGCAAAGACAGGTTAGAAGGATACTAGGGATCCACTTCATGCTGGTGGGGAAACAAAAGATAATTCCTCAGAGAGGAGGAACTGTCCTCCTCCCCAGGACCAAAAACACAGGAAGAACCTGACCCGAAGAGCCACTTTCCTGGTGACCTTGAGTGCAGAAAGCTTCTGGGCTTTTCTTTCTCCTTTGGAAATCTTCAAACCCTCTGATGACCAATCTGGTCACTTCTAGAGTCATACAGCCACTGCAGGAAAGGCCTACAATGGCCCAGCACTCCTGTGACTGGGGATTTAATTCTTATTAGTCCTGTGATCAAAAGTTATAAATAAAGCCATGTTCTCCAATCACCTTTGTCGGTAATCATATCCATCAGTTTCTCTTCTGATGCTCTATTATAAGTTTTGGGTTTTTTTTTTCCTAATTGAAATCCTAATTTGGATTGGTAAGAGAGGGCTTTGTGTACTAAACCCCTTCAAGATTTCCCTGGTGTCTAATTTCATCCCACTAGTTCCTCTATAATAGGGACAGTAATGACACCTCTGTGCAGTGCCTCAGCAGTACATCCCCATGAAGGATACAATCCCAAAAAGATGACTCCATGTCAAAGTCCTACTCTTATTAACAACATTGTTTATTTTTATAAAAATGATTACAAAGAACAAATCGGTCACAGATGATGAGTATAAAGCACTATTTACCATAACTTCAACTCTCACCATTCTAATTTTTCTCATGTGTGCCATGACCCCCAGCCAATCTTCCTCTCCTATTGCCTGTGCTTTGCCTATCTATAAACAAAAACGCCCTGGAGATTAAGTACTACAGAGATATAAGATGGAACAGATGGTGTGCTGAGTAACCCTTTCCCTACCCCTGGAAAAAGCCTAGGACTAAAAGTGCTTTTGACATACTGTATGTTTTTATAAGGCCAAAATTGTGTTACACCTTTTTTATGATATGAGGACTATTCAGGAATCCGACCTATATTGTGGCTAAAGCCATAAAATATTATAAGATTCTGGGGTAAGATCCGTGAAAACCGCTGAGCTTCTGTGTAAATCTGCTTGTAATTCAGCATATATCCCACCAGGTTTATCATTTACTGTCACTAAGACTCTCCTGCTTCTTTTATTTGCAACTCCCCACTGATAAAAGTAATGAATTCCAAGCATGATCATATGGGCCTGTGAACTAAGGCTCAACTCAAGACATAATGGTCACAAGATAGTAATGCCTGAGGGGTAACAGTTCCTATACATTTTCACTATTAGTTAGTTTATAAATTGTTTATAAAAAATGCACATCTGTTGAATCCTTAGCTGTTGAATCCTTAGCTCCCCCAAATCTTTTTTTTTAGAGAATGTCCACCCATAGATACTTATTTACTAGTTAACAATAGAGTGTAATTCCAAAGGAAATGGTAAGCCTGCTAAGATATTCCAAAACCCTTTATCATGTGGCCTGATACTTTGGTTTTCTAATCATTAATATTAGACTGTGTTAGGTTAAATGTATCCTTTAAAAAAATTTCAGGTGACCACTACAAAAACAGCACAAGAACATATAACTTACAAACTAATGAAGGAGAAAACACAAGAGAAGCAGAGATGAAAAGGAAACTAAAAACTTCAAAATGTATCTCTGTACTTGAAAGCAGACATGGTCAGAAATTATTTACACTTGCAAATATTCCAGAGGACACATAACTCTTCCACATGGTAACCCGCAAGCCCCACTTTCTTGCCAGACCCAGGGTTCTTCTCTCTCTCCCCTTCTCTTTTTTTTTTTCCCCTTCTCTCTTTTCTTTGACCAAGTATATGTAAGTAAACACACACAAATATAGGTATGTCTTTCTATTTCTCTTTATGTTCTGTATTTATTTTAGATCAATTTTATGTATACATTTTAAGCCCTTAGATGGAATCTACATGTTAATAAACAAATTTGACTAATTAAGATAAAAAATAATATAATTGAATTTCTATTTGTCTGGCTGTCTGGGGGGGTGGTGTTAGGGCTTTTTAAATCTATTTTTCAATGATAAACCAACTCTCAACTAAATTTATATAGCTTAAATCGTTCCAGTAGCTCCAAAGTATATATTAATTGTTTCACTGACAATGATAATTTAGGGGAGAAGGAAGAAGTGGAAAAAACAGGTCATTGAGACCTACAGAGAAACTATCCAGGGTTGCAATCAGTTGCACTAACAGAGTGTAAGAACCTTCCATGCCAACTTCATCAGCCATTTATCAACACCACCTCTTTCCCTCTTTCTAGTCCTGATGAGATGTCTCTGATTTGACAAGTGAAGCATCATAAATTTAGAAGTAGATTCCGTGCCTCATTATTGTGGCCTCTAGAGAAGACGAGACAGTGTCTACTTGTGAATAATGCCATCAACTGTGGCTAAGAGCTGCCTAGAGCCTTTATCTTGGCAGCAAGACAGGAGGCTTGCAATTGGATTAAATATGAACAAAATACAACTCTTTAGAAAGGCATTCCATTCTATTTTTAAAAACAGGATTTTTAACATGTAATTTATACAGCTCTTCAAATCAACAACAAATTTTAAGTCCATTTGGTTTAAAGTAAACTAATTAGAAAAATATTAAAGAGTTAGACTTTCCATTACAGTTTGATTAATATGCCAACCTAAAATTAAAGCCTTTAAAATAACTTATTCACATTAAACATTTTACAGAAACCCATAAAATGTTACATTGACGTGAGAATTCTCCTGGACTGACATTTTGCTTTAAGATGGCATAATGAACTACAAATTTAAGTTACTTTGTGTATTTGATGATATTTGGTAGACCCATATTAGGGAGTCTTTTTCAGACAAACATGAACTATCAAATGACTAAGCTTAAACAAGACACTTTTATTGCTACCATTTAAAGGTTCCTTAGTGTAATGTTTTGAAAATGACCCAGAAATCTCAATTTAAAAAAAAGAAAGAATGAGCTTTTGCTAAAGTCAGTGTGGCTGCACTTACCTAGTCCTAAATGGACAACACAGGAGTTATGGCCCTAAGTGTTAAGAAAGCGAACAAAAAACATTTTAGATGAAATATGCTGAAAGTTCTAGAGCTCATTTATTTCCTTTTGGCTTTGTTGGGTGGCAAAGAAATAATGTGAACACTGAAACTTACGAAATGGTCACAGTGTTTATCTTTTTTTATTAGAACAATTACAGCACTAAAAATACATTCTGAAGTTCAACATGCTCTTCCCAAAATAAGGCTTTCAGAAGAAAATCTGATGTTGTTAATCATGGAATCAAAATGCTTTGACCAGACCGCCTATCCCACCAAATAAATGTCTTATGCCTCTTTCCCACTCAACGGAAAACATCCCTTGTTATGGGAATAAAATTATAAAACTAAGCAAGTTTAGCACTAGATTTTTCTGTAGGCCGGTAACTTTCAGCGTGAGCACAAGGGCAGTTTCAGCCCTGAGACTGACTGCAACAAAAAGAACAACTTGGCTTTATTCAACAGAATATCTGGCCATACTTTCTCCTTTGAGGCACACAGGTGCAGGGAGTGGCTGATTTAAACTGAACCCCTGTTTAAGGTTAGGAGAGTGGATGTGATGGGGCACACGCTCAGACGAGGTTCTTTTCTACCAGAAAATATTGCAACTATAAGATAAATGATGTGAGCACAACACAGGGACCTGCAGAGAAATAAGGGAATTATGCTCCATCCATTGTGTGTCCTCAGCTCGATATCTCCCAAAGTAGATGCTCAATAAAGGTAGGTTGTGAGGGTGAGTACATAAAATAAATAAGTAAAGCAAAGAATATGTGTCATTTTATCTAGTTTAACAACCTTTTTTTCTTCAAAACTGTTTCAATATAAAAAAGAAAGCTTTTTTTTTTTTTTAAATTAAGAACACATTTTCCTACTGAGGTTAAACTTAACACTAGTAGCGAGTGAGGAGATGAAATAAAACAGTCCTTCAACATCACCTTCTGTGCCTCTCATCCTGAACGGAAGGGAGGACCCAGGAGTTCAGTGGTGCTACTCAGCTTCCACATCCACCGTGAGAAGCTTCCCAGAGTCGCAGTGTCCAATTCCCCCCAAATCCCTCTGTAAAGTGGCATAAGAGGTGGGCTGGAACTGAGGCTTACCCTTGGAGGTTTTTGTCAAAATGCTTTTAGTCTGGGGTAGCCAGACCCTGACATTCTCCCATCAGTCAAGCCGTGCTCCCACCACCAACCACCACCACCCCAAGACTCCCTTGATCCTGGTCCCTTCATGTCCCTTACACAGACCTTTTCCCACTGCTTCACCCAAGCCAACACACAGCTCTTTCTCAATACATATTCTCTGCTCCAGGAAGGCAGTTGGATAAGGATGACCTTCATGAACTTTTCCCCATCTTGGCAACCAGTGACCATACTTACTTACGACGCTATCACTTAATCAGATTATCCCTTGTTATAGAGGCATGCAATAATTTCTGAAGCCTCAAGGTTGAGGGCCATATAGTAACTCTTCATGTACCCCATTATACTTTGTATTGTGCTGGTCCCATAGTAGATGATTAGTATTCATAACCTAAATAAGAATAGATTTTTTTTTCTACTAGCTTCTCTATTTGAGGCATGCTAATCCAGAGCAAAGCCCCTTTCTGGACCAACCTGTGATAGTAGTACAATCAGAGGTGTTCCTTGTTATGTGAATGTCAGTTAAGAAATTTCTCCACTCAGCAAATTTTCCACTCTCCTGGACAGGAGCACTGCCATGGCAGATCCAGTTCACACGATCAACATCATAGAAGAGTTATATGGTCACGGAAGTGATGAGAGTGGTTAGGAGTAAGGTGATGGTGACAGACTATCTGGACACCCAGGAGAGTCTTGGTGTATTTTCTATTTAAGAGATGATCCTTGAAATCCTCATCTCCTTCATTTCCTAATGTTGGAGGACCTCAGGACTCAGTCCTTGATCCTCGTATTTCCTCCGTATTTACTCCCTTGGCAGTTTCATGCAATCTCACAATGTCTATCTTCCATCTAGAAATTGATGACTCTCAGATTTATGTCTCTTAGCTCAGACTTTGACCCTGAAATGTACTCAACATTTTACTTCGATATCTAGTAAACACCTCAAATTTGGCATGCCCCAAATTGTGCTCTGATGTTTTGCCACTACCATGCCAAAAAAGAAAGGAAAGAATAAAAAGTTTAAAACCTGGCCTAAACTTGCAATCTTTTCAATTTCAGTTAATGATAGCTCCATCCTACCACGGGTTCAGGACAAAATCCTAGGGGTCATTCTACCTTGTGTCTTTACAGTCAAAATAACATACAAAGAACCAGACCACGTCTCATCACCTCAACTGTTAGAACAGTGGAACAAGTCTATTATCACAACAGCCTGGTGACCAGTCCCATTGCTTCCACTCTGTCCCTTCCGGTCTAATCACAACACAGCAGTGAGAGTGACCCTTTATAAATATAAGTTGGATTAAGTTACACTTCCTTCATTTTTACTTAAAGTAAACATCAAAGTCTTTCCAGCAGTCCACAAGACCAGCTGAATCTACTTTCCCCTTTCCTCTCTGACTCCATCTCCTACTGTTTTTTCTCTCCTTCACTCCACTACACCACATACATTCCCTTGCTGGTTCTTGAACATACTGGGAACGGAAATGCTCCTGACTCATGGATTTTGCCCTTGCTGATTCCTTGGTCTGGAGTACTCTTTCTCCAGATGTCTATATGACTCAGTCCTGCACCTCCTTCAAGCTTTTTCTTACATGTGAACTTCTCAAGGAAGACTTCCCTGATGACCCTATTTAAAAAGGTAAATGCCCAATCCTGTGTCTCTCTTTATCCCCCCTCTTCCACTGCTTTAATCTTCTCCCTAACTCAGCACCTTGTTAATATTCTCTATAATATATGTATTTATATTATTATCTATCTTCTTCCCCTAGCTTAATTAAGCTTAATTAAGCTTCCCTAAGCTTAATGCAGGTAGTGATCTGACCATTTGTTGTAGTGCTTATAATGGGCACGTAGAAGGCACTCAAAAAATATTTGTTGCATGAATTAGTGAATGAGTGACTGTGAAGAAGTCTTTATTGGTTGTTATAGAAAGGAATGGCAACACTGAGAAGTTATTCACTATGGTAACCTCACCAAATATGAAGACTAGCAAGGCACACTGGTTTGAGTAATGGTTCCATCTCATACTAACATAATGACCTTGTGTGAGTCATTCAACTTCTCTAAGCCTGAATATCCTGATCTGTAAAATGGTCATAATAGTTCCTTCTCATCTGACATCAAAAGGCAGTTTTAGGTTAAAATAACATCTACAAAAACATCCAAGTCTCTGTAGGAACAAGTTGGAAAAGGATAAAATGAGGATAAAAGGATAAAATGGAAAGGATAAAATATTTTCCCCTAGAGAGCAGAATTAAATGTGTGTGCAAGCAGGAGGAGGAATTTAGCCACTTACCTTATATCATGATGATACAAAGATGGGACAATAGTGTTTACATTATATTCCCATCATTTTTCAAATAAAATTTTTAATAAGCAAAGTACTTGTTTCTACAGCTCTTTAAGCACTCTTAGCAATGCTTCAGAAGAGAGCCTAGGGGAAGCAGTCGCCTACGTCTGAGTAGTTGGCGTGGGTGTGGGGACAGAATATTTCAGATGCTGTGGCCAGGACACATGAAACCACATGTCCTTTTCAGTGATAATATAAAAACAGAGCTCTAGGAAATAAGCCCAAGTCTAAACACCTTCAGAAAAGAATATTCCACAACCTCTCTCAAAGATGCCTGAGTCTGCTTCCACGATTTACATAATCTCGTATCCTGGAATTATCTGCTCATCTCCACAGTCTCTTTACATGCCTGTGCCTGTGATTTTCTTTTTCCAACAGACTCCAGGGACCCAGCCACCATCCCTGACCTGTCTCTTGGACCCAAGCTCAATTTTCCTTACTGCTCCTAGGTATAAGCTGTCCAGTTCATTTCACTTAAAATTGTAAAATGAATTTTTGACAAGGACTGAGAGGAATAACCAAGATAGCCAACATCAGAGGTTACAAAGTTGGCAACTGCTAAGAGTCATGCTCCCAGGTTTATGCTTACCAACTTACTTCAGGAACAGAAGCGTAAGCGCCTAGAATCTTAGCCCTTCATTTTAATTTTTCGGGGGTTGGAGCTTACCAAATTGCCTATTTCCCCGACTCATCAATAGAGGAGGCCACCAATACACTGTGTAACCTTGAGTAAGTGTCTAAACCCTTCTCAGCCTCACTCTCCCTCTTATCAACAGGAATGTTAACAGTATTTGGCTTCATGAGGTTGTTGTGAGGTTTAAATGAGATAATATGTGTAAACAATTAGAACAGTGCCTGGTCTGATCAACGTTAGCTGTTATGATGATTACTAGTTTTGCTTGAGAAAGTATCTCTCCTCATCCTAAAAATGCCCCATGCCTTTGTTAGGTGGGCACATTACCTGTCCAAGTATCTCTCTTTTAATGATACCTGCTCTTCCCAGATATAACATGGACATTTCCCCCACCTATCCCATTCTGAACTCAATACTGGTATTTTCTCATCAAAGGAAATAAGTAATTAATAACTGCCCATTCTTCTCTGTGTAAGAGATAATCTTCATAGAAACGTATGGAACTAACAACGGATTTTTCTGTGTAATAATAGTTCTAGTGCTTGTCAATGAGGTGATTTCTGGCTTTGGATGAGTCACCTCAGCCAGCGGTACCTTCATGACCAAGGAGACCACCTCCACGGTTCCTACAAAGGGTGTGTGGAGGGATTGGCAAGCTAAATTGGAAATTCTCACTCCGAGACTTTCTGCTGTTTGTTTCTCCTGGACTAGAAAGGGTAAATGGGTCTGTGATCTGTGCCTCTTCTAGGTGGAGCCCAGGGATTCCTATTATCCTCCCTGGTTTGGAATTCCAGAAAAGGGAGGTCAGCTCAGCCCTTTCTGTGAGTCTTTCAGCCACAAGTTAGCATGCTGGATGAAGAGAACTGTTTATTTTAAACATGGGAAACACAGATAAAATGATGTCTTTATGAAAAAAGTGAATGCGTTCATTCGACAAATATTCACAAAGTATCTACTCTATTCTAGGCACTGTTCTAGTCCAGGAGTTTACAGTGGTGAACAGATCAGACAGGACAGCTGGATTCTGTGGCCCTTGGAATCCAATGAAGTAATGCCATAATTAGAAAGTGTCCGGCAAAAATACAAACTTTAAGTTACAAAATGAGTAAATCACAGGGCTATAATGTACAACACGGTACTACAGTTAGTGATAATGTATCACATATTTGAAAGTTTCTAGGAGAACGTTTCTCATTACAAGAAAAAGAATCTTGACTATATTTGGTGACAGATGTTAACTACACATTATGGTGATCACTATGCAATATATACAAATATCAAATTGCTATGTTGTACACCTGAAACTCATATCTTGTATGTCAATTACATCTCAAAAAACAAAAGAAAGTAACCAGAAATCTGATCCCCTTCCGTTCCCAGACACTACTCCCACCACAATGAATACTGAGTAAATTCATAGCAGGCCTCAGAATCGCCCCCCACAACATACCTCTTTCTCTTCCTTCTTCCTTGTTTCCTTCCTTTTCTTTCTTCCCTTCTTTCCTTCCTTCCATACTTTCTCCTTGACTTTCCTCCTCACCAGTGCCGTTACTCCATCATACTAAACACCACACTAATAACTCACTCCTCATTCTACATTTTTTTTCCCAGTTCAGTCGCTCAGTCATGTCTGACTCTTTGTGACCCCATGGACTGCAGCATGCCAGGCTTCCCTGTCCATCACCAACTCCCGGAGTTTACTCAAAAACTCATGTCTATTTAGTCGGTGATGCCATTCAACCACCTCATCCTCTGTCCTTCTCCTCCTGCCTTCAATCTTTCCCAGCATCAGGGTCTTTTCCAATGAGTCAGTTCTTCACATCAGGTGGCCAAAGTATTGGAGTTTCAGCTTCAGCATCAGTCCTTCCAATGAATATTCAGGACTGATTTCCTTTAAGATTGACTGGTTTGATCTCATGACAGTCCAAGGGACTCTCAAGAGTCTTCTCCTATACCACAGTTCAAAAGCATCAATTCTTCAGTACTCAACTTTCTTTCTGATCCAATTCTCACATCCCTACATGACTACTGGAAAAACCAGTAGTCAAAGTAGTCAGCTTTGACTAGACGGACGTTTGTTGGCAAAGTAATGTTTCTGTTTTTTAATATGCTGTCTAGGTTGGACATAGCTTTTCATCCAAGGAGCAAATGTCTTTTAATTTCATGGTTAAAGTCACCATCTGCAGTGATTTTGTAGGCCAAGAAAATAAAGTCTGTCACTGTTTCAATTATTTCCCCATCTATTTGCCATGAAGTGATGGGACTGGATGCCATGATCTCAGTTTTTTGAATGCTGAGCTTTAAGCCAGTTTTTCCACTCTCCTCTTTCACCTTCATCAAGAGACTCTTTAGTTCTTCACTTTCTGCCATAAGGGTATTGTCATCTGCGTATCTGAGGTTATTGACATTTATCCTGGAAATCTTGATTCCAGCTTGTGCTTCATCCAGCCCAGCATTTCACATGATGTACTCTGCATATAAATTAAATAAGCAGGGTGACAGCATACAATGTCGACATACTCTTCTCCCAATTTTGAACCAGTCTGTTGTTCCATGTCTAGTTCTAACTATTGCTTCTTGACCTGCATACAGGTTTCTCAGGAGGCAGGTAAGGCAGTGTGGTATTCCCATCTCTTCAAGAATTTTCTACAGTTTGTTGTGATCCACATAGTCAAAGGCTTTAGCATAGTCAACAAAGCAGATGTTTTTCTGGAATTCTCTTGGTTTTTCAGTGATCCAACGGACGTTGGTAATTTGATCTCTGCTTCCTTTGCCTTTGCTAAATCCAGCTTGAACATCTGGAAGTTCTCAGTTCACGTATTGTTGAAGCCTAGGTTGGAGAATTTTGAGCATTACTTTGCTAGCATGTGAGATGAGTGCAACTGTGCGGTAATTTGAACATTCTTTGGCAATATCTCAGGCAATATCATGGATATCTCAGGAAATATCAGGAAAAGCAGAATATGTGTTAAATCCCTGGTTTTTGCAGATGATAAAGATTAATCCTTGAATTCTAAGAATTATGTAAATGTCCTCTTTCAAATAAAATGCTCTAAACTGTATTAGGCCTGAGGCTGGTAGGATACTTACAAGATTTTTAAAAGGCCAGATGCATCCAAAGCCATCCAAAGGAGGCTCAGCTAGACACAAGGATGAAAAGAGTACCACCCTCACCCCACCTCCTCAACACCCCCCCGCCCCGCTGCTGCACATCACATACTCACCCACACAGACCTGCACCACCGGACATGTGCACACACACTGCAGACCTTGCAGACCACTTGCTCCCACGCAGGTCTCTTCAGCTCCTGTACGGCTGGGAATTGAGCTGCAGCAAGGTGTCTGCAGAACGCCCTCTGCAGATGGGCTCAGCTGGTGCAGACTGGTGGTCTCTGCATCATCATCATCACCTCTTCCTCTCCTTCTATGAGAGAACCATTAAATTAAAACCTCCATGCTACCTTAAAAAAAAAATTGCTGGGTCTTCTTAAAAATACTTTTCTTCCTTAGAACTGAATATATTCAATATTGTTCCATCTATTCATATTTTTTTAAACAAAAGGTCTCACATATTTATTGCTGAATCAACCTATTAGTGCAGAAGCATACATTAAAAAAAATATTTTCCCAATAAAATATGTCCAACCATATTGGTAGTGGCAGTTTTTTAGCTTGACAGGGTAAAATGCTAGTGACCTTGATACAGCATAAATGTGAGTCTTGGATGTGCAATTCCTTACAAATGCAGCCTGGTTCTTCATCAGTTTCTCCTCTTGGAGATACACCTGATTGTGTTATGAATTTTCATTTACAGTTTAAGGAGAATGAAATGATTCTGCTTTTGTTTCTTGGCCAGAAATCACCTGAAAGTTTTATAAAAGAGACAGCAAGGAGAAGAGTCAATCACGATGGTGGAGAAAGGAGTCAATCAGTTGTTATTTATTACATCCACTACACGAAAGTTTCTGTGTCAGATCAGAATGTGTCAGACGCAATCTTGCCATCAAAGAGTATACACTCTCGTACAAAGATAGGAAACACACTATTGGGTCAACAAATAAACTGAGAACTTAGTAGGTATAAGAAACAGGGATGAATTTGACCTTGATTTAAGATATATCTGGAGCCTACCTTATTAAATAAACTTATTCTATATGCTTAAAATATATAAGCTATAGGCGAAAAAACTGCCAGCACATTTATCTTAACAGCTAGCTGCAGAATTCTCCTCAGAAAGGAAACTATCTCAGTTTAGGAAGTGTTTTCCAAGCCACCTTGGATGAATGCCAGAGCTAAAGGTCAGCAGCTGCCAAGACAACAAACATAAATGGGGGTGCAGAAGAAAGAGAGAAGATAAAGAAGGGAGAGAGGGGCCAGGCCACACGGCAGCGGGGCAGATAACAACGACCGTGATGATAATACTAAGAGTAGGAGCAGTAGCTGACCACTTCCCGCCAGGCATT